>NC_052532.1:2425597-3625597 GCF_016699485.2 Gallus gallus | reverse complement strand
AGGGGCTTGAGCGTTGAGAAGACCACTGAATAGCTTTGGTGAAGGCAGGGCTGCCCATCCACATGTAGCAGCCACACTGGTACTTTGGTTCACAAGGGCAAGAAGGGCACTGCAGCACTGGGAAGAGCAGATAATGTTCCATAAGCTTCCAACCCTTTGGGCTCAAAGACGTTGACAATGAACTGAATTCCTATCTGGACTCCAGGAATTCCTTTAGTTAATGCACAGGGCTCAATATGGACCAATGCAAACTGCCTACTACATAATGGAGCAGAAAACTCTGAAACAAGAAATGTGAAAACAACTGCTGTTCTGGGAGAGTCTTCCCTACAGGAAAAGCCTTACCTCATTCAAGACAAATGAAGTCACAAGGTATATGCCATCCTTGATAAAGCATCTTTAATGATGCTTTTCAAGGTGACAGAAGAAGGGCTTGATGCTATAACATTACAGTCCAAATAATGAAAAAAAGAAAACTACTTTCTCTTTTATGGTGGAAAACTGTTTGCCCTCTTCCAAATCTGCTTTCTTTGTTTCTCAGATGTGTCTGCGTGTGATGGTATCAGAGAACAGCATTTAGTCCTTCAAGGCGACAGCCTACATGGTGTCCTGGAAGACTAGGATGAAAGACAGTCTAAGAAACATTTAATTAATACGTGTTAATACCTGTTTCTCCAGATAGCAAAACAAAATACAGGAGGCCTGGGCTCACCCTCAAACTTAGGTGTGTGTGTTCCCAACTTAATTGCCATTGTTGAGTGCTTAACCTTGAGTAAGTCAGAACCAGAGAACCAGTTCTCAGTGATGATTAGCACAAGCCTATCTCTCTCACATATTTTGATGGAATGTGTCAGAATCTGAGTCATTTGCTTCCCTGTAGTTCCAGGTAAGGTAGAATCAACCATTCCTGCTCGGATGAGATGGTGAATAATCACTAGAAATAATGACAAAGAAAATGGAAGCCTGAAACTCCCATTTGTTTCCACAGACTTCGCCCTCTTCCAGAGCATTGCTTTTGGCAAGAGACTTTGTCAACAAGAGATACTCTCCATGGATCTCAATTTACAGTGCTTGTGCATCTTCTAAGCACAGACAACAGATCCTTACAACAGGTCCAACAGATCCTGACAACAGCCAGCTAATCCTTCCAACCCAGTCAAAAAGAACAAGAGAAGTGGTGAGGAAGACGTGCAGGAGGTGGTAAGGAGCTATCTTGCTCCTCGAGATGCTCTTGACAGGAGGAAATAGTACCAGCCAGCATGTATTCGTGGATAAAGGAACTTCTTCCTGCTTCAGTTTCTTGTCTGTCATTGACCTTCTTGCAGCAGCCAAAAGCTGTGCTATTGACACAACACATTGTTCATTCCATCCTCCCGTGCTTAAGAGCAACCACCCCTATATTTAGCACTCACCATTTTGCATTGTGCTGCAACAAACACACGTCCTGCCAGGCACTCTGCGGGTGCTCCAAGGCGGGGCTCGATGATTTTAGGTGGACACTCCTATTTTTAGCTATCAGATGGCATGTGGATGTGTTGATTCATCGTAATTCTTTCCATGTGACAGATCTGGATGTAGTTTATAGCTCTCCATGATGCAAAGCCCCTGCATTTTTCCCCCAGGTATCAGGTGGATGGAGGAGGGGAGAAGGGCTGAGAGCTGTGTTCTGCATGAAAGCTGGGTAAGGAAGAGACAAAATGAATCCCACTGGAAGTGTTGCTTTGGAGAGAGTTTAGGGGAATATCTCAGTGCTTGAGTCTTACGCTGCTAGAGCATTCATCTTCTTATGGGATCATCTGGATTACTAGGAAGTTTCTTGTGGGATGGTTGTTTCATGGCTAATAACAAGATATAAGTTGATCATCAAGAGTGAAGCCATCTTGTCACTATGGTCTTTCTGGTCTATTAAAAAAAAAAAAGAGATGGCAAGCGGGTCAGATCCAATCTGATTGGACTGACCCAACTCCAGAGAAGATTATCCCACCACTATTATTCATTAATTGCTATGGATTAATCAGAAGTTCAAAGCTGAGGAACAAAGAACAGGAATGGATGGCTGATTTTCCCAGTAGGGACGTGATATGTTGGGTTCCAGCCTCTTTTGGGCTTGTTCAGTTCAATCTTTCCTGGCAACAGGGTGAATAATGAAGCCAGTAGAAATTTATGCAGCTCAGCATGGAGAACTGCAGAAGGATGTTATAGTTTGGAGCAAGTGAGTGGGAAACTGGACAGTTCACATTTGATATTGGAAAGTCTAAGTGTAACTGCACATGGTAAAAAGCAGCTTAGCAATACGTGGGTCCCCATTTAACCATTCCTGGGGTGACACCTTTGTATCAGTGGAAAAAGCAGAGTGAAATGTCATCGCTGCACTCAAACAGAGTCAAAGAGAACAAATAGAAGTTTAGAGATTTGTTTTTTTTTTTTTTTTTAAATAAACTTTTAAAAAAGCCTAACAACCATGGCATTGAGTAAATCTCTGGGGTGTTGACCTCTTCCATGATGTACACAATGCTGATCCCCTCACCTCGACTGGATACAATGGGACTGGAAAAGGTAAAAGCACCAGGAACAATCATAGGCCCCAAACAACCTCTGTATAAGCACTGCCTAGGGAATAGACTGGGACTCCATTGTCTGCAAAAGAGAAAGCAGAGCAGGAGAACAGCCCCTGGGCCACAACATCCGCAGTGATAGGGGTGGGAGGAGGCAGGAGAATTCGCTCCTTCCCGTAATTCGGGAGCTGGGCGGCATCTCTCACCGAACAAAAGCTGAGCAGAGCGCAGGTGTGGTTCTCGCTGCCTCAGGATGCTTTGGAAACCAAAAGAGTGAATAAGTAATAATAATTAGATTAGAAAAATTAGAAGAATGTGGTGCTCTGGATAGCACCCTTGTGCTGGAGCTCCTGCGGTGTTCATTTATCACTGCAATTCTCATGGTCCTCCCTAGGAATACTCCTGTCTGCCTACTTGCCCTTGGTAGCCACCTTTAGTTAATTGTAGGGCACAACAGTGGCTTAGACCAAGCTTTCCTCCTACCCACTGTGGTTGTCATCATAGAATCATAGAATCATTGGAGTTGGAAGGGGCCCTTAAATGTCATCTAGTCCCACTTCTCTGCAATGAACAGGGGCACCTACAGCAAGAACAGCTTGCTCAGAGCCTGACCCAGCCTGACCTTGGATGTCTCCAGGGACAGGACATCCACCACCTCTCTGGGCAATCTGTTCCAGTGCCTCACAACCCTTACTATAAAAGACATCTTCCTCGTATCCATTCTAAATCTCCCCTCTTTTAGTTTGAAACCATTTCCCCTTGTCCTCTCACAGCAGACTCTGCTAAAGAGTCTGTCCCCTTCTTTCTTATAGCCCTCCTTTAGATACTGAAGGCTGCTATGCCTTGGGGAACGTGATGGTAGCTGGGATCTGACATTGAAATGAAGCAGTGTAGCATCGAGTCAAAAAAGGAGCCAGGGGAGCCCGGACAGACAGTTATTTTAAAGTGAAGCCAGACAAAAGCCTGAAGAGATTCTGTCCCCAGGGTTACAGGGAGAAGATCTGGACAGGCTTTTCCCATGGGGATCAAAAGAAGTCAGTGTTATCAAGGAAGATGGTGGGCAGACCTCAGAGTCTGGAAAGTAAAAAAAAAAAAACAACCACACAACGAAGTGTAGAGGTTTGGGGTTTTGTTTGGAAAGCGACTAGCAAAGGGGGTAAATAGGCTTTCAGTTCTCCTAGCATGATCCCTTCTCTGCTGGGGGGTGCAGGAGTCTTTCTGCCCTTGCCCTCCCTGGCAGCCCTGCATCGCTCCCTTTCAGCTCAGCCCCCAGACACAAAGGCAGAAAAATGCCAGGAATTTCCCAGCACCCTCCCCAAAGCCACTTCCATCTCACTTTCTTCCCTTCACCACCTCCTCCGGCTGGGAAAGAGGAATACTAATAAGAAAGCAGGGATCTTCAATAGGCCCCTTGCCTGGTCACTTGGAGGGTGAATTCTGAAAGGGCTGAACGTGACCAACCATAGGGAATGAGGCTTCTTCACGTCCTTGCATGTCTTGTTGTTGCTGCTTTGTTGCGTTTTTCCTCCCCCAGTTTCTCCCTCGTGCTGCTTAGCACTGAAAAATTCCTCTCAGCCCCTCGCTCTGTTTCTTTCCCTTAGTGTCAGGCTGCAGCTCTAACCGCTGCTGGGTCATTAGCATGTGAAGGGAGAGGGGAAAACAAAATCTTTATTGGTTACTGGTAGAGCAGGAGCAGCTGTCTGGATGGATACTGGCTTGTGTGTTATCCTGCGCGCCGCTGATCTCTTCCATTGTGAATGTTTTCCTCTGAGAATAGGCCAAACGCAGAGAAAAGTCAGAAAGCGAAGTGGGGATGAAAGTTGGAGCAGGTGGGCTGTTCTTCATGGGGGGATTAAAAAATAGATCCTGATAATTGTTATTTATTTATTTATTTATTTATTTATTTATTTTGGCGTAGAGCTTGGAGTGGGTGGAGGGGTGGACAGGGACTTCTGTGCTGTGTTGAGGGTGGACAGCAGGAATAAAAGGATAATTTGTAGAGCTGACCTCAGCGGGAGCAAGAGGCACAACACAGAAGCCCTTTGATGCAATGAGGCTGGGGGTGAAGGAGGCGGTTTGAGCTGAGAGGGGAGAATCATAGAATCATTTAGGTTGGAAAAGGCGACTAGGATCATTTGGTCCAACCATCAGGAGATGCAGCAGCCATGGGTTGGGTTATGTCCAAACTTTGTGCCCCGAAGTAGAGGGACTGCAGGGACAGTGGGGTAAGGAATCATCCTTTGCACACCATCACTGTTCCTCGGGAGAGAAATCTAGCGGAAGATGCCAGACTGGAAGGTGGGCCGTGTCTCTTTTGCTCAGCCTCTCCAAGTGCCTTTGTAAGAAACGGCTTCTGCACAGCCCAGTGTGATGAGCAGCAGAGGGATGCCTGGTGCTGGTGGACAGGCAGACTCTCACTGCAGTAAATACAGCCTGAGGCTGGACAGTGACTCCAAAGGGACGTGCCACTGGAATGGAAAACAGAATCTATTTGTTATTTGTTATGAGGCTGTGATGGGAACGCCAGTGCCTCTGGGGTGGGTATTCCCTGCAAGCACCACAGCTCAGCCCCTCCTCCCCTCGCTCCAGGTGTTTCCTTTTCTGAGCTCGATAATGAAATCTGTGAGCGTGAGCCAGTTTATATTTAGTTTCCATTGCTACTGGCAGGGGTCTGCTGGTGCCTTACAGAGAGCAGCAAAACACTACTAGTGAGTGTTCACATCCTAAGGTTTAGGTGCTTCTGCCTATGTGGTGGGAAGAGGTGGGGTGTGCAGAATGGGACAAGGAAGGACAAAGACAAACATCTCATCATGCCACTAACCTCTCCTTTGAACCAACCCCCTGTCAAGCCATGAGATCCAGACTCATGTTTTGGTACTTGTCTCTGGCTATGCAGACTAATCCCATATAATGTCTGGTATTTGTGACCTGCCTCTGCTCCCTTTGTGAAGAAGTTCTTAGCCAGTGCAGGTAATCCTCTGCTTTCCACTCCTCTTGGTCCCTAGCAGATCTCTGCTTTGGACTACATCTCCAGCCACCCACAGTAGGTACGATTCAGCTACCTAATCATATGTTTGTTGGGCCATCTGGGTTGTCTTGGTGAGGTATCTGATATGTTTGTAAGCTATCTATATTCCAAATATCTTAGAACATCTCATTTGGTACTATAGCTCCATGTTTGTGCAATTAAGTTGATCCCTAGGTCTCTGTTAACTATCACAGAAGCTCACAAAAAAAAACGCATGCAAATGCAGGTGTCTTCATTTTGTTATGAAAGGTGCCCACGGCCAAGAGATCCACCTTGTGATGTGCATGACTTACAAAGGGTGTTCATATATGACAGGACTCAGAGAAGATCTGTGCCCTATTTTGAACAGGGTAAGAAAGACCAACTGCAATACACAAAACGACACTGCTTCCTTTGTGACACCTGGAATTTTCCCCCAGATTCTACTCTAGTGCATAATTCTGCTTATTTTTGCTGCTTTACAAAAGACAGTACTCTTGTACTCTTGCCACAATAACCTGTTTTGGATAAGGTCAGAATATAACCTAGGCAGGCAGGTAGCATACTCTATACCACCCACTGCAGATGATGGCCTTGTTCCTGGTGGTTCTGTCTGCACATTCCCAGAGGTAGTGTGGGAAGAGGACAATGCATACTCTTCAGATTCTGGTAATTTGTTCTCACTTACAATCTGCTTATTCTGGGAAGTTGTGTATGGTTGAAAACCATTGAATATGTCTGAGAATTCATAGCAAGAAATTTTTCTTGCACATCACTGGGTAGCATGAATCTGCATTGAGCACCATTTGAAATCAAATCCTACAAAATCCCAGTTCTTGCCTGCTCCACAGGCAAGCTTGAGAAACTGAATTCCCAACACATGTAAAAACTCAGAACCTACTATTTTCCCAAGACTTAGGCCCAATGGCACTGAACTATTTTTGGAAAACTTTCTAGGACATCCTGTGTTTCCAACTTCAACCTACCAGTATCTTATAGGACATCTTGAGCCCCAGAGCCAAGCAGGACAGAGAGTGAAAGCAACTTCTAAGAAGTGGATCCTTGCTTTTTCTCTTCAGTTATCTGCTTGCTCTTAGATAACTCTCTATCTTTTAGGACTCTCCCTATAGGTTTAATTAGAAACATCATTGAAATTAATGGACATTGGGCAAGAAGCTCTTGGTATTTCTAGAATATTTGTGACACTGAAAGTCATCTTGAGTGACAAAGATGAATTTACTGGAAATAAGGTTATGTTTCAAACCCTTCTAGAGGCAAGCTAATTCCTCACAGTTACAGTGACTTCTGTCATAGTGGATCTTAAAATAAAAGACTGATGGCTCAGGAAGTTTGACACTACTGGCTAGGTCAGAATGGAATGTACTTCAAAACTTTTTCTCAGCACGTGTTTGGTGCAATGGTGATGTGATGCCTGTGTGCCTCTTCATTCACCAAAAGAAGCACTATATGTTGCCTTGTTTATCTGTGTACCTGTATAGCTGTAATAAACTCATTTTAAAGGTTATGGTACTCCACTTGAATAATTGAATAAATGACACCATGTGAGTTTTCATGACCAAACAAAACCTTTGTAAGATCAAATTTTGAATACTGATGTGTTTTCAAGCAAAACAACTACTCTATAAGCTCCAAAAGGCTCATCTAACAGCACTAGGGGTCTAATCAACTGAGGAGTTTGAGCAGATCTCCTATCTCTGCCTGGAAGTAGTTGCCCAACTTTGAGGTGATGCTTCACTAGTTGCACAGTGGAACTATAGACATCATCTGACCCTCTGGAGATATCTTACAGATGGTTTCTACTCCAAAAGACTTGATGTGTGCATGGAAATCCACTGACAGCATACTACAGCAGGCAACCTAGTGAGCCTGAAATGGTTCATACATAACTGCAGTAAAGCACTGGAACTGAGATATTTAATTTTACAGTAAGGCTCAACGTATCCTTTATTGTTGTGAGTTCTCAGGGCCTTTGATTTTCCCCTTTATTCACAGCTAACAGCTCCTGTGCTACCATCTGTCCCGCAGCCCGAGAGCTGCATTGTTTGTCAATGGGCTTGAGGGCATTGTATAATGCTAGCTGAGATATATTTTTGGCAAGAGCAGTGACGTTTAAAGGACCATCGTTCTTTATGATTTCTATAGATACTTCCATTAAAAATAAACTTTTGTTTAACCAAGGCATTCACTATACTCTCACATCCTCTTGAGCTGGAAAACATAATGAAATGCTTTGTTAAACGAGGCCTTTGTTTTAGTGGATATTAATGGATAAAAGCTGATTGAAAGAGACTTCAAGCTGAAATGTAATGACTGGAGTTTTCTTCTTGGAAAAATTGAAAAGATGTTCTTTCTAATATACGAGTACATAAAAAAAAAAAAAAGAAACACTGAAATATCCACACTTTTACAAACTTTTATTAATGAAATCAAATAAAAAAGTATGAGGAGACAAATAATTTATATCCATTTATAAGTCCCATGTTTGAAAAGAAAATCTCTTGAGAAACTCAGGCAGAGGCAGGGAGTAAGAATGAATTTTAGATAGCCAATATGGCTGAAAAGTGAACTGAGGAGAGAAATTTGAGGAAGGTTGCCGAAATAACTACAACAGCGTGGCAAATGGAGGCAAGTAAGTTCAAAATTTAGAGGAATCAAGACATACCTTTTTCATGCTCCCCTAATATCCTCATGATTTGACACCCTGCCTTGAGGAAAACATCAAGAGGGAAACATGAAGACATCTTCCTGCTGCCAAAGTGGTGAGCAAAGTGAGGTCTTTCCGCATGGGTTCTCTGTTCTTGTTTTGGCCTCACAAAGAAGGAGAGCCACAAAAAGGTGATGGGTGGAGGTAGGCTGCTATGATTCTCTGGGATGAGGCATGTGAACTGATGGGTTAAGAGCATATAAATGTCTTGGGAATTAAAAATAATGTGGTCAAGATGTGCCCAAAACATGGACGTGTATTTGGAACATCTAACAGTGAGGGTGGGAGGTCTTGCAAGGAAAAGCTGTAGTTTGCCATGGAGACAAGGAGCTAAATAAACAGAGCTTTTCTTCTGGGTTTGTTATGTGCTGTGGGATCCAGGTGAACCACATCCCTTCTCTTGCTTGTAAATTGAGAACAGTGATGTTCAGTCTTGTGAGCAGCTTGCTATCCCAGCTTCTGCCCTGGAGTTACAGAAGCACAGAGTGCTTCAAATCTTTGAAATTGTCCTTCTAAGAGACATAGGAACTGATATACATCATGAGATCTGTCGGATGGAGATGTTCTGGGGAAAAGGTTAAAACCTGGGCTCCATGGGATGGAGAACTTCTGAAGAAGGGGACAGTAGCCAATATAGTGTATGCTGTTCATCAGACTTGACCAATCTAAACATCTCTCTTGCCTCCTCTCATGAGAATGGAAGAACAACACATCCATACTGGGGGCAAAAAGTAAACCCTGCTGCTGCTTCACACCAACGGTCCTTCGTAGGAGCGGATTAATTAGGAAGAAATACTTAAGCCTGGCTCCAGGAGCTGCTGTGCTGCCCTGATACAGGGGAGCTAGCTTTGTGCCAGTGGATGCAGGAAACTAAGAGGGTGTAATTCAGCATTGTGTTGCTCTGCCAAGCATTGTCACCAAGTGCTGCAGTGACCTGCCCGTTTGCTGGAACAGGCTGTGAGCTACCAGATGGGGAAAGCTGAGCCCAAGGGTCTTGGTATTTCTTTGTGACTACTCATAAGGCACGTCATTATTCATTATCTCCTTATTAATGCATGAGGCAGGGATTGGATCTACAGTGAGTGCAAGGTGGATGCTAAAAGCGACCAGAAGTCAGGTCCAGAGAAAGCATCTTCACTTTGTTTGTACAAAGGTAAAGCAAATAGCCACTGGTGTTATGCTTCTTCTGGCAAATAGCATGCTGCCTCTGTGTCTTTCCCTCAGAGCGCTGCATCAGTCTAGGTAGTGGGGGAAAGTGCTTATAGACTCTTATTTTTCCCAAATGGTTGATCATATCTTCTCCAGTAGTGCTGCTGACTCAGTTTTTCCTTTACAGAGGATTCATATTTTAAAATTGCTCACATACTATGAATGAATTCAGACTGTTCTGCCTTCAAAAGACACTGAAGAAGACTTGACGTGGGATCTGGAGGAGCAGGATATCTGTGATTAGATTGGTCCCCCAGGGTCTTCCAGCATTCAGGTAAACCTACAACCAGACTGCATTGTTGTCCCTTGTCTCCATAAAGGCTGACTTAGGCAAGTGACAGAAGGGAACCCATGGGTATTCAAAGCCCCGGCTGCTGGAGTCATGCCAATGAGCTGCCATTGCCGTTTCAAAAAAGAAAGAAGATAAAGAGACTGTTTCAGACGTTGTGGTAGCAGACTGAAAATGGATAAGGCTGTAGTTGTTACAGATCCCAACCCTTTCGGGTGAAATCCTGAGGATTCTCTTGTGAAGTTAAAACAAACAAACAAACAAATAAATAAATAAAAATTAGCCCATCCTATGTTCCTTTGAGGTGGGGAGTCCAGCTGAGAAATGATGACCTTATAGTTGGTACAACAACAAACCTGGGATGGAGATCATGCGTCAGAGGCGTGATCTGGCTCAGAGAAGTTCTCAAGGAGGTACGAAGGCCCCGTTTAGTTGATAAAGCTCAGACGTGCTTTGACAAGTACATAACTCAATATACATATCTGAACAGAGGACTAACTGTACTTATTTCCTTCCATACTACCAGCCTACCTAGCTGCGAGGAATGCAATCCTCCTCTTCTTTTTTTTTTTTTTTTTATCAGCATGTTATTTCTTCACAGATTTATAACTGTCTTGGATTTGCCTTCGTGATCCTGACGCAAAGCCGTCAGACCTGTGGAGTGAATTATTACCTTAATTGGGACACTCTGCTTGGCTCTGCTTCCATGAGCTGATTCCAGCTATGGCAATAAGAGGAGCACATGTTTGGGGAAAAAAAAATAAAAGCTGGAACAAATGGATTTGAAAGCCAGGCTGGTTCTCTCTATAGGGATGTTGATCTCCTTTTGGCACTGTCCTCTGTGGTGTTTTTCCAATCCACTTCAACTCTCTATCTGAAGGCTGAGACAGCTCAAAAAACAGTCACAGAGAAATTTTCATAATCCATCCTCAGAGCACTGAGCCTCTTTCTTTCAGGGATGACAGGCCTACTTTGACTTCTTTCTTTCTTGTGGCTGTATGGGACACCAAGCAGATATCAGCAGAGAGAAGAGTGCTTATTTTAAATAGCATCAACACAGAACAGAAGAGGAGGGCTGCGGCTTTGGTACATGTGTACATCATTTCTCCCAGCTAACCTCTAATGAATCTCTGAGGTTCTTGAACTTTCCTTCCAGTTTCTGAGTTTCAGTGGAAACTTCCTGGTTTCTTTGTGTTCTCTAGTTTTTTACTACAACTGTCTGTGATGATTGGACCGAGGACATCTGTACACAGGGTTCGTAGAGCTCCTGGCAATGTTTTCCATTACTAAAACAGCACAATTTGTTAATTCTTACATTTTAACCAATTCATAATCCACAACAATTTCATTCTCTGAATCTTTTCTGAAGGACTACTAAGAACTCTCCCATTTCCATGACATTGTCTGAATTCAAATACAAGACACCGCTGTCACCACTAAGTGGGTGGATTGTCCCCACCTCCCAGGTAGTACTTGAATATAACTGAAAAATAAATTAGGTGTTTGGCCTGCAACATTTAAAGAAGGCAATCCAAGATTTTCAAGACAGACCTGCCACGAGACTTTTATTAAATATACACATTATGCCTTTGTAGGTTAAGTGCAATGCAAAGAAAAGCTATCCAGCTATCTAGGACATGTGTGGACATCTAATTGCTCCAGTGGGAATCCTTCAGATGCAGGCACTGAGGAGGAATGCCATGGGAGGGAGCTGGAGAAATTACCTTCATGCCAAGGAGTTGAGTCAGTGTGGGGCTGAGATTTACTTACAGGGGGAACTGGTACACAGTGGAACTGTTTAAATGTAAAATCCCATCTGTGTCAATGTAGCAGGAGAACATAAATTATGGGGAGTATAAGGAGGGGAGGGGAACTGGTGTGTGGCATGGCAGAGCACTGAAAGGCAGATTCCACTCTGAATGCAGACCAGAGCCTCCACAGGCTGAGCTTTTGGGTGCTGTGATAGGCAGCAGCATCAGGGCCAGGGGAAAGGAAGGAGCTCAGCACTGTGGAAGGAGAACAGATCAAAAATCTATCCTTTTTCTCGCTCAAACTGATCCATATTAGTGGCAGTACAAATGAGCTCCAGACATGGTTCTCTGAGAGAGCATGAGTTAATCCTACCCTTCCTTCCAGCCCAACCCTGTGCAGATGCAGAGCCAGATTCTGCGTTTGGCTACATGACAAATCAGGAGCAAAGGCTGAGTTACACCAAAGTCAGAATCTGGTCCTAAGCAAATGATGAGCAGCATGGACAGCAGCAACATTCCTTCCTCCATTCTTTCAGCTCAGCTTCCCAGCCAGTGCATGTTTGCTACATGCTAGGTTTTGGGCCTGAATCATGGGCTTGATGGCAACTTGTGGATGAGATGGTTGGACTAGATGACCTCAGAGGTCTTTTCCAACCTAAATGATTCCATGATTCTATGAGAACTCTTGCTCGCCATGGTGAGGAAGAGATTGCTGACCTCCATTCAGCAATATCAGTGCTGGATGGGTGGTTGGTAAAGCTGTCTATAAAAGCAGCTCTGCTAACAACCTGACGTCTGGGCAAAAAGTTAATATTAACCAAGCATGGAGCCCTGCAGAACATGTTGAGAAAAACAGCTTTAGCTCCAAAGCAAGTGGCTGATATTGTCATTAGGTATTCCTTAACTGTGTTCTATAGTACTGTCCAGAAAAGCTACCCTTAAAAGTGAGTGTGCCTGATTGAAAGCACTGCAATAAAAGGTTATAGATGCAGCCTCTTTTTACACAGCCACAAAACTGTGTAGGTCTATTTATATGGAAATCAGTACCCTGTGCTCTCTTTGCCTCAGTATTTACTTGTAAGTTCTTTTCTTAAACCTCCTGGAGCTACCTGCCTTATAGCAAGGATAAAGAATTGCTACCAAGAGCAGAAGAGAATCAAGTCAGGGAGCGTGAAGGTAAGCTAATGTAAATGTCCTTGAGACCAGAGAGAACACATCCATGGGAATGAGAGATGGCCAATGTCACTGTGAAGTTTATGAATAACCCTGGCAGTGCTGGAAGTTTCATGATGGAAAAAGGAACCTCATAGAATCATAGAATGCCCCAAACTGGAAGGGGCCCATAAGGATCATCCAGTCCAACTCCTGCCCCCTTGCACGTGGTTTCTAAATAAATCTCCGTAAACTTTATTATGGACATAAAATGGTCCAGGGGACTTTGTGAACATGTGGTTTAGAATGATCCAATTGATGCAGGGGAAATGGGAGAGTTCTTGGTAAAGTCTTTCAACAAAAGATACAGAGAATGAAATTGTTGTGGGATGGATTACTAATCGATTAAGAGGTAAGAAGCAACAAATTGCTCTGTTTTGATAGTGGAAAGACTTGACAGGAGAGACCTGTGGCAGCTTTCAGTGAGGGCTGTGCTCTTCAGTACGCTCATAAATCATTTGGAAAAGACTGACAACAAAGAAGCAATAAAGCTCGCTGATGATGCAGAATTATTAATGATAATTGCAACTAATATTCTATCAGAAACTGCAGGAGCATCTCAAGCTCTTGAGACAACGTGCAACAAAGAGACAGGTGAAACTGTGTGTTAGTAAATGCAAAGTAAGGCAGCCCTAAAGGTTTATACACAGAGATGGTCTCTGGGGTAGCTATTTCTTCTCAGAAAAGGGATCTCGGTATCAGAGTGGATAATGTCAGCTGAAAGCTCAAGATAATTGAATATCAGGAATTACTGGAAGGGATCAGTGAGCAGAACAGAAAGTAACAGCATGGAGCTACTTAAATCTGCGGTGTATCCATACTTTTTGTATGTCATTGCTATAGTTTCTGTTCTAAAACCACATTAGGACTCTGAACAATAGAAGAGGAATGGAGAAGGTGTACTCGCTATTATTCATAACACAGGAACAAGGAAGTATTGAGAAAAAATAAATGACTACGAGTCAGATGCAGAAACAAGAGAGAAACAAGAGAAAGGAAATATTTCATCACACATGCAATTCCTTATCTCTGAGTCACCAGGGTGGGATTCATCTGACTTAGCTGTAAGAGTGGATTCATACACTTGAACTGGGCACCTTTCATGCTGGGGGCCATTTCGCAGCTGGGGACCAAGGCTCCAATTATGGTCAACGAGATGACAGCAAGGGGTGGCAGGCATGTGATTCATCTCATCCACTGTAGACATTTCTGTTAGCAAAGGATGCATCATGCCTTGTCATCCACTGACTGTACTGGCCAGTTCTTTAGTTTGTGCAAAAGGGGTCTAGCATTGCTAATTCAATTGTAGATTTGTGGATATCAACCTTAAGATATATGAATCCCTTCAAATGCTGTATTGGTTTTGCAGCAGAATGGGTTTGCCTGCAAACAGAGCTCACACTGTGGCTTGGGATAGTCACTCTGTGAGGAGGATGAAAGGCAGGCTGAGTTCTCATTCCCCTGTGATTGCCATGATGACAGATATGTCCAACACCTCAGGCTGCTAGGAAAAAAAATTCAACTTAAAACCATTTCCCTTCCCTTCCCTTTCCTTCCCTTCCCTTCCCTTCCCTTCCCTTCCCTTCCCTTCCCTTCCCTTCCCTTCCCTTCCCTTCCCTTCCCTTCCCTTCCCTTCCCTTCCCTTCCCTTCCCTTCCCTTCCCTTCCCTTCCCTTCCCTTCCCTTCCCTTCCCTTCCCTTCCCTTCCCTTCCCTTCCCTTCCCTTCCCTTCCCTTCCCTTCCCTTCCCTTCCCTTCCCTTCCCTTCCCTTCCCTTCCCTTCCCTTCCCTTCCCTTCCCTTCCCTTCCCTTCCCTTCCCTTCCCTTCCCTTCCCTTCCCTTCCCTTCCCTTCCCTTCCCTTCCCTTCCCTTCCTTTCTTTTTTCAGTGGGGTGAAGTTAAAGCACAACACGCTCCATTCTGTCTGGTTTATAGTCAGATAAGAGCCACATTCTGACTCTGGGTGGTTGAAGGGGAAGATAACTTGCTTCCATGGATGTGTCTGAGAAAAGGATAAATTATCTCCTCTGTGGGCTCTTTGTTGCTCATTGCCCAATTCAGAGCTGTATCTTTGGCACAGCAAACACGTACTTCTAACAGAATGAAATGCTGTACATCACAACAGGACATTGCCTTTTCTGACTGGATGGTACACTCGGTACTCACATCAAATGTCAAGAGAAAATGGATGGAGATATGAAATGCAGAAAAAGAGGGCCAGTGTTTTTCTGCTGCTTTTGATATCAGTCATAGAAGGGGGGGTGAAAAATTATGCTAAAAAAACAGAAGCGTTAATGAGATAAGGAAACCTGGTAGCAATGCAACTCATCAGATGAGCCCCAAGTACGTGCCTACATGAATGCCCTGTGCCAGCCCTGCCAAATACAGTAAAGGCTCAGTAAGACTACACATTCAATTAGTTAATTACTACAGATCAGTTGATAGGTTGATGAGAGAAGTTTTACCCACTTATAACATCATAGCTTGCTATAGTTGTCACACCCTTCCTTGCTTTTTTTTTTGTCATTGTTTTTTTTTTTTTTTTTTAAATAGCTTCCTCCAAAAGTAAAGCATTGCTGAACACGGGTCCTCCCAGTAGCCCTGGGAAGGATATGTCCCTATTAAAGATGATTCACCCTAGTGAAAGCTCTTTGTCATCTACCTATGTTTTGTTAGTCTCCAGTTTTCTTTTAACCAGCTCCTGACAAGAAGTTAGATAAGCATGAGGGTCAGTTTATGATAAGGGCTTGAGACTTGGCTTCCCCATCATCTTTGCATCATCTTTGCAACAGGACTTCTGTTAATGAGCTCAAAGAATGGATAAACTGAGCTAGTGTTAATACAAATACAGCAAAAGCTGGAATGAAAAGTCACCACTTCTTCAGAAGATGATCTTAATTGCTCAGTGGCCAGCAGGAGCAACATTCACACCATCAGGAGCTAATGATTTTAGAAGAAAAAACAACACAGTGTGACCTACTAACAATATAAAGTGGAGGCCCACTGGCATGTTTTATTCATCATCTTACTCAAGCTAGTGCGAACTAAGAGGCTGATGCTGTCCCTGGGAAGAATCTGGGACATTTCTACGTGTTTTCTCTATGGATTTCCCCAGGAACCATGTACTAGCTATCCTGGCACGGATGTTTTTCAAAAATAGACACTTAAAGCTTTGCCTACACTGGGTAGAATAGACTTTGCCTATCCGGACAGAGAAATAAGCTTAAACATCTGGACACCCATATTCTCTCTCTAAAAAAAACCAAAAACTTGTCCTCGTGGCAGTTCAGATTTCAAATGTCCTCTTAAGAACAGAGTGGAGGAGTGGAGGTCACTCAGCTCTGGCCAGGTATGGTCAACTAAGAGCACACACACCTTGAGCGAAAAGTTATCATAGCAAGTAACAATTTCCCTGCTGAGCTCTTCTATATTGCTATGAGCCACAAGGAGATAATTCAGAGGGTATAATTCCAACCCTGAACTCACTTTCTCTGCCAGCTAAGCTGTTCAGCAGGGGTACCATCCTCCAGGAAGGCAAAGATAAGGCATCCTGACAATATCAGCTGGGTCAGCACTGCGTTGTGAGAGAGGACGGAAGAAGCTGAGACATCCAGGTTCTGTCTGGGCTGTCTGTGATCAGACAGCTGCCTGCTTTCCCCAGGAAAAGATGCCAAGACAGGTTTAAATATCTTTGCATTTGCATGCATGGTTTCAGACTGCATGGGTATGACCTTAAGGTTTTTTACATCTTGGGAACTGCTGAGCTAAGCCCTTTCAGTGGCCCCAGTCCCTGGAATATCCATGTAACTGCCAAGGGAAATCAATAGAAATAGCCAAGTTGTGGAGCCAGACTTCTGTTCAAAATTTTTTTTGCCACTGGGACTTGAGGATGAAAGAGGCTCTAAGTATTGAATATGTCATGCCCATGATGAAAGAGCTGTCTTCAGAAGGGGCCATTTTATCAGTGCCTGACTCCATTTCCTCTGGGCATATGTTCTTTTACCAGTCCCCTTGATCAGAAAGTCTCTGCCTGTGGACTCTCTTCTGATCTGCATTGTCCCACCGGAAGAGGAGTTGTGATCCAAAAGATGGAATTTGGTCTTTATGTGGCAGGGATGGAAACCATTATTTCCTTGGAAAATGACAACTCTGCCACTCAATCAGCATTGGAAATGGACTGTCCCTGACTTAAAAAGACTTAGAGGATCTCTTATCACATATCTTCAAAAACTGTGAAAGGAAGACTGGGAAGTGCCAGCCAATTTCCTCTCTTTTTATATTAACTTGTTTGTATTTTTCAAGTTCTACTCTACAGTTGGCTTGAATTAATATGCAGCAAGGCTGGTTTTTGCTGTTTTTGTGCATGTGTACTTTATTTGATTTCCGGAGGTTGCCTCAGACTTATTTTCTCAGAAAGGATTGAATTGTTTATTGATCTTTGCTATTGTTCTGCATTAGTGTGCTTGTCTGATGCAAGTTCTCATTTCTTGCTTTGCTGCTGCAGAGGATTCAATTAAAAAAGAAAAAAGGGCAAACCCAACATTTATATTTCCTATATTGAAGCAAAACAACAGCACTGACTCAGAGTTGAACCAAAAATGAAAATGATTCTGATATTACAGATTAAGGCTGGTGATGAAAGAAGGAAGGCACGTAACCGTACACATTCTTACATTGCATTGCAAAGAAGACGTTGCAGGGATATTGCCTCCTTGTTGCATTACAGCAGCCTTCAACTCAAACTAGTTGGTTCACTGCAACTCTGTGCATCATTTTTTCCTAAATCTATGCTTCAGAGTGACAACTGAGATGTCTCAAACTGAGTGTATGCTATCTCATTCTCCAAGCTAAAGCACTACAACAGAGGGGATAATGCAGAGTGGACAGGATCAGGTTGCCCAGTGGAAGGAAGGAAGGAGCATGTAGTCACAACACTTCTGTCCTCTGTTAAGGTCACAAACTTTTGGTAAGTCTTGGAGAAGAGACTGTGTTGCTAACATGGCCCTTCTGACTCCATGACCATCTGAATCCAGGGGAAGGTTGAATAGTAGGACACCAGATGTTCTTGTTAGACTAATTAACGTGGTGTTCTCATAGGAAGTCTCCAGAGTAGTAGGAACATGACTCTGTGAAAAGAGTATCAATTCCTGAAGAGTGCATATTCTGGGCATTGAGGGATGTGGATGAGGAGGAGGCTGGGATTCTTCTCTTGGAGACATTGATGGGGCATCAAGACATTGGCATAGGCCTGTACAGCAAGACCTGCCAACCAGATCAGACTGTCTAGACACTGAAAAAGCAAAATAATAAATGAAACAAGAAACCAGACAAGTGAGAATGATGAAGGAGTGAAGAGAAAGGAGGGAGAAGGGAGTTAAGAGAGAAATTCTAGAAGTAACATGTGAAACAATTGTTTTTTACCATGTGTAAGTGCTTGAGGTCTTCCTTTTCCTGAAGATGATGTAGAGAGCTTCTCTCTCATCACCACTCTTTCCCCACAAGGGATAGATTTATTTTTAACAGCTTATCCTAATATAGGTTTCTATTCATGGAAAATTCAATCACAAGTAACCCGGAAGGGTTACTCCCTCTTAGGATCTTCCTTTGCTTTTTGGGCCAACACCACCTATAACTGCAATGTGAATGGCTTGTAGTGATATCAGATCTTTAGAGAGATCTATCAAAATGATGAAGAAAGGAGTGTTTCCAACTCCTTATCATCAGGATCACCCCCTCAGTCTTTCACAACAGTTCCTTCATCCACAATAACCTCTTCCTTTGATGCTTTTATAGTAGGATGCACTTTTTCCTTGGATTTTGTGCTACCTTCCATTTGAGGGATGAAAGAAAAGAGCCAGCCACAGAATTGAGGCTCAGAAACCCCAACTGCACATCCTTGGTCCAGTTCGATGGGCCAAACAGGCTGAGAGGCTGTAGAATGGAATCTTACAAGAATCTATCTTTGAGTTTTATTGTCCAGCAAGTGGGCTGTCCTTGTCCCCACAGACAGGAACAGAAACATCTCTGAGAAGCCATAAACCTAAGGGCAGCTCTGCTTCACCTGGCTTGGGATGGTGCACACATACAGAGCAATTCTTTCCTCCTAGAAACCCAGGAGGGCTCAAATGTACTTGCTAAAACTGCTTGTATAAATCTGAATGGTGTGCTGTATAAATGACAGTCTCTTTTCTTGGAGAGCCAAGAAATAATAATAATAAAAAACAAAACAAAACAAAACAAAAAAAAAAACAAAGAAAGAAGAACGTCTTCAAATTAAGATACGTGGTGTCAAAGGGCAGTGCAGTATTTTTGGTCACCTGCCACATACTGTGAGGAACAAAAACTCAGGGGAAAATGGTGGGATAGACTTCAAGCTGCTTTTAGTAACAAACCAAATTATCACCAGAATGTCCACTGTTGAGATACTAAGACATGAGGATATTCATAGTCACCTAATTCACTGATAGGTTACAGGCTCAGCATGGGGAGTTAAAAATGTGGGTCATGCCATCTTGTCTGCCATCTACCAAAGAGCTTTGGGAGATGGTTTGTTTACCAGTACAGCTGTAGCTGTGGAGTTTGGTTGGTTCCTTATTCATATACACACATACACATTCATATGCACAAACTCACAAACACACATACATTTGCTCGTAGTCTTCACTAGGACCACAGCTTTTCAGATTTTCTTTTTGGAAATCAGAAGTTGTCTCCTGAAAACTTTCAGTTAGAGAATTCAGCTTCTTTTTTTTTTGGTGAAAAACATCCCCTTCTCCTCCTGCCCAGGGTTTCAATAAAACAAACAAACAAAACACACTGAAAAAAAAAACACAAAAAAACAAAAAAAAACCCACTACAACCAAACCTTTTCACCAATAAAACCACCACAACAACACACCATTCATTAAAAACTATCCACACATTTTCAAGGAAAATGTTGCCTCACATGCTGGTTTATTTTTGACAAAATTCTAGGAAAGAGAAAAAATCAACTCCTTGACTAGCGCTATCCAAAGCTCAAAGCACAGGAGTTTGAAAGCCCACAGGAAACCTTCAGAGATAAAGGTCACCCAGACCTCCCATGCAGGGAATCAAGTTTCAAGTAAGTATAGGATTTATGGTGCTCTGCACTTTTGTAAGGATTAGGTAAATGTCTTTTCACTCTGCTCCACGGCTTACACTATGCTCTGTAGGCTACTGGTGTTTATGTTCTGGCGTGATTTGCAAACTTCAAACCTACTTGTGATTCAAACCATTCTTGTGATTGGTATTGAAGGAATCATTTAAATTTCTTGGGGAAAACAAAACAAAGCAGAACAAAACACAAGTGAAGAAATCCAACACCTGTAAAGGATGAACACAAGATCTGCTTGTAGACATCCCCATATTTGTCAGACATTACCAATTGTACCTGTGTAGTGGCTGATTTATTTGCTTTCCTTACAGTCGTTTCAAGGGCAGCTCTCTGATCTCCAGTGGTGTATCAGTAGCCTTCTCATACCTCATACTGTGCAATGATGGTTCGATATATCTGTTTTAACACAGCAGCCTTGTTGGACTAGCCACATCTAGTCCAATGGTCAACTCATCCCCACCATGCCCACTAACCACATCCCTCAGTGCCACATACACACATTTCCTGAACACCTCCAGGGACGGTGACTCCACCACCTCCCTGGGCAGCCTGTGCCAATGCCTCACCACTCTTATCTAAGAAGAAATTTTTCCTAATATTCAATGTGAACTTCCCCTGGCACAACTTAAGGCCATTTCCTCTCATTGCAGTAAATGGTGGATTATGGGCCCTGATGAGGTGTGGAGCTTGTGGATAGTGAAGATTCTCAGTATAGGGGATGAGAGCAAGTGGCTGCTGGCAAAGTAGGGAATAATGCTTTGCCTTACTGAAACATTTAGGGTGTGTTGCCTAGCTCACAATCCAGGAGGTTTTAGCTGTATGTGAGCTGTGTAAGTGAACTCAAGCACACTGGAAGGTTCTTGTATTGGGAAAAAGCTGCAATGAGTATGGGATATGGGCATTTTCACCACAGCCTCGCACCATCCTCTGCCCTGTGTCTGTCCCACAATACGTCATATGAGCCAGGCTGCAGCTTGTCCTCCAGAGCTGCTGGTTGAGATCCTGGTTGTGCTTCCCCATCAGTTTTTTATTTATACTTTCCTTTTCCAAGGCCCCTTCAAAACACAAATTTTCCCTGTTAGCCAAGTGGAGTGGGAGATCCCAGTGATGACAGGGATGATTTCTGTTCCCTTGTACTTCCAGGACTCCACCTCCAACGCTTTCTTCTTAGTCACATACAGGAGCAGCTGAACTTTGACCATTCTTTGTTCTTTTCCTTCAGATTGTTCCCCTCTTCCTCTAGCTTCTCCCCTTCCTAGGAAGGGCTGTTTGGCTTTGGTGGAGCAGCCCGACTCTCTCAGTAGGAGGAAAGGTGACAGAAGAATGACTGTAACAGATCTTAAAGGAGGGGCCTGGGTGGGACAAATGTGTATAATAAATACTTTCTCCCAGATATTCTCCAGCTTCCAGCTATTTTCAGTGGTCTGTCTAGCTAGGAGTCCCCAAGGGACCTCTCTTCTCAGAACTAGTCTCCTAAGGTGTGAGATTAGTCATTCCAAGCAGAGATGCAATCTCTTAAGCATTCATAATTAATAACGTTTATTTTTTCACTTCATTATAGGATGCTGGAAGGTAGATTCTCTTTATCACACGAGGGGAAGAGGTTTTACTAGGGCTGACACCAGGAGAATGTCCGGGTGATCATTTCTCAGAGATCTAAGCTGCGTTGACACATGGTTCTTACAATTTCATCTTTAACCTCTGTCCTCATGGAGCCAGCTGGGAGATGAGGCTGGAATTAACCTTTCCCTGATGTAGGACACCCACAGCTATCTGCTTATCTCTTTACAGGGAAGTTCTCTTTACTTTTTTTTTTTTCTTTTCTTTTAATTATAGTGATTTCATGCAGCTGTTGGTATCTTCCTGCTCCTCCTGTTAACACAAGACACATAAGGAGGGTCTCTTTTCAAGAAGACAGCTGTTTTTTCTCATTCTTTCAATTAATGAGGGTGTGAGCTTCCACTACAAAAGATGCCAGAACTTGCACTAGGTTCCAGGCTGAGCAGCCATCTGAGTTAGAGGTCTGTAAGGAAAACAAGCTTAACAGCAGGGGTGTTCATGGTGAAGCCTTATTGGATGTTTCAAAACAGTAATAGTATTTTATTACACTCAGAAAGATGGAACACCTACCTGCCAGTTTATCCACATTGACTGCAGATGTGACATTAGCACTTACAGTCCCTGGAAGTAAGCATCTGAAACAGGAGCTGGATCTAACCGTCCCCATAGACTTGTGGTCAGTACCCGAGCATGAAACGAGCACAGTGGGCAGTAAAAACAGACAAAGCTACATCACTAGCTTCTTTTTCCATTTTAAAATAATGCAAACTCTTCCTATTTTCTTCTGCTGTAGTGTTTGCAGCAGTGCAGCACTCAAGACCATGCAAGGCCACTTAGGACTTCTTTTGATAGAGAACAGAAATAGCAGCAAGAATTAAAGCAAACCCTTCAAGGCTGTATATCCTTCTTCAGCCTGTTGAAAAGTACAGGGCAGGTACAGAGGCAATATCTGGATCATATTTTTAAACTCAAAATGCACGCTGATCTTAAGGACAAATTCACCTTGCATTGCCCTCTAGGGCAAGTGGGAGCAGAATAAGATCCATGTGCCCAGACAGCATCAAACATTTTAGGCAATGCTCTATGAAAGCTCAGAATGGGGAAAGTGAGTTAGAAATCCCACTGATGTTGTTTCCAGCAAATTCTGATGCAATATGTTAGTGTTTGCTGCTCATCTTCATCCACGACTATTTTTGTATGTGGTTCTTGGTTTTTATTTGTGAAGAAATGAGAATTCAAGGCCAGTCTGGATGTGTCTCTGGGCAGCCTGGTCTCGTGGTCAGTGAACCTGCCCATGACAGGGGGGTTGAAACTAGATGATCTTTGAGGTCCTTTTCAACCCACGCCATTCTATGATTCTATGATATTTACCCTGGAGTCCCTGACACTGTGTTCCTCTATCAGTGATTACTCCAGGAATTACAATCCTGGTTTTGTGATGTTGTCATGGACTCCGCTGATGTTCCTGTGCCTTTTTTTTCTTCTGTGCATGAGGCTTTTGAGAGCAGTCTAGCTGGAGCACTTCAAATGGGTGACTGCTTCTGAAAGTTGTTCCCCTCGTGAAAAAAACAGGTGAGTGTTAGAAACATACATGTTATTAGTGTCATTGCGTGCGGAAGCACTTGACTGCTTTAGAAAAGGAAGCTGCACGTTGAAGCTGAAAAGAGATTGTGAAGGTTTGGTTTTCTGCGCAAGTAAACAAAATGTTACAAGGAGAATATTTTCTCCATGAATACTCAGGTGGGAAGGTGAGAGGTGTTTGCATCTGTCTCTGCACCTCCCAGTTCTCTGCAAAGGCAAAGCTCCATCTGTCAGTGAAAAAAGCTTTGCTGGTAATGGAAGCACATTTCCTTGGGGAGCAAGCTCTTGGATTGATTCCATAGGGTTTATGAGTGGGTGGGCAAGCTCAGAGCCATGGTTTGTGGAGTACCTTGGTGTAAACTAGCATTGCAAATGCACAGATGGCAGAGAATCTCTTGAATTACAGCATTACCTGCGGAGCATCATGCAGTGTCAACCTCAAGGCCTCTGTCATGCTCTACTAGGTGCAAAGGCTTGGAGCTATGAGGCCTACAGGTATTCCTGCAACAGTAATTAAAGTGGAGTAATCTGAGAAGATTTTAGTGCCTGATTTAGTGGTTGGCAACCCTGCCCATGGTAGGGAGATTGGAACTAGTTGACCTTTGAGATCCCTTCCAACCCAATCCATTCTATGACTCTATATTTCTATGACTTTTGTTTGCAGACCATTTTGAAAGATTCAGACCTACTGTGCAGAATACTATGGAACATGTGGAGCTGCTGTACCTGACATGCAGAAGGGCAGGAGCTGGATGTCCATCTAGCAGGGATTCCCTTGGCTAGGTTGACAAGGGCACCTCTGGGACAGATCATAGAATTATCGAATCATAGAATGGTTTGACCTGGAAGGGACCCTTGAAGGTCTTGTAGTCCAACTCCCCTGCAATGGACAGGGGCACCTACAGCTAGGTCAGATGCTCGGAGATTGGTTCAGCCCAAATTTGGATGTCCCTAAGGATGGGGTGTCCACCACATCTTTGGACAGATATTGTCTCCTCTTTGCTCATTAGAAGTTTGTGGTCTTGTTCCTTTCCAAACCTGCCAAAATCAAGTAAGACATGCGTGTGCCATGTGCTCTTGGGGAAAAGTTATGGGAATGATTCTCATTACCCAATAAATATATGGAAAGTCTCTTATATTGTGCAATGGGAATAGTATCCAGTGCTTCTGAAACCTTTATTTTCTTTAAGGCTGGTACAAATATGATTGCCCTTCTACGGAGCGGTTTGGAAGATGAGACCTTCACTTTAACACAGGACTTGCTCAAGAGGAGATAAAGTGACTGCAGACTCCTCCAGGTCTCTAATGCAATTGGTTTTCAAAAGCCCTCCTCCTCCTCACACCCCTTGATGGGGTTAAACACCTCTGTGGAGACTGAAGGGAGGAATGTTTTTAATCTCCTTGATTTATTAAAATCGTCTAAAGATAGCCAGCTGTAACAGATAAAACTGCTGCCCTCTGCACTTTAGAAGGATCCTCCCCAAAACTGTTCTGCACGGAAAGTACTGGCAGTGGCTTAGTGACCTCTGGGATGTGGTGGTACCTGCCTACCCATTGATGGCCAAATCCAGCCCTGGCCAACTTTCAGCAGGGCTGCCTTCTGGCTCTCACATTCCCCCATCACTTTGCTCATGGAGATCTCAATGGGGTTGGGCACCAAGCTTGCTGGGAAAACTGCTCCCAGGAGGATTTCAAGCTTTGGGTGATAACGTCAAGAGGAAGGAAGGGAGAAGGTTCTGGCAAAGTGAGACAAAGCAGGGGAAGGATTTTCCCTGAAGGGATTTTGTACTTTTGGCTTCTCACACCTCAAAATCCTGCAAAGGGCTGGAGAGGAAAGGATGTCTCAGGGGAGAACTAAGGCCTGGATTAAAGCTCTGAAAATTTGTCTTCTACCTTTTCCCACATGCTCAAATTATTGTACTTGTGTGTGTGCACTCTTCTGGGGTCTCTTCATGAAGATTCCGTTCTCTGATACCATTAGCTTTTAATCATCACAGAACCATAGAATCACTTCCCCTCCCATCTGCACTCTCAGGACCATCAGATGAGCTCTGGCCAACACAATGCTGCAGAACCCCTTATTTCAAGCTTTCTGTGGGATAAGCTGAAAGCAGCACCTGGATTCCTACCGCACACCTCCCCTGTGGGTAACAAATGGCTGTGTCAGGGCAGAGTGGAACTGTTTGCCCTCCAGGCCAAGCCGGGGCTCTGCAGGACGTGACAGCTTTGATTTGTGTCTGAGCAGGACTCAACAGAGACAAAAGGCAGTTTGAAGAATAATGGAATGGACGTGGCAGGCAGAACCAGCAGCTCTCTTATCAGCTGGGGGAGGCAGAGCAGATCTGAGGAGTGGAACAGACCAGGTACCAGGAACCAGATCTTAGGGTTGCATTCCTTACATACATGGAATTTCCTGAAGTCCCCACTAAGTTCTCTTTGTAAATTGAAAATCTCAAATCTGCAAGGAAAAAAAAAAAAAAAAAAAAAAAAGCCTTACTGAAGAAAAGAAAAAGTAATTAATTTCCTGTGCTTTATTAACCTATAAAGTAATATAATAAAAAGAAACTCTTATCCTAAGCCAGAAGGAGTGTATTGTTTAAACCCCAAGAGAAGCAATGTTTAATTTAATTTCACAGGTAGATATTTTGCAGTCTCTCAGGGAGGAAACCCTTTCAGTACCACCACTCCAAGAATTTGATACAGTATAATTTATAGTGCCACCGTCCTAAGAGGCCTCAGTGTACTGCACACATGTGGGCACCCACACACACCCAGAGGGAAACCCTCCTGTGAGCTGCTGATGTGAACTTCCAATGTCATGACACAAAAGGCAGTGGGCAAAGTGGAGAAGAGGAGAGGTAGAGGTGGCCAAGTCTCCAGTGTGGGTCTGCAATGAGCCAAGAACAGGATTCCTGATGTCCCATTGCCCTATCCTAGCTCTTCTCTCAGCATCACAGTGACCTCACATCTGATTATTATTTTTTTTATACGAGGTAAGAGGGAAACGATCTCTAGAGGAATGCTGCTTTTTTCCTCTCTCTTTTGACTGAGATTAAGCCTAAACTAAAGGCATATACTTTCTCTTGGTGGCCTAATGGAATGGCACAACCACACTGATGCTGCATAACCTCTTCCTTTTCCTGATGCCACAAAAAGTCCTTGCTATACAATAAGGAGGAACCACTGGGTACCATTCACCTTGCTTTCAGCTTCCCAGTCTTGATAAAGGATGTGATGAATGCCAAGAAGGTTCAGTTTAAATGGACAGAGAATACTGATAGCCTCACAGGCATCCCAAAACTACTGTCAGAGCCCTGAGGACTGTAGTGGCTCAGTCCTTTCTGGTGGCAGTTTAGCTTCATTAACTCCTCTGGGTCTGTTCCTGCCTTACTGATTAAGATATTTAAGAACATCTGTTCCAGGGGTCAGTACTAGAACTGATGCTCTTTAATATCTTCATCAGTATAATTGACAGTGAGATCGAGTGCACCCCCAGCAAGTTTGTGGATGACACCAAGCTTAGTGGTGTGGTTGACATGCCTGGGGGTGGGATACCATCCAGAGATACCTAGACAGGCTTGAACAGTGACCTCAGGTGAACCTCATGACATTCAACAAAGCTAAGTGCAAGGCCTTGCATCCTGGTTGTGGCAACCTGCACTATCAGTACAAGCTGGGGGATGTAAGGATGGAGCACAGTGCTGCTGAAATGGACTTGGGGGTACTGGTAGATGGCATGGTTGACATGAGCCAGCAATGTGCCCTTGCAGCCCAGAAAGCCAACCAGAGAGGTGCTGGGTGCTCCATCCCTGGAGACATTCAAGGTCAGGCTGGATGGGGCTCTGAGTGTCCTGACCTAGCTGTAGGTGTCCTTGTCCATTGCAGGGAGTTGGACGAGGTGACTTTTTTAAAGATCCTTTTGAACTCAAACGATTTTATGATTCTATTATTCCTAACCCAAAGTGGGCAGAAGAGCCTTTTACCTGTGGTACTCCCCCCAGTCACCAGTCCTACCTTCTATACATCACGTGAAGAGAGATGGACTTGCAGAACTGGTTCCATCCTCTTCTCTTGCTGTCATTGCATTCCTTTCCCTCAGACACCCCACCAGTCAGCTCCAGCAGCCTGGGATGAGCCGTGATTTCCATCTCCTTTGCATATTAATGAAGATGGCTGATAAAGGAAGAGACTACAGCACACCGGTGTGCTATTCATCTAAATCTGAATCTCATGTAGCTCCACGGAAAGGCTTGTTTCTCAGGGGCAAGGTGGAGAACAGACAGTGCCCTGCCCTGTTACACAGCCCTGTCATGTGCTCTGAGAGCTGCCTTCACAGGAGCTATGACACTGCTGGCTAATTTGGATCAGAAGAGATAGCCGAGCTCACATCAGTCACTCCTCTGGAGAAGAGGGTGCCGAGGGACTGGGGCTTTACTCCTCAAGGGCATCCACTTAGCTCTGCTAATCCTTTTCCAGTTCGACAGCTGTCCCATGGCACTTTGCCACCTATGAGGCTGTTGAGTGCGAAATTTCCTTGCTTTGCAGCTAGCTCTGCAAAATCTACATTATTAGGGTTTCAAAAAGTTATTCCTGGTCCAAGATAAACAAAGAAACCCAAGCTCCCTGTGAGACCAGTCTCCTGAAGGCAGAGACTTGAGAGGGCAGATTAGAAAATAAAAGGAGAAAGAAATATATATATCGTGGCCAAACTATGACTAAGGCAGAGATAGGATAACGGCTTTCAGTTCTTTGAAGAACATAAACACGACAGTGCGAGAGCAGATACAGTTCAACAAGAGAGATGAGCCTGAGCAGAGAAAAACTTTTGCTGTGGGTTAAGGAGAAGATTTGAGGCCACTGTGGCGGTTGTGTGTTATCCAGAGAGAGAAGCAGGAGTCCAGTGGCTGCCATCCATTTAACATGGACAGGCGCACACATAGGGAAGATGCCTGGATGGCGTGGTGATGGCAAGCTGACCTAAAACCAGATGGGAGAAAACAGTGAAAGTCTTCTTCTTGATGGGTTATCCATCTCACGTTCACGTGGCTTTGGAGAGCAAGGTTTTGGTTAACCTGTTACACCCATGTTGTGTCTCCTCTCTCTTCCAGCACCTAAACATGAAGGAGAGCCATGGTGGGCGACTGTCTTCCTTGTCTCTCACTTACCATTTTCTTGTTTTACAGTGACTTTGCCTCTTGCCTTGGGAAGATGTAATGGAGTACGTGACCTTTTCAGGTCTCTTCCCACCCTTTGAGGCTGTTAGGCCGAAGGGGAGTGGAATAAATCCTTTCTGTGCATTCCTCTCACCTTCTGTTATATGAAACTATATGGAGTTGTATGTGTATGTAGCTGTTCTTTATCCCCTGAGGGTTTCTAAAGCACTGAAAATTGGGTGTGTACTCTGCCTGGCCTTCATGGAGACAAAGTCACCATGGCCAACCTTCCCCGGTCCACCACCTTTGTGACACACTGGTGTCTCTGCTACAAGATGGCTCTCATTCTCCTTGGTGACCTAGGGAAATCATCTGTCCTGGTACAGCCATTTCAGACATCCTTTTGAGGTCTAATGTCCCTCTCTTACTCTTCTTATGGTGTAATGTCGAATAGCAACCTGCACTATGCTCATGTCCCACAGACCTACTAGTCCACGCTCCAACCAAACTCCAAGAGGCATTGCAGGTATGTTTTTCTGACCAAGATGGATTGCTTTTTATTCAACAGAGATACAGGGCTGAGAGACCAAGATAGGTTACAAAACTCCAGGTAAAGCACATCCATGTTTAAAAGAATCTGTTCTCATACACTTGAGGTATCTGAATGCCCAGGGTACAACTGGTGCAGCCAGCCCTGGCAGAGGATCGGGCTTTGTCAAATAGTGTTTACATTAAAGAAACAATACCAAAACTTCAATGAGTCCTTAATTAAAAAGTGCAAGGCCTCAGAACTGAAGGAGCACATTATATTTAAATCCCTTGGTACTTTGCACCAAGAAATTATCCTTATATATGTAATATCTGGATGCCATCTCCTTCCAAGGGGTCAGATGTATACTTCTCAAGCAGTTCTGAGACCAATGTGGCAAGACATTTAAATAATATGGTTAAAATAGGGGCACTAAGAGATCTTGGTTTTGCTTTTCAGCCCTTCTAAATCAAACAAAGTGAACGTGACAGAGGAAAAAGCAAAGGATTTCCATTCTTTAAAGAAAGTCACCTGAAAGCATCTGTAAAAGTTAGCTTCACTGCCAAATTTGTGATCAGGCATCTGGGAGAGGTTTCATGGGTAGAACACTGCAGTGAAAAATTGTTTCATCAAGAAATCCAATGTAATACTATGCAAGAGAGAAGAACTGGTATTGCTACATCTTTCAAATTGATCATGGGTATGTGGGCTTTTTTTCATAAAGATTTAGCTGCTGCAATAATTGTGTGTTGTGGTATTTCTGGAATTATCTTGCAGCTGAAGCCCTTCTGATTACAGAGAAAAGCATAAAAATGTGACATCTGGATATATAGATGTCCTGGGCATGGTCTTTGCAGTCTCTTTAAAATAAGCAGTGGTGAAACTTAAATTAGGAGTAGAGAAGATGATCTTCATGTTCTGAGGAACATTGCAGATGGTGCATCTTCCAGCAACATGATAACAAAACTCAACCAAAGGATTTTCCAATGACCATCAGTCTGGGCATAAATATTTGCTTGGTGGTTGCCAACCTCCTTAATCCTACAGGAGAGCATGAGTGAATCATTCATAGGGAAGAAGAAAGGTTGGAAAACTCTGATGTGTTTAAGAAGTTGGATTTCACACTGTCTGTTATCCTCTTGTAATGATCACTATCACCTGAGGGCTATTCCTCATGGGAGCATGAAGCAGAGCTACTACTACCCTTTCAGCAAGGCTTGAAGAGGGGTGGCGGTGAAATTCAGTGAAACACAAGATTGGTTTGACAGGCTGCTCAGAGAAGTTGTGGATGCCCCATCTCTGGAGGCATTAAAGGTCAGCTTGGATAGAGTCCTGGGCAGCCAGATAGAGTGGCTGGCAACTTTGTTTATGGCAGGGATTTGGAGCTCGATGATCTTTAAGGTCCCCTCTAACCCAAGACATTCTATTATTCTATATGGGGAGACCTCACCAGAGCAAATGTCCTGGAGACATCCAAGGCGAGGCTGGATGGGGCTCTGAGCAGCCTGATCTAGCTGTAGATGTCCCTGCTCTTTTCAGGGGAGTTGGACTAGATGATTTTTAAGGATCCCTTCCAACTCCAATGATTCTACGATCCCGTGATTCTATGAAACTGTGCAAAACAAGGAGCACTTCAGCTCTCAGCATGGGGCAGGGAAAAACTGGAGGCAGGGAAGCGTTTTATCTTCATTTTTTCTTGTAGTACTGCAAGATCAGGGTTATGCACATTGGGAGAGCAAAAGCTGGGTCCACCTGAGCATCTTCTGCTGCCAGACAAATCCTAGAGGAGTCATACACTTTCCTAGATGCTGACAGGCTTGTCAATTTGGGGCTGTCTGTTGACGTGAAGCAAAGGCAACCTAGAATAGATCTTCTGTCACTGCAATAGTATTAGAAAAATTTTTCTACTTCTTCAGTCTTGGAAGAGAGCTGCAGCGATTGCCCTCCCTGAGAGCAGCTCTCTGTAGCTTGGGATAATGCAGTGTAATTCGGACAGCGTGGGAAAATCCTCTGAGCTACCCCAGAGAGACAAGGAGAAGATATCTGGGGGGAGGACGTGGACCTCCCTTTACAGGAGGTCCTTGAGGGCAGGTTACACAAACATCTGTCAGCAGGGCCATGGCAGAGCTGATCCTGCCTTGGGGGGACATAATGGAGTACGTGACCTTTTCAGGTCCCTTCCCACCCTCTGAGGTTATGAGAGGGGCTGGGTGGGGGGGAGGAGGGATGTGGAATAAATCCTTTCTGTGCACTCCTCTGACCTGCAGCTATATGGAGCTATATGGAGCTGTGTGTGTGCATATGGCTGTATTTGTTGGGTACAGGCAGTGCCAGACTGAATGCTAACGTGTAGGCTGAGACCAGAAACACATGCAGCTCTTTGGAACTCTTCAGTGCTTACATCTGTCCTGTGTGCCTGCCCATCTTTTTTTTTTTTTTTTGCTGCATTAACCATGGGTACAGATCCGGAGGGGCAGGGCTGAGACTTCTGCGGAGGGAGAAGTGAGGCAAGGAGATCCTAATCTGGAGATAAGGAACTATAGACCTCTGCATTCCCTTATCCATGCTGAGCAGCCCCAGCTCTCTCAGCCTGTCCTTATAGAGGAGGTGTTCCACTCCATGGATCATTTTTATGGCCCTCCTTTGGTCTGTAGCCCCCAGATGCTATGGAACCATCAACTAAAAATACCCAAAGGTCTTACAAACTCCCGTGACGTGAGCCTGGGCTGTGTTACATCACTAGGAACACCTGTAGCGGCCACGTGAGAGACTTGGGCTGGTTCCATGAGATGGAAATTTCCTTTCATTGCAGACAGCGGTGATGGCAGTGAGCAGCATCAGCTCCTTTTTGTGAGCAGCTCCCACGCCGGCTTCATGCAGGAGTTAGCTGAGGACATTCCCTTGAATGGACGGCATCTGGGCTGTGCCTGTACCCTCACGGGGAAGGAATTCGGGGTGGAGCCTGGAGAAACAATCCCAGCTTCGTAGTGGTGATTAAAACGGCCGTTAGATTACAGCACCGGATCAGGTCAGATTAAACAATGAGGTCAGATGACGGAAAGGAGCCATCTGTGCGTTGCAGAGGGCTGGGATCGCTCTGGGGACAGAGTGTGACCTGATGTCCCACAGCCTGCTGTTGTCACCGCAGCCGCTGCTTCCTCCTTATGGCATCAGGTACCACTGCTGCCTCCACCGACCCCCCTCCCACTGTGCCTGGAAGGAAAAGAAAGCACCGAAATGCTCTGAAAAGAAGCACTCTGTCCAAATCTAATCAGCTTCAGATAGGGAAATACCCCCTACTGTGCAAGGGGAGGATCTGTTCCCAATTCCTTGTCTCTGTTTCCCCTTACCCCTTTGTGAGATGGGGATGTCAGGAACGGTGGGAGGAAGGCCTGGTGTCACCAGGATGGAGGCTCATTGTGCCCAAGGCATTTGGGGATGGATGGGATGGCTTCTGGGAAGGTTCAGCACGCCATGTTCATAGCACAGTTGGGAAGCATGCAGAATTGCAGAGGTGGGAAAAGCATCTTCTCCAGAAACTTAAATGCATCACTTACGTTTGTCCATCTTCTCCAGTCCTTACCTTTTGCTACCATGGGGTTCTCCAGCTTCTGTGCCCCAAGAAGTGCTACAGAGTGTTGACTGTGTGTAATGGCATTGTGGATGTCCCAATGTCCCTGTGATGTCTGCATGGGCAGTCAGATGTGACACAGGACTTACAGGGCAGAATTTGGGTGCCTGGCAGGATACCTAGTTAACCCCTAGGTTAACACTAGGCACATCTTTGTAAAAAATATTTACTTATTTTCTCTCTACATTTATTTTGGTATAAAAATGATCGTTAACATTACATTACTTCTTTTTCATTTCTTTCCAGGATGGATTTAGGCCAACTCAGCAAGGAACTGTGGAGAGGCTCAGAGGCTGCAGATGCCGATATAGCACAACCATCCGCTTCCTCCCCCATCCCCACTATAGTCTAATGTTGATTTCTAAATGTTAGTGACAGCTTAATTCTTTGAGTGTACAATTGGCAGTTTTCTTCTGTCATTAATCATAACGACTCTGGGCTGCTGGCAAGAGCTGATAGAGTGAGGCTGGAGTTTCCCAAGAAGCATCACAGGGGTCCCAAATGCTTTGAATTAGTAAAGACAGTAAAAATGTTTTTCTAGAGGACAGCCCTGCTTGCAAGGTGCTGAAGGGGTCGGTCAGGACTTTCCCTTAGTGATGACCACAGTGCTCTCTGCAAACACTTTCTGTCCTTGAGAAGCAACAGCCAGCAGGTAACCAGAGTTACACAGGAACCATCCCCTGCCCCATCCCCTTGCCCCATTGGGCTTTCCCATTATCTGCAAGGGGAACGCATGCTGCTCTTTGCAGCCCAGAGCTCAGTTGCTGTGGGGATTATCGACTAAGAGGTGGACTGGAAAAAGCCCTAATCTCTTTCCTGCCAAACTTTGTGCTTATCTACAAACCAAAAAGGCCATGTTGGGTTGTGTATTTTTTTTTTTTTTTTTTTTCCTTTTTCAAGACTTCAGTGATTTATGAGTTCCCAGAGTTACTGCTTTTTTTCTTTCTTCATTTGCCACCTCTGCTGGCATGGAGAATGAGCCAGCTTCTCCTAAAAGAACATCTCTCATGAGGTCTGAGTAGCTTCAAGGAATCTTTGGGTGTATAAAAATGACACAGAGGTGCTTTAGGTACTTCCTAGAGCAGTACAGCTCCATGGGGCCTTCTCCTTCCAGCACACCCTTTACTGGGGTGCCAGTATTGGGGAGAGAAAGAAATTGGCTATAAGAGAAGACAGAAGAGCATCCTGCCTCCTTTTGCAGTGGGAGTCCAGAGACAAAGGAAACTTTGTCTTGCTTGAAATATAAGCATGAAAATGTATGACTGTCTGCAGAATCATAGAATGGCTTGAGTTGGAAGGGACCTCCAAGGTCATTTATTTCCATTCCCCCTCTCATGGGCTGGTTTCCCCCCACCAGATCAGGCTGTCCAGGGCCCCATCCAACCCGGCCTTCAACACCTACAAGAGTGGGGCATCCACATGGCCTGTCCTTCAGAACGTGCAGGGATAAGAGAGCAGAATTGAGAATATCCCACATCCCATGCCTTCCTGGTGAGACTGTCTCCTTGCATGTATTTCACTACCTTCCATAGTACAGGTATCATGATGGAATTTGGTTGGGGGTTAAGCCAGCCCCGACGGAACTTCTCCACACATTAGAGGTATGGAGAAGATGAGGAAAGACAGAGCATGCCCCTGATGCTAATCTCTCTGCCCTGATTCCTTGCAAACTCTTATTTTTCTCTATCACTCAGCTTTTGACACATGGCCTATAAAAAAGACATTATGGACATTTTAAAGGTTCCTTCTTGCTCCAGTGCTTAACAACATGCATGTTTACTTAGTTATTCTTCACTTTGGAGTGAAGCAGCGCTTTGCCCTGTTGAGCAAGTTACCATGATTAATTGTGCTAGGCAGAAACATGAATGGAGTTGATCTTGGCTGCTGGGAAATACTCGCTGGAAGAGCGAGAAGGTAAGTGTATCTCATACTGGAACAGGCTGCCCAGCGAGGTGGTGGTCACCATCTGTGGAGGTGTTCAAGAAAAGGGCAGATGTGGCACTGAGAGATATGGTCAGTGGGCAATATTGGTGGTAGATCAGCGGTTGGACTAGATGGTACTAGAGGTCTTTTCCAACCTTTATGATGCCATGACTCTGTGATTCATTGGATGTGCCTTAGCTGTGCCTCTCATCGCAGAATAAAAAAGCACTCCAAGGGGATGTCCTTCACTCTGATGTGACATTTCCACCTCTGCATGGAGTGGCACCAGCCAATGTCATCCTCTCATGCAAGGGACCTAATGCTCTTGTGAGACCACCTTCAAGGTATTGCATATATATGCAGCATACATAGCAACCCCAAAGCTTTCAACGTCAGACACAGCATGAAGAAAAGGGAAATAGATGGAGAAAACTGGACTGAATTTGTTGGAGATTATTGTTCGGAGGTGGAAAAAGAAAGCAGCTGGTTACCAGTGCACTCTGATCAGCCTCTCTGCTTTCCAGCACATCTCTTCTCAGCATTTGCTCTATATCCTGCTGTCCTTGCGCCCCCCTTATAGATATCTTACAGGCACTGAATGCAGGAGAAAATCACTGGTGAGGCATCAACAGCTTACATTTTAAGAGAAAGGTGTAATCCGTAGGGTAGCTTAGTTTGAACTTTCTGGTGTCTTGTCTAACTCAACGACATTCCCTCAGATCATCTGATATTGCAGAGGCTCTGAGACACCTTCCATGGCCTTCATGCTGCTCTTTTGAAAGGCTTGAGGTTCTGTTGTCCCTGCATCAAAAGAGCAGTGCAGAGGGCTGCTTACAGAAGACTCCTGTGTCCTCTTTGTCAAGGGACACTTCTCAGAGCACAGAAAGAAATTCCCACTGTGACACTGTAGGCTGAAAGCACTCCTCTGTAGTGTCTCAAACATGAACGAAGAACATAAGAATGGGAAGAATATTAAAGAAGACATCTAGAAGCTGCACTGCTGGGAGGGCTGATGAATTCCCCTCCGTGTCCTTCATGCTGGCAATACCAATGACTTTGCAGTTCTTCGCTATGAATCTAACTTTACCTCCTCCCTGAGGGGGCAGACCTATCCCAACTCATGCAACCTAATCAATGTGACGTAGTTTCTGTGAGCTCAGCAAGGCCTCAAGCAGGCTTCATAAAAGAGAAACAACAAAGATTTTTTGAAATACTGGATGTGTCCAGAAACCCTCAAGGTATTCCTTCTGCCACAGCACTTATTCAGTTTTTTTTTATATTTCACAGAGCTTTTTTCTCCTAAAGGAAAACTCATTACAGTCATATTATCAGACTGATTTTCTTAAAGATCAATAGCTGTGCTCCTGCACAAAAGCTAACACACAATTGCTGCTTGCTTGCAGGAGAGCTCATCCTGGCTCATGGGAGACCTCACTGCAGCCTTCCAGTACTTGAAAGGAGCTTACAAGCAGGAGGATGACTTGACTTTTTACATTGTCTGACAGTGATAGGATAAAGAGGAGTGGCTTTAAACTAAAAGAGGGGAAATATAGGATAGATACTCAGAAGAAATTCTTTACTCAGATGCTGGTGAGGCACTGGCATAGGCTGTGCAGAGAAGCTGTCATTGCCCCATCTCTGGAGGCTTCCAAGGCCAGGGCCCTGGGCAGTCTCATCCGGTGGGTGGCAACCAGCCCACAAGAGGGAGATTGGAACTAGATGACCTTTGAGGTCCCTTCCAACCTCAGCCATTCTGTGATTCTATATAACAGGGCATTTTCCAGCCTTGAAGGAGGTACTTACAGAGATAAGTTTACTGTCATAACACTGAAAATAGGCTCCATATTTCCGTCTCTGCCTGATAAATATCCTTCCACTTAGATGATGGGTAGGTAAATCCCAAAGTGTCATCATTTGAGGATCAAATGAAGTACCAATATCCAGTTCTCCATCATTCAGCCTTCACTCCTGCCTAGGACATAGAATCATAGAATGGCTTAGGTTGGAAGAGACTTTAAAGATCATCTAGTTCCAACCTCTCTGCCATGGGCTGGGTTGCCACCCAACAGACCAGGCTGCCCAGGGCCCCATGCAACTTGGCCTTGAGCACCTCCAGGGATGGGGCACCCATGACAAAGCATGAAGGAAGGGAAACAGATGGAGAAAACTGGACATCGCTTCACATTTTGGCTTCTCAGCTTTTAACCTAGTTGAGCCTTGAGACAGCAGATAGGAGAGACTTTGACTGCAATTCCTTCAGTCTGCATGATCTGTTCCTGGGGTGGCCTGGCAATTAACTTCTTTTATGCCATGCATCATTTTCCCTCAGCATGGTGCTAGGAGGTGATGAATATCACTACAATAAGCTGCCAGTTCTCCTTTTGTGTGTTTATCTGCCTATGGCAGTTGCCTGATGATTCGTTTCTTATTTGGATGGATCAGCACCACAGTAAACCACACGGCAGTTATCCCTGGGTTTGCAGCAACTGGATGCACCCCTATTTCCTCCTCCTTTGTGCCAATGAAGGAAAAAACACATTGTCCTCTGATCTACAAATTGCTTTGTCAGATACAATGATTTTTATTCCAGCTCTTAATTTGCTTAACATTTTAAGTCTGGTGCCACATTCACTTCTGCTCTGATACTCAGCCAATTGCTCCTGTTCTAGCAAAGTGGGTGCAAATTGATAATCTTCTTGATTAACTTGCAGGGACAGTCTGTAGGTTTGAGACACTGGGGAATCAAGCTTAAGGCTTGATTTTCTGCACAAATTCACCTCCTACACAGTGCCAAGTGATACAACTGGGACTATGATATAGCACAGCAAGTTGGGCTCTGGTCTTTTTAGAAAATATGCTGTGTATGGGTTACAGCAAGCATGGGAGGATGCTGCATGTTTTGGTAAATGGAGGCTTGGTTCATGGGAAAAAAGCCTCTCTCAAGAAGTGAAGGAAGATTTCTTCCAGAGGCCAATCACACACACGGAGCATTCTTTTTCATCACATTCTTTAAAGGCACCCCAGGGAGAAATTTGGGATCAATCTTCAACGAACATTCAGAGAAATAAGTTTACTTAATGATGTTCATTGCTATTCCTCCTCTCCCTCGAGATGCTGTCAGTAAGGCATGCATCTTTGGTCAGGGCTGCCAGCTCAGACACATCAGGGTATAGCACTGCTATGACCACTGAAAGGAACCATTCCAGCTCTTTGTATGCTCCATAAATGAATTTTTTTACCTCTACAGGAGTGTGAGTGTACATATCAGGGAAAAACACAGAAGAATGCTAACCAGAGCAAATATTTAACCCACATATATGATTCAAGCCCTTCAGCAAGAAGTTCTCTCCCCATCCAGTGGTGACTGCATCAAACAACATCTGATATATCTGCTGCAGCCTCTGGCTAACAAAATCAGCTTTTATTTATCTGCTGTAGGTAGAAACATAAAACCGTTGAGGTTGGAAAAGACCTCTAAGACCATCCAGTCCAACTGTCGATCTACCACCAATGTTGCCCACTAACCACGTCGCTCAGTGTCACATCTGCCCTTTGCTTGAACACCTCCAGGGATGGTGACACCACCCTGGGCTGTCTGTTCCAACGCATTACCACTCTTTTGGAGAAGAGGTTTTTCCTAATATCCAACGTGAACCTCCCCTGGCACTACTTTGGGCCATTCTCTCATGTCTTAGGTAGTGGCTATAAGACACAGAAGACTGTTTTGCTCCTGTTGGAGGTGACATGATCAGGAACACAGCATTGCACACTCCTCAGGAGCCATCACATTAATTATGTTTGCATTAACTGGGCACTTTCATGCTCACAATCTGAGGTGTTGGGGATACTGTAAACACCCTCCTTAAGCAATATTTCCATAGCCACAGCCATCGCTTTTGGGAGATATACGTTGACATTTAATTGCCTTTTATAGATATATATTGGGGATATATGTATACACACACACACACACACACACATATATATGTGAGACATATTCATGCATCTTCTTTTGAACAACAACCAAAAAAAAAAAAAAAAAAGAACAGCCAGTATTACCAGCAAGTGACTTCAAGCAAGCTGAAGAGCCTTTTATCCTGTATTTGGGAGACTGAAAGGGGATTTCTAACGATGGAAAGTGGAAGAGACTGCCCTCGCGTGGTGATTAAACAAAATATCCTTTTCTAACAGCTGGCTGTCCCAAGATTAAGGGATTCCCAGGAAGATAAACTCTGGAGGGGGTTCCCTGGGTCACATTTGTATTCAGACCAGAAGCACTGGGGATTGGAGAGATGAGTGAGAGGATATCCTTTTCCCAGATTTAACACAATTGCTCTCTAGGAAAGAAACACATTCCCAAGCTACTGTCTGTTAACACAAGGGAAGGGAAGGGAAGGGAAGGGAAGGGAAGGGAAGGGAAGGGAAGGGAAGGGAAGGGAAGGGAAGGGAAGGGAAGGGAAGGGAAGGGAAGGGAAGGGAAGGGAAGGGAAGGGAAGGGAAGGGAAGGGAAGGGAAGGGAAGGGAAGGGAAGGGAAGGGAAGATGATGATGTAGAAGGACTTCTCATGGTGCGGAAGGACTTTTCTTCTCCCCAGTTGCATGGCTGAGGACAGACTGTTATCTTGAAAACGGATGTGGGAATAACCTCCAAAAATTTGTGGACAAAGTTCAGCCACAATGCTGACTCTACAGCCAGCAAGCTGAGACCTGTGTTGATCCCAAAGTGACCATCCATGTGGATGCAATGCTACATCTTGGGCATGCTTTGCTGCCTTCACATCTGTTATTACCTCCAACTTTTATGCAGGTTGGATCACAGAAAAAAAATGGGGCACATTCTGGGCTCAGACCTGCTCACAGGAAGGTGGCTAAGGAGCTGTTCTGCTCCACCGAAGAGCAGACACCATCTTTGTTATCACTCTAGATTCTCTCCCCAGTGACCCTTTCCCCACCTATCTCCATTGACAGACATCCAGCCGGTCTGGTACTGCTGACAGTATGACTGGAAAACTTTCTCTCCCCAACGTGAAGATGCTCATGGAATCCTCAAGCAGTGCCTTGGCAATATACTCATCAAGATGAAGCAGCTTCTGTTCACCTCCTTAGCAGACAAGATGAAAAAAATGCATCAGCTAAAGTCATGGTCTGAGAAACTCCCCACAGTTGAAGAGGTACCCAGTTGTTGCAACTGGTCTGCTACTATCAGTTCATTAGAGGAGCTCTTCCATGGCTGAACTACCTGAGGTCTATGTAGGCAGAAGAAAGAACTGTTAGCAGATACCTGGTTCAACAGTGAGGGCCAACTGAGCATGCACCAAAGCTATGCCTATGAGTCAATCATCTTATGCCATTAATAGTGAGCAGCCCAAGAGCTTCTTTTGTGTGGTAGTTGGTTTCATGTCAGGATTTTCTTTTGGGTAGGGGTACCTCTTCAAGTTACACCTGCACAGAGAACCTTTATAGCTTGATGTCAAGAGACTGCTTACTAATACAGATCCTTGGTAAGTGACTATAAGTTTGTTTAAGCTTTCTTAGCTGAAACAGTTGAAAGTCTGATGAGAAGTGGTGGTGACCTAGAGCTCCAACTTTAAGAAACAGTTTGCTCTTTCATCTCCCTTTCTCAAAGATCTTTCCTGAAATCTCTCCCAGGAAGATCTGTGCTGTATTTCTCCAGTTAGAAATCAGCAGTGTGGAGAGACCAGTCTCTGAGAAACCTTATCTAGCTGCTCATTGTCCTGTCCCCGTTCATTGTGTCGGAGTTGGACTAGATGACCTTTAAGCATCCCTTCCAACACAAACAATTCTACTATATGAGATTTTTTTTTTTTGCACTAGTTACCCAAGTATGCTGGTAAAAGATATATTGTACTATCTTCATTTTACAGAGGAGGGAAACCAAGACATTGGTGAAAGACTTGCCCAAAGTCTGAGAAGAAAATGAATGAACCCTGAGGTGGCTGTTTAAAGATGTAATGATTGAACCTGATTTCTTTATGTTGCTGATTTTGCAATGTTCTTTCTATAAACATCTGGTACAAAGTCCCAGCACAGGAGATTTTGTGAAAAAAAATCCACAAGACAAACATGGATTAACTCCTCCTATTAGGAGAACCTAGGTTAGCAAACTTTCTAAGTAATTCAGCATAGCAGAACCCATGTGAAAGATGCCTCCATTATCTTGGGGAAATTCTCTAAAAAGCCATCTGTTAGCATGCTCAACATAGTTATGGCACTTGGGAATGTGGCTTAGTGGGCATAGTAGTGATGAGTTGATGATTGGACTAGATGACCGTAGTGTTCTTTTCCAACCTTAATGATTCTATATGGACCCACAACCAATCTTGTGGTTCTATAAATATTCAGTCACATCATAGAGACATTAAAAATGAGCAATGCTGCAAACGTAGTAATGTCTCAGCAATATTACAAACTCAAAGTAATTCACCTCATTAAACACGGTGTTTTGTGGGAGGTCTTTTCCCCTTCTTATTCAGTCCTGAAGAATTGACCCCACAGTCTACTGCTCCACATGCTGGGAGCCCAACCACTGCCAGTGGTACATCATATTCTCTCCACCTCTATTTCCTATGAAAGATTTACATATCCGTCCTTTACCTTGCACATTCTGCACATTTCAGATAGATATTTTCCCTACTAACTATAAAACCTTAACTTACAGCTATTACTGGGAAAGTTCCTTGCTTAGCCCTGGCTCAGTCTGTCTCTAGTCCCATGCTCCCAGAACTCTGTTTACTGAGTCTGGACAAAGGGACGGCATAAAATTGTTCCTGAGCATTACTGAGGAGAATAATACTCTTCCATTTAAATAGAACTGATTTTGAGTGTGATTCCGTCAGCCAGGCACTTTGCATTGCAGCATGCAGCCAGGTGAGGGCAGGAGAAGCCCGTGCATTTGGTGAATAACTTGTGTGTGTATTTATAGCTGTGAAAGAGGAGGGGGGAGATGAGGGAAAAGAAGAAAGCAGCACTGCCTTGGGCTGCCCCTTGCAACAGTTATTCCTCTTTTAAAGCTTCAGAGCCAAGATGGATGCCAAAGAAGGGATAACTGGGAGGACAGGATAATAGATGATGGTGTTGAACACTCCAAGGCTGAGATGATAAAGAGCTGCTGGTATTTTGCACAATAGCAATCTCAGGTCATGGAGAAGAGTCCCCACCAGCCTCAAGAGTCACTCTCCAAAGGCCCTGGGATGGGGCAGCTCTACTCATGAACTCAGACTGGTAGGGGGGGACCACTGCACCCCAACCTCTGGTGAAGAGGGATCCCCTTTCAAGCATATGGATAAGAGTGGTAACACAGCATTCTCTATTTCTGATACAACGATGCTTCCCTTGTGAAGAAGCTGTAGGCCACCATGAGGACTCCCTTCTCTGGACTGAACAAACCAGGTGACTTGATGCAGGCTCCTCACGCACCACTGCTAACTGGTCTTACCAAGGTCATCCCAGATTTGAATGCTTTGAAATTAGCCTCTGATGTATCTACTGTCAGTGCCTCCATCTGAACCCCTTCATTCAGTACCTACAGTATTTCACAGTCCTGTCGGTCATATCAGTTAGATTCCTGTTTTCAATATAGTCTTCTTTCTGCTCCCTCCTCCACTTTTATTACTATTGTGCCTCATATGGAAGTTATGCAGGGGACTTTGTGGCTCTCATTTTCTGTGTAATGTGCCCCTAAGCACAGATGTAGTGTTCTCAGGGATACAGCTACCATGCTTTCCCTCGAGACTACTTAATACTACTTAGTTCCTGTTGGTTTTCTTGCTGTAAAATAAGCATTACTACTTGTGTATGAAAACCTAATTACCCTGGGATAGCTGGAATGTCTTTTCTATCTCCAGGCCATTCACATGGTTCATATAAATTCTGCAAGCATTTTGATGGCCTCTCCAGGTTGGATTGATGGACACAATTAATTCACAAGACAGGAGCAAATCAGAGGAGTGATGTGTCTTCCATATTCCCTTCCCTTCTCTTCCCAAAACAATGTACACCAAAGGTGCTTATAATTTACTCATGTCCATCATTTTAAGACAGCATGTTCAAGGCTTCTATTTCTTTACAGAAAGGGTTGTTAAGCACTGGAATGGGGTCCCCAGGGAGGTGGTTGAGTCACCATTCCTGGATGTGTTTAAAAACCATTTGGATGTGGTACTCAGGGACATGATTTAGTTGTTAGAGTTAGGGTGTTATGGTTAGGTTGTGGTTGGACTTGATGTTCTTTGAGGTCTTTTCCAACCTGAGTGATTCTATGACTCTGATTTTTTTATGAACTTCTCTATCATAGACTATTTTTTGACCTTCAAAGTCGGTTTTTTAAACCTCATATTTTTTCCCACCATTTTTTTTTTCCACTATGTTAGATCATGTTTGTGGGAGTCTCATTGTCCTATTCTGTGAATATTTTCACCTCAGCAGGAAGGAGCAGCATTCTGAATTTCTGACCAAAATGCTTTCTCCCAGTTCCTATGCTGGGACTTGTGTTAATTAAGAAATCAAATCAATTGTTCATTTCTGTTAACCATTCATATTATGTTCTCTTGTTGTAGCATGTTCTACATTGAAAATATATTTTACGGGCCTCAGCCAGCATTCATCTTCCCTAATTTTACCAACCTAAAAGCTCAACAGCTGAGTATTTACATACTACAAGTTTGCTTCTGAGGATGAGTTGATTTTTTTTGGTGTAGATTGGGTATATATCAGCTCTCCTATTGCCTAAAAGGGTAAAGTAATGTTTGATATTGGCTAGAGAAAACAATTGTGATATCTTTGTTTGAGTACTTGGTTACATGTGAAGAATTGGATCTGGATTTGAAACAAGCACAAAGGCAAACGGCAGCAGTAAAATAACCATAGCAACACAATATTACATGGTGTAAATGATCCCTATGGACCAAAAGAGAAGAATATCTGAATGTTTTACCCTGAAGAGATAAGAAATGACTATGATAAAATAAGACACTTATCTTGTGGTTGGGAACCCTGACCATAGAGCGTGAATGGAATGAGATGAACTTTAAGGCCTCTTCCAATTCAAGCCATTCTGTAATTCTATGATTAAGTGCTTCATTATATTTAAATGCATAGACTGTTTTTTAGCTGTTGGACAGGGGGAATGTGTTGGGTACTGCTTTGATCATCAGTTATCAGGGCACATTACTGCTGGTCTGATGAGAGCACAGGATCCTGAGTGCTGATGAATGACTTGAACTGGGAAAGAATGAAGACTTGGGGTCCTGACTGATGTGAAAACGAATTCTGGAGTGGCTTGTGTTGATTTTGAGTGGTGGTGTTCTTCTTGGGGACTGCTGAGGACCATGTTCTTGGAGTGCTTATGGTCTGTAAGGTTTTTTCCAAACCAAGCCATTGTATGATTTGTTCTATGAAGCATGTTTAAAAATAGATGGCTGTTGGGAGCTTTCCAGGATGATGTTTCTGGATGTCCTGAGAACAAAACTCAGTGGAAAAAAATCTGTCCAAATCTTTGACTTCAGCAGAGACAATCTCATGCTTTAATATAGGAACTGTAGTATGACTGATTCAAGACACAGCTAGAACAAGGTGTGCTGACAGTGTGCTTCAGTCTGTCTGATAGACATCACAGCCAACAGCCATATGGCTGAACACTAGGGTACTTTTGAGCTTTCATCCCCATCATGCTCAGAAATCTCCCCACAGTGGAGATTTTTTTCCAGAACTTTCTATCTTGCTGCACTACAGATAAGTGTTTCAGAGAATGTCCCACCAGGCTATTGGCAGACCAGGTCTATGCTCTTGGCGGTCTACTGGCACAGGTAGGGAGGACATCTGATTAATCTGAATGTCCTCAATTAGTTAAATCATCTTAGCAAATAGTTTGTTTTCTGTGTCAGGTAGACACATCTAACTCTCTCCACCTTGCCCAAGGGAATCAGCTGGCAGTGTCTTTTAAATACACAGGACTGGTCCCTAGTCCTGGAAATCCTGTGTTTCGGTAGGGTTGAATCCAATCACTGCATAATGGGTTAAATCCCAACTGCATTGCTCTGAGAGGATACTAGGACGCAGTTTCTTAGTAGAGAGAACCTTAAGCAATTCCTAAGAAATTCAGCAAGCAAAAATGTAATCAGATCCTTGCAGCTGGCATCCACAGCAAAAGGAGAAACACATGAATGTTTTACACTGGGGCAATTGCTCTTTCAAGGGATTTACCAATGGAGGACAGAGGAGAAAGGGATGGGTAGGGATCAGGTGGATTCTGCTCTAGGGAATGAGAGCCTGGATATCTTTGTTACAGAGATCCTCTTGTCCTGGCCCTGGGCTCTGGGTTTAACACAACGATGCTGGAGGAGAAGTGATTGGGATGTGCTATGTGGGAGGTCAGAGAATAGGGACTGAATATTGGTAGGGATTGAGAGCTGAGCCAGCAGGCAAAGGGCAAACTGCTCAGATTAGAAACAAAAATGGATTTTTTTTAATTTTTATTTTTTAAATTCACTTTAAAAATTGACTTTGAAAGGAAAAAAATTGAAGAACAAAAGAACTCGGAAAGAATGACTTAAATGCAACACACAAGTCTGCCTCTATTTAAGGCCTGGCTGGAGATGAAACTCAAATGTTTCTGAATTAGAATAAGAACAACAAAAAGAAGGACATTGTGTTTTGATGGGTTTCATTTTATCCTTTGATAATTTTTCATTTGTATCCCACAATGACATTTCATTCAGGTCTCTGCCTGACTGCACACTTTATTCTGGAGCTTGATTTCACGCTATTAATGCATACATCAGTGGCTCCCGAGATTCAGTAACTTGGTCCTGCTCCTTAGCAAATAGATATGTCCGTGCTGTGCTCTGCTGTAGATACTTTTACAAGCCATTTCCCCATTGTTCAAGCTCATAAGTATTCTTCCAGCACGGCCTTTTTGTTTTTGTTTTTTTTTTCTATAGGAAAAAACAACAGCAATGAAACTGAGAGTCAGTAACAACTAACCAATTTGTCTGTGGCATCTTTGGACAATTAAAAATCCCTGTGTCTCTGCCTGCTTCTTTTATTTTGAGGCGGAATGGAGAAAACCAAAGATGAGTGGAAATGTACTTGCTGCTTATTGAACTTAATTAAAATCCAGGAACAGGGGAAGAGAATTCAGACAGACTGAAGGCTTTTAGCACTGGAGCTTTTTAAAAATAAGCCGCGGATATTGATGCTAGCTGAGAACAACAGGGATAGAGAGGGTTTAGATGATTTTGCAAAGTCTCTTTAAGCTATGTTTTTTTTCTGATACTATTTGTTGCTGAGACTGGGATAGAGGGTGAAGGTGCTGGCTGAAGAGAGGTGGGTTGACAAAGTTTCTGGATCCCCAGTCTTAGCCCTGCCAGTGGTCCAGATCATGAGCCAAGTGCTCTGTGCCTCAGTTTACTCCCTGCTAAAGTAGACTGCCCCTTCTTAGTGACGCAAAGAATTAGGGTCCAAAATTCCATAACCTCTTTTGAAGTGGAGGGTCTGAAAAGGAGTGCTTGCTGTATGCGTGCACATCCTCCCAAACACAAGAAAGGGCAAAGATTTGTAGGAGATACTTTCCCTCCTCTTAGCTTTCCTTTTCTCTGCAGGTCCCAGAGCATTCTTATGCTCTTATCAGGCTCACATTCAGATGAAAGGCCAGAGAAGTTAGAGAAATGCAGTCCATTTACTTCTTTAAGAGACACTGTCTGCATCATGGGAGCAGGCAGCTCCAATGGAAACCTTTTGAGACATCACTGGCCACTTGCTCCTACTTTACTGCACGTAGCTCAGCTCATGAGTTGCATCATCCTGAGGCTCTTCCTACTGTCTCAGCTCTGGAAACACCATTTCTGAGGGACCTAGATGTTTTGTCAAATACAGCTAGTGGAGATTTCTCTGTGCAGCTGGGTGTCTGCCATGCTTTGGCATTTAAACCAAGAAAAGGAGAAAATGTTAGTGGGAGAGGGGCAAAGCAGATAAATAACACGTGGGAAAGACCTGGCCCTCTCCGCTGATGCTAATGTTCCCTTCAGTGTGTCCCCATAGTTGAAAATATCTCCAGGAACAGCTGCTTCCAGCATTTCCCTTTGAAAACAGTCATGCATCCAACAGACTGTTCAAGCAGCTTTTCCCAGCCACTGAATATTTTTTCCTCCACTCTGTTGTTCATTAACCTGTTAACCCCTTTCATGTTTTCCCAAGTTGTTCTACTTCCTCCTTCCAGCTCACACCCATCCCATGCTCAGATGCCATTATGATGTTCCTGTGGTCATCACCATTTTGCCAGAGCACATGTGTTTGGCTTATCAACCTTCCTTTGGTTCTGCAGGATTGACAATCTGGTTTGAACTCAAGATCTGCAGCATCAAAATCTCTCCTAGTGAACTGATTTCAAGTCTTTGCTTGAGCACTGTTTCCAATCTAAGGAACAGATTATGCACTCTAAAAGCATGTTCCTCCCTTAGATGCCACAGAAACAAAGAATCATGAAGTTTGGAAAAGACTTTTAACATCATCTAGTCTAACCCTCAACCCATCACCACTATGCCCACTAAACTCTGTTCCACTGTGCTCCATCTACCCATGATAATATTCTTCCTACAAATACTTCACCCACTCCAAGTGTAAACAACGTGATCCCAGTCACAAATGGATAATGCACCAAAGTGAAATCTCTTTTGGCTGAAATCATGCAGGATTGTGGTTGTGGCCAGAGAGTGGTCTGTCATGGTCTTGTAGTTCAATGTTTGCTATTCATTGCCGCTGTGATTTACAGCCTACTGATGTGCGTAGCATGGGTACCAGGCAATCTTCTCTCCAGGGAAAGCCTATGTCTACCCAAAGAAATGATCATCCAAAGAGAACCAATAACCAGGAAAGAAGGGAATTATTTATACATTTCTGTAGAAACGAATCTTCTGGAGTTCTGTAATGAATAGACACAAAATATTCTGTGCATCAGTAGCTGAGCAGAGATCTGAACACAGGTCCCAGTCTAGTATTGTAATCACAGAGCTTTCCTTTCTCTATTTGCAGTACATTAGGAAAAGGTCTTTGTGACCTAGAATGATCTTCCAGTGACTCATTTTCAATCTCTCAGTGTCCTCTTCGTGGGGAGCAGGGCTGGGGAGAAAGGCAGGTTATTGTTGTTTTCCATCTTTTTTTAATTTCTGACTACACTGCTTGTTAGTCTAAAAACAAATTGAGACAAAGCTGAAGTAACCATCTCAGCAATAAAACCTCTCTGCTGAGACAGACCAAACACTCTATGAAAGTGCAAGCAAGAGTGAAAAATTGGCTGTTTGAGCTGAACAATTGCTCAGGTTGACTTTCAAAGGCTGCTGAGTCTCAAACCCTGAGACTAAAGGGAGTGCACACGGGGACATATCCCATAGCACCACCTTCCCACCTACATTTAGAGGCTCTTCTCTCTGCTCCATGGGCTCTGGAACCCTATGTTGGACATGGCTGGGAGACCAGATCCATGTTGTACTACTACTAATAGTTTGCTTAGGGTAGGAGAAGGCTGCCGAGCTTCCTTCTTGTCAAAAAAGATCCAGTGCTCCCCAAAAATGTTCTTTCCTTGTCATGTGGCCTGATGGAGCTGTTCCTGAATTGCTTGAGCAGTCCCCCCAGGGAACTCCTTTGTGGGGTTGGACTTCTGGTCTCACATGGTGGAGAAGAAACTGTGAGGTACTGTGATCTCAGTGAGCGTGGCCACTCAGCAAGATGTATGGCTAAAGAAGAAGGAATGTTCAGCATCCTTCCCTCCAAAAAACCCCAATGAACCATCAGTGGATAAAAACTAACCCTTAATATCCACATTTCCAGGCTCTTACTACAACCAAAAAAGATACGAGCTTGAAAATAAAGAAAGAAAATTAAAAGTCTGATAAATATCCACATGACTCTAGAAGCAGAGTCTCTCAGAAAAACACAAAGGAGCCATCATACAGTACAGCTTGTAGCATAACCTTTAAGCTCAGGCTTCCCAGGAAATGTCACACCACAGATGATGCTCTAATAGGAACCAGAGTGGGATTTTTCTTTTTCCTTTCTCACAGGGAAATAGTGAACACTCAGGTAGAAGAGTGAAGCAAAGGCTCCAAAAACCTTTTGTAGCAGAGCTGTGAAGGGTGCCAGACACACTCTGTACTGGTGTTGGGATCTGCTCTTTGGTTAGAAGCTTTTGTTCAACCTCTACCTCCGGAACACGGACTGCACGTCGTTAATGCATTTGAGCTCTCTCAGACTTATCTTCATTGAACCTCCCAGGGCTCCCTCGCTAAAACCCTTCTGTCTAATGAAGTAATTGGATTAATAGTTAAACAGAAAATCAGAATGCTTAACTGATGTTCCCAGGTAAATCAGCACAGGTAGTCCTTGAATTTAAGGGCTGTTTCTGAGGAACAAGCAGAACTAAATAAAATCTCTTCTGCAGCTTTTTAACAACGTCTGGGTGATGTGATGGGTGTGTAAGGTTATGATTTTCTCCCCATTTGCCTTTTGTATTAGAAATCATTTTGATTTCTCATGTCCTGTTTGTATGTTCCTCATACTCCTGGGAGATACCACCGGAAAACTGATGGAGCTGTGATACTGAATACTGAGAAGTGTGAGGGGACTAATATTGAAGGATGGAGAATTTTTCTTAGCAGTGTTTAATTTGCACTCTTCATTTATCTGGATGTCACTGGAATGCCTCTTGAATGGTTGGGAGGAAAAGCACTTTTGCTAGAAACCCAGCAGGCTGGCTCCTTGGCTTAAGGACTGTGTAGGTATGATGATCTGCCTTTCACCCTTCAGGGCAATGTTTCCCCAAAGAGGAAGGAGTTGGATACCATCCTGTTCTTTCTCAGGATTAAAAAGACTAGGAGAAAAACCAAGTCTCAGAGATATCTTGCCCAGAGAGGTGGTGGATGCCCTGTCCTTGGAGACAATCAGGGTTCTGAGCAACCTAATCTAACTGTGGGTGTCCCTGTTCATTGCAGGGGAGTTGGACTAGATGACCTTTAAGAGTCCCTTCCAACTCAAACAATTCTATGATTCTGTATGAAAGCAATACTTTAAAAAGGAGAAAAAAACTACTCGAGGCTGTTTTGATTTTCCAACTCACCCTTCCAGATATTTTGGTCTGGTCCAAGAGCCTTTTAAATCAGGGGAATTGGTGACGCATTGCTCTTAGTAGGCTCTAGGTTCTGCCCTACATAACTGGTAGCTGGACCATTGTGCTCCACCACAGACATTGCCCTCAAACTGAGGAGTACCTACCCAGAGATTTCCAGTGGACAATGAAACAGCCTCCACTACTCTTTGGGGCATTTTAAGTAAATCAGAGTGGCTCAGAGGCTGAATTAGGGAAGACACCAGCAAAGCTGATTTGCAGATCTTCCTTGTGTGCCCTTGGACTTAGGACAAGGGATCTGGTCCTTCCAGCTATCTTTTCTTCACCTACTTTTGCAAAGTCCCATGAATGAACTGAAGAGCTGACCCCCTCCCACTCCAGGGAGCCATTTAGCACCTTTGTCCACATGTCTCGGTACCTCTCTTCTCTTCGCAGTCTCTCCTTCTGAACTCACGATGGCAGCAACGTGCTGTGATAGAGTGCAAGAAAACACGAGGTGTGGCTTCCCACTTCGACAAATTCTGCCTCTTCCTGAAAGATCCTAACCCTTCCTTGGGGCACACGGCGTGGCACTGCCTGGGAGGCAGCTGAGAAAGGCACTGGGTGCCTTTCTTTGTAGAGAAATGTCACTTTTTGGTGCACCACAACTACGGGAGGAGACACCAGAGACTCCACTACAGTTGCACCTTTGTTTTGGCAAAGCAAAAAAATGGTTTCTTGTTTGAGGCAGGAGAGGGCAGCAACGCCCTATCTGTCTGTTGTTAATTCAGTACTTGCTCAGTTGAACACGGGTCTCTGAAGGTTTGCATTTTCTGTAGAGTCTGGATAGCAGCTCTCTTTCTGGAAGCAGCTTTGGGTTAGACCCCAGAGTTTCTTCTATCTCTGTCCTTCTGTTGGCTTGCCATTGTCTATCTCAGTCTGAAGAGCAGAAAGTCCTGAACTCTCCCTTATTTCAGGACCTGATGTACACATCTGTCCAGATGGGAGCTGGTGTCAATCCGCCTTAGGAGGAGGAAGAGGACTCTGGAGACCTGGTTTCTGATCCTGCCTTTGCCATTAACTTCGTACTTGACCATGAACATACTATAAAACTTTTTCAGCGTTATCTCCCTTGGAGAAGGCATGGTCTGAAGTTTGGGAAGGACGAGGAGACAAGTTAGCACAAGACAGGAAGGGCTGCTCAAGGAATAGAACTATATTAAATGCTTGAGGAAGTATGTGTACAGGTTTACTGCACTGTAATCTGATGTGAATGTTTGTCTGGACCTGTGCTGTATCAGTTTAAAATATTAGTCTGGTAGAAAGCCAGATGGCTTTCTGGTAGTTGGGTTTATTATTTTCCTCTCTAGGTATATGCACTGGCATGCTGTTGTGTTGTGAAAGAGGCAGACTGAAAGATTGAAAGTGCATGATATAAGGGCAAGGTCAAAAGGCTTTGAGATCAGTTCTGTTGGGGCCAGTTTCACAGGGGCAGGATCCTGTTCTGCCAAGCCATAGTCTGGCTGCAGGGCTGTTCCTGCTCCAAAGGTTGTCTTGGCCTTGGATGCTCAAATGCAAAGACAACCCCACCACTGCTCTGCGTGTAGGCTGAGCTGTTATTGGAATGACAGCCTTTCCCTTCTAATAGAGGTGTCACAAACCATCTGTGACCTCCCACACATCAGAACCCTCTTCCAAAAGACATACAGAGGATTTCTAACTGCTCCTTCTGAAGTCTTAAATCACAGCCAGCACTCGTCACAAACTGGCCATTGATTCCTTGCAGCACTGATACTGTAGATTCATAATTAATGCTTTGTGATCCCAGACACGAAGGCCCTTTTGCAAGCAAAAGGACTGCTAAACTACCCCTGAAGATGAGGGATAGAGCCATGGAAGGGATTAGCAGCCAAGCCAGTAATGAGCTCAGAAAAAAATGAGCGTAGAAGACGAAAAAAATAATCCAAGCTGGGAGTGGAAAACATTTATCTATGAAGTGGTGTTTTTTTTTTTTTTTTTTTTTTTTTTTAAGTAGATGGTTACTTCTGAAGTAACCATCAGAATGCCATCTGAAGACCTGGCATTCTTGTTGCTTTCCTATGAAAGCCTGAGACCGACAGACAAGGAGCCTAGACTTTCCAAGGTAGGGTTTGGCCGGATCACAGTGAAAGATGTGCAGACTCGTACTCTCTATTTGGATGCCAGGGCAGTTACTCCTGTCTCTGAACCAGTGGGTCTATCACTTGGGATTCTCTTGCTGAAAAATCCCATTGAATTTTCTTGTTTTCTTAAGGAGCTATACAAGCATGAAAGCCCATGGCCAACCCCTTCTTCCTGATAATTTCACGCCTACCGCAGAGTAGTGCAAGAGTTCACCTGCTGGCAAGGTCTGTCTATAAGAGCTGTTTCTTGGCATCTCCATTTTGTCCAGTTCTTTTCCAAAATGCTGCACTGTGAATCTATCACCCTGCTATCAGCTCCCATAGCGACGTGTCAGATGGGTCATCTTTTTTTTTATGCAGTAACCTTGGTAGTGTGAGGGCTCTGTGGGTTCAAGGGGTGATGGGATATTCATTGAGACTTAAGCAGAATATGTAGACACATGCGTATAAATGATCATATAGAATCATAGGATCATTAAGATTGGAAAGCCCTCTAAGATCATCTGGTCCAACCGTCCACCTATCACTAATATTTCCCACTAAATTATGTCCCTAAGAACCACATATAGACACTTCTTGAACACTCCAGGAAACAGACAACAGAGTCCACATTTTTGTATGCAAAGGGGTGAAAACTCCCAGTGAGATCTGAGAGAGAGAAATCCAGGACAGATGTTGGCTGGCTCCTGCTTAGGGACTGTCTGTCTTTACGTCTTGAAAAAAAGAGAGATTTAAATTACCTGGAACCTATAGGTAGATAAGGTGCCTACTTCAATAGGAAAAAGAAGCCATTATCCGTAGCAGAGTTAGCTTATGAGGATGAAAAAAGAGCATTTGGAGAAAATATCTGCCCATTAAATATGAAGTTAAGAGCTTGGCTTAGGTTCAGAAGGGAAAAAAAAGGCTTTTGATTAACCAATAAAGTCGACGGTGATGTTGAGATTATTCAGAGCTTATGGCTTTTATTAAAAAAAAAAAAAAAAAGGAAAGGAAAAAAAAAAGTGAAAACAGAAGAAGAAAAAGAGAAGCAAGTAAAGAAAAGATAGTCTGTTTTACATTTGTTGGGACTGCAGTAGATTGTTCTTGCCAGTGTAATAAAAGGTAGCTTGGATGCATCATGCAAGGCTGGTTTTGAGAATGCAAATGTACATCTCTGTGTTTTAAAATAGTTGGAGGCATTTTAGTTGACAACAAAGCCTATCAATGCCTTCAGGAAGAGAAGATTGACTACAACAGCCTTGCTTGCAATTACCTATCTCATTACTGCTTCTACTCATAGGAGAAATGGGAGGCCGATCAGCTTAAATACAATGTCCAGATGGACCCATTAGAAAGAATGGGAACAAGAGTGCTAGTAAGTTTCCCTCACTGCAAGGAAAGGTGGTCGGAGTGGTTTGCACATTGAGGAGGAAATTGAAGGAGGCATGACGCCACTTTCCAGTCTATGCAAGGTTAGCATACAGAGATATACTTTTTTTCCATGAGGTAGGGTGTGAAGCTCTATGTTAAAATAAAGGGAGATTCAGATTAAGAACTGGGAGACATTTCCTAATGTGACTCTGGGCTAGGTGGTTTGGGGGTGGCTGGAGGAATCTCACAGGAGATGTAGATGCCCATCAGTTTGGAAGTGCCCAAGTGGGGCTGCAGGTGGGCACTATGTGGCAACTTTCCTTGAGATCTCTCTGAGCCTTAATTCTCATCATAAAAGCTGCTGCAGTGTGTGCCCCTCCTCCACTCTGTCACTGAAAATAGTTGCTTCTTACTGGAAAGTGGAAGTAGACAAAAACTAGAAAAAAAGGCAAACAGTTTCAAGTCTGAAACTATCGATTGGAGTAACCAGCAATAGGAGGTACTGTATTCTTCACCCCAAAGGAACAGTGGTAGTCCCCTCATAGAAAAGGGATGAAGAAGGAAGTTCTGGAGAGATCAGTGCAGTTTGTGCACAAAGCACTACTGTCTTCTTGCTGTGAGTGATGCAAGAGCTCAGATCAGAGTGATCTAAAAGATCTTTTCTGGCCCTGAATTAATCTTCCACTGATTTCTTCATCTCTTGTGGCTGAGTTTGCCTCTGCCAGGGTTTGTCTTCATTTTGAAGACCTCCATCACACAGAACTGGACTCTGGCTGTGCACACTGCCATTGAGACTTGGTTTTCTCTGGTAGACACTGATAATACAACATCTTAGAGTGAAGGATTCCCTTGTCTCCTGCTTTAGCTGATGGGATATCAACTCTGAGCTCCCTCATTTCAACATTATTTTTTGTCTGAGACTGGAAATCCATTAGGACTCTCATGAGGTTACTTTCTGTGAGGATCCTCTAAGACTCCAGCAAGGCCATAGTTAAAACTTTAGGAACCAGAGCAGATCAAATGAGAAACGCATCACTTCTCAGTGACCAGACCATGGCAGTGTAGACCATGGGTGCCCAACCTTTTGTCTTGCCTGTGCATTGACTTGAAGAGGAATTTTCTTGGGTGGCATAGTATATATAAAAAACAAAATGTAGTTACTGTATGTAAGTAGTAACATTATATTTTAATTTTTTTAAAAAATTAAAACATAAAAAAGAGGGCAACAAAAATGTGAAACCAGCAGGTTGGACAGGTATGAGTAGTTCATGGACAAGATCCTCCTGTTTCCAGTATGACCATTCACTCCTAGCCGTCTGCTTAACACTGCTGAGGGTTTTCAGGCTTTACCTGGTGGGCTGGATGCTGCATCCTGTTCTCAGTACCCATAGTCTCCCTCTAATCTCTGTCTGCCTTCCCAGCAGTTCCCTCCAGTCATCAGCAAAAGCAGGGGCTGCGTGTGCTGCTAGGATAATTAGAGTGCTGCAGGGTGCTTAGTATGCAGGCGGTGGCTGTGCTATTGCTCAGGGAAAAAAAAAAAAAAAAGTGGGAAAAAAAAAAGCAACTGCAGAAAGCCCAGTTGCCCAAGCAAGAAAAAACACTTCTTACAGCATGATTCTCTGATTCTCTGCTTTCCCAGGAAAACTAAAGCTCTATAAAGAGGCCCTTCTGCTGTCTGCCGTAGAGAAACACAACTTTAGAGGGTTTACAAGCACTGTTTGACCCCACAGTATGACACTGCCATCTTCTGATGGCTGCACAGGGAATGACTTCTGCCAACTACCCCTTTCCTTCTTCAATAGGAGATACTGTGGAACCACAGTGGAGCAAGAGGTGGCAAGATCTGTGCTTCCTTCAAAAGTAAGGACTGTGCTGAAGTCTGATAGAACTAAGAACTACTAGACTTGACGCTTAGAGCCAGTTGTGCAATGCAGACGTGATGCCCTCTTGGTGTCTTCCATCCTACATGTGATAGGAACTGGCTCTGCCATCTCTGGCATGGATAGAGGAAAGGCTGATGCTGCATCCAGGCACAGTACCTGGAGTATAAAGGGAGAAATTGTTCCCTGTGACCTCATTCCTCTTCAGGAAATATCAAGGGAATTTGATTCATTCTGCTCCATGATGAGAAATGCAGGAGAGGGCAAATAAATTACTACCCAGGAACCATTTCCAAAGAGATGTGAAGCAGAAAGCTGGAAGTTCTGTGGATACCCCTGTTTAGGCAAGGAACGGAGACGATTCCTGACCAACAAGAGCAAAATACCACTTTTCTACTAACAGGTTGCCCAAAAAATATGGTGGATGCCCCATCCCTGGAGACATTCAATGTCAGGCTGGACAGGGCTCTGAGCAACCTGTTCAAGCTGTAGGTGCTCCTGTTCATTGCAGAGGAGTAGGACTAGGTGACTTTTCAAGGTCCCTTCTAAGTCAAATGATTCTATGATTCTACTTTACCTACACTTTTAGTTTGCAATGCCCATGGTGGTTCTCCATTCCCACCAGACTCTACAACACAAAACCTTCAACTTTACATAAAAGATAGCAGCTTTTCTGGAAGAAGTGGAAGGGTTAAATCATTTTCTTCACCTGCAGTTTAGGTGTCCAACCTTTTGGCTTGCCTAGGCTGCACTGAGTGAACAGGAATTGTCTTGGGCTGCATATGCATAGGTCACTCCTGAAGTCATGCCTCTTGTTTATTTCCATGGAAACAGTAACAGATACAAAGAGCATCCACCTCAGATGCTGTGGGCTAACATCATAAAATAGGAGGTCTCTTTAAATATATGGTATAGTTAACGTATGTAAATTAACAAAACTTATTTTAATTTTAATGCTTTTAATTAAAACATATTAAAAAGCAACAAAACCACAAGTCTAGTGGGATAGTTGACCTTAGGTTTGTGAAACCAATGCACCAGTCTGGTTCAGTGGAGGTGGCTGCAATTCTCAGTGAGCTCTCAAGGTGTTCAGCAGAGATTTTTGATGAAATTGCACTCCCCCTGTGCTTCATCCTTGAAAACGGTTGTTCACAAATATGCGTACTGCCAAAAAGTGATGACATGGATAAAGAGTGACTGTGAAGCAAGGGACATCTTTCTCTTGTAAAAGTCTGGCAAAGAGACATGAACAGATTTTTGAGTTGAATATCTGATTGCAGCTCTATACGTTCCCTTCAAAAAGTGTATTTAGTTTCAGCCCAAAGAGGGCCCATTGCACACTGCTGTTCAGTCAGTGCTGAGGGACTGGCCAGGCTGCCCAGCAGGAAGAGCTGCCACCATGATGGCTTGAGATGTGTAGGGCCATATGCAGCACACAGCCTGCTGGAGCACCTGCCCTATGAAGACAGGCTGAAGGAGCTGGGCTTGTTCAGTCTGAAGAAGAGAAGGCTGTGGGGTGACATCATTGCAGCCTTCCAGTACCTAAAGGGAGCCTATAAATAGGAGGGGAGCCAACTCTTTGTAAGGGTAGGCAATAGCAGGACAAGGGGAAATGGTTTTAAGTTGGAGGACGGAAGATTGAGGTTGGATGTCAGGGGGAAGTTCTTTACTATGAGAGTGGTGAGGTGCTGGGACAGGCTGTCCAGAGAGGCTGTGGATGTCCCGTCCCTGGAGGTGTTCAAGGCCAGGTTGGATGGGGCCCTGGGCAGCCTGGTCTAGTATTAAATGTGGAGGTTGGCGGCCCTGCCTGTGGCGGGGTGTTTGGAGCTTCACGATCCTTGAGGTCCCTTCCAAACCAAGCCATACTATGATTCTATGATTCACCAGTGCAGATGTCACAATTATTCTGTATGATTCCCTGTGCATATGAGATGGAGTCCACTGAGGTAATGCTGCTGGCTGTGCAGGCATTAGCAGATATGCCAACTTGCCCCTGTACAAAAGATGCTGTTCTTTTCCCCAAAGTGTCCTCCAGTGTTTCACAGCCTGTCTGTGAGGACAATTTCCCTAATGTCAGCAACCTGTTCTGCAAATTAAACGAACTAAGCAAGTTAACTTTCTTGGACAGCCTCAGGGACGAGTGAAACAAATTGTCCTCCTTCAAACTGCACAGAGTACTGAGAAATACTGAGATGTTCTTATTCGTACCTTGGAAAATTTTTTGCTTTCATGTTGCCAAGTTTCAACCTCTGAGTGCCCTACATTCATGCTCCAAATTCTCTCTTTAGAATTTCTGGCTATTGTGTCATGACTGTTTGGAGGAGTGTAAGCAGAGCATAGAAAAGAGTGTGGATCTAAACAGAGAAAATGCACATAAGGAGCCTGGGCAGGCCCGCCTTCATGTGAAAGGCTGGAGAAAGCTTGGAGATAACAACATAGAGCTGTAATGGATTTCCTGGGTTTTTCCACTCCAGGTGAGGATTTTTGAAGTGCATTAAGGTGACAGAGGCAGTGTGAGTCTGGAGCAACCAGACCTTGTCTTTGGAGAAAGTTTTCTATGAAATTTGTACAGGCAGAAAGGGCAGAGGCCTTATCAGGAAGACAAGTTGTCGAGTGCTGAATTGAAATACTCCTTTTGGCATTCAGTGAAGGTTCTCCTTTACTTTGTAAAGCATGACCGTGCTGCCAGGTGGCAGTGGCTGAAACACAGATGAGAAGCTCTGTGTCTCTGGACTGGTGATGCTGTAATGGCAGCCCATGAGAGCCTGGATCCCATGCATGGTGAATATAAGCAAGCTGGCAGGGCGCTGTGCACAGCAGTGTGATTTTGAGTATTTATTGGAGTTTGGCATCATTTTCTGCCTTCTCTCCTTCTCTGCTTTTGGAGTTCGTGGTCTCTGGTTGGGTAACACAGTGTGAGTCTCTCAGCCTTGCAGTGACGCCACTGAGTAAAATTCTTCTTCCGAAGTAATTTGATCTGATCTCATTCCCTCACTGATGTTTTTTTTTATATTATTTTGGTTCTTTTTTTTTTTTTTTGTGCCTCTTGACTTCAGCCACCGAAGCAATCAGTAATTATCTCTCCAGGCAGAATTCAAAGCAAGTGGAAGGAGCGAGGGAGGGAAAAGTCTTTTCCTGAATAAACTCTATTTTCCTGAACAAAACATCCCTAAGTGTCTGGAAATGTTGACTCTGAATGCAGCCAGATTTGGCATGCTTTCAAGGGAGCGCCTAAGTGGAGATGGAGCAGCAGGCTACGTGTGCTTCAGCATTACAGATGGCTGATGAAAACAGCTAGCGCTTCTGCAGACTTATCAATATTTAATATCCTGAGACAAAAAGTTCCTTTGGTGAATCCATTGTGAAAGCAGAGTCTCTTGGCTTTAGCTAAGCCCATGGTCTGGCTGTTTCGCTAGGAACCTTCTAACTCCTGCATGGTGAAGTCAGATTTTATTCCAGTTCACCACGCCAGACAAGTCTTTAGGAACAATCAGATATTTCTTTCCTCCACCAGAAAGCCTATACTATGCAAGTGGACTCAGTTCACTCTGCAGACTTTCCTTCTTGGGGTTGCTGCTCATTTCTAACTTGATTCTAGCAGTTTGGTCACTCTTCCTTTAAAACCAGGTAGCATTTAGAGCTGTAGGCTTTCTGAACAACCAAGTCCTTGATTTTGGAAAGCAGAAGCCTTTCCAATCTAATAACTCCTCCAAACATCCTCATAAATGCTCCTTTAATAGCAGCCAGCATCTCCCATAGTTTACTGCTGAAATCAACTTAATTGATAACAGCTGTAAAGAGATGGATTTGGGGTGTCTGGTTCTTGTCCTGGGGAAGAACTTTTTAACCCCTTCTCTGCAGACATACAGAGATCTCAGAGCACCTTGAAGCAGTTCCTCCTGATGTCTGTGTGGCATTACTATAGAATGAGTTGTGTGGACTCTGTCAAAAGACTCCAACGGAGGGGAAGAAATGGGGCTCCGTAGATTCATAGCTCTGTGGAAAGTGTAATCCTTACAGAAGATGGATGTCCCCGGGGTGACTTCAAAGAAATTCCTATGGACAAGCATTGTGGATGGCAGGAGAGCCTGATTCCATGCCTTGCACAGTGCTGCTGCAGAGCCTCAGCCCATCAGATGGACAGCTAACAAGACAAATGTTGGCATAGTATTGGATACCTTGTTGGAACCTAATGGAGAGATCTAAAGGAAGTTAACAACAAACACCACATCCACTAATAAATACAGTTTTAGGACTCAATGACTGCTGTGCCAACAGCTTCTGTGCTGAAGCAGAGCTGGTGAACCCTGTGCACAAAGGGAGAATGGACAGACTGCAGCAGACTGTGAAGAAACTGCAAAATCTTTTCAATCAAGTTTTCCTCCTCTCCTTCTCTCCACCAAGTACTGAGTCATAATGTATCATTCAGCAGTGGTATTTCAGTCAATCAGCATGCTTTCAATGGGGTTTCCTCAAGCTGAGTGTTTTGTGGGACATGTGGAAGAGTAGATAAGGCTGTGACTGGGGAATCAGGAGACTTCGGGTTCTTTTTCCTTGTGCCTTTCTTTCTCCCTTAGCTCAAGATGATTGAATTCCAATGGCATCTCAGTAATAATGATGATAGCTGTGATGAGGGCCTGGGCTCTGGGCCTGCTTCATTCCCGATATCAAAGTTTGAATGTGTGAGCACCTGTGTTCCTACTGACACGTTCAGGAAATGAGTACATCTAGGTGGAACCTGCTATTAAGCAGTCTGTTACAGAATGGGTTTTGATGGAAAAGCAGTGACTGATTTTTCTGGTAAAAACAGGAAGATTTCTGAGTGCAGGACTTGGAAAGCTCCTAACAGGAGATACCTACCCTGTCGTTGTTGAAAAGCAAAATTTTTAGTTTGAGCAAGTTGTCCAGGCTCCCTGGAGAAGGTAGTGGAGAGACAAATGTGTTTTCAGGGGAGATTTTGTCCTACCTGCCTGAGATGCCCCTGTCTAGATGGGCTAATACCCTTCTGGAAATGTCTGTCTCTATCCATCCAGTATCAAGAGACCCCATGCTGGAGTTCAGCCTGGAAATCTCCCTTTCTAAATGCTAGCATTAAGTGGCTTACTGAGAGAATAGGCCTTCATCCAAAGAGGACTAGATTTGCTTCAGTGCTGGAGACTGCAAGACAGCAGCTAACTATGCAGGTTGTTAACTCTGGAGCCTATTGAGAGAGAGGGCAGTCATCCAGTCAGAAGATGATACTCAGAGTAAATTTCTTTCACCTTTCCTATCTGATTCATATCCTGGTGTTGTCCTGGTTTCAGCTGGGACAGAAGAATGCAAAGTGATTGCCCTTCCTGAAAATGGCTGATGTGGCTGAAACCAAAACACGCTCAGCTTTGGGGCTTCATATTCCCCCTTTCCTCTGCCCCTCAGTCCCTCTTACAGCAGAGTGTTTTGAAATCTGTGCTGAAAAACTCCTTTCTCCTTCACCACCGTAATCCACCCCAACTCGAACAAGCACACGCATACCCACACGTGTGACAAGAACCTGCAATGATCTTTGTTGCTGTTGTTTTGATACTGAACAAAAGGCCTGGCTCCCACCCCCACATCCTTTCTGTATCACCTTCAGGAATCTGTGTCAGGGATCAATGCTACAGATGTTGACTTAGCCATGATGCTAGCAGGAGACTTTTAAGACATTTCAGATACAACAACAAAGAACAGATGTCAATTCATAGGGAGGAAAGAGAGATGTTTTGATCTGGGTTTTTGGAAATGAATTTTCATGCAACCTTTATTTCCAATTTTATAGTTTTTCTTTTCCCTGGAATGCATATTAAATGCTGATAGCCTGTTATCCTTGACCTTTAGAGCTTGTGAATTTGAAAATCCAATTCCCTGTGAAAAGCAATGCATACAATATGGACTTTGAAGAAAATGCCAGTGAGTGTGTTATTTTCTTTTTGGCCCTGTAAGGCATTATTACCAGCAGAAAAAAGTCACGAGCACAACTTGGGTGGAATACAGTCAACACGAAGAGGTTTCTCTGACTCCTTGTAAGCTATGATTTTGTTCCCTCAGTGGGGAGGAGGAAACATAAAGATGGTGGGAGAGATAATTCACTTCCTCCTTTCTCAGCACTCCAGTTATTGTTCTCCTTAACTCCTCCAGTGCTACCAGAAGAGCTCAGAGCATGTTGGTACAACATGTCTCCACATGTGCCATAGTGTCCTGGTGGGATTTGCCTTAAATGCTGCCAGATGATGCCGGGAGTATCATGAACATTTTTTCCTTCTGATGAGTTGAAAGCATTCTGATGGCATCCTCTGGTTGTGCTGGGGACAACCCTTGGAATCTGCTTTCCAGATGTCTTGCTGATATCTACAAAGGAGTTCTCCTCCAGCTGAGCTAGGAACATCCCTTGGGAGTTTTCTTCCAGATCTTATGGAGATAGAATGATATTGCTCCAGATGCACTGGTGGGCATTTACAATCCAGCCAAACAATGGCAGTGCCTAATCTGTCAGTTATGTTCAATCTCTTGCCCCTAGCCATAGGAAAAGAGGTATTGGTCTTAAGTTGTGCCAGAGGAGGTTGACGTTGAATATTAGGAGAAATTGCTTCTCAGAAAGAGTGGTGAGGCATTGGCACAGGCTGCCCAGGGGGGTGGTGGAGTCACTGTCCCTGGAGGTGTTCAAGGAGAGGGCAGATGCGGCACTGAGAGACATGGTTAGTGGGCATGGTGGGGATAGACTGATGGTTGGACTGGATGATTTTAGTTATCTTTCTCAACTTTAATGATTCAATGATTAACTCATTGGAGTTGGATTCTCTTTGATTTTTGTAAGGGAGCCAACGTTTATATGAAAAGGCTGGAAAGTCATGTTCATGGGAAACTCCCCAAAGCCAGGAGCCTTTTCAGTCACTTTGCAGGCAGCTACACCACCTCAAGTAAGAAAGTTCCCAAGTCCCTTCATGAACCTCGACCCTGCTGCCATGCCCAGGTTCGGTCAGGGAGTCTGCAGTAAAGCAGAAAGAAAACCAGATCCGTCAAAGCACAGGATGGGGCTGTGATCACAGGACATCTCACCCCTGACTGTGCTGCCTGTGAGTGGCATGAAACAAATCTTCAGAGGGCTCCGTGGATCCCTTCCCTTCTCTCATTCCCATGGCGGCAAGCCACTCACTGCTTTCAGACAACGAGCTGCATGGTGGTTGGTGCACACAGATATGCTGTACCATGCATGGATTTTATGATACTTTTCTTCCCCTTTGTATTTTTTTCCATTCCTTTCCATCTAATTTAGACCTCTAGATTAAATTCAACTTAATTAGAAGGATTATACATCTTATAAATTTAATATTTAATATGCAAGCATAGGCTTTTATTAAAGGTGTCCTAGGAGGAATGGTAATGAGATATTGCACAATAAATAGTTGGATGGGAAAGATTGTAATACAGGATTGGGACTTCTGGAGCAAGGGAGAGGCAAAGGGAATGTGGATACTTGGGAAGCATCCCTAGTGACTGCTCAGACTGCTGCTGTCATCTCTTGCATATCATCGACACTTGCAGTTAGATCAGGTATATGTCACTTGCAGAGTGATCAATCCAAAATCAAGGGGAGAAAGATTTGAGAAAGGCTGCTGGGGAGGGGAGGACATGAGGAAGGGTAGGAAGATCCTTGCATAGAGAGGAAACTGATGTAGAGTCCTGTCTGAAAGCCATGCACAGGAGTTGAGAACAGCTTACTTGTTGCTCCCTAAATGCTGGCGTGGATGTCCTGGATGCAGTTGGGGTTTTTTATTACAGTAACAATCCATGTCTCCTTCTGCCCTTGGCAGCAGGAGACAGGGCTCAGATATGATGTGCAGCATGTCAAGAAGACACTGCTTTTTGTGCTGCCACTTTGTATTGAGAGTTAAGGTGAAATTCATCTCTTTAAGTGTCTACAATGTGGGTGTCTTGTGAGCTGGCGTCTATGTTCCCACTGTAGACAACTGAGGTCTAATTAATATCATCAGCAGGATTTAAGATATGAGTCACTGGGCCACGCGTAGGTGTTTGCTCTAGGATGAGACAACTTGCACTGTAAATCCTGTATGTTGCACAGACAAGGTCTCCATGGACCATGGGAGATCAAAGGCTATGTTTGTCCTGGAGAACAAAATGAGACCAGAGATTGCCCTTTAGCCTTGAGGACAAATGGACCAGTCTGATTCATGCTTGATAATTTCTGTTAGAGTGCTAGCAAGTCCATCCCTCTGTGTCAGGGAGTTTAACAATTAAACACTGTGGGCAGTGTGGGCTCATGCTCGTTAGCATACCAAGTCCCACTTCATTTCCTAGGAGGGGTGAACCCCTGCCTTAACATCAGTGTCTGCACAGAAGGCACTCAGATGAATCTTACTTCTCTTCTTGGCGAAAGATCTGTTGCAAAAGGGATCATTTTGCCATCCTGTTGCAGAACAACATCCCTATCTGTTAGAGCTGCATGACTTGGATGGCCACTGTCCCCATAGCAGCTCCTGAAGGCCAATGGTTATTATCAGTTAGCTGATGCATGTAACTATCTCTTCTGGTAACACATAGCATTGCTAGGAGTTGTGCAACCTACCTGGGTGTCAAAACATAGCTAAATCAAGGTATGACGGAGTAAATATTGCTGGTGAGATGCAGTGGTCCATTGGTTGGTAATTTTAGAATGGGGTATCAAGGCAGGGAAAAAAGATACCAGCTTTTCATAGATTCATTTGAATTGGAAGGTACACTTAAAAGTCATCTACTCCAACTCCCCTGCCGTGAACAGGGACACTTGCAGTTAGATCAGGTTGCTCAGAACCTGGTCCAGATTCATGGAATAGGGAGCACTGGGAAATGTATGGAAGCACAGAGTGGAAGGATGGGAGCTGAGTGATGGAGGAATTAGTTTTGGTGTATATGCATGCAGCCTAGTACAGAATTGGGCCCACCATGGGTTAGCTGAGAGAGAGAAACATCCAACTGATGGTTTTGTAACTGGCAGACATTTTGGTTAAACACTATGGTTTTAAATACTAATGAGAAGAGCAGACATCTCCTCTGGAGAGTGAATTTAATCCATGGATTAAGTGAGATGAAGGATCCAGTTAGGGTGTTCCAATTGCACTTCACATCTGTGCTTTCAGGGACCAGACTCTTACCATGGTAAGTCCTTTCCTTCTCAGAAGGAAACAGATTTTCTCAGTTGGTTTTCCCCAACCAGATTGAATCACATCCAACACTACCTTTATGTATTTCTATTAGGGACATACTTGAGTGAGCACAGTAGCGAGGGGTTGGTGCTTGGTCTGTATGTTAGTGGTCTTTTACAGCCTTAATGATTCTGTTATTCTATATTCAAAACTGCTCCCTGGAGGATGGTTGTACCCAAATTCAGGTGTCCTTGCCCATCCCGAGTTTTCATCTCAACTCCCAATCAGTGCACGTGATTTTTAATTGACTGACACCAGTGGCTGCACATGCCGTAGACAAATCTTCCGCTTACAGTAGCATCAAACCAGACTTCAGGGCTGATGCAAAGCAACACCCCAGTAAGCCTGCCTTTGACAAGAAGGGAATTAAGATGCCGTATAAATATGCAATTTTAGGCCCCCTGGATTTAAGAAATGGAGCTAGCAAATAGCTGGAGCTATCTCTGCTTGTTCTGGTCAGCAAACAGTGCAGCTTGGCCACAGACGGCCCCCCATGCCTGATATTTGTAATTACAAGCAGAGATTATGCAGGAAGTAGATGGAATCAGCTATGAACACCTAGCAGATTGCAAGAGAGCTTAGGCACTGGCTGGTTCTTCCCTGCTGGAGGCAGAGATAACACCAAGATATGTGATCAGGCCTGGAGTGCATGTGTCAAACCTACGGGAATCCTGATAGAGGTATTAAAACTGAGGGGAAGGAAAAGGAAGGAAAAGAACATATGATTAACATTTTTCATGCATGCCCGGGGCTAACACTGAGTGCTAATGAATACTGGTGTAGCAGAAAATCTTTCTCAATGCCCTCTGCCCTGGACAGCCTCACAGTAAGGCAAGATTTAACTCTTAAGTACAGCTACAATGGAGCCTTTAGAGGGATGTTGCAGGAAGATAGGGGGAGGGAAAACTCCCATTTTAGGATCTTTTTTCCCACACGTTGTGGTGATAAGTTAAAGAGATCATGTAGCAGCCTGAGTTGGGTGCATGGTGCCAGTAGCTCTGCCAGCCACCAGCTTCTGTCTTTGTGACAAGCAGTATTTCCCTCATCCCCTTGAGGAGCATAATGAGGTATCTGTCCTTCCTCACACCCTTCAAATAAAGCAAGGCCACATCCCTAGAGTAGCTGTATTGGAACAGGCTGCCCAGGAAGGTGATGGAATCACCATCTCTGGAGGTGTTCAAGAAAAGGGTGAATGTGGCACTGAGGGACATGATTTAGTGGGCATGGTGGAGATGGTTTGATGGTCATGAGTTTAGTGGTCATTTCTAACCTTAATGATTCTATGGTTTTATATAAGCTGATCCTGCAAATATTCAGGAGTCTTTGAGCAACTGAAGTTAACAGGACTGGTAGGAAAAGGAACATCCAAAGCTTTCGACAACCTGTCTGCTATGGTTGCTGAGGTTTTTGTGGTCACCTGAAAGAACAAGACTGTGTGGATCAGGTACTGAACACAGAGCAGAAAGGTGCTCTCATGTCTCACTGACACTGAGACATGAGGCTATAAGTAATAGAGACCTAAGCAATACCCCTGTTGGTCACTCATAGAAGAGGGCTGCACCAAAAATTGTACCTCCAATTTTACTATGTTGGTCCATAAAGTCAGAGGCAGATGTTGGTGGTATAGCAGTAGAGGTTGAACCTTCTCATGAATATTATGTTTTGTTGCTGTGTGACAGATGACAGCAGAGAGGCTCTCTGACATAATAGTGTCTGACATGGAGGTGCGTATGAAAAAAAGGTGTGTCATTGAATTCCTCCATGTGAAATATATTGCATCCATTGATATTCATTGACACTTGATGAATGTTTATAGAGACCAAACAGTGGATGTGATCACAGTGAGGTTGTGGGTGGTGTATTTCAGCAATGATGTCATAGTAGCTGTGAAACCATGGGTCACCTCCACTGGTGCAGGTTTTTGTGAGTGCAGCATGCATGCTGTTGTTCATCTCTGGTGAAAATGCATAGCTAATGGTGGTGACTATGTTGAAAAACAGTGTTTTGTAGCTGAGAATTTGCTCTGTCAGTGTTATTGTGCTCTTTATATATGTTGTAGCTCCCATGGAAATAAATAGGAGGCATTACTTTTGCAGCAACCTACGTACCTCATGGGTACACTTCCTCCTGCAGATAGCAGAAAATTCCCCTTTCCCTTTCTTGTCTCTATTTCCTTTGCAGTGGATTAGAAATTGGTGAAAGAAAATGAGGAAAAAGGGGGGGAAGACATTGTTTGGTTGTTTGGGTCCAAACTGTTTGCAGCTTTCTGCATCGTCTCTTTTTATGAATGCATCCAAACAAGAAAACAGGAGCTGATGATTCAATAATGTGCAGGGCTGGGAGACAATGGAGAAAGAAAAACAACAAGGCAAAGAGGGTTCTAATAACCGTTAATTGAGGTTGTAATTAAATCTTGGTTTCTGTTTGGAAAACAAGAATCTCATTTTGTGTGCATGGCCCTGCTTCCTACCACATCTGCACCCATGTTTTCTTGTGGGCAATTACTGAGCATGCTGTGAGCTGATTAGCAAACACAGGTGTGACAGGCAGTCTCCTGAAAAGGAAAAAGGAGGAGGAGAAGAGAAGCTTACTGCCAAAGGTGGAACCAGCTCTATGCAAGAGGAAAGCAGGAACCTGCAGACAAGTGTGGGGCCAACCTGATCCTTCTTTGGACTTGATAGGGATGAGGGAAGGCTGCAGAAAGGAGAAGGTCCTGGGGGTGCATATCTGATCCCAGTGATTTCAGGCAGTATGTTGGTTTGGAGGAGGGATTCAACCTCTGTGGAAAGGATGAGTGTCAGCACAGGAGTTGCTTCTGTATGTCCATACACGTCCTTATCCTCTTGCCTATCACACCAATAGGCTCTGACCTTGTACTGTATGACTAGACCTTCAGCGTTGCCTGTGAGAGTGCTGTTGGCGTTGGTCAAAGCTCTGACATGGACTCTGCTAGCACATGTGCTTGTACGTGCTTAACTTCAGCAGTGGATACTTCTATAAGGGGATGAGGAGCTCACAAGAAACAGAAGCTCCAGATCACATGGAGAACCATGTCAGCAGTGGGCTAACACATATATGTGGCCAGACAGTGGGAAACAGAAGCAGGCATATGGTCTCCCACTAGCAGTCTGTCTTAAAGACAGAGAGAAAAATACAGCATTTCACTTGGAACTGCTGTTTTCCACTGGTTGCTTTTCTTCCCCTTGCTCCCCCAGACTAATGAAATTCAAGGAACGGTGGAGGAAAACTCCTCTTCATCTGGACCAGGCATTCTGTGAGACTTACCCAATGTTTCACCCTCTCAGAATCTGCTTGCAGGGATCATTTCTTCTTGCTTATTAAGAAGTGTGGCAGTAATATTACTGTGGCCATTGCCTCAGTTCCTGTCACCTCCTTGCTTTACTTCTACCCACTAATTGACAGGAGCTAAGCATAGGTGCTGCTCCCAGTCTCTGCTAGACTATGACCAGGCAGGAGAGCTGCATTTGACCTTCATTTAAATTCCAGAAGCACCACTCACTTAGCAGTATCTCCTGCCATCAATAAACCAATGCAAACAGAGGTAAGCCAGATAAAGCTAAAGTAGGTCACTTCTGCAGCACAATGATATCCAGATCGGGTTATTCCTTACACAGCCCTAGATGTTAACTCTCTCTTCTATCACAGCATTTCTTTTCTCTTCCTCCTTTTTGTTTAAAGTTGCTGGGGATCAAGGCAGGATGATCAGGATGGTTCCTCACTACAACAAAGACACTGAGGCTTTGGAGCATGTCCAGAGAAGGGCCACGAAGCTGTGAAAGGTCTGGAGAACAAGCCTTATGGGGATTGGCTGAGGGAACTGGGATTGTTCAGTCTGGAGAAGAGGAGGCTCTGGAGAGACCTTATCTCTCTCTACAACTGCCTGAAAGGAGGTTGTGGTGAGGTGGAGGTCGACCTCCTCTCGTAGGTAACAGCAGCAGGATGAGAGGTGACAGCCTTAAGTTACGCCAGGGGAAGTTCAGGTTGGCTATGAGGAAAAATTTCTTCTCTGAAAGAGCAGTGAGGCATTGGCACAGGCTGCTCAGAGAGGTGGTGGAGTCACCGTCCCTGGAGGTGTTCAAGAAATGTGGAGATGTGGCACTGAGGGACACAGTTAGTGGGGATGGTGGGGATGGGTTGATGGTTGGGCTGGATGATCGCAGTGATGTTTTCCAACCTTAATGATTCTATGATATGAAGCTCTCCTCACAACTCTATCATGCATCAGGAGATCGTTCTGCAGCTGTACATTGGATGAGTTCAAGGAGGGTTTGAATGTGGTCATAGATTCTCTATACCCTGTGCTGCTTTTCTACCAATTAAGATCTTAGAAAATCTTATGCAGATGGTGGAGGAAAGCTTGGTTGGCTCCTCCCAAGAACAATTCCCATAATATTGTATAACCTTCAAGTCTTGATGTTGACTTAGGGCCACAAACTACCTCTGGTAGTGAGAGAAATTTTCAGTCCCAGTTGCCTATTTTATCACTGGTTTCTTCACTGAGAACCCCTAAGACACATGCAGACCTTATTTTTAGTGAGTTCTTTCTAGAGAAAGTCTTCCATTTTGCTGTGTCAGTCACTGAGTCAACTATCTTTGCCTGTTTATCCAGGGTTGTGCACTTAATGAACTTGCAGGCTTTTAGGTCTGATTGATAGCAAGCTAGAATAAAATAATTTCTGCCAAAACAATGAAAAATACATATGTGTATATAATAGATATTTTAAATATTTGTAGCAAGTCCCAAAGGTAAGAAAGAACTGGGAAGAAAGCTGACTACTTTGTCCATTTACCCAGCCCACCTCACCTCCATGAACTGAATTAGCAGACATCACTCACTACAAGGTAAGGGGAAGAAGCCAGCATGCTCCTTTGGGATGGTTTGAGCAAAATATGGAAAGCCCTGAAGCTGCTGCATGGGAAGATGCCCTGTTCATTGAGGGACTGACCCTGCAGAAAAAGAGATGAACAGGGAAACTTCAGCTATTGGTTTCCTAAGCCTTTCCCTGCATGACACTGGTATTGTACACAGCAGATGTCCTGGTAGACCAGACATATGGGTGAGGAGGAAGGACTGTTATGGATCAGTCATCTGAGTTTCAAAGGCTGGGGAAGAGCAGGAAGGCTCTGGTCCTTGTCTCTGACAGCTAGTAGGGGGTTTTCTCCCCCATCTTCAAGCAGAGGTGAGTTCTGGCACTCCCAGAAGATGGGTGCCTTCAGAACAGGATTGATCTCAGCTCAGATGAACTTCTTGCATTGGCTTATTTTTTCCCTTATAGAAGGCATCCTAATTTCTGTACCATTTGCTTTTTTTTTTTTTCTTTTTTTCTTAAACTGCTTATCTTCCCATTGCATGTTGCCCTCCCAGCTGTTGTAGCATCCAAGAGAACTTGTGAAACTCAGAACATCTTCCTTTTTTGTATGCAAAGTCTCCCTTCCACTTAGATGGACTCCTGGGCTGGCAGAAATGCTACAGGCAAAGGCATATAAGAGAAATGTGGTTGGCTTTGCATCTCAATCCCTCTGCTTCCTTGGCTTGGTGACTAGGCAACCAGCTGCACAGGAATTAGTTGTCTGACCAGCTGTCTGAAGCCTCTGTTGAAGCTCCAGATCTGTTTGCTAGTGGAGGTCAAGTGACTTGTGTAGGGAGCTGGGACATGAATCCTGCCATGGTACTAAATGCCAAATCCTGACCATCAGATCTCAATCTCGTGGCTCAAATCTCTGCCACTGGATCTTCATCCAGGCCTGCTGCTCTCACCACATTTACCATTATGAAACTCCCCAGGAGGCAGCAGGAAGCCTTGTCCTGCCACATCGTATATTTTGTGCTATTTCATCTGTTTCTTTTCTCTCCAATGTTGTTTGGGAATCAGGCTTTGCTGGCAGCCCGCAGCAAGGCACGTGCCCAGTCTGGCAACAAAGCCTCCTCCGGAAGCTCTCCCATTTTCCTTGTATGTTAATATGACCCTAATGGCCTCATTAGTTTTAATTTGTTTGGCCACCATATTTAGATGAGACCTATTCCAGTGATAACGCCAGACCTGGAGAGAGTAAACAGTGACTAATTAATGCAGTTAAAGTTATTACCGAGGGTGGTTGTTGAGGAGGAGGCTGGTGCTGGAAGGCACAATTTCATGCACCTGGCCACAGCCATTGCTTCACAGCTTTTGTCCTACAGAAACTCAGAGATGGTGAACAGCATCTGCAACCTACCCTGGAGGGAGGTCAAAGAAATGTCTCAGAAGTGTCTGGCACAGGGACAACACATCAGTTAGCATGGTGAGTACAGAAATGTCAGGATAGATCCAAGGGAGGCTGACAGAGGGCAATATCTTACTGCCCAATTTCACAAGGGTTCAGAGCAGTTGGTTCAACTGGCTCTGAGGGCAGCAAACTGCACAAGCTTGTGCCAGATGGCATCATCTGTGTCAGCATGAACAGAGGGAATTTGCACCTTCAGGTGCAAACACAGGTGAGGATGAGGGAGTCCCAATGGGGATGAAGTGCTGCATATGCCAATGAATGTTTTTATCTTTAAACATTATTTCCAGTGGAAAAATAGCCTCAGATGACTGTTTATATCTCTGCTCTGCTACAGTCCTCGGAGACCTTTCTTTGGATAAAAGACTGAAAAACAGCTAAGTTAAAATTTTCTCTGATGAAAGTGGAGAAAACAGAGCACAGAGTGGATGTCCTGAGGTCCCAGAGGGTCAAAAAAGAAGGATAGTCTCCCCAAAACACTGATAGCCTAGCCTGGCTTCTGTTCTTACAAGAGAGAAAAGAAACATCCTTCCCTTTGTCCCATGATGTCCTGCCCATCAACACTTAAAATATGGGTACATGTGCAACCTCCTTACTCATGGTATCTGTTCCCAAAACACCACAATTATTGAACGCCTTAACTGTATCACAGAACATCGCCTCACCCTTGGCTCCACTTCTGAGCTCCCATTCACTGATTTCATCTGATGTTAAATGCTGCTTTGCTTTCACAACTGGAGAACAAGCCTCTGTGAGGCACTTCAGGGAAATTCCTTTCCTCTCCAGGAAGCGACGGTCGCCAGTGCCAGGAGAGAAGCAGGGCATTCCTCTGTGCATGCATTTCAACTGTGTGTTCTGCATTGCCTCATTCATGGCTGGCTGCAATAAACAATGTATATTTAGCATAGAGCACGCTCATCTGGCAAGGGCATCTCTGAGTCATGGGAGGAAAGGGTTGAGTACCACTGAGTAGAGCTTTTCTTCCACATTTCTTTGGGAGATGGGGAAAAGATAGACTTCATGCACCAGAATTTGTCAGTGTCCTCCAATGAAGATACTACCAGCTAAGTACAGATCAGAGATTTTTTTGCAAGTTCAGGCTCAGTAATGTTATGGATTACCATACACTTAGGCATGGATGCAGCCTGAGCTCATGAAGGAAATAGAGAGGTGAGTGTACATATAAATGTGCAAGCATTTGTATGGATCCGAGCTCTTCTTCTTGTGTCTTGGCTGTATTAAGGGTGGAAAGTGTGGGCAGTTATCAGTTCAGACATCAGCACAAATGTTGACTGTGGCTCTTCAGCTACATGTCTAGAAAGCTGCATAGATGTGTGCTATGGTGTTCTGTTCTCTCCGCTGTTTAGACAGAGCATCTGACCACAGCACATGGCAGTTTCTTTCCAACCTTTGAGTCCCCTTGCACACCTGGACCTCCTAAAAGATGTTTGTTCAGGTATTTACATCAGCATGACACCATATGGTCACTGCATGTGCTAAGTAGATGTCTCCAGGCATACACTCAGGCCTGAGATGGTGGATTTCCCCCTTATTCCCAGCTTGATCCCTGACTTTGCAATATCTGACAGCCAGCAGCCAGAAAATCAGACAGGTCATCATCAGAATCCTCATCATTTTGCACTTCAAATGTACTCTTAAGTTACCCATCCTTTCTGAATTCTTTTCTGTACTATCAGAACAAGATGTGCACCATTTGAGCAGTACAAAAGTGTCTCCAAAGAGCGTAGAATGAAAGAATCATTAAGGTTGGAAAGACCACTAAGATCATCTAGTCCAACCATCAACCCATTCCCACTAAATCATGTCCCTCAGTGCCACATCTGCCCTTTTCTTGAACACCTCCAGGGATGGTGACTCCACCACCTCCCTGGGCAGCCTGTGCCAATGCCTCACCACTCCTGAGAAGAAATTTTTCCTAATATTCAACCTGAACCTCCTCTGGCACAACTTAAGGCCATTCCCTCTCATACTAGATACTCTTGATACCCAAGATACTCTTATCCAGTGCCCAAGTATAGCTGCCTAGCCAAATACCATTACAGTCTTTATCCCAACTACTTTCAAGGGTAGAAATAAGAACTCTTGCAGAGACAACTGTAGTCCTTACTCTCATTAGGTTGTAGTTACCTTCATTAACTGTCTGAAACACAGCACGGAGTAGATCAACCATCATCTAACATAGGCCTGGTGGATTGATTACAGCCCGTAATCCTGGTGAGATGAGCACCTAAAAAGACAATGAAGCTGAATTCATCTGAGATGGTTGTCTAGACTCCTGCTTTAGTCAGAGAAAAGCGGGTGCTTTCAGAGCACGATTAATCTCATTCTAAAGTAGACATCTCAAATAGGTCAGATGACTCATGCCCTGGCAGGGCTTATTTCTCTCTACAGGCTATAAAGGGAGGCGAAGGTGACTAGCTTAGCAGCAGACGGTCAGTGTGGTAGACATCTAATATTAGGAAAGATGAATCCCTTCCCATGAGGCAAATCAAAGCACTGGACTTTGCACTCTAGAAGAAGGGGGCTAAAATCGTCTGGACAGTCAAATCTACTCAAAAGGGTTGTGGAGGGAGGACTGTCAAGTCGAAGAACAAAATCTTTTTATGTACATGTTGCCTGGCAATTACAGTACCAAGAACTGTAGTTTCAGTGCAGAAGGGAGGAAAACTGAGGCAGAAGGTGAAGCAGAGTAGACCATGATGGAGGCCGCATAGTGCTCTAGAAAGGTCAGGCATTTTCCATCTCCGCCATGACTGTCAAAGAGCAGCAAGGGGAGGGGACAGGAGGGACAGGGAGGGACAGAAGTGCAGTGTTTTACTGAGCAGAATGGAAATATTCCAAGATTGCAAATCCAGCTTTTTCCTCCACGTTCAGTGCTTCTGCTGTCCTTTCAGTAACAGTCCACGTGATGTAATAAAGGGCTATACCAGGACACTGGAAAGGAGGGACAATGATCTTCCAACTTGGTTCTGTTTAACAACTGGACCAATCTTTCTGGGGACACAAACTCACATCTGGGACAGCAAAATGTGCTGACCACATTGGTTGTCTCTGAAAAAGCACAGGTCAGGGTACACTTGGCATCTGAGTCTTCTTCTTACTGCTTTGCTGGAGAATGGGTGGGTCACCATAAGGTCTTGAAATTACTCTCCCTGCACGTCTGAGGGTCTTTTCCATGTAAGAAGCTTTCCTGTCTGTTTGGAACCGACCTGTTTGCAGACAAAACAGTTTGTGGTTCAACTCTGGGGCTTTTCTATGGTCCCCAGCTCAGAAGCATGCATCCACTCCTGCTGGACAGTATCTCAGCTCAGCTGGGCTCAGCATGCGGGAGTGCAGTGAGATGTTTTTGGGCCAGGTCTGTTCCAACAGTAAACCATGGCTGCTGCCAAGAAATCAGCTCTAGCAGCTTACTGGACCATATGGGAGCCTTCTGGGGTGTCTCTGAGGGATATCCTTGGACTTCTGGCTTCAGAGGGTTGCAATTCCTTCCATCCTTTGTACTTCAGTGAGAATTCATAGGAAGGAGGTTGGGGGTTGGACCCCTGTGTGTACTCAGGGCCAGAAAATTCAGTGTGAACCACCAAAATCAGGGTTTTCATGTCGCATTTGAATAGATATATGTTTTACTCTAAATTCCTTCCAGCTCATATTAGATTTTAGAATCTCACTTTCTCAGTGATAGGAAAAGATATGGGGGAGATCTTCCCTGTTAGCTTGGGGTTATTGAGTGGGATGGCTCTGCTCCAAGAATACTCCTATTTCTCTTAGTGCTTGGCAGAGGAACAAGTAAGAATATCCTCTCTTTTCAACACCTGAGCATCCTTCCCCATAGAAGCCCAGCCCTGCTGTTGTCTGGGCACACGTCCCTTTTGGAAGAAGATCTGTTTGCTTCCCAGGAGCCTCCTTCTCCCAGGAGGAAGCCCATCCCTTTGAGTAGAATTGTTGATTAGTTAAAAATACCTTCTATTTTTTAATATGTTTTTAAATGTTTAAATGCATTGTACTTGGACAGTAATTGCAATTCATACTGAGCAGTCATCATGTCAGCTGTCACAATAACAAACTGCTTAATAGATGTACACTGATGGGCTGTTGCCAGAGCTCTGGAGAGACAAAGGCTTTGGCTCCAAGGGAGATGTCATTCTTTGCTTGACAAGATCTAAGCAGTCAGAAGGGCTGGCTGCTCCTGATGTACAAGTATGCCCAGAACTTCCCTTGGGCCTTTCTCTGCTCCTTCCTGACGTATGACCCGAGTTCCAACTTTGCTGGCTATATGCTTCACAAATGCTGCTCTCTATTTTCTCTCTCCTTTCCACTCCATCTCCCTCATGCCTTGTTGCTCCTTTTTATTTTCTTACAACCAAAGGTGAACATGAGTTCAAGACATTGTGTGTGTGTGTGCTGAGCTGGAGACACTGTTCCCAAAATGATGTGACCAGCTCATGGTATCTCCTTTAGACACTGGAAAAGTGGCACTGTGGAGCTAAAGTTCCCTTTCTACCCTCCCGTGTTTGAGGGATGCTGGGAACAACTCGTCCTCTGGGAAAGGCTGTTGTGTAAAAAGGAAGGAATTAAAGATTAGAGAGTGCTCAAGTCATGTTAGAATTGTCATTCAAACTAATTACCTGAACTAGCCAGCCCTGCAGGTGAGATTTCGGCTGAGGAAGTTGTAAGGATTAATATACAGAAAATTAGCTGCCAGTGGAAATGTTAAAATTGGAAGTGAATCTTGCTGCTGAGGCCAAGGATGTGCCCAGTCCTTGTGATCTGAAGTGGGCTGTGGAGTTACCTCATCCAAAGTGGTCCTGAATCAAACATGGGGTAAATTTGATGGAATCATAGAATCATTGAGGTTGGGAAAGGCCTTTAAGGTCATCTAGACCAATTATCAGCTCATCCCCACCATGCCCACTAACCATGTTCCTCAGTGCCACACCTACATGTTTCTTGAACACCTCCAGGGCCAGTGACTCCACCACCTCCTTAGGCAGCCTGTGCCAATGCATCACCATCCTTTCAGAGTAGAATTTTTTCCTAATATCCAAGATATGAGTTCTGCTCCCCAGCATCAAGACCAATCCTAATGACCAAAGTATCTCCCAACAGGGTGCTCAGCATCTCATTGCTATCCTGCATTGCACCATGTGGAATGGCTGTGCAGAAGGCCTTAACTGGAAACCTACGGTGCATAACTTAGAAATATGAGGACACACACTTCAAGGGCTGGTGTAGCTCACCACAATGTGCCATTGTATTTGGACCATCACGGTGAGTCTAGAAGGTCTTGGAGGTTTTATATGAAATTATTGGAATCAGAGAGTGCTCAGTAGAGATGTGAGGTTGAGATGACAGGTTTGTGGCAGAGTGAGAGGGATCTGTCCAATCATGACATCATCAGCACCAGATCTATACAGCAACATGCAGACAGGACCCAAGGAACTGCTCCCTCCCTGGCTGGTGGGCACCCTGGCCAGTAGTACAGTCCATATCCTGTACACACAGTCTTCTTACCTAGTCCTTATGTAAGGGGAGAAATTCTGAGCATGTCTGTGATCCTTTAGCAGAACCAAGGACAAGGGACAAAATTCTTTGTGATGTCTGTTGGCTATGGAAAAATACACATGCCATATCCCAAGCATTACTGGGACTGGCTGCACTGGGAAAAGAGTTGGATCAAGTTAGACGAGTTAGGAAAAACAAGCAGGAAAAGAGAGGAAAAGGGATATTTAATGCCTTTCTACAAGGTCTGAGATGTGCCATTCTCAAGCAAGCCATGTGAATGCTGCTATCCCTCTGCAGCCTTAGCTACTGGAGCCACGAACCTGCAAGGTGCAAGCAAGAGTTGCAAGCCCTTTATTAAGATGTGGTCCTAGGGCTTGAGGGCCTTTGACAGGTCTTCATGCAGGGAACATACAGCAGCTGCTTGGTTCTGCCTGGATGCATAATGGAGGTGGCTGGAGGAGGAGAGATGTCCCCTGTCACACCTGAAGGGAAATGCTGGGCACCGCACGCTTGTTCTGACAGTTGCTCTCCTGCCTCCCCTCCTTCCCTCTTTACATGGGGAAAAATTTTGCAAAGTATGGCACACTGTGGAAAATGACATTTGCTGGCCTTAAACTGGTTATCATGTCATCAGGGCATGGAAGAAAGGAGCCTGTACCTTCAAAGCAGGGCTGCAAAGGTCAACAGGGAAACAGAAAATGAAAGTGCTTGTTGGAACTGCAAGACGTGAAGCGGTTTCTTTCTTCAAATACTTCATCTAATGAGCAAGAATGTTGTTGTTTTGTTTGAAAATTGGCCCTGGAGAGGTATTTTCTGCAGCATCACCAGTCAGTGCATTGCAGGCATTCCTATGATTACCCACAAGTCTATGGGTCCTGACAAGATGCATCCCAGAGTCCTGAGGGAATTGGCTGATGTGGTCGCCGAGCCACTCTCTATGATATTTGAAAAGTCATGGCAATCAGGTGAAGTCCCTGGTGATTGGATAAAAGGAAACATCGTATCCATTTTTAACAAAAGTAAAAATGATCCTGAGAACTACCAACCTGTCAGTTTCACCTCTATGCCAGGGAAAATCATGGAACAGATCCTCCTGGAAGCGATGCTAAGGCACGTGGAAGGCAGAGAGGTGATACGGAGAACCAGCATGGCTTCACCAAGGGAAAATCCTGCTTGACAGTGGCCTTCTATGATGGTGTCACTGCATCAATGGACAAGGGAAGAGCCACTGATGTCATCTATCTGGACTTCAGTAAGGCTTTTGACAATGTACCCCACAACATCCTTCTCTCCAAATTGGAAATATATGGATTTGATGGGTGGACTGTTCAGTGGATGAAGAACTGGCTGCAGGGCTGAGTCCAGAGAGTGGTGGTCAATGGCTCAATGACTGGATGGAGATGAGTGGTGTCCCCAGGGGTCAGTGCTGGGATCAGTACTCTTTAATATCTTCATCAATGACATTGACAGTGGGGTTGAGTGCACCCTCCTGAAAGGGAGCTGCAGGAGAGAAGGGGACAGACTTTTTAGCAGTGTCTGTGGTGATAGAACAAAGGGAAATGGTTTCAAACTCAAAGGGTAGACTTAGCTTAGATATATGGAAAAAATATTTTACAGTGAGGTTGGTGAGGCACTGGAACAAGTTTCTCAGTGATGTGGTTGATGCCCCGTCCCTGGAGACTTTCAAGGTGAGGCTGGATCAGGCCCTGGGCAACCTGATCTAGCTGTGGTGTCCCTGTTCATTGCAGGGGAGTTAGATTAGATGGCCTTAAGAGGTCCCTTTCAGTTCCAAGGATACGGTGATTCCATGATTCTATGAGCCTGCCTCCCTTCCAAGTGTTGCTGAAGGCTGGGGAAGCTCAAGTGAGTGTCTCAGTTTAAGACCGCCATTGAAGTTTCAGCGAGGAGCAGATGCTGCCCTCCCTCTGCAGCTGGGAAGCAGAGACATACAAGTTAAGTGACTTTACCCAAGTTTCAGAGTGGAGTCAGGAATAGAAGCAGTGTCCCTTGGCCCTTTTGGGGATGAATCATCCTTGTAAATCCTCTTGCCTTGACTGATCTGGTAAATATAGGGTGTGAGAAAGGGTGATTAAGTGACTTATCTGAAGTCACATGTGGCATTTATGGGATTTGGACACAATCCTAAACCAGCTCCACTTCTTTAACCACTATGCTTTTGCTTCTGTAGCTGTGACCCTGCAAGCGTACAAACACCATCATGTATTAGAGCAGCGGAAAATAAATTCACAGCCAGCCTGGAAAATCAACTCCCTAAGGAAATACAAGATTAATCCCATATGGGAGAAGATGCAGACTGCAGACTAAAGCAGACTGTTAATTAATTATTATTATCTTAACCAACCCAAGTATGGAGCCAGGGACACAAGTAAGGTTACAATTTTTGACAGATGCAGATTGATTTCTTAGAGCATCCACACCAGACAGAGCAGCTAATCCCTTTCACAAAGGTAAAATTGTTAATCTGATTTGCATGCCTGGCTGGCTGCTTTTGTCCTGCCGATTAGTTTAGAAGTCACTAGCCGGTGATGAATAAATGAGAAGTTCTGACTGGGCTTCATCCTGAAATGAATTTTTGATTGACTTCAGAAACCATCTCCCTGGGGCCATTCTCTGCCTCCTGAAACAACCCGAACTGAAAGGAGAGGAAGGAGATGGGTGGGGTTGGGGGGTGAGGAAAGAAATGAGACAAAAGGCAGCTATTAATTAAGGTCCAGGAGCACATCTGAAGGAACTGACAGGTGGTAGCCGGCTTTAGTACCTTGTAAGTCCACTCATTAAACACCAGCCTTTGCTTGCATTTGTAATATTTGCAAAGAGAGTGGTTGAGTTTTTTCTCCAGGGAAAGCTGACCTGCTCTGCATTATGTTTAAAACATACAGCGATGCTCAAACTGAGACTGAATCCACGCCTGTTAAGCTGAAAGGCAAAGTTTGGTCTGCTAAAGTATGCAGTCTGTTATAACCAAGTACAATCTTTTGTCTTAGGATCTTCCCTTTTGCTGGTGGAAGTTGGTGTTTCTTATTTTGTCTTTTAGCCCCAGGCAAATTATTGTATGTAAGGAGTTATTGAGTCTCAGGTTATCTTTGAAAATTGTTGAATTCACAGTGGAGGATAAGTTGCCTGAACAATCATGGGCCAGTGATTCAGTGATAGAGGGGTCTTTTCTTGAGAGCTGGTGTTGGTGTTTCTGCTACAATTAAAGGCATCACAGTTAGATTTTAGTTCCCAAGAAGACTTTGCAGGACTGTATCTAATATCTTTGCTTTCTTTGTTATTTGACTGTCTTCTCACTTGCCTTTTCCGAGCTGTTTTAGTGCCACTGTTTCTGCTAAATCTGAACATCTCTCCAAGTGTTTAACATTTTAGTTGTTCCTTCCAATAAGTAAAAGTTACTGATTGTATGTCCAGGATGGATAGCTGTGACACAGTACCTCTATTCCAGTAAACTGAACAGTTCTGAGACATGGGTCTCAGTACTAGGATATTAAAAATGTTGGCATGGGCCAAACACCATTTGTGATAGCCGGTTTGGATGAGGACAACCTGTTTTGGAAGCTGGAAGAGTGGCAGTATGAACATGCTCAGTTAACAGGACACTGTGGATTTGTCACCATGGTAGAGAGAGGCATGGGAGAATAGGTCAGAGCTAACTGCACTGCTGTTAACCAGTGGTCAACAGCAATGTGACTGCAGTCTGTCCCTGAGAAGCTGTACATATGTACCTTCAGGCCAAACCTCCCCATTGACTGAGTGGAGGGTTTGCATGCAGGTGGATTTGGGCATAGGCAGTGATATAACAAATTCTGGGAGAGTAAAGATAGGCAGATCCTTTGGAAGCCAAACCTCAATGAAAAGGAAGCACATTTGTGTCTAGAGCACCTTTCAATCTAGGAGAAACCTTGCAGACATCACTGAAATGAAGCAAGCTCTTTGTAGCTTTTAAATGAGGCCAAATCATGCAACACTTGGAGTTTCAGCCTGCTCCAGTCCTTGTGCAGCTGAAGTTCTGACAGCCTGGAAAGGTCCAAATGTCTTAATTGATCTGTCCGAGGCTCTGCTGGAGGTTGATTGCAGAGCCGAGAATAGAACCAAGTTAAAATCTCAAGCCATGGACTTTCCTTCCTCTCCTATGCAGATCCAAAGGTGATGCCTTGCGTGATACAGCAATTAATCCTGGCTACTGCAGCAAGTTTGATGGCTGCAGTTGGTGACACCTAGTTACCCAGAAATGCTATCAGCTCTGTAACACAATTTACAATAAGTCATCATTAATTAATGCTAAGTTATGAAGCGCTTCTGGATAAAGTGACACACCAAATTGACATCAGTGCAAGAAGAGTTTATTATGGGTAATGTTACGACAATATAAGATGGAGGAATTAATGATGAATTTCAATGTTAAGTATCACTTTTCCCATGCTTTAATGCATTGTCTCAGAGGAGGGGGGTGCTTGGAGAGGAATTGGAAAAGGGCAGCATTATCATAGCTTGCATTAAAAAAAATGCATATTCTTTGATTTGTTTGTATGCCCATGTACACATAGGGTTTGAGCTCTCCCTTCCTTACAGAGCCTCACTCTCACATTCTCGAACCCTCAGTCAGTGAAAGGGAGGACCACAACTTGAGAAGAAGGGTAAAACAAAGTGAAATAAGAAACAGGGAAGTATTGTTTCCATTACAGATCCAGGGAGGAGACTTTCAGTGCACTTGAGGCTGTGTAAAGACACAACAGGAACTGGGATTGGCCCCTGGTTGGGCTCAGCCATGCTACTTGCTTTTGTCTCAGGTATAACCTAGATGATTTCATGCTGTGTTCTCTTTCACTGAGCACTTACTTACACAGTACAGAAATGTACATTGCTTCTCCCAGTTCTTGACCAGTGTGACCCAGTGATGAGTTTGGTTACTCCTTGACCCTAAAACATCCCCGTTGTTCCTCAAAAACCACAGTCACAGAACATCAGACTTCAAGTAAAACTTGTACTACGTCAGAGTAGCCCAACTGTCTAGTTTGGAAGACATCAAATCATGAAGACTGAGAAAAAATATCATACCAAGTTTTTGTCTTCATATTACTTTAGAAGAAGAAATGAAGCCACCCAAAGGACTGAATATTGACTAATGAACTATTGCAAGATGCACACACACAAATGACTACACTTAAAAACCTGAACGTTTCTTATGCTGTAAAGAAGAGAATCCTGGAGAAATTAGTCCTAGGGGTAAAACATCCCCAAGTGATTGTGGGGATACCATGCATTTTGTTTTGAGGAGGGGAGTTTTTGGAAAGGCCAATTTAAAAATCTGTTTAAACTGAGCTTACTTCTATATCAGTTCCCCCAAAACTGCAAACCTGCATGCAGATTCTCTGTAGAAGGTCTTCCACAATGGGCTACAAAGCCAAGCCAGAGCAATTCCCTCAGCTAATCAATATACAAAGTGCTGCTGTGGTTCTGATCTCAGTCAAAGCAACAAACACTCTCCTCATGACAAAGGCTTGTGAGATCAAAACCAGAAATTCAATAAAAAAACACACTCCATTCCTGTGTAGCTGTACTTCCAAAACAAAGCAACATTGATACTGAAGTGCTTGATGCTGGCGGTCCCACTGAGTAGCAAATATGCTTGCATCCTGGTAGCAGGCCTTAATAATAATAATAATAAAAACCCAATATAAGGGGTACTGATAAAAACAGATAGGAAAGGAGTTAGGTTGTAATGGATGAGTGTTCAGATGCCTCACTTGAGTGGGCTTTTTCTCAGCAGTGAAAAACATGACCTAATCCTTCCTCTTTGCCCAAGGACGCAAAAGACACAGCTGCCACAATCGCAGGCCTGAACTAAGACTAAAATCTCTGAGACAAATTACTCTAATGATCCATCTCTCAGGAGGAGAGCTTGAAAAAGAAAAATATTTTCCTCTGAGTTGTTCCAAATCTGATTAGGTATGAAGAAAGCTCTTCTCACAAATTATCTGAAAGAAAAAGAGGGAACAAAAGATCTCCAGATAAAAGAGAGAAGGAGGAAAAGAGCATTTATTGCACAGGCATTTGTGGTAGAAATTGCTGAATTCAAGACTGGAAGTTCTGTCAGTGCATGGGTGGGAGTAATAGGACTGGATGGGCACCTAGTTCCACTCCATATGACTTGGAGCGAGTTTTCTTGAGCAGCTCAGAAGGCCAACCATACCTAGAGTTGCATCAGGAGTAGAGGGACCAGCAGGTCGAGGGAGGTGATTCTGCCTTCGTGAGACCCCACTTGGAGTACTGCATCCAGTTCTGGGGACCTCATAATAAGAAGGACATTGAGCTGTTGGAACAGGTCCGGAGGAGGGCCACAAAGATGATCAGATAGCTGGAGCACCTCCTGTGAGAGCTGGGGCTATTCATCCTGGGCAAGAGAAGGCATCAGGGGGACCTCATAGTGGCTTTCCAGTACCTGAAGGGGATCTACAGGGAAGCTGGGGAGGGGCTTTTTAGAAAGGCATGCAGTGACAGGACAAGTGAAATGATTTGAAAGTGGAAGAGGGTAGATTTAGAGTAGAGTAAATGTGAGGGTGGTGAGACTCTGGAGGTTGCCCATAGAGGCTGTGGATGCCCCTTCCCTGGAAGCACTCAAGGCCAGGCTGGATGGGGCCTTGAGCAACCTGGTCTAGAGGGAGGTGTCCCTGTCTATAGCAGGGGTTGGAACTAGGTGACCTTAAAGGCCCCTTCCAACCAAAACCATTCTATGATTCTGTGATTCTTTTCTGGCCATCAGAGGGTTCAAATAGTGTTGCCTCTCTCCTTGTTAGTTATTCTGGGCACCACACTAATGGCTCTAACCACCAATAGAATATAATAACTGAGACAAAGAGGTGATTCCAGACAGCTGGCATTCCAGACAGCTGGCAACAGACAAGGGCAGATCTTGCCTGACCAATCTGGTGGATGATGGAAGGGTGATGGATGTCATCTATCTGGACTTCTGCAAAGCCTTTGACATGGTCCCTCACCACATAGAATCATACCTTCTCTCTAAATTGGAGAGGTATGGATTTGAAGGATAGACTGTTCAGGATTAGGAGTTGGCTGGCTGGACGCAGCCAAAGAGTTGTGATCAATGGTTCTGTGTCAGGGTGGAGGCCAGTCACAAGCGGTGTCCCTCAGGAGTTGGTCTTGGGACCGGTGCTCTTCAACATCTTCATCAATGACATAGACGATGGCATCGAGTACACCCTCAGCTGAGTGGTGCAGTCAATATGTTGGAAGGAAGGGAAGCCATCCAGAGGGACTTGGACAGGCTGGAGAAGTGGGCCCATGAAAATCTAATGAGGTTCAATAAAGCTAAGTGCAGGGTTCTGCACTTGGGAAGGGGCAATCCCAGGTATTTATACAAACTGGGGGAAGATCTCCTTGAGAGCAGCCCTGTGGAGAAGGACTTGGGGGTCCTGGTAGACAAGAAGCTGGATGTGAGCCAGCAGTGAGCCCGGAAGGCCAACTGTGTTCTGGGCTGCATTAAAAAAGGGGTGGCCAGCAGGGAGAGGGAGGTGATTGTACCCCTCTACTCAGCTCTTGTGAGGCCCCATCTGGAGTACTGTGTCCAGGCCTGGGGCCCCCAGTAGAGGAAGGACATGGAGCTCTCAAAGCAGGTCCAGAGGAGGGCCACTAAGATGATCAGAGGGCTGGAGCACCTCTCCTATGAGGAAAGGTTGAGGGAACTGGGCTTGTTTAGCTTGGAGAAGAGAAGGCTCCAGGGAGACCTCATTGTGGTCTTCCAGTACTTGAAGGGAGCATATAAACAGGAAGGGGAATGGCTGTTTACAAGGGTGGATAGTGATAGGACAAGGGGGAATGGTTTTAAACTGAGACAGGGGAGGTTTAGGTTAGATATTAGGAGGAAGTTTTTCACATAGAGGGTGATGACGCACTGGAACAAGTTGCCCAAGGAGGTTGTGGATGCCCCATCCCTGGAGGCATTCAAGGCCAGGCTGGATGTGGCTCTGGGCAGTCTGGTCTGGTGGTTGGCGACCCTGCACATAACAGGGGGTTGAAACTGGATGATCATTGTGGTCCTTTTCAACCCAGGCCGTTCTATGATTCTATGATTCTATGATATCCCATTATCAAATTCAAGTGTCCTCTGACTCACTCACATTCCAGCATCCTCCAATTCTTGTAGTATACCTCCATAAATCATAAGCAAACCCCCATCTTGTGGATAATAACAACCCTGAAGGTGCTGGACATTGCAGTGGATGAGTTTTGTACGGATCCCTGATACTTAGAGGTTTCCTCAAGTATGGGATCTCATACTCGCATTCTTATAACATTTTTAAACTCTAATCCCATTTCAACAGGTTTCAGGAGGTGGTTCAGCCTTTGCTATGCAAGCATGTTTGAATGTACTTGTGTGCTACTTCAACTTGCCTACACCAAATTAATATGTATTAAGACACAGTGATACGTCAGGTAACTAATTTTCCAGGTATATTTGCCAAAGTGGTATAAAAAGTCTTTTATTTCTTTGGCTCTGTTCCCCCTCCCCCTTTTCCTTGGCATTCGATATCCTCTTGCTTTTGTATTAAGAAGTCAGGAGTACTAATAAATCCTATTGCTTATCTTTCCATTCCTTATGGCCTTGTGCCTCTACCCAAGTGTGTCTCTTTGGAGGATAGATTGAAACTCTACTGTCCATTCTAAGGAGAATATTTGGTCTGTTTCCACATTAGTAACCTTCTTTCCATCAGTGATCTGTCACTGACTGACATTCCAACTGATGACAGACTTAAATCCCTTGTTTTGTATTGTCTCTGAGAGCTCCATCCTCCCACCATATGAACACCTCCTTTGGCGAAGACCTACATACTACATTTTCCTGCACATCTCCATATATGTGCAGACACCCACATCCATATTTGCACACCACCACAATGACAATGAGCTGGAGATTAAAGTCATTAACTGCACACAACCAAGTGATTATTAGCACAGTTGTGAAGCACATCCTACCCTGCACTAATTCTTCATTGCCTCCAGGGAGTAATGCCCTTTTGTTTCCCAGGATAAGTTCCTAATGATGTTAGGGGGCATCCAAAGAACACGGTGGCACCAGGGTGAGCTCCTTAATGAGATTAGCTGAGTTTTAATTTAGATGAAAAGCAGGCAAGGCGGGAAACAAGGCATGTTATTATTTAGCATTACAGAAGATGGGTTTAGGAAACAGAGAGACACAGAGGCAGCAGGCTGAGGGATGGGCTGGGGACCCTGTGTAGGGAATCACAGAGATGTCCCATGAGTCAGTCTTCTGTACTCCTGTTCTGCGAACCATCATATGCTTAATCCCACCATCAGTATGAGATGAGGATAGGAGAGAATTTCAGCTTTCTCTTCTCTGGGTAAAGCTGTCATTTGACTTAGTTTCCCCCAGGAAGTTTCTAAGGGTGAAGATGGTCTATGTGCCCAGCATAATGCACTGCTCATGGTTTGAACCCGAGGACTGGGGGAGGTTTACCTGCATGTGTGAATAGCAACCACTTTTTGCTAGAGGTCTTTCTTGCTGCCATGGTCCTAAGGGTAATCCTGATCTCTGTGTGTTGACTCAAGTTGTCATTTGATACCTCATGTTCTGTCCTATCACCATGGCACCACCTCCTTTGAGAGTCTCAGAGGCCTCTCAACACTGCCATGACATTGACATAATGACATGTTATGGAGGAAACCAAATCAGTTCTTCTCCAACTGGGACACAGAGTTTATAGTTCAGTCCTGTCTTCAGAGAAGGATACCAGGCATTGCTTTGAGTGCCTACATTTAGCATTAATATGGGGAACGAAGGTTTCATTGGAATAGCAGCTCTTGGAAGCTGTAGTGGTGCTCTGAAGACATCAGCTACATTGCTTCATCCACATACACCCCTGTGGATGAACTCTTGTGTATATTACATCTCAAGACACATAGTCTGAATCACACAAACACCTAAGGGAGTTGCATGGGACCATGCCTATAGTCTTAGCATGGGCCACACTCGTGGTGTATGGAAGAATTTTACTTAAGTCTGTCTGAGCAAAGAGGAACCCACAGATCTGTTATTTTACATAGATCCAGAATGGCTTTGTTAAATCACATTATCCTCTTTTCTCTTCAGCACTGAAAGTTCTGAAACTGGGGCAAAAGTCAAAGCTCTGTTAAATTATCTATCACATCTGAGAGGTTTCTGAAATTTCTGCATAGACCATGATATCTGGAGCAAAGCAAAAGAAATAAATGCTCTGCAGATGAAGAGTGGAACATTTGACAGACCTACCAGAATCAAGACCTTTGAAAAATGCAGAATAGAGAGAGAGACATTTTAAGCAGAATTTCACCTGCAAATCAGGGATTTCAGCAGAAAATGGAAAAAAGTCAGAAGGCTTGGTTACTTCTACTTGCTGGTTGTGAAACACATGATATTTGTAATGGTTTTCACTTAGATCAGAAGAGGCTAATTACAAAACATGAAATAGAAATCCCAAGTGAACACTCAGAGTGAAAGACGAGAGGTTGCCTCTTTTTCCTGCCATGAGACAAAGAAGAATTGGAAGATGGGGAAAGGTCAGTAATTTGATTCAGATCTAGATGGTTCTAGAGTCAGTGCAATCCATCCTACTTTTGCACAAGTAGTAGTACGAAAACAGGCAGTGTCTAAGAAAGATGCATACGTGCACAGAAGTATGATTGATGACCATCTCCACCTCGCTTCAGCTTGAACTTTTTTATGGGTGATGGGCTGCCTCAGCTGCTGGTGCTGGTGGGATTATTCCTTTTTGCACCTGTCAGTTTCCATAGTACTTACCCTGGAACTAATCCAGTTCCTGTACCCCAGAGATTACTCAGAGGACTATCAGCTCTCAGGTGACTAGAACTAAACTGTCACGAAAAAGAAAAACCTGCCCATCCGCAAAGAAAGCAAAGGAAACACTGAAATCATATAATAATTTGTGTCTTACATATTCCCCACCATTGGCTGCAAATCTCATGTACTGTGCTGTGGAAGCCCTTGGGGTGGAGACAGCTAGAATTTTTGATGTACTTTGCAGTCAGATTAACAACAACAGCTGCTCGAATTACAGTACCTGTGTTTAGATGTGGGAAGACAGTGAGGTCCTACCAGCTCCTTGTACCCTTTGACTCAAGAGGCAATGGAAGCCACAGCATCACCGTGATAATTTTCAGAAACAGATTTTCAGAGACAGAAGAAGCATGCCTTGGGACTGACATTAATTTTAAATAAGCCTCTGTCTCTTTCTTTCTCATTTTACAGACACTGGTATTTTCATGCCTGCATTCTTTCTTTCTAGAGCCATTTATTTCAAGAGAGTAGGACTACAGGAAGGAGTGCCCAGTTTTCTGGGAGATTTCTGTTTCTGTTTTCAGGAAACGCAGTGAATCATAAAAGATGTGTCAGATATCAGGGCTCAGAATGGACCTGATGCTTAAAGCCTTGAAATGCTTTTGTACCTGCATTTTTTAATGCCACCTGTATGAACACAATGACTTTGGTCTTTGCTCACGTTGTCTCTCTGCTACAGTATTTTTTGCCTGGAACAATCAATGTAGCTCCTCTGTGAGGCAAGCTGTACCGACAAGGAAGTGAAATCCCAGGGAGGTTTAGCAGTGTTTCTGATATCCCTCAAAATCCCCACGAATCTCAGTGCTGATGTTGGTGGCAGATGGGAAAAGCCATAAAGGATTTGTCTGTGTTGATAGCAGAGATGGGAATAGCACACAGCCCACACTTTAACCCCAGAATCATCCATCTACAGGATGGCAGGGCTAAACATTAAACTGTAGCACAAGTTTTTCTCTCATCTGAGCACAGAACCATCCCCCTATATAATGGAGACCTTCCACTAGCACAGCTGCTTAAATCTCGAATCAAACCTCAGCTGGGAAAAGTTTGCTGTTTCCTATTTCACTTCCTGTGGTTGTTCCTGCAGGTCTAAAATTAAATAAAAACCTTGTGGCTTCTTGAAGACCCGTGGGCCCTGGCTGTTCACCTCTCTGCAAATGTGATTTGGGGGTAGCAGTGAAGAACTGCTGGGGAAAAAAATCTCTGTGCAGGCAAATATCTGTTGGGTTGAATAGTCAAGAGCAAAGATGGGGTCCTGTGATTTATGGCCTGAGTGTGGTGCTTGGTGGCTATATTCCCTGGAGCAGGGAAGATCTCAGATCCCAGATTGGTTGAACCTGATGTTTTTTTCCAACCTTAATAATTCTATGATTCTTTCCCTAAGTTCTGTATCACTGCCCTTTGTTTCTGTGCAATAGTTCAAGCAGAATCTTCAGCAAAAGGCCAGAGAATCCTACTGATTTTGATGAACCTGGGCTAGAGGTATGAGGGATCTGCCCACAGATGGAGAAGCTAGAGTGGTTTAAGAAGCAATAACTGCTGTTGGAAGCAGATGCCTCTCAGACAAAGTGAAGCTATGACGTTGGCCTCAGTTTGCGACAGTGAGAAGTAAAACTGGGTCACTGCAGACCCTGAAGGACTATGCTCCTGGTAGTGGTTAAAGCTGTGTCATGGAGAAGCCACATTCACCTCTACAGTGAACTCACATTGGTGGTTTATGAAGGTGCCTTACTTCAATGAAACAAACTAAGCTGAAAACCAAAACAGCTGTGATGATATAATTTGCTTTGCTACAAATGATGAAGTTTTCCTTTATCCTGGAGGTTTGGAGTGAAGATACTGCTCTGTAGAGAAAATTCTTTCATTGCAGATGTGCTTTCTCCTCTGGCAGTAATAACATTCTCAACAATGGTCTCACTTTCCTAATCTAGTTAGACCTTTACTCCCAAAAGCTCCTTCACCACCTCCCTCTGTATGCAGAGACTCTGTTAGGGGTGGACACAGGATTTTCCCCACTGTTCTTTTTTGCAGCTCCTCTGGGATGTGTACCCAGTTGGGAAATATGGATGGCTACAATGTGGAGTGGATGTGAGACAATACGAGACTGCAAAGATCTGGAGGCTTAATGTCTCACTATGAGGGAGGAACCATAGCACTGAAAAAAACCCAAACCTCTGAGCATTAAATGGATTATGAAGGTGGATTGTGATGTGAGAATAACTGGATTTCTCTGTAAAGTGATAATTGCCACAGTAACTTGTTGGACACACTTTCACTGAGAGCTCATTTTGACATCTTTTATGGTTAAAGCCCTTTGACTGTCAGTCAACCATACAGACCCTTAACAGAGGAGGATAACACAGTTAATAACAGTGCTCTTATGGAGTGCTTATGCCACAGCAAAATGAGTCCTGCTATTGCCTTAGTCAGGCTGGGAAATCAGTAGCTGCCTCTCGTGGCCTTGCAGTTGCAGCAGCATGAATGAGATTGAGTGTAAAGCCAGATTAGATCCCTTCCTGAGCAAGGCACCAAGTAGCACCTCAGTGCTATCACAATTTTTAGATGAATGATGTTAACCAAGGAACTTACTGGTAATAACCCTGGCGACTGATCAGTTTTAAGGTAAGGTAGGTGTGTTCCATCAGAGTCATGTTTATTGGTTTGGCCACAACTCAGAATGAGCAGCAGGGATTGGGAAGTCCTGGAAGAGTCAGATGGGCTTTTCCTAAACTCAGGGAGAAATTTATCTTTGTCATCAAATGGATAGGAACACATTCAACTTGACCAGCCAGTCCTAAAATATACCCTTTAGAAGAGAAAGCGTTTTTTGGATCGTGCATGAGTGGGAAGGAGTAGGGACCACAGTGTATGAGGGATCATTTGAGAAATTCCCAGGGCAGCAGATCCTGTCTTTATCCTGCCTCTTGTAATTAGCTATTACTTATAGCAGGGGACTGCTCTTCCATCATCGAGTGATGGCAAAGGCCCAGCAATGGGGTCAATGGACCAGTCCCATTTCACAGAGGTAGATGGAGCCTCTAAGGTTCCATTTTTGCTCCCCAGGAAGATGATTACCACACAGTGCTTTGGGGGGAGGAATGTATTGGAAGAGGCTGCCCAGGGAGCAGCCTCTTTATGCATCCTAGTTACACATACTACCCTTTTCTTGAAAACTTCCAGGGACTGTGACTTTCCTCTGAGTATTGCAAGACTTGTTATTTTATCCCAAAGCTCCCTGTGATTCAGGGATAGTCCTTACATGGAAGGAAGAAAAACAACAACAAAAGTGAAACCCACAGAGATGTGTAGGATATCAGGCCCCAGGCTATGTCCTTCCCAATCTCTAATTTTAGTTTTGTCTAATGATGAAAACACATGATGCCAATAAAGCAGGTGCGTAGAATTGCTATGAATCTTCATTTAGTTAGTTTTACTGTTGAGGAATCTCACTCTCCTGAAGGTAGAGAAGTTGGTAACTCACCCATTTGCTCAGCTGGCAGCAGATTGATCCCTCATGCTGGGTCACTAGGAAAAGCCAATCACAGCCATCTGATGTAGTTTGAGAAAATAAATTTTGTCTGAAGAGCACTGCTGGGATATGAAGCAAGGGAGGAAAAGGATAAAGACAGAAGGGAGAAGATGCTTCCATCAAAGATACCTACGTAACCACTCTACTTTAATAGCGCTAATTGGTGTTTGACTTTAGTCAGATCAGAAAGATAGAGATTAATGAACAAGCTAGAAAGAATGGTCCTCACTGGAGCTACTTGGTGGAGAGAGACAGGGAAAGCACGAAGGTTAAAAGTCTAATGACAAGCATCCTTAATTATTGCTCTTCCTCTGTACCCTCCGGGAAATATTTCCCTACTCTAAATTGTCTTAAAACCACTCTAACACGGCTGAAACATTTATAGATATAATTCAGCTCAACTAACATTAAAGAATATAATGGGATTTCAGGAAAGAAAATCAAGCAGAGTAAGCTTTTTAACTATCAGATGTCATTCCGAGCTGTATAGCGAGACAAGTGGTGCATGAACTTGGGTAAACAATGGAGATAAAGCTGACGTGTTATGTGGAGTGGAAGTTCACCTGTCTGCAGGAGTGTGTGGTTTCCCTGCAGACTCTCCTCCACAGTGAGTGGGAAACTGAACTGTGACAATAATAGAAACTCTGCCTACATTCCCATGGAAAAAGTCAACCGAGCTTCCTGAAACAAAATTAAGAGCTGCTGGAGATGCTGATATCTCAGTCCTGGGCCAGTAGCTCTCTTTTTTTGGTAGCCATGGATGCATACTGGAGTCTTGCTTCATCACTTCCACAGCAGCCTGGGCTCCTTGGCATCTCCAAAGTGACACAGAGGTTGGCTGCAGAAAATGGCTTAAAAGCACAATTAGCTTTTTGTAACAATAGCCTCTTTATTCTTCATTATGAAAAGACCTGAAAGGGAATTTGTTTTCCAAGATAGATGTGAAATGAAGCTCTATCGGAACAAGTAACCTTGCAAGCCAGATACAATAGCTGATAACTACCCATCACCTCCTCCCCTGCCCTCCCCAGGCAGTGCAAAGCAGCTCATGAAAAGCATGTTTTTGTCTGCTCCCCTACTTGTAAATCATGCTCATTAGTAATATTTTCGAATCTGGTGGAAGTAATAAAATAATAAACGTCCCTGCACAGCTCCTGCATTGCTTGGGGCTGAGCTTCCTGCCTCTCTCAGGCAGGAAAGTCACTGCAGTGGGCTGAATTTGTGCCCATTGTGTAGAGGCTCTTTGAGTGGCCACATTCAGATAATATCACTCTCTCCCTTCACTGATCTTCCTTAGTCCAGAGCCAATTCATAACCAGTCAAAGGGTCTTTCCCTAATAACACAGACAGACTTCAAGTCCCAAACCAACACAATGAGCATATTTATGCATTTACATCACTTGAGCAGATGCTGATGGCCAAGCTTATACTTTGGCTCAATTTCCATGTAGCAGATGTGAATGGAGAGACCTGAGACAGCTCCTCCTGTCCTTGGGGGTTCCAGATCCAGACCTGCTTCTGAACACTGCTGTTCAAGTCTGTTTGCACTTTCCTAATGACATGTGTGAGGATTATGCCATGTCCCATCCAGTGACGTTCAAGGCCAGGCTGGAACAGGCTCTGAGCACCTGATCTAGCTGCAGATGTCTCTGTTCACTGCAAGGCAGTTGGACTAGAAGGCCTTTAAAGGTCCCTTGCAATTCAAATGTATCTATGATTCTATGATGCAGTTGCTCTTCATACTATACAGATACTTTGTTTTTTTCAGTCCTTTTTGGAAAGCCCCAAATACTTCCCAAATAATGCCAATCAGGAAAAGATGATGGCAAAAAGGCAGAGGACCCTTAGCCATGAAGTACAGTGAGGGAGCCTTTAGGCACCAAAGCTGGGTGCTGTATGAGGAGTAATCAGACTGTGACTGCATCACGGAAGGTGTTATCCAAGCAATTAAGTTAGGTAAAGCCTGAGGAGATTTATTTTCCCCAAGGTTCCTCAGAAAGGTAGTAGCAGGACTGAGATTTGAAAAGTGCTTTCTGAATTTTCACAACTACCCTTCCTGATGGAAATCTGTGAGCATGGTGGCAATGGGTTGATGGTTGGACTAAAAGATCCTAGAGGTCTTTTCTAACCTTAACGATTCTATGATTCTATGATATATTACCTGAAAAAAAAACACACCCACCAGAGTCAGGAAAAGCATAAGTGGCAGCAGATGACTCATCTCTGTGAATCTTCCAATTAACACATTCAGTGGGATTCAAAGGGCAAAACATGGTTCCTTTCCTCTGGTAAGGAAGCATTACTGCATCCCAAATTGATAAGTGGAAAGGTCCAGGATAAAACAAATCGATTACATTGGACAAACAAATTCATAAGGAAAACAAATAAGAGGACAGCAAAGCTTTAGCCATATCATACATGGAATGTATGGACGAAACAGATAATAAAACATTACATAAGGCCTTCGTTTTAAGGGAACCTATTTCTCTTAGAGGGCAGGAAAGGGTCACATCTTTTTGACTGCAGTATTATAGGCACAGCTGATTGCTGATTCCCTGCTGTCCAAAGGCCTTTTAGAAATATGACCTGAGCCTGAAAGTCAGAAAAAAATGATGGTTGTGCAGACCCAGACTAGCCCCTGCAAAGTGAGCTCACTCCTCATAGATAGCTGGGGAACTAGACAGTTGGAACTAGATGACCTTTGAGGTTTCTTCCAACTCAAGTCATTCTATTTTTCTGTGAGTCTATGACATGGAAGCTGCACTGGGAGCTGCAGCTGGATGTTCAAGCCCATCTGGGTCACATCTAGAGCTCTGCAGCTGAGGAAAGCCCAAGGCTTGTGCAACAAGGCTGGGGGCAGGCCGTTGGGGAGAAGCTTATGCACACCTCTACCATCCAAGTGCTGTTCAAGATAATCCGTAGTGTTTGCTTTCTAGTGGGCTTGTTGAAACTTTCCATGACTTAGGTCAGCTAAGCAAAGTCACAGTGAATTCTTGAGCTTGGTTCAGGGGATGCACAGGTCAGAGGCTGTTCCCAATAGTCAGGGTGGGCAAGGCTGCCCTATTCTGGTATGAAGAAAGTTCAGTTGTGTGGAAGAGGGCTGTGCCCCTGGGCCAGGAGGTGATTTCCAGTCTGCTTAATTTGGTAGCACAGATGTAGTCTGATAACACTCACTAGCCCTAGGAAGTCAGGGTATGCAGTAATCATATCACACTGTCTACGTGACTGCATAGCTCAAATGACTGCTGGCATTGCCAGGTCTGTATTACTATACCTAGGAGGAGTTATTAAATCCTTGCAAAGCCCATGGGTGCTCAGGTCCATCTCCTTCTACAGGCAGAGAAATAAATCCCCATTCCCCTCTGCAGGCAATTATTTGCCTCCTTATACTCCTTGTACACACATGTGCATATGTGATTTGCATGTAGCATAAGCTATTAGATTTCTTGATGACTGTGCATGTATAGCCAGCAAGAATGTACTGACCGTGGCCGTCCCCAGGCTGGTTTCCATCTTCTCTAGAGGCAGCAGGTCTCCCAAGACTCACGGGCAGCCTCAGGGCGAGAGGTGATGAATGCAGGAGTACCTCTGAGCTGGTGATCACCACCCAGATGGGTAAAAACAGATTCAGGAGCTTAAATGGGAGGAGGGCTCTCAGAGAAGGATGGAGGAGAGGAGAGACAGGGCAGAGAAAGGCAGGGATGAAGAATCAGGAATAACAGACACATTTCATTCAGCAGAGGCTGTGACTATACTCAGGCAGTATTCCTACAAAAAGGCACATTTAGGATTCTGATGATTTAATGTTTGCTGCTGGTCTCTGAATCTTCCTTATACCTAATGTAATCTAAACAAAAGTAACAAAGATATGTGTATTTACCCAATGGCATGGTGAGATTTAGCCATATACAAAAAAAGTAACCCCTCTGTTCCCTTTTTAAAGATCACAGTGGATCCTTTCCCAGAGAGGTGGCAGATGCTCCATCTCTGGAGACATTCGAGGTCAGGCTGGACAGGGCTCTGAGCACCTGATCTAGCTGCAGATATCCCTATTCATTGCAGAGGAGTTGGACTAGATGACCTTTACAAGTCCTTTCCAACTAAAGAATTCTATTATTCTATTCTCAGCCCACCAATTTTACCTTTTTTTTTTTTTTTTTTCCTGTTCTCTCTCCCATTCCACTAGAAGGGAGTGAGTGATCAGCTATGTGGTTCTGGGCTGCCTGCCCAATACTGTCCTGGTTTCTAGACTGGAGACTGCTTGTATGAAACAAGAAGGCTTCATCAGTATTTTTTCTATCTGTATCAAGACAAGGAAAACTATTGTCATACTCAGAATGTCTTGGAAGTAAACCAAGAGGGTTTGTTATAAATCTACTGTGTGACAGGTGAAGTATTGCAGATAGTGTCCATCTTCTCTGAAGAAAACAGAATACAATATCTGTCCTGGGACCTGAAGGGCTGCTACAGAATTCCCCTTGCTCCAGCAAAGGCCTTATCCTGGCAAGGTGGAAGATGCTCTGTTGGCAGCTTGTGATATCCACCTCTACTGTTATTTCTGTTCGCTGGCTCCGAAGTGAGCACTCACTCAGTTTTGGGACCAACATTTCCTGGCTATATTTTTCTGTTTTCCCCTTGTCTCCCAAGCATAAGCCCATCGGAATCATAGAGTTGTAGAATGGCTTGAGATAGAAAGGACTTCAAGGTCATCTAGTTCCAACCCCTTCTGTGGGCAGGGTTGCCAACCACCAGATAAGGCACTAAATCAGCTTGTCCAGGGCCAAATCCAACATAGAATCACAGTATCATAGAATGGTTTGAGTTGGAGGGACCTTTCTAGTTCCAAACCCTCCACTATAGGCAGGGACACCTCCCACCAGACCAGGCTGCTCACAGCCCCATCCAGCCAGGCTTTGAGTGCTTCCAGGGAGGGGGCATTCACAACCTAACAGGGCAACCTGTTTCACTGTGTCACCACCCTCACAGTAAAGAATTTCTTCCTAATATCTAGTTTAAATCTACCCTCTTCCAGTTTAAAACCATTTAACATGGCCTGGAGCACCTCTGGGATGGATCATCCACAAATCCTCTGGGCACAAATGACTGATAAGATATGTGAATCAGAAGGGTTTTCCCTGGGAACAGTAGGAAGAGGAGCAAGACTGAAGTTTTCAACCAAAAAAATAATTCAAGACAAACACAAATTGTCCCAACTGCTCCCACCATCGTTCTGCAAAGCGTGGTGGTGATGTTTCTCGTAAGGTTACCCAGCCTGCAGTTTCACAAGCACAATGAAAAAACTCGCTGGGTTTCCTCCTGTTATAACAACATATGGTGGTAGGAGGGTGATTGACTGGTACAATGTGATTTTCAATAAAATGCCTTCAAGCCAGAAAAGTTCCAGGTGACTAGAAGTAAGTAATCATTGTGCCAATCTTTCAGCAAAAAAGGGTCACATGCTGAGTATGGCAACTTGAGGGAATAAGGCAGCTTTTTATAGCGAGCAATATCTCTTCTGACAGTGCTAGTGAACTGCTTCAAACCACACTTGGCTGGAAATGCACTAAGATGAATAGCTTTGTCTTTCAATACGTATTACCAGGAGCGCTAAGAAGAATGAGAAATGGGTTGTAAAGTAAGCAATATCTAAAACTCCTCCTTGGTCCTGACCTTATTGTGAAGAACTGCTAGCAGTGTGGGAAGAAAAACAAATAAGTGAAAGGAGTATGCCCCAGGGAGAAAAGGAAATCCATTCCAAAGGGAAACCTGGAAGTTTTTTTGAGTCTCAATGATTAGGTATGATGAGCTGGATATCACCATCCAGCCTGACACTTGCTTCATCATTCACTCCTGTTTAATTTATGTTCTGGAGGTCGACTGAGACCTTGACTGAAGCTGGGTGCATGATGTGATAGATAGTGCTTGTCCCTGCAGGAAGAGACAGACAGGGAGAGCTGTGAAGAAATCAGGCAGGCACAGGAGGACTTTTATCCCCTTTTTCCAGCCCAGCCAAGGTTACAGTGAGAAAGTGTAGGAACTGATAACAGATCTTATGTCCCTGTTCACTGTAGAAGTGTTGGACTGTACGACATTTAAGGATCCCTTCCAACTCAAACATTTCTATGATTCTATGATCTTCTGCACCCTCGCAATCCAACCTATTGGAGGTTGTTTCATCCTAAGAATAGAACTGTAGAATCATAGAATCATTAAGGTTGGAAAAGACCACTAAGATCATCTAGTCCAACCATCAACCCATCACCACCGTGGATGGGTACTCTTCTGCTGCTCAAAGTGTAGATCAGTCCTTCAAGGTAAGGGGGAAGAGAGGGGACACTGTGCTCTGCATCTGGGAATCAGATTTACATTGCACCTCAACTTCTGATTCACAGCAAATCCCACAACTTTGGTCTTCTGCTTGTGTTTGTTCAACTAGATAAAATGTCACATTTGGAGAGATTCTGCAAGTGAGACTGGAGACTTGTTTAGTGTCAGCAGGGAGGCTTTGGTTTGATTTTCTTTTAATGAAACTTCATGACTGGAAGATGGAGATGCTTTCCTGGTGAAGGACAGACCTCTCGTAGTCTGGAGTTCAAACTAATGGATTATTTATTCAGAATTTTGAGAGAATTGTGGATTCTTTGCAGTTCTGGGGAACTGGAGGGAAAAGAATGTGAAAAATTCTTGTTTAAACTGCGATGGTTTATTTCTGAGAAAGCTGCACTGTGGCACTTATCCTACTAAATGTGACATTATAAGGGCTGGACAGCATGAGAACAGGCCAATGTACTCCTGCAGGTCAAGATCCCAACTTGGCACCTCGCTAGGAGTTAGAGCTGAGCTCCTCCATGACGTCTGTCACCTCAGGATGTGGCAGACCTGCCCTTTGCTGTACCTCAGCCTTGACTCATGCAGGATTATTAACATCCCTCTGCCTTGCCACCTGTAACCAGCCCTCCTCTTTGGACAGCCACCAACCAGTGCACTTCCATAAAGCCTTGCTTTTGCTTGGTCCCTCGATAGACCTCTTTTCTGCATTAAAGTCTTTGTCTCTCCAGTGTTTTCTGAGAAAGCTTCAAGTAAAAGCCATCCTAACAGAAGAATATGTGTGTTACCGATGCACAGTACTCACTAATTGTTATCCTCATGGAAGCAGACTGACTCACCATGCTATGGCTCAGTCTGCTAATAGGGAAAAAAATCTTTGGTGATGCTGTTTACCAGACTGAGTAACAAGGGAAATAAATAAATAAATTAGAAACACTCCCAGATAACAGTTGCGTTCCTTACCCTGCTGCTGTTAGAGCACATCATCACTAAGAGTCTCCAGGCCCCACCAACTCCACAAGCAAATCTTTCCATTCTGCCTTGTCTGAGAGTGAATCTGCTCATCTCTGACCCTGTCACCCAAGCATCTGGCAGGAATTACGAACTCTCTATTGAGAGGTTATTGGTTGTTTGGGTTTTGTTATTCTTTGTTTTTCCCCAGGGGGAAGAAGGGAGCAGGGATATCTATAAAGAAGTGACAACCAGATGTTTGGCACTTCCATTCCAGCTCAGACTTTTCCCAGATGGGGAAATAATCAGTGAAATAGTGCCCTTCCTCAGTCTCCAAAACCAGCTCTGTGTAGCTGTGGGTCTGCTTGCTGCTTTTCTGCAGGTGCATCCCAGATGAGCTCGTTCTCTGCAGAAGTCCCATCTTGGAGCAAGGGAGGAAAAATGCAGATGTGAGTTGATTGTCATGGACACTGAGACCCTTTCACAATAAGGCACAAGGACCACCTCTGTGGGTTTCATTTGGAGGCTGTAGGACCCAGGGGAGAAGGAATCTCATGGTTTCTGTTTTACCAAATCCCACCTGGGGATGGAGCTTTAAGACCTAAAAGAATGAGTGAAACCCCATTTGGGACAAGGGAGGAATATAAGTGATCACTAATCTTCTCTCCTTAGACAGAATTCCTGCTTGATTGACTGTAACTCAGAAGGTCAAACCTGAACATTTTCCACTAATGCTTCTTTTGCCAGGACAAGAATAAGAAGTGATTTTCTCTCCCAGGCAGAGTAGTGGTCACAGCACCAAGCTTTGGACAACACTCTCAGACATAAGGTTTGGATTTTGGGTGGTCCTGTGAGGATCCAGAGGTTTGATTCAGTGATCCATATGGGTCCCTTCCAACTTGGGATAGTCTATGATTCTATATGGACAAATCATTTCAAGTCACTTCATGACTTTGGTGAGGGTTTATCTCAAACTAAGGCCTTAAGCAATGGTTCAAATGTGTTTTATCCTTGATTATTTGAATCACGTGCAACCAAAGGTTCCTCTGAGGTCTCAGTACTAAGAATTGTTTCTGCTGCATATCAGCAAACTCTGGGTGGACATTTGAAGAGTTAATGCTATATTTTCCTCTGGCATAATTATGTTTAGCCCTTTTTAGTTTGATATACAAGAATGCCTAGAAGGCATAAGGGCCTCTAAGATATTCTTTATACCCTTAATTCCTGAAGATCATTACAATCAAGGATACCTTAAATCCCCCTTAAATCCTTGGCAAAAGGGTGATGAATAGATAAGCAGCAGCAGCAATAATACTGCTCCAGAGATCTGCCATTGCATTTCTACTGAAGGGAAGGGACTGTGAAGGAAAAGTGAGATGAGAGGAGAGGTGGGCATTTGGCTAATGTGAAAGAGTGAGAAGATGCGGCTGAATCATACTCGTCTCATCAAAAAACAAGTAATCCAGAGACACTAGAAGCAACGGATCTGAGATTTCAGCAGAACCACGTGACTTCATTTGGGGTGAATTAAATGACTTTAATATGTCCCTCCTCTCCCTGATTCCTCCTCTTTAAAACATTTCTTGAAGATGCTTTGAGTCTCAGTGACATTTGGTTAAAACTTGAAGGTATATATGTTTTCTATATCACTGACTGCCTGGGCTCAAAGCATAATGTATTAAAAAAAAAAAAAAAAACAATTATTATTTAATTACTTTGCACAAGCGTGGTGATGGAGCCCTTCCGTTAGGACCAGCATTATAGGTGTATGTCTTTACATGCATCCTGAAGCCTCTTTATTCGGCATCCTGGAGCCCTCCAACCCATAAAAATTGTGCCTGCAGTGGTAGGTGGGTCTCTCAGTTGTGTCCTGGTTGGTTTTGTGTGGTTGGTCATTAGGAAGAGAGGGTGAGTCTCATGGGCATCACACAGAACTGGGGAAAGTGAGCTGTCAGCATATTCGTCTGATATAATCTAGGAGCTCAAGAAGCTTGGCACTGATCTACTGTTTTGTCTGATAAAATACTGGAGTTCAAAAGCAGCTAATTGCAAAATAAATCAGTAAGGAAACCCAACAGGAGAGTTTGGCTAATTGTGATTGCTTGTTTTTTTTCCTGTCTTACAATGTGAAATCTGGTTCTCCCAGGGGTGAAGAATGCCTCGCTGCAGCAAAATTAGTATGATGCTGAATATAAAGCTCAAATCAACACTGTCTACCTGTCTATCTCATTAACAACTTTCCTTTCCACAGTTTTGGTGAAGCGAGAAATGATCTTTCAAATTAAGTATCTCTGAAGTCTATTACAGAAAGTCTTCATATTTCAAAAGTATCTCAGCTTTACAGCAAAGAGTTTTTTTCCTTCTTCTGGCTTCTGTTTCCTGTTCATTACAAAATGAGTGTTGTCTTCACCTTCCACATCGTTTCTCCTGTGCTTATTTTTATTGTATCAGTTTTTATTTTTCCAGAAATTTCCCCAAACTGCTTCCCATGTGGGAAACAGCCAAGCAAACAAACAAACAAACAAATTACATGATGGTGAAATTTTAAGTCTGCTAATCTAGAACTTTTCCAGAGATTATGTTTAAAAATGTAATTAAGTGTTGACCAAAAATGACTCACTCTATTTTCCTAACAACCTGATTTTCCAGATAGAGTAGCAGCCATCTTGGTAACCCCATCTTTAGTCCTCTAATATTCAATCAAAGTGGAAAGCAGGCACAGAGTTTTGACCAGGACCTATTACCTTCTATTACCATCAATCTCAATTCCAGTTGCTTTAATGGTACCTGAGGAATTGCATAGAATTTAGTCAACTGCATTTGTGGGATCATTGAGTTTATTATGTTCAGCCGAGAGATGCCATTTTGGTGCGTGATGGACTGGAATCCAAATATGGGTGGACAAACTTTACAAGTGCTATTCTTCTACTGAGACACAAGTCATCTTCCCTTAAAAATGGGTGCCTCACTGAGGGTCGTGCAGGTTTATCTAATTTTTGGCAATAATGTAAATGTCAAGGAATGGATGAATGGCTTTCAGTGGTGATGATAGGCACTGCTTGTGGTGATGTTTTTCCACTGGAAATGAGGATGCTTCATGTTCTATCTGGTTGCCTACATCCTAGCTACTCATCATACGTTCTAGCTTATGAAGTGCTTCTACATGAGGATTCATTGCTCTACTCTCAAATACATATTTAGGCCAATCTTCTGCTAATAAACTGGAGGTATTTATTGTTTCATAGCTGCTAACTTCCTGGATAGAAAGTGTAACACCAGCAAGCAACACTGGAAGAAAAGGTGAAATATCTTTCCTCAGGAAAATTGGCAGGGATTTGGTCAGTGGACTTGATGGAGCCAAAATATTTCACCCAAGAACTTAAAGGATTAGAACAAGCTTCACAAACACTGTACCCTTTCTCCCAAGTTAGTAATTTTAATTACTGTGGACCATGGGCTGTGGGCCTTTTTTTCTGAGCCATGGAAGGAATTGTATCCACTACTACCTTTTATTCCTACAAATTTCTAACTATCCTAGCTATTGTTTCATTTTCCAGAGGTCTGCTAAAACTAAAGATATCTTCCAGCCATTACCAGGGTGAGATGTCCTCAAGCCACAAGCTCAAAGGAAAGGGGTACAAATTCCTGACACCCACAAGACTTGGATTTATGCAAGAGTTACCACAGAATAGTGCTGCAACTTAAACAGATTGGGAAGTAATAAGAAAAAAAAAATAGATCGATCACATTGCACATCAAAACATGCTACTTTCATTTCCCAAATAACTGAAAATAAAATTAACCTCCTGGCAGAACTTTCTTTGAGCCTAAGGAAAGTTTTTGACCCAAACGCCTATTGAAGTCTTCCTTTTTGTTGACAAAACAAGAGATCATTACTTCAGGGAGTCTGCACTCCTGAAATTATAATCACAAACTGCCATTAAATCCAATGAAACCTCTCAATGGCTTTGGGCAGCAGACTACTAGGTCTTGATCTTAAACCTCAATAATGTTTCCAAAATAATTGTTCATTGTGGAGGTCTATCAGCAGGTCTGCAGCCATAGAGATGTGGAGAATGACTTAATAATTGAGAAGAGATTCAAAGAGCCACCAGAAGCAGAGCAGCATGAGGATATTTACCTCCTGTGTTGGTACTGGAGATCTTACAGTAAGCATCTATTAGTGGTGCAGCAAGACACTGTATGATAATTACTTTGAGCCCCTGCTGCAACACTGTTAAGAAATGCTAATTATTTTTTTTTTTGCCAGCACATCTTTGTCAGAAGTATCGCATATGAGATAAGAAGTATTTCACTTTCTGCTTTGTACAAAGTGAAATAAAATGATCTTCTTTTATATTCAGTGGTCGAAGCTGAAAAGAAGATATCTTCAAGTGAAATCAAGACAGATGTTGCATGTGTGAGATGTCTGAGAAGTTCTCTCATGTCATGCAGGTGTTTACCAACCTTCTGGACCAACCGTGTGAGAAAAGTGTTAGGTGAGACTGTGTTAGCTGCTGTTCAGAAACATAGCAAAAGAGGTGTACAACTGTGATATTGAGTTAAATTGGTCAGAAAAAAAGGGCTATGTATGGAGGGGAAAGAAGTGCTGATTTTTCCTTTTGCTGATGGAGAGCTGAGGTTTAGCTTTCTAAGCCTTTGGTGAAAGCTGAGGTCGTATTCTCAAAGCATCTCAGCCTACACCACACTTTGAGATAAGCCTTCTCAGCCGTAAAACACAAAGTTATTTGTGAAATTTGTGTTGAAGTGATTTGCTCAAGGACAAAGGTCTTTCTTCAGGGACTCTAGCATCAAATCCTTTAGAATCCTTTCAGACCCTAAGAGCTCTGCTTCTGTAGCAATATCCACAAACCAAAGGAGTATGCCACAATATGGGCTGCCAATTTGATATCATATTTCTAAATTACAAGTCTCCCTTAGCACCTGGTCATTTCCCAGATACACCAATTGGGCCAGATCTAGGCTGGAAATGGTGTATTCTATAACGGTTTGGTTTTACACTATACCTTAAGTCCAACCCTAAAGAAAGACATGGCATTAAAGCTCCATTAACTGCAAGGAACAGTGACTAATTTTTTTGCCCTTCTACTGAGAAAAAGTCCATGCTTGAGTAGAGTTATAGGAGATGCACAGCATTGGTATGAACACCTCCTGATGGAGCTAACTTGATCCCACAGTGGGTTTCCAGGGCTGATCCTTGCTGATCTGCCGTGTTCTGATGGTATAGCTGATGGCTGCCTACTTGCCTATATTTCCATTTATTGCCTTCTTCTAGCACAGACCCAGCTCCTGTTCCCAGAATAGAAAGAGTAGTGATCTGGCTCTGAGAACTCGTGTCAAAAGTTATAATATTTTGCATTTGCTAATAAACTTTGAAAAACCTCACAGTCCCAGTCTTGTGCTCTTATTTCATTTTCATACTCCACAATAAATGAATGATGGAACAGGAGGAAACAGCAGCCCCTGGGGTGGTTTAGAAACCTTTAGCCAGGAGGCAAGGTTAATGGAGTCGAATTAATGGAGTTGAATTTATTCTTAATAGAAGAGAGTTTGAGGTGGTTTGACAGAAATCTTAAGCCTTAGGAAGGAAATGGATGATAGTGGATAGTTGTTGTGAAGCCACAGTTAAAAAAACTGAGGACATAATTTATAAATGAGATAATTTGGGTGATGTGCTGTACCAGGCAAAGGAAAGAAGATGTAAACAATGAGTTGGTAGTCATCTCAAGATTTTATACATACTAATGATAGCAACCCTCTTAATTTTCTAGTTGGTCTGTTCTGTAAAATTAACAAAGACCGACCTTGATAATTCACATAGATGCATGAATATATTTGGAAGGGAGTTCTGTGAGCTATAGCAGAGAATGTCTTTATGCTGGTTGGTGAGGACCAGAGGGAAGTATTCTGCTTTAGGATGAGCACATCCAGGCTGGCCCCTCTTCAGAAGCTACAACATTGGCTCCAAAGCAGGGGGGTTGGAGATTCATGATCCTTGAGGTCCCTTCCAACCCAGGCCATTCTGTGATTCTGTGATTCTGTGAGATGTGATATTGGTTGAACAAGGTATAGCTTCTAAATGGCATTGTCTTATACTGAGCCCACCACTTGGGCATGCCCTGCCAGAGCTGGAGTCCCCTGTCTGCTGGTTCCCATAGGCTGCTGTTTGCACAGTCAGCTAGTACTAAAGGGGATTGAAAGTCCTTCGTAGTCCATGGTATCTCAGCTTGGTACTCAAGCTGGAAAAAGGTACTATATCTTAATATGTCTGAGGGGAAAGAAAAATGATGTCTTTCATGTGGCTTAGCTTTTTTTTTGTTGTTGTTGTTGTTTTCTCCAGGTAAATAGGGAGAATGAGTGTGTCTCAATACATAGACAGCATTGGCTTGAGACTTTTTGCGGAGAGTTTGGGCGGGAGGTCCTGTATGAACACAAAGTATTTTCTCAACACCCTTAATGAATTTGTAACTTCTGGCATCTTTTTTAATGTAACCTCCGTTCAATCAATTTGCAATTAACTCCAGGGCTGACACTTATGGCTGTTTGAGCAAGCAATACGTCTATGTGCTAGAAACTAGTCTGCTTGATAGAATCTGCGTGAAAAATTGCCACTTGTTGAAAGATAATACAGGAGAATGTCTGCACCTTTTAATGAATTGGAATGGGTGTATTGTGTTGAAGGAAAATTGAGTTCTGTCTCAAGGACCTCATCATTCAAACGTACACTCTTGCGATCCCTGGTGGCTCTGTGGAGAAGACTCCCAGTGGAGTGCATTAACAGTTTCTTCAGTATTTAATGTGAGAACTGTGGGCCTGAAATAGGGTCTGGTGGCACTACTGTGCTTCAACACACACTGCTCTCAAGGTAATCTCAAAAGAGGATGCTAAGCTTTGAACGTTAAATTGGCTCTTAATTAAGAGAACTTAAAGAAATGGAAGGACTCTCAACTGCTCTTGCCACTCTTGCCATGATTAAAACCCTGTATGTGGGGCTGAATAACCCCACGTAACGCTGTGGGCTGGTGCCAGCTGGCTGGGGAGTAATGCCACAGAAAATGAGAGGGGGTTTTGGCAGATGAACAAGTTGCACAGTCAGCAGTGCATCCTTGTGGGAAACTACATACAAGGTAGGACATGGTAGGGTATGGTAGAGTTAGGCAGCCTGACCTTAACCCTAGAGTCAATAGGTTTAGATAAGTGATTCTTCTCCACTTACCTGCACTTCTGAGGCCCCTTCTGGAGTTCTGTGTGCAGTTCTGGGATTCCCAGGACAAGAAAGATGTGAACACATTGTAATGTGTCCAGCAAAGGGCCATCAAGATGTTCAGAATCCTGGAGGAAATGATGGACAAGGAGAAGCTGGGAGCTGGGCCTGCTCAGCTTGCAGAGAGGAAGGCACAGGTGAGACCTTATTGCCATCTGCAAAGTCCCAATGAGAGCAGGGGAAGCACACAATATAGCACATGGCAAATTCTAAACTATAAGGGAAAAAAAATATATAAAAATCACCATGTGATGTTCAAAGAATGGAAAGGAACACTGTGGCATTTCCAGCTTTAGAGATACTCAAAACTTGGCTAGACAAACTCACAGCAAGCCAATCTATTTGGCTGTGCTTGAACATAGAGTTGGACAAGAGACATCCAGAGATTTGGGTTGTTTTTTATTTTTTGAACCTATTATATGCTATCGTTCTATAAATCAGACTGACTTCTCATAAAAGCACTGATCTTTTCCTTTTATCAGCTGATGGAGCTCTTTGATGAGGTTACCCTAACTTGTATCACTGAAATTGAATGGGCTTAGCTGATATGGTCCAACCCATTGATTTTTACGAATACTGTGTATTTTGACTGTAGTAAGTCAGGAGTTGGGAAGATGAATATATTCTTGAGAAAGTTACATGACCCCTGAGCTAGTACTTGATCCAGTGGCTGGCAACCCTGACAGTAGGGGGGTTGGAACTTGGCAGTCCTTGAGGTCCCTTCCAACCGAGGCCATTCTATGACTCTATGGTTGAGAGGTTATAACCTCCAGCAGAGTGTAAAGAAATAATTTCTGGAGGAAATAATCTTTGAATCTAGGAGAAGACTGTTCTTTACAAACTTAGATATCTAATTTTTGTCACTCTCCTAAACCAGGCCAGTTATTGCCTGGGGCTTTTTTTTTGAGTCACAGCATACACACTGCCTTGGTGACAAGCATACCACATAATGTCTGCCATACAAAACACACAGAATGGTAATAGAAGCAGTGATTGAATGCAGGAAGATTTTGGGTACATATCACAGCCATTAAACACGATCTCAAAGCTTGCAGCAGCCTGCCATTGCAGAAGAAAGCAACAGACATTTAGCTATCGTACTTAAAACTGTTAATCCACAAATGATATGAGCATAAGATGGGCTGTAGAGGGTCAGTCAAAGCTTTCTGCCTCCAAAAGTAGCTAACAGCAGACACCTGGGGCGTAGTGTAACCATGTGTCATCACACAGCGATACTTCTCCAGTGTGGTCGCCCAGCCTCCAGTGGGATGAGAAAAGGACATGAGCAATAGCTGCTTTCTGTGTGTTTAGAAGCCCTTGACTGACTTTTCCTCTGTGAGTTTATCTAATTGTTTTTTTTTTTTTTTTTTTTTTTCCTAAGAGTATCTCAGTTTATATATGTGCTGTGTGGAGGGCCTCTCTTTCTATTCAGCATGATAATGTCACTGGGAGCCCCCCAGTTTTGGCTTTATAGGAGTTCATGAACCAGTGCCTTCTGCTTACCTTATTCCTGCTGGTACAACAGCACTCAGGAGATGACCGAAGTGTGATCCAAATATCAATACTAATCAGGAGTTATATAGCCAGAAGCTAATATAAACAGCCAAAACATTCTGGAACCAATGGGTAAATGCAGGACAAAATTTATCCCTTGAGGTTGGAGAAAACTACAGCTGTTCCCTTGTATTAGCTCCTTCTCAAGTGACTTCACATTACTTCTCTTGGCATGGCTGTTCCAGGCTCCTGCTTCTCTGATGCTCACAAACTACCCATTTTCCTGTGTTTATTCTTCTTTTCTTTCTATAACTCTCCCTTCCCCTCCATAGGTAGTCCTTATAGACTACTTGGAGCTTTCAGTTCTTTCTTCCTTAGTTTATCCATTGTGGCACTGACCACACTTGATTTGAAGTGATTATTTCCTTGCTAAAAAATGGTAACACCTTGTTTTCATTCTTACTATTTGGCCTCCAGAGTTGGTATCTCCCCAGTGCTGGTGTTACCCTAAGGATACTCAGAAGTGACTGTGTTGGGCTTTTGGGCTGATCAGAAGATAAGAGCATAAGTAATGCTATAAGGAGCCATGGAAAACGTAGGAACAGCAAGAGAAAAAAGGCTCATGAGCCTACAACTGAGTTTTGCTTCTGAGAAGAGACACAAGGATAGGAGGCCCTCTCAACACCACTCCAGCTGTGATAAAGCCTGGGAGCTGAGATACACTGCAAATTACACAGGCAATAACATTCATTCCAGGAGAGCTGGACTAAACAACCTTTAAAGCTCCCTTCCAACTCAAACAATGCTATGATTCTATGACTCTATGGTTCCTCTTGACCTCTTCACTTCTGCTGGTATTTAATATGCCTGTCAAGAGACTTGCTAGCTCCTATCTCTAGCCTGAGTGAGTGCATCTGTGCATCTGCTGAGTGATTCTTGAACGCTGTGCATCCCGTGTCTTCAAAGGGAGTGCATAATGATGGGCCACTGTTCAGCTCATCGTGAGTTTGTTACATAGTGGAAGATGTTACTATGAAATTACCAAATAAAACATACATTTTCATTCCCCAAGGCAATAAAACTTATTGAAGTACCTTTCCCCGGGACAATTACAATGAGATAATACAGAACTTCTGACTGGTTTCAGTGGCTGTAAAAAAAAATAAATTCAAAGAGTATTCAACAAGACATTAGTATATGCCTTGGCTCCAATCACTTCCTTGTCTCACAGGATAATAAAATTATCAAATTAGCTTTAAAACGTTGAAAGTTCCATTTTTCAGCCTGTTTGACAGGTTGCCCCCTGAATAATGTTGTTATGATGAGGTGCACAGGACTGTGTGATCTTTTATTGCTTTTGGTCTAGACACTAAAGGACATTATGAAATCCCCCCCTCTTGTCTCTCTAGTGAAATGACCATATTCTCAGTGTCCAGGCCAATCAACTGATAAAGAACAGGGCTGTAGGATTTTTTTTTCCCCTTCTGCGCACCCAAACATAAACACAACCGTATGTTCAAGTTTGCATTTGCAGAAATGCAGCATAAGTGGCTTATTGGGTTATGTAGCTCATCTGTTTCCCATTACCACTCTGCAGCAAATTACATTATTTCCAAAGAACGATGCTGGTATGGGCAGCCTAATAGCCCTATTTCCTGGGGATTTAAGATGGAGGTACTAAAACTTGTCCTGAACTGCTCCAAAGCCCAGTTTCTCAGATACTCTGCTCTTGAATGCCTCTGGTGATGTTAGAGAATGCAACGCTCTGTGAGGACTTGTTTCAACACATTTCATTGTTCAGGAAACACATAGATGTGGTACTTAGGGACATCATGGTTTAGCAGGCAGTAGTGGTGGTAGGTAGATGGTTGGGCTAGATAATCTTAGAGGTCTTTTCCAACCCTAGTGATTTTACAATCCTGTGGTTTCTGAAGGTCTTCCCACTCTCTTCATGATTCACAGAGGCAGGACATTGGTGCTCCTAATTCATCTACTTCAGTCCTGTACCCAATGGCTGATACTTTGCATGGATGGAGAGATATATAAGGGCTATTTTTCATTTTGCAAGCATTACCACATTGCCAATTTCTGGGAAGTGAAAGCCAGACTTTCAGGAGCAAGAGAAATAGCTTCAGCAGTCCCAATCTGAATAGCTCATGACTCTCCTTGAGGGCAACAGCAAACCCTGGCCCTGCGTAGGTCAGACACAGCAGGGTGTTAATTAACTTATCTATGGATCATCAAACAGAGCCAGTGGGCGGTTTTCTCATAAATCTGCTGTTTCACTGCCCGACCAGAGCTGACTGTGATAGTCTGGGTAGCACTCTCCTTTCCTAAAAATGGAAATAGGGAGCAAAACTGAGCATCCTCTACATCCTCCCAAAGGATCTGTCAGTACATCAGACGTGGACACTCCTGCCATGATTTCAGCCACAAGGCTGTCAAATTTCCTTTGCGAAAGGGTCCGACAGAAAACTTGTGCATTACAACTTCTGCATGTACCTTGACACTGCATGAGCCACAGCCCTTACTTCTTGCAGCGCAGTGGCACCTGTTATCATCTCTTTGCCATCTTGGTTGCTACTTTCTCCAAGTCTCTCTGCTCATCAGAGCAGACAGGTTGTTTAGTGTCCCCCTTTGCCCCCCCATTCTTGCACTCCTCTGAAAGCCATTACCCAGAATGCTTGCGCTCCTTGAAGTAGCACTCAACAAGCTGTGCTATGTTTTTTTCCCCTCCAGGGTTTTCTTTTTTTTTTTTTTTTTACAGCAGTTCTTGCAGGAAGAAGTAATTTATCTAGAATTAAAACATCTGGTTATCGTGCTCCCTGGGTAAGTCAGCATTAAAATAAGAGGCAAAAATACCGTCTGACTGTCTCCATCATGTGAGTGGCAGAATGTGCCCTGTGGCTCCACCCAAGCACGAGGTGAAATCTGTCCTTGACAGACAGCTGCATGGGCTGTGCAGTGTGACCAGGTTTCTGGAGTGGAGAATGGAGATGCACACAGCTTGCAAAGGGAAATTGCTAATGTTACCTTTCTTCTCTTTAGTTCAGTATTATATGATGGTAACACGGAGTTTAACAGAGATCTGCTCTGCTCCAGGGTCCTGGTGTAAAGGAAAATAGACATCTGTGTTCTGGATCCACCAGTCTATCTACCTGTCTACCCACTGGCTTTCTTTCTCTAGTCCAGCTGCGTGGGTAGACTGTCTGAAGAAAGTGGTCTTATACCACACTGTGATGCTGACAAGGATATAGCAGATAATTCTCCTTTCTGCATCTTCTGAGATCTTCTTTCTCATACTGTGCTGGAAACCCAGACCTGGAATAGTCCCACACTACCTCATTATCACTTCCTGAGGTTTTCCAGCTTCAGTCAGATGGGAGAGGACAGAACATCACTTTCCAGTGACAGCAAGACTAAACTTCCTCTACCTGTGATGAACAACACTTTCCCTGCCAGAGAGCTTTCATGCCTTTTCACTACTGTCAGCACTGCACAATGGCCTCTCCTGGAGGATGTGGTAGAAGACTGGGAGGCTGGACAGAAAAAGAAAAAGCTCTGGTGAATGTATGACTTTCCATTAGCCACTGAAGTACAGTCTGTACAGCCTACCCATAGCCAACTCTCAGTAATGGTGTTGCCTTTTCTTTGATTGTCAAGTAGAGCTTTTCAGTGCAGTCTTATTTATCAGTGAGCCAGAAGCTGGAAGGCTTAGAATCACAGAATCATTCAGGTTGGAAAAGACCTCTAATATCATCTAGTCCAACCATCAAACCATCACCACAACATCCATTAAACCATAACACTCAGTACCACATTTCCAGCATTCTTGAACCCCTCCAGAGATGGTGACACTACTACCTCCCTGGGCAGCCTGTTCCAATACAGATCTGCTGTACTATCATTATTGCTAATGGTGTAGCATCTACAAATATCCTCGGGTCACTGGGACACTTGTGAATAGTATTTGGAATGGAAAACACAGTCATAAGAGGCAGGCAGCCATAATAAAGAGCAGAGGTTCACTGATGATCTATGTGGATGGTGACCTGTTGGTATCACAAAACATTTGGCACAGAAGCAGACATGGACTTTGTAGCTGCTGCTCTGGAAATAGCTACATAGGCAGTAGGACCACAGTCACTCATCTCCTAAGTTTTCCTTGTGTTACATTTTTCTCTCTTGGTGATTTGTCCTCTCTTTCTGTTATTGTTCTTTCTCCTGAGAGCTCTCACATTTTTCCTAACGTCTCAGGTGAACATTCAGTTGACCACAAATCTTGCACTCACCTTGTGAATGAAGTTCTAAGTTCAAATTTCACTGTCACGTTGTATTGAAGAGGCACTTTGACTCAGTCTGGGCCAGCAATCTGTCCTGAGCAAGACAAGGTCTCTGGTAAATGATGCAGAAAAAGCTGGAACACAAGCTCTGTAGAAGTCTAAGTGTTTTGGTCTCAAAATAGTGCTGTCTCTGTTAATGTCTGCTGTGTATATGGATGGCTGTGAAAAAGCTCTAGCTGCCCCTTTTGATGACCTAGTGTAGTGTCTTCATTGGAGAGAAAGCAGGATTGACACAATATAGAAATTCATACAGAAAGAATATAGAATTTTTCAAGAGGCAAATGTCAGCGTCTTGCCCAGGGAGGTTGTGGATGCCCCCTCCCTAGCGTTCAAGATCAGGCTGGATGGGGCTTTGGGCACCATGGTTTAGTGGGAGGTGTCCCTGCCTATAGCAGGGGGTTGGAAATAGATCATCTTATAGGGCCCTTCCAACCCAAACCATTCTATGATTCTGTAATTCTATGGTCTTCACCTGCAACCCAAGAACTTGTCCATTCAATACATATTGTAGAAAATGGGACTGTGATGTCACATCTACCGCTGACCTGTGGAGTAACCTTGAGCAAATCACTACACCCCTCTGCTCCTTCTCTCTCCTCCCACCATTTACTTTGTCTATTTAGACAAGAAACTTTCTATTCCAGTATATGCACACAGTGTTTATCACGTTGGTGCATCCTCAGGCTACTGGAATACAAATAATAAAAAGCAATAATAAGTGGTTGCCAGTCAGCAGAGAATCAACTTCTCTGTCTCTAAATCGTTTGGAAATTGTTTTTCTCTTGCTTTGAATAGTGTGCTGGGAATATGTAAAATGAAGACTTCATTTATTTATTTATTTATTTAATTTTGGCTAGCAGCAAAAATACCCTTTATCAACACTCCAAAATATGATTAATGCTAATCCTGACCTTTCAGAAGTTCCATGCCAGGCAGTTGACGATGCTTCTGTGTTGTAAAGAATCAAACAGAAGGTGTTCCTATCCAGAATGAAGTGTTCTTTATTAATGAATCATTTGCTTACCAGGAACTCCAAAAATTCCTTTGCACTCTCTTTTTTTCAGCCCTGGAGATACTTAATCATTTGGAGTGGATTGAAGGCATTAATATATTTATGAATTCCAGAGCTTTCCCTCCCCCTTAAAGTTGAAACACAAACTCTATTAGCTTATTAGAATAGGTCAGAGATAATTTTTTACCTTACCATCGCCAATACCTGGGCTATCAAGTAAATTAATAACTCAAATCAATCAACATTTTGATGTCTAGCTTCAGCTGTTTCTGAGACTCTGTAACAAGGGAAGAATAAGTATTATGAAATGTGAAATAGTAAAGAGAAGAGTTGTCCAGCTTCCAAAAAGAAAAGTATAGAATCAGTGTCTGGGCTTGAGATATCTAGGGGTCTGAACCTAAAATTTCCAGGATGGTGACAAACTTTTCATTCACTTCTGTGAATAAATCGTATCTCAAAACACCCTTCCAGTCTGAGCGCTCATATACTGAAAGATTTCATAGAATCTTTTGAGTTGGAAGGGACCCTTAAAGATCATCTAGTCCAACTCCTCCGAAATGAACAGAGACATTTACAGCTGGATCAGGTCCACAGTCTCATACATATGTTTAGGGCACCTTTAGTGTGCAATTCACATGGGGACACCCAACACAAAGGTTGCGTTCTGCTGGGATATCAGTTCTCCTTGCACAGGGACAAGTGCTGACCATTTTGACAGACCTCAGCATGTGAATTAGTATCAGTGAAAGAAGAGCAATCAGAGAACAAAACTCTGAAGCTCCCTATAGATCCCATTTGCTCTTGGCTATTAGTTGCATTTTTACATCGGTTCTTTGGAATGTTTACTGACAGAAAAAAAAAAAGAGAGACTGAGAGACAGAGCTGTGTTTGTGTCTGTTCCTTTGCTAGAGTGCAATAGGTCTGACAGTGGTCTTAGCTGGTGTGCCACATTATCACTTATCCATGTGCAGAGAATTAAGTTTCCCTGACTACACAACAGAGTTACCTCAAGCCATAGTCTGAGCAGCACCAGCAAAGCACTCCCATAGGAGTGGCTGGCTGCATGCAGCAGGGTCCCCTTCCTTCTCTCTAATGCTTGCTGGCAATAAAACAAGCTAAGAGTTCTATCAGTAATAGCAGAGGTGGTGTCCGCACTGTGAAGTGTCTTGAGTACTGTTCATCACTCTCTAGATAAAATTGCCTCTCACTACTGATGCTAGTAAGAAGCTGGGCTAACTTTTGGAGCTATGAAGCTTATTGGGCCATAGATGTGATGCTGAGGGACATGGTTTAGTGGGCACAGTGGTGATTGGTTGATGGTTGGACTAGGGAATCTTAGTGGTCTTTAGTGATTCTATGATTCTATTATTTAAATTAAACGTTTGTTTTAGGCTAAAATAAATGATAACTAACCAGACAAGAGACTGGGAGATGCTGCAAAAACAGAGTAGAAAAGGCAGGTGGAAAGCCATGGAACCTGGTGGGAACACATTCTCTTTGGTGAGAAATGGTAAAGAGAGGCTCACAGACAGAAAAAGGGATGCCCTTGTCTGTGTCAGAATAAGAAGGATGGAAGCAGTGTGTCTGTTTGCTGAATTGTAGTCAACACTATAACAATGTTCGGCTCATTGCCCCAGAAAACCTCTAGAATTTGAAGATTTGTTGCATCCTTCAAAGGGTTTCAAGTCAAGGTCAGAGGTTTGTGGCCTTTTCTTCTGGGGATCATGGAGGGCAAGGTGCTTAATGGACAGAATCGTCAGGGTTACTGGAAGTTCTGCACAATTCATTTACAAAAGCACTGTTTTCAGATTACCAGAACCTTCTGCCACCAAAGATTCATTAAGGTTGGTGAGATTCACAGATTTGGGGTACAAAAGAACTGTAGCATATATTTCTTATTTATCATTATTTTGGCTTTCGAGTAATTCAGGCCACTTATCTCCAATCACATTTCTACTGATGATTTGCATTATCTGTGATGGGGATGTCTCAGGCCATTAGTGACTAACACTCTGAATAATTAAGCTCTGAAAACCTAACTGCAGGATTTATGATTATTATTAGTAGTAGCAATTTTGCATTCTGTTGTATTAATTCCATTTGGTATTAGTCCGTTTTCTAGAAGAACAATGATCATTCATATAAAATCATTTCTCTGCAAAATGCTTTTCATCATGTGATTTAACAGACCATAAAATGTCTTATGTTGTTTTTTAGATTTTCAACCCAGTGTCAGTGTTATGATGACATTAATACCTTCCTCGCATCCCCCCGGAATACTTATCTAAAGCTGCAACATTGTTCTTCTCCTTTCCATTTCTTTCTCACTTGTCCTTTGTGTCCTTTCTTCATCTTACTCCTTTTATGCATAACAATTCTTGCACTAGAGGTGCAGGGCTGTCATACAGTCACTGCAGTCCTCTTTAATCTAGAACCCATTAAAAGAGTATGAGGTGTTCACTGTCCCTACACAAGTCCCTCTGGAGATGTACTGCAGTATCCGTATAACACATCTGTGTGTTTCTGCTCAGTCTAAATGTCTTAATGAAGCATCCCAGAATCCTCCTTCCAAGCTATCAAAATCAACTAGTGGCATGTTGCTGTTACATATATCCCAGGCAGAAGGCCAAGCACTGCCAAACAATAGTCTGTGCTTTAAATTGTCATGGGCCATGAAACTGCTTTGGTCTAGTCTAGCTGGTGCTCTCCAGCAGCATTTGATGATATCTCAGTGGTAGTCCAAACTGGAAACCATTCCCATTTGATGTCTTGGATGAAGTCACCATAGCTGTGCTGTGTTGCTTGCTTTGAAGCCAGTGAGGAGGTCAAAAGCCGTTTTATTTGCTCGTGTAAATGTAGATTTGTTTATCTGCTTCCTTGTCAGAATAGGTTGTTTTTATTGTGTCCTGTTGACTTATAAGGTCTAGCTTATATGGCTTTGTTCTGTGTTGATGGACATTGACTCTAATATTTATAAATATAATAAATAATACTGATAAACTATTGTTGGTGCCATGAAGTGCTGTACAACTGTCTGGAGATGTGACTGCCATTGTCTGCGGACAAAAGACATCTGAGTCCTCTCCTGTTATTGACATAACACCCCAAGGGAAAGTGGTCAAGTGGTCATCTTCTGTCATCACCCCAAATAAATCTGAGCTGATGGGAGACAACAAGAGGGAAAATACTAGGCCAAACTGTCAAGAAAGCTCCCCCAGGAAAGGTTGAGATAAGGGACAGAACTGTATTTCTGGGCAACATCTCATGCCAGCAAGCTCCCTCTTTCCCCCTTCCCTTGCCTTCCCTTGCCTTCCCTTGCCTTCCCTTGCCTTCCCTTGCCTTCCCTTGCCTTCCCTTGCCTTCCCTTGCCTTCCCTTGCCTTCCCTTGCCTTCCCTTGCCTTCCCTTCCCTTCCCTTCCCTTCCCTTCCCTTCCCTTCCCTTCCCTTCCCTTCCCTTCCCTTCCCTTCCCTTCCCTTCCCTTCCCTTCCCTTCCCTTCCCTTCCCTTCCCTTCCCTTCCCTTCCCTTCCCTTCCCTTCCCTTCCCTTCCCTTCCCTTCCCTTCCCTTCCCTTCCCTTCCCTTCCCTTCCCTTCCCTTCCCTTCCCTTCCCTTCCCTTCCCTTCCCTTCCCTTCCCTTCCCTTCCCTTCCCTTAATTATAAAAGAGGTGAAGACCAGATTTGTTCTGTGGCTTAATTTTAAAAATGGTCACTTGCATTTGCCATTCACCTCACAAATCATTGACTTTCCATTGCCTTCTGCATTCCCTGCGCTCCAGTAAACTCTGCTCATTTATCTGCAACTTGCTAAAAAAACATTTTTCCCCCACAACAAAATGCTGTTGTCAAAAACTTCAAATCATCTCATCCATCAAGTGATGTTTCTGTGTGTGTATATGTGCGCATGCGCAGAAAGGTAAATGTACAGCTGAGAGATTGATTCCCTCACAGTGTAGCTCCAAGGTTATCTGGACTCTTTGAGATCTATTTGGCCATATATTGAAAACAAACACAAAATACAATACCCAGTTCTCCAGAAAACCTCCATATATTTTCCTTTCCTTTCCTTTCCTTTCCTTTCCTTTCCTTTCCTTTCCTTTCCTTTCCTTTCCTTTCCTTTCCTTTCCTTTCCTTTCCTTTCCTTTCCTTTCCTTTCCTTTCCTTTCCTTTCCTTTCCTTTCCTTTCCTTTCCTTTCCTTTCCTTTCCTTTCCTTTCCTTTCCTTTCCTTTCCTTTCCTTTCCTTTCCTTTCCTTTCCTTTCCTTTCCTTTCCTTTCCTTTCCTTTCCTTTCCTTTCCTTTCCTTTCCTTTCCTTTCCTTTCCTTTCCTTTCCTTTCCTTTCCTTTCCTTTCCTTTCCTTTCCTTTCCTTTCCTTTCCTTTCCTTTCCTTTCCTTTCCTTTCCTTTCCTTTCCTTTCCTTTCCTTTCCTTTCCTTTCCTTTCCTTTCCTTTCCTTTCCTTTCCTTTCCTTTCCTTTCCTTTCCTTTCCTTTCCTTTCCTTTCCTTTCCTTTCCTTTCCTTTCCTTTCCTTTCCTTTCCTTTCCTTTCCTTTCCTTTCCTTTCCTTTCCTTTCCTTTCCTTTCCTTTCCTTTTTCCTTTCCACCACCTTCCCCTTCCCCTTCCCCTTTCCTTCTTCATCTTCTCTTCACAAGTGTTGCAGTTGAGAATTTAATCAATGCCTTTTCAAACTTTGAGTTTTGTATGTGAAAGTCTACATGTCATGCCTCTATTTTGAGAGCTGAATTTGTTGGTGAGAGTAGAGAATGCTGCATTTTCAAGGGACTATTTTATCTCAAAAGCCAAGGAATGAAACCAGAATTAATTTTCAGAGATGCAACAGCCAGACTTCTTTAGCCAAACCACTTTTCCTCCTGGCATTTTCAGTTCCTAACCTTGGATGCTGTTGCCCACAACTGGTGGAAAAAGAGGATGAAAGTGCTTGGAAAGGAGACTGCTATATCAGGAAGACAGAAAGATAGGAAGTATCATTTTCCCTGTTGTGGACCAATAGGAAGGTGAAGGTAAATGAACTCAAAAGGGGATTTAGAAGTTGCTGAGGCCTGGACAGAAGCTTGTAGTATCTCTGAGCTCTTGTTGTTTGCTTGGGGTCTTGATCATAGCAAAGCAACTAGGGAATGAATGTGCTGTGATCAGGGCAAGTAGCCAATCTGGGATGCTCATCCCAGGACTAAAAAAGGGCTGTTGTTCCTATTCCCTGGCAGTCTATGGCAACAGAGAGGAGCTGATGTTCTGTACTCTTCTGGAGTTTCCCTGGTGGTTCCTCTAACTCCAAGCTTTTGAGAGGATGTGGCTTTTTGGAAAATCTGTTCTTCTGGCTGCATGTCACTACCCTCTAGCCCTTCTCTCTCCAGTTCCTCTTACATGGCCAGATACGACTGCACAGTGCTTGTCTGTGGGTGCCCTCGGATCTCCTAAGGAAGGTCTGTCTTCATAGTTGGCATCTGGGAGGTTGGAGGGTCCTATGCAAGCAGAGCAATGCTCCATCCCAGTGCACCCTGTCTGGCAGACAGGGAGGAATGTGCTGATGACAACTGAGGGGACAGGTTTAGGGTTAGAACCCTTTGGAGGAAGTCTTTAAAGCCTCATGAAGAGACCTCAAAAATCAGGAACGGTCCAAGCTGCCTTTGTCCGTGCATCCATTGCCCTGACTCCTCCAGCAGAGACAATTTTCATTCAACAGTTCTCTCTGTGATCATTTATCATACAAAAAACAGAGAGGTAGATTGTTAAGAAAGTTGGGTATTTCAGGTTGAAGAAGAGTCACGTAATTGCTGAACACATTTAGCATCATGTTTACATGGGCTGTACATCTTGATTGACTTTTAGTGATTTTAGTGATCATTTTGAGTGATTTGGAAAGCACAGTTTGCTTCTTCTACACTTTTCATAGGATACAACTCCAAAACTTAGAGTTCAGTCGAGTGGATGCAGATGGCCAGAACTGAGTGAAAATAAGTTGGGCTGCAGGCATGCACTTGGACTTTCAGGGCTGACCACAGTAGTCATGAGCACTATCTGGTAAATAGGACAGGAGGATACTTATAAAAGCAAGGGTAGGTTTTACTGACATCTTTTTCACTACGTCTGTTCCATGATCTACTACCATGTGTTTCCACAAGCTGTAGGCACACCTGATATTTGCAGTATAAAGGTACCTCCGGGATGGGCTAGATTCCCATTAAAAAAAAAAAAAAAAAAAAAAAAAGATGTGAGAGCCCTTACCTCTTTGATTTTCTCATTCTTGACAGATTACTTAGCAATGCTTCACTGGTACAAATGCTAAACCTTTATCATTCTTTAGTATATCTTTATTATTAGCCCTCAGCACCTTTTGGAAATGGAAATAACTGTTGTGTCCTTGTGGAATGACCTTTGCACTGGAGGACTGGCAAGGTCAGTTCCATTTTACTTGGAAAAATACAATTCTATATCTAAGCTCTTTTCAAAACAGCATCTCTCCCCCTCACAGTCTGTTTGTTTAAATCATAATCATTTATTTGGAAGAGGAAATGTAGGCTTTTATTTAATTTTATAATCATATCATCCTATCAGTCTAAAAAATGAGTAGGTTGGGGTATTTTTGGTTCTCATTTCCTTTGAGTATTTACTTTGAGCTGGCCAGGCCTGGAGAATTTCAGCCAAAAGGTGATGAAAGAGTGAAAATGGAAAAACAAAACTGAAATGTTTAAATAACATCAACTCTAGCTGTCACCAAAAGCCAGCTCTGCTCTTGTTCACTGTGGAAGAAGAGAAGAGGGGGGTTCTGTCTAGGAATATGACCCTATTTTTATGGGTTACTATTTTATGGGTTAATGGGTGCATTTATGAAAACTTCTGATTATATAGAAGTTTCATCAGTTTGATTTCAGAGAACTAATGGTTTGTGATGCAATAATGAAATTTTGTGGAAATGAATGGTTTTGCCTGGGGAAATGTGTTCATGTTTACACTTCTTCCTGATGCAATTATGTAAGAGAGAAGTATTCTAGTGGTGGTCCTATTCTCTTTACTCCTACCAAATATTGCAATTTTGCTGCAAAAACTCTACTACTTTGTTGAAAATGGCCTCCTTCCGTTGAAGAACATTTGCAAATATAAAAACAATTTCAACATAGACTGTGGAAAAAACAAAAATCATAACTTGCATCGCAAGAATGTTTAGATTTATTGTCTAAATTTCATTTAGCCCTAGTAAATGCAATTCCCAAGTTTAGCCTTCGCATCATCAATTCACCTGCTGTTCTTTTTGCAGCATCTGCTCTGCCAAAACACCTGCCAGGATGACTTGCCTTCCCCCCAGTAAACTTATTTCTTGGTGATTATTTATTTTTAGCCCTGATTTAGCTGGAAATGATGTGAATTTGGGTGGTGAGGCTGCCCAAATAGGCCACGGAAGCCCCATCCCTGAATGCATTTGAGGCCAGGTTGGATAGGGCTTTGGGCAATGTGAACTGGTGGAAGATATCCCTGCTCGTATCACAGGGTTGGAACAAATGACCATTAAGGTCCCTTCCAACACAGGCCACTCTAGAATTCTATGAATTTATGAACATTTCTGTGGATCAGACTTTGGAGCAAGTACTGACTCTTCAAGGTACTCAAGGAAGCAGTCTGCAGAATAGAATCTGTCTTAGGGAGCACCTAGCCCTTGCAGGTATTGCTCACATCCATTTCAGACCCATGAGAGAAAGCTCTTGGCTCAGAAAATGGATAAGTGAATCAGACCCTGTGTTAGTTTTTGCAAGTGCTGAGTGCCAGAAAATGGAGGAAAAGGCACAATGCAACACCTTCTGAATGCAAAAGCCAACATGAGGTATGCCCCTACATTCTAGATGTTCGATTGTCCTCTCATCAACTTTGAGGTCTGAACTGCTGCTGTCCTTAATGATTTCATCTGCAAAAATGGAGTGGGATGCTTCTGCTGCAAGTCACGTGGGCAGAGGAGAGAGAGTGGGAGGGATTTTATGTCATAAAGATAACAAAATAATAACTGTAACACGCTGTGATTTATTGCTCTCTCTTTTGGCCTCAGTAACTTTGGTATCTTTGCACAGCATCTGCTATCGAGCTGAGTTTCAGCCTGCTTCAAGCTGCTGCGGCATGCTGGACCCTCTGAGCACCAAGGAGAAGTCATGAGAAGTCTTGTGTCTTAGAGTTCCTCTCCAGCCTTGGAGTGCCCAAACATCCTGCATCAGTGTCTCCAGCCCCATGTTCTGGGGAGAGGAGGCGGTGTAGATTTCACTTGGAAATTCATTTCTGCAGTCTGATATTCAGGATAGATATTAGGAAAATTTATTATCAGAAAAGAAGTGATGCGATATTGGAACAGGCTGCCTGGGTAGGTGGTGGGCTCACCATCCCCTCAGGTGTTCAAGAAATGTGGAGATAAGGCACTGAGGGATATGGTTAGTGGGCATGGTGGGGATGGATTGACTGTTGGATGAAATGATCTTAGTGGTCTTTTCCAACTGTAATGATTCCGTGATTCGATGGTTCTATATCAAAACCTATACCTGGAAATATTTTGCCAGCTGTGTTTGGAGATGTGGGAAAGAGCAGAAGGAGCAGTGAAATTTACCAAGCAATAAGGATGGCATCTTCATACTACCATCCTTCCCCAAACCCTTTTGACAGTAATGTACTTTTCTGCCACACTTTTCACTGCACACTTACTATTCCCTGCATTTTTAAAATTGCCCCAGATATTATAGAGAGCTGAAAGAGTTTGAATTTGATCACCTATAAAAGAGATTTTTTTTTTTTAATTCTTGCAGGATATGAAATTGTTTCCCAGTCACAGACTGGTTGAGGTTGGAGGGACCTCTGGAGCCCATTAGATCCAACTCTACTCCAATAGGGTGCCCAGGAACACATCTATCCAGCTTGTGAAGATCTCCAAGGATGGAGACTCCATCATCTCCCTGGGAAACCTGTGACTTTTAAAGGAAAGAGAGATGTGAGACTTACAGTTCATGCTGAAACACCCTCAGCATCTTCAGCCACTCACGGATGTAGGATTTGGCACTAGAAATGTTTTTAATTACCCAAGTGTGAAATACCATCTTCAGCCAACTCAACATGTATTTTTCTTAAAGAACTTAGCCTTCAAGCCTACGAACTTCAGTAGCACACAGCAGCACAAATCTTTAAATTCAGACAGTGGGTGGGACATATTGGATTTATTTCTCTTTTAACCAGGATAGTGTTCTTTAAATTGCTGCAGCAGCTATTTGATTTCCCTCCCTAGCATTATCAGTTGTTTTTTACTATTATTACTATTAATTTGTTTCTTCTTGCTTCAATGGTGGAAGATAATAGCAGTTTCACAGGAATATACCAGTCCTGGCGATGCCATGGCCATGCCACAGCAAGCAGCAAAGACACTGGCATTAAGGATAAGAAGGCACACACACAGCTGCAATTGACACACTACTGAGGTTCTACAGGCAACTGGGAGCTCTCACCATATGTGGGCAATGGGAGCTTTTCCTTGCTGTGCTTCCATGTCATATTTAATTTCATAGAATCATAGAATTGTTTAAGTTGGAGGGGACCATTGAAGGTTATCTAGTCCAACTCCCTGCAGTGAACAGGAACACCCATAGCTAGATCAGGGTGCTCAGAGCCTGCTTCAGCCTGACCTTGGATGTCTCCATGGACATCTGGGCAGCTTATATATCTATTTGTCTGTTAAAGCTAAATATGGTCCAATAGGTTACACTTCAGTTTATGACACACTGCTGCTGAAATGGACAGTTCTCACTTGCTTCCCAGACTGTTTCCAATGAGACTCTGACCTCTTTCTTGCACTGGGATAAGACATTCACACAGCTGCAGTGAGTTTGGTCAGCAACGGATCCAACCTTAAAAAAAATAATAAAAAATAAAAATAAAAAAAGGCTCCACTCTCTTCTCCCTGCAATCTGGATGAGTTCCCTAAAGAAAGGCTTTGGTCTGAGATCAAGGTAGCACATTATTGTTATTATTACTGCTAAAATTGCCACTTTTATTTTTAGTATCATTATTGCTATTCTTTCTATCTGGTTTTCAGTAAGTAGATTTATGACTGCTCCACTTTCTACAAAGACATACATCAGTCTAATTCTTCTCCTGGAAACAGTGGTTTTAGATACAATTCAGTGAAACATTCAGATGAAGAAGGCTTATGTCATTTTCTCCCTCATAATATCTTTACTCCAGCTGAAAGAACAAGTTGGATCTAATTCCCTTTATTAGCATTGCATTGGGCTGCTAGATTGTGTCTCCCTCTAGCAGATCATTGTAATGTCTAGAGGAGCCTGCTGCTTTCCCTGGGGAAGACAACTCCACTTAAAATGGGAGTTACAAGCATTTCAGTGCTGAATATGGTTTTTTGAAACTCACCATCTGCAGTCTTGCTGCAGTGCTGTTATATCCTAATTCCATCTGTCAAAGCTCAGGAGATTTGAGGTGATGAGTCTGGCATTGCAAAGCAGTACCGAGAAAAGAATTCCAGGTCCAAAAGAAAATTAGGGAATCTGAAGCTGTCAACCACTGGAAATAATGCTCACTGCTCTAATGAAAAAAAGGGACTGCTGAAATCCTGTCCTTAAAAATATGAGCAACAGAGCTAGTGGAATTGTACTGCTTTTCTGTCTTAAGATATCTTTGTTACACGTCTTCTGTAGATCTGTGCTTTCCTCTTACCACAAAATATTAGATTCTTTTTTTCCTTTGCTGTTCTGGCATAATCCTTGTTAGACTAATTGCAGCACACATACTCCACCTCAAAAACCTGTTCTTTCCAATTCACCATGTGCAGAAGAGCTCAGATCACTTTAGCTAAGGCTTTCTACCTTGTTTTACTTGTTCATGCTGAAATGAGTCAATGGTATTCTGAGAACTTTAAGGTCTTGTGTTTGATACCCCTCCCGGTTATTTTCCAGTTTCCTTTAGCTTGGCTACCCAAACCATCCTAGTGGCAACTGTAAACTCTTTAGTTCCTCTGTTCTTCATCTTAGAATCATAGAATCATTAAGGTTGGAAAGACCACTGAGATCATTTTGTCCAGTGGCCAACCCATCCCCACCATGCCCACTAACCACGTCCCTCAGTGCCACATCTACCCTTTTCTTTAACGTCTCCAGGAACAATGACTTCACCACCACCCTGAGCAGCCTGTTCTAAAACTTCTTTCTATGTAAAGCACACTAAATATCCAATTTTCCAAGTTCAGGAAGGCTGAAATGTTCTTTCTTTGTAGGGAATAAATGTAACTCTTTTCACCTGTCCCTGAGCAGATTCTGATCTCAGTAAATGTTTATTACTACTCATAACTATTCTCTGGCCAGTCTGGGTAAACGGTGTCCAAGCAGTGTGTTGTTTCCAGATGGTTCCCTGCTGTTCTCCACTCTAGGGCTGGTGACAAGTGAAAGGCTATGGGAGTCATGCGGTTTTGTTACCCAAAGGTGGATAAATGTTTAGGAAAAAAAAAAATGGAGTTGAAAGTTGGAAAGCAAACCAGAAATAGTTTTTTTTTTTTTTTTTTTTTTTTTTTTTTTTTTTTTGTGCTCATCTACTCTTGTTTTACCCTCTGGATATTTTCTAGAAAACCTGACATTCCCTGAATACAATCATAGAATCATAGAATGGCCTGGATTGAAATGAACCACAATGATCATACAGCTTCAACCCCCCCTGCTATGTGCAGGGTCACCAACCACCAGACCAGGCTGCCCAGAGCCACATTCAGCCTGGCGTTGAATGCCTCCAGGGTTGGGGTATCCACAACCTTCTTGGGCAACCTGTTCCAGTGCGTCACCAACAAGCATCCTTTCGTGGGAATATTCCCAAATAGCAATCAACAAGAGACATGAATGGCGTCACCCAGAATAGCTTTGAGGGATTCAGAGGGGCATTCATGAAAGCAGCAAATCTCATTGCAAATGCTTCAGTTTTTCCTGCTGTTCATCTCCTGCTCCTTCTCCAGACAACAGCCATTCACCACCATTCTCCTTCTTCTCACTGGGGAATTTGGAGGGAGGTTCAGGAATCTAGTATTAAACCTCGGACATGAGGTTTCATGAGGTTCATCTGGAGATGAGCTACAGCCCAGGCACAACTTGGGCCATGTGGGAATCATGGCCAGAATCTGGATGTGCACTGTGTCCCTTGACATATAGGGATTAGGATCCAACTGTTGGAAAAGGTTTAATTTTAAATACAAAGTGGCTTTGCTTCCCCCTCTGCTTTGCTGATTTGTGTCGCTTGCAGGACCTTGAAGAAAACTCAAGTGTCTCTCTGGAACACCTGAGCAGCACTTCTGAAGGCTCCCCCAGGTTACAGGCGAATTATCTGCCTTCACAGCTATCACCTCAGCTTGGTGCTCTCAAACATGTTTTAAGGGACTTCAAAGTTTCCCACAAAGCATGGGATGGCACACAGTGAAATGACAACATGTAATTACCTCGTGGAAATGTGTCGCTTGCCATCCCCACAGGGGACAGACAGATTTAGGCAGTTTGGTTGGTTGTGACGCTCCGCCTCTCCCTGCACATCACCTTGTCTGATGCTTCAGGGAAAAAAGATACCACTTAGGCAGTGGCAGGGGGAATTCTGTTTGTAAACAACATGTAAAACCTTCAAGGGTGATGGAAGTAGAATGGGATAAGAATTCTAGGCTCCTCTGCAAAAGAGAACATTTATTGGAGTAATCACAGGCACAGAAAAACAAGCTGCCAGTTTATAAAGGAGCCACTTTCAATCACTGGGAGAAAGAAAGAGCTTGCAGTACTATGTTTGTACCCAGCTGTAGGTCACAGGCAGAAAGTTCAGCAAGCATTTCTGCAGTGCACACTCAAGGAAAAGCAGAACCAGTGATCCAGGCACACTCAGGACTCTACTATTCCTTCATCCTTCCAGCCCTCTTCTTCACTTGCATCCCAGCTGGAAAGGCAGGAGAGAACCATAATCCAAGGTACCTCCTATAAGTTATCCCTCAAGCTGCAGCTGAGGTCCCTGCTGCAGAATCTCTTGCCCTGATAGACGTTGCATGATGGACAGATGGATTATTCACATGCTACATGACACTCCTGACACTGAGAGTTAAGGGAAAAGCAGCTCCTTCTTATCCTTTCCAAACAGAGCTGAGCTCATCCAAAAGCCCCTGAGAGTAGAAATAAGGAACATAACAGTCTGTCATTCCTAAGTGCTCACTGCTGTTGGCCTATTGCCAATTGTCATCTCCCACCTGCGCAAATTAATCACGTGCCCAGCACCAGTGGAAGCCACATAGTCTGAGTTCTTTTGCATTATGAAAAAAAAATAATGATTCCCAGAAAGAGCAGTGAGGCATTGGCACAGGCTGCCCAGGGAGGTGGTGGAGACACCATCCCTGGAGGTGTTCAAGAAATGTGGAGATGTGGCACTGAGGGACGTGGTTTAGTGGGCATGGTGGGTTGGACTGATGGTTGGACAAGATGATCTTGGTGGTCTTTTCCAACCTTAATGATTCTATGATTCTATGTACTACTTTTCCAACAAGTGCTAATCTTAAGTTAGGCACCAAACCACAATTATGCTTACTTTCATCTTGTCAGCAGAACAGGCTCTCAGACTCATGCATGGAGAGATCACACTCTCTCCTGAGGTGTTTGAAGGGGGGAAAAAGCATTTTTACTCTTCTTGGAGGTAAACCCTCTTTGTTAACATTCATATTCAAATTGGGCCAGGGGATGGGATACTGGCGACAGGAACCATTATCACTTGTAGGTCCTAATTGCTGTGACTGATAATGTGGAACTCACAACTCAAATCTACCTTGTCTTTGCACCTATAACAAATACCTCCAACCAAAATGAACCTGAGTACCGGTGCACTTGAGTTCCTGCTTCCCCCAAGATCAAATTGTGTTCATTTCTTTTGATGCCTTTCAATAAATGCAGCAGGCAGTGCTTTGAGTGAGAATCTGACAGAGTTCCTTCCCCTCCCCTGTTTGCTCAGGATGTTTGAATTTTCATTTGGTTAGCATGTTATCTACATCTGCAGGATCTCTGCTTTGCCTGCCAAGGTCTTCTTAAAGATCTACACAAATAATTTCAATCGCTGGTTTATTGTTAAAGGCATGTACCTGATCTCCCTAGCATTCAGGTGGAGTGAATTGTCCCAGCTCCATCGATTTCAGAATTAGAGTGTCAAGGATCCAGCCCATGCCTTATTGAAATCAATACCAGTGATTAGAACCACACAGAAACTGTTCATAAGCTGTTATCTTGGTATCAACTCAAGTTAACTGGCAATGACAGTAAGTTCCACTGAATCAGATGGGCCATTAAATTTAGACATTCAAACCTGGGGCTGATATTCAAGCCAAGCATAATGGGGAGAGAAGCTCTATTGCTTGTGGTGCCAGATCAGGGTCTGACTCCTCTCATCTTGGGGTGAGCATTATGGCTTACTGTAATTGTGTGGGGCTTCCTTTTGTGCTGCATATGAGCTAACTTGTTTTGTGGCTTTTCTTTTTAAATTGAGCGTAGCCGGAGGACAGCTGAAAAATGCCATTCACCTGTCTTCTCACCAGTGCCTTCATCTGAACCTCTGCATCCCCAGGGCAGGCAGAATAACATTGCACACCAATAAAATCATCATATACTCAAGCTTGAAAGCAATAAGACAAAATCAAACTGTCTGCAATAACAAAGACTGAGCCTTTTGATGGTGAGAAAGGAAGGAGGCTGTCATTATGCACATTTTATTACTGCAGCTTTCAAATGTGATAGTGATGGGGAATTCGTTCCCCATTATGCTAGTCCTGTACTTGAAGGGTACAGAGAGGGAAGGAGAAAGTTTTTAGCTGCCTTGGGTGTCTCTTGATTCTGGATGCGCTGTAGTAGGCAGGCAGAAGGGTTATAGTGCACAAGAGGGCATGATGGTGCCATGCCAAGCATGCCAAATGCTGGGGAGCTGAAAAGGTTAACCTGAACTGCTGGGACTGCATGCCTGTTGGCATCTACCTCCCCTCAGCTGCACAAGAAAATGTGTTTGCTTAAAGCAAAATTGTTTATTGATTAATAATCCTTTCAAACTTCACTGCTTCAGGTGATTAGGAATGGGCAGCAATCTGAGCTAGCATGGTTCAGATCCTGGCTCTGGCACATGTAGAATTAAAGCTCAGTTGGTAGGTTAAGTAAGAACATTATGTCTGTGGCAAGAGGGAGTTAAGGGCATGTGGACAGCTCATGGGAGAAGCTCACACTCAAAACTGAGGAAGGGAAGGATTATAGGGAGAGTTCATTACTGGTGCTCAGCTGACAGGCAATAATGGGTGAAAGTGTTGGCATTTGAACACCTGTGATTATGTCCCTCATCTGTACACACCTCCAGTTCACTCTTCACACTGGTAGTTTTAAAGCATAACTATGCAGAAAACTGTAAAATACATAGGTTGCTCCAAAAGTAACATCTATTTATTTCCATGGAAACTGCAACAGATACAAAGAGTCCAGTAACACTATTTGATAGAGAAAATTCTCAGCTACAAAACACTATTTTTCGACACAATCACCACCATTAGTTATGCATTTTCACCAGCCACGTACAAGAGCCTGCATGCTGCACTCATAAAAATTGACACCAGTGGAGGTGACCTGCTGTTTCACAGTTGCTATGGTGGTGTCGTTGCTGAAACACACCACTCACCACCTCACTATGCTCACATCCACATCAAGTGTCAACGAATATCAGTGGGTGTAACATTTTCCTCATGGAGGAATACACTGGCACACCTTTGTTTCTTACATACTTCTATGTCAGAGACTGTTCTGTCAGACTGCCCCTCTGCTGCCGCCTGTCACAGGGCAGTAAAATGTAACAAAATATTGGCAGGAAAGTTCAACCTCTACAGCCATACCACCAGCATCCACCTCTGATAATGTACAACATCATAAAATAGAAGGCATTTCTTTTGGAGCAGCCCTCGTAATTTAGGTGGCAAATGACTTCTGATGATTATTTGGTCCAACCCCTCAATTCTAAGCAAGGATAGCCTCAAAGTCAGATGCAATGTCAACATTAGACCAATTGGATCTGTGTCACATGCCTACGTCCAACATGTGGGGCCTGTTAGGGAAGTACCTCTAGGATGCAGATTTCTTCCTATGGCACAGGAGCAGGTTTTACTGTAGTATTCCTTCCATCTCTACAGCTGTCAATATGGACTCCAAAGGGAAAGGTGTCTTCGAGCAATCGCAGTGAAACAACTTTTAAAGGCCCTATACAGCTGGGCATCATCACAGAGACTTAGGCCTACTAAAATTAGTCCTCTCCCATGCATCACAACTCAAGCTCATTTCTTACAGGAAGCAGCAGGAAGATGTCTTTTATGGAGAAAAAGGGGGGAAAAAATTACTTTTGTCCTCCATGTACCATCAGGCAGTGATAAGCTGCAGCTAAAGTGGCAGGCTGCACTTTATGGGGATGAACTATTATTCAGATAAGATGGGAGGCAAAAGATCTTAGCTGGGGTATGGAAAAAAAGTACTGGTTTAAGGTTATTACGCAGGAAGCGCCCTGCTGCATGAAATCTATGGGAAATTGCATATTCTGTCACATTTACTTATTGAATCCCAATTTCATCGTAGTATGAGGAAAAAATACATCAACCTCCCTTGTAGCTCTTATTAGATTTCACAACCCTTCAATATTAAAATGCCAGCTCTGGTAACAGTGTTTCTCTCTTCAATTTCTCTCTCTTCCCCCTCCTCCCTGTGGTAACACTGCAGCATTGGAGGTGTGGCGCACAAACCCTGATCTGGAGGTGCTCTGAAAATAGGTCCCATAGAATGAGTTGGAATTACCAACTCAGTGCACACAGATCCCTCTGACTTTCTCCTCAGACACCATTTCATTATGTATGAGTAGACAGACAGTCTTGACGGGCCCATTCCCCTGCTGACAAACTTCCAAATTAGGATTGCACCCTCTCCCTTGCTTCAGGGACTTCCAAAATCTCTGTGTTTGCTCAGAACTTAACAGTGATCAGTTTACCCCATTCTCTCCTTACCTTTGGACTCATGCTCCCAACAACATCCTTAGTGCATTTTGTAGAATTATAGACTCATTAAGCATTGGAAAAGACTACTACGGTCATCTAATCCAAGCACCGTCAGGTCACCACCATGCACACTAACCACGTGCCTCAGTGTCACCTCTTTGTTTCTTGAACATCTCCAGGAATGGTGACTTCACCACTTTCCCAGGCAGCCTGTTCCAATGCATCACCACTCTTTCTGAGAATAACAGCCTGAACCTGCCCTGACACAACTTAAGGCCATTCCCTCTCATCCTATCACTGTTACCCAGGAGAAGAGACTGAGCCTTACCTCACTACAACCTCTTTTTGTGTTGTTTTATGGAGAGTGATAAGGTCTTCCCCAAGCCTCCTATTCTCCAAATTAAACAATCCTGTTTGAGTCTGTTGACCTACTTTGAGAAGAGAGAAGGGCAGGGGAGAGGAGAGGAGAGGAGAGGAGAGGAGAGGAGAGGAGAGGAGAGGAGAGGAGAGGAGAGGAGAGGAGAGGAGAGGAGAGGAGAGGAGAGGAGAGGAGAGGAGAGGAGAGGAGAGGAGGGGAGGGGAGGGGAGGGGAGGGGAGGGGAGGGGAGGGGAGGGGAGGGGAGGGGAGGGGAGGGCAGGGAAGAGAAGAGAAGAGAAGAGAAGAGAAGAGAAGAGAAGAGAAGAGAAGAGAAGAGAAGAGAAGAGAAGAGAAGAGAAGAGAAGAGAAGAGAAGAGAAGAGAAGAGAAGAGAAGAGAAGAGAAGAGAAGAGAAGAGAAGAGAAGAGAAGAGAAGAGAAGAGAAGAGAAGATTGTTTTATGGCTCAAAATCTTCACCCAAATTGTTGCTCTTCTAGCTTGAGGACTGAGACTCTTGCAATGACATGAAGCTGGAAGATAATTCTTGCTTCTAGATAGAAGCAAGAATAACCACCCTCAGTGTTACCAAGATCTCTCCAAAACTCTCTTCATAGAATCATTTGAGTTGGAAGGGACCTTTAAAGGAGATTCAGTCCAACTCCCCTGCAATGATTGTGGACAACTACAGCTAGATCAGGTTGCTCAGAGCCCTTCCAGCCTGGCCTTGAATGTTTCCATGAATGGGGCATCCACCACCTCTCTAGGCAACCTGCTTCAGTGCCTCATCACCCTAACCATAAAAAGTTCTTTCTTACATCCAGACAGTGCTTAAGAGCCTGTCACCCTCTTTCTCATAGACTCCATTTAGATACTGAAAGGTGGCTCTGAGGTCACCCTGGAGCCTTCTTTACTCCAGGCTGAACAGCCCCAGTTCTTGCTGTCCTTTTAACCTTCTCCAGTCCATCTCTATGATTAATTTCTTCCATCCTCCTACAAGTGAGAGAAGACAAACCCTGCACCAGCTATGTCCAGAAGCATTGCTTTGATGGTGTCAGCCTTGCAAATCTTCCCTTGTTATGCAGGCAGAGAGAGCGGCTGTTTAGTGTTTCAGAGATGGGCTGAGAGGGTTGTGCTATGAAGTTATCAATCTCTCTCTAATGCACAGCATGCCATAACTGCTGCAGGGCAAAAATGTGCTGCTTCCTCTGGTTTTAAAAATATTCTCTTCTGTCTGTAAACAGATCAAGGGAAACAAATGGCTTCCCCCAGTTAAATGTTTTAAGAGAAACCCAGGCTGTGGATATCACGTAAGAAGGGGAGGAGAAAGCAGCTTTAAGTTAAAGCAGTGGCTTTCTGCCCCAGCCTCTGCAGAAGGGACCTTGCATATTTAGCTTGAGCAGTTTGCACATGTGATGCTTTACTGATCCATGTAGCTTTAGGGAGGAAGCAAAACCATGCTGAGCTCTGGTCAGCTCAGGAAAAGTGCTGACCATCTGATCTGAATTCATAACAGGGAAAATAAATCCCATGTCTCCATTGTGTGAGCACAGGAGCCAGCAATGGGAAGGAATGTGGGGTGCCTGAAGGCTCAGCTGAGATAAAAGCTGCAGCTAATTATTCAAACAAAATATCCGTATCTTTGAATCAGCAAAACAGGGATGGAAATTTGAAGGCAACAACCTCTCCTGTGATGTCTCAGCTTCTGTCCTTGTCCCCAGGCAGAAAAAGCAGAAATGGGAAATGTCCCAGTGAAAATGGCCAGGACTCAGAGAAGATCTTCCACTGAACTCCTCATTTCTGTAAGCACATTTAAAGATCTCCTCTCTCTTTTAAAGAGGGGTAAGAAACACTGCACCATCCTGAAAATCTAAGTCAAATCTGCTGGGGTTTGCTTAATTAATTAACCCACTTCTTGGCAAGTTCTCATTTGAATCAAAAACACTGTCAGGTGAGATAGAGGCAGAGATATTGCACGTGTTGTTTTACAGCTGAACGGTCCAGTATTCCCTTAGTGGTCTTGGATTAACAACAGTGAATATAAAATAAAATAAAAAGATAAAAGTACTATATAACCTCCTTCCTTTGATGCACTCCTGAATAAAAATAACAGTGCTGAAGCAGCACTTTCAGTTCTTAAATCCCGCTGTGCTTTTTCCAAAGAAAGGTCAATGCCATTGCTCCTCTACAAAGAAGTGGGGAAGGAGCTACTGCTTTTCATAAAGGTGTTGCCACCCCATTGCATGGCCCTGTTTACTGAGGCCACTGGAGGCACCAGTCCAGAGGGTTTCTGTGGGACTAGTCAATTTTTATACCTTCTTCTTGTCCTCTCTACTTCACAGAGAGCAGAGTCCATCCTGGAGGCCAGATTTGCCCAACCTTTGCTAAACTTCCTCTTCTTCGTCCATCTGAACTTCTGCAGCACTTTGCCACAGCAGATATGGAGCAAAAAATCCACATGAAGCAAATGAAGTCAAAGTTTCATGAAATAAGGCTTTTACTCTCCCTTAGTTCTTTTTTGAGATCATGTATTACCAAAACTTCTCATCCATTATCTAGCAACTTGATAACCCAAGTGATAACCAGACAGTAGGGCCCAAAACATTTGCTTCCCATCTCCTGCCCTTATGGGCTGTCAGGTGGATGCATTCCCTTGTTCAACATTCCCTGGTAGTGAAGATGCTGTGAATTTGGGAATGTTGGAAGGTACAAGGCTCTCACATCCTTAAATGGGATCAAAGAAGTCAATTTGTGGGTAATTTATTGCATATATAGGACAGAATATCCAATGTACTGTGTCACGTTGGTTTTTTGTTTGTTTGTTTTTGTTTTTTTTATTCAATGCCTGGAGCTGGATAACTAATGCAAATGTATATTCTTTCTGCTCTGTGTATGCTAACAATTGTTCTGCTTGGTGTAACAACCTTGGTGAGCCAAGACTGCCTACAGAGGGGTGCAAACTCCATCTCCCAGTGCACAGGAACAACATTTGTAAGCCCATTCTGGATGACATGTAGCTATTGTTGGAAGCCTTAATCTAGTCTTTCTTATGAAGAAAAATGTTAAACAATGAGCAGAATTTCTCCTGTTTACATTAACAGAAATAGAATCAAGGCCACACGTGCTATTTCCAGAAACTTAGAACAAATCATGTTTAACACTAGAGTCTGCTAATGGCTGCAAACTGTAATTCACAGCAAGTCTGCTGAATAATTTTCATGGCATCAAGGATTTTTGCAAGCAGAAATATGGCTAAAATAACACTTCAGCTTCCCTAGATCAATACATTTGAAATATAAAGCCATTCAGTTGCTAAAGAGATCTATTTAGTTCCTTTGACAGGCAATGATCCTAAGTAAAATCAGGTGGTTTTACTTGTCAGCATTAATACATTGCATGTTGAGAACCCCCCAGCTCAGGAACAGGAGTGCTGTTCTTGACAGGAAAGCCAAGAAAGGGCCATCCCATATGTGCTGAAAATTCATGACATGAAGATCTGCAATAGCCAAATCACCCAACTTTGTGGCAATTCTTCATTTCGGCAGGTGTTTAATTTAAACCAAGCTGGAGGGAGGTTCTGGTGGGAGTGTGGAAGTGTCATGGAACAGAAAATAGATGGTTATCAGCTCATTTGCTGATGGCCTGGGAAACAAGGAGTGAAGAATGACTTTCCAGTATTGGTCAGTCTGGGTTGATACAAAACTCTATCTTGTTCAGACAGAAGATAAAACACCTGTGTTGAAGAAATTAAGGAAGGGTAAAGATGTGAAGAACAAAGGAGGCAGAACTACTGTCATCTCTGTCCTTTGAAAAAGGTTTTTGAACTAGCATTGTTCCAGTGATGAAGAAAAAATAAATTTCATCTTCTTTGCTTCAGCCTTGCTGAGAAATTAAGACTACCTGGTTTCCTTCTGAGAAATAATAGATGGCTCTTTTCTTGAAGAGAGACCCCCCCAGTCAAGACAATTTACAGTGATGGTCAAAATGGATGCAGAATTTCAGTTTGCCACAGTTCTTGTGGTCACATTGCCTTTCCCAGTGGTATTGTTGGACACCACTAAGAGGGCTCAAACAAGGTCAAGAACATGGCTGGGATACCCCACAGGATTAAGCAGTTGACTTTGAAAATATCCTTTTCCCTAGTTTAGGCTTGTATCAATAGTAAGGAGGAATGATACAGGGGCACCGAAGATACTTTGGCAAAGAAAAATAATTAAACAATGCATGTTTCTTTAATTAACAGCTAGTTAAGAAAGTGTTGAGCTGCCCCAAAAAAGGCTTTCAAACCCTGCAATGCTTATCTTCCAACCACCTGCATGATTTTTTATTCCAACTCTTGTTAGAGCAAACTTATTTGTTTACATCCCTCTGCATCGACTGTAGAATAGAGTGAAAAGAAGGCACTCAGCGAGGTGTCCAGGTACTAAACTCCAAACTGATGAAAGGAAATGTGTCCTCACAAAATAATCTGTGGCTGTTGTTTCCAGAAGGCACCAGCATGGAGGCCTGAACCTCCAACTTTCTTCAAAGCCTTGTGCATCTCTGTGGGGAGCGAGGCCATCCAGAAAAGAGATTAGAAAACCTGACACAGTCTCTGTTCTCAGAGTGCCAGACAATTTTCAGCTAATGAGCTTTAGGAAGAATTTTGTTCTCTTGGAAAACTGTTTCATGAGCATCAACTCCAAAGTCTTCCTGTCATGCAGATGAAAATTTGCAGCCAACAGTGTCTTGCAAAAAGATGTAATTGGCAAAGTAACTCAGTGTGGTGGATGGACCAGAGGCTTGGCAGTTACAGCTCTTCTGTCATCAAACCCCTTGACTTCTCCTTGACCAGAAAGTATTCTTTATTTTATTATTCTAAGCATTTTGGGCCATATTCCCTCAAGGGAAAATTTCCCTGAAGGATTCCCTCTTTGTTCTCCTGTACACAAGGAGATATATCCGACCCAGGAGTGGACCTGTTAGCCATGATGCTGTTAGCCATGCTGATGGCTGAGTAAAACTGGGTTCAGTACCATCGTCGATGATGATAGTTACAGTGCTTTTTCCCTCTTAAATTGAAAATCTTCTAATATCAGTATGTGAGAAAAACGAAGTAGCACATCAGCTCTTGTTTTCAGAGTTAAAAATGAGAGGGGAAATGAAAGCTTTCTGGGGCACAATGTTCTCAGTGTTCTGAATGTTCAGTGTTTTGTTGTCATCGTTGGTGGTCGTTTGTTTGTTTTTGGTCAAAATTTGAAAATGTTGTCAACAATTTGCAAATTCCCCACCTGTTCTGTTTATACGTGAAAACAACCTTAGTCCTTTTTTCTTTTGGAGTGATTTTTAATGTATAGCAGGAAAGCACAGTGTTGACAGCTCTCCAATTTTATCACAGGTCTTATTATACATTCTTCTAAGCTAAGGCCACCTATGCCAAAATACAGGATGATTACATTTTTGTGTGTGTGTGAAAATATGCATGAAAAAGTGTCTATGTTTTTCCTTTTTTGTTTTAGTCAAGAATTTTCAGGCACATAAAGCAGCTCTATTTAAAGATCCACCACCTTTACAAGGATCACAAGATTACTCTTCTGTCTTCTGTTTGAAGAAGGAAACCTGTATGCTTCTGACAAGAAGGGGAAAGGCCTGGAAGTGCCATCTCCAGCAGGTCAAAACTTGGAAAGTTCAATTGTGATTTAGATCTACCTATCGATCTATCTATTTTTTGGAAGGGATTGGCCCTATAACTTCTGTCTTTTGGAGATGGAAATAATCAATGAGAAAGAAGCAAAGAAGTTTCCTGTGACAGGGAAGTGATGTGAAGGTTGCCACAGTAATTTCCTTCAGGCAAAGTTGGGAATTTTGTCTGAAGCTGTGGTAGAAAAAAAAATATATTAAAAAAAATCACAATAATGGCAAGTTCTCATATCTGTGTTGGACTTGATGATCTCCAGAGATCCCTTCCAACCTCTATGGTATGATTCTGTGATTCTGTGTCTACCTTGGACAAGCATTTTCATTGCTCTGTTCCTAGGCTTTCTGCTTACACCTGAAAGCTAAGTGGAAAAGGTAAGCTCTTTATGTACCTAACAGGGAGCTGTAGACTTCTGGAATTATGGCCTTAATTCAAATGGAATCTTGTGCTAGGGTTTCCTGTCCTTTAAAAGTCTGAGTCCTTGGTCCACAGGAGATAGAGAGGTATAATGGAGTTCTCATAGGTGAACTGGGAATACAGGAGTTGGAGCCTCTTTTAGAAAGTCCAGGCTAGCTTAATTATTGCATAGTTGAGAATGCAATTCATCACATTTTATTGCTGGGTTCTTTGAGTTCCAGCTGGTGAGTTCATTTTGCTAACATCCACACAATATCTTTAGCCTGGGTTGAAATCTTTTATTCTGTTTTCCCTAATGTTTCCACAAGTCACTGTCTTTCCAGGCAGAATTTCTCCACTTTATGCATCACTGTCTCCTTCTCTCCAGTTTTTGGATCTCTCTCTCCTTCTCCCAAGACACCCTCCTTCATCTTCTCTCAGAGTATTGCCTGCATTCTTCCAACTACATATTCCCTTTCTCTCTTGCTTGGAGCCACAGGAATATGATCTATCTACAAATAGCTTTCTTCCACAAGGGTGGCTTGACTGCAACCCCATTAAAAAAACAACAACCAAATCCCAAAAAAGGCCAGTGTATATGAAGACAACAGTCCACAGGATCCCCATATGACTGCCTAAGAAGTTGTGTACCATTAAAGAGCTTATACTGCAAGACTTGCTCACTTTATACAAAGCTTGCATTCTACTTGGGTAGCAGTTATGGCTTTCAAGTCCAATTTCCTTGAAAGCTAAGGCAAGGTTGGATCTGCCTGTTTTGATTGACCCCATATAACAAGAGGAACTGTGAAATTTAGATCCAAAATTTGAAGCTGGTTTAGTTCAGCTTTTATGATTCATGCCTTTGCTGTGCTAGTCTTGACAGATCAGGAGAATTACACACCCGTGCTTCTCTTATTTACACGGTCGAGTTGGTTTGTGATCTCCTGTAGAGTTCATTTCAACCCCCTCCTCCCCCCCCGCCTTGTGCTTGGTGAAGGAAGAAACTTCAGTAACCATCAGCTATGGCATTGATCCTTCAGAGAAATTAACCAACTGAACTGAGACTTACTGTGAAATCAGTGATGCTCAGCAGTTGCTAACTTCATTTGCAGCTCACCAGTGTTAATGCATTTAAAGTATTGATCCTTCCTAGTGTGTTTTGCAGCTTGGGCTTCCTTTTGGCATTGCAAACACAAAGGCAGCTCTCTCCAAAGCCAGGATGAGCAAGCAAAACCCTTCGACCCCAAAAACAAACTCATTATTCAAAACGCTTGTCGGCTTGCTGCTGCAATTGAATTGATTGGCAAAAAAGGACTGTGGCAGATAAAAACCAGATTATTTCAGAGCATGGGAAAATAACAGGCAAGAGGAAGCATCCTGCCATCTGAGGGGAACAAATCCTTCCCCCTTTCACTACCATTTTTTACCTTATTATTGCATTACTGTATTATTGTTAGGATTTTGCTTACATATAGCACACAGGATCCAGAAGGAATACTGAAGGCTGTGGTTGTGGTGGGAATTAGTTTACAGCTTGGGCTTGTGTTGCCCAGCAAAGTCAGAAGAGCACAGGATTTACCCAGTACTGATGCCAAACAATTCTGGAAGGACATTACCATTTAACACCATGGGATCCTAAAGTAAACGCTGGACTTTGAATGGATGACTAAAACAAATTAACTTACTTTTCTTTCTTTTTCAGCAATAAATGAGCCTTCAAATGTAAAGCTATGGCTGAAAACAGGGGAGCTGCTGCTTGAAGACCTCTCCCTGCGTAGCTCTGTACTTTCTATCATGTGCTCCCTGGGCTTTGCAGTGAGCTTGCTTACACGGTGCTTTCCCTTGCCCTATTTAAATGTTCCTGCAGCGTGTTCATAGTGAATTAGGTTACTCTATAGAAAAAGTGCACTGTATACTCCCTTTGGTTTCTCCAGCTTTTCCCCTTTTCCATAGATTGCAAGCTCATTGCAGTTTGTCTTCCTTTTTGGAAAATGTCATGCACATAAAGGAGATGCTGCTTAGAAGACTTGACTTCTCCCTCATACTATTTGTGACATTCCAGTTGCTACTGTTTCTCCAACTCCTACAAGTGACCCAAAGCCTTCTCTACCTTGAGCTATTTAATTGCTTTTAATTCTTTTACTTCTCTATACACCCTCTGCATGCCAAAGCTTCAGCCCTAAGCAACGATTGCATTCTGTTTGTGATCTCTGCCTTTAGATGTCACATCTGGGCATCTGCAGTGGCACACATCTTGTTCTTTGAAACATGCAGGTGTCTTATCCTGACCTTCATTAGCGCTGTGACGGATTCCAGCCATCCTGCTTGTTAGTTTATTACTTAGCTGCCTGTCAGCCACTCTTTGCAGCTCACCCACCATTACTCCTGATACAGAGATGCAATAATTAGGTACCTCGTTTTTCAGGCATCCTTAATTTTGCTTTAACCTCCTGATTAAAACAATACAAGCTAAGCCAGTGTGAAAACTCATCTGCTGCCAAGCTATTTGAAGAGGTCTTCTTATTTTTAGTGACATGGAATAGCTTGGGAGGGTTGAAGGGGTGAATTTGTGGCTCAGAGCTCCCTCTAACAGAGGCACAAAGGAGACACGATGCTTCCCTTCAACATGTAATGTCTACTGGTCTCTATGAAGCACATAGCAGAGTTGCACAACTTATCTGTCAAGAGCCAGTGATGAGCTATAATGTAGCATCTCTAAGCTGTATCTCTTAAATAAGGAGAGACATTGTGGACAGGCTCCAGGAGATACCTTTCTTCTTACTCTTCTGTCTGTACAAAAAAATGACTGACTTTTGTTTCTTTGCTTATTTTTGTCTTGAGAACTTGTGATATTTACAGAAACTTGGATATGAAGCTTTGGTCTACTAAGATTTTTCTCTTCTTGTCCTCTCTTTTTGCTTATGTCCTCTATGCACAGCTGCACAGATACACTGGACACTTTTTCAGGGGACTTCATAGTATGGCTCCAATACCTAACTCAGGACTGTACATGTGGGATGAGTAAACCAGAGCTGGAAAAGCTCCTTGGAGGAAGGAGAGAAGGGGATGCTTCCTTCTGCTTATCTTCCCTCCTCCTTGGAGAATGATGCTGGCTAGTGCCCACCATCCTAAGTGGGCTACCAAAGCCCTATTCCCTCAATATCTTTCTGACCTTTCTTGCTGATTTCCTTTTCCATTGTTATCAGACTCTCACCACATCTGACCTTTAGAGGAATGGGAGGTTACTCTGTGTCATGGTTGTGACTGCTTCTGAGCATCAGCAGAACAGGAAGAGAAAACTCAATTGAAACTACACTCTGTGCGTGCTCATCTGTTTTAGATACCAAGAGAACAAGACTAATTTATTATGAAACAGAAGTTAGCTTTACATTTTCATAATTAGGGAGGATGTTAATGTTGCATGATTGGAAAATGTCACCCTGCAGAACTAATTTGCCAGTGGGGCCTAATTGAAGTTCAGCATCATCTGCAGCTCCCCCAGTGATAACTTCCTCACGAGGTGCTGCAGTAATGCAGAGAGTGGTTAGTAGAAAGTAATTTGTCACCTTGTTTCCTAGCAGGTAGAGGGCTCTGAGAAGAAATGGCCGAAAAGAAGTGATATCAAAACCCAGAGCAGTCAGGCAGGGGGAACAAAGCACTCCACATAACCACAAATAACAGGGTTAATTATCCCTTCACTGTTGCAGAAAACAATAAATTTCTCAGGCACTCTGTCCTGCAGAGTTGCTGGAGACAGTTGGATTGGGCAAGTCACTGTATCACAACACAGTGTCACAAAGGTATGGATGGGTCTGCCCTTATCTAAAGCACACTTGAGATTGCTTCGTGCTCTGAATACAGATAAGACTTAGAGGGGCCAAAAAAGAAAAAAAAGAAAAAAAAAAGAAAAAAAAAAAAGAAGGCACACACAAAATACTGTAAGATCCAATCTCTTCTTTGCTGTCCACTCATTGTGTTTCTATGGCAAAGACACAAATTTTACTCCAGTATAAAATGGTGCTAACACCATTCGTCCAGTCTTCAAGCTAGGCCTAACCTGTCAGATGTCCCAGGGATTGTTATAGCAGCATCACCCTTTACAGTTGTATCAATTTTGCTGCAGGTCTTTCCATGCTCTCTGACCATGTTATGCCTCTTGTGTATCTTGAAGACACTGACCAGGTGTGCTTGGGCAGGTGAGATCCTGCCTGCTCAAAGCAGGAGGGTAGTATAGATCTGTAGGTGACCCTAGCCAGACAAACCAAGGTAGTCATTGTCTATGTGACTGTATCCAAAGTGCATGACACTGAGGAGATGACAGCTGCACAGAGTAAATGGATAATATGTGGCCCCTTTCAGAGATAGCCAAGAACAGCTGCAGCAATTTGCTCCTCCTTACTCACTATTTCCAGAAGTGTCTGTAGGCATATGCATTATGCATAAGGACAAGGCAAGGACTCATGTTTCATCCCTAGTATTCTCCCTTCTTCCAGTCTTTTAAGACATGGAGACTTCCAGGAGTGAATGTCTTCTCTATGAATTTAACAGCACTCACTGCGTTTTTCCTTTGAACTTCTCTGCTCTTACCTGAGCCCTTATTAACTTCAAGCATCAACTTATATCTTGCAGCAAGAAATTCCACAGCCTAATTACACCATCTCTAGGACCACTGGAAAAGTCTGTTAGCAACCACTACCTATTCATCTTTTCCTTAATACACAAGATTTCTTAGCTTCCATTATGTGTCTTCCCAGCCATCTCTGTTACATCCTAAATTATACTCTTGTTCTCTCTGAAGAGGATATTCCAGATTTTTCAGCATCCTCATTTTCATGTGACATTTAGTTTCATGGCTGTCCTTCACCTTTTGCTTTTGGATATACACAGATTCCATTTGGAGATGGCTTGGGAACACCCATAAGAGGGAATCTGTTAACAAAGACAAGGATTCTACATGTTCTGTTGTAACAGATAACCACTGGTAGACCTCAGGTTTTTGTACTGATCATCTCAAGGTACGTGCCTACAGCCTTGCTTAACTACATCTTTGGCTATGAGGTAGAAATTGATATTTAGCATGAGAGAGGACAGGGAAAGAAGATCAGACACAAGAGCTGCCTGCTGAGTTGAGCTTCATCAGCCTCTCTGTCTTCTCTGGGATCCCAGAGAGCTTTAGAAATCAGAACCAAAAGGCTGGACTTGGTTGGCTCCGGGACATCTGTGCATGATCAAGAAGAAAAGGATCTTGGTTCCATCCAGGCTTCCTACAGCTAAATCTCTTTGAGGGAGGGGATGTAAATTAAATTCCCCAGTACCCTCACATCTCTGCCCCTGTTCTGTCCATTGGGTGATGGTAAAAAAAGACTGTGATCTCCCACGCCATCCCTCTGATCTCTGGTCCACTTCCCCATCCTGGCAATGGGACATCCCACCTGCTGGGGAGTGTTCCAACAGCCTCCTGAGTCCATCAGACCTTCAGATGCAGACGATTCCACACCAGCCCCACCCTGGGGAGAACCTCTGGGGTTTTCAGGGGACTCTGCATGCCTGTGATTTACTGGCTGACATAAACACACAGTGAGATTTAATGTCACACCCTAACAAACACATGCATGCACCCATTTCATTATGCGGCTCCCTCCAAACCCCAGACATATTTAATGCCTTGCTCCACACAAGAAGATATAGCACATGTCTTATGCCTAGATGCTTTCTGAGAGATTTAGCATACACGTAAGCAGAGTTATAATGAAACACACACACTGCCTCAGTTTAATGTCCCAATGCCACCCAATGGGGAAATCACACCAGCTCTGTAATGCCCACTACACTACATTACAAGAGAATTAATTCACTGGAGGAAACTATAATCTGATTTCAGCTTTACAAGCCAGCATTATTATTCTTTTTCTTTCTATTCTTTCATGCTTAAACTGATTCGCTGTCATTCTTTGTCTCTCTCCATCTCCAGCCTGTATCTCTTTCAGTGCAGCCTTTCTCCATTTTATTTTCTGCCTGCTAATATTCAATTTAATTTTAAAGCCCATCCACTCTCCTTCTCTCTTCTCCCCCTTCTCCTTCTCCTCCTTCACTGAAAATCCCTCCCAATGGCACTGCTTTCTTCCTGATTTCCTCCCCATGATTCCTCCTGCATTTCTTCATTATCAGCATGTCAGATTGGAATTTGACAAGAAAGTAGAATCGACTGCTTTACAGCCTAAGAAGGATTAGTTACCCTGATATAAAGGACATTTTCATTTTCCTGTAACTGGAATATAGCTAAATATTCCCATCAGCTAACCAAAACTCTGGGCTTTGGAACTTCTCTGTTACAAATTACTTCTTGGTGCAGCACAGCTCTCAGAGACTACGCATCATGATGATATTTGGATAACAGAGCGCAAGAGGGAACATGGGAGATGAAGTCCCAGGACTTGCTGGAGTAAGAGGTCTTTGAGCATAGATCAGTCTCACCGCTGGTCATTCTCATCTCAGGGTATTGTTTGCCATCCCAAATCACCTGAGGAACACCAGCAAACTTCAGCCCGTGGCACATTCCCAAACTGCTACATCCTCTCGAGGAAGGGATGTCATAGATAAATACTCACTGTTGTTTTGGGGACCTGAGTCATCACCCTGGTCACAAGGCAAAAGATCTATTCAGGATTTGGAGAAGTTAATTGATTAACACAGCAAAATGGTGCAGCTGTTTTCTATACAACAGTGCAGATTTTCACAATGAGAGCCATTGGCCTTCAAATTCCTGAGCTGTAAAATCCCTCTGTTTAATGCAATGACATGCTGACTGATTTATCAGATCTGATTTATCCACAGAGCCCACACCTGGTAATGCTCCATCTCAAGCCATAAACCTCTGAAATGGAAAGGAGAGCACTAGGGCTGGTAACACAGATAGAGAATACAGGCAAAGACGGTTGGCATTTCTTTATGGATGGAAGGTCTTAGTCAGGACTCCCAAGCACTCAACACCTTTGGACTACAGAGTCACCAAGGTGGAGTGGTAGATTCCTCACAGACCAAGGTGCACAAATTCTTCTTTGCACCCCTAGCCAAAACCCAAGGCTTTGTTACACTGGCAAACTGGACACGAGCACCCTCTGTGATAGGAAAAAAAAGCGTAAGTTAAGAGCTGTGAGACATTTTTCTTCTTTCTCTTCATTTGCATTTTATCTAGACCATCAGATGTACATAGTGTAAGGTTATCTTCTGCTCTGACTCACACAGAAGTTCTCCTAGTACCAAGTAACTTGGACTGTTTAATTCAGGACACTATTCTTGGCTGTGGTCATTGGCAGAAGATTCAAAGAAAAGTGTCATCGTGCTCCAAGACAGAGAGTGAAATTAATTTGTGCCACCATAATGAGGTACCCTCATAATACCTAAGAGATTAATTTAAAGTCTGAAATGTAGCATGTTAGAACCCTCTTGAGAGTTGTTTTTTAAAGTTAGTTGTTAATTTCAGATGTTCTGGTTATCCTTACAAATGTCCAAGCCATCTTTTGGTCTGGCTGAAGTCCTGACCTCATTGACATCTTATGAAAATGAGTCCCTCGGTCTAACTAAACTCTGGATAACAGTAGATTTCCTTTGCCTGAAATATCTGTCTCATTCTTGTGGAATGAGTCAGAGAAGAGGAGTTCTTAGCTGACCTTCCTCATTTTATATATATCCTCTTGTTTGTGCCTTTCTTCCCCCCTTTTTCTAATTTACCAAAGTATAATTTCATAGCCATTATTTACAGAAGAGATTTATCAGGAAGTTAATCCTTCTTGTTACTCTTCCCTGAAAGCTCTCCTGTGTCCTCCTGAGGACATGATGACCTTTCAAATAAATTGTGTCTGCAGTGATCTGGATGACTGCAGTGCAGGATACTGAGTAGAGCTGGGGTCTCTACTGAGGTAACCCTCCGAATCCCTCCTTGACACAACATAGTTTGCTATGAGGTCAGTACAGTCACTGAGAAGCCCATTTTTGTTGCTGTTGTTCTGTTATTTTGGGACAGTTGATTGTTCATCTGCCTAGGATGTTCTAAAGCAGCCCCTGGTGTTGCTGGAGTTGCTGGGAGTGCCTAGGGTGCACATAAGCTGTGACCTTGTACTGGACATGCATCACAAAGGAATAAAGGAGAGGATATGCTTTATCTAAAGGATCATGCAGGCATGAGAACAAATGGGAATAAGCTCATTGTGGACCTTCAGCCCACATTGTGGCAACAATGCTTTTTTTTTTTTTTACCTCTTCTACATATGCTGTGTTCTATAGAGGATGTTCTGAACTTCTTGGTATGAGGATATGAGTGTGGGATGTGAATAGATGTGAAGTTTATATAGGAAACAAATGAGTAAGACCAGCTTGAGGATGCTACAATTGTCTCAGTCCTAAAGAGAACCTCCTCCACCTCCTGTGTTCCTCATTTTAAGGCAGATTCTTCACTATCATGAGACAAGCCTGACACTTGATTTCACACCCTCAGCAAACCCAGAGATAGCAATTAGTCATGGGTGCTCTTCTGCCTGGCATTCTCATCCAAAAACTCTCCACTCAGCCCCTCAAAAAGCTGAGGGACAGACACTGACAGTGTAATTCCCCTATGATCTGTATTCTTTTTCTTTAAGTAAGATTTCTTTCAATGGAGCTGATTTGGTTTAAGCTGAAAAGTGAGCTAAAGAGGCTAGGATATACTGTGCAGAGAGATCAAAGGGAGTTAAAAATAAGTGAGAGAAAGGAGAGAAATGCATGGGGAAGAGAGGTGAGCAGAATGAAATGGGGAGCCAGGGTGAAAGTGTAAGACATCACTCATGTAAAAGGTAAAGACTGTAGAAACTGTTATTCTTCGTGTGATTTTCTCCTAATCAGAGCATAGAAGCAATAAGCAGAGGAATATTTTCCCCTGAGTTGCATTAAAATGCCAATCATTTTCTGACTGAAGCTACTAATTTCAGAGTCATTAGGGGAGAGATTGCCAAGGCACATTTGACTGGATTACTTTTCTGAGGCCAGCTCTCAAAAACTACAGGGCGAGGATATCTTTTGCATACTCTTTAGTGGCCATGAGAATGCACATGTCCACTCTCATCCAGCAGATTCCATCATGGATGTCTTCTGAAACAACAGCAAAGCACAGACTTTCAGCCCACAGTAGCATGGGGTAATTAAGAAGAGACTTACAAACCTTGCAACTTCATGGCTACTAATCAATGTCTTGCACTTTCACTAGACTTTCAAGGCTCATTCCTTCATTCTTGGATTCACAGAAGAGTTCTGTTCTCTGGTAGGAATTACCATGGCTTTGTTGCCACTTCTCCATGTCCAGCAAAGGAGAGAAAGAGGCCAGGAGCTGGGAAATAGCCTAACGAGGGCCATATGGACGACAGGATCAGAAATGGAGTCTTTCACAAAGCAAAGCCTGTCTTTCACACGTGCTTCCTTCTCCAGAATGTATTGGGTAGTACTCAAAATCCATGAGCTTTTTCACTGGTATCATCCCAGCAGAGATGCCAATACTTACATACTGGCTTTATGTAAAAGGAAGGAGCATCGCAGGGAATTTGGCCTTAAAAGAAATGTGGATGCTATCATGCTGGCTTACAAACAACCCACAGGCAATGTATTAGCACCAGGCTTCTGGGGTAACGCAGAGAGAGATGCAGAGAAGACTTCTAAGGTCATCATTGCACTATGGTAGAATCTGTCCTCTAGTCTCACCAAGATGAAGTTTGGTTTGTGATATTCATACTTGAAATCCCATTCAACAAATGACTTGCTCTCCATGAAACCTACGGCAAGCTCACACTCCACTATTCCACAGTTCATTTCAAAATATCAGCAGAAATCCACCTACCCATTAAAAACAAATATAGACACCTAAAAAACCAAACCAAAACAAAAAAAAGACCAACATATCAACAACAACAACAACAACCCAAAACCAACATAAAGCCCCTAAACTAAACCACTCAAACCATGCCACACAGGGGGAGAATGAAGAAGTTGCACATCCCTATTTCCTCACCGCCTACCAACTCAGACAAACCCAAAAAGCTGGTTGAATTCTGATTGACCTGACACCTGCACTTATGGGTGAGATAATCCCAGTGCAACTGAAGTGGAGATGAGACAGTGTCAGACCTATTTAAAGCAGTGCTTTTAAATTTAATTTCTCAGCTGGGGGGGGGGGGCTGAGGGAGAAATAGAATGCAACAGCTGTCTCATTAAACCATTGAGGGTTCCTTAAGTGAAAACCGAATAGATTAGTCATGGAGAAAATTAAGACAAGGTCTTCAAGCCATCAGTAGCTCCCAGTTTGAGTGAAGGAGGGAAGGGAGTTGTTATTTTACTTCAATCTCACTGTCCAGGGGTTCCAATTTTATTTTTAAATGTCTCAAAGCCAGATGTGAAAGCTTTTTCTTTTTCCAGTTGAGCAGTGATTTTTCTCCATCAGTGCCATGGCTGATGCACAGGGTTGGAGAAGCTTGCAGAAGTCTGTAATGCATTTTTAGTCAGTGATTTGAGTCTTCCTGCTTTTCCCATTTAGCAGCAATCCCAGATCAGTACCCTTGCTTTCCACCACTATGGACTATAACCAGCAGGATGCATCTTCAAGCTCCTGAGCACTTCTCTGTTATCTTTGACCTACATGGTGCCTACAGATCCATCCCATATCTTCAACAAGAGGGCCTTCTGGCACAGGAACAGACATTAACATGGTTTGGGGGACATTTTTTATGTTTTAAGTCTCCACTGAGCATCTGCAGCTCAGCACCAGCACTCTGGGGGATGAGCTATGTATGCGCAGTGCTTCTGGCCACTGGTTTGAAGTGGTGCCACTTCTAGCCCTGCTTCAGAGTCCAGTCGGGTCTCAAACTTCGCTGGCTCTAGCTCACCCTCTTTCCCTTTCTGCTCTGCCTTGGCAGCTTATTTTCTTGCAATATTTGACACAGTGAGGAGAAATCTGGTGGAGACTGATCCCCAGATGGACCTTCACCAGCTAAAGCCAAGTAATTTGGTTGACTTTCAGTCCGATCAATTGCCAGCTTAGAGCGATCAAGTAGCTGAGGTATTTACTGGTGGAGAGGATGTGGTGTGAACATGTCAGGAGTCTTACTGGGGTTAAGCTGCCTTACATCTGCTGCTGCTCCCCTGACCCATAAGGATCATTACACTGTCATAGGAGGAAATTAAGTTGGTTGGATGTGATTTGTTCCTGGGAAATTGAGGCCGGATGCTACTTATCCCCTGGTTATATTTGAGGTGCTAAGAGACAGATTGCTTGGCTATTTGTTCCAAGAATTTTCTGAGCATTGAAGTCAAGCTGATTTGTCCCTAATTCCCCAGACTCTCCTTTCTTTTTACTCTTTTTCAGGAAGATGATGTATTTGCTAGGTGGTAATAGCTTTGCATTTCTACCATGGTTCAAATGACAGAAGGCTGTTCTGCAGTGTTGAAGGTCCTTCCTTCCCCATGGGATGTGGGAAAGGAAGGGCAGATTATTGTGATTATGGTTCCTACATTGCAAAATTAACCAGGGAAAGCTTGCAACAAGCTGAGAAGCTGTGCTTGGTATAGTTTCGCTGTGACTTTTACAGATACACTGATAGAAAACATAACGTCTGCCTGCGTTTATATCCAACCAACCTGTTATTATGGAAAGATGTTAGAGCAGGCTAGATGGGAAATAAAAATAAACAGAAGCTCTTCATGTGTTTTTTTCTTTTTCAACACAACTATCACTTCTGTTGTGATTATAATTACGTTTTTTTTTTAATAAAGAATCATGCATTATTCTCTCTGTGTGCTCACATTGTTATGGCTCTGAAAATACAATTGGGATATACACTGCTAATTTCACATCGAGGACTGCATCGTAGGGAATTAAAAAATAAAGGTGGGGGAACCTTGTGTTCTCTGTTGTGGCAGCAAATAATAGCAAGCAGAATTCAGTTTGCTGGCTCGGCTGCCTCTTGTTTCCTACCTTAAGAGAGTGAACAGGGCACAGAACAAAGCCTGAGCTGAATATTGCACGGGGTACGCTCTGTTGACCAAAATGCGAGGGTTGCTGTATGTCAATGGCACAAAACAAAAGAGATTTTAATTGCAAACATTGATCATGCCCTTTGGTCTCCAGCATGGGTTGCTATGGCTTCCTCACTCAGAAGCTTTGCTAGCTGTAACTTCACAAATATATATATATTTTTTGTCACGTGACCTCGTCAAAATGATGGGAAGTTTTCTTTCCCCCTTTCTCCAAACATTGAGCAATCCACTCTTTTCCCTTTTCCCTTTTTAAGGTTGTGACAAAATCCTGTTAGCCAGGAAGCTGCTGCTGTTCCTCAGGCCACAGTTTCACTCTCACATGAGCAAACTGCAGGAAAATAGAACTCCTATATCCTTAGGCTAAAGAATTCGGTGTGCTCTGACTTTTTTCTCTGCTTAAGGATTCAGAATGGGTAGCTAGAGGTAGCAAAAGGTCTGTGTTGTGGCCCTGCCATAGATCAGCTAGCTGGGAGCTCTCCTGGGAAGTCTGCACAGACATTACATCTGCCTCTCAGAAAACCTCTGTAAATACCAGGCTGCAGAGCAAACGGTGGAACTGCAGCCTCTTGTGAGCCTTTCTCCGAGTGTGCCTGCGAATGAAGGCAGCTAATGAGTAGCTATGGGTCTGTCAAATGCGCTGTGAGAGTGAGCCAGGAAAAAAACAACAAGGGAAGGCCAGTCCTCTGATCCTGAAGCCAGCCACCAAAACAGTAACGTGACTGAGCCATCTTGTCCTCCAGTCATAGCCACGGGGTCTGTGCCAACTTTTGGGAATGCCCTTGGCCGAGGATGGCCCCTATGCTGCATCTGAGCACAGCTCAGGGAAATGTTTGGAGTTCTGCATCCAGATCTGGGATGCCCAGCACATGTGGATGTGGAGCTGTTGGAGTGGGTCCAGAAGCAGTCATACAGAGATGCTCAGAGGACTGGAAAACCTTTCCTAGGAGAAAAGGCTGAGAAAGATGAGCTTGATCAGCCTGGAGAAGGCTCTGCAGAGACCTCACTGTAGCTTTCCACTACTGAAAGGGAGCTTTTAAACAGGATGGAAAATAACACTTTACATGGCCTGATACTGATAGGACAAGAGGGAACAGTTTCAAACTAAAAGAGAGGAGAATTAGATTAGATGTTAGGAAAAATGTTTTTACTCTGCAGGTGTTGAGGCAATGAAACAGGCAGAGAAGAACAGAGCCAACACAGAGTGTGTGAGATCTCCCAGCATTACTGTGTTGGCCACTATACTGATGCATATGGTTAGTCTGTGCCAGGTGCTGGACTCTACACTTGATGTTGTTGAACCTCATGAGGTTCACCTATTAATAAGGGGGGTGAGGGTGTGGGCCTTTGGCACACAGGAGCCTTGGCACCTTGGAATCATAGAATGATTTGGGTTGGAAGGGACTTTTAATACCATTTAGTTCCACCCCCCTGCTATAGGCAGGAACACCTCCCATCAGACCAGACTGCTCAAAGCCCCATCCAGCCTGGCCTTGTATGCCTTGAATGCCACTGGGTGATGCATTCCCTGTCCACAGGGCAGATGGGAGCTGCATGCACAGCTGCTCTCTGTGCATGTGATGGTGAGCAGGGCTGATGGATATGCCACATGCAAGGAAAGAGGAAAATGGTATTTTAGGGTTTACACGTGTAGTGTTATAACTACACAGAAGAAAAGCCTCAGTACCATACTGCTTTGAGTTATACAAAACAAAACCAAAATTTGATTGATCTCAGGCCAGACAGTTTATTGTATCCAAAACAATGGCTCCATTTAGAAACATTTTACAGGATGTGGATAAAAAAAAAAAAATGCAGCAAAGGACAGGTCTTTTTTTGGCAAACAAAGGCAGTAGTTCAGCTCACCACTCTTCACTGGCTGTGGAGGAAGGCGTGGTTGGGTAGCTTTGGTTTGCATCTTGCATCACTGCACTGCCAGCTACACTGCTTAGCATGGTCTGAGTATGGCCACAGATAAAGAGGCTGAGCTCACTGTCAGCAGAGCCATGCAGTTGCTGCTGTCAGAGGAGTGAGATATTTCAATTATTTCAAGAATCATAGAGTATTTCCTGTTGGAAGAGTCCCACAGGGATCATAGAATGGTTTGGGTTGGAAGTGACCTTAAAGATCATCTATCTTCAATCCCCTGCCATGGGCTGAGTTGCCACTCACCAGATCAGGCTTCCAGAGCCCCATCCGGCCTGGCCTTGAGCACCTTGAGGGATGGGGCATTCACAGCTTCTCTGGGCAGCCTGCTCCAGTGCCTCACCACCAAATGAGTAAAGAACTGACATCTGACCTAAATCTCCCCTTATTTTAGTTTAAAATCCAAACTGAAGCCATGATGGGCAACACTGCAGAAACTCCCTGGGGTTTTCACTGCCACCCTGGAGATGCAGGTTGTTTTGACTACCTGCACTGCAAGATAGACTCTAGAAAGGGGAAATCACAAATGTTACTGCAGGGAGCCTATTTCTAACAAAATTTGAAAGGGTTTTCTAATAGCATTTCTAGGGTTTTACAGTCATTTATGCAGAGATCTGTTCAATGTATGGAGTTTGTCTCTGGGTTTAATTTAAAATTTCTCACTGCACGCTTATGTGTGTGCAGGCATAAGTTTAGGCTGGGAGATGCTGTTTCTTTATAACCTTGCCAATGTTTTCCAGATTCCAGCCCTTCAGAGACAATTCCACAGAGTAGCACCGGCTTCCTGTAAACATCTGAAGCCCTGCTTCAGCTTGATTCATTTCCCATCGTGTCCTTGTGCTCTTTATGGGCTGGCTCCAACAGCTCCTCCTGCATTGCTTTCCTTAAGCTACCTGAAGAGCTGAGCTCACCATCACCTTTTCGCTAACAAACAAAGAATTCAGACTGACTGCCGCTTGGGTTGACTTCCTTGAAGAATCATGAACACATGAAAAAGTTTGTCACGTTCCCCAACTCAATCCAGCCTTATAAAGGGGCTTTTTGCCTTGCAAATGCCTGCGGACAGCAGTGCCTTGCTTAACCATTCCTATCCCAGGAAAGCACTAAATGGACTTGCTTTGCTGCAGTAAACCTGCTAATGGATTTTTATTATGTTTGTTCTAATGCTGGCATAATTTTCCCCAAATTTATTTCAAGTTTGCTTGAAAACCTCATTTGCCTAATTGTAATAATAGAGCAACATCATATGCAGATGTCTTCCTTCTTTCTCAAACTGAATTTACTTTCAGTTGACAGTCATACAGTGTTTATTTTTCAGGGAGAAGATTTATAGGCAGGTGTTCAAGAAAAGATGTGTACATCAGGTGGCATCTGGGTGCTGTTAAAAAAAACTAGCACGTTTGAGCATAAGCAATAGACACAATCCATTACCCTAATCTGGCTGTGTATATCTATAACAGCAGACCATAGAAGAGTGTAACGTGGGAGCTGGGGAAGAGCTGGAAGGAGAACATGCTGTCTGAAGGGCTGTGTTATAGGTAGATGCTGCCTACAAGCCCTGGGGAGCTCTGGAGCTTGCGTGCTGCATGTGGGTGACTTGTTTGAGATGCATCAACACAATACAGGACATAACATTTTTGATAAGGAGAGAGAAAAGTCAGAGAGGATTAAGAGGAGTGTACAGTTGGAAGAGTAGTGTGGTTAGGATGGTACTTTACAGGTGTTATAGTTGGAAAGAATATTGTGGTGAAAAAGAAACAATCAAGGAAGAAATGCTTACCTGTATGCAGGGATCTTGGCTCACAGTGGATAACTCCAAAAAGGAGGGATCTCCAGAAAGAGATCCTTCCCCAATGGTAGTCAGCCCTTAAATGGGGTGTCTCGGACAGGTCACACAGCTGAATTGCCTTCACCTGTGCTCCCATGGCTGACCCAGTCCTTGCCTCAGGTGATCAGTCAGTGGTTCAGGCAGTGATTCAACAGCTCCTCATACAGAGGAGGAAATGCCTCCACTTGATTCAGGCAAAACTGTGAGTACTGATCAGCTATTTACTTCATAGCTGACCTAGCACTGAGCATCTCTGGCAACAGTGAAGCCTTGAAGGCACTGGTTTGGAAAAAAATGACACCAGCCTCATTAAAGAATTGTAAAAACTGAGATACAGAACTCACAGGTTGTATTAGACCCTCAGAGTAGTGTGACTACACGCAGTTCAAGAAACAGACTCTTTCTCCCCATATTGTCAGTAGACTGTAACCAAAGCTCAAAGTTTTTGCCTTGAAGTGGGCAGAGTTAAGCTACAGATCTGAGCTATCTTCATCTTAGCTCTTGTTCTCTTCTAATGGAAGAAAATCCGTTACTGCCAGCTGCCACTATGATGTCATGGGGATTTTGATCCTGAGGTCAACAGGATTTTGGGAACAGATGGGAGAAGAAAGTATTTCATACCATCAGTGCTCAACAGCCCTTAGCTTCGATCCAAGCATCCTGCTGCTTTTTCTGCTTCTAAAGGTGTGTTGCTGTTCAAGACAAAAGAGCTTTTTTTCTTCTCCATGTTTGCTCTGTTGCTTTGTCCTCCTCTCTCAGCTGATGGAAGCAAAAGGAGCGGAATCTCCCAGTGCTGAAATGGAGCAGACTTTGCTCTTAACACAGGAGACCTAGTCCATGTCTGATCTATTTAAATGCTATTTAAATCTGATGTAGTGCTTGCGTGACCTGAAGCTCACCCATTTCTTCCAAATGCATGAGTTGACGTAACAGATGATTTCTCCCTTCCTTTGTGCTGTGGATGAACTAGGTGAGTATATTCTCTCAGCCATTGCAAGCACCTTGTTTGTATCTGGGTCACTTGTGTACAATGCAAAGGATTGCTGATGTGCGATGGAGCAGATTAGAAGTGAGAATCACTTCACTTTGATTTTGATTTTTGATGTGAGAGATTTGTTAGGAAGAAGTACAACTCTGCAGTCCCTCAGGAAAGATCTGCTGTTGACTCCAAGATTCTGGCTTCTGCCATGGGACTGGGAAGTTTCAGTGCCATCTGCCACAGAGTAGAGTTGGCCACACCTGCTGGCTGTGTCATTACTGTGTGATTGTGATGCACAAGTTCACAGAAAGGCTTGCATACAAGTCCATACAGGACTAGTGTTAAGTGAGAGACTTTTTCTGCATCTGAAAGATTAAAATTCTCCTCCTACTGCTGCTATGTTTGAGTTGTAAACCCTGAAGAGAAAATTTAATATCAGTTCCATGTCATCTCCTTTAGACTCTCCCTTTCCATCGGTCATTCCTGAAGGAGACTTAAATGTGGTACTTCAGAGAGGAAGCTGGAATCATAGAATCATAGAATCACCAAGGTTGGAAAAGACCCACAGGATCACCCAGTCCAACCATCCACCCATCACCAATAGCTCTCATTAAACCATGTCCCTCAACACAACATCCAAATATTTCTTGAACACCTCCAGGGTCAGTGACTCCACCACCTCCCTGGGCAGCCCATTCCAATGCCTGACCACTCTTTCAGAGAAGTAGTAAGTAGTTGAAGTAGTTGCAGCTGGAGCTGCAATGTCTCCAAAAGTGCTTGAAGCAATCAGAAGCCTCCATGCTTACAGCCTATTTGCTGGTTCTTTGTAGCATCCCTAGGAAAAAAAACCTTGATTCCTGCAACAACCTATCTGGAAATAAAAGTTTCCTTTCAGTATGGGAGCTACGATCTTGGTCTGTACTTGGGCTGCAGATCTGGTCCTTTTGAGAGAAAATAAAAGAGTTTCTGCAGCTCACTGTCAAAAGTTTTACAGACTCCTTTCTCTGAGAACATACAGGTTTCAGAAGGGCTGCAGGTACTGTGCAATCTACTGTTCTTGTAAGAACAGGGTCTGTTTTACTGTGTAGGCCATGCTGTCCATGGCAACTCCATCATGCTTCTGCTGTGAGCAGGTACAGAGATGGAGAGTAATAATCCCACTCTCCAGTTGGTCCCAACACAGTTTCTTTTGTAATATCTTGGTGAATAGCTCAACAGCATATGTTGTTACAAGTAAAAGTAAATGAAGATGTGTATTATTATTGTTATTATTATTACTGGGGAAAAAAAATCATGAATCAGTACAGGCTGGGGATGACTACCCGGAAAGCAGTTTGAAGAAAAATACCCAGGAAAGCTACTGGACCTCAAGCTGAAAATAATCCATCAGTGTGCCTTGCCTTGGGGCAAAGAACATCAAAATATGGCCTGCAATGAAGGAGGACCAAAGTCTCTTCTGTAGGTTCTTAAGTAGGAGCTGAGGAAGCATTTCATCTCTGCTAGGTATACTGATGTAAGATGAGCACTGGTGCCCCAGTTCTAAGAGGCTGCTATGTACCACACTCGGAAGAAATGGTGAAAGCTGCAACACAGGAAGAAGACGGAAGCGAATAAGCTTGTAGATGTCATTTTCTAACTCTGTCACAATTAATGTTGCCATGAAGGACAGAACTAGCACAGACTGCCTCTTCTTACAGCCAGACAATAAATGGAAAATTCGGCAAGTTTTCACTGTTTTCCAGTACCTTCAGGTTTAGACTGCATCTGCCAGTGGTCACTGCTGTTCACAGCCTTTTTGAAAAAATCTACCAAGCTGATTGCCAACATTCAGCTATCACAGATCCACACTGACTGCAAGGGTGTTCATGTTATCCTTAATATAAATTTGTGCTTCCTCATCAAGAGATGAAAGTTGCTCAAATACTCATAGCATCTACCTCAGCTTGACCACCCTGCTGAGGTACTGAAGGAATACAGAAGTCCATCCATCATAGGTGATCTCATCACTGGCTCTCAAAACCCAGATCAAACAAATGCACAAATAACAACAGCAAAAGAAACAGCAACAAACCAAACAGAAAATAAGGATTCTTTTCTATAGTCTAAGACCATCTCCTCTGGCTGATATTCAAGGCTACTGTGATCTCCAGGTTAAAGTTGATTGGAAAAAAAGACTTGCTGCTTATTTTCTGCTGGAGAATTGTGTATCTAAATCCTCTGAACTATGTGTTTTTGTTTCAATATCAAACCAACTTCAACTCTTCAATTTCCACATTCAGAGCAGAACATTTCAGATTGAATTTCGCCTTAGTATTAAAATGACCATGTGTTGTATTCTCCTATTGTTTTCTTGATCATCATTTTTTTCCGTTGTGTTTTCATTCCAGGCCTCCTTTGTTCCACCTGATTTCTAATCTGATTCCTTTCCTCCTCTTCCCATGAATGTTGGCTGTGGACATCCCCTGCTAAACAATCGAATTTATAAAGCAATATATATTGTAATTACAACCTGAAGCTTATTTCCGGGATGTTATCTTTGACCTGAAACTATGATGCTAGAAAAGAATGAGCAGAGAAGGTGAGTTAGGATGGCTTTCAAGAGAAACTGAGAAGACTGTCACAGAGTGGCAATATGCAGTGGACCAAGAGGAAAAGCATATTGGAAGACGTGTTCATGCAAAAGGTGGGTATCAGAGTGTAAGGTCTGCATTCCTGATTCCCCAGCAACTTTATTTTTCCACCAACATATTTTAGACTGCTTCTTTGCACTCGTGCTTCTTTCCTTACTTTCACCTTTGATAAAATGAAAAAAAATATTTATTTTTAGTGTGTTGCTTGCTTTGGGCTTGTGCAGTTGCTCTCAATGGTATTTTCAAGTATGCAGACAACATGTGAGACCTTGGTGTGTTTATCCCAAATATCTTTTTGCCTATTTGAAGACTTACCAAATTGCCTCTCAGTACTATATCCTTTAAGCAGCACTGACTTTCACAGAAGGATCTCTTGGAAGCATTCAAGGCCAAGCTGAATGGGGCCCTGGGTGGCCAGATGTGGTGGGTGACAACCCTGACTAAGACAGGGGAGCTGGAATTGGATGATCTTTAAGGTCTCTTCAAGCCTAAGCCTTTCTATGATTCTATGACTCTATGATTCTATGATTCTACGACTCTATGATTCTATGATTCTACATTCTAGGCCTCTGCACACTTCTGTGTCCTTCTTCTGAACTCTGCAGCTACATATTCTTTTTGGGAGGACTGTATCTATAGCTGATGCTGTGCATGTCTTGCAGACATTCATATTATAACTGATGACAGTACTCAAGCATCTTTCTGAAGTACTGCTGTTCCTACATTTCATGCACGAAACCTATTACCCTAATAGCCCTGCCTAAGCAGCTTCATGCTTATATCTGTCCTGTTCCTGTTGAATTTGTTCTTACTTTATTCTTCTAGCTCATTTTTCCTGCTCTTCTACTTTTCTCTTTGACATGAGGTTCTGCACCAGGACAAACTGATGTTGACTTATAAAGTTGGACTGGGGTTGTAACAGCAACCAAGAGGATAATTGTGGCATAGAATAATAATTCACCTGTTAGCTGATTGCAATCACTTTGAATTTAAAGCAATCCTTCCTGGTGTTTCAGTTGGTGATCCTAAGTAGTTTCCTGAAATAAGTCTCCTATTTGACAGCCAAGCTGTGCAGCCTAGCTACTTTGCAATACAAAATTCCCATGGGCCCGTTCCTAAATGTCCCCAGTGTTTTCCATGCATCAATCTCTGCTTGTGTGAAGCTTAAGCAAGGACTCTTGTGGGCAGCCTTGAAATGCTCTCCCACTACTTTGGCTGTGAATTCTCCTCTGCATATGTACATCACTTTCCACTATGAGCTAAAGGAAACTGTGCCCTTAATTTGGACATCTGTCATTACACAGAGGGAGTCCTGGCTTGTGCACCACTTTTCCCTTCCCTGTCAATGATGATATTGTTTGCTGAAGCTTTTCCAGAACATAGACTCGAGGATCAACTGGTGCCCTCTGATTATACGGCAGGGGAATCCTCCTCAGTTACTCAGTAGGTTAATTTCTGTTACATGTGCAAAGAGAACAAAATGCTCCTGATGTAATTGTAAAACCAAATACCATTGTCCATATGCGACTCCAGTTGTCTCCTTTGGAAGTTAGATGAGGTCTGTAATCCTGCCTGTAGTAATTCTGTGGGAACTAGAGGCCAAGGAAACAGCTTCATGGGAAGGCAGCACCTCTGCTGGCACCATTTTCATCAGAAAACCATATGCACATGAACCATCTTTGCGGCAGCTCTCCATTAACCTGCCCACAGCAGGGGGGTTGAAACTAGATGATCTTTGAGGTCCTTTTCAACCCAGGCCATTCTATGATTCTATGATAACCTCACCTGAGTGGACTGATGCTCGGTAAAACTTGTACTGAGCAGCATCCGCAAGAAGAACATTTTAGGCTCACAGGAACATATTTTGAGCTCAGAAAACTCTGAATGTCTTTAGTTTGCTTCCCACTTAATTCAGTGTGTAGTTATAAATCCTGATCAAGACTCAGAAGTCATCATAGCAGGAGCTTGTTTTGAATAATGCAGAAGAAGGCATCATGCAGCCAGACAGTTTCAGTGATGCAGCTGAGGAATTCAAGGTACTGAGCATCATTTGCTGGATGACACTTGGGGAAGTGAGGAATTAAATGAGACCAGACTCCAAGGACTTGGGGTCTTCTTGTGCTGACATGGGCTGACCTCAAAAACAATGCAGTCCTATGCAGTTTTCAAAATAGGGTAAAATCACAGTCTGAATGAAACCAGGGTAACCTATTAAAACAAACAAACAATGCACTTGAACAAAAATTTGGGGTTCCCCCTCCTTGCAGATTGATTGATTTCTTCAGCAGGTAAAGTGATAGAAAATAGCCAAGTAAATAGGAACAGGATGCATGATCTTAAACTCTTACTACAGGGGAAAGAATGAAACTGCAGACATGAAAACAGGAGAATTAACTGTTTTCCGATTAACAAACACAATTAAGGAAACAAAACAAAAAAAATACTGCCAGCACTGGGGAAGGTTATTTTCACTACTATTTTGATTATACGAGGCGGTCAGTGCTGGGTGACAGCTTTTTTCCTGATAGCTATTAGAGGGACAGAAGCAGATAACACTACAAACTAATTATTGCCGCAATCTGTAATTTCTCTGCAGGGAACTGGAACTGCTAGGGACTGGAGTGAGAGAGAGAAATTACCAATAAGAACAACAACAAATGCGAAATTGCAGACATGAAGGAGGAAAGTGGAACCAATGGGGAAATTATTTTCATAAACCAGAAGTGAAAGAATGGGAAAGTTGTTAAGCTGATTTCATGGGCTAGCACTAGCAGGTCTTTTAAGGTCAAAAAGAAAAGATTAGAGAGTCCTGTACAAGGGAAAACAAACCAACCTTATTGACGTTCAGAGAAAATAATATGTCTGGGTTATCAGTAGTTGCTAACAACTATTGCTAGCGCTCTCACAGATTACATGGACCTTTTAAACTGTGAGGGATGCAGAGCCACACTCCCGATGGGATTTGGATGATGAAGTGTGGGCAGAGATAGCCAAGCTGGTTATCCCATTATCCTTTTATAGACAATGGAGACTACTATAAATCCTAGTTCTTTTGGTCAAGGACTGTCTTTCTGGTAACTAAACCAAGGTGGTTAACTGCGGTATGCAGAATCACAGGATCATTAAATTAGAAAAAAGATCACTAGTCCAACCATCATCTCGTCCAACCAGCAATCCATCACATCATGCACACTAACCACATTCCTCAGTGCCACATCTCCATGTTTCTTGAATACCTCCAGTGACAGTGATTCCACCACCTTCCCTGGGCAGCCTGCTCCAATCCCTCACCACTCTTTCTGAGAAGAAATTTTTCCTAATATCCAACATGAACCTAATATCCTATATTTGCTAATATCCAACTTGAAGCTCCCCTGGCACAATTTAACACATATCAAGCCAAGAGAAATGACTCCTATCCTCACTGGCTGCACTGTTATGGCTGTACGTGAGCTGCTCAAGATTGGCTAAAAAACTAGTTCTGCTCCTTGTTGATACCATTTACGTGCTGGAGTCAACCATGTGTGCCCTACTTGGATAGCCAGTGGTCCTCCAGAATTTATGTTACCCAGAACAGCCTATGTTTGTCTTGGTTGGTGCCATCAATCCCACTTACTCTTGTTGTGGGATTACAGGAGAGTATTTTGTCTCTTGGAGGGTCCTTATCTTATCTTGCTGCATGCATAGATGGGGTAGCTGGGCAGGCTGCACTCCCTCTACAGATCATCATTGTCTCAGTGAGATGGGAAGAACTGCATCTCAAAAATCACCTGTTTTCATCTCTTAAACCTGTATGGTTTAGTAATTTGTTCCAAAATCTTCCTGGGCATTGAAATTAGGCTGACCAGTCTTTTGTTTTTCTTCCTTCTTTCTATGTAATGTTCATTGCTCTCATGTCCTCTGGGACTCAACTACCATTCCTTAATTATTAAATGGAATGACTTAGCTGCTCAGTCACTTCCTTAAGCATTCAAGTCAATTCTGTGAGGTCCTGGTGGGTCAGATTCTTCCTCTTATCTCTGTACTCTTGAAGACGATCTTCTATCTCGTGGCACTATCTTCTACATCATCTTCACAATTCATTATTTTATCTATCTGATCACAATTAACCTACAAATATATATATATAAAACAAGAAGATAGACATTTCCAACTGAAAATCTCTGAAAATACAGTCCACTTTTGTCCTTCTCTGCAACACAAGCTATATGTTTCCTTTCCCTTCCTTTTATTTGTCTACTATTTTTTCTTCATTCTTTTTTGTTTTCTGCATTCATTCATTTTTTGTTTTTATCTCTCTATGTTTGGGCTTTTCCTTTGTTTCTGCATTAAACTTGTAGCCTTCTTCCCACTCTATGAAATGCCTGAATGTTTCAGTTATCTTTAGGACACATCCTACTGCACTTCTTCTCTAACTTATTTTCACATACACTAGATCTTGACATCTGGATGCCTCCTTCATACACCAGAAAGCATGGGTCCCACTTTTCCTTATTCCATGGATGCACTGTGGGACTCAGTTGCTGGTTCTTATATAGCTCACTTCCTACCATACTCCTTCAAAAAAGGTTTGAAATGATTGCCTTCAGAATCACACATGGACAAAATGAAACACATCATGTATAAAATAACAAATAAATTATTTTTAGCCAATCTAACTCACCATCCAAAGTGATATGCACAAGCTTTAACAATAGTAATGTAATTACAAATATTACATACATGAAAGAGGGGAGATGTGACACTTAGGAATATGGTTTAGTGGATATGATAGTGATAGGTTGACAGTTGGACTAGATAATCCTAGTGGCCTTTTCCAAACTTAATGATTCCATAATTCTATGAATATTAGGACCTACCCGTTTTATGACATTCAGCTTACTGCAAGGACTGAGTGATCCCCAGCTCATGTGATGTTGGGTCAGTGCAGTGTCTGTGGCCTTCTGCTACTGATGTCAAGAGACATATATGCATATATGTACAGTGCTTATTGAAGTCAATGTGCTAGAATCCCCAAAATACATAGGCTGCTCTGAAAATAATGCCTCCTATTTATTTCTGTGAAAAACTACAAAAAGCACAATAACACTATTCGGTGGAACAAATTCTTAGCTACAAAATACACTTTTTCAACATAGTCACAACTATTAGCTTTGCATTTTCACCAGTAATAAACAACAGCCTGCATGCCACACTCACAAAAATCTGCACCAGTGGAGGTGACACACTGCTTCACAATGTTTCACCACCTACCACCTCACTTTTTGGTCTCCATGAATGCAAGCATCAATGAATGTCAATGGGTGCATTTTTTTTTCCTCATGGAGGAATTCAGTGACACATCTTTGCTTCACATATACTTTCATGTCAGGTGCCATTTTGCCAGACTGCCCTTCTGCTGCTATCTGTTGTACAGAAACAAAGTGTAACAGAGTATTTGTGGTAAGGTTCAACCTCTATTGCCATAATACCAACTCTGACATCAAGGCCAACGTGATAGAATAGGAGGTGCTACTTTTGTACTCCTTGTAAGTGGTGTGCAGAATGGTGAAGATGAATGAGGAATACTACTGTTGAATCTTGACCTCATCTGGATGTTGTCATGTAGGTGTCCCCTCTCTGGAGGTGCTCAAGATCAGGTTGGATGGGGCTCTGAACAGCCTGTTCTCGTGGGTGGCGACTTCGCCCATGGCAGGAGGGCTGGAGTTTGATGACCTTGAAGGTCCCTTCCAACCTAAGCCGCCCTATGATTCTACACTTCTATGCTGGTTTCATTCATTGTAGGGCAAAAATCTCCCTGAGACATACAGAGATACGTCTACATATGTGGCTCACTTCAGTTTGGTTCAGTGAGCAGGATCATCTCAGTGCAGGCAAAAGCAAGGGTTGGATGTAAGGTGCAAGCAGTAATGCAAAGGCTGGAAGGACGAGGTGAGGAGGAGGGGCTGTGTGGATGCCACCCACCTCAGCCATAGTGAGCTGGCGGGTGTCAGCTTGTGCACTGAGCTCCCAGCTCCTCCTAACCCCAGGGGAGCTCCGCGAGCATCCTCCTGCTCTGCAGGACTTTGCACTCCCTAGGAAGCAATGCCCATTAGTACAGCTCTGGGCTGCTGCTTTTTGTATTCACACATCTCCATAATGTCACACACAGAAATGTGTTTGCAAACAGAAGACCAGGTGACTTACATTTCCCTCTACTACAAAAGCTGGCAGAGAAGTAATTGCTGGAGGGAAGCATGTTCTGAGGGTTTTCAAACTTTGATGCCCACTGATTTGCAAGTCTCTGTAGTTGAAACTTGCAGTCTCTTATTTTGCAACACTGCTCTTCTGGGGAAAGAAACCACTCGAAAGGCTCTTGCTGATTTCAGTGGGGTTTTGACCAGACCCTCAGTGAACTTTTAAATGACTTTAAGTGAGCTAAAACTTCACACGTTCTTCTTTATCCCATGCAGTGACTGATTGCTCCAAAGTTTTCTACTTTTCAGCTTACTAGAGAACTGAAGATACTGTTTCACCTTGCCTGACTGATTTTTGTCCTTCCCTCACACTTTTAATTCTCTGCTAGCTATTTTATAAGTTAGGTGGCAATGTTTGCTGTGTAAGTGAGCCCGTCTCAGTGTCTGGGTGTGCTCCAACAAGCCCGGTGGGTTTCAGGTCCTGCATGCAACCTGGGGCACTGCTGAAAGGCAGATAATAAATACTCACAGCACAAAGTGAGAGACATGACTGATTTTCCAGCTGCAGGCTGACTTCTGTAGAGTCACTTAAGGCTTTCTGTTATTCATGAGATGTGGCCAGTCATACAAATTGCTGAAATTGTTTTTTGGTTTCCTCCTGGGCCTTAGGAAGGCTTGAGGGTTGGGATTTTTCTGCTTAATAGAAAAATGATAGATCACAGGGTAAGGAACAGATCTGCACCTAGTAGGAACATTCAGACAAAGTAACTTCTGGGCTCTTCAGACACCCTAACCCTTATCCTGTGATAATCCAGTGACCCACTGGCATGGATTACTTCAGCTCAGGAACAGCTGCATTATCTCCCTGCTTTGCAAATTCGTGCTCCTTGCTTTATCCTTTCTGACTGCAGTACTACGTACAGGAAAGCTGCCGTGTGTTTAATGTAGAGCATTGTCATTGCACAGCTAACGGGAGGGGAAAAGGTGCCATTTAAAGATAAATCTGCACCTTGCTGTCAAGCAACTCCAGAGGTAGTTCAGAAGAATAAAAAAGAGAGAAAGCAGGAGTGTGCTGCTCAGGGAAGCCTGGATTTCAATGTGCCGAGGGGCAATCCAGGGTGAGAATCAAAGTATCATAGAATCATAGAGGTGTTTGAGTTGGAAGGGACCCTTAAAGGTGATCTAGTCCAAGAGTGAGGGCGATCTCCTGGCCTTGGGGTAACATTGCATAAAGAAATCTCAATAAAATTAAAAACTCAATTTGGTTGTGCTTCCATGCATGAACAGCTGGAGCAAGCTACACCACTGCTGCTCCAAAAAGAGTCAGTGTCCAATACCAAGAAGGACTGTGAGAGGAACATCTGTAGGTACATAGAAGGAATGACCATCACCCTAATTTCAAATGAAGTAAAAAGAGCAATTAAGCCTTTTTACAGTGCAATAACTGGGAGCAACAGAGTGCACCACTCAAAGCAACAGCTTAGTCAACAGGGAGGCTGTGTGGACTGAAACCCAGGCAAACAACACACTTTATTACCTCAATTTTGATATCTAGGAATTGAATTCCTCAACTCCTGCAATCACAGCAGACATGCAATGTAGTTCACTTCTCTCCCATAAAGTGACACGAATTTGGAAGAATCTTTCTCCAGTGATTTTGTCCTAGAGGGTTAATTTAGATTAACTCTTGGACAGCAGAAGGTGAAATTGAGACCTAGAAGAGGGCAGATAAAGCAGGTGGGATCCTGACCTGAGGGTGAATAGAGGAGCAGAAACCTTTGTTCTATTTTGTACCTAAAGGGAAGAAATTATATATGTGCAACAGCAAAGAAACAGAGTTTATTGCTAGCCTAATTAATGCTATAGCAGTCTAATCATCCAAAATATCTCACTTGTAAAGAAAAATGCAATTAATAACACAATATTGGTGAAGTGTCCTACAGTCTATATTATGATTCTCTCTCTGACAATGTCCTTCTGGGCTCCAGGGCTCTCAAAGCTGAATCAGGGAGAGGGTTACAAGTCACACCCATGCTGAGCTCAGGCATCATGCCCTTGTCCATAGAATTTTTGTGACTGCAAAAAGCACAGCTTTGGATACGACAACCCAATGCTATCCTAAGACCCTGCTTGTGATATTCTACTAGTGATAGTCACAATCATATTTCCTGGACTGCATGACTTCTCCTTCTTTCCTTCAGTGCTCAGATCATTTTCCTGTTCTACTTTTACCTGAAATTATTTATGCCTTCTTTTATTGCATCCTAAAACGGCACCTTAAACCATCTCAAGACTGCTGATGAGTAAGGAGATACTCAGGGTAGGTAACCTACAGAGCATAGGGATTTCTGGGCAGGAGTTGTGCCATGGCTGAGGATCTTATGTACATTACTGTAGGCAGAGTTTTAAGGGGAAAAAATGGTACCTGTGTAGCTCAGGATGGATGAGAGGGGATTTTCAGGATCACCGTTTTAGAGTTCAGTACCTAAATTCCTTATAAATCCCTTTTAGCCTTGTAAATTCTTTGTGAATGCTCTCGGTAAATAGGATTGCAGCCAAGAAATACCTGGATTGTGTCAGCCATTTCTCTTCTCCAGAAATTAATCCTGCAAAGGGATGAACACTGGCGAGGCTGTTGGTGTTGAGCTCTGGGAGTAGGATGATGGAGCAGCTGAGCTGCTGCGTGGCCACTGCTCTTCCAAAGTCATCACCGAGCTCTGTGCCTTCCCCTGCACCAAGGTGGGGACGGAGTGGGAAAAGGGAGATTTAAGCCTTCCAAGCTAAGAAAGGGGGTTGACCTATCGTACTGTAACTTGGTCTAGGAAGAGAGGAGATGGATAAATGTTCCCCATGCCGGCACCTTGGAGCTGCAGTGCAAATGAAATCTGTGCCTTCAGCTCGGTCCTAAATACTCAGGGGAAGGTGAGGATGAGATCCCTGGTGTAGTTCTCCCTTCCTACAAAATGAAAGCAGGCAGAGATAAAGGAGAGCTAGCCTCACACCAGGGTGGCTTTTCCAGTGTTCCCCAGCCCCAACACACCTCCTTTTCTTTCCTTTTTTTTTTTTAGCTATTTGCATTTTTCATTCATTTACACGTGATGTTAATCTTTCCTTAATCTCCAATTCCTTGGTGTGTGTAGGGGAGGATGAATTCCATTTGTTTTTGTTCCACTCTATCAGACACAGCAGCTATAAGATTAAATGATAACTGTGGACCTAATAATAAAAATACAATATAATGTAATGAAAGTAATGTAGATCTAATCCTCTGTTTTATTGCATCCTGAGTGCCTTTGGTGCTATTATTTTTTTCCTGTGCCTCTGCCTTTGACTTAGCTGCATCTTTTCAAGGAAGCAAAGGGATTTGTAAAGATTATAGTATTATTCAGTTGAACACAGACTTGCTGTGGGGCGCCTTTAATTACAAAACACTATCACTGCTTATAGGGATGTGTTTATATATGTGCATGCCGGTGTGTGAGGCAGATATTCCAAGCACCCTAAAGCACTAACACCAGCTCAGACAGCTGTACCTGGGCAATGCTGCTGTCTGCTTCGTTATAGTGTATTATTTTTGCGATCCTTCTTGCTGCTCATCTCCTTAACGCTCTCCTTCTCTATTACTTTTTTTTTGGTTATTTTAATCCCTTGTTTAGGGAGAAACTTCAGAAGCATGAAACCTCCCCCTCTGTTTTTGCCTGTCCCATTCTTGGGTAGCAATGCTCTAGAGGCCTGTAGGGTGCAAGGTGGTATTCCCTCTCTGACCTGCAGTGTCCTCACTGTTTCCTTCTCTGTCTGGATCATGCTGGAAATGTTATTTTGAATGCTGGAAATTTCTTATATCTTGAAGTGTGTAGCAGCATAACCATCTGTTAATAACAAAGATTGCTTTGCAGGCACTTCAGACGAGGTCTGGGATGGGTAAATAACTGGCCTGAAACATTCGGTCACTGGCAGAGAGATCTCATAGCTGTAACTTCAGAGGAGAGAATGCACTAGGTCCAATTCCTGATTTACTGTGCTTGTGCTCATTCGCAGAGGTGCATTGGCCAGGACATTGGGAGATGAAAATTACTCTTACTGCTGGGGTCAGAGACATAGGGGATGACTTTTGAGTAAATCAGGGACCAAGTGGAGCGTGGAGGACCCCAGGAGATCTTCATCCTGATACTTGTCCCCAGATCTGGGATCTTATTTACCTCCTCTAAAAGTGAAGATGTCTTCCAATTTTGTACTCAGTTTCCAAGTGCTCTGATACAGCTTATTGTCCTCCATTAGTTCTCATGGCCATGAAGGATTAATCCTAACACAGATCCTAGCAACGGTCTTGAACATCAAGCAGAAAAGAAATTAAGAATTCATCTGTGCAAGAAAACAATTCAACATAAAATACAGTTTTATTCTTTATAAGGATAAAAGTAAAGTCTATAAAATGCTTCCCAGAGAGGTTTGTGAGAAAAAGGAAATGTTTTCTACCCTAGACATCAAAGAACTCACTAAGATGTGAGATAACTGCAGATATAAGCTGCTGTCCTGGCCCAGGAGGGCCCTAAACGTGGATGCTTCACATCGACAGAGCAACCCCCTACCGCCAGTTGTCATCTCCTCTTGGTTAGGAGAAGTTTTGCATTGAGTAAACAAGTAAGTAATCACTCAGGGGAAGGGCCAGATCAGCATCTATGGAGAAGGAGTAGATTCATCACCAGATCCCAGCCTTGAGCACAGATCTCTCACAGGCATAGTGGTATTAATCGTAGAAAGGCTTAGTTTAGAGGGGACCTTAAAGATCATCCAGTTCCAACTTCTCTGCTGTGGGCAGGTTTGCTGCCCACTACATCAGGCTGCCCAAAATCACATCCAACTTGGCCTTGAATGCCTCCAGGGATGGGGCACCCAGAACTTATCTGGGTAGCCTGTGCCAGTGCCTCACCACACTGTGTAAAAACTTTCTTCCAGACTTCTAACCTAAATCTATCTTAATTTAGTTTAAAGCCACTCCTTCTGTCCTATCACTATAAGGTTGTGTAAAAAGTTGATTCCCCTCCTGCTTGTAATCTCTTTTCAAGTATTGAAAGGCTGCAGTGAGGTCTGCCCAGAGCCTTTTCTTCTCTAAGTTAACAAGCCCAACTTCCTTCAACCTATTTTCATAAAGAAGTGCTCCAGCCCTCTGATTTTCTTCGTGGCCCTCCTCTGGACCCCTCTTTATCCCGGTAATAGTTCAGCCCTCAAATCTTTATCTCTCCAATTTGGAGACAAGGATGTAGTGCGGGGCTAAATGGGATCTTACAGTCCTGACAGCTGTCCTGACATCGTGGATACATTCAACTCTACATTCAAGCATTGTGGTCTCAACTCAGATGACTAAACACAGATGTTCAGAACCACTGCAGATGTTCAAAGGCCATCAGCTAGTCTCCAAATGCTGCTCTACAAGGAAACAGATTTCTACTTGTAAGGGAGAGGCCTAGGCAAGGCCTTGAAAAGGCATCTCTTTGAGGCCCTGACATATTTGCTAGTTCCATCTCAGATGTCCCAGAGCATCTCAGGTGGCACCTCACACAATGTTAGGCAACTGAGTCATCCTCTAGCATCTGTGGACTTCAGCAAATAAATATCTTAATCTATAAATTAAGCTGATATGTTGTGTTCCTTTGACCTAGCCAGAGTCTAAGAAGCCATTTTAATATCATGTTCATAAAAAGCACTCTTAACTTGGGTGAAATTTTAACTGCTGTGAACTGCAGTTTGCTATTACAAAGCCACATTGTGGGAAGATGCATTGATAGCTACTCATAGTACATCACCTTTGGCTTTGATTGAGCTTTCATGATCTCTGTGTACATTGATTCCTTGAAATCAGCCTCAGATCCTGTGGGATTGCTCTGACTAGCAGGAACAATTTGAAAGATGAATTACCTAAACTAGCAAATGGAGTAAGGATAACTCTTCTCTCCTTCCCAAATACAGAGAAAGCCCTTTGAGACTGGACACAGCTTTTATATGTCAAAAGGTTAGTGAGTTGTGTTTTGTTCTGGGTATGGATGTGGTAATCAGATACCATACAAGATGTGAAGGACAATTCAAACAACCTCTCAACCTCTCCTGTAAGTCAGCGTATGGAAAGGGCACGATGCAAGTGGGTCAAGCCAGACATTTATTTGAGTTGTTCTAGAGCATCCCCATATGCCTCACCATAGGAGTATGTATTTACAGTACGTCTGGTGTTGTAGCTCAGACCTATGTGTGTATCTCAGGGATATCAAGTTGTACTCTATCCATAAATGTCCGCTGACTTGGTCTTTGTTCCCTCTGGCACCTCATTTTCTACTTGACAAACCAAATGCACTTACAGATTTCTTTGCCTGCCTTATCTGCTAAGGCTACAAGTTTCCCACAGTCATAGATATCTTCCAACCAAGAGTTAAGAGAGTCATTTGAAAAGAGGAAAATCTAATTCTGTGAGTTACATCTAACTCCAGATTCATTGTCATTTTAAGTACAAGGCGTATTTCTCCAGCAAAACCAGTTTAGTAAGTGTGGTTGGGTGAACTAGCCATACAATTCAACATCCAATTGTTCTTCTGACAATGATTGCTTCTCCTTACTCTGGAAAGCTCCAAATTGCTAGTGTTCTGCCCATCAGTGGGATATGCATGCTATCTATGTACTTGCAATATGCCTCCATGGTGTCTGTCACTGCTGCAGCACAAGGGAGAGCAGTGTTAACATGTTTGCAGTATATCTTCAGTGACATGATCTTGAAGCTGCTGCGTGCAAAGTCCAGTCCTGCTCTTTGAGCTGTTAAAGCATTAGGAGAATGCAAGTCCTAACTGTTGGAGGTTAGACAGTCTCTAGAGGGAGACATGCTCATACTGATTTCAATAAGGTATTGCCTTCCTATGATGTCTGGAGCTGTGCATTGTGTATTTACACTGCTGAGCTGAAAGTCATTAAATTTTTTTTTTTTTTTTTTTTTTTTTTGCTCAACACACCACCATATTCATGCCTATCTCATTTCTGTTTTGCACAAAGGAAACCGAGACACAGCCAGATCTTGTGCTTTGCCTAAGGCATCATAGCAAGGCCCTACCAAAGACTGCATGAAATATAGCTCTGTAGGTTCCTGGTGCTTCATCCTCTGCATTTGAACACAGCAAAACAAACCTCCTGGATCATGTCAAAGCAGAATTTAATAGAAATTTCCATGTGTTCTTAGCTGCTGGGATCAACTTGTTCTTGCATCCTACAGGTGTGAAGTTTTGGGTAACCATGAAGGCTGAAAACTACGAAGACATTAATTTCTATGCAAGTGATTTTCCCTTTCTCCTTTCCCCTATGTTGGGAAAGTGCTTCTTAAACACACAAGTCATTTTTCCTCTGGTGACATCCTGAGTAATTTTCTTATCAGTTGAGCACTTGAGCGTTGGTGTCGCTTGTCCTGATCTGTGTTGCTCTCTGCCTCCAATGTGCTATCAAAGCATTAAGAAGGCACTGAAGCAGAAGATTCAAGACTGGATTGCAGTAATTGTTAGGTGAACTGAGTAGAGTGGCATACTATCAAAAGCCTTGATCATGGCTGTAGTCTTATTTTATGGTTATCTTCTTGCAATGGGAGAATACATCAAATGTTGCAGTGATGGGTTTTTAGTTCATCCACTGTGTAGGTGCAATGTCTGGAGGTTTTGTGTGTACATCTGTGTTCTTGATGCAGATGGAAGATATTGTGAGTTGTGAGTTGAATATGTCAGTTCCTCACAGGCAGGGTGTGGAGGCAGCTATTGGGAAGTGTGTGAGGTTTTGATCTTCAGGATACTCTGATTTCAACCTCAGAACCAACTTCACCACTGGGCTTGTTAGCAGGATTCCACAAGTGTCTGTCAGTGATACCAGGATCACCTTCCTTCAGCTTGTACTTTCCAGGCACGAGGAAAAAAGATTCTCAGACCTTGAAATCCTCCTCCAGCCATCAGTTCCTCTTAACAACTCTCCTCAATTTACCAGGTCAGCACTGCATGATTTCTTTTGCTCTCTCTCCATCTCAGCTGGGACAGTTTTATCTTGTGTCTGCCCTCTCCCTGCCTGTCTGAGGAGTTGTAAGAACACAAACCTCTGACCCCAGCATCCCACCGGCTCTTCTCCTTGACAGTGTAACTCCTTGATGATGGGAAGAGGAAAATGTGTATGACTCTTTGTCCAGTAAGTGCAGGTAGCAGAGGGAAAACCTTCAGAAAATATTGGCACTGAATGATGTGAACCATGCAACAATGAAATGGTCACATGGAGAGAAATCAAAATATAAGATCTTAACTCTCTGCAAACCTGTCTTCTTCCCCATCCTACAACTGATGGTTTAGATTGGACCAGTGTGGAATCTTCTGCTACTCCCAAACATCACTTCCTAGTGAATGGTTTGAACTTTTCACTGGATAAAGCAGTAAGCCAGAGAAAAGATCTATATTTTTCTCTTGAGATGGAGGGAAATGAGATGGAGGGAAGAGGAAGAGGCTGCCCATAGGCTTCTCAAGGGGATGCTGTCAAATACTGTCCCATTTCAAATGCTACATATTTCAGATGATATTTAGATTTTCCTTAGAGAGAGACTAGACAGAGGCATGTAAAAGACACAATGCACTCTGTGCCATTCTGCTTACAGACCTGGGGAATGACTGTACAAAGGTGGTTAGTTCATCCAGAAGACTGGGGAGGAGAAAGTGAGAAGAGTTTGCAGAGAAACAGATTCTGGATCACTGTTGTTATTTATGAGATACCTATCAGGAGATGCAATAGCTCCTGAGCAATCTCTGCCATGGTGACTACCCATGTCCACCCTAGGAAACTGTGGGTGGTGATGATTTTCCTTCCCTTGCATCCTCACTGCTGTTTATGATCTTTTGAAACCTTACTCTTCTGAGGGAAAGAGTGAGTAAATTAGGTCCTATAAGTCTATATATTCACCAGAATGTGGGAGCCATAGACAGTTAGACCACAGTGTCAGAAGAGACTGGAACTTATGAAAGTCCAGGAAAGTGCAGTAATAATCACCAGTAAGGCTGGAGCTGAAAAATATCCAGTGCCAGATCTTCATGCTTTTGGGTTTAGGGACATTTGAGACAGAATCCCATTCAAACATCCACTCAGATCTGCGTGGGTCAAACCAACCAAGTCAAAAATTAGAAACAATTGTGGCAGGATTAGAGAATGGAAGAAGATCTTTGTCTCAGAAGGGAAGTGAATGGGAAGTAGGGAAGAGTAAACAAGATTAACCAGGGGTTTAAAATTAGTTCTGGAAAGGTGACAGTTGTTCATGGCTTTGCTAGGGACAGAGTGGGACTTCTGAGTTCCTGAAGCAGTGTAATCTTTCTGAGGCTCTTAGCTTTTTGCATAGCAAGTTTTTAGCTTCATTATTTAAGCCAAACCAATGTAGTGCAGGCATGCATATTTCTGGCTGTTTCTGTCCCCATTTCTGTCAAATAAGTTCAACAGGATGCATGTGTCTCAAAGATATAATATTCCTATGGATTTCAATGTATGAAAGAGAAAAAAAAAGGTGATAGATGCACCTTTCAGTTTCTTTCCAATGGAAAGGCAGTATTATGTCCCTAGTAAATATTAAATATCAGATAACATGTACAGGGATATCTCTGATCCTGAAACAGTGGATGCTTCTATGTAATTAATGTTTGACAACTGATATTGACAGCATAGACATAACCCTTCCTTCAGAGAAAGCTCCTGCCCAAGTTAGTTACCCAGGCTTGGTTAGATCTTGGGACATCCTTGGAGGAGGAACTGTTCTATGTAGAAAATGCTCTCATAGCTGCAGCTCATGGAAGAAGGTGCTATCTGCATTTCTCAAATCCTATTTTGAAAAAAGTGTTTGCATTCAATCCCATAATGTGCCCTTGTGAGATACTTCTGCCATGCCCTTTAAATGTAATTACAATAAAACAACTCTGTACACCCTCAGGCACACAAAAGCACAAGAGGAAAGCTGTAAGAAAGTTATATCTACAGTAAAAATAATCCAGTATGGACATGGGATGCAGTGTAAAGTGGGATGCTGGAGAAGGGCCAGAGAACACTCGTCTCCTCATTCCCTACTCTTGTGAAAAATGCAGAAGTTCCCTTAAGGCCCTCAGAGTGGTTGAGTCTCTGTCTCACATCTCACTTGAAAGGCCATCTTACACAATTAGTTACATATTACTGGTGGTTAATTGATATCTAAAGGACACCAGTACTACAGTTAAAGCTAAAAGTCAATTAATGGCTTCTTGCTTTGCTCCAGCCGGTGTTAATGTGCACGAACAACCGCCGCCCCACCGACAGGTTGATTTGTTCCTGCTCCCCAAGCCATTACTGATTGCTCCCTCCCCTCTTCACTGACAGTATCAATCATCATGATTGATGGGAACTAGCTTGGTTTCCTAACGCTGCCAGGTCTCCTCGTGACTTCTGGGAGAATTTCTTCCTCCAGCAGGGACCTCTTTCTATAGTTTCAGCAGAAACTACTCGTTGAAATTTTTGCAGAAAGGTTTGTTTAGGACTGGGCTCTTTGGGCATCCTTAGGTTGAGCCATGCCGGAACCTAAAGAGATGAAAACTCCAGCCAAATCTTTCCTAATGGCGGAATGATTGGGAAGCACTTATTCCCCTGTGAGTGTAAACTCATTTCAAAAACTCTTCTTCAGAGATTTTTCTTGTATCCTTCACTTGGCTGCCAATCATCTCCAAACTTGTCTCAACTCTTCCTTACGACATTTACACTGCAGGACTGCAGGACTGCTCAGAGTCAAAGAAGAAACTGTTAAATGTTAGAGAAGTAAATACAAATAGATACATACATAAGCACAGAAATAATTTAATAAGTCATGTTAAAAACATGCATTTTATTGTTTTCTCATTGTAACGTGCCTTCCCTTAAACAGTTCTTCTGGGAGTCTAACCATGGACATCTACAGCAAATTGCAGTTGCTCAGGAGGATCCTCTCCATCATTAGAACTCATTTTCACAATACTGCCAAGCTTGCTTTAGATTTACTTCTGGAGATAGAAATACAGTTCAGGAGCAAGGGCTGATCTCATTTAGGTCCACTCTAGGAGAGCAAACCAGACCTGACTTAGGATGAAGCAAGGCTTGGCACCGTTCTGGGGTTTGACTCCCTAAGACTATTCCCAAGCCTTCTTATGGGGTTAGAAAGGGTCAAGGACTCTCCATAGATGTGTGGCCAGATGCTCCATGGAGTGATGGCATTTAGTTGAATGAATGTGAGCTGTGCTACTCTGGTAGACCACAGGACTGGAGAATGGAAGCTGGTGTAGATAAGTGTTAAGACCTCAGTGATAAAAAAAGAGGAAATTTCTGGATCCCAATGAAAGAGTGGGGAAGGAAAATTTCCAGAGCAGGGAAAACTGTAGAGGTTTGTAGCTTCCTCTGTGCATACAACCAAATGCAAAACTAGGGAGAAATTCCACCCTAAAGTAGGACAGGTGATTCCCACCCTACAGAAGTTCTTGCTAAACAACTTCATTCATTCCCAAGGCCAGAAATATCTTTTGGGTTCCTGACACCAACACATATTGAAGTGCTACCTTCATTAGCAAGGGACTCCACTGACTATACAGAATTTTCCTATGCATATGAATTTTATGTAATTTGAGGCTCCCTACAGTACCCAGTTCATCCCCATGGGATCAGAAGATATGACACAGGATCCATTGGTGATGTGAGCCTTTCAGAAACAGAATCTGAATGCAAGTGAGGTTTTTCTGGTCATCTCAGATGACAAATGCATTTGACTGCCATAGAGAAATTTGTAAGTGGACACCTAGATTCAGGTGCCTTGATCAGGGAGGTAAGCACTATCTCCCCAAGAATTGGAATAGCCACACTCATTTCAGGGTAGCTATTATCAAGTAATATGAACTCTCCAGAATAACACAAGAATGGTCACACTGGCTTAATCTGATAGTCTGTTTATCCCAGTATTGTGTCTCCAGGCATGGCCAACTGAGGTAAGCTGAATAATATGAATGTTAGAGTTCCAGTTCTCTGAAGTGATCACAGGCATAGGCTGATGGTTGGACTTGATGTTCTTTGTGGTCTTTCCCTCTTTAATGGTTCTATGATTCTATGATTTATGAGCCAGAGACCCATTGTTGTTCTTGAACTTTAATAAACTTACTTCTCCTCATTATAGTCATTACTCTTAGGTTTTACACGGGAGGATAATAATGATGCATTTTTTAATATCATCTTAAAAAGCATCGAGCCTCTTGTCCACTCTGTCCCATCACATGCCTCACAGGGTGAAGGTCAGACCCATCACATTTTGTAATGAGAACCAGTTGACTTGTTCCACTTGTCTGTTGGCTGTAGCACTGTGATACATCCCCAGCATTTCTATTCTGGCTGTAGTTTTGCAGCTGCAACAATACCTGGTCACCTGGTGTTCAAAAGCTGACCCTTTTAGGTTCTTCAAGGTCTTTTTCTCAATCAAGATGTACATGCCTAGAATCCCTGCTGTTTGACTCTGGTCACAGGAAGGATACAAACTGTGTTCCCTCTTTTTTTTTTCTGAGAAGGTAAATGAAGATAAGCAAATCAATAAGCAGTGGCAGCTGGTGAGCTGCCTTCACCTGATAGATGCAGTTATTCTGAATGTCTGTATATTATTCAAAACAAATGAAAACACGAATAGCATCAGTAAAGAAAGCCAGCACACACACAAACAAAAAAGCCAAATCTTTGGTTTGCATTGTTTTCACTGGGCAAGCTACCATTCAAATTGATGACACTTCAAACTGTGTTGGTCATGGATGGAGAAGAATTTTTAAATGGGACCTATTTGTTATCTTCCTCTGAAAGACAGTCTCTGTTCCTAGAACAACTGATATGATGGAGAAGAAGAATAAAATCAGTATGAGAAGTCTCCCTATGAATAAATTCCCAGGGAAGAGGTGGGCTTGGGGATTTAGGATGAGTTGTCTGGTTTTTACTCCAGGGGAGGTTCAGATTAGATATCAGGAGAAGGTTCTGCACTGTAGGGTGGTGGGCATGGCACAGGGCAGTGGGCACAGCCCCGAGCTGCTAGAGATCAAGGAGTGTTTGGACAGTGCTCTCAGCCATAGGGTTTGGATTTTGGTTGGTTCTGTGTGGAGCCAGGAGTTGGACTCAATGTTCCTTATAGGTCCCTTCCAATTTGGGCTATACTATGATTCAATGATTTTAATGTTGTTATGGGATATAGATGATTTTTTGTTTTGTTTTGTTTTTTACATTTGGCAACACTGAGAAAACAAATAGGGAGCCAAGAAATGGCTTTATCTGCAAAATATAGAGAAAACAGCAATATTGCTTAATCATGACACATCTTTCTAAGGTGATGGTAATCTGTCTCACATCATCTGCTTCCCACCACCCAATTTTTAGCTGCAGTAAATTCCCCTAACAAGAACTTACAGAACTGAGAGCAGAATCAGACTCTGGCAACCAGGCAACTGCATTGCAGCAGGCTCATGCATCACTTCATCTTTCTGTTTGAGAGAAACCTCACAGTAATAGCCATCATTAATAATTAGTGTTATTAATCTAATTGTTATCATCTTTCTTTCAGACGGCTCCAAAAACATTTGAAAGAGCTGTCATCAAAAGTGTGCTCTGTTTTCTGCTGGTGCGAATCGAGATATGACTGCTTTGTCATTCCTAGTTTTGTATCCATCTCACAGCCCTAAATGTTGGGCACTTCAGCGATAACTCCACACTTCAGACTGTTTTCAGCTTTGTTTTAAACTAAAACAAAGATTCATTTCATTTTTCAATCCTCAAGGTCAAAGGACCTTTTTTTGTTTGCCCATAAAAAGTTAGAAGGTAATGTACCCAATACTGTATAAGTTTTAAAGGACAAACCTGGAATGACTTTAGGATTAGGTTAGGATAGTTGTCAACAGAACTTTTCCAATGGGGAGTTGAGTATGGTGGATCTTGCTGGTGTGTCTCCTCATGCGAGTTCCTGAAGGCAGTGAGTTGGAGAGGCTGTCTGGTTGCAGTGACCGCGGTGGAAATTTGGTTTTATATCTGTTTCTTACCAACACTGCCTGTGGGGTTTGGCTGTGTTTGGTGTTGGTTCCCTTGAGATGGATTCTTCTGAGAGGATGAATGCACTACAGATGGGCTGTGGCACAGCAGAAGGCTTACAAATAAACACAAATGATCTGATGGAGGTAAATTTTGTTTTAGTCTGAAATGTTTGTAAAACTTACAGATTCTTTTAAGAGGAAAGAAATAACTCCAAAGCCCCATAACCACCATTTTTCACCCTTGAGTTTCCCATTGCACAGATCATGCTGGGCAGCAAATGAAGGCCATGACCCACCTGAGACCTCTCACCCCCCTCTTCCCCAGCCTTCCCTTGTCATCTAGGAGGGTCACTTAAATCTGACATGACTTCTTAGTGAATTATCTCATCATTACCAATAATCCTATTTGCTAGATGAGGCTGCCTCAGGAATAGTCCCCCACGGACTATTTCCCCATCCTTTTCTCTTCCATGTATCTTCTCTTAATGACAAGCACTCCATTTGTAGCTCACTTTTGCATCAGCCTGATGGATGTCACATGTATATTGATTGCTAGCTGAGGTCACGCCATCCTCTCCCCTATCAAATGAGAGGGGATTGCTGTGTTGTTCGCCTTCCCTCTGACAATGGACATTTGGTCCATCCCTAAATGCTGACAGACCAAAGGTCCAGGCTGGTGCACTAGGTCCTAAGTGGTCAGCACCTCTATTTCGCTATTCCTGCACCTCTGCATCATGCTGCCAAAAACTGACCTATGCTGATAGGTCCCATATTTATTCACTGATACAATATCCAAGAACTGCCCACCTGCACCCTGGCTACTATTATGGCATGGCTTGCATTGACAAGGTTAAACCTTATTACTCTAATAAGAATAGCAATTTGCTGAGAATGGTTCCTGGGCAATCCCTTGAATTTCTGTCTACAGTGTAGGAGAGGTCTGTTTGACTTAGTCCAAAAATCAGGAAGGTTGCTAGCAATTACATTATGGAGACAACACAGACAAGGTTTGTCCGTGCTGTGGTTGCTGCTCTGACAGCACATACATCCTTTAAATTAACCAGTTACTCTAGTCACTGCAGCATGGGATCAACTACCTGTTTTGCAATTTATGCCAAGTTTTTTGTTACTGAAGGTATGCAAGTTGCTCCAAAAGTAATGCCTCCTACTTATTTCCTCGGTAACTACAACAGATACAAAGAGCAAAACAATACTGTTCGGTAGAAAAAAATCTCAGCTGCAGAATGCTATTTTTCAGCAAAGTCACCACCATTAGCTATGCAATTTCTCCAGTGATGAATAAGAGCCTACATGCCATGCTTGTAAAAATCTGAACCAGCAGAGGTGACACCTTGTCACTGTTGCCTCAGCTGAAACTCACCACCCACCACCTCACTGTGCTCACATCCACTGTTTGGTCTCCATAAACATCAGCAAGTGTCAATGAATGTCAATGAGTCCAATTTTTTTTACATAAAGGAATTCAATTATACCCCTTTGCTTTATATGCACTTCCATGTCAGACATCATTTTGTCAGGTTGCCCCTCTAGAACCATTACACGGCAACAAAATGCAATGGAATGTTGGCAGGAAGGTTCAGCTTCTACTGCCATACTGCCAACATCTGCCTCTTATGTCATGGGCCAACATAATACAATAGGAGGCATTACTTTTGGAGCGGCCCTCGTAGATTGATGTTTGATAGTTCAAAGAACACACACAAATCCCATTTCAGGCTCACAGGGTGGAAAATACCGACATTCTTGCACAGGGATCTGTAGCAGCACAGAAGAGGGTGTAGGCTCATCATGTCTACAAATGCAAGCTTGCTAATTAACTCTCATGGTGGTCCCTGGGAGACACAAAATCCCCCTACAATAATGGAACTTACTCAATATTTAATTGGACACTAATAATTAAAACATATCTTCTTTCAGCCCAAACATACCGTGCTCACATTAGCTGCCATCTTAATTATCAAGTCACACTGATCACTTCATTTCCACAGTCGTTGCTTCCTGAAAGGCAGCTGTGCTGGTGTGGAACATAGCAGTGCAGTGTAATCCATTGGAAAAGATGCTTTTGCAGCTCCTGGGAATGGGCACGCATCACTATGTGGGTTTTCTCTTTGTCTTTTTCAACGTTATTCTCTGCACTTTGTATCCAAAGAATAAATGTATGAAGTATTAGGGAGCCCTTGCCTATAGAAGAGAGAGCAGCCAGATGTTCTGCTGGCGTAACCTACATCTAACAGACTAAGAGTTTGGCATCCTGAATAGAGTTTTGTGTTATTTTATTTTGAATTTATTTTTAAATTTTATAATACATAAGTATATATGAGTATATATGCATATATATATATATTTAGCAACTATTGGACAGTTTCTGATATGGCGCTTTGAAATCAACATTTGCAAACTCATTCTCAGACCTGAGGTATCAAATCGGAGAGATGTGGATTTGAGGGCAGGACTATTAGCTGGATAAAGAATTGGTTGCATGGTCATAGACAGAGAGTTGTTGTGAATGGCTCTACGTCCAGCTGGAGACCAATCATGAGTGGTATCCCCCAGGAGTCCATCTGGGACCAGTGCTCTTCAACATCTTTATTAACAACATAGACAGTGGGATTCAGTGTACCCTCAGCAAGTTTGCTGATGACACCAAGCTGTATGGTGCAGTTGACACAGCAAAAGGGAGAGACACCATCCAGAGATGCTCAAAATGAGAACCTAATGAGGTTCGATAATGCCAGGTGCGAGGTGTGCAAGGTGGGTTGAGGCAGTCCCTAGAGGGTGGTGAGGCACAGGCACAGGTTGCGCAGAGAGGTTCTGGGTGCCCCATCTCTGATGGCTTTCAAGGCCAGGCTGGATGCAATCCTGAGCTGCCTGATTGTGTGGTTGGCAAACCTGCCCACGATGAGGAGGTTAAAACTGGATGACTTTTAAAGTCCCCTCCATCCTAAGCTATTCTATGACAGATGATTTTATGACATTAGTCCAGTGAGCTGAGGAAATCAAAGACCATTTATAAGGCAGTAGCCAAGCAGGGAGATTTTTCCCCAGGTTTTGCTATTATTATTAAGGGAAGGACTGAAGCATACTGAAAGAGAGAACAAAAGGTCTCAGATGTGAACCCTCAGTATGCGGGAGTTCTTGTAAAATCTGTGAGAGCTGGACTAACCTTGTGGCTGTTTATCTGAAAGAGAGGTGGAACAGCATATTATTTGTTTACTAACATTGGTGTTAGTATGGTATTAATATCCCACTTGAAATCAGTTCAATTTCTAGCTAGAGGAAAATCTAACAGATATGCCAGTCCTTCATCCTGGTGTCCCAACTATGAATCTAGATATCAATAACAGAAGAATTCATTGCAAATGAGAACACACTGCTGTTAATGTAATTCAGATGTTTTTTTTTTTTTCCTTTCTACCAACTCAAATGTTTTTTTTATTCTTTCTACCAGTACAATTCTAGTGCAAGTATAATAAGAGCTTTTAAACAAGCAGAATTATTGTTTGGAAAGCCCCAGACAAGTTTGCAGCCTAGTCCAGGAAAAATGGGTGCCATGTGCTCAATTCTCAAAGGTTCTGCCTAGCCTGCTGTCTCTTAAAAAAAAAAAAAAAAAAAAAAAAAACCACAAAAACTTCTCTCAGAGTGTGGTCAGGCACTGGAATGGCCTGCCCAGGAAGGTGGTGGAGTTGCCATCCCTGGCAGTGTTCAAGGGATGTCTGGATGAGGAGCTATGAGATACGGTTTAGTGGTCTGCGGTGGCCATGGTAACGGGAGGACGGTTGGACTAGATGATCTTGTAGGTCCTTTCCTACAAGATTCTTCCTTGTGATTCTGTGTTTCTGTGATTCTATGATTCTGTGATTCAGAAACTGATTTTTATGGACCTTCCCACAACTCCACAGAGAGCTTGAGCTGTCTCTGCTTTGAAGTAACCCTTCTGCAGTGTCAGGGGTAAGATAAGGTTGTGGATGCCCCGTCTCTGGGGGTGTTCAAGGCCAGATTGGATGGGGCCCTGGGCAGCCTGGTCTAATAATAGACATGTAGGCTTGGGGCCCTGCCTGTGGCAGGGGGTTGGAGCTTGATGATCCTTGAGGTCCCTTCCAATCCAAGCCATTCTATGATTCTAGAAGATGAGATTTAACTCCTTTACCTCAGGAAAGTCTCTGACCCTTCTTACAAGCCCCTTAGCACACCACATTCAGGCTGCTCAGTGTTGCATAATTCACTGCTGTCTTCTCCAAATATTGGAGTTGTGTAAAGAGTCCTCCATATGCACAGGGAAGAATGTTCTTGTCTAGAGATGTCCCTAAAGCAAACAACAATCAAGATGCAAGTGGATGACAGAGTGGTTCACCCAATGGCATGAGGGAGGTCAGTATCAGGGAGCTGGGGTTTGCAGCCTGTTGGCTTTCCTTCCCCCATTACTCTTCACCCTCCAATCATTTGTGTGACCCTCCCTGCTTCTCCTCTGCCTCTCACCATCCCCCAGCTCTCTTCCATGGCCTTTTTACCATCCCCCCCATCCCCTTCCCAGTTCTACTGCAACTTTCTCCTTACTTTTCCATGATCAAGCTACAAAACTAGTAGAGTTTATTAGCTGACGGGTGATGAAAGCATCACTGCAAAACTAGCTTGAGAATAGCAAATTGTGAGTGGACACTGTAGATGCTACTTTTTTTCATCTGATTGATCCTTGCAAGTTTAGAGCCTGTATACCCAAGCCACCAGGCAGTGAGCCCTGACATTGCCCTGAATCACCGCTGTGCCTTTGGAAGGCTATTAGATAGGAATAGGCTATGGTCTCAGAATAGAGTCGTTTGAGCTGAGTTTTGCTTATATTTTTTTCCTTGACAAGAACATCAGTGATCACTAAGATTTCCTGTTCTCCTTCAGTCTCAGTTACATCCTGGCCTTTTTTTGCAGACAGATATACCAGCTTTGCATCTGCTGTGCTGTTTCTCCAATGAGCTTTCAAGAGGAGTTGTTGCATGGGATCATATCAAATTGGCTTGCTCCTTGCTACCAAGAAATAAAGGATGGTTTTGATGGGACTGGATAGGTCTATCAACATGGCTTTACAGCTTTCAATTAATTATAAGGCAAGACAAACCTATTGGAATAATGGGACGAAACCCAATGACACTTTTCACTGGATGCTGCCATGACCACTTTTACATTCTTCAGCTTTGAGGAACAACCCCTTTTTGCTCTTCAAGTGAAACAGCTGCCATTTTGCTCCACCACATGCACCCTTCATGCTTTTTCCATGGGTTAAGCCTTGTTCTTGTCCTGTTTTTCTGCATTTTTAACCTTAATTTTCAGGAAGAAAAAATCATTTAAAGCTGACCATCTGCCATGCTCTCTGTGTGCATCTTCCTTTGGGTTTTTAATGCACAGAAGGACATCTTTGCAGACAGAGGCTTTGGGAACCACCTAAGTTAATTTGAGAAGGGAAAATCTACTTTGCAGTTTCTTTCTTCTCTTCATTTGCCCTTGACTCACTCGGCTCCTCCGTCACCACTTTGCTGTCTGGCCAGGGCATGCTGCCAGGAACCCCTTGCCAGCCTTGAATAATAAATACCAGTTAAGTGATGGACTAATGCCAGGGTGAATTGCTCAGAAATATTCCCTCTACATCTCAGATCAATAACACTTAGCTCTTGTTCTGTGATTGAAGACAGGCAAAAAAACACATCAGCTCCCCAGGAGCACAGGAGGAGCCCACAAGAAAACCCATTTACCCTCCTCAAGTCCCCAGGCAATCACTTGTGCTTTAAAGCACAGATCTCAGCTGTGTGCTTTCTTCCTAGAAATACTGAGCTGAGACCCATTATTCTGGCCAGAGAATGACTGATACTGGGGCCTGTGTTGTAAAGGGAAAGATGGCAGAAGAAAAATACTTATGTATTGATGTGAGGGGCTTATCTCCATCAACACAGCCATGGCATCAGGCTGGCAGTGGTGTTGGTTGATGAATATCATAGATACATCTAGAAATTCCAGACCAGCTTCTGCATTTATTATGCTAGGACTTTATATGACTGTATGCTTTGACTATACATAGTCAAAAACCAGCAGGATTGGAGAGGAGAATATCCATTTGTGTCAGTAACATTAGTCACAAGGTGGATTTCTATGAGTTGGCAAAGGAGTATTGTTCCCACCACCACAGTTAGACTGCCCTGAGTTGCAAGGGACCCATAAAGCTCATTGAACCCAACCGGTCCAGTTAACACCTTTCAGTATTTGGCATATCCTCAACCACATGTATTAGGACATGGCTGTCCGAGCTGGATCTCTACCTACAACTGATTTGGTGTGGATTTATAATGATATAGCAAAGCTCTCATCCTGACTGTATGTTCTTTTTTTCACAGATGCGGCCTCTGCTTCCCACCTTGGGTCTCTGCTACTGCAGCAGCTCTGCAGCCTGCAGTGAAGCCAGCATCATGTCCTTCCTTGACACTAAGAGCTTAACATGCCAGGCAGATCACTGAGATCTGCTGATTTTTAAACGACTCAAGTGCTGGAGAATAATACATTGCTCTTCCTGACAGGTTAATTGTAAAAGCCTGTGTTTCCAAGTCAGTGTGAGAAACATGGCTACTCAAAGTGTTTGGGGTGAGGGATGGATATTGGGTATTGTCAGAAGGAGGGGGGCAGCCAAACCCAGAATCAGAGTTTTAGATTTCAGCATCTCAAATTCTCCTATAGGGTGAGAATAGGAGAGCTATATAGGTGAGAATAGGAGAACACCCTCCTATAGGAGGGTGAAGTTCTCCTGTTTACTTTCTGCAGTCCTGGGAAAACTGCTCCCCACAAAGAAGGTAAATCCTTTTCTCCTGCATCTTAGTTGTTAGCTTGAGGTTTATGTCATTTTCAATGCTGGCTAAAATAGCAGTGATGCCCCCAGCTCATGAGGTTCCATGGGAAACTGAGGAAGTGGCATAGCAGTTCTGCTGGGCAAATCCAGCATATTTTGGTCAGGAACAGTATTCTGAATACCTGGCCCAGGGAGATCATCATCCACATCCACAATCTGATGGAGGATTTGATCCTTTTTCTGTCCTTGCGTTCACTTATCTATAACATCTTTAGTCATTTATTTTTATTAATAATATTAATCTTTATTGTGAATATATATATGTATGCAAACATATATATAAAAGCATTATATGCATATATATAATGCTTTTCTGTTGGGTAGATCATTCAGCTTGTCTATTAACCTCTGATGAACAACCAGGAGATATATTCACCAATCCCTGGCTTCAAACAGAGCCATACACCTGTGCTTCCAAGAGACAGACAGCCAGTGGAGATGAGTGTTGCATTCTTCACATGGCTAGAATTGACCTCAGGCAGTCAGTGGTGAAGAAGCACATAAATTTGCTTCCGTTTCAACCTCTTAATACTATTTTTCATATCTAACCCTTCTCATTTCAGTGCTGTTTAAAAAATATAAGTATTGCAGTGTAGGAGAACTGAAAGCTGGAGAAGCTGTCCTCAAAGAATCTTCAGGGCTATAAAGGCCAAGTGGATCAGCCAAAGAAGCCTTCAGCTAAAGCAGTCATGTCTTGTTTAATGGACTTTCCCCAGGTTTGTCTATGCCCAACTGTAGAATGGACACAAAACTGCCTGTTTTTTTTTTTTTTTCTTCAGAAACAAAAGTTGATTGGAGGAATAGTTGACTGAAGGGCTTAGCTACCAGTCCAGTAGTGTTTTTTGTGCAGCAGGGGCACAGAGTTGGGGACTATAATTCTGGTGTTATTGTCCACGGTAGACACAATTATGGGCAGTTGAAGGAAACTGTTTCCCAGTGGGATATTTCATGGGAGTCAGATGTCAATCAAGGAGCTGCATGCTCCTATGCACAGTGGAGACCAAGAATCAAGAGGAAAAAATCAACAGTGAACCGAGCTGAGCCAAGGGATGTCATCTTTTCCAGAGACCCATCTTCTCTTTGATCTCAGAGTCATAGAATCACTAGAACTGGAAAAGACCACTAAGATCAATCAGTCCAACCCCAACTCATCCCCACCATACCCACTAACCATGTCCCTTAGTGGCACATCTACCCTTTTCTCGAATACTTTCAGGGACAGTGACCCCACCACCTCCCTGGGCAGACTGTGCCAATATCCAACACTCCTTCTGAGAATAAATTTTTCCTAATATCCAACCTGAACCTCCCCTGGAGCGACTTAAGGCCATTCCCTCTTTTCCTAGACTTCTTAGTAATGCCAAGTGGATACTCCTAGCACACACTGCTGGAGGCGTCAAACAAGTCTGTTCCTTCCACATTCAGTTCCAGCAACATCAGAAAAGGAAAATAATGGTCACGTGGTGTTATGGTGGCAAAAATTTCATCCTACTGAGCCTCATTTAAAGTGCCTTGTCTTTTTTAGCTGCTATCACCAAGAAAACAACAAATCGTATAGTAAACAAATGAGTTTGTCTTCCATCTGGATAAACCTTTTCTTGCTCATATTAGGGTTGTGCAAGCGTCATTTCACTATTACACCTGCTGCTGATGTCAATATATTTGGTTAACCTTCCTTCTGAGAAAAACATCTTGTTTTAGTATGTCTTGTTTTAAAAAAAACCCAAATGAATTTCTCTTTGTGTAACATTCCTACAGCCCCACATCTGAATTTCAGGAGCCCTACAGACAAAGGAATTTTCCACAGAGGAAAGTGGCATTCACACACATTTGGAAATGGACCATCCTTTTTTAAAAACTGGCAGAATGTAATTGAGTTTGCTCTGCTTGTTTCAGATCTTTCCAAGTGTCTTCACCTGAAACCGCAAATGCTTTTGTTTCTGCAGCAAATGTATTGTCTCTAAAACACTCTCCCTCTGCAGCCTTTCAGGTCTTAGCTGGGGTGAGGATACAAACAGGAATGGCTTCTTATTCTAATCTGTAGGGATGTTTTTTCACCTTGTCTTCAGACAGGGGTGATGTCCCTATGCACATTACTTGTCCCAGTCATTTACATCTGTATTTCTTACCTGGGAGATGTCAACACAGAGCCTGCTCCTTACCAGTCACAGGGAGCAGGGAAAGCAAAGAGAAAATGTAAGCTCTATTCATTTAACATGTAGAGGCAAGGACAGAGATTATAAGGATTTAAGATGCAACAAAAGGTGAATGCTAAATTGACATGTTGACTGACAAAGAATAAAAGTTGTCCAAGGCAGACTAGCAAAGCAAGGGCATGGGCACTGCGGGGAAGAAAAATGAATGGCAACAGGTAGATTGTGCAAAGGACCTTCAGACCTGCACGGAAATGAGCCATTTGTAGGAGGTAATGGAGTGGGTCTGTGTTGGAACGGGGCCAGGACTGATCACATGCATACACCAGGGGATTGTATGTGAGAAGCTACGTGGGAAATAAGTGAGAAGGAGTGGATGGAAGAGGCTTGATGTGTGTGTATGAGACACAGGATAATGTAAGGTCTGAATCTCTCTCCTCATAGTATTAACCAAGAAGCCAAAGGAGCCAGAACAGCTGTGGGGTGGAAGGAAGCTACAGATGGAGAGGCCTTTCACATAGCATTTGGACATGGGTTTCTTTTTCTCTTTTCTCACAGATTTCAATCTTCCTTGCCAAGACCAGCTTAGATAGCTTAGAGAGCTTTTCTAGGCCAGACTGAGCAGTTTGGAAGCCAGAATATTTCCTCCCTGGTGGATGTCACCTCTGCTGACCAAGTTCTGAGGAAGAGATATATTGTCTGGCTTCCACAACAACCAAGAGGCTCTTCTGGTTTGTAATGTCTCTTCCTGGGACCCTGTGGTCATCTGGGTCATAGTCTGTGGTCTAAAGAAGCACATCAGTGGAAAGGACATTGTGCACTGTGTATCTAGAGACACAACTTTGCTGAACTTCTTGCCAGCTAGCTGTGAATCCTTGATAACACAGTAGAGATCTCTGTAAAACTTTCTACAGTGGAACTTGAGACCTTCTATACAAGAACAACAGAAAAACACAGAGCACCATTACCATCCAGTCTGTATTAGTCAAGAATATCCTTAATTCTTGGCCTAAATTATCATGCTGTGGGTGGTTTGTTGAGCACACGATAACCGCCTTCCCATTGGAGAAATGTTCAATGCCACCCCTGTATATCAGTTCTTAATGAGTTACTGCAATCTGATGTGCTGTTTCTGATCTGTCTACAGAGTAACTCTGGGTGCCTGCCTGTTGCCATCGGTTACGACAGGGCCTTCAGTGATTAAAACGTTTCAATCAGTTTTCTCCCATCTCCCTACATCCTGGCTCTCTCCTTTGACCAAACATTAACAATACACGACAACATCTGAAGTTAATTCCACCTTGCCGCCCTTCTGCTTCTCCACTCAGCAGAAGCTGAGTTGGACTTGCTTCCTCTGTGTTGGTTTTATTTATTGTTATTCTCCCAGTGTGGCTCAGCGGGAGAAAAAAAGCAGCCTCCAGTTACAGAGTGATTTGAAGGTTAACACAACGACCTTCGTCGGGCTCCTTCCTAAGAGGGATAATGATCTCTCGCTCTAATCAACAATGCAGACTCCTTTTGATACCAAAATAGCAGCTGTTAAGTAAAGCTGCTTTTCCTCATTTTTTTCCCTCTTATTTATTTATTTATTTATTTATTTATTTATTGCCTTTTCCCAAGTCTGTGAACAGAAGCTCAGAAAAGACATTGGGAAATAATATGATCTTGAAATGGACGTGAGATAGTCTTCAATTAGTCTGTTGATCATGCTCCAATTCAATTAGTTAGGAACTGATGCTAAGTTTGTTACGAGGTCTAGGGGAGGAAAGGTGCTGACCCTGTTAAGATGATCACTTGTTGGAGTGGTTCCTAAGTGGTGCTGGATATGGATAAGCACACAGTGCAGGACAGAGATAATGGCAAAGCTTTTCTTTCTGGGCATGCTATATCTGCTGGAATGGTACCCAGTGCAGGAGAGAGCACCAGCATTGCATTCTGAAGATACGGACACCTAACTGTCATTTTATTTCTGCATATCGTAGGTAATCTGCAATGTCAGCTGCCAAAAGAAGTACAGATCAGCTGCATGTAAGTTATTTATTTACTGATACTCTACACCTGTACAATATGTTTCAGTTTATCTGTATTTAATACTGGTAGTTACTGTAAAATAACCATTAAAGTAACACAAGCCCCTGCCTACAGAAACACTGAACAATTCTAATAGCGCTATAGTATATCTTTTTATATAATTACCATTCCTTGTATAATCTGTGTGGAAAGGCTGTTTTCATTTCTTAAGAGCAACAGACTTTGCTTTTGAGGGCTGTACCTAATTAAGCATTATCATCACCAATATAATTACTCCAGAAGGGCTGTTACACTGTTGCTCCCTTCCACCTCCAACAAACCTGAAAGCATTTCTGTTTCATGGTACTTTCTGATCCAAATGTGTGATGCAGGTGATATTAAGTGACATCTCATCAAAAGTTTGTGGAAGACTTGCTTTTTTCTTTCACCCAGTTTCCTCGGTTTGACTGTAAAGATAAGAAAGGCAAAAGTTTGGCATCATTTTGGGCAGTTTACATGCTGTGAGGCAGCTTTTGCCCACACTTACACATCATGCTCCAAAAAAATGATGTTCTCACAAGCTCAGTGGATAGTCTATAGAGTAGGACAAATGCAGCACTTAAAAATCAATTCTATTCTGTACTTGCGCAACACTCATTGACAGTTGTAGTGGAGACAAGGCATGAACCCAGTGTGTTGTGTGTTTGAAATGAAATCTAGAGCTCAGTCTAGTGTGTGTTTACTTCTATGTTTTTCCATTATTCTCCTAGAATATAATTTGGAAATAAAGTTGTTCCCCATTTAGTGATATGAAGGATTGGGAGGGCAGCACAAAGCATTCAAGAGCATCTCAGTCAGAGCAGAAACACATGGAATTGTTGCCTTTCTCCAAAACTGACTAATAGATAACAGAATAAGTAGTAAGAATAAGGCCACAAAAATGCCAACAGAGGAGGCTACTTCTTAGCTTCTGGCATTGAGGGTCTTGGGGATTACTGAATCAGAAATTGTGTTTCCCTATTTAATAGCATCTAGCAGATTTTTCTTTCACGGGCTTCTTAAACTCACTTTTGAACCAATTAGATTTTCAGAAATCATCTTAAGACAAGGCGTTTCACAGCTGAACTTCACTGTGTGAAGATGTACCTCCATCCAATTATTCTGAATCTGTCATCTGCTGCATTCAGTTGATGCTCTCCTGCCCCTTCTTTTGGAAGAGTGAGTAGTCAGTCCCTGCTTCCCTTCCCCATCATCAGTAACCTTTCAGTCAATGTAAAGATGAGCATGCCTGCAGACTGCGTACTCCACCACGCGGGACAGTGTGGGTACTGGAATGGGGTAAACCCATAACAGCATGACTTCCATTAATGAGAGAGTTTACATAGGAGAAATGTAGAGAACAGCTCTGTAGGTCTTCCACTGGGTTGAGTTTTGTGTAGCTCCAGTGAAGATGGAGGTATGACATTCATTTACAGCACAGAGAGTTGTCACTTTGGAAGAAAGTGTCATGGTGTATCTGGTGTGGGAGAACGGCTATAGAGTGATGGTCAGAGGATGGTTGTCCTCCCCTGAAGCAGGGAACGATAGCAAGGCATAGAAATCTGTGCTATATGTGTGAGGAATTTGTGGTCACTATCAGATAAGGGCTGAATGATAGATGATGATTTTAAATGTTTAATATTCCCTTCCTGTTGAAGGGCCTCTTACATTTGAATAAAAGAAGCCATAAATCTCTACTCTGCCACTCTCATCCCCCTTCTTTTTATTGAGATCTCACCTGGAGGAGAAAAAAACAGATGAAGAAATGATGATGAATCATAGCAGCTGTGAAACAGCCCCGATAAAGTGCAATTTGCATTTTCATGTAATAATTTGCCTCTCTTGATGCTTTCAAATTACCTTTAGAACCACATTAATTCTGTCACCACAAACTCCCGAATGCAGAGAGAGTAACCACAAGAATAGCAATTCAACGGGCAACTTCTGCTTGGCTTTTTGAGGGCCTTGGATGACATCTAGCTCAACTGCTAAGGCTTGAGAGGCTACTTTGTTGTCATTATCATACAACCTTTGCCCACTCCAGGATGTAAAAATTGTGGTCTGACACTTTCTGGTGCAGATTAAGTTCTGGAACATCATCTTTTTTGTGATGTATGGATTGTAAAGTGTGAACTGTGACATATGTACTGGTAGAGCACTGGTGTCCCGTAAGAGCAGAGTCATCACAATCAAAAAATGCCAGGAGGGACTCATTATAACCATCTCTTCCTATGATTTCTGGAATGATTTTGTTCTTTAAGTTTTTAAACACCAGCAGTTAGAAAGGAGCGCATGGGTTTGCCCCAGAAAGGGTGTGATTAAATAGATACGCACTATTTAATCCTCTTTGTATAAAACAAGTATCTCTCTGAGAAATCTAATGAGAGTGCTGTTCTTAACAAGTCTCAGATGGAGTTCATCATTATGTAAGCTAGTTGCACGTGCTACTTGAGAGCTTTCTCCCTAATGTTCTACAGCCCAAGTGAGCTAGATTACTTTAAACTTCTAATGTACATTTTTGCTAGTCCAGTCCATAGCAATAATTCAGAGCAGTTTCATGAGCAGTTCAGCTGATCAACAGGAGGAGGGAGCAAGAGAAAAGTGATAAGCAGTTGCAGGTGCATCTGGGAGTGGTAACTGCTCGAAAAAGCACAGCTAGAGCCATAAATGTATCCTGAGTGCTGCACAGCAGAAAGAAGAGAAAGGAAAAGAAGAAGAAAGAAAGAAAGAAAGAAAAAAGGCTAAAAAAAAAGAGAAGAAGAGAAAAAGAAGAAAGGAAAAAAGAAGAGGGAAGGAGAAGAAAGAAAAGAAGATAAAGGTCTTACTGCATAATCTTTCTTCAGTTTGCATGTTTGTGTGCTCTAAATAGGAGATTTTGGAAGCCAAATTAACCTGCTTTTGTCATCTTCAGATCACAGGCAGGATGTTCCCTGTGATTTCCCCACCACCCTAATAACTTATTTTGAAAGTTCCAGGTAAGAGACTACAAGAAATAATTAACTATAAGGGGATACTCCTTAAGTGGTCTTGACCCTCATAAAATCCATCCCCACCATGGTCATCTTTCCTCCTGAATAATACATTACCCATATGGCTTTGCTAATGATTATACAAGCTGGCCAACCTCACTTGTTTTATGTGCTTATCACTCACATGGCTATTGATTAAGTGCCTTCTCTTTTTCCTATCAAAGATGAAGGTACAGCTCAACATGGTCTGAAACAAGGTAGGATCAAACTCCAGCATGATTCACTTTCTAAAATAGCATGTCTGTGAAATGCAGTTCTGGGAGAATATGAGGGTTCCCATGAGCTTGCATGACAGATCAGTGAAGCTAACACTGGATTCTGTTCCCTCTTTTGTGTCAAGAGAAAAATGGTCTCGGCATCTCTGTAAGAGGTGCGCCAAGTTTACAGAGCTAAGAAACAGCTTAAGAAATCAGGTTGATATTCTCTAATTTTGACTTTAGTATCAATATTAGACTTTGAAGGAAAATGCTTCTCCTCCTGAGATACCTCAATCTTAATTCAGCTTGAGAACTTTTTAACCTGATATGTGATGTTGGTTCAGATCAAAAAGCACCATGGGTCACCTGCAGTCTAAATTATCTCATGACTCAGTGGGAAAGAAACCGCAACAAAACAAAAGGGAGGGCTGGGACATCTTTTAGCCTCAAGATCAGAGTCCACCATGGAGTAAATGGAACAGCAGCCATTTGTGGGGCTGAGAGGGTGAACACCAAGAATTTGGTGCCCTGTGGTTAATGTCACTGGGAATAACATTAGATACACACCCTGGGGACATCTCTCTGGAGCCGTCAGCATTAGAATGGAAGAGGGATGCTTGCAGGGCAAGAAGCAAGCCAGAGAAAGGTGGGAATGTTTCTATACAGCAGTTTTTACTGCATCACTAGCAAAGCTTTATTTTACTAATATTGCAATTTGGACTATTAGACTTACTGGTCTAAAAATAAATTCTAAGCTCTGACAGAGTCTTCCATTTGGCCCTTAAAAGTATTCTGACTGCCTTGACATCCCAGAGCTTCTATCTTCATTGGAGACAAGCTTACCTTGTTGGTGTATAGTGCATCTCATCTTAAGAAAGGTCTAAAACAAGGCAGACGAATCTCACTCTAGAAGTACCCATTTCTCTCCACTGACCAGAAAAGGCATCAATCCAGCTGACTCAGAGGGTGATGTTTGAACTCTGATAGAAGAGGTTAGGTGAGATAGATCCCTATCTGAGCGAATGGATCTTTACTTTAACTTCAGGAGAGTTGTGAAAAACACCTGGGGAGCCTTTTCTCATGGAAGTGCTGTTAAATCCAGCATGTTGGACTGCATATAGTCCATACTCTCTATAGTCCAAACATCTCTTCTCATTTTAGGAGCCCCAGGTGACAGCGTGAAAATGACCACCCATGTTTCTAACAAGGAAAGAAAAGCTGGAGAAAGACTGGAGATAAAATCTGTCGAAGAATTAAATCCAGATCCTCTTGACATTTACCTAATAGAATCATTTAGTAACACCATTTGCGTGCTTCTTTGAGTAGGTTCTTCCTTATGAGGAAGGTCTATGTCATGTATATGTGTATGTGTATATGTTCATTTTCCTGAAAATTGATGTGAACTGTATACATTATTTGTCAAAAAAGCCAGCTAAAGTTTCCTTAGGGTGGCATGCATGCATATGAGGCAGAGCCATCCCGACTTCAACTAGGAACGAAGGAGGAATTTTGTTAGTTGGGAAATCCTTCTCTCTTGAGACTTCACATGTTGTTTCTGAAAGCATGCAGAGGGTGTAGCTGTCAGAAATAGGCATAATTACAGCATGACTGACCTAAAGAAGCCCTTATCTGGCAAATTTTACACTCCTGAAATATTAGTGATAGCTGTTATTTTAAAGGGAGAGCAAGAAGAGGAAACACATTCAAAAATTGATTTAATAGGAAGAAATCCTGCAGAATTAAGAGAAGGGGAAAAAGGAGTTACCATAACAACCACCTTCACCACCACCACCGTCACTGACTACAGTGTGTGAAAACATGGAGTAAAGGAAAAGATTGGGGTAAATGACTCTGTATGTGTCTGGGTTTGGGAGCATCTACCTGGAAAAGGACCAAGAAAGCTACCACAGAACTAAGTGGCCTTCCACAGCCAGCTCTAAATGGCTGTGGGGAGCAAGGTGAGGTGAAGATGTTTTTTTGGGTGCTCCTGTGTGGAGCCGAGTTGGACTCAATGATCCATATGGGTCCTTTCCAACTTGGAATGTTCTTTGATTCTATGACTTGTGTCACTGGGGTATGGGGCATGTGCCCTTGGGCTGAGCAGTGGCAGTGAGTAGTTGTGTGAGCCAAATGTGGGTGGCTGTGTTGGCTTGACCAAGAGAACAAGGAGATGTATCTTCCCAGGCAATGCTCCTAGCTATGCCTTATATGGGGCAGGCTACGTTTTCATCCTTGCAGCTAGCATGTCTCAGTGTTCATCCTACACCCAGCACTATAGTCCAGACAACTGCATTTAGCAGTAAAAAATGCCCCAGATATCACTATGGCCAAATGTTCATTCACTGATCACCCCAAGAGATTCTGATGCTAAACTATTGCCCTGTATTTGCTAGCAAGTACATAGCCTCAGTATCTTGATGAGCTTCATCGAAAGGGATTTCAATCAAAATGATTCCCAGGGGTTAATGAATATACTGCAATACCTGCAGGGTCGAAGTAAATCATTTTCTGTGTATTGTTCAAATGTCATTGTTTTACTGCCATACAAACACATATATTAAAGGGGGGAGAATCACCAGCTGTAAGTAATACATAAAGGTTTGTATAAAAATGAATTATGCAAATATGATCTCTCTTTTCTTGTGAGTGTAATAATAAAAATGTAAAATAAATCTTAATAACATGTCTCTGACTTAAAATGCTAAGGGGCATAAGGGGAAGGAGGAGGGTCAGAGCTGTTGTTTATTATTGAATTCAGTGCTGAATCCAACACGCCTTAACGTTCTTGGAGAAATTGAAACATCTAATGTCAAATAAGATCTCCATGGTCTAATTCTTCATTCAGAGCCCTGGGGATAAAGTATCCCATGTGACAACCCAATAAGCTTTCACATCTTCATCCATTTGTTATCAGGGAGCCCTCACACCTATGTTTAAAAAGTAAAAAATATCTTTTAAAAATCATTATTTCTTACATTGTGATAAATTGCACTGGAGAAATAGGCGCAATTTAAAAAGGGGGAGGAAAAAATGACAGACAGAATGGATGATAGATTGTCTGCAGCTTTAATGTGTAATATACTGCCTATCATCTACCTGCCCGTCTACATATTTGTCTGTCTGTCTGTCCACATACCCATCTTTATTATTGCAGCGACTTCTGCTCCATCTCAAATGGATGTTGCAGAACTGCATGTTTGCTGCTGAAATTTCACCACCTTCCTTAGACTCCAAAGTTTTGCAGAAAGGCCTGAATTTAAGTGAAAAGATAGATGAGAAAGGCCAGCACTTTCTACTATGGACCCCAATCATGGTCATCGTGATATTGTCCCCTATTTTCTCTGGTGTCATAGAATCTTAGAAGCATAGAATCATTAAGGTTGGAAGAGACCACTAAGATCATCTAGTTCAACCATCAACCAGGGGAGCAATGACCTTCCCTGTGGTAAGAGGAAGGCAAAAGGGGAACCAGGAGTTGGAAATCTGCTAACATTCAGTATAAAAGGATATGCAGGAATGTGTGGAGGATACATGGCTTTGGGAAGCAGAGCATAGAGACATTTGCAGAGTGTAGATGGGCATCTGCTCCAAGTATTGGAAATCCTTAAACTTGTCTGGCTGGATGTAGGATGCAAAACACGCAAGCAAGAATGATTTGGAGAGGCCTGCAAAAATTCTTTCATTTTTTGATGTGGTATTATGCTGTCTGTGACAGCAATGTCACCAAGCACTGCTGGCAGTCTGCAGCCCCAGATGGACACACATGTAAACGACTGGTAAAAGCAGCAGACCCTTGAATGAGACCTGAATCTCCCTAGGGGGTAGCATTTGATGCTGTCCTATGGAGCTGAGATCGAGTCTGTTCATCCCTTCTCCTGTTGCTAATTTTTACTACTTTTATTGCTGCATTTTGCATTATTATCTGCCAGGTTGAGGTTGGACCACAGATTTCTGCAGGTGGCTTGCTCTGCTTGCCCGTTAATGGAGAGGATGGGAAATTAGAGGAGGACCTCTCATCTGCCATTGTGCTTTAAGGCTAAGAATATGAGTGCTCTATCAGAACTGACCCACATTAGCACACACACATCAAGGTATGCAGTAGTTACCAGTTGCCTTTGGCTAAAACGCAGACCAGTCTGTTTCCTGGCACATTAACAAAGTGTTAATTGTTCTTTTCAGATGTATTTTTCCTGCCAAATGCAGAAGTAATCCTGACACTGCCTTGCATCTTGGGCTTTGGGGCTTAGGTCAGACTCTGAAGGGGTTGTAAAACAATGAATCAGCACCAGGCTTTTATTTGGAAACCCAAAGCTGTACAAAGCTCCAGGGTTCAGGGATGTTGAAGCAAGCTTTGAAGCAGAGGTGGAGCTTACTGAAAAGTCTATTAAAAGATGAAGAAGTTGAGAATTAACCCATGGCCTGGTCTGGAGCAGGTCTAGCATAGGACGTCAAATGGAGGCTTTGGAGAAATGAAAGAAAGAGTGAAAGAAAAGCTGGTTTGTATAAACCTGGCTAGAATAGGACAATGTTTTCATTAGACCTCATTTGCAGCAGGGAAGGAGGGAAATTCCAGGTCTCCTGAGGAGTATTGAGTCTCAGTCCAGAACAAATCTGTGATCGTGATCCAGGCTGGCATTAGGGGTTGAATTTCATAGCAACGCAAATTTGATTAACTAAGATCACTTTCTCAGGAAGGGTTTCAAACAGGTCCAGGGCATTGCAAGTTCCACACAATGTCCCAGATCTGTGATTATTCGTGTTTCAGAATGTGGCCTAGAGATTGAAGAAGGTTAAGTGAGGGCATTATTACTGTGGAGCCCAGTTTTTCTGAAACAAAACTGGCTATCTGCCTCTGTGGAGAGAGGTGGACAGTGAGGGCCTTTGTAAGTCCATGTGGTAAATATAGTGCACATCTACCAAGCTGGTCTGCATTATATAGGATGAGGGGTAATGGCCTTAAGTTGTGCCATGCGAGGTTCAGGTTGGATGATAAGAAAAAATTCTTCTTAGAAAGAGTGGTGAGGCATTGGAACAGGCTGCCCAGGGAGGTAGGGGAGTCACTGTCCCTAGAGGTGTTCAGAAAATATGGAAATGTGGCACTGAGGGACACGGTTAGTGGGCATGGTGGTGATGGATGATGTTTGCACTGGATGATCTTAGAGATCCTTTCCAACCATAATGATTCTATGATTCTGTGATATTTCTATGAGCAACCAACATGTGTTCCTTAGGTAAGGCCACATCATCTGGATTTTGAATACACCTGGAAACTGCTGAAGAAAGAGACAAAGGCAGTAGACCAAAGCCAAAGGTAATGTTGTGCACTCATCCGTTTTCACAGAATGGATAACGTATGAGCCTGTTATCAACTTGAGTAATGCTTGAGGGTAATGTTTTCTTGTCCCAAGAGAATAAGTGCAAACTGATTTCCCTAAGACAGTCTTTACAACAGGGTTTCTATTCTTTTCCCGCTGGAAGAAGGGAAAATCCTAGTGTGGACTTTCTCAGGTTGTTTCTTATAAAATGCTTTGTATTTGTAATAACTTAGCATATACCAGGTGTTTTACAGTAATAAGCACAGATGTATCATTGAGGTGTCTGTCTCATCAGAGTTCTCTTTTAGTTCAAGAGCTGTCTTTCTGTTTTTCTGAAGTGGGAAGGGTGAGCATTAGAGTTTTGGCTACCCACCCTCACAACACTTTGTCAGATCCCCAGGATGATATGCACAAACTGACTCCATCCACAGTATAAAAATAACTTCCCTCTTAATCGGTTATCAAGTAAGTTGAAGCAAGGTAGAGTTTTCTGTTTACACTTGTGCTTTTTGCCACTTCTTGTGAACTGTGTATTTTTCAGTATGGTGAACTTAAAGGAACAGAAGACAGCAGGTAAATAGCCATATGGTCTGAAAATAAAACACATCTTGCCTAGATCAGAATGACTGCCTGCAGACTGCTAAAACAGGGCCAGCAATGGGCATGGGCAAAGCTAGGCAGTTGTCTCATGCAACTCCATTGGTGAGGAGAATGAAAGTTGGTGGGGTTCAACTAAAAGATGGAATGGCTGCTCTGTGCATTGCTATCCCCAAGGAGCCTGGACCAAACAGGGGGTCTGGCCTTGCACTTTACTTGCAGTATTTCCTCCAGATTTTTAAGGATGCTGTGCAGTATCACTCTACACAGAGGAGAGATGTTGGGCTCTGATGGCTGGAAGCTTTTCTGCTCTTTCAGTGGGGCCAAGAATGTGTCAGTGTTGGCCATGGGATCAAAGGCTGGCAAGGAGCGAGATCTCATGTGGGTGCTGGAGGACTGTAGAAGTTTCCAGCTTAGGTCTGAAGAGTGTTTGCTATCAGTGTTCTATTGTGTCCCTGGAAGAAAACTGCTGGGAAGATCCACACACTTCTGTGATCGAGAAACCCTGGGAAAGCCTTGAACCTGCTAATGCAGTTACTCTTTAACAGTTATCTTATTCTTTTTTCCCTTTTCCTCCTTACTTTCATCTTCCCTGATCTGTCTTTTGCTCAAAGTGTGAAACTATGTCATTTTGCAGAGCCTGATAAGCTAGGTCTTGGCTGGTGCTACATTTTCCAGTTCCAACAGAAGTCCCAACACAATGGGACATGATTTTATTATTGTTGTTATTATTATATAGACCAGAAAATTACGTGTTGTTTGTGTAGACAATCCCGTGAGTCATTAAGTAGTTTCTTTGTCCCAGGCAGCCAAGGCCAGCCCATGGAAGAATGAGGAATTTCTCCTCACTGGCATTACACATAGAGAAATGGAACAAGAGAAAGAACCAAGCCGTAGACTTGCTGAAAGAAGAAATCATTTTCAGGTTAAGAAAACTTTTCAATTTGACAATGCGCATTCATATATATGTGTGGCCTTCCATCATTTGCACATAATTTTGCAAGAGCAAAATCCATTGGAAAGATTTAAATGTAACAGAGCCATAATTTTTCTCTGAATTGTGACTGAATACTTATTATTTGCTTAGGAAAACTTTTTTTTTTTCTTTCACTTTCTTTTTTTTCTTTTTCTTCTCCTTTAACATCTCATTAATGTTAATGCAACCCCAACTCAATAAAAATGGGAAAATAGAGCAATAGCAGTCAAGCAATTTTTTTCTTTTTTTTTTGAGTAATATCTTTAGTCTGTATAAATGATAGTCATTCTGAGAGGACAGCTGTGCAAAATGAGCATCTCTGGGCTTCATTAACCCAAAGTGAAAGAACCTGGGCAAGGATGATCAATGGGAGATGAAGAAGTTTTTTGATTTTGTTTCTTGTTCCCATGAGGAAGGCAGGCAAGCAAGAGATAACATGGTGAAGCTATCAAAGGGGAAGTGGAGCTGGAAAGGTGGAAGGCAGAACTGCTGTTGGGTATAAAGGGCAGGAGCAATTACAGGGCTCCAGAGGAAAAGACCTGCTCTTTCACTCTGTGCTTAAACATTAATTTTGTCTGTGGCTGTGTGGTCCGGTGTGTCTCAAGGATGACTGTTTCAAGGCTACTTCTGTGGTCTCAAGACAAACCTGCATGTAGTTTGAAGGGAAGTATGTGTACTGCTATGGTTCTTGATTCCCACTGATTGGGAATCAATGCAAAGAACATTAGGGCTCCTGTTTAGGTCACTTTCTTTTGCTTCATTTTCATGGACGTTGTGTATGGGGTGGAGGAGTCCATGATGCTGAGTCAAATGAAATACAGCTACAAGAAATCCTGAGCAGACAGACTTATTCTCTGATGTGCTAGATGGGACTTGGATCCTCCCTTTATTTACAGCAGTGCTAGTGGCATGGTGTTGAACCCACTTAACTTTAGATGTCTGTGGTGCACATGCACTATTTGAATTAGTCACTCCCTTGTCTCCCTTTACAGTCCCTTTACAGGAAAGAGATGGATACCCAGAAGTCTGATTTGTCTTCCCAGTCTTGGAATCACAGAATAATTAAAGACATAAAAGACCTCTCTAGTCCACTCCCCTGTGCATACTGAATGCAATGCCAATTAGATCTGGTTCCCTAAGGTCTCATCCTTTCAAGTTCTGAATATATCCATGGATGTAGATCCTGAAGACGTGGGGCACCTACTCTGATTTTAGCTGTCAGCCTTGAGAGCAAAAAACTTGAGTTAGTGCTGTAACACATCAACCTGTGGTATCTTGCATTGATAGAAATATCTGTGCTGTGGAAGTGAAATTCTACTCAAATGCCAAGAGTTTGGTGTTCACAGTTGAGATGTTCCCATGTGAGCTGAGCTCTTCTCATGGCCTGTGAAGATTTACCCAACACAGCCAATACCTGCCTGTGAGAAAGCAGCTGAATAGACTGCTAGGGCATGAGTGAGTAATCTCTTCTTTTTCATGGAAAACCAACAGAACTGGCTCAGAGGTGCATTCAGTGGAAGCTGTGTTGCATCTACTTCTGTTGCATTATTGTGACACTGGCAGATGGAACCCCTCATCTTGCCTTAACTTCATTCTTATTGTAATAGGTTAGGATTTTGTCCTCCTCTTCCTGTATCAACACCAAACTCAGCTTTTTCTCTCTGGCACTGGAACAAGTTGCCCAGAGATGTGGTGGAAGCCCTACCCTTGTAGACATTCAAGGTCAGGCTGGACAGGGCTCTGAGCAACCTGATCAAGCTGTAGGTGTCCAAGTTCATTGCAAAGAAGTTGGAGTAGATGACCTTTAAGGGTCCTTTCCAATTCAAATGACTCTATGATTTCTGCTTCTGAGGGAAGCCAGTTACCATTCTGTAATGAAGGGAATAAAAGGAATGAAAGGTAACAATTATCTTTTTCAATCATCATGCATATGAGTGGTCTCTAATAATAATAGCACTTAGCACTCTTGAGCTCTGAAGTGCTTTTCAGACATTAACTAATGAATTAGGATTCAGGGAGGAAAGGCTTGGAGCTCATTCATCTTGGGGTTTCCAACTGTCAGGAGATTCAGATTAGGGCTGTTACAGCCACAGAAACAAAGGAAGCAGAGGGTCTCTATTTCTCAAGGTAAAAGAGACTCTACATCATTCCTGAGATATTTGAATACTGGCTTCTAAATTAAGTTTAGATTTCAAAAGTTTATTTTATTTTATTCAGTGGAAAAATAAATGAAAACTGCACGGAACAAAGTTCATATGATGCATGTCTGCGTATACCAATCCACCTATACCAGGGTCTCCTATTAATGCCTATATCTGACATACTACAACAGTGGGACGTAGCATGAGGGAAAAGCACCTTGTAGAAATTGAAGGAGCTCAAGGAAGGGGACATAAATTTGGAGGGCTTCAATTACTTGTATGTGGCTTTTATGCTGTCAGTCAAAAGTTGTGTCCGTGTTTCTGGTTCACTTGTCCAAACACAGGGCAGACTGGTCAGGCAGAAATTGGCCTTCCCATCTTCCTGTGTCTAGCACAACTTAGCAGACAACAGGATGGCATTATGTCATTAATTTAAGCTCCTGATCCAAGCCTCAGCCCTATTGAAAATGTCACTGTTGATCAAGTCATGAAGAGAAGGAAGAGCGCTCACCAATTAACTACTGACTCAACAGTTATTTATGCGGCAATGACGCAGTCTCCAACCGTGTCTTTTTAAGGCACTACAGTGCAAGGACGAAGACACTGGAGGGGGAGGTAGGACTTGCTTAGAAAGGCTTACAGACCAGGCTTCTTTTGGGCAACAGACTTTTACCAAATCCTACCTTCATCCCAGCTACCTCTTTTGAGAAGCCTCTACTCTCTGACATATTTCTATGGTCTGAAAACTGCTACTCATGTGAAAAATCTATGGCAGCAACAGGAAGACACCCCAGTACTTCTACTTTCAGATCTTGAATCTTGCTGAGTTTTATCCTTCCATTTTAATATCACAGGAAGAGAGAAACCACAAACGCTCTTTCTACTTTCGCACTTAGGAAGCTATGCTATCTATTGTTCAAGAGGAAAGGAAAAGAGAAAAATGGAAGAGAAAATGAAAAGAGAAAAAGGAAAAAGAAGCACCATGTCTGACTGCTCCAAGAAAGTGATTTTTCTACAGCTGGGTGTTTCACAAATACTCGACCCATAGTCCTATATGGAGCCTGTTCAAGGAGGAAGCAGGAAGAAAACCCTTTTTTGCTGTTATTGCCATGGTTTTGTATGTCATAGTTATGAAGAAGAAAAATAAAGTCAGAGTAGAGCTAATAGGGTTGTCATGATTTTGGGGGGAAATATGGAAGGTGTTGAGGGAAAAGTTAAAAGAATTGTTAACTGTGTTACAGAGAAGTGAAACTTGGCTCACGGGGAAGATGGAAAGGGGAAAAGAAGGGACTAAGCCCTTCCAAAAGCAAAGGAAAGAAGGAAAGAAACCCGCTTTTGCAGCTGATGAGGATAAAGCTGGAAAACGATAAAACCTTTAAAACAGCCTTTAGTTCACAGCATAATTGGATTTCATGTTTTGGCAGCGAGATGTGATTATTCCCTCCTAAATAAAGCATTCTTCCTGTGAATGATGACCGTGTAGAATTACCATGGCTAAGGAGTTTATGGAAGAAGATGCTTTGCTCATCTCCCATTTCTTTAACTCAGGATCTCAAAGCACTTTACAGATGGTAAAGTTCTCCAATATTTCTGATCAGTCTGGACTGCTGCTCCATCTGTGCTGGAAACACTATGGAAGAAATTGCATATTGCTCCCATTACCATAATCTTTTCTCTTTTCGTATTCTCCTGCTGGCCTGCCTGTGACAAATTATCCTGGGATTCTATTGGACTGACTCCAAATATTGGTGTTCATAGACTTGTGAAAAGATAAGGAAATGTACAACTTGCTGAACTCAATCATAAACATTATCTCAAATAATAACACTAGGAAGCCAGCCAAGATGGAGTATGGTCAAAGATAATGCTCCAACACAGAGAAAGCACCTCAATAAACATTTCTTTGCCAAAATTGTGCATTGCTTCATTGTTGTTGTTGCTCTTGTTTTTTTGTTTTGTTTTGTTTTTAAATCTGCAGGGAGACCATGCAAAACTAGCTATGAGACTGGAGAGCCCTGACTAGTCTCTCATGAAATGCTAAGGAGACAACTAGTACTTAAATACCTACAAGACTGGGCTTGAACAAGTAAAGTATGTTAGACTCTCCTGATCACAGACTTACAGACCTGTTCGAGTTGGAAGGGACCTTTAAAGGTCATCTAGTCCAACTCCCCTGCAATGAACAGGGACACCTACACCTAGATCAGGATGCTCAGAGCATGGTCCAGCCTGAAATGAATGTTGTGGTTGGCCCAGGATCTGGAGACATGGTTCACTCAACAAGATGAGAGGTCAACTGTTATAGTCTGGGAAACTAATAAAAGGGCTGTCCTGGCTGCTATGGGTTCTGCCTCAATCTCAGTGAGTGGGTAGAGAAGAGTTTCCCCCATTGGAAACTGGGTCAGTTTCAGATCTCCATGATACAAACACAACTGCTGCCCCCATTCCTTCTTAAGACCATCCTTAACTCTATACGTCATTTTCCTACCTCAAAACTTCCTCCTTTTCAGTTACACTGACCCCTTTTCCTAGTGAGAGTGTTGGCAATTCAGGTCAAAGAGTGATGTATCATTGAGAAGAAAAACTAAAATCTTTCAGAAAGCCTGCAGCCTTGTTTCTGAACCCAAGCAGCCTACCCTGGAGCTGCAGCAGTAGCTTACCTAAGAGTGAGATGCTGTTTAATAGCTCAAAGTATGAAATGTGAATACAGAGTGAGAAACACACACATGCAGAGTATAAAGCATGAAGATAAAATGAGGGTGGTATAAAACCCCAAGATACACTGGAACAAACTTGAACTGTGGTGTTTATTGTTTAAATGAGAAAAGCCTATAGGAAAGCTGGAAATAAAAGAATAGCTCAGTAATTGAAATTTCAGGAGAACACACAGAAGCAGTGTAGTTTACCCTAGATAAACATTCTCTCTCCTCTTACAAATCACCCCTGTGACACGTATCGTGTAATCTTTTCAGGTAGAAGCCTAGCAGTGAGAATATATGCCTGTGTGAGAGTGAGAAATCTCAACATGTGCTTTTCCTCCCAGTCCTAAGTGCTGTGATAAGGTGAATGGGATGGGGGGTTAGAGCTAGTCTTTGGATTTGAGGCCTGTGGAGTCAAAGTGCTGAGCTTCAGAGGTGAGGTAAGCAGCTGTTCTGAGCACCAAGAGGTGATGGTGGGATGCTCAGAAAGGGAGTGCATGTCATGTAAGTTCAGGAGCTGCCAGAGAAAATAAAAACAAATCCCATTTTCTAGTAAAATTGTAGTCCTAGAAAGGAAACATCAGAGGAAGATGCTCTCAACTTTGCAGCTGCAAAACTCCACGCACTTGGTCTCACCACAGTGAAAGCATCCTGTCTTCTGTAGACAGCTTGACTCATATGATGGGATCATGCCAGAGACTTGAAGATGGCAGGTTATGCATAATTATTCTTGGAAAATAAGGCATAAACGTCACAACTGGATCTGGACAAGCCCCAAAGAATTAAATACATTTTCAACTGATTTTGAATTTTAGGGTGCTTTGGTTATGTCTTCTTTTTTTTTTTTTTCTGTCTTTTTTGAAAATATTTTTGTATTGCTTCTAGAACTATCCCCCCCCCCCAAAAAAAAAAAAAATTATTAGCTGAACTGTTTTTAGTATCATCCACACTTTTTTTCTATGCCATAAGAGGTTGCTGTGTACAAGTTATAGCTGAGTAGCCCCATTCTTGGGGGAGCTGGCTCTGTGTTGGGAATCCACATGGTTGTGTAGGTGCCAATTGTGAAAGGTCAGATGCACAGGTGAGCATTTATGCAGCTGGGAGCTGAAGATGTCCTTGGGTGGCTGAGAAAAACACTTCTTGCTCTTTCAGCTAGAATTGAATGTTGTCTAGTGAATTAGGCACTGACCAGGAGCAAAATGAAGAGACACGACACTCTGTGTCCCAGACTAGCTGATCCACGGCCTTCTTCACACTTGGTTTGTCTTCAGATAGCTGCCTCTTTCATGAGATAGCTGTCAGAAAGCAATAGGGATCCTCCAGGCTTTCAGGGGAATTAGTTGCAATCTTTGAGATAAGCAGCTGGAGTGGTGCCTGTGGGGAAATACCTGACTCTGGTTTGGAGAAAGTTCAGCCAGTTCTCAAGGGCCAAGAGTACCTCAGCTCCAGCCCATTTATTGAGCTTGATACCAGGACTCACCTCATTCCCCAGTCCCATGTACCCCCATTTGATTTCAAGAGATGCATATTACCAGACTCAGAAATCATAGAATCACAGATCATTTGACTATAAAAGATTATCTGGTCCAACTCCCCTGCAATGAAGAGGAACACCTGCAACTCCATCAGGTTGCTCAGAGTCCCATTCAACCTGACACTGAATGTCCCCAGGCATGGGACACCCACCACCTATGCTGCTTACTGCTGCTGTGAGCCTTCCAAGTTTCTCCTCCTTTCCCTCCTAAGGCACTGGACAAGGACAGTGTGCCCTCACACACCTTTGTCATGCATCCTTACAGCAAAGCAAAGTCTTTGCCTCTTCCTCCTCCTCTGTCCAGCAAGGTCATAGACAGAGGCTCTGCATCTTTCCTTCTCCATAGATTTCCCACTTCACCAGCTCTCTATCCTCTGCATTAAGAGGACAGATGATTTGATCAAGAAAGCTATTTTCCTGTAATGTAGATTATAAAAGAAATCTGGAGAACAGCCCTGACTCAGAGTCTCTGCAGCTTTATCCTCTTAAAACCACAAGCCAATTAACCTCAGCCTGCAGGAAAAGAGCCCCCCTGATAGAGGCTGAGCCTTGGAAAATGAGACATGGGAGATTTAAAATTGCAGGACTCTGAAACTCCAGCCCAAGTGTATAGCACAGCCCATGCATATGCAAACCTTCCCACACAGCAGTGGTGCCACAGCTGTGGAGATGGGGTGTAAGCTCAGCATCTGGTTAGCTGTGAAATAATTTGTGGCCCATTTTTGGATGAGAGGTACTGGCTTTAAGTTGTGACAGATGAGGTTCAGGTTGGATGTTGGGAAAAATTACTTCTCTGAAAGAGTGGTGGTGCATTGGAACAGACTGCCCAGGGAGGTGGTGTGGTCACAGTCTCTGAAAAGTGGAGATGTGGCTCTGAGGGATGTGGCTCAGTGGGCATGATGGGGATGGGTTGATAGTTGGACTACATTATTACAGAGGTCTTTTCCAGCCTTAGTGATTCTATGACTCTATGATTATATCCTATGACTCTGTGCCATGCAGATTCCCCAGATGTTATCCCAGTGCCCTCAGGCTGCTGAAGGGCCAGGCTTAGGGAGTGGGCTTCCTGGGGACAGGGATATAATTTATGTGAATGTAGTTTGTGGAGGACAATATCAAGAGCTCTTCAAACTGGAGATGTTTATAGATGATACAAAGCAGCCCAAGGCTCAATGATGAAACCACAGTAATTTTATTCTCACGTGAGGGGAACTGAAGAGCACAGCGATTAATTAGGTTCTATGTGCTGTACCACAAAGAGGTAACTCAGCTCACAGTGAAGTGGCAGAGATGCTTGGTCCCTGGAAACACTTATTTCCCTTCTATTTTAGGAGCTCCAACTAGGCTCTTGGGTGCATCCAAGTATGACTGAAACTTCTTGTGGCAAAGGAGATTGTCTCTTGGTTGACAGAGATGAGATTTTTTCCATGTCTTTGCTAGCCTTACCCATCTGAATGTTCTCAGCTTATCCCACAAAATGCCTCTGCCATCTGATGCTACCACGGGACCAGTTTCCTTGTGAGCTGGAGGGGAATGCAGACACATATCAAATACCCTCTCCTCAGGAACCTCTCTCAGAGTCATGCTAATTACCTGTCTTTGCAATCCTCGGCCTTCCTTTAATGACAACAGCTCTTGTTTGAGAAGTTAACATCTCCAGACGTTTTACAAGCAGCTGAGTAAATGTCAACATCTTTCTGAAGGAAGTGTGGGATTTAAGTGAGTTGTGCACAGATAAGAAAATTTCAGCTGTTTCCAGAGTGTGACTTACTGGTTCCTAACAGGTGAACTAATGCTGGTGTTTTAGGCAGGAAATACTACTGTGCCCATGAAAGTGAGGGACAGACAAAAAAATATCCCTGCTTGTGTAAGTCACAGCCTATGAGGTTAATTATGAGGAAGAAGGTTTTGAATTAGAACTCTGTCCTGGGGCACTGGAGAAAAGCATTTTGTAGAATCATAGAATCATTAAGGTTGGAAAAGATCACCAGGATCATCTAGTCCAACCAAATCTCATACCCTGACTCTGTCACAGACTCCCTTAATAGCTTTGGATGGTGCATTTGGCACCTGCTGGACATAGGTCCTTGCTCATAAAATCCTTTCATAAATTTCCTGGTCCAGTTGTGGCCAGGAACAGCGAACACCTTGTACTTCCACTGAGAAGAATGCCCAAAATATAGCACAGAATAATTGCTTCACTACAGCTCCAGGGGGAACAAATCATGCCTACTGATCACAGTACTTCCCAAAATACAGTATTTTTCAGTTATTACAGTTCCAAGTGCACTATCAGGTCTTTTCCTGGGAGTTCCTATTACTTCCAGGCCTACAGCCCATGATGCTGTGGTCACTTCTCTATTTGTCCTCTATATGGAGCATGTGAGTTAGGTATCATTTTGCTAGAGCTTGGTAAACAACACTGCAGGCATCTCTGGGACAATCTCCTTCATCGCTTGTTACGGCTACTGTAGAGAAAAGGACTCTCTCATGGAGCAATCCATTTCATCTGGAAAAAAGATATTTGAGAAAGATGAGATGAACAGCTCCTGGAAAAATGCCTGTTTCTCTCCTTTAATAGGTCTTACGGGGAAATAGTTCTGAAAAATCTCACCTGTTGCACCTAGTGTCTGTATGGCAAAGATAGATGAGACATTGCCATCAATTGACAGAGCACTGAACTAGGTTTACTGAGTCACAGAGTTCTGTTTCTGCCTGCTAGAGATGTCTAGAATGAGATGGACCGGTGAGGGACATGGTTAGTGGGCGTAGTGGTGATGGGTTGGTGGCTGGACGAGGTGATCTTAGTGTTTTCTTCCAACCCTTATGATGTTATGATTCCACATGAGTCTTAGGGATTGTAGTCAGGATGAGCATACATTGGGAACAACTACTTCCCACTTGACCTTATTGACTTCTTATCAGAAGATACTATTAGTTTCGATGAAGAGGGCAACAGACTTTTGTGGAACTCACTGCTGCAGGATGTTAGAGTTTATTGGAGCTTTTAATTTTACTGGCCAGGCTGGATGGGACTTTGAGCAACTTGGTCTAGAGGGAGGTGTCCTTGCCTATAGCAGGGGAGTTGGAACTAGATGATCTTAAAGGCCCCTTCCAACCCAAACCATTTTATGATTCTGTGATTAAAGAATAAATAAAAGCCTGATGTTACTATTGCAGGTTTAAGATCCACTGATGCTCATTGAGGTGGAACATCAGAAAAGCTCTAAGAAAGGGTTGTGAGTACCTGTATGGGTATCTCTGAACTGTCAGGGGCAGGAGGGAGGCTTATATGCTTACTCAGAACCCATCTCTGCTTTAATTTCTGACAATATTGAAGTCATTTCCCAGCAAGTTTAAGAAACATAAGGACCACTAGGTGGGATAACAGAATAGCACAGGTTGGAAGGGACCTCTAGAGGTGTCTAGTTCAACCTTCAGTTCAAAGCAGGGCCAGTTTCAAAGCTAGACTGAGCAGTTCAGGACATTCTGTTGGGGAATTTTTAAGATCTCCCAAGTGGAGGTTGCCCCATCTCTGTGGGTTTTCCAGCCCTGATGCTTAGCCACCCTGGTTGCAGAGATCTTGTCCTTTTATCCAGCTGGAGTTTCCTTTATTTTAATTTGTGTCTGCCCTCGGCTTTCCCAGGCCTTACTCTGACTGCCACCTGTCCACCATGCAGGAACAGAGGGGTTCCCAAAATCCAGATGCCTCACTGCTGTGTTTACCTCTGCCTCCACCCCTCCCTCCAGTTGCTAAGCGATATCTGCGCTCTCCAAAGTCACTGATACAGACCCTTGGCTGCTGCATTTCACCATCCAATTTGCAATTTAAATTCTCTGACAGGCAGAAGCAACCAAGCTGTTCACTTAAGATTGCACAAAGTTATATTGAAATCCAGGAAATCGCCAATGCCTCGAGCTCTTCATAAATTTCACTTTGATAGTAACAGAGACGGAGGTAGGGAGAGAAAAGAAGGGAGAAAGCAAAGCAATAGGTGCTCATGTAAGGGGGGAGATGAAGCAGAAACAGTGGGGAATGACCACCACGGTGGAGTTTCCTCTTTATTCCCGCTGGTCATCATCTGCCTGCTAAAAGCTTGTCCTTCTTAAATGCCCCCACAGTATTGTTAAAACAACATTTTTTATCTCTTTCCACTCCCTCTATCCTTTATTAGCACTTCCTGGATAAAGGGATAGGTGCCCTTTGCATCATATTTTTGCTTCCTAAAACACCCACCCAGCAATCATTGTGGCAGAGGTGCCTATCCTGCAAAGCAGGGTGCTGAGCAGCTGCTGCCCGTGGCTCTCTGGCTCATTGTGTAGCTTTGCTGGGATTCACTTCAGCCACATTCAGAGGGAGGGTCGTGTTTTGCTAATAGCTTGCCTGGGTCTCCTTTGCTCATGCAGATTGTTCTGTGTAGGGAGGAGAGCAGCATCCTTAAATCAGAGAGAGCTGTGCACGAATTACTGGGAACAGGCAGCTCTGGGAAAGAAGATGGAGTTTTCGGAAAGGGGATAAGAAGGTTCTATGCTGGGGGAATGGGAAGCTGCACGGAGGCTGAAGGCTGGGTCTGAGGATGGGAACAGGAGTACTGATGATGGATGAGGAGGTCAGTAGCCCTTCAAAGCCAGCCCCCCAGGTTGAGTCTTATAAACAGACACTTCCCTGCTCTGAAATCATCTCTGCAAGGGCTCAGAGCCGTGGGTTTTTAGGCCAGCAGAGGGAACCCTCCACCGTGGTTAGTCTGAGCCCCTGGGGCTGTATGAGCTGGAGAAGTGAGCTTTCAGTATCTAAAGGGAGGCTACGAGAAAGAAGGGCACAGACTCTTTAGCAGGGTCTGTTGTGTTAGGACAAAGGGAACTGATTTCAAACTAAAAGAGAGAAGATTTAGACTGGATACAAGGAAAAAACTTTTTTTACAGTAAGGATGATGAGGCACTGGAACAGGTTGCCCTGAGAGATGGTGCATGCCCCATGACTGGAGACACTCAAGGTCAGGCTGGATGGGGCTCTGAGCAACCTGATTGAGCTGTAGATGTCCTTGTTCGTTACAAGGTAGTTGGACTAGATGATCTTGAGGGTCCCTTCCAACTCAAGTGATTCTATGATTCTATGAAATCCCCTGCACTGGAGGGAATCCTTAGGTCAGAGGTGGGTAAGGACTATCCCAAAAGCCATCAGCAGAAACCAAGCAGCCAAAGCCCTTGGACCAAAATCTGTAGTCACAACCCTCGTGAGTGAGTGGATCTAATGCAATGACTCTCAGTGCAGGGAAATGACAGAGGAACACGTGACTCATGTCTGTCTGTAAGGACAAGGTGACATCCAGCATGACCACATAAAATTCCTTCTCAGAGGCTGATGTGCATTTTGTTCTTTTCCCCTTCACTGTGTTCTCCTCTAGCTCCATGTCCCTTGTCCTAGGCAAAAAAATACTGTTTGTCCATCCAACACCATGTTGAAATCATTCCTGAAAGCATTCAAGAAACATGTAGATGTGACACTGAGGGACACTGTTTATTGGGCACGGTGGTGATGAGTCGATGGTTGCACTAGATGATCTTATAGTTCTTTTTCAACCTTATTGATCCTATGATTCTAGTCATGTCTTACAGGTTTCTCATCAAAGTTGGGAAAAGGCTGGTGGCCAGGCTCAGGGGAAGAAGACATCTCTAAAAGATCTTGGTAAAGAGCTTTGTCTTTCACCTTCAGACTCCTGAAGTCCTCTGTTCTGGGAAATCTTTCCCCAGCCAGTCTCCCATAGGGTCTGCCTTCATCTGTGACAATGTGAGCCAATCCTGCAGTCACAGGTTTCTTTCCCTCCACTGGTTCTGGAGCAGAGAGTTTGTGTAATGTCTCTAAGAGTATAATTCTATTTACCTGGGCGATATCTTTACTGGATGAAATCAAGCTGCAAACTGAATCCAATGGGCAGAAAATAGAAGTCACCCTCTTGTATCCTTGGTTTCTAGGCACTCCATAGAGTATCTCTGCATTTTTTCATTTTGAACATTTTCTATCAGTGAGTCACTCAAATACCCTGAAGGTTGTATAAGACTAGATTAAACTGAGAACAGCAGGGTGGACAGTAGCATACCCCTGCAAAGCAAAGGCTTCCATTCTTAAGCACAATGTTAGGAAGATAATAAAAAGTAGTAAAAATAAAACTAAAATAGTTGGCCAAAAGAAGATCATTTCTACTTCCACTTCAAGCACTCTTCTGGAATGATATCTTTTTTTGCAAAATCACATGCAAAATTTCATATTGCATGTAGCACAATGGGATGCTAGGCTGAGATCAGGGCTCCAAAGGATCTTCCCCCTCTTTCCTACAACTCAGGAAGGGGACTCTACTTTGCTTTCAGGAGCCATCCTGACTTGGAGCTGCAGCTCCCCCGTTCTTCCACTGCCAGATGATGACCCCCTTTGCTTCTCCCTCTTCCTGTAGTTTGAGCCAATTAGGCTCTTGAGTAGCTCCCAGCACATCCCTTCTGTCTTGACCTGATGGGGTCAATAGCCAGGTGATGTCCTACTGAAAAGCATCAGGACAACAGGTTACCCTATGTCTCCTAAAGAAGAGTTAGGAAAGAGGCTAGTTTTTATATTTTTCCTCCAGTGAGGTGTTCTTTGGCAAAGCTAGAAGAAGTTTTGATCCAGAACCAGCCCTCAGTACCTTGTGCCCCTTAGTGCCTTACCTCTGGTATGGTTTTCACTTGTCCATGCATTTTGGCCTTTATCAGTCTTGAGGCCACAGCTAAGTGCCATGGACACAGGACAGAAATGATCCCAGAGCCACAGCACATGCACATATATGTATGTCTTCCTAATGACAAGCACATCACCAATTTCAGATGGACAACCATTAGCAGACTTTTTGAGTGTTCATGGAGATTGGCTGGGATGCCATTCCTGAACAACACATTGATTTCTTATGGAAGTTGGTGGCCGTGGTTAACCTCATGAATGATGATCCAAAGGGTGCCCACCTGCCTCTTTGAAGAACAGGGGCTGTTGGGACTCACAACCCACACTTGATCCTATATTTCTCCTTCGTTTTTCCACAAAGGTTGTTCAGGTGTCTGTGTTCAGTTCTGTATCCCCATGAGGCAGTTTCTACCCTAGCAGCCAAAAAACACTTGAATGAAATCTGTTTTTTATCTAATATGAATGTCTGCCTGCTAAAAGACCAAATACTCTGTTCACCTCTCCTTAACCTGAGTGCAGGATGCAACAGGCGCAGAGCTGGATTTGAAATAGGAACTTCAACAATCCTTGTGTGGCACTCTCTCCTCTGAGCTCAGTGCTGGGACGGTCAGCCTGAGGCCCATTGCACCACTGTTGGTCTTCTTCCTCTGTTCCGGCAAAAACAAACAGACCTCTGAGGCGCAGCAAATCGATTCACTGCGCTATAACTGAATTACAAGCCTGAAATGCTCTCTCTCTCTCTCTCTCCCCTTTTCATCTTCTCTCTTCTGTTCCCTGCCTGACAGAGAGAAGGGAGCTTTCCTCCCAGCAAAGCTAGAGGTGGATGGAAGATTTTTCTGAAGGGCTGTGCTGGGACCAATTCCCAGGGGAGCTCAGCATGACTGCTTGACCCTGAGGGGCAGTTTCACTTCTCTCCTTCCAAGTGCATCTGGAAGGAAATAAATTGTAAGTTGATGGAGAAAGGAGCAGGCTCAGTGCGAGGACATGGATATAGGCACAGACATGGGTAGACATGCCTATCTGTCTGCCTGTAGGTCATTTCAGTAGGAGGTTTCTAGACACTGCTCTGCCCCTACAAACCATAGCAATGCCCCCAGGCCTCCATGCAGTGCCTCCAAGGGGAAATGGAAGTTAAAGGAAGCAGACTAAGTTTTTCAGTCTTGAAGTAGTGATGGATATAAGGATCTGCTCTCTACAGCATCGCAAAGCAAAAATTGCTGTATTGGGTTGTGAGGCAGTGAGGTGCAGTTTCCTCCAAGGTGGAATAAGAGCTTTTCAGTTAGACCATTCCTGGGAAAAACAGATATTTTTGGGTGAGCATTGCCTTCTATCTCATGTGCCTACTTCCCATCTGTGAGCTAGGAATGCTGATGAAGTAGAGAGACAGAAGTGGCCTTTACCCCTAGGACAGACATCTGAGTAACAACGCTGTCAAGAGCCCCTGGACTGCACGGCCACTGGCAAAATGTGCTGGCATCATGAGAGCATGCTCCTTTCCCTGCTGTTCTGTGTCCCTGTCCAAGTCTTGGCAGGCTGATGAACTACTGAAATTTGTTGCTGAAAAGTTGGACTTGTTGATGGCCTGTGAGAAACACATCTTTGCCTCCTGTACACTCATGCAACCACAGACATGTTGAGAAAGCCACAGGCACAGCAGAGCAGAGGAATTGTGAGTGCAGCCTGGGCTAATGACTGCTCAGCAATTATTGTGTGGTCTAAAGTTGTCATCAAGTTCCCTTTGTAATCAGCAGAGAGAAATCAGAGCTGCTTTAGGGTGATTCAAGTCCACTTATCTCAGACACCTCTCTCAGAGGGGCTGAAATATCCCTATCTCTTTCCACAGTGTGGAGATAGGGGTGAAGCCAACAACTGAGAAAAGAATTGGAACTTGCAGACAGGAAGAATTAGCAGAAGTGCATTTGGCCTCGGGAACCCTGTTCAGAACCTCTGCAGGCTCAGGTGAAGACTTGGCTACGTTGTGTCTCAATGATTTCCAACCAGCTATACAGATGCAAGCCTTTTCCTTTGAGTGCAAATGAGATCACCCTTGCACCACTTTCCATTTGACTTATTGCCTCTCCTTCCTGCAGAATTATAGAATCATTAAGGTTGGAAAAGACCACTAAGATCATCAAGTCCAACTGTCCACCAGTATTGCCCACTAACCATGTCCCTCAATACCACATCTCCGCATTTCTTGAACACCTTCAGGGGCTGTTTTCACCATCTCCCTGGGTAGTCTGTTCCAATGCATTACCACCCTTTTGGAGAAGTTTTTTCTAATGTCCATCCAGAACTTCCTCTGGCATAACTTGAAGTCAAATATTGCTAACTATATATACTGAGGAGATATTTTCTTTCAAGTCTAGAGAATCCAGCTCTGATAGTTTCCAATATCTGCTTATTGCATACCAATGTCCATTCACTCTTTCTCTGTACAACTTCCAATCCCCCAGTCCTGGTCCCCAGCTATAGCATCTTACACTGGAAAGACAAAGCTGTCCAAAGTAAACAAGAAGCAGACTTGTCCTGTTCTACATGCCCAAGGGGATGCCACACTTAAGACTCAGCTCCTGCATGCATGTGATAAATGGGATCCACCCAAAACAAATAAATAAACTCAGAGGTACACCAAAGGGGAACAAATTCCCTAGGTTATTCCCATGTTACTCAGTCATCTCAAGGAGAGAGCAGCTATCTGCCAGCAGTTGGCTGAGTCATCAGCTACCTAATGCTGCTTGGAATGAATACAGATGCCCTGGAACTGCCTTGTGTGAGCAACACAGTAAAGACAGCTAAAGCAGCTTTGCTGTCTCCAGAATAGTGACTGACAAATTCAATCGACAAAGTGACTCTGAAAGCACTCCTGGCAAAGTATGAAAGGGGAATTAGAGGCACTGCAAGCCTTGCTGCCCATTGCCTTTGCTAGGGAAAAAGACTGGCAGTGCCCTGGCCAGCTCGCTTGCTTTGTTCATTTAACATCTCCTAATTCATCACAGCCACTTGCTCTTTTGGTGATTTATTTCATTGCTTTACTCACAGAGCCTCTATAACATGTGAGTATGCCTGTGTAGGGGCAACAGCCCTTTCCGTCATATCTAATGGCAAGAGTCTGTCACCAGGGGCCTGGAGGGCTGAAGAGAGTGGGAAAGACATGTTGGAATGGATGGGCCACCAGAAGCATTCATTTCAGCTATATTCGGGAGGCAATGAATCTGACTTGCAGCACTGACATTTGAAGATGTGACTTGTAAGAAGCTCACACAAGACCTTAGAATTGGTGGCCCTGTTTCCCCCTGCAGAGACTGAACATCTCCAAGGACCACTGTCCTGTGAGTGCAAAGTGGAGCTGGTTATATAGACCATCTTCTTTCTTTTCCCTATCATGCTCTTTCTTTTACACTCTCCTATCTTAACCCTTGAAGGTGCTAGGGAGGTGAGATATATCATGAAGGGATGATGGCTCATCTCAGTAACCTTGTCTCATAACAGAACCTGTGATTTAGTCTGAAGGATGTCTTGGGTGAGAGTGTGCAATTGGCAGAAGACAGCTTGCACAGGGTAGACTACCCTGGATATCAGAGCGTTTGTAACCACGTAATTAAGCTTCACTGCTTACCATTATTCCAGTACATGGAATGTGGTTGAGGCTGATCCCATGTCTGAGGACCTGCTGCCATGGAGTGGCAGCCAACAAACTTTTTCTGGCAAACTCTCTTGGACTTTACGTCAGGGTGGCTGCAAACACACTGCCAAATGGGAGTGGCCAAAGGTAAAAGATTTAAGTGTTCTTAATGGAACATTCCCTGGGCATTGTCCTGGAGAGCAACTTCAGCTGCAGGTGACGACCTTCTTTGAGCATGGCCATGAGTTGGAAGGCAGGAATCAACCCCATGGACTGCAGCAGAGAATACTTGGACTGCTGGCTTGTGTGACAACACCAGAGACATCTTGGCTGGCCAGAGATTTGTTGCAAGCTGGCACTAAGGCATGTTTGTCCCCAGCAAGAGAACAAGTAGGACCTGGGCTCTATAGCAACAGATGCTTTGGGTAGGAGGGAGCCCAAAACTTTGGCACATAGAAGGAGGGTTTTTGGTGCTTGTCCTCAGCTGTGGGAGAAGAGGAGGCTTGGCAGCAGACAGTTCTCCCATGAAGGGAGGGAATCGCTCTGTCGCAGGCTGGGAAAGAGGGCTTAAGTATCAGGTTGCCTGGCAATGGGTTTCTAGGCATCAGAAATTGCTCTGATCTGTTCAAACAGTGTACTAGCTCAGAACAAAGCCCATCTCTGGCACTTTAAAGATGGGGAGGAACTGCAGGCTGGAGATGAATCTCCTGGCAATGGGAAACTGTCTCTCCTCCCTTTCCCTGTACAAAGTCACACTTGGGATGCTCCAGTGCAGGCCAGGCTCAGCCAAACACTTGTATCCCCTCTGGGATGAAGGAGGAAGATACGATGATGAAAGCTGGAGAATAAGTAGGTATAGTAATTAAGAAAATCTGGGCAATCTGGCATGATCAACCAGGAGTAGGAATTATGGACTAGGACTAGGAACTGTGGGCCAGGACCAGGAATTAAAGTTCTGGTGTTGCAGTTTGAGGGTCCAGCTTGATCTTGCCTGTATGTTTATGTATACCCAAGAAAAAAATCCATCAGACCACTGTTCTGCTCTTCCTACCCAAATCCCTTCCCTGACAGCAATAAAGTCAGTGAATTTTCTCCGAGGTTCAGGAACACACAACTGAACTGACCTACGCCATATATCCTGCCCCAGACAGTGGAGTTTGATCTCTACAGGTCTCGTGGTCTCCAGCTGCCAGAACAGCTTCTCCCTTCCGAGCTCAATTGTACCATATGGTTATACATTAATTTAGAGCTAATTGTCAGGTAATTAATCCAGTTTTGCTCATGCCATTTCAGTCCCCTTATGCTTCCAATTGAAAACTCACTTGCATTCCACTGTGGATCCCGGTGGAGAGCCCTTGCTTTCACCCCTTCTGCAGTCTTTGCAAGAGCATGGAACGTAGCATGGAGCAACAATGCTCCTTTTCAAGGAAGAATAACAAGGCACAGCTATGGGTTTGCATGCAGACACACACACAAAAAAACCCAGATTCAATGTACTTCTAAACCCTTTGGATACAATGGAAGGGCATTGAAGCACCTCAGTTATAAGGATGAGTGCTATGGAGAGCATGGTACTGGGTTCAAACCTCTAGCTCTGTCCCTGCCCTCCGTATTGTGTCCCTGCCCTCCGTATTGTGCCCTCCCCAAAGCAAGGGGAAGACTTGTGTCCCTGCACAAGTCTTCCCCTTGCTTTCCCAGCTGTGAAAAGATCTAGCAGTAGCCTCCTCCCTCCTGTACTCGTTAAACACACTCAAATTCTCTGGTGTTTAGACACATTCCCTTAGACAGATTATCCTACTAGAATAATGACTAGAAATGTGTTTAAAAAAAAAAAAAAAAAAAAAAAGGAACACACTGAGTTTTTCTTCAGAGCAAAGCACCACTGAATCCCAGGAAAAATCTTTTTGGGGGGAGGCAGAGAAGTCAGAAATCTTTCTGTCCATCCTAAAGTGTCTACATCTGAGTTGGCTGATTTTCTTTTAAGCCCTTGCCTCCCTATTGTTTTAAATGACAGAAGATGCCCCGGCAAAGCCTGTGCTGTGCAAGAAGGAGCAGCGGGATGCCAGGAAGCCGAGGTGGCGAATCATTGCTTTCAAACGGCACTAATAGGAGAGCAGGGGAAAGCTTGTCTGCGTTCAGGTAGAATGAGTTAACTCTGCGGGGCATCCGGCAGCAGCTGTGTCAGGGAAAGGGAAGGGGTTGCAAAGCCTCTAATAACTTTGGCAAGGACGGCACAGGTTGCAGAAGGGATGGGACGTGCTACAGCCCATGGATATTCATTGAACTTGGTGCAAAACCCTGTTTGTCAGCTCGGGGAGCTGCCACACCAGCCTCACGCTTGCTGCCAGCACAGAGGGCCTCAAGGGGCATGAGGTAATGAATGCATCTTCTGCAGACAACAGGAGCTAATTTCCAGTGGCGGTGAGCGCCTGTCAGCATTGCAGAAATGCTCAGCCTGTTTGGAAATGGTGAGATAATCCCCACAGCATTCCAGTGCAAGGAGAAAGAAGGGCAGGCGTAGACCTTTATCACTGCCAAAGCAGCAGGACACAGCCTCCAAAGAGCTTTCAGTTCTGTCAGCTAACCCCTAGCTATGGTGGGGGATCCAACAGCCATGTTTTCAAGCCTCAGTTTGACTGTGCCTGTGTTAAAACCCCTCTGTGTGACAGATGCTGGTGTAAATGCAACACATGCATGGAGGGATGAGATCAGCCTGCAAAGCATGGGCGGTCATTTTGAGTGGCAAATGGAAGGTTCAGAGCTGGAAGGAAAGAAATGGGAGAAACCAGGGCACAGGGTGCAGTGTGGTGCCAGCTCCAGTGGCGGCAAGTAATCTCATGCGTGTTGATACTTTGACTAAACACAGCCCTGTGAACAACGAAAAATGCGCAGCCGTGCTTTCCGTTGTGACAAAGGAATTTGAGAGTGGGTTTCATCCATTTTTTGCTATATTTGTGGCTTCAGTTGACATAAACACATTTTTTTCAAATGGGATGTATAGAGGTGCTATCAGATAATCAACTCAAAAATCTGGTCATGTCTCTTTACTGGAGTTTTATAGGAGAAAGGAATCTCTTGCTTCATAGTCGTGCCTTGTTCACGTCATCTCTTTTTGACAGCATGTACATTTGTGAACGACCGTCGTCAAGGATGAAGCACAGGAAGAGTGCAATGTCATCAAAAATCTCTGCTGAACACAGTGAGAGCTCACTGAGAATTGCAGCCACTGCCTCTGAACCAGACTGACGTGTTAGTTTCGCAAAAGCAAGGTCAGATATCCTCCTAGCTTTATGGTTTTGCTGTTCTTTTTTGCTCTTTTAATATAAACATTAAAAATTGAACCAAGTCTTGTTAATCATATACATTAACTGTATTATATATTGTACGAGGTCTGCTCTGAAAGTAATGCCTCCTATTTTATGATGTTGGCTCATGATGCCAGAGGCGGATGTTGGTGGGATGGCAGCAGATGTTGAACCTTCCCAACAATATTCTGTTACATTTTGTTGCTGTGTGACAGATGGTAGTAGAGGGGCAGGCTGACTGAATGGAGTCCAACATGGAAGTGCATATGAAGCGAATGTGTGTCACTGAACTCCTCCATGCAAAAAAAAAAAAAAAAAAAAAAAAAAAAAAAAAATTGCACCCACTGACATTCATCGATGCTTGCTGAACAGTTATAGAGACCAAACAGTGAGGTGGTGGAACACTGTGAAGCAGTGGGCTAGCTCTGCTGGTGCAGACTTTTATGAGTGTGGCATGCAGGCTGTTGTTTATTGCTGGTGAAAATGCAAAGCTAATGGTGGTGACAATGTTGAAAAATAGTGTGTTGTATCTGAGAATTTGCTGTATCAAATAGTGCTATTGTGCTCTTTGTATCGGTTTAGTTTCCATGAAAATAATTAGGAGGCATTACTTTTGGAGCAACAGCTGTATATGCAGCCTAAGGCAATTCTGCTTTACTAAGTGTAGCCCAGACAAGACAACAGGTCCTTAAGGGCTGGTGCTACCTTATCACCCCCTTGCAGATGTCCTGAACAACCCAGATGCCTGCAGTGTTTTAGCAGCTGGACGAAGCCCACTCTGCATGAGAACACCCTGCATCAGGGAGTGTCAAAGATACATCTCCTGAATGCACACCAGTGCTGCCATTAAGGGTCACATAGTCAAATGACTGGGCAAATTTATGGGCAGAACTATCTACCCAGAATTGCTGAATTTAAAAGTGCTTTCTGTTAAGGTCTGAGAGTTACAGTTGTCTAGAGGATATAAGGCTATCTTGGAAAGAATCATTCCGCACTGAATGTGGCCAGCAGGGCAAGGGAGCTGATCCTCTCCCTCTACTCTGCCCTGCTGTGGCTACATCTGGAATATTGCGTCCAATTCTGGGCTCCCCAGTTCAAAAAAGACAGGAATCTCATAGAAAGAGTCCAGCAGAGGGCCACGAAGATTATGAGAGGCCTGGAGCATCTCCTGTATGAAGAAAGGCTGAGAAACATGGGACTGTTCTGCCTGGAGAAGACTGAGAGGATCTGATTAATGTTTATAAATATCTAAAGTGCAGTATGAGGCCAGACTGTTCTTAGTGGTGTGTAGTGACAGGAAAAGGAGCAACAGCCAAAAACTGCAACATAGGAAATTCCACATAAACATGCGGAAGAACTTCTTTATAGTGAGGAAAAGGCACACATTTTGGATGTGAGTCAGTTGCCCCTTTGCAGCATGGACCATACATCCTTGAGTCAGCCCAGCTAAGAGGATGGGACCAGGCAGGGACAGCCAGCAAGAGGAAGAGATACCTTAAGATGATTCCACTTCCAAAGTCTATGTATCATCAATCCACATCCTAAAGGAATGACGGGGGAAGTAGGAATACCCCAAACCAACACCGTTCCTGAAGACTTCACACTATGAATGGCACACTAATGTTCTCCCATTTATCCCTCCCATGCCTAGTCAAACACCTTGTAAACCATGCCAGCAGGTACTGGCAGATGCTGAGGCTTCTTGTTTCTGGGAGCAGTGATAGAAAGTGATGCACAAGCGATGAGTTGATTTTCATGGTGCTCAGGCCCCAAGGGGGTGTTAATCTGCACCTGGGAAATGTCAGATCCAGTCAGCAAAGCCCTAAAGGATTGTTTGATTTTCAGCAGCGGAGGAGTGGAAAATATGTAGCTTGCATAGGCTTGGTTGAGTCAGAAGAGAAACAGCTATTCCCCTGTGCCATCTGGGACAAGCAGGATGCAGTGATTGCAAAATGGATTGAGGGCCATATTCAGGCACTTCCATTGTCTCTCCAGGGAGCAAGAGTCTGGCAACAACCAGCAGCAGGATGTCTGAAATGCCTTCTCCTTGCTTGAGTGTAGATGTCCTTGTAGCTGGGAAGATATAAGTTATTATGAGCCTATGCTACCGCCTCATGAACAGCCTCTTATACCTCAATCTCCCTGTGAATCTTTCTGCACAACTGAGAAATTAATCACAGTCCATACATAGACATACATACATACTCAGATATGTGTATATACAGAGAGTAGTAAATTCCTTACAGAAAATAAATAAATAAATAAAAGCTTGAGAAGAAATAATTTATAAACTCACTTTTAATTTAATGAATAATTTAGTTCAGAAAAGAGACAGAAGGGAAATTTCAGAACCAACAAAACATTGTGTTCAGACAATGTCAATATGAATGTTTTCCTTGTTCCAATCTCTTGTTTCAGAGTGGTATTTTCACTTCAGAAAAGAAATTTCTAAAAGGACAAGGGTTAAAACTGAAAACATGCAAATGAAGAACTTTATTTGTTCCATTTTTAATTAAACATTTTTTTTTTTAAACCCTACATGAAAAAATTGGCTCTTAGTTTCAGGTCAGCGTGTCACATATACAGCTTTTCCATGTTTTCTGTCTTTATTCCTTTTTTAAAATGCTCTTATTTGATCAAATCCATTTCTAGGGATAGGGCTTAGGAGGACAATGGCAATGTGAGAACCTGAGAAAAAAGTGTCGCTCAGAGGTTTTGTTTTGAATAACAGTTTGAGGGTATTATTACTAACTCAGCTTTTCTGTATCACTATGAACTGTATTTTTGCAACCAAGCTAATGAAATTGTATTTTCATAATGTTGTTTACATTTCAATAAGGCTATCCATAAGTTCTTCCCCCTTCTGTATATGGCTGGTAAGAAGTTTTCATCATAGCTTGGGGGATTGTATGCACCCAGGTAAGACTGAATAGGTAGATAGATAGATACATGGATAGATAGATGGGCCTTAGTGTATTTACACCAAATTTATACATCCCATATAATCTTGTTCTTATAACTAGAGAGGTGAGAAGAGAGAACCTCTAGAGATGATCTCCAGGTTTAGACCAGACTAGAACAGCAGCACTTCTTGGTAAGGATATAAGACCAATTTTAAAGTTTGTGGGTGAAGACGTTTTTGAATATTGACCCGAAATGAGCCTTGAGTGCTGTGCTGCAATGCAAACTTGCATTCCTCATTAGCAAGACAGGGTCAGGACTGTAATAGCTCCCCAGTCACACCACACTGATACTAGGGCTTCCTTTGCAGCTATGCTGAGATGAATCATAGAGTACTTTGCTAATATCGCAACTATAAAGACACACGGTGATATTTGTAGACGCACTTTGGCTATCCCATCTAAACTTGAGGCCATGACTTCACATATGTACGTGGATCCTTGAAAAACTGTTATGCTGTTATGTTGCCTTCTAGATTTGGAGCAGTCAGAGCTCAAACTGTGTGTACTGAATGCCTCCTGAGGACAGGATTAGGCCTGTTTGGAACTTGTGTACCATGTGGACCTTGATCTGGAAGAATTTGGGCTGAATTTGGATTTGATTTGGTTGAAGTTATACTGCCTTTCATTGGCAAATTCTTTCTTAGAAAAAAGCCCTTTATTTTTCATGTCTCCTCCTGATCCACTTAGCCAACTCACTGGGCTCTGGGAAGTGATCTTTCCATGCATTTGTCCAAGAGAAAAGTTCCACTCTCCTGAAGAAAGGACTCTTCCTCACAGCATCATCACAGTGTCCTGTCTTTGAACCTTTGAGCATCTCAGCTTTTACCCATGGGTTTTAACAAGCAGTGAGATGTTACTTCTGGGAGAAGTTTTGTCAGGCCTTAATGACATCAAACACTTCCCATTCTATCTGCAGTGAAGACGGATTTCCTCTCCAATCTCTTTACTGATGTTAACTAGCCATTCTTAGCAAAGATGTTGTTTAGGGGTGCCTGAAAGCTTAAAAGACTATAGTGATACTTCAGTAGGAGAAGTTGAAAGAAGAACTTATTTTTGTTAATGAATATACATTTTAGCAAAAAAAAAAAAAAATTTGGTTTTTTTTTTGTTATGTAACATTTTTTTTTTTTGTCACAATACCATAGCTTAAAAAGCTTACCAAATAGACAGCAATGCCAGCTCAGCAAGGCATAAAGATCTGAAATTCCACGCTTAAAAATATGTCCATTAAAAATACTTCCTGATGCAATAGTGTTTCAAATGCTTGACAATGAAAGCAATGCCAAGAGAGTTGAAGTTATTGAAAGTTAAAAGGAATAAGACATGACAGGCATCAGTATTTTCCCTACTGTCCACAACACAAAAGTAGTCTGGAAGAGTTGTGCATCTGAGACAAACACTGAAGATAAAATGTTTCTGGCTTAGCTAAGCTCTGTCCAGACCTGGGGGTCTCCCTGTGGCTGAGAGGCATGGAAGGGACAGGCAGGGACTCCTCAACTGCTGCAAGGCAGGGCCCCTCTGCTCCTTGGCAAGATTGTCCAGCTTGGGCTGTGGCCGTCCACTGGCACCGCTGGGCCTGCCATGGCCCCTTCCCCTCCACTACCTCCAGCCAGCACGGCAGGCACAGAGAAGGATCCTGAGGACAGCCTAAAGGGACACCTGGTCCCACAGGGTGTTCACCACTGCTCACATTTGCTCTCTCCTTTGCAGTGTGCATGCCGTGTGGCCGGGCGGATGTTGACCCGAATATTTGTGGGTATATTTGTCGGAAGAATGGGATCCTTGTCCATTCATTTTGCCTGGTGAGTTCCCCTGGGTCTCCTTTCAGATTTCCACAAGTAATGGTCTCTTCCCTTCTGTCCTAATGAGAAATTTACAGATTTGAAATTTCATAGAATCATAGAATAATGGACTGGCTTCTTGTTGTGGAAGACAAATCTTGTTCTAAGATAAAACTCCCCTCTTTAAGTTCAGAATATATTAATTTCTTCTTTTCCCTTCTAAAACAGTTTTTTTGCCACCGGCCTTTATCAAGAAGACAACTTTCTATTGGGAATTTTGGGGTTTCCCCTTGCTGCCGTCACACGCAAGGTCAAGCAGGGAAACGAGAAGGTGAGGACCTAAACAAAGCAGGCAGATTAGTGCCAGGGGAGACTCATTCCAGCTTAAACTGGACCCAAAGAAAGCAATTTCAGCCACTCTGACTGGCTCCGGGACGAAGCCCTGTCACAGCAGACAAACCTTGTCTACCAGGCAGCTCTGCAGAATGTAACATAACAATGCCCAGAACCTGCGCTCCATTTAGTAGCATGGGGAGGCCCTGAGCCAGCTGCTGATAGGGCTGTTCTGCTCATTCCAGCAATGCTTTGTTTGTGGCAAGAGGGGGGCTGCCATCACATGCACAGAGAGAGGCTGTGCACACAGCTTCCATTTGCCCTGTGCCATGGACGGGGAATGCATCACCCAGTACTTTGGAGACTACAGGTAAGGGCTGTCAGCAGCAGCCAAGTCAGGGAGGAACCCGCAGTTACATCTCCCAGCAGTGTGCAAAAAACTGAGCCAACTCTGGGTGCCCAGAGAAGCTGTGGAGCTGCCACTCTCTTGCTTGGCAGGTGAGGGCCTGCACCCACATCCCCCATGACCACGTGGTGAAGTGACCACGATGCCCAACTTGAAAGGACTTTGGCAAGTTTAGATTCAGAGCAGCATTTCTTGTTTCTGGGACTACTCTGGCTTCAGGGAACTGGGACCCACCTGGAGGAGATTGTCCTTTCCGCAGGAACAGACTTAGAAAAATGTTTCTAAACTAAGAAATATGGAAATGTTGTGAAAACATACAAACAAGCTGCCTGCTAGTAGCCACAGCAGTACTTCTCGGACTGTCTCTTGCCAGTCCCTTTAAACCTCTCCTTTCACCTACAATTTACGGCTGCTCTGTAAGCAGCCTTACAGAGCAAACAGCAGAGCTCAATATGCTCTGCCAGCGCACGCTCTACTAACACCCGTGTCTTTCGCCGTGGACGCGGATCCCCTGCCAGGCTGGATCTCCGTCTCACCCAACACACATTTCCCGACCGAGTTTAGATGCACACTTGAAGGGAACTGTGGGCCAGTTTCCCTCCACTGACTGCGTAACACTTGAAGCTTTGATGCGTGTAGATAAATGTTTCTTCTGAGCCGGACAAACCCAAAGACAAATGCTCATCATTCCACAAGGCATGATGCCAGCCCGCATTTCATCTCTGCCTCGACTCATCACTGCTGTGTGAGCTTCAGGGGCTTACCTCCTTTCTCCTCAAAGTCGTGGAATTCCTCACCTCCAATGGAACTTTCTTATGCTTGTCTAGTAAAAGTATTGGAACGCTCAACCACTCGGGTTAAATAAAACAATAAAACTGCAACTTAAAATTAAAGAACACAGAGGAACGACAAAAGTTTGGGGAAATGGGAGCAGGCAGCTTTTCTCTCTGGAGAGAGAATAAAAAGAGCCCAAATGTCACTGCAGTGAAAAAAGGCACCAAAGGAAGAGAGAGCTGAAAGCTGAGCTCAGCTGCAGCCATGAAAGCTCAAGCCACGCGAGAAGGAATATGCTTGGGCAGCTCACAGTTCACAAGCATCAAGTTTTGGGGTTCTCCTTCTGTTCCTTCAACTCAGCTTCATATTGAAGAGAAGGACACATATGTGTCTTGAAGCGCATCATTGACACTTTCCCTGCTGCCTACAACACAGAAGTGGAATCGAGGAGTTCTGCACTTTACACAAACACTGCAGATACGACGCTAAGGTCGTGCCAGCAATACACCAGCACTTTGTTACCAAAGAATCAGAGAAAGACGTGGGTTGGAAGGGACCTTACACCCTGAACTAATGCCAACCACCTGCCATGGCCACAGTTGCCACTGTGGAAGGTTAGAATTAGGGCCCCATCCAGCCTGGCCTCGAACATCACCACGGATGGGGCATCCACAGCTCCTCTGGGCAGCCCGTGCCACTGGCTCACCAGTCTCAGAGTAAAGAATCTCCTCTAAGGCTTAATCTAATCTCCTCTTCTGGATTCAAACTCGATTCAACCATGTCCTGTCCCTGTCAGACCATGTAAAAAGTCACTCACCACACACACTAGACACCAAATATGCCGTTAACTTGCAACCTTTACTAGACCCTCCCGAAACCAAGACTGGACTCAGATCAGAAGTGCTGGCGTGGAACCCGGGCTGCAAGTGTGGCCAAGGGACAGCTGCACTTCAGCATCTGCCGCGAGGAGCAGCGCCAGCAGGTTGAGGGAGGCCGTCCTTCCTCTCAGCTGCATGGCAGCACCGGGTCCTCACTCAGTGCTGCCTGCAAGGGCTGCCACCCTCTTGCTTGAGGGCCCCCAGCCACACCCCCACTGAGGCGGTGGTGACCGTGATGTCACAGTGCGTGTCAGAGTGCGCCCATTGTGACGCGCGAAGCTTGGAGCAGAGCAAAGGCTGCCGGGCTCAGCCCGAGCGTCAGTGCGGCCTGGCGAGGCGCAGAGAGAGCGGGGACTCTCGCAGTGCTCGCTGTTAACGCACATCATGTCCGATAGGAAGCGGAAGGCCTCCAGCTCGGAGGAGCCAGGTGAGAGCACAGCACCCCTGTGCACAGCTCCCGATGCCGGGCAGAGGGGCGCTGGGCCTCTGCCTGCGGCTGAGAGATGAGAGGGGAGGAAGGGGCAGGCAGGAGCTCCCAGGCAGGCATGGGGCTGGGCCCCTCTGCTCCTCGGCAAGGGGGCCCAGCTTGGGCTGTGGCTGCCTGGGGCCTGCCGTGGCCCCTTCCCCTCCACCGCCTCCAGCCAGCACGGCAGACACAGAGCAGGACCCTGGGGACAGCCCTCAGGGACGTCTGGTCCCGCCAGCTGCTCACCACTGCTTGCATTTGCTCTCTCCTCTGCAGTGTGTGCGCTGTGTGGCCAGGCAGATGTCGACCCGGACATCTGCGGGCACACACTTTTTGAGACTGGGATTCGTGTCCATGAGTTCTGCTTGGTGAGTTCCCCCATGGGCACCTTCCACATTCCTGCCGGGGATGCTCCCTGTCCTTCTGTCCTAATGAGATGCTGCTCTTTCTTTCTCTCCTACAGACGTCTGCCAACATCACGGCTAAAGCAAGACCAGGAATTGAGGTCCTCCCGCTTGCTGCCATCGCACGCAAGGTCAGGCAGGCAAACAAGAAGGTGAGGACCTGTACAGAGCAGGCAGGTTTGGGCCAGCAGGGGCTCACTCCAGCTTACTCTGGACCCAATGTCCAACTGCCTCCAGGACAAAGTCCTGCCCATACCAGATCAGCCCTGCCCGCCAGGCAGCTCTGTAGAGTGACACCCTGCAGTGCCCACATCCTGTGCCCTGCCCAGAGGTGTGGGGCCAGCCGTGGAGGCCCTCAGCCTGTCGCTCATGGGGCTCTTCTGCTCTTTCCAGCAATGCTGTGTTTGCGGCGAGAGGGGGGCTGCCGTCACATGCGCAGAGAGAGGCTGTGCACGCAGCTTCCACCTGCCCTGTGCCAAGGACGGGGAATGCATCACCCAGTACTTTGGAGACTACAGGTAAGGGCTGTCAGCAGCAGCCAAGCCCGGGAGGAACCCGCAGTTACACCTCCCAGCAGCCTGACAGAGCCAGAGCCAGGGCCTGGGGGCTCCTTCCTGGCCCCCTGCCCTCCTCGCAGCACTTCTCACCGTGCCCATCCCTTCCATCTTCCCCCAGGTCCTTCTGCTGGGAGCACCGCCCTCAACAGGCCACTCAGGAAGCTCCAGCAGAAGGCACCATCTGCCTCATCTGCTTGGAGCCTGTGGGGGACAGCTTGTCCTACCACACCATGGTGTGCCCAGCCTGCAAACACGTCTGGTTCCACCGGGGCTGCATCCAGGTAGGAGCCCACCCCGCACCCTGCAGGCACGCTCGGTGCTCAGCAGCACCAGGCACTGCTCATGCTCACCCTGCTTGTGCTTCTCCTGCAGCAACAGGCCTTGAGTGCTGGCACTGCGTACTTTGAGTGCCCCGGTTGCCGAGACTACATTCTCTTCTGTGAAGAGATGTCCAACATGGGGATCCACATCCCATTAAGGTTGGTGTCCTGCCCAGTTCTGCTGACGTTAAGGCTGCAGTGCTGGGCCTGCCCAGGGACTGGCTCAGCAGCCATGGCCCTCGGCTGTCGCATGACCGTGTGCCCCAGCTTCATGGAGAAGCTGGAAGCGGACATGGGGTGGATGAGATGGGATAACCTTGGATCTTGTGCTGGGCACACTGGGGGCTCATCGCTTCCCTTCCCTGCTCTTGTAGAGACGCATCGTGGGAGGACGAGGAGTCCTACGAACCACTTGTAGAGATGCACAGCCGCTGCGACGCCAGCCAGTGCCTTTACCACGGAGGCAGAGAGCAGGCACAGAGCAGGGGGTGAGTTACCTCAGCAGCTCTCTGGGGCTCTGCGGGAGATCTCAGCCTCACCACAGGCTGGGGGAGCAAGCACTGAGCAACGGGGACGTGCTGCGCCGGGAACTCCCTGGCTTGGATCACTTGGCCCTCACAGCCACAACCTCTTTGCTTCCGCAGGCCCTGGGAGCTGATCCTGTGCAGCTCCTGTGCTGCTGAGGGCACCCATCGACAGTGCTCCCACTTGAGCAACACCACAGACATGTGGGAGTGCACCAGCTGTGCTGGCCTGGCTACCGGTAAGAGGCAATCAGACGCGTGGCACCGCGCTGGGGCCAGGCAAGGCCTGGCAGCAACTGCTTGGGGCACCATTGCCAGAGTCTCTCTGCCCCAAGTGGGATGGCAGATCCCTCTGGGGCGCTGCAGCTCCAGACTCATGACCTTCCTGCCTCCCCTTACAGCCTCCAGCGCCGACGCTGAGTTCGCCGGTCCCAGCACTGCCAGCCAGACGGCTCCGGGTCCATCCAGCAGCTCCATGGAGCCTGAGACCTTTGGCTCCATGCCCGCCAGCCAGGAAGCGTTGGGGACATCACAGAGCTCCCAGCTGCCTGAGCACAGTGACCTGCCGAGCGTGCCTGAGACGGAGCAGGGGACAAACGGTGCACGTTTATCGGAGGACCGGGCTACCCCTGAGCAGCTGCGAGGACGCCGTGGGAGCAGGCGAACAGCAGCCCCCCGTGCTGACAGCAACTCCCACACATCCACCAGGCGGAGGGCATCAGGCTCCTCCAGGGCGTCTCCGGCAGCCGCACGCAGAAGACGGCGCAGGCAGCGAGGAAGAAGCCGCACACGAAGCCGCTCCCCGCTGCAACGTCGGGACCCGAGCTCCCAGAGCCGGCCAAGAAGACGCCGTGGCAGCAGGCGAAGGCCAGCCTCAAGGGAGCAGAGCGGCACCCGCAGATCAACAAGATCTGCAACATCGAGATCCCCGATGGCTTCCAGAGTGCCCCGACGCAGGGGACCGTCCAGGCAAGGAGGGCGGGCCCTCAGCCAAAGTCCTCCTCCAGGGAGACGTCGGGCAAACAATTCCCGCAGCTCACCCCAAAGAGGCAGCAGGAGCCGGGCCCAACAGCGGAGGCCATCCCGGGAATGAAGCTGCTCCCAGGAACAACATCAGAGACAAAGTCCCCACAGACAGCCCCCGAGTCTGCCTAGGAGCAGCCGTGCGCCAGCCGTAGAGTGGCCTGGGCTGGAAAGGACCACAATGCTCACCTAGTTTCAACTCCCCTGCTCTGTGCAGCATCACCAACTGCTAGACCAAGCTGCCGAGAGCCACATCCTGCTTGGTTTTCAACGCCTCCAGGGAGGCGGCATCCACAACATCCTTGGGCAAGCTGTTCCAGACTGTGTCACCACCCTTTGTGTGAAAAACGTCCTCCCAATATCCAGCCTAAACCTCCCCTTCCTTAGTTTAAAACCATCCCCCCTTACCTATCGCTATCCGCCCTCGCAAACAGTTGTCCCCCCCCTCCCGTCCCACCTGTGTGCTCTGGTCCCAAGAGTCCAACACAATAAAGATCAGAGATCCCCCCAACACGTGTGTTGGCTTCATCCTTCCCCGCTTCTGCTGACATGGGCAGAGGTAGGGACCTTGACAACAGGCTTGCCTCCTCCCCAACACGATCCCAGACTTCACTTCACCTGGCCCAGTCCAGGCTGAGCTGTGTTCGGGCCACATCCCCAGTGGGGCGCAGGGCTCACATTCCTCAAGAACCCAGGCCGCACTGGCAGGGGCAGCCCAGTTCTGGGCTTGTTTCTGGGCTGGGGGTGCCACCGTGTTCAGGGTACATGGCAGGTGCAGGGCTGCTTCCAGCTGCGTCACAGCTTGGGCTTTCGGTCCTGCACGTGGGCTCTGCTGCCAGGTCTGAGGGGAAACGTTTCTAAGCTCAGGGAGGGAAGGCTTAGGCTAGATGCCAGGAGGAAGTTCTTCACAGAGAGAGAGCTGAGGTGCTGGGATAGGCAGCCCACAGACGTTGTGGGTGCTCCATCCCTGGAGGTCTTTGGAGCTGATGACATCTCAGCAGGCTCTGCAACCGCTCCAACCCTCCAACGGAGGCGGCAGTTGCTCCGACTGTCATGACGGAGCCTGCAGCTGCTTCAACCCTGGTGACAGGCCCTGCCGTTGTGACGGGCCCTGTGGTTGACACGGGCCCTCTAGTTGCTCCAACCCCTGTGACAGGGCGCTGCAGCTGCTCCCGGCCCTGTGAGAGAACTCGTGTGGTTCAGCCACAGAACCCATCTGTGCCACTGCCAGATGCCTGTGTATACAAGAGTAAATGGCTGAAAAAGTCGGAGAGTTTAGAAAGGAAATAACCTTTCAGTAGGATGGGAACGGGTGAAGAGGATGAGAACGAAGCCGAGCCATCGCAAGAAATCTGCGGGAAACACTTCAGGGAGAGGCAGGGACCCGCAGTCCCCTCACAGAGTGCAAGCACAGGGGCTCTGAGGCGCTGTGAGCAGAGCCAGGAGTGCCGGGTCAGATCCTGAACGTACAAAGGCTCCTCTCAGGGGTCAAATCCTGAACGTACAAAGGCTCCTCTCAGGGGCCGTGCTCAACCAGGAGCGTGGCTGAACAGAGCCAGCAAACGGACTGTGGCACAGCCTCTGGTGCCGCCACGGCGAGCAGGGAATGCAGAATCTCCCTCCCCACTCAGGAGGCCACCTCACCTATTGGCTTCCTCCTCAACAACAAACCTAGCCGTGGCCTCCACCAGGAAGAAAGCTCTTGCCCAAAAGAACGCAGCTACCCAAACTGAGTGCCTACCCAGGAATACAGCTCTTCAGGTCTCGGGCCGCACGGAGTGCCCCAGCCTGCTGCTGCCATCCGAGGGCGGCAGAGAGACCACCTGCATGAGGTGAGAGCAGGTGGATGGTCTGCTCAGCCTGGTGGCAGCGCTCTCGGGGGAGCTGGGGACACTAAGGAATGCCAGGCAATTAGAATCACAGCATGCTTTGGGCTGGAAGGGACCTTTCACACCATCTCGTTCCAGCCCCCCCGCCATAGGCAGGGACGCCAACCACCACACCAGGCTGCTCACAGCTCCATCCAGCCCGGCCTTGAATGCTTCCAGGGAGGGGGCATCCACAGCCTCCTTGGGCAACTTGTTCCAGTGTCTCACCACCCTCACAGTAATGCATTTCTCGTTAATATTTAGTCTGAATCAACCCACTTTCAGGTCAAAGCCATTTCCCCTCGTCCTGTCGCAACATGCCCTTGTAAAGTGTCCCTCCCCAGCTTTTCTGTAGCCCCCATTCGAGTACTGACGGGCCGCTATAACGTCTCCTCACAGCCTTCTCTCCTCCATGCTGAAGTGCCCAAAGCTCCCTCAGCCTGTCCCTGTTGGCGAAGTGCTACAGCCCTCTGGTCATCTTCGTGGCCCTTCCCTGGCCCTGCCCCAACAACTCCATGCCCTTCTTGTGTTGGGGGCTCCAGAAGTGGAAGTAATATGCATGGAGAACCTAGGGGCACGGTCTAGTGGGCAATATTGGTGAGAGGTGGACGTTTGGACTAGTTGATTTCAGAGGTCTTCTCCAACCTTCCTGAAAGATGTGAGGATCTCTGATTCTATGACTCTAAGAACAGGAGGAGGAAGAGGCAGAACTCATAGAGCTGATAGTAACTGTCCAACTCCTGACTATGGATGAAAAGACTTCAGTCATCATCTGGGTGAGCACTGTGCCCCCTGGCTGCTCTGGTAACAGGAGAATGGGACCTGTGGCCCGAACTTAGTGGGCAGCAACGCCAGGCATCTGGGATCCCTCTGACGGGAAGAGGACATTGACAAAGCAATTGGGAAAGGGATATCTCGTATGGAAGCGATTCTTTCTCAGCAAGGAAGGAAATGTATCCTTTCAGATAAGATCTGGCATGTTACCCCGGCAAGTGGAAAGGTGTCGAGGGAAGCCTGAGGGAATTAGCTGTGCTCGGAGGTGGCGTATAATACTGTACAAAAAGGGAGATATATATTGATTGGGTGTTGGGAGGAAAGTCTTTAGTCGGAGGGCAGCGATGCACTGGAACAGGGTGCCCAGAGAAGCTGTGGAGCTGCCACTCTCTTGCTTGGCAGGTGAGGGCCTGCACCCACATCCCCCATGACCACGTGGTGAGGTGACCACGATGCCACAGAAAGTGGCAGGGAGCGGCCACTGTCACCCATCGGGCTGGCCAGCACTTTTGGTGCCCAACTTGAAAGGACTTTGGCAAGTTTAGATTCAGAGCAGCATTTCTTATTTCTGGGACTACTCTGGCTTCAGGGAACTGGGATCCACCTGGAGGAGATTGTCCTTTCCGCAGGAACAGACTTAGAAAAATGTTTCTAAACTAAGAAATATGGAAATGTTGTGAAAACATACAAACAAGCTGCCTGCTAGTAGCCACAGCAGTACTTCTCGGACTGTCCCTTGCCAATCCCTTTAAACCTCTCCTTTCACCTACAATTTACGAGGCAAGCAGCCTTACAGAGCAAACAGCAGAGCTCAATATGCTCTGCCAGCGCACGCTCTACTAACACCCGTGTCTTTCGCCGTGGACGCGGATCCCCTGCCAGGCTGGATCTCCGTCTCACCCAACACACATTTCCCGACCGAGTTTAGATGCACACTTGAAGCACTGACTGCGTAACACTTGAAGCTTTGATGTGTGTAGATAAATGTTTCTTCTGAGCCGGACAAACCCAAAGACAAATGCTCATCATTCCACAAGACATGATGCCAGCCCGCATTTCATCTTTGGCTCGACTCATCACTGCTGTGTAAGCTTCAGGGGCTTACTTCATTTCTCCTCAAAGTCGTGGAATTCCTCACCTTCAGGGGATCGTCCCTATGCTTGTCTAGTAAAAGTATTGGAACACTCAAACACTCGGGTTAAAGAAAACAATACAATTGTAACTTAAAGGAATACAGAGGAATGAGAAAAGTTTGGGGAAATGGGAGCAGGCAGCTTTTCTCTCTGGAGAGAGAATAAAAAGAGCCCAAGTGTCACTGCAGTGAAAAAAGGCACCAAAGGAAGAGAGAGCTGAAAGCCGAGCTCAGCTGCAGCCATGAAAGCTCAAGCCACGCGAGAAGGAATATGCGTGGGCTGCTCACAGTTCACAAACATCAAGTTTTGATGTTTTCTTTCTGTTCCTTCAAGTAAGCTTCATACCAAATCACATATGTGTCTTTAAGTATGGAGGACATTTACTTTGTATCAGCGGTTTACAGGATGGTTTGAACCAATTCCCTGTCTAACAGGGTGGGGGTCCCACGGACCCACGCTCCAGGAAAAGGGAAAAAAGGGGAAAAGGGTAGAGTGATGGGCCTAAAAAACAAGACAGCAGCAACGATCTGAGGAGAAACAAGCTGATTTACTAAATAAGACATCGGAATGCAAGATAACACACTATAATACAATACAGTACGATATGATTAGAATTCCAGCTAATAAATCAAATGAGAGTGAGTGTCCAAAAGCTGAAGGCCAAACCCTGATGCTGAGGTGAGACAATCTAGGGAGCTCACACGCTGCCGAGATCAAAAAGGGGAGGGAAATTGTTTTGTGGACAGTATTTATGTTTTCCCCTGAGCAGAAAACGGAAACACAAGTAACGCAAAGTCCTCTGGGGTATGTAGTATGTAGCTCTTCCTCTCTTCTGAGAACCAGGTACCTGGAACTATCCACAATCCATGGAACTGGAGCATTAACACTTTAACTAGCAGTGCACTACAGGATGTTATGATGTGGAATAAGATAACCAAAAATCATAAAGCCATGACACCTTGTAAACAAGGCATGGTGCACATCATTAACGCTTTCCCTGCTGCCTACAATACAGAAGGAGAAGGGAGGTGCTGTGCGCATTTGTCTGAACCCTTCTTCCTTTTTTGGCTCAAAGCTTGCTTTCCGAGGCATTTCATGCGGTAAGGCTGACTTATCTAGGAGATGAGAGGTGAGTGTTGCCGTGTGGCAGTCGGCATCACTGTGTTACATTTGAAAGCATTACTTTGGAGCTGTTTGCCTTTGGAAGAGAGTGCTCAGGACTGTTCACTGGCAGAAGATCTGGCCTGTGCCCAAATAACTCCAGCTTGCTATGGGAGACAGGGGAATGACACCACTGTATTCTGTGCGGGCAAGATACAAGTTGGCGCTCCCTCTTATCTGCTGGCAAGGCCCAGAAGATGGGAACAAAAGGAGTTCCTGCTGAGATCCAAAAGCCAGAAGCTGTCACTGCAAAAGCAGCTGACTTGACCACTTTGGACTTATTTATAAATAAGATTGTACTCCCCTTGGAAAGGGTCGTCGCCGTCGTCGTCGTCAACCAAACAACAATCCCTGACAACCCATCACTACTGAAGATCAGCGTCTGAACTACAAACCACACTGGATCCACGGTGGTGACTACCTCTCTCTTGCTTCCTACAAAGGCTCCTTGCTCTTATTTCCTATCTTTTCAAACGCCTGTCTTCCCTTCCCCATCTCCCTAAACGGATAGGATTTGGAATAAAATGGTCAGGCTAACATTTGACCCATTGTGTCTAAATCTCTCCATCGGGTATACACATATATTAAAAGATCATCCTCTCCCTCCTATCAATTGGAGCGGGACAGCATTAGGCAAACACTGAAGATACGACGCAAAGGTCGTGCCAACAATACAGCAGCGGACTTTGTTACCAAAGTATCACAGAACAACTTGGGTTGGAAGGGACCTTGCAAGCTGAACTAATTCCAACCACCTGCCGTGGCCACAGTTGCCACTCTAGAAGGTTAGAATAGGGCCCCATCCAGCCTGGCCTTGAAAACCACCAAGGATGCGGCATCGACAGCTTCTCTGGGCAGCCTGTGCCAGTGTCTCACCAATCTCGGAGTAAAGAATTCCCTCTAAGACTTAATCTAATCTCCTCTTCTGGATTCAAACTAGATTAAACCATGTCCTATCCCTATCAGACCACATGAAAAGTCACTCGCCACACACACACTGGACACCAAATATGCCGTTAACTTGCAATCTTTACTAGACTAGGCCAAGGGACAGCGGCACTTCAGCATCTGCCAGCAGGTTGAGGGAGGCCGTCCTTCCTCTCAGCTGCATGGCAGCACCGGGTCCTCACTCAGTGCTGCCTGCAAGGGCTGCCACCCTCTTGCTTGAGGGCCCCCAGCCGCACCCCCACTGAGGCGGTGGTGACCGTGATGTCACAGTGCGTGTCAGAGTGCGCCCATTGTGACGCGCGAAGCTTGGAGCAGAGCAAAGGCTGCCGGGCTCAGCCCGAGCGTCAGTGCGGCCTGGCGAGGCGTGGAGAGTGCAGGGACACTCGCAGTGCTCGCTGTTAACGCACATCATGTCCACTAGGAAGAGGAAGGCCTCCAGCTCGGAGGAGCCAGGTGAGAGCAAAGCACCCCTGAGCACAGCTCCTGCCAACAGGCAGAGGGGCGCTGGTGGTCTGCCTGCGGCTGAGAGATGAGAGGCACGGAAGGGACAGGCAGGGACTCCCCAGCTGCTGCAAGGCAGGGCCCCTCTGCTCCCTGGCAAGGGGGCCCAGCTTGGGCTGTGTCTTCCCACTGGCACCGTTGGGCCTGCCATGGCCCCTTCCCCTCCACCGCCTCCAGCCAGCACGGCAGGCACAGAGCGGGACCCTGGGGACAACCTTGGTCCCGCCAGGTGCTCACCGTTGCTCGCATTTGCTCTCTCCTCTGCAGTGTGCGTGCTGTGTGGCCGGGCAGATGTCGACCCGAACATCTGTGGGCACACACTTGATGAGAAGGGGATTCGTGTCCATCAGTATTGCTTGGTGAGTTCCCTCGTGCTCCTTCCAAATTCTTGCTGGGGATGCTCCTTTCCTTTCTGTCCTAATGAGATCCTGCTCTTTTCTCTCCTGCAGGAGTTTGCCATCACATTTACTGAAGCAAGCCTAATACGGTTGGCAACTGAGGGCCTCCCTCTTGGTGCCATCAGACGCGCAGCCAAACACGCAACCAAGCAGGTGAGGACCCGTACTAAGCAGGCAGATCTGTGCCACGAGGGGCTCACACCAGCTTAGCCTGGACCCAAAGAAAGCAATGGCAGCCCTTCCAACCGCCTCCAGGACAAAGTGCTGCCACAGGAGATGAGCCCTGTTAGCCAGGCATCTTTGTAGAGTGTGACTCAGCTGTGCCCACGCCCTGGGCCCTGCCCAGAGGTGTGGGGCCAGCCATGGAGGCCCCGAGCCTGCTGCTGACAGGGTTGTTCTGCTCATTCCAGCAATGCTTTGTCTGTGGCGAGAGGGGGGCTGCCATCACATGCTCAGAGACAGGCTGTGAACGAAGCTTCCATCTGCCCTGTGCCATGGATGGGGAATGTGTCACCCAGCACTTTAGGCAGCGCAGGTAAGGGCTGTCAGCAGCAGCCAAGCCAGGGAGGAACCCACAGTTACACCTCCCAGCAGCCTGACAGAGCCAGAGCCAGGGCCTGTGCCTCCTACGTGGTCCTCTGCCCCCCTCGCAGCACTTCTCACCTTGCCCATCCCTTCCATTTTCCCCAGGTGCTACTGCTGGGAGCACCGCCCTCGGCAGGAAATTCAGGAAGCTCCAGAAGAAGGCACCATCTGCCTCATCTGCTTGGAGCCTGTGGGGGACAGCTTGTCCTACCACACCATGGCGTGCCCAACGTGCCAACATGCCTGGTTCCACCGGGGCTGCATCCAGGTAGGAGCCCTCCCCTCACCCTGCAGGCACGCATGGTCAAAGCAGCACCAGGCACCGCTTGGCGCTCAGTAGCACCGGGAACCACTCATACTCACACTACTTATGCTTCTCCCGCAGCAACAGGCCTTGAATGCTGGCGCTTTCTGCTTCTACTGCCCCGGCTGTCGAGACAAAGATCAGTTCTTTCAAGAAATGGCCACCATGGGGATACAAATCCCTCACAGGTTGGTGTCCTTCTGCTCAGTTCTGCTGACATTAAGGCTGTCATGCTGGGCCTGCCCAGGGACTGTCTCAGCAGGCCTAGCCCTTGGCTGTCTCGTGAACATGTGCCCCAGCTTCATGGAGAAGCTGGAAGTAGAGTTGGGGTGGATGTGTTGGGATAACCTTGCATCTTATGCTGGGCACACTGGGGGCTCATCACTCGCCCTCTCTTCACTTGCAGAAGACCAAATTGGATAGATGAGCACACGTATGCATTCCTTCTGGAGAGGCACAGCCGCTGCGATGCCAGCGAGTGCCTTTACCATGGAGGCAGAGAGCAGGCAGAGAGAAGGGGGTGAGTCACCACAGCAGCTCTCTGGGGCTCTGCGGGGGATCTCAGCCTCACCACAGGCTGGGGGAGCAAGGACTGAGCACCAGAGATGTGCTGTGCTGAGCCGGGCACTGCCTGGCTCGGCTCACTTGGTCCTCACAGCCACAACCCCTTTGCTTCCCCAGGCCCTGGCAGCTGATCCTGTGCAGCTCCTGCGCTGCTGAGGGCACCCACCGACGGTGCTCCCACTTGAGTAACACAAGAGCCACGTGGGAGTGCAACAGCTGTGCTGGCCTGGGTACTGGTAAGAGGCAATCAGCCATGTGGCACCACGCTGGGGCCAGGCATGGCCTGGCAGCAACTGCTCGGGGCGGCTTTGCCAGAGTCTGTCTGCCCCAAGAGATCCCACTGAGGTGCTGCAGCTTCATCTTCATGCCCTTCCTGCCTCTCCCTGCAGCCTCCAGTGCCAACACTGAGATCGTCGGTCCCAGCACTGCCAGCCAGAGGGCTCTGGAGCCAGCCAGCGGCTCCATGGAACCTCAGAACATCAGCTCCATGCCCGCCAGCCAGGCAGCACTGGGGACATCACAGAGCTCCCAGCTGCCTGAGCACAGCGAATTGCCGAGCGTGCCTGAGATGGAGCAGGGGACAAATGGCCCACGGTCATCGGAGGAGCGGGCTACCCCTGAGCAGCTGCGAGGACGCCGTGGGAGCAGGCGAACAGCAGCCCCATGTGCTGACAGCGACTCCCACACATCCACCAGGCGGAGGGCATCAGGGTCCTCCAGGGCGTCTCTGGCAGCCGCGCGCAGAAGACGTCCCAGGCAGCAAGGAAGAAGCCGCTCACGAAGCCGCTCCCCGCTGCAACGTCGGGACCCGAGTTCTCAGAGCCAGCCAAGAAGACGCCAAGGCAGCAGGCGAAGGCCAGCCGCAGGGGAGCAGAGCGGCACCCGCAGATCAACAAGATCTGCAACATCGAGATCCCCGATGGCTTCCAGAGTGCCCCGACGCAGGGGACCGTCCAGGCAAGGAGGGCGGGCCCTCAGCCAAAGTCCTCCTCCAGGGAGACGTCGGGCAAACAATTCCCGCAGCTCACCCCAGAGAGGCAGCAGGAGCCGGGCCCAACAGCGGAGGCCATCCCGGGAATGAAGCTGCTCCCAGGAACATCAGAGACAAAGTCCCCACAGACAGCCCCCGAGTCTGCCTAGGAGCAGCCGTGCGCCAGCCATAGAATGGCCTGGGCTGGAAAGGACCACAATGCTCACCTAGTTTCAACTCCCCTGCTCTGTGCAGCGTCACCAACTGCTAGACCAAGCTGCCGAGAGCCACATCCTACTTGGTTTTCAACGCCTCCAGGGAGGCGGCATCCACAACATCCTTGGGCAAGCTGTTCCAGACTGTGTCACCACCCTTTGTGTGAAAAACGTCCTCCCAATATCCAGCCTAAACCTCTCCTTCCTTAGTTTAAAACCATCCCCCCTTGACCTATCGCTATCCGCCCTCGCAAACAGTTGTCCCCCCCCTCCCGTCCCACCTGTGTGCTCTGGTCCCAAGAGTCCAACACAATAAAGATCAGAGATCCCCCCAACACGTGTGTTGGCTTCATCCTTCCCCGCTTCTGCTGACATGGGCAGAGGTAGGGACCTTGACAACAGGCTTGCCTCCTCCCCAGCACCATCCCAGACTTCACTTCACCTGGCCCAGTCCAGGCTGAGCTGTGTTCGGGCCACATCCCCAGTGGGGCACAGGGCTCACATTCCTCAAGAACCCAGGCCGCACTGGCAGGGGCAGCCCGGTTCTGGGCTTGTTTCTGGGCTGGGGGTGCCACCGTGTTCAGGGTACATGGCAGGTGCAGGGCTGCTTCCAGCTGCATCACAGCTTGGGCTTTCCTCCTGCACGTGGGCTCTGCTGCCAGGTCTGAGGGGAAACGTTTCTAAGCTCAGGGAGGGAAGGCTTAGGCTAGATGCCAGGAGGAAGTTCTTCACAGAGAGAGTGCTGAGGTGCTGGGATAGGCAGCCCACAGACGTTGTGGGTGCTCCATCCCTGGAGGTCTTTGGAGCTGATGACATCTCAGCAGGCTCTGCAACCGCTCCAACCCTCCAATGGAGGCGGCAGTTGCTCCGACTGTCATGACGGAGCCTGCAGCTGCTTCAACCCTGGTGACAGGCCCTGCCGTTGTGACGGGCCCTGTGGTTGACACGGGCCCTCTAGTTGCTCCAACCCCTGTGACAGGGCGCTGCAGCTGCTCCCGGCCCTGTGAGAGAACTCGTGTGGTTCAGCCACAGAACCCATCTGTGCCACTGCCAGATGCCTGTGTATACAAGAGTAAATGGCTGAAAAAGTCGGAGAGTTTAGAAAGGAAATAACCTTTCAGTAGGATGGGAACGGGTGAAGAGGATGAGAACGAAGCCGAGCCATCGCAAGAAATCTGTGGGAAACAGTTCAGGGAGAGGCAGGGACCCGCAGTCCCCTCACAGAGTGCAAGCACAGGGGCTCTGAGGCGCTGTGAGCAGAGCCAGGAGTGCCGGGTCAGATCCTGAACGTACAAAGGCTCCTCTCAGGGGTCAAATCCTGAACGTACAAAGGCTCCTCTCAGGGGTCAAATCTTGAACGTACAAAGGCTCCTCTCAGGGGCCGTGCTCAACCAGGAGCGTGGCTGAACAGAGCCAGCAAACGGACTGTGGCACAGCCGCTGGTGCCGCCACGGCGAGCAGGGATGCAGAATCTCCCTCCCGACTCAGGAGGCCACCTCACCTATTGGCTTCCTCCTCAACAACAAACCTAGCCGTGGCCTCCACCAGGAAGAAAGCTCTTGCCCAAAAGAACGCAGCTACCCAAACTGAGTGCCTACCCAGGAATACAGCTCCTCAGGTCTCGGGCCGCACGGAGTGCCCGAGCCTGCTGCTGCCATCCGAGGGCGGCAGAGAGACCACCTGCATGAGGTGAGAGCAGGTGGATGGTCTGCTCAGCCTGGTGGCAGCGCTCTCGGGGGAGCTGGGGACACTAAGCAATGCCAGGCAATTAGAATCACAGGATGCTTTGGGCTGGAAGGGACCTTTCACACCATCTCGTTCCAGCCCCCCCGCCATAGGCAGGGACGCCAACCACCACACCAGGCTGCTCACAGCTCCATCCAGCCCGGCCTTGAATGCTTCCAGGGAGGGGGCATCCACAGCCTCCTTGGGCAACTTGTTCCAGTGTCTCACCACCCTCACAGTAATGCATTTCTCGTTAATATTTAGTCTGAATCAACCCACTTCCAGGTCAAAGCCATTTCCCCTCGTCCTGTCGCAACATGCCCTTGTAAAATGTCCCTCCCCAGCTTTTCTGTAGCCCCCATTCGAGTACTGACGGGCCGCTATAACGTCTCCTCACAGCCTTCTCTTCTCCATGCTGAAGTGCCCAAAGCTCCCTCAGCCTGTCCCTGACGGCGAGCTGCTACAGCCCTCTGGTCATCTTCGTGGCCCTTCCCTGGCCCTGCCCCAACAACTCCATGCCCTTCTTGTGTTGGGGGCTCCAGAAGTGGAAGTAATATGCATGGAGAACCTAGGGGCACGGTCTAGTGGGCAATATTGGTGAGAGGTGGACGTTTGGACTAGTTGATTTCAGAGGTCTTCTCCAACCTTCCTTAAAGATGTGAGGATCTCTGATTCTATGACTCTAAGAACAGGAGGAGGAAGAGGCAGAACTCATAAAGGTGACAATAACCGTCCAACTGCTGTCCACGGGTGAGCTGGTAACAGGGGAATGGGGCCCGTGCCCCAGACTTAGTGGGCAGCGAAGCCAGGCATCTGGGATCCCTCTGACGGGAAGAGGACGCTGACAAAGCAATTGGGAAAGGGATATGTGCTTTCATGGCACGGAATTGATTCCTTCTCTGCCATGAAGGAAAAGTACCCATTCAGAGAAGATCAGGCAAGTGGAAAGGTGTAGAGTACCTGAGTGAATTTGCTGTGCTTGGAGGTGATGCATAATGTTGAACAAAGAAGGGAGATATATATAGATTGGATGCTGGGAGGAAATTCTTTAGTCGGAGGGCAGCGATGCACTGGAACAGGGTGCCCAGAGAAGCTGTGGAGCTGCCACTCTCTTGCTTGGCAGGTGAGGGCCTGCACCCACATCCCCCATGACCACGTGGTGAGGTGACCACGATGCCACAGAAAGTGGCAGGGAGCAGCCATTGTGACCCATCAGGCTGGCCAGCACTTTTGGTGCCCAACTTGAAAGGACTTTGGCAAGTTTAGATTCAGAGCAGCATTTCTTATTTCTGGGACTACTCTGGCTTCAGGGAACTGGGACCCACCTGGAGGAGATTGTCCTTTCCGCAGGAACAGACTTAGAAAAATGTTTCTAAACTAAGAAATATGGAAATGTTGTGAAAACATACAAACAAGCTGCCTGCTAGTAGCCACAGCAGTACTTCTCGGACTGTCTCTTGCCAATCCCTTTAAACCTCTCCTTTCACCTACAATTTACAGGGCAAGCAGCCTTACAGAGCAAACAACAGAGCTCAATATGCTCTGCCAGCGCACGCTCTACTAACACCCGTGTCTTTCGCCGTGGACGCGGATCCCCTGCCAGGCTGGATCTCCGTCTCACCCAACACACATTTCCCGACCGAATTTAGATGCACACTTGAAGGGAACTGTGGGCCAGATTCCCTCCACTGACTGCGTAACACTTGAAGCTTTGATGCGTGTAGATAAATGTTTCTTCTGAGCTGGACAAACCCAAAGACAAATGCTCATCATTTCACAAGGCATGATGCCAGCCTGCATTTCATCTCTGGCTCGACTCATCACTGCTGTGTGAGCTTCAGGGGCTTACTTCCTTTCTCCTCAAAGTCGTGGAATTCCTCACCTTCAGGGGATCGTCCCTATGCTTGTCTAGTAAAAGTATTGGAACACTCAAACACTCGGGTTAAAGAAAACAATACAATCGTAACTTAAAGGAATACAGAGGAACGACAAAAGTTTGGGGAAATGGGAGCAGGCAGCTTTTCTCTCTGGAGAGAGAATAAAAAGAGCCCAAGTGTCACTGCAGTGAAAAAAGGCACCAAAGGAAGAGAGAGCTGGAAGCCGAGCTCAGCTGCAGCCATGAAAGCTCAAGCCACGCGAGAAGGAATATGCGTGGGCTGCTCACAGTTCACAAACATCAAGTTTTGATGTTTTCTTTCTGTTCCTTCAAGTAAGCTTCATACCAAATCACATATGTGTCTTTAAGTATGGAGGACATTTACTTTGTATCAGCGGTTTACAGGATGGTTTGAACCGATTCCCTGTCTAGCAGGGTGGGGGGACCCACGGACCCACGCTCCAGGAAAAGGGAAAGAAGGGGAAAAGGGTAGAGTGATGGGCCTAAAAAACAAGACAGCAGCAACGATCTGAGGAGAAACAAGCTGATTTACTAAATAAGACATCGGAATGCAAGATAACACACTATAATACAATACAGTACGATATGATTAGAATTCCAGCTAATAAATCAAATGAGAGTGAGTGTCCAAAAGCTGAAGGCCAAACCCTGATGCTGAGGTGAGACAATCTAGGGAGCTCACACGCTGCCGAGATCAAAAAGGGGAGGGAAATTGTTTTGTGGACAGTATTTATGTTTTCCCCTGAGCAGAAAACGGAAACACAAGTAACGCAAAGTCCTCTGGGGTATGTAGTATGTAGCTCTTCCTCTCTTCTGAGAACCAGGTACCTGGAACTATCCACGATCCATGGAACTGGAGCATTAACACTTTAACTAGCAGTGCACTACAGGATGTTATGATGTGGAATAAGATAACCAAAAATCATAAAGCCATGACACCTTGTAAACAAGGCATGGTGCACATCATTAACGCTTTCCCTGCTGCCTACAATACAGAAGGAGAAGGGAGGTGCTGTGCGCATTTGTCTGAACCCTTCTTCCTTTTTTGGCTCAAAGCTTGCTTTCCGAGGCATTTCATGCGGTAAGGCTGACTTATCTAGGAGATGAGAGGTGAGTGTTGCCGTGTGGCAGTCGGCATCACTGTGTTACATTTGAAAGCATTACTTTGGAGCTGTTTGCCTTTGGAAGAGAGTGCTCAGGACTGTTCACTGGCAGAAGATCTGGCCTGTGCCCAAATAACTCCAGCTTGCTATGGGAGACAGGGGAATGACACCACTGTATTCTGTGAGGGCAAGATACAAGTTGGCGCCTCCATGCTCCCTCTTATCTGCTGGCAAGGCCCAGAAGATGGGAACAAAAGGAGTTCCTGCTGAGATCCAAAAGCCAGAAGCTGTCACTGCAAAAGCAGCTGACTTGACCACTTTGGACTTATTTATAAATAAGACTGTACTCCCCTTGGAAAGGGTCGTCGCCGTCGTCGTCGTCAACCAAACAACAATCCCTGACAACCCATCACTACTGAAGATCAGCGTCTGAACTACAAACCACACTGGATCCACGGTGGTGACTACCTCCCTCTTGCTTCCTACAAAGGCTCCTTGCTCTTATTTCCTATCTTTTCAAACGCCTGTCTTCCCTTCCCCATCTCCCTAAACGGATAGGATTTGGAATAAAATGGTCAGGCTAACATTTGACCCATTGTGTCTAAATCTCTCCATCGGGTATACACATATATTAAAAGATCATCCTCTCCCTCCTATCAATTGGAGCGGGACAGCATTAGGCAAACACTGAAGATACGACGCAAAGGTCGTGCCAACAATACAGCAGCGGACTTTGTTACCAAAGTATCACAGAACGACTTGGGTTGGAAGGGACCTTGCAAGCTGAACTAATTCCAACCACCTGCCGTGGCCACAGTTGCCACTCTAGAAGGTTAGAATAGGGCCCCATCCAGCCTGGCCTTGAAAACCACCAAGGATGCGGCATCGACAGCTTCTCTGGGCAGCCTGTGCCAGTGTCTCACCAATCTCGGAGTAAAGAATTCCCTCTAAGACTTAATCTAATCTCCTCTTCTGGATTAAAACTAGATTAAACCATGTCCGATCCCTATCAGACCACATGAAAAGTCACTCGCCACACACACACTGGACACCAAATATGCCGTTAACTTGCAATCTTTACTAGACTAGGCCAAGGGACAGCGGCACTTCAGCATCTGCCAGCAGGTTGAGGGAGGCCGTCCTTCCTCTCAGCTGCATGGCAGCACCGGGTCCTCACTCAGTGCTGCCTGCAAGGGCTGCCACCCTCTTGCTTGAGGGCCCCCAGCCGCACCCCCACTGAGGCGGTGACCGTGATGTCACAGTGCGTGTCAGAGTGCGCCCATTGTGACGCATGAAGCTTGGAGCAGAGCAAAGGCTGCCGGGCTCAGCCCGAGCGTCAGTGCGGCCTGGCGAGGCGCGGAGAGTGCAGGGACACTCGCAGTGCTCGCTGTTAACGCACATCATGTCCACTAGGAAGAGGAAGGCCTCCAGCTCGGAGGAGCCAGGTGAGAGCAAAGCACCCCTGAGCACAGCTCCTGCCAACAGGCAGAGGGGCGCTGGGGGTCTGCCTGCGGCTGAGAGATGAGAGGCACGGAAGGGACAGGCAGGGACTCCCCAGCTGCTGCAAGGCAGGGCCCCTCTGCTCCTCGGCAAGGGGGCCCAGCTTGGGCTGTGTCTTCCCACTGGCACCGTTGGGCCTGCCATGGCCCCTTCCCCTCCACCGCCTCCAGCCAGCACGGCAGGCACAGAGCAGGACCCTGGGGACAACCTTGGTCCCGCCAGGTGCTCACCGTTGCTCGCATTTGCTCTCTCCTCTGCAGTGTGCGTGCTGTGTGGCCGGGCAGATGTCGACCCGAACATCTGTGGGCACACACTTGATGAGAAGGGGATTCGTGTCCATCAGTATTGCTTGGTGAGTTCCCTCGTGCTCCTTCCAGATTCTTGCTGGGGATGCTCCTTTCCTTTCTGTCCTAATGAGATCCTGCTCTTTTCTCTCCTGCAGGAGTTTGCCATCACATTTACTGAAGCAAGCCTAATACGGTTGGCAACTGAGGGCCTCCCTCTTGGTGCCATCAGACGCGCAGCCAAACACGCAACCAAGCAGGTGAGGACCCGTACTAAGCAGGCAGATCTGTGCCACGAGGGGCTCACACCAGCTTAGCCTGGACCCAAAGAAAGCAATGGCAGCCCTTCCAACCGCCTCCAGGACAAAGTGCTGCCACAGGAGATGAGCCCTGTTAGCCAGGCATCTTTGTAGAGTGTGACTCAGCTGTGCCCACGCCCTGGGCCCTGCCCAGAGGTGTGGGGCCAGCCATGGAGGCCCCGAGCCTGCTGCTGACAGGGTTGTTCTGCTCATTCCAGCAATGCTTTGTCTGTGGCGAGAGGGGGGCTGCCATCACATGCTCAGAGACAGGCTGTGAACGAAGCTTCCATCTGCCCTGTGCCATGGATGGGGAATGTGTCACCCAGCACTTTAGGCAGCGCAGGTAAGGGCTGTCAGCAGCAGCCAAGCCAGGGAGGAACCCGCAGTTACACCTCCCAGCAGCCTGACAGAGCCAGAGCCAGGGCCTGGGCCTCCTACGTGGTCCTCTGCCCCCCTCGCAGCACTTCTCACCTTGCCCATCCCTTCCATTTTCCCCAGGTGCTACTGCTGGGAGCACCGCCCTCGGCAGGAAATTCAGGAAGCTCCAGAAGAAGGCACCATCTGCCTCATCTGCTTGGAGCCTGTGGGGGACAGCTTGTCCTACCACACCATGGCGTGCCCAACGTGCCAACATGCCTGGTTCCACCGGGGCTGCATCCAGGTAGGAGCCCTCCCCTCACCCTGCAGGCACGCATGGTCAAAGCAGCACCAGGCACCGCTTGGCGCTCAGTAGCACCGGGAACCACTCATACTCACACTACTTATGCTTCTCCCGCAGCAACAGGCCTTGAATGCTGGCGCTTTCTGCTTCTACTGCCCCGGCTGTCGAGACAAAGATCAGTTCTTTCAAGAAATGGCCACCATGGGGATACAAATCCCTCACAGGTTGGTGTCCTTCTGCTCAGTTCTGCTGACATTAAGGCTGTCATGCTGGGCCTGCCCAGGGACTGTCTCAGCAGGCCTAGCCCTTGGCTGTCTCGTGAACATGTGCCCCAGCTTCATGGAGAAGCTGGAAGTAGAGTTGGGGTGGATGTGTTGGGATAACCTTGCATCTTATGCTGGGCACACTGGGGGCTCATCACTCGCCCTCTCTTCACTTGCAGAAGACCAAATTGGATAGATGAGCACACGTACGCATTCCTTCTGGAGAGGCACAGCCGCTGCGATGCCAGCGAGTGCCTTTACCATGGAGGCAGAGAGCAGGCAGAGAGAAGGGGGTGAGTCACCACAGCAGCTCTCTGGGGCTCTGCGGGGGATCTCAGCCTCACCACAGGCTGGGGGAGCAAGGACTGAGCACCAGAGATGTGCTGTGCTGGGCCGGGCACTCCCTGGCTCGGCTCACTTGGTCCTCACAGCCACAACCCCTTTGCTTCCCCAGGCCCTGGCAGCTGATCCTGTGCAGCTCCTGCGCTGCTGAGGGCACCCACCGACGGTGCTCCCACTTGAGTAACACAAGAGCCACGTGGGAGTGCAACAGCTGTGCTGGCCTGGGTACTGGTAAGAGGCAATCAGCCATGTGGCACCACGCTGGGGCCAGGCATGGCCTGGCAGCAACTGCTCGGGGCGGCTTTGCCAGAGTCTGTCTGCCCCAAGAGATCCCACTGAGGTGCTGCAGCTTCATCTTCATGCCCTTCCTGCCTCTCCCTGCAGCCTCCAGTGCCAACACTGAGATCGCCGGTCCCAGCACTGCCAGCCAGAGGGCTCTGGAGCCAGCCAGCGGCTCCATGGAACCTCAGAACATCAGCTCCATGCCCGCCAGCCAGGCAGCACTGGGCACATCACAGAGCTCCCAGCTGCCTGAGCACAGCGAATTACCAAGCGTTCCTGAGACGGAGCAGGGGACAAATGGCCAACATTCATCGGAGGACCGGGCTACCCCTGAGCAGCTGCAAGGACGCCGTGGGAGCAGGCGAACAGCAGCCCCATGTGCTGACAGCGACTCCCACACATCCACCAGGCGGAGGGCATCAGGGTCCTCCAGGGCATCTCCGGCAGCCGCGCGCAGAAGACGGCGCAGGCAGCGAGGAAGAAGCCGCTCACGAAGCCGCTCCCCGCTGCAACGTCGGGACCCGAGTTCTCAGAGCCAGCCAAGAAGACGCCAAGGCAGCAGGCGAAGGCCAGCCGCAGGGGAGCAGAGCGGCACCCGCAGATCAACAAGATCTGCAACATCGAGATCCCCGATGGCTTCCAGAGTGCCCCGACGCAGGGGACCGTCCAGGCAAGGAGGGCGGGCCCTCAGCCAAAGTCCTCCTCCAGGGAGACGTCGGGCAAACAATTCCTGCAGCTCACCCCAAAGAGGCAGCAGGAGCCGGGCCCAACAGCGGAGGCCATCCCGGGAATGAAGCTGCTCCCAGGAACAACATCAGAGACAAAGTCCCCACAGACAGCCCCCGAGTCTGCCTAGGAGCAGCCGTGCGCCAGCCGTAGAGTGGCCTGGGCTGGAAAGGACCACAATGCTCACCTAGTTTCAACTCCCCTGCTCTGTGCAGCGTCACCAACTGCTAGACCAAGCTGCCGAGAGCCACATCCTGCTTGGTTTTCAACGCCTCCAGGGAGGCGGCATCCACAACATCCTTGGGCAAGCTGTTCCAGACTGTGTCACCACCCTTTGTGTGAAAAACGTCCTCCCAATATCCAGCCTAAACCTCCCCTTCCTTAGTTTAAAACCATCCCCCCTTGACCTATCGCTATCCGCCCTCGCAAACAGTTGTCCCCCCCCTCCCGTCCCACCTGTGTGCTCTGGTCCCAAGAGTCCAACACAATAAAGATCAGAGATCCCCCCAGCACGTGTGTTGGCTTCATCCTTCCCCGCTTCTGCTGACATGGGCAGAGGTAGGGACCTTGACAACAGGCTTGCCTCCTCCCCAGCACCATCCCAGACTTCACTTCACCTGGCCCAGTCCAGGCTGAGCTGTGTACGGGCCACATCCCCAGTGGGGCGCAGGGCTCACATTCCTCAAGAACCCAGGCCGCACTGGCAGGGGCAGCCCGGTTCTGGGCTTGTTTCTGGGCTGGGGGTGCCACCGTGTTCAGGGTACATGGCAGGTCCAGGGCTGCTTCCAGCTGCGTCACAGCTTGGGCTTTCGGTCCTGCACGTGGGCTCTGCTGCCAGGTCTGAGGGGAAACGTTTCTAAGCTCAGGGAGGGAAGGCTTAGGCTAGATGCCAGGAGGAAGTTCTTCACAGAGAGAGAGCTGAGGTGCTGGGATAGGCAGCCCACAGACGTTGTGGGTGCTCCATCCCTGGAGGTCTTTGGAGCTGATGACATCTCAGCAGGCTCTGCAACCGCTCCAACCCTCCAACGGAGGCGGCAGTTGCTCCGACTGTCATGACGGAGCCTGCAGCTGCTTCAACCCTGGTGACACGCCCTGCCGTTGTGACGGGCCCTGTGGTTGACACGGGCCCTCTAGTTGCTCCAACCCCTGTGACAGGGCGCTGCAGCTGCTCCCGGCCCTGTGAGAGAACTCGTGTGGTTCAGCCACAGAACCCATCTGTGCCACTGCCAGATGCCTGTGTATACAAGAGTAAATGGCTGAAAAAGTCGGAGAGTTTAGAAAGGAAATAACCTTTCAGTAGGATGGGAATGGGTGAAGAGGATGAGAACGAAGCCGAGCCATCGCAAGAAATCTGCGGGAAACAGTTCAGGGAGAGGCAGGGACCCGCAGTCCCCTCACAGAGTGCAAGCACAGGGGCTCTGAGGCGCTGTGAGCAGAGCCAGGAGTGCCGGGTCAGATCCTGAACGTACAAAGGCTCCTCTCAGGGGTCAAATCCTGAACGTACAAAGGCTCCTCTCAGGGGCCGTGCTCAACCAGGAGCGTGGCTGAACAGAGCCAGCAAACGGACTGTGGCACAGCCGCTGGTGCCGCCACGGCGAGCAGGGATGCAGAATCTCCCTCCCCACTCAGGAGGCCACCTCACCTATTGGCTTCCTCCTCAACAACAAACCTAGCCGTGGCCTCCACCAGGAAGAAAGCTCTTGCCCAAAAGAACGCAGCTACCCAAACTGAGTGCCTACCCACGAATACAGCTCTTCAGGTCTCGGGCCGCACGGAGTGCCCGAGCCTGCTGCTGCCATCCGAGGGCGGCAGAGAGACCACCTGCATGAGGTGAGAGCAGGTGGATGGTCTGCTCAGCCTGGTGGCAGCGCTCTCGGGGGAGCTGGGGACACTAAGGAATGCCAGGCAATTAGAATCACAGCATGCTTTGGGCTGGAAGGGACCTTTCACACCATCTCGTTCCAGCCCCCCCGCCATAGGCAGGGACGCCAACCACCACACCAGGCTGCTCACAGCTCCATCCAGCCCGGCCTTGAATGCTTCCAGGGAGGGGGCATCCACAGCCTCCTTGGGCAACTTGTTCCAGTGTCTCACCACCCTCACAGTAATGCATTTCTCGTTAATATTTAGTCTGAATCAACCCACTTCCAGGTCAAAGCCATTTCCCCTCGTCCTGTCGCAACATGCCCTTGTAAAATGTCCCTCCCCAGCTTTTCTGTAGCCCCCATTCGAGTACTGACGGGCCGCTATAACGTCTCCTCACAGCCTTCTCTTCTCCATGCTGAAGTGCCCAAAGCTCCCTCAGCCTGTCCCTGTCGGCGAAGTGCTGCAGCCCTCTGGTCATCTTCGTGGCCCTTCCCTGGCCCTGCCCCAACAACTCCATGCCCTTCTTGTGTTGGGGGCTCCAGTACTGGACGCAGTAGTCATGGTTTAGGCATGGTTTAGGCATGGTTTAGTGGGCAATATTGGTGAGGGGTGGACAGTTGGTCTAGGCGATCTCAGAGGTCTTCTCCAACCTTCCTGAAAGATGTGAGAATCTCTGATTCTATGATTCTAAGAACAGGAGGAGGAAGAGGCAGAACTCATAGAGCTGATAGTAACTGTCCAACTCCTGACTATGGATGAAAAGACTTCTGTCATCATCTGGGTGAGCACTGTGCCCCCTGGCTGCTCTGGTAACAGGAGAATGGGACCTGTGGCCCGAACTTAGTGGGCAGCAACGCCAGGCATCTGGGATCCCTCTGATGGGAAGAGGACATTGACAAAGCAATTGGGAAAGGGATATCTCGTATGGAAGCGATTCTTTCTCAGCAAGGAAGGAAATGTATCCTTTCAGATAAGATCTGGTATGTTACCCCGGCAAGTGGAAAGGTGTCGAGGGAAGCCTGAGGGAATTAGCTGTGCTCGGAGGTGGCGTATAATAGTGTACAAAAAGGGAGATATATATTGATTGGGTGTTGGGAGGAAAGTCTTTAGTCGGAGGGCAGCGATGCACTGGAACAGGGTGCCCAGAGAAGCTGTGGAGCTGCCACTCTCTTGCTTGGCAGGTGAGGGCCTGCACCCACATCCCCCATGACCACGTGGTGAGGTGACCACGATGCCACAGAAAGTGGCAGGGAGCGGCCACTGTCACCCATCGGGCTGGCCAGCACTTTTGGTGCCCAACTTGAAAGGACTTTGGCAAGTTTAGATTCAGAACAGCATTTCTTATTTCTGGGACTACTCTGGCTTCAGGGAACTGGGATCCACCTGGAGGAGATTGTCCTTTCCGCAGGAACAGACTTAGAAAAATGTTTCTAAACTAAGAAATATGGAAATGTTGTGAAAACATACAAACAAGCTGCCTGCTAGTAGCCACAGCAGTACTTCTCGGACTGTCCCTTGCCAATCCCTTTAAACCTCTCCTTTCACCTACAATTTACGAGGCAAGCAGCCTTACAGAGCAAACAGCAGAGCTCAATATGCTCTGCCAGCGCACGCTCTACTAACACCCGTGTCTTTCGCCGTGGACGCGGATCCCCTGCCAGGCTGGATCTCCGTCTCACCCAACACACATTTCCCGACCGAGTTTAGATGCACACTTGAAGGGAACTGTGGGCCAGTTTCCCTCCACTGACTGCGTAACACTTGAAGCTTTGATGCGTGTAGATAAATGTTTCTTCTGAGCCGGACAAACCCAAAGACAAATGCTCATCATTCCACAAGGCATGATGCCAGCCCGCATTTCATCTCTGCCTCGACTCATCACTGCTGTGTGAGCTTCAGGGGCTTACCTCCTTTCTCCTCAAAGTCATGGAATTCCTCACCTCCAATGGAACTTTCTTATGCTTGTCTAGTAAAAGTATTGGAACGCTCAACCACTCGGGTTAAATAAAACAATAAAACTGCAACTTAAAATTAAAGAACACAGAGGAACGACAAAAGTTTGGGGAAATGGGAGCAGGCAGCTTTTCTCTCTGGAGAGAGAATAAAAAGAGCCCAAATGTCACTGCAGTGAAAAAAGGCACCAAAGGAAGAGAGAGCTGAAAGCTGAGCTCAGCTGCAGCCATGAAAGCTCAAGCCACGCGAGAAGGAATATGCTTGGGCAGCTCACAGTTCACAAGCATCAAGTTTTGGGGTTCTCCTTCTGTTCCTTCAACTCAGCTTCATACTGAAGAGAAGGACACATATGTGTCTTGATGCGCATCATTGACACTTTCCCTGCTGCCTACAACACAGAAGTGGAATCGAGGAGTTCTGCACTTTACACAAACACTGCAGATACGACGCTAAGGTCGTGCCAGCAATACACCAGCACTTTGTTACCAAAGAATCAGAGAAAGACGTGGGTTGGAAGGGACCTTACACCCTGAACTAATGCCAACCACCTGCCATGGCCACAGTTGCCACTGTGGAAGGTTAGAATTAGGGCCCCATCCAGCCTGGCCTCGAACATCACCACGGATGGGGCATCCACAGCTCCTCTGGGCAGCCCGTGCCACTGGCTCACCAGTCTCAGAGTAAAGAATCTCCTCTAAGGCTTAATCTAATCTCCTCTTCTGGATTCAAGCTCGATTCAACCATGTCCTGTCCCTGTCAGACCATGTAAAAAGTCACTCACCACACACACTAGACACCAAATATGCCGTTAACTTGCAACCTTTACTAGACCCTCCCGAAACCAAGACTGGACTCAGATCAGAAGTGCTGGCGTGGAACCCGGGCTGCAAGTATGGCCAAGGGACAGCTGCACTTCAGCATCTGCCACGAGGAGCAGCGCCAGCAGGTTGAGGGAGGCCGTCCTTCCTCTCAGCTGCATGGCAGCACCGGGTCCTCACTCAGTGCTGCCTGCAAGGGCTGCCACCCTCTTGCTTGAGGGCCCCCAGCCACACCCCCACTGAGGCGGTGGTGACCGTGATGTCACAGTGCGTGTCAGAGTGCGCCCATTGTGACGCGCGAAGCTTGGAGCAGAGCAAAGGCTGCCGGGCTCAGCCCGAGCGTCAGTGCGGCCTGGCGAGGCGCAGAGAGAGCAGGGACTCTCGCAGTGCTCGCTGTTAACGCACATGATGTCCGATAGGAAGCGGAAGGCCTCCAGCTCGGAGGAGCCAGGTGAGAGCACAGCACCCCTGTGCACAGCTCCCGATGCCGGGCAGAGGGGCGCTGGGCCTCTGCCTGCGGCTGAGAGATGAGAGGGGAGGAAGGGGCAGGCAGGAGCTCCCAGGCAGGCATGGGGCTGGGCCCCTCTGCTCCTCGGCAAGGGGGCCCAGCTTGGGCTGTGGCTGCCTGGGGCCTGCCGTGGCCCCTTCCCCTCCACCGCCTCCAGCCAGCACGGCAGACACAGAGCAGGACCCTGGGGACAGCCCTCAGGGACGTCTGGTCCCGCCAGCTGCTCACCGCTGCTTGCATTTGCTCTCTCCTCTGCAGTGTGTGCGCTGTGTGGCCAGGCAGATGTCGACCCGGACATCTGCGGGCACACACTTTTTGAGACTGGGATTCGTGTCCATGAGTTCTGCTTGGTGAGTTCCCCCATGGGCACCTTCCACATTCCTGCCGGGGATGCTCCCTGTCCTTCTGTCCTAATGAGATGCTGCTCTTTCTTTCTCTCCTACAGACGTCTGCCAACATCACGGCTAAAGCAAGACCAGGAATTGAGGTCCTCCCGCTTGCTGCCATCGCACGCAAGGTCAGGCAGGCAAACAAGAAGGTGAGGACCTGTACAGAGCAGGCAGGTTTGGGCCAGCAGGGGCTCACTCCAGCTTACTCTCGACCCAATGTCCAACTGCCTCCAGGACAAAGTCCTGCCCATACCAGATCAGCCCTGCCCGCCAGGCAGCTCTGTAGAGTGACACCCTGCAGTGCCCACATCCTGTGCCCTGCCCAGAGGTGTGGGGCCAGCCGTGGAGGCCCTCAGCCTGTCGCTCATGGGGCTCTTCTGCTCTTTCCAGCAATGCTGTGTTTGCGGCGAGAGGGGGGCTGCCGTCACATGCGCAGAGAGAGGCTGTGCACGCAGCTTCCACCTGCCCTGTGCCAAGGACGGGGAATGCATCACCCAGTACTTTGGAGACTACAGGTAAGGGCTGTCAGCAGCAGCCAAGCCAGGGAGGAACCCGCAGTTACACCTCCCAGCAGCCTGACAGAGCCAGAGCCAGGGCCTGGGGGCTCCTTCCTGGCCCCCTGCCCTCCTCGCAGCACTTCTCACCGTGCCCATCCCTTCCATCTTCCCCCAGGTCCTTCTGCTGGGAGCACCGCCCTCAACAGGCCACTCAGGAAGCTCCAGCAGAAGGCACCATCTGCCTCATCTGCTTGGAGCCTGTGGGGGACAGCTTGTCCTACCACACCATGGTGTGCCCAGCCTGCAAACACGTCTGGTTCCACCGGGGCTGCATCCAGGTAGGAGCCCACCCCGCACCCTGCAGGCACGCTCGGTGCTCAGCAGCACCAGGCACTGCTCATGCTCACCCTGCTTGTGCTTCTCCTGCAGCAACAGGCCTTGAGTGCTGGCACTGCGTACTTCGAGTGCCCCGGTTGCCGAGACTACATTCTCTTCTGTGAAGAGATGTCCAACATGGGGATCCACATCCCATTAAGGTTGGTGTCCTGCCCCGTTCTGCTGACGTTAAGGCTGCAGTGCTGGGCCTGCCCAGGGACTGGCTCAGCAGCCATGGCCCTCGGCTGTCGCATGACCGTGTGCCCCAGCTTCATGGAGAAGCTGGAAGCGGACATGGGGTGGATGAGATGGGATAACCTTGGATCTTGTGCTGGGCACACTGGGGGCTCATCGCTTCCCTTCCCTGCTCTTGTAGAGACGCATCGTGGGAGGACGATGAGTCCTACGAACCACTTGTAGAGATGCACAGCCGCTGCGACGCCAGCCAGTGCCTTTACCACGGAGGCAGAGAGCAGGCACAGAGCAGGGGGTGAGTTACCTCAGCAGCTCTCTGGGGCTCTGCGGGAGATCTCAGCCTCACCACAGGCTGGGGGAGCAAGCACTGAGCAACGGGGACGTGCTGCGCCGGGAACTCCCTGGCTTGGATCACTTGGCCCTCACAGCCACAACCTCTTTGCTTCCGCAGGCCCTGGGAGCTGATCCTGTGCAGCTCCTGTGCTGCTGAGGGCACCCATCGACAGTGCTCCCACTTGAGCAACACCACAGACATGTGGGAGTGCAACAGCTGTGCTGGCCTGGCTACCGGTAAGAGGCAATCAGACGCGTGGCACCGCGCTGGGGCCAGGCAAGGCCTGGCAGCAACTGCTTGGGGCACCATTGCCAGAGTCTGTCTGCCCCAAGTGGGATGGCAGATCCCTCTGGGGCGCTGCAGCTCCAGACTCATGACCTTCCTGCCTCCCCTTACAGCCTCCAGCGCCGACGCTGAGTTCGCCGGTCCCAGCACTGCCAGCCAGACGGCTCCGGGTCCATCCAGCAGCTCCATGGAGCCTGAGACCTTTGGCTCCATGCCCGCCAGCCAGGAAGCGTTGGGGACATCACAGAGCTCCCAGCTGCCTGAGCACAGTGACCTGCCGAGCGTGCCTGAGACAGAGCAGGGGACAAACGGCGCACGTTTATCGGAGGAGCGGGCTACCCCTGAGCAGCTGCGAGGACGCCGTGGGAGCAGGCGAACAGCAGCCCCACGTGCTGACAGCGACTCCCACACATCCACCAGGCGGAGGGCATCAGGCTCCTCCAGGGCGTCTCCGGCAGCCGCACGCAGAAGACGGCGCAGGCAGCGAGGAAGAAGCCGCTCACGAAGCCGCTCCCCGCTGCAACGTCGGGACCCGAGCTCCCAGAGCCGGCCAAGAAGACGCCGTGGCAGCAGGCGAAGGCCAGCCTCAAGGGAGCAGAGCGGCACCCGCAGATCAACAAGATCTGCAACATCGAGATCCCCGATGGCTTCCAGAGTGCCCCGACGCAGGGGACCGTCCAGGCAAGGAGGGCGGGCCCTCAGCCAAAGTCCTCCTCCAGGGAGATGTCGGGCAAACAATTCCCGCAGCTCACCCCAAAGAGGCAGCAGGAGCCGGGCCCAACAGCGGAGGCCATCCCGGGAATGAAGCTGCTCCCAGGAACAACATCAGAGACAAAGTCCCCACAGACAGCCCCCGAGTCTGCCTAGGAGCAGCCGTGCGCCAGCCATAGAATGGCCTGGGCTGGAAAGGACCACAATGCTCACCTAGTTTCAACTCCCCTGCTCTGTGCAGCATCACCAACTGCTAGACCAAGCTGCCGAGAGCCACATCCTGCTTGGTTTTCAACGCCTCCAGGGAGGCGGCATCCACAACATCCTTGGGCAAGCTGTTCCAGACTGTGTCACCACCCGTTGTGTGAAAAACGTCCTCCCAATATCCAGCCTAAACCTCCCCTTCCTTAGTTTAAAACCATCCCCCCTTGACCTATCGCTATCCGCCCTCGCAAACAGTTGTCCCCCCCCTCCCGTCCCACCTGTGTGCTCTGGTCCCAAGAGTCCAACACAATAAAGATCAGAGATCCCCCCAACACGTGTGTTGGCTTCATCCTTCCCCGCTTCTGCTGACATGGGCAGAGGTAGGGACCTTGACAACAGGCTTGCCTCCTCCCCAGCACCATCCCAGACTTCACTTCACCTGGCCCAGTCCAGGCTGAGCTGTGTTCGGGCCACATCCCCAGTGCAGCACAGGGCTCACATTCCTCAAAAACCCAGGCCGCACTGGCAGGGGCAGCCCAGTTCTGGGCTTGTTTCTGGGCTGGGGGTGCCACCGTGTTCAGGGTACATGGCAGGTCCAGGGCTGCTTCCAGCTGCGTCACAGCTTGGGCTTTCGGTCCTGCACGTGGGCTCTGCTGCCAGGTCTGAGGGGAAGCGTTTCTAAGCTCAGGGAGGGAAGGCTTAGGCTAGATGCCAGGAGGAAGTTCTTCACAGAGAGAGAGCTGAGGTGCTGGGATAGGCAGCCCACAGACGTTGTGGGTGCTCCATCCCCGGAGGTCTTTGGAGCTGATGACATCTCAGCAGGCTCTGCAACCGCTCCAACCCTCCAACGGAGGCGGCAGTTGCTCCGACTGTCATGACGGAGCCTGCAGCTGCTTCAACCCTGGTGACACGCCCTGCCGTTGTGACGGGCCCTGTGGTTGACACGGGCCCTCTAGTTGCTCCAACCCCTGTGACAGGGCGCTGCAGCTGCTCCCGGCCCTGTGAGAGAACTCGTGTGGTTCAGCCACAGAACCCATCTGTGCCACTGCCAGATGCCTGTGTATACAAGAGTAAATGGCTGAAAAAGTCGGAGAGTTTAGAAAGGAAATAACCTTTCAGTAGGATGGGAACGGGTGAAGAGGATGAGAACGAAGCCGAGCCATCGCAAGAAATCTGCGGGAAACACTTCAGGGAGAGGCAGGGACCCGCAGTCCCCTCACAGAGTGCAAGCACAGGGGCTCTGAGGCGCTGTGAGCAGAGCCAGGAGTGCCGGGTCAGATCCTGAACGTACAAAGGCTCCTCTCAGGGGTCAAATCCTGAACGTACAAAGGCTCCTCTCAGGGGCCGTGCTCAACCAGGAGCGTGGCTGAACAGAGCCAGCAAACGGACTGTGGCACAGCCGCTGGTGCCGCCACGGCGAGCAGGGATGCAGAATCTCCCTCCCCACTCAGGAGGCCACCTCACCTATTGGCTTCCTCCTCAACAACAAACCTAGCCGTGGCCTCCACCAGGAAGAAAGCTCTTGCCCAAAAGAACGCAGCTACCCAAACTGAGTGCCTACCCAGGAATACAGCTCTTCAGGTCTCGGGCCGCACGGAGTGCCCCAGCCTGCTGCTGCCATCCGAGGGCGGCAGAGAGACCACCTGCATGAGGTGAGAGCAGGTGGATGGTCTGCTCAGCCTGGTGGCAGCGCTCTCGGGGGAGCTGGGGACACTAAGGAATGCCAGGCAATTAGAATCACAGCATGCTTTGGGCTGGAAGGGACCTTTCACACCATCTCGTTCCAGCCCCCCCCGCCATAGGCAGGGACGCCAACCACCACACCAGGCTGCTCACAGCTCCATCCAGCCCGGCCTTGAATGCTTCCAGGGAGGGGGCATCCACAGCCTCCTTGGGCAACTTGTTCCAGCGTCTCACCACCCTCACAGTAATGCATTTCTCGTTAATATTTAGTCTGAATCAACCCACTTCCAGGTCAAAGCCATTTCCCCTCGTCCTGTCGCAACATGCCCTTGTAAAATGTCCCTCCCCAGCTTTTCTGTAGCCCCCATTCAAGTACTGACGGGCCGCTATAACGTCTCCTCACAGCCTTCTCTCCTCCATGCTGAAGTGCCCAAAGCTCCCTCAGCCTGTCCCTGTTGGCGAAGTGCTACAGCCCTCTGGTCATCTTCGTGGCCCTTCCCTGGCCCTGCCCCAACAACTCCATGCCCTTCTTGTGTTGGGGGCTCCAGAAGTGGAAGTAATATGCATGGAGAACCTAGGGGCACGGTCTAGTGGGCAATATTGGTGAGAGGTGGACGTTTGGACTAGTTGATTTCAGAGGTCTTCTCCAACCTTCCTGAAAGATGTGAGGATCTCTGATTCTATGACTCTAAGAACAGGAGGAGGAAGAGGCAGAACTCATAGAGCTGATAGTAACTGTCCAACTCCTGACTATGGATGAAAAGACTTCAGTCATCATCTGGGTGAGCACTGTGCCCCCTGGCTGCTCTGGTAACAGGAGAATGGGACCTGTGGCCCGAACTTAGTGGGCAGCAACGCCAGGCATCTGGGATCCCTCTGACGGGAAGAGGACATTGACAAAGCAATTGGGAAAGGGATATCTCGTATGGAAGCGATTCTTTCTCAGCAAGGAAGGAAATGTATCCTTTCAGATAAGATCTGGTATGTTACCCCGGCAAGTGGAAAGGTGTCGAGGGAAGCCTGAGGGAATTAGCTGTGCTCGGAGGTGGCGTATAATAGTGTACAAAAAGGGAGATATATATTGATTGGGTGTTGGGAGGAAATTCTTTAGTCGGAGGGCAGCGATGCACTGGAACAGGGTGCCCAGAGAAGCTGTGGAGCTGCCACTCTCTTGCTTGGCAGGTGAGGGCCTGCACCCACATCCCCCATGACCACGTGGTGAGGTGACCACGATGCCACAGAGGGTGGCAGGGAGCGGCCACTGCCACCCATCAGGCCGGCCAGGACTTTTGGTGCCCAACTTGAAAGGACTTTGGCAAGTTTAGATTCAGAGCAGCATTTCTTATTTCTGGGACTACTCTGGCTTCAGGGAACTGGGATCCACCTGGAAGAGATTGTCCTTTCCGCAGGGACAGACTTAGAAAAATGTTTCTAAACTAAGAAATATGGAAATGTTGTGAAAACATACAAACAAGCTGCCTGCTAGTAGCCACAGCAGTACTTCTCGGACTGTCTCTTGCCAATCCCTTTAAACCTCTCCTTTCACCTACAATTTACGGCTGCTCTGTAAGCAGCCTTACAGAGCAAACAGCAGAGCTCAATATGCTCTGCCAGCGCACGCTCTACTAACACCCGTGTCTTTCGCCGTGGACGCGGATCCCCTGCCAGGCTGGATCTCCGTCTCACCCAACACACATTTCCCGACCGAGTTTAGATGCACACTTGAAGGGAACTGTGGGCCAGTTTCCCTCCACTGACTGCGTAACACTTGAAGCTTTGATGTGTGTAGATAAATGTTTCTTCTGAGCTGGACAAACCCAAAGACAAATGCTCATCATTCCACAAGACATGATGCCAGCCCGCATTTCATCTTTGGCTCGACTCATCACTGCTGTGTGAGCTTCAGGGGCTTACCTCCTTTCTCCTCAAAGTCGTGGAATTCCTCACCTCCAATGGAACTTTCTTATGCTTGTCTAGTAAAAGTATTGGAACGCTCAACCACTCGGGTTAAATAAAACAATAAAACTGCAACTTAAAATTAAAGAACACAGAGGAACGACAAAAGTTTGGGGAAATGGGAGCAGGCAGCTTTTCTCTCTGGAGAGAGAATAAAAAGAGCCCAAATGTCACTGCAGTGAAAAAAGGCACCAAAGGAAGAGAGAGCTGAAAGCTGAGCTCAGCTGCAGCCATGAAAGCTCAAGCCACGCGAGAAGGAATATGCTTGGGCAGCTCACAGTTCACAAGCATCAAGTTTTGGGGTTCTCCTTCTGTTCCTTCACCTCAGCTTCATATTGAAGAGAAGGACACATATGTGTCTTGATGCGCATCATTGACACTTTCCCTGCTGCCTACAACACAGAAGTGGAATCGAGGAGTTCTGCACTTTACACAAACACTGCAGATACGACGCTAAGGTCGTGCCAGCAATACACCAGCACTTTGTTACCAAAGAATCAGAGAAAGACGTGGGTTGGAAGGGACCTTACACCCTGAACTAATGCCAACCACCTGCCATGGCCACAGTTGCCACTGTGGAAGGTTAGAATTAGGGCCCCATCCTGCCTGGCCTCGAACATCACCACGGATGGGGCATCCACAGCTCCTCTGGGCAGCCCGTGCCACTGGCTCACCAGTCTCAGAGTAAAGAATCTCCTCTAAGGCTTAATCTAATCTCCTCTTCTGGATTCAAGCTCGATTCAACCATGTCCTGTCCCTGTCAGACCATGTAAAAAGTCACTCACCACACACACTAGACACCAAATATGCCGTTAACTTGCAACCTTTACTAGACCCTCCCGAAACCAAGACTGGACTCAGATCAGAAGTGCTGGCGTGGAACCCGGGCTGCAAGTGTGGCCAAGGGACAGCTGCACTTCAGCATCTGCCGCGAGGAGAAGCGCCAGCAGGTTGAGGGAGGCCGTCCTTCCTCTCAGCTGCATGGCAGCACCGGGTCCTCACTCAGTGCTGCCTGCAAGGGCTGCCACCCTCTTGCTTGAGGGCCCCCAGCCACACCCCCACTGAGGCGGTGGTGACCGTGATGTCACAGTGCGTGTCAGAGTGCGCCCATTGTGACGCGCGAAGCTTGGAGCAGAGCAAAGGCTGCCGGGCTCAGCCCGAGCGTCAGTGCGGCCTGGCGAGGCGCAGAGAGAGCAGGGACTCTCGCAGTGCTCGCTGTTAACGCACATGATGTCCGATAGGAAGCGGAAGGCCTCCAGCTCGGAGGAGCCAGGTGAGAGCACAGCACCCCTGTGCACAGCTCCCGATGCCGGGCAGAGGGGCGCTGGGCCTCTGCCTGCGGCTGAGAGATGAGAGGGGAGGAAGGGGCAGGCAGGAGCTCCCAGGCAGGCATGGGGCTGGGCCCCTCTGCTCCTCGGCAAGGGGGCCCAGCTTGGGCTGTGGCTGCCTGGGGCCTGCCGTGGCCCCTTCCCCTCCACCGCCTCCAGCCAGCACGGCAGACACAGAGCAGGACCCTGGGGACAGCCCTCAGGGACGTCTGGTCCCGCCAGCTGCTCACCGCTGCTTGCATTTGCTCTCTCCTCTGCAGTGTGTGCGCTGTGTGGCCAGGCAGATGTCGACCCGGACATCTGCGGGCACACACTTTTTGAGACTGGGATTCGTGTCCATGAGTTCTGCTTGGTGAGTTCCCCCATGGGCACCTTCCACATTCCTGCCGGGGATGCTCCCTGTCCTTCTGTCCTAATGAGATGCTGCTCTTTCTTTCTCTCCTACAGACGTCTGCCAACATCACGGCTAAAGCAAGACCAGGAATTGAGGTCCTCCCGCTTGCTGCCATCGCACGCAAGGTCAGGCAGGCAAACAAGAAGGTGAGGACCTGTACAGAGCAGGCAGGTTTGGGCCAGCAGGGGCTCACTCCAGCTTACTCTCGACCCAATGTCCAACTGCCTCCAGGACAAAGTCCTGCCCATACCAGATCAGCCCTGCCCGCCAGGCAGCTCTGTAGAGTGGCACCCTGCAGTGCCCACATCCTGTGCCCTGCCCAGAGGTGTGGGGCCAGCCGTGGAGGCCCTCAGCCTGTCGCTCATGGGGCTCTTCTGCTCTTTCCAGCAATGCTGTGTTTGCGGCGAGAGGGGGGCTGCCGTCACATGCGCAGAGAGAGGCTGTGCACGCAGCTTCCACCTGCCCTGTGCCAAGGACGGGGAATGCATCACCCAGTACTTTGGAGACTACAGGTAAGGGCTGTCAGCAGCAGCCAAGCCCGGGAGGAACCCGCAGTTACACCTCCCAGCAGCCTGACAGAGCCAGAGCCAGGGCCTGGGGGCTCCTTCCTGGCCCCCTGCCCTCCTCGCAGCACTTCTCACCGTGCCCATCCCTTCCATCTTCCCCCAGGTCCTTCTGCTGGGAGCACCGCCCTCAACAGGCCACTCAGGAAGCTCCAGCAGAAGGCACCATCTGCCTCATCTGCTTGGAGCCTGTGGGGGACAGCTTGTCCTACCACACCATGGTGTGCCCAGCCTGCAAACACGTTTGGTTCCACCGGGGCTGCATCCAGGTAGGAGCCCACCCCGCACCCTGCAGGCACGCTCGGTGCTCAGCAGCACCAGGCACTGCTCACGCTCACCCTGCTTGTGCTTCTCCTGCAGCAACAGGCCTTGAGTGCTGGCACTGCGTACTTTGAGTGCCCCGGTTGTCGAGACTACATTCTCTTCTGTGAAGAGATGTCCAACATGGGGATCCACATCCCATTAAGGTTGGTGTCCTGCCCCGTTCTGCTGACGTTAAGGCTGCAGTGCTGGGCCTGCCCAGGGACTGGCTCAGCAGCCATGGCCCTCGGCTGTCGCATGACCGTGTGCCCCAGCTTCATGGAGAAGCTGGAAGCGGACATGGGGTGGATGAGATGGGATAACCTTGGATCTTGTGCTGGGCACACTGGGGGCTCATCGCTTCCCTTCCCTGCTCTTGTAGAGACGCATCGTGGGAGGACGATGAGTCCTACGAACCACTTGTAGAGATGCACAGCCGCTGCGACGCCAGCCAGTGCCTTTACCACGGAGGCAGAGAGCAGGCACAGAGCAGGGGGTGAGTTACCTCAGCAGCTCTCTGGGGCTCTGCGGGAGATCTCAGCCTCACCACAGGCTGGGGGAGCAAGCACTGAGCAACGGGGACGTGCTGCGCCGGGAACTCCCTGGCTTGGATCACTTGGCCCTCACAGCCACAACCTCTTTGCTTCCGCAGGCCCTGGGAGCTGATCCTGTGCAGCTCCTGTGCTGCTGAGGGCACCCATCGACAGTGCTCCCACTTGAGCAACACCACAGACATGTGGGAGTGCAACAGCTGTGCTGGCCTGGCTACCGGTAAGAGGCAATCAGACGCGTGGCACCGCGCTGGGGCCAGGCAAGGCCTGGCAGCAACTGCTTGGGGCACCATTGCCAGAGTCTGTCTGCCCCAAGTGGGATGGCAGATCCCTCTGGGGCGCTGCAGCTCCAGACTCATGACCTTCCTGCCTCCCCTTACAGCCTCCAGCGCCGACGCTGAGTTCGCCGGTCCCAGCACTGCCAGCCAGACGGCTCCGGGTCCATCCAGCAGCTCCATGGAGCCTGAGACCTTTGGCTCCATGCCCGCCAGCCAGGAAGCGTTGGGGACATCACAGAGCTCCCAGCTGCCTGAGCACAGTGACCTGCTGAGCGTGCCTGAGACGGAGCAGGGGACAAACGGCGCACGTTCATCGGAGGACCGGGCTACCCCTGAGCAGCTGCGAGGGCGCCGTGGGAGCAGGCGAACAGCAGCCCCACGTGCTGACAGTGACTCCCACACATCCACCAGGCGGAGGGCATCAGGGTCCTCCAGGGCGTCTCCGGCAGCCGCACGCAGAAGACGGCGCAGGCAGCGAGGAAGAAGCCGCTCACGAAGCCGCTCCCCGCTGCAACGTCGGGACCCGAGCTCCCAGAGCCGGCCAAGAAGACGCCGTGGCAGCAGGCGAAGGCCAGCCTCAAGGGAGCAGAGCGCCACCCGCAGATCAACAAGATCTGCAACATCGAGATCCCCGATGGCTTCCAGAGTGCCCCGACGCAGGGGACCGTCCAGGCAAGGAGGGCGGGCCCTCAGCCAAAGTCCTCCTCCAGGGAGACGTCGGGCAAACAATTCCCGCAGCTCACCCCAGAGAGGCAGCAGGAGCCGGGCCCAACAGCGGAGGCCATCCCGGGAATGAAGCTGCTCCCAGGAACAACATCAGAGACAAAGTCCCCACAGACAGCCCCTGAGTCTGCCTAGGAGCAGCCGTGCGCCAGCCGTAGAATGGCCTGGGCTGGAAAGGACCACAATGCTCACCTAGTTTCAACTCCCCTGCTCTGTGCAGCGTCACCAACTGCTAGACCAAGCTGCCGAGAGCCACATCCTGCTTGGTTTTCAACGCCTCCAGGGAGGCGGCATCCACAACATCCTTGGGCAAGCTGTTCCAGACTGTGTCACCACCCTTTGTGTGAAAAACGTCCTCCCAGTATCCAGCCTAAACCTACCCTTCCTTAGATTAACCCCCCCCCCTCCCCTTTGTCCTATCGCTATCCACCCTCGCAGTTGTCCCCCCCTCCCATCCCACCTGTGTGCTCTGGTCCCAAGAGTCCAACACAATAAAGATCAGAGTTCCCCCTCACACGTGTGTTGGCTTCATCCTTCCCCGCTTCCCAAGATGACCTTATAATAAGTTGGCTTTCATGTATTACAGTGATACGTTTTGCTTTTGGTGAAGAACAATATTGATCAAAGAAGAATATTTTAGTAGTTTCTGATTAGTGCTGTACAGTCAATGATTTTTCTCCTCCTCCTACTTTCATCTGAGTGAGTGGGGTTGCTGAGTACTAGGAGCTATGTGGGGATAGAACCAGGACGGTTGACCTAAACTGGCCAAACTTGACATACAATGTGATGTAATGTCAAAAATGAGTGGCTGAAATACAGGTGGTATTTTGGTATTTTCCTGTATTCCTTCAGGGGCATAAAAGGATTCTGAATGAATCAGGAGAACCTTACTGACAAATACATGGCTGAGGGGCTGGTGGCATAGCAGGAATTTTGGCTTTTTTGACCACAGGGAAGTTTATTTGGCAGCTGGGTTGATGTCTGCATCTACACCAATGCACATAGCATGGACAACTAACAGAAGGAGCTGGAAGTTATTGTGTGGCAGGCAAACTATGACTTCATTGCCATTACTGAAACATGGTGAGATCACTGCTACAACTGGACTGCTGCAATGAATGGCTATAAGCTCTTCAGGAGGGATAGGCAAGGAAGGAAGGGCAGTGGTGGGGCTTTCTGTTATAGAGTGTTTTGATGCTCTAGATGTCTAAAATGCTGTCAACGGTTTAAGGGCTGGTCCGGCCCGGTTCCGCGACTACATAAAACCATGACAAGAGCACAGGGCTGTGAATGATAAAGTCAAGCCTCTGTGGGTAAGGCTTGGGGGAAGACCAACAATCTGTTGGGGATCTGTTTCAGACCACCTAACCAGGATGAAGATATAAATGAGGCATTATAACAGCAGCCAGCAGAAGCCATGCAATCACCAGTCCTTGTTCTCATGGGGGACTTCAGCTTCCTCGATGTATGCTGGAATTACAAAATGGCACAGAAGAAGCAGTCTAGGAGGTTCCTGGAGTGTGTGCTGCCTTAAACTTCCAGAAGGAGGTCTCTGAATTGTTCAGGGCGTTGGTATGGAAGGTTCCATTGGGAGTGAGTCCTGAAGGGCAAAGGGGTCCAGGAAAGCTGGCTGCTCCCCTTAAGAAGGAAGTACTAAAGGCAGAGGAGCAGGCTGTCACCCTGTGCTGTAAGATGAGCAGATGGTGAAGAAGACTGGTGTGACTGAACAGGGAACTTTTGCCGAGAATCTAGGATAAAAAGAGTTTACATCCTGTGGAAGAAGGGACAGGCAACTTGGGGAGAGCACAGAGAAGTTGCTAAAATATGCAAGGAGAAAATGAGAAAGGCAAAAGCCGAACATGAACTCAACCTGGCCACTGCAGTAAAAGACAACAAAAAATGTTTTTACAGATATATTAACAGTAAGAGGAGGGTCAAGGAGAATCTCCATCCTTTACTGGATGTGGCAGGAAACATGACCACTGAGATTAAGGGAAAGGCTGGGGCTCTCAATGACTTCTTCATATCTGCCTTTAATAGTCAGACCAGTTATTCTTGGGATACTCAGCCTCCTGACCTGGAAGTCTGGAATTAGGAGCAGAAGAGACTCCTCAGCATTCAGGTGGAAACAGTTAGAGATCTGCTAGTCCACCTGGATTGTCACAAGTCCATGGAGGCAGATGGGATCCACCCAAAGGTGCTAAGTGAGCTGGCAGGCATGATTGCTAAGCCAATTCCCACCATCTATCAGTGATCCTATCAATCAGAGAGGTCCCAGGTAGATGGAAGCTTGACAACATGACTCCCATCTATAAGAAGGGGCATAAGGAGGATCTGGGGAACTACAGGCCTGTCAGCCTGACCTCGGTGCCAGGAAATGTTACTTAATAGATCATCTTGAATGCAATCACACGACTAGCGTGGGACAGCCAGGGGATCAGGCCCAGGCAGCATGGGTACATGAAAGACAGGTTCTGTCTGACCAACCTCATCTCCTTCTATGACCAGGTAACCTGCCTGGTTGATGAGGGGAAGGTCTGTTGACATAGTCTACCCAGGCTTTAGCAAAGCCTTTGACACTGTCTCCCACAGTATTCTCCTGGAGAAGCTGTCAGTCTGTGGCCTGGACAGGTACACTCTTTGCTGGGTAAAGAACAGGGGGGATGGCCGAGCCCAGAGAGTGGTAGTGAATGGGGTTAAATCCAGATGGCAAATGGCCACAAGCGGTGCTCCCCAGAGGTCAGACTTGGGGTTTGTAAGTAAGTTTGCAGATGACACCAAGTTGAGGGAAAGTGTTCAACTGCTTGAGGGAAGAAAAGCCCTACAGAGGGATCTGGACAAGCTGCATTGCTGGACTGAGGCCAATGGGATGAAGCTCAACAAGACCAAGTGCCATGTCCTGAACTTTTGTCACAATTACTCCATGCAATGCTACAGGTTTGAGGCAGAGTGACTGGAAGCCTGTTTCGAGGAAAGGGATCTCAGCATGCTGGTCAATGCTCAGCTGAACATGAGCCAGCAGTGTGCCCAGGCACCCATGGCATCCTGGCCTGTATCAGATATAGTGTAGCCAGAAGGAACAGGGAAGTGAGGATTTCCTGTACTCAGCTCTGGTGAGGCCACACCTCAGGTACTGCGTTCAGTTTTGGGCCCCTCACTCTAAGAAAGACACTGCGGCCTTGGAGCACGTCCAGAGAAGGGCAAAGAAGCGGTGAACGCTCAGAACAAGTCTTATGGGGAGCGACTGAGGGAACTGGGACCGTTTTGTCTGGAGGAGACCTAGGGGCTATGCATTATGCAGTATCTCCCTCTTTTCTATCTGCTGGTTCCTGTGTCTCACCAGGCAGCAGACAAATGTAAGCATTGTTTTTCCCTGCTCTTCAGCAGTGTCAGTGTACCTTCTCTGAATTAGGTCCCTTTAGAACTACTGAGATTTTGCTTCTTCTCCGTTGAATTCTTCTGACTCCTTATTTCAGACTTTCTCTTATTATTTGCTGAAAAATTCTGGAGAGTTGGAACTGGCTTTGACAGCAGCTGTCAACAATTCTTGTTTAATTACAGAGAACGGGGAGAGGGGAAGTCCTGAGAGAGCTGGGGGGTACACAGGCTTTCCAAAAATCTGTATGACAAGGAAGAGTAATAGAAATAGGATGTACTGAACTTGGCACAAAGTTGGGCAATTGTTATCCTGGCACAGAGTGTGCCTAAATGTTGTACAGAAACAGGCTGTTAAATTGTCACCATGCATTTCTGTGATGCAGGATGATATGAAACATTTCCTTGCAGTCTGTTATTCAAGAGAAAGAAGTACTTAAAGACCTGAGTGGTACTCAGAAAATTAGAGATTTCCACCCATTGTGTTGCCTAAAGTTACTGTGTTTGTCTTCAGACAGAAGTATTGCCAAGTGTCCGGTCCTCCCTGGCCTCAAGACTGAGTAAGTAAAAAGAAACCTGAGTCCTTTTCACTCCAGTCCATAGTTCAGCTCCTGCCTGGATCCTGGCTCAAGGTTGTATTCTCTACAATATCCTGGAGGGATGTGACTTGGGAATATCCAAACAGACTTCATTTTCACCCTGCTTCAAACCAGGATCCATCCTATCAGTCTTTAACATTGTCTCCCTCTGCTTACAAGAGTTCAGCTAAATGTCTGCTGGGGTGCTCTGAGTCCCCCAGAGTCCTGGGGGTGGCTTATGACTTCTGCAGGGGCAAACTTTAGTTGTGCCAATGTCACTGTTATTCATTCTGGCTTCCCTGATGCCAGAACACCTCCCTGGGAGGGTAAGAACATCTCGTTTTGCTTCCCCATGTCCCTGCAGAGGAAAAGATACCACTTCCATGCCAAGGCTGAAGGAGTAAAACCCTTTCCAGGGAAATCCTGTCAACGTGGAGAGCCACAGCTCCCCAAGCCAAAACATTTAAGCATCATGGTAGCTGCACACCAGAGCATATTCTACCTCTTTTCCCTAAAATAATTTGGCATTACATCTCAGCAGCAGATACGATTATCTCTGTGATTTTATCTACCTCCCAGTCCCCTCTGTTGTCTCCTGGCCACATACAGGGTTCCCAGCAGTGTCAGCTGAGACAAGCCATGAGGTATCTCTGCAAAATGTACTAACATTGTCTACCTTGTCTGTTTAGCCCGGAAGCACTCCTGGCCTCACATCTCACTCAATGTCTGCTTAACACCTAGCACAGATCTGCAGGGATTGCCACCATACTGCTAATAATTACTATGAGTATCCTACTGGGTAGAGTATTCTAACAGAGCATTGACTGCAAAGCCAACCACACAGCTAAGAATGAAGATTAAAAGGGAGGAAGAAATCTGGATGAAGATTACTTAATTTAGTACATTTGAAACTAGTAATTATTTCTTTAAAAATAGAATGTGCTGAAATGACTTCTAGCTTTTCATTCTTTTCCTTTCCTTTTTTTAATTACTGTATAATAAAGTAATTAATGAGAGGAGAGGAGAGGAGAGGAGAGGAGAGGAGAGGAGAGGAGAGGAGAGGAGAGGAGAGGAGAGGAGAGGAGAGGAGAGGAGAGGAGAGGAGAGGAGAGGAGAGGAGAGGAGAGGAGAGGAGAGGAGAGGAGAGGAGAGGAGAGGAGAGGAGAGGAGAGGAGAGGAGAGGAGGAGGGCATGACTATGAAATAGTAGGATGCCCATCTCCTCAAAAAAAAGTAAGTCTGAGTCCTGGGACTGAGATATGACACAATCAGACCTTACGTGCGAGCTTTGATGATCTGTCCAGCTCCATGTTGTGCATCAGCTCTGGGGTGCCAAGACATCCTCAAACCCTATGTCATTTCTTCAAACTCTCCTTCGTGATCTGTGTTACCTTATGAGGAAAGCTGGAGTGGCTGGAGGTTCAGGCTGGGAATCCCCTTAGCAGAGCTTTGAGGCCATTGCTGGCTTACAGTGCATAAGGCATAGAGAAAAAGTTGCTTCAGAGCAAAGTGATTGTTGCAAGGGACTCAAATGGGAGGGGAGAGGCCATTAGCCCCTCTGACCATAAAAGCGAGGAGCCTCCTGTGCACAGGGACAGCAAAGACATTCTTGCTTCTTTTGACAGTGCTACTAGCAACCCAGCTGGATCTCTTTTAAGAGTTTGCAAAAGTTCAGTAAGACCCTCTAGCTCCTCCATGCAGCTCTCTCATGCCTCCTGGTGTCCTATTAATACAGAATGAATCAGGAGCTGGGTAAGGCAGCAAGAGGTATGTAACTTTCTGGCCACTGCAGGCTTCCTGTTGATTCCGGGTTTGCTCTTTACTCCTCCCCACTTGGGGCTTATTTGTTTTCTCTTGTCCTGCAAAGCCTCAAAAGCAGCTGGAATGAACCCACACTCCTCCAGTTGAGCAGGCGCCTGGGAAGTGAGGGACATGGGACTAAAAGTCAGCTAGAGTGATATGGCTTTTTCACACAGTAGTAAAACAAGATTCAGTCCAGGCTCCCTTCCCAATCTCCGTTTCTGGTTTTATCTGGTGACTCACTCATGTAAAATTCATAAGAAGTTGCTGGAGCAGAGGTGTGCCCTCCAAACCTATCCCTTGCTCCAAAATGGAAGCGAGATACACTCCTGCACACTTAGAATCCAAAATTTGTTCTGCCACTCCTCTCACCCTGATGTCTGGCTTGTCTGCAGACCAAGGCAGGAGCCCTTCAATGATTAAGAATGGAGCCAGCAAACAGAAGCTGAATTCATTCAGCACCATTCCTCCTTTAAGGAAAAGCTCATCACATACACCCAAGGCTGTGGTCTCTTAAAATCATTTGGCTTCTTTTGTCTGGTTTAGAACTCTCTGAGCCTTCTTACCTGTGCCAAAGAAGTAAAACCACACAGCTGAATGTCTGGGCTGAGAGCCCCTTACTCTTTGCTCCCATTCAGATAGATACATATTCCTCCAGTTTCTCTCAGTAATGGTCACTCACTTTCCTCCCCTTTCATTCTGGCACGATTTCTGAAGATAGGGCAAAAACATCAACCAGCAGACAAACCTTGAAAGATCTGGTTTTTATTTCCAGCAATCCCGTCTCTGCCAAAAGACTGATATTTTCCCCCAGAATTAGTCGGTATCACGGGATGTCCTGATACATGCATATGAATGTTCCCTTTAATTCCTCTCAATTTGTGAGAGTAAAGTGGGAACTTTCCTAACTTCAGACTGAAAGCTGCTCATTCATATCCCTCTCTGCTGACACTTTCTGCTATTACCTTTTGGTTCCCCCTGCTGCCAGTCATCTGTAGGTGACTTTCTTTCCTCTTCCCTGATCTGATTTCCTTTGTAGCATCACACAGGAGCCACCATGTTTCCCTTCCATCAGAAGGGCAGAAGACATTAGGTTCAAATGCAAGTCAAACCTTATTTTTTTTAAATTTTTTTTTTTTAAGGAGAGTCTAAAAACCCCTTCTTTTTGAAGTCCTTTTCATCATCTTTCTGTATTTGATGAAGGTGTCAGAGGCTAGTTTTGAAGTCATTAACCTTCAGTCTTCTTCCTTGCGAAGCAGGAGATCCTTTGAGAGCCTCCCTGTGACTTATAAACCCCACTGACCCCTCCTGGGAGTCAGATGGTGGGAGGTGAACCTTGGCACTGTGGCTCACATGAGCCCATTTTGAGAAGAAAGAACTGATGACATCTCACCTGGCTTTACAGGGAAATGTTGGCAATAGTAGGAGCCCAAGATGCCATTTGTCCCTTCTCTATCTCATGGTCTGGACACATTCATTTCTCACCACAGGGAAGGTGTTTTCCTCTGAGTGTATCTTCTTTGTCTGTTGTTTCAGATAAAAATGGCATCTTCAGGGGGCTCAGGGTTTAGGCTGCAGGTATGCTGAAACATCAGTTAACCCATCAGCCCAGCCATTGCCTCCCTTGACCTCAAGATCTCTGTGTTGCTTGTTCCCATAGGCTCTGAAGTTTTGGGGCTGAAGATAAACTTCTTCAGAATTTGTACCATATCAGTACAAACTTGGAGACGTTCAAGATCAGGCTGGACCAGGCTCTGAGCAACGTGATCTAGCTGTAGATATCCTTGTTCATTACAGAGGAGTTGGACTAGATGACCTTTAAGGGTCCCTTCCAACTGAAATGATTGTATGATTTGATGAAACTCCTTCACAGTCTACATCCATAAAAGTTAATTAAAACAAACGAACAAGCAAAACTCAGTTACTTGGACTATTAGTTAAGCCTGAGAAGACAGCTTAACTGCCTGTTACAAATATCCATGGCCATTGCTTATCCCAGATCATATCTGGACGTTGCATGGCACAGTCTAAAACAATTTCAGGAGCCATCCTAACAATAAAATGCTGCAAACAGTGATGTTTCTGTGGTTCAGCATTTTCCTGCACTGGTGATTTTCCTTGTAGAGGCAGCTGCAGGGCAATACTTAGCAGTCAGGCTGTGTTTGGTGCCAGTACTATGGTACTGCTGCAATGGAGGGGAAAGAAGTGGATACAGGTTCAGGTCCATATCTGACTACAAATTTCCTGTATTAGTCCATGGTAAAGAAAAAGATAGGTGCTGTTAGGAACTGAATAACTTGGCCTCCTCTGAGACAAGCTCACCCTGGAAATACTTATTTTCCAGTAGAACATGGGGTGCATTGCACAGAAGAAGCTACAGTAGCCTGTAATGAAGTGAGTGAATATTCTTTTTCCCTCATGACTCTGTACAAGGCCCTATGTCTTTCTCCTCAGAAGAGAAATTATACATTTCTCTTTCCCCAGCTTCGCAAAACAGCAAAGGAAATGACAGAGAGAGGAATAGCCTAGGTATCTTGACTCTGCAAGCCACGTGCAAAGTCAATCCTGTTTTCAAGCCCAGAGATATTTATACACTGGTACAGTGATCTAGTCACACTACCAAATGCTCTACATGGAATTTGATGTCCTCCAGTCCTCTGTGCACACTGCATGTGAGCATAACCTCCTTGTGTCCCAGTTTGTGCTCATTGCCTCTTGTCTTGGCACTGGGCACTCCTGAGCGGAGCCTGGCTTCATTCAGGCATTCATATACATTATCCTGTTCAACTTTTTCTCTCTTAGCCACACTGACAACTTACAGTTTGGACATAAAAGGTAACCAGTGTCATTGACCCTACATATTTTTCACATCAAGAGAAGGCTCTTCCCACCCTGCCTTTTGCCAAAGCCAAGAAGCACATCAGTGTTTCACTTCAGCGGCTGTTTCTTGGGCTGTGGGGATGCTGCCATTCATATGTAGAGTGCTTCATAATCCGATGTATGCATGCTTTTTCTGAGTGTCAAGGATTATTTCAGAACCAACCTTGTGGAAAATGATACCAAAGGTGAGAGGGAAGGAGGTGGACCAGGGAGGGAAAGATACACTGGAACAAGGAACTGCACAGAGATTACTTTGCTGTTCTATCACGATTGCTGGAGGGGAACTGGATTTGTCCCACCCTATGAGCTGCTATCATCAGAGCCTCCCCTTCCTCAGATGACCAACTCTGAGAAGGGAAGGATGAGAAATCCATCACTGCCCCAAATTGCCTTTGCTGAATCTTCCTGTACGTGATGGGGAAGAGGGAATCTTTGGTGAGATGACAGTGGATCATCATGCAGCAGCCAGCCATAAGCACTGGAGAAGAGTGGGGAAAACCAAGTTTAGAACAGTTTTTTATAGCAGACTCCAAGGCCCTGGGTCTCTGCAGAGCTCAGACAGATCTACACAGAGGTACGTACATACACAGGCTTTGAATTTCTTTCAGGAATAGGTACCATCAGTGTTTTTTAAGTGTGTTATGTTTGCGTGTCAGACTGTCTCACAACCTTTTGTATTGCCATGCTTTGGGTTCCGTTCTCACTGGTATACATGCTGCCAAAGTGCTCCTCCATCTTTTGGAAGGAAGTGTGTGTAAAACAAAGAGTGCACAGTCACATTTTGGTGCATGACCTGCATGCACCCTTATTGCTATGCAGGTAACTTGTGAGTTTAGAAGTGAAACAACCTTCATCCACCTCATATTTGAACAAGGCTTTTCTTGAACACTCCATACAGGGGTTCACTTTAAGCCCCAGGAAAGAGTTTGGCTCAGCTGCATAGGCAGGCAGAGCTCTCCTGGCTTTCCTACTGCTGTTTCTCAGCTCTCAGTTCAAAGTGCATGCTTTGATGCCTTTCCTTTTTGCAACTTGTACGCATGCTCGACAATATGGCATCTGGAGTTTTTCATGGAGGAGCAGAGCTGGAGAAAAATAAAGTTTGAAACTAGGCAGAAACCAGCTATCTCCACCATCAGCCAAACCTCAGTCCAAGGGAGTTCTGAAATTGATATGTGTGCAGAACTGGACTGCCTACAGACAGGCTTCTCAAGCTGAGTAGGGATGGTTGGGCTGGGATGGCTGCTCTCAAGGTCATCCTTTGCTGGGAGGTCAAGTGGAACTGAAACACCAACGGCAATACAGGCTGCAAGAGGTTAAAGGTGGAAAAATTGAGTGAAGGTATCTAGCAGCTGGAATCCCCTTCATTATCATCTCTTCTACAAATTTCCCACCTCAAATGTAATTGCAGGTGAGAAATGGGTAATCTAGTTTTGCTGGAGCTGTCAGGGGAGGGGAGGGCACTTTGTGTAGCTAATGAAGGAATCTGATGTATGTTTCTATGCTGTATGAACTTTGTGGCAGAAATCTGAGCCATTTCAAACAGAATACTTACTTTCTTCCTACAAGCTTCACTGCCCACAGTTGCCATGGGAACTCAGCCCACTCACTAGCCAACCACATGAATAGATCTGTTTTGTTAGTAGTAGTAATATTAGCATTATTTTTGGTACAAGAAACCGCTCGTTGCTACCACTTGTGTTTCTGTAATATCTTTGATAAGACATGTGCCTGTGCCCAGTACTGTCTGGAGAAACAACTGCTGGTTAAGTGTACCATTGGTCCAAGGTGGCTAAGAGAAACCTTTCGTTCATTAGGAGATGGTGTCTTTGCCTGTTGCTGTTAGGTTCTGAATCCCTGTGTGAAGAGGGAGGGGAGAGTGCGATGAATCTCAGATTGTGACCTGAACAAATCTGCTACCAGAGCCACGGAAGAGGAAAGATGAGAGTGGTAGGGAGGTGAAAGTGGGAGTGAGTATTTTAACAGCAGCAAAGCTAATGGGGAGAGTCGGGGGACTGAGAAGGAGAAGATTAATACTGAAGGGAAGGAGCCTGCACTGAAGTGCAGTTTGTCATGCAGTTTGCAGATCTGCTCATTGGTCATAATAAATTGAGCATGCAGTAAATCATGCCTGGAAGAGCATATCCCTTTGCAAGTGACAGCCGTAGAGACCCCTTGTTAGCAGAGGAGGGCTTGAGTAAAAAGGCAACTGGAAGCACAGGATCATAAAGTATAAGCAGAGGAATAAAGGTTTATGCCATGTTGAACTGTTCTTTCTAGAGAGAGACAGAGGGAGGAAGCACAGGTGGATACGTGAGCTTTCATCACCTCTATCTGTGTGCTGATCTTGCTGTCAGGAGGGTCACTTCTGCAGATAAAGGACATGGATGGTACAATTTACATGTACAGGAAAATAAGAGGAGGAAGAGCAATGAGGATGAGTTCATCTTACAAGGAAGTAGGAATTACTTCGCTCAGAGAGGTTGTGGGTGCCCCGTCCCTGGAAGTGTTCAAGGTCAGGTTGGATGGGGCCCTGGGCAGCCTGGACTAGCATTAGATATGGAGGTTGGAGCTTGATAATCCTTGACACACCTTCCAACCCAAGCCATTCTATGATTCTATGATTACTTCACCTTAACAAGTGGTGCCAATTCCACAATGGCCACATGTCCACAATAACAGAGGCAAAAAGGTTCAGGAATGGAATGAGAAGTCTCAATTTTGCATTTTGTGGTCATCAGGGTCTGATGTGATTGACGTGTAATCCATCCCGTGCTACCCCAGTCTTCTTTGAGCACTTTCTACTTTAACATGACAAAATTTTTCTCACTTGGGTGGAACATCTGTCTCTTGTCCCTGTTAACCAGTGACAGGATGCATGGGAACAGCATAAAGCTCTGCCAGGGGATGTTTAGACTGGAAATTCTTTTTTTACCTTGAGGGTGGTCAAACAGTGGAACAGGCTTCCTAGTGAGATGATGGATGTCCTATGCCTGTTCAAGAGGCCTTTTGGCTTTCCTTTTTCTTCTTCTTTTTTTTTTTCTTTTTCTTTTTTTTCCCTCTTTTTTTTTTTCCCCTTTTTTCTTCCCCCCCCCCCCCCCCCTCCCCTTCTATAGCAGGAGGGGATCAAAGACTTTAACATCAGCAACACAAGTCTTTCTCTAGATCAGGCATCCTGCGATGAGCTCATTCAGTTACTCCCTGTATTAAATTCATATCAGACCTTTTTAGAGCACTGTCTCAGTTACTAATCAATAACAATAGTAGCAAGCATCTTCTCTGCCTGGCTTATGGGTATACTGCCTTTGTTTTCCTTTTATAGCCCACAAACAAGTTTATTAAAGACTTTATTTTTTTTTCTGTAACAGGGGAGCTTTTATATATAATTATACCTGCTATCTATTTTTGTGTCAAATGATATTCCCAGGTATAAATCTCTCTGCATTTGTTCTTGCAGAATGAAAAGGAAACCTCAGTAGCGTCAATGTGGTCTATAAAGCACAAAATGCTTTGGTTTCCTGGAGGTGTCACTTGCCAAGCTTGATGCTGTTGAATTGCTTTCTTTCTAACAGCGTGTTCTTTGATGCTGGTGTTGCTCCTGATAGGAAACTACCCATTAAAAATGATGGGAACCTAATCTTCCAGAGGCCTTTTACAGTGCACTGTTTGGCAGAAGAAAAAAAAAAAACACAACTGTTTTTCTGACAACAAAAGTTATGTGATCAGCCTGAATGAAAGGATGGAGTTACCTCCATCATCAGAACTCGTCACCTGACTCTTTTTCTCCCAAGGTGGAAAAGCTTCTTCAATGGAAACATTCATCTGTCTTATTTTAAATATTTGCTTTAGAAGATGAAGTAGTGGCTGAAGCACCTGTTTCTTTCCACAGACTATAAAGTAAACTACATCACTAGAATATCTTGGAAAAGTCTACTCTTCAGACACTGAAAAGCAGGTGAAGTGAATACTTATTCCAAGACCAGAAAATTCATTAATACATATCTCCCTTGATCCCATATAACTGTTTAATCTAATTTGTCCTTGACTGACTGCTGCAAATCACAACATTTGATTAGATGTTGGCTCTAGCCACACAAGACAAACCTCATCTTCAACATGGTATAATCATGCTGTTGGATAGAAAATAGTGATAAAAGGTCATTTAAAAGAGGGGAAAAAAAAAAAAGGAGAAGGAGAGAAGAAAAAGCATTGTTTATAATTGACTGAAGACTACATGGCTTTTCTGACTATTAATCTAGCCAAGTGATGTAGATAGCTATTGGCATATGTTAATACATGAAATGATGAACAGCTGAAACTTATCAACAGAGACAGTTCCGAAGAAGCCGTATCTCTTATAGGTCTAAAACACAAATAATTATCATCCAGAAGAAATAATAGAAGACTTCCTTGGGGCAAGGGTGGGGGAGTCTATAGAAACTTATTTAATTTATCTAGTGATCCACATTATAATTAAACCAAATGTAGAAAAACAATTATCTGAGTAACTGAGTTAGAGGATATTTTTAATGACTTTTCTTTCTGTTCCATTTTTAGTTGTGATGCACTAGATGAGATGAGCTAGATATAAGACCTTCCTATGTAATTCTAAACCAAAGAGTACTGGATTGTCTCTGCTTAATGGCAGAATTTACAGAGAGTGAGAAAGATATACGTACAAAAAGTTGTATTCCCACACATGCTCACTTTTTATTCTCTGTACCCTGCATACACCATTAAAGCAAAGTGCTCCAAGTGTAAAACAGTGAAGCATTAAAAAGCCATTAATCATTGCTTTGTATTCCTTGCTGCTAGATGTTAATTTCAATTTACAGTCACCTATTCAGTTCCCCTTCAGCAGAGTGGCTGGCTCCATTCCTAATGGCCAGGACAATGAGGGAAGGGGGAGAAAATCACCTCAGGCAGAAAGAGAGGGATGTGGAGGGGTTCCCTTGGGATGCTATTCTTCTTCTCCCTCTTTTATCTGTATTTACATCAAGAATTAGATTGTCCAGATGGAGGAGATTTCAATCTCTACTGAAGGAGACAATGACATTTCCCAGCTGTTTGTTTAAAAAAAAAAAAAAAGAAAAAAAAAAGAAAAAAGAGAGAAGGAAGAAGAAAATTGCTGATTAATCATGTCTGGCCCACGGGATGACAATTATCTTCATACCATTCGTAGAAGATGCAATAGTGAGGATACAACAAGAAGTTAGCTTGGTCGTCTGCCAGCCAGTTTCCACTTTCTGTGGAGATGACTCTGCTCAGCACCGTGAAGCCATACCTGGAGAACTGTGTCAAGTTCTGGGCCCTCAGTACAAGAAGGACCTAGGCTTACTGGAAAGGGTTCAGAGAATGGTATTTTTTTGATACCAAAACACACTTTTCGAGATTCTTAGATTATCTACATCTGTCTCCCTTCTCTGCCTAGTTCCCTGTCCTCACTGTCTCCCATTCCCATATGGGAACTTTGTTCAAGAGACTTATTTCTTCTCTTTAAAGATACAGAGTCATCTAATGGAATCCAGGGTTACCTCAGTCTCCTTTAAAGAGGCACCATTGCCTTCCCTGCACTCTAAGGTCGACAAGAGCTCCTGACCATGTTGTCTAGCTCAGTCATAGTATGACTACAAAGCATCCACTCCATGTTTAGGAAGGCCTGAAAATAGTCCTGAGATGTATCCCATGGTCTCCCACCACAGAAGATACCACATCCTTCTAGGTCTTCTGGAACCCTATAATATGATACTCAAACTCAATCTATTTGGCATGAAGGGGTGAGTTGGATAGCAGCAGAGTAAGATGCTGAGCATGTTTAACACAGACGTTAGTCTCTTCTATCATAGATGAATTGGTGCAACTCATCTCAAAAGCAACTGCAAAGTGAACAAGCAGGCTGAGGAGGCCAAGATCTGTATCTTTGAAGGAAATGAGCTTGTTCAGAGGGCATGGCATTCACTTAGGAGGAAACAAAACTTCCCTGTGATCCAACTCTGTCTCCCACTGAACCATGTCTGGGAGTAGCCACTGACACTGACTGAATATTTGGTCCCAGTGCAGCTATGCTGCTTGATAGCAGTGTATGTCATGCCTCTCCATATGATATTTACAAAGCTTGATGACAGTTTTTGATGATGTTTTATGACCTGTAGTAAGGCAGAAACGGCTCTGAGTGACGCCTGCAGAGACAGTGTTGGACCCAATTGGCACAGCGTGTGCATTGTGTCTCTCTGGACTGGATCCCAGTGAAATTATCCTGTCAGCTTGCCCAGACTTTTGCCTGCAGTGAGCCACTGGCTCATGCTGGAAGGGAGCCTGAGAGCACATGTGTTGAATAGATGCCCTGGAGACCAGGGCCTTTGAGGAAATGTAGCAGAGCCCACACTTGGCTGTGTGCATGCCCTGCTCAGGAAGAAAGAGCTGCAGCAAGTCCCTCTCTCAAAACCTCCTCCTGTGAGCATCGCTTCTCATCCAGCAGATGGGTCCAGCACAATGCCAAAAGATCAGAAATAGCTTTGGTACAGCTCCCTGGGGGATTTCAGACTTTGCTTTCCCTAGCTATGTGGCCAAGCTAGAGGAAATGTTGGAAATGGTCAACTCTAAGACTGCGGAGCCAAGATCTCATTAGGTACAGCAGAGGGGATCGTGGCTAACAAACACCTAGCACCATGACTTCTCTATGGCAAGAGAATTCTGATCTAGAGGCCAATAAAGCATTTGCAACAGCTCCTCCCAGCTGTCATGCCCTGATACTGATAGAAGATCTCATTAAAGTAATCGGCTCTGGAGCTGACATTATTTGTACCCTCACTTAAGGCTCTGAATTGGCATCAGGGTCTCTGAAATAGGCGGGCTGGTGAGGATGCTGCAGCATGCATGAACAATAAGAGGGATCTCCTATTAGCATTGACCTATGGGGAAACAAAAGTGAAGAGAGCAGAGAAGAAATAAAAAAAACAACCAGTCCAAAACAGTGGAATATCTCCTTCTTTGCCTGGTTTATTCATCACTGCCTGTTTCCTCATTTACTGTTTATTTATTTACTTGCAGGCGAGGTGACCTTCAAAGCTGCTGCTTGTCACTAGCAGCCTCTTGCTTGCAAGCTGCATGTTAATTTTGGCTTGGATACTGAAACTGAATGTCCTAGGCGTACTACAGTGGAATCTGTCTCTCTCATTTTCTATGCTATTTAAAAGCAGGGGTCCACAATGGGTAACCAGGCTGGATTTTCAGGCCTAAATAATAAAGGCTATAAGAAACACGTGGCCCTAAAGATGTAAACTCCCCTCATTTTTATTCGGCTTCAGCCCACTCATACTGGGAATGGTAAGACTGGCTGCCACAGAGGGAATATTTGCAGGTCCCACAGCAGATGTGGAAATGTTCTCTTTCTCCAAATGCTGTCTTTGCAGGGAACAATCAATCTGTGTCCCACACATTTGATGCAACAGACTTTGTTTTCATTTGTAACGCTTTTTAAAGATAGGTATCTTTTCTCCACCCTCCTCCACCTTTCAGAGGAGTCCACACAGGTTTTTGAGGTGAGTTTATGGCCTTTAGGGCAGCAAGATCACCACAACGCCAACCAAATGTGAATCCAAATTACATCTGCAAAGAATGATCTATAGATTGACAATACTCATATTGGCATGATGAAAAGGAGTTCTTCTAAGGCAGAAGCCAAAGGAGAATATCAGATGTCTGTGGTATCTGTAGCCTTGCCAAGATGACAGCAATGATTTGTTGGCAGCCACACGCTTCAAGCCAAGATCTTGCAAGTCTTGTGACAGGGTTTATAGCATGCCCTGGACATGTCCCATTTGGGATGTTTCCCTCTGCTTCTTTATTATTCCAAACAAATATAGTGCTCTGTTTAGTGTCCCACTTAAGGCAATTTGCTCTGGAGCATACTCTGGGCTATTCTAAACAAATAATGACATTCCCCTGTGCTGTTGTATAGATGTCACGCTTCACCATTTCACTTAGAGTTGGAGGGCTTTGTTTCTGGAAAAGAAAACCTGTTGCACTAAAAGCAAATTCTGCTTCTTTGAAAAACAGAGGAAATGAAAGCAGGAAATGAAGGAAGGGAAAAAAAAAGAAAAAAAAAACAGTAAACTAACACATTTGAGGGAAGGAGTGTGAATAATATGAATTCTTCTTTTCTAACCCTCAAAAATAATTATATTGAAAATCGTCCTGAATAGCGGGAGTATTTCTTTCAGAGGTGCCCCTGTATTGTTCACACAAGCTTAACTTAGTGAATCTTGCCCATAATTCAGAATGAAGGGCCCTCTAGGAGGAGCTATTTCTTTCACTTGGCAACAGGGTCCGCTTCAAAGATAAGAACAGACAGCTTTACTAAGGGAAAAGGAGCTCTGCATCGAACATTAGGAAAATGCACTGCAGCAGATGAACAGCAGAGCAGACAGAGGCTTATTTCACCTGAGCTCTGATTCCTAACACAGATCTTGAGAGCCTACCACTGATACAGATTAAGAGGAAACATCCAGCCAAAAATCCATCCATTTTGGGTACCTCTACAGACTGCAGGGAAGTCCTATTGGTGGGTCTCCAACCAGCGGCACTTCAGCTCCATGTGTGGAGTTAGATCAATGATCTTAGGGCATAGAGATCATGGGATCATAGAATCATTAGGGTTGGAAAAGACCGCTAAAATTATCTAGTCCAACCATCCACCTAACACCAATATGGTCCACTAAACCATATCCCTATGCACAGCATATCCATATTTCTTGAACACCTCCAGGATAGTGACTCCACCACTTCCCTGGTGCTTGTAGACACATCAGGAGAGTCTAACAAAAAATGACTCCGATAGAATACACGAATGAAGCTAAGGTTCAGACCAACACAAATGTTGTAGAGCAAGATACGAACTGTCTGAGCAAATCTAAGGTTCTATTGCTATGCAGAGCTCATTTTTTGCAGCCCCATTTTGATAAAATGTGGAATGAATAACTCTAGGCATGCAAAGCAAATAGGATAGAGCAGTAGTAGATGGAGAAATGGTGGAGAGTCCCGGAGACAAAGCCATGCTGCTTCTGCTGTCAATTGTTTTCCTGGGAACAGTAACACCAATATAAGTAGTTATTGGTGCCCCAGTCGTATAGTCATAGAATCATGGAATTATATTTGTTGAGAGGGATCTTAAAGATCATACAGCTCCAACCCCTCTGCAATTGACAAAGACACCTCCCACCAGACCAGGCTGCTCAAAGTCCTATCCAGCATGACCTTGAACTTTTCTAGGCATGGAGCATCCACAGGTGTTCTGTTTCAGTGCCTCACCACTCTCACAGTAAAGAACATCTTCCTCACATGCAATCTAAATCAACCCTCATTTAGTTTAAAATTATTACTCCTTGTCCTATGGGCAAAGCAGTCAGCAATGTGATTTGCTCTCGTACACAAATGCCTCCACCATCTGTTCCTAGACATGGTCCTGGGACTCAAGAGCTGAACTTAGGTTTCACTCCATACTTTCCCCAGATTTAGACGTGGGGATTTTTAGCTTGAGTCTTCTTATACACTTAAAAAATCAACAGCTCCTCTTCTCCTTGCCAATATTTATTTCCCCCGCCTGCCCCCAATGGCTTGTGAAGATCTTGTCCTACCTCTGCAGCCCTGCAAGACTCATCTAAGGCTTCATGATCTGCTGTCAGAAATTATAAAGACGTTCCCAATTTCCAGGCTGAGCAGCCAGGATCACATTTGCAATCAGTTTTAATCACAAGTGTAACTGAGTGGATTGCAAGTGATAAGCCCCGTCTGCAGACAGCTGTGATATAGTGAATATGACAGTTCAGAATTGGGTCTGAAGGTTATTTTTGGGGAAGGCAGAGAACCGCAAAATTAGACTTAGAGCAGGAGAAAAAGAAAAAGATAAAAAGAGAGCTAGTGCTTCATACTCACACAGCTAAGAGATCCTCTCAGTGCCAGACAAGACAAGCTTAAATAATCAAAATTAATTTGTGGAGGAAGGCAGATACTCAAAGAGAAATCAAACAGGTGACCACAGCTGGCATGAAATTTCACAGGATGAAAAGGCAAGAGGGCTGAAATGAAATAGCTGCCAGCTGTCCATGTCTTTATGAGCCTGGAGGAATAGAGACCCCTGTTACCAAAATACTTGGCCATTGAAACCACCCCTTGGACGAAGTCCAGGCAAAATCATCTGGGAGTAAACCTGATGCCTTCAAATGCCTTCTTGGCTTTTGGTAAATATGAATTATAGGCTAGCCAAATGACTGGCACATGCTGTGTGACAGATAGCATAGCTTATCCTTCTCTTTTCTGTGGCCACTGAGTCACAGAATAGTTGAGGTTGGAAATGACCTCTGGAGTTCGTCTAGTTCAACCCCTGCCCCAGAGCCTCTAGAGCTGTGCCCAGCACCATGTCCAGGCAGATCTGAATATTTTCAAGGATATTCCACAACCTCTGTCCCCGTGCCAGTGCTTTGGCACCTGCACAGCACAGAAGTGCAGTCTCATCTGCAAATACACTGAGGGTACATCTACGATCTGCAGAGCAGAGTGCTTGCCAGTGCTTCTCTCCTGTGCTGGTGGCCACATGCTAAATCCAGCCTCGTCTACAGTCCACCAGTGTTTGTAGACAAAGGATTATGGAGCAACAGATGTGCCACAGAGCAGTATGGAGCATATAGTGCCTGCTGGGGGATTTCCCTCCCTTCATAAGACCTGGCAAATCCACAGCTCTAGTCATCTCATCACCCATCTGTTCTCCAGGGCTCTACACCAGAAATAATGTTATTTGTAGTTCCCAGGGTCACAATATAACAAATGCACTTTGTGGGAAGTAGATGGAAGTTATCTGATTTGCAGCAGAGGGTAGGAGAGACGAAAGTCTACTCACCAAACACAGTCTTTTCATAGAGTCATAGGATCATTATGTTTGGAAAAGACCACTAAGTTCATCTAGTCCAACCATCAACCCATCACCACTGTGCTGGCTGAACCGTGTCCCTGTGATGTTCTCATCACAGAATATACCAACTTGGTTCATGATGGCACAAAATATTACCCAATAAATTTATGATCATATCATGAGCTCAGGAAGATTACCATGGATTTGTCCAATTAAAATTGGAGTGGATACAGACAAAGATTTTCAGTGCTGCACCAGACTACAGGTCTTTCCATCCTGACCTTGCTGGGTTGTTTCAGGCCATTGGTCCATCCATCCGATATTGTTCTCTTGTTACAATGGATTGTGGCATCTCTCATTTGTGCATCCTGTGTCCTGCTGTACCACTGGTATACTACCTCCTGGCTTGTCAGATCAAATCACTGGCTTCTCCCGCCTCCAGCCAGTACTAATATTCAATGAGTCAGAAAGTAGCTAAGATCAGCTTGACCTTCATCAATAGGATGATGTCATGTACTAAAAGACATAATAAAGGTATAAATAGGCGGTCTGATCAGTCCTGTCTGTTGGGGTTTTTTTTTGTTTGTGTTCAGAATTCTAAACCACAACAGAAGAATCTGGTCCTAGCTAGAATTCAGCTGCCTCTGTTGACCTCTATTTTTATCCTGTGAGGTCAGAGACAGGTGTCATTCTAGAGAACAGATAGTCCAGAGAAGTGAACTCCTTCACATATTTACTCCCAAGAAAATTTCTCCATAAAGCTGAATTGAGTGAAATTCTGCCTAACTGAAGGAAAACAGAAAGGTAGCCAGCAATTATTGCTTAAGCTAGCTTTTGTCAAAAACGTTTCTGGTGTTTTTTGGACCTAAAATCCTGTGAGCTTGTTGTCATGGGGAAGAAAATTCAACTGAACTGTTAATGTGGATTAGCTGAGCTGCAAGAAAGCATGAATGTTTTCATTCAAAGCTACAGTATTCTTAGTCTGCCTCATCCTAACCCTTTTGGGCAGTAATTTTCTCCAGAAGTTAATACTCTCTGACCAGTCCACCTGCACATATTTTAACCAGATTATTTCTTCCAAATTGCTGTGTCCAACCCCAGTTGGCCTACTGCTTGTGATGCTCTCCAGCAAAAAATCAGGGTGCTACTATAAGAAGAAAGGACAGGTCTGATGGCCCAGCATGGAGGACACAAGTGTTGAGTTTCCAGTGGATGAGAGATGTTAAAGTTATTGAATCCCACTGCATCTCTTTGCCCCACTTCTCAAAAGGGAACACTGAAGACTATCAATTCAGCCTTCACACCCAACCTACACATCTCTGACATGCTTTTGGCACAAGACTGGGAGTTGCAGGCTCTCTACACCACATGGCTCCTCATCCCCACTGCAGGGCTGAAGATAAGAGTGCTTTTAGTGTTATTATGACAATGTTTTCTAGATGGACATTGCAAATCCATGATTAGGAACTGCATTTTTCCCAACCAATACATGTAGAGGAGAAAAGAGCAGGAGAATTTGTAGGACACTAAGACAGAGGACATGTCCAGAGTTGTGTCTGACCCTGTGGGACTTGAGCACTGGCATTCTCAGTCCTTCAAAGGGGCTTTGACTCCTTCAAAACACCTTTTGCTTTACCAGTGAAAATGTCCAGCTCTGTTATTAGCAGACAGACTTCCCAGTGCTTCTTTTCTTTTTTCTTTTTTCTTTTTTTTTTTTTCTGCAGTATAGAAAAGAAATTCTGCCTCAGAGGCAATATGAGAAGACAGTTAAGAGGTTCATATTGGTCCAATTACTTCCAATGATTCATTTATCTCAGAATCACCCAGCATCAACTGATATTTGTTTTCCATTCTTCCTCCTGAAACTGATGTTTCACCCTAGATGTACTATGCCCTTTTTGTCCACTCTGACCATGGGGGGAGTGCAAAGTCACTAGTTCACATGTTGACAGCTACCTTGCAGTTGACTGGAGTTTGATGAGATATCATAGCCCCAGCAAAGGTAAGCCTGTTGCTCCAACTCAAGATCTGATACGTTCCAAATAAGCCCACGTTCTTCTTGGCTGGAATGGTGACTGGGCTTCTTAAGTAGATGCCTCAATAATGCAAGACAATTCTTAATTATAAATTAAGAATTTATACTTTTCTTGACCAGTCTCATTTCAACAAGTACTTATTATCTTCTTTTCTTCTCTTGTAGATACTCTGAAAGTGTTATAAAACCCACAATAAACTTGGTCTTTAACTGCATAGGCAGCTTCATCTACTGACAGATTTTAGAAGGGATCCTAATGCCCTTTACACTAGCACACAAAATAGTCTCCAGCTGTCTCCAGTCTTCCAATAATACGAAGTTTAAACTACTACTTTAGACTGAAACCGAGGGCCTATAATGGCTGTCCCTGTGGACATTATTAATATTGTATTTGACATGTTTGGACTTTGTCAGCCACAGTCAATGAAAAATGGTCATGACATTATCAGTTTTGGCAATCTTTTATCTCGGTTCTCCTGAGAGAAGGGTGGGTACACAGTAAATAGGGAAAGTTCACTCTATATGGGAAGCTGAAGTACAAGGAGGTGTTGTGCCATGGGCAAGGTCACATGGAAAAGGTGGTAGTTCAGATCTCATGTCCTTTCCACTGTGGTTCTGTGTCGCCTGGAGCTTTACATGGCTCCTTATAGAGTTGAATTCTGGCTTGGTCAATATATATATATATTTTTTTTTGTACTATTAAACCTTACCTGTAATCTGGCTGTAATACTGAAAAACAATATCCACTGCATAACACAATGGCAAAGCAGTGAGGTTTGATTCATGGTCTTATCACCAAGAACTTAAGAAAATTTTCAGGAATTCAAATCTTGTATAACATCATTGTTAACATTTCTGAAGTGCCACTAGGAATTCCCAGTTCTTCAGCTACAGCCATCAAGTTACCATCTAAGAGACACAGCCACCAGATAATTGAAAAAATTAAAGGGAAGTAGGGAAGCACTCTTATGTAACAGTCTAGCACTGCATGTGATGGAACATCCCAAGAAATCTGAGTTAGAAGTATAGACATCTCACAAAATCACAGACACAGAAAGCAGAGGTTGGAAGAAATCTCTGGAGGCCAACTGGTCTCATCCATGCTCAGTCAGGGAGCTTTTGAAGATTTTGAAGGAGGTGACTCCACAACCATTCTGGACAACTTGTGCCAATGCTCCAGCAACCCACACATCATAGAAGTACTGGTGTTCAGGGAGAGCCGCCTGTCCTCCAGTTTCTGCTCACTGCCTCTTGTGCTGGCACTGGGCACCACTAACAAGAGCATGGAGGTTATTGTCTCCCTGTACTCAGCTGTGGTGAGACCACACCTCAAGTGCTGTGTTCAGCTTTGGGCCCCTCATTATAGGAAAGAACTGAAGTCCTAGGGCATGCCCAGAGAAGTGCAACAAAGCTGTGGAGGGTCCAGAAAACAGTCCTATGGGGAATGGCTGAGAGAACTGGGATTGTTCAGTCTGGAGAAGAGAAGGCTGGGGAGAGACATTATTGCTCTCTGCAATGACTTGAAAGGAGGCTGTGGTGAGGTGGGGGTCAGCCTCTTCTCCCAGGTAACAGTGACAGGATGAGAGGGAATGGCCTTAGGTTGTGCCAGGGGAGGTTCGGGTTGGATATCAGGAAAAAATTATTATCCAGAAGAATGGTGAGTTATTGGAATAGGCTGCCCAGGGAGGTGATGGAGTCACTGTCCCTGGAGGTGTTAAAGGAAAGGGAAGATGTAATACTTGGGGACATGGTTTAGTGGGCAATATTGGTGGTAGGTGGGCAGTTGGACTAGATGATCTTAGACGTCTTTTCCAACTCTAATGATTCTCAGATTCTGTGATTCTATGAAAACATCACTGAAAATCGGATATTAAGAATTAAGATGGAAAAATAAGGAAAAAAATAGAAAAAGAGTAAAAAAGCATCTCTGGAAGTTGGTTTTAGTAAATCTGCGATGAGCATGGCTGGGAGAGTGGAGCTGACTATGCCAAGGACAGAACAATGTTTCCATCCTTTAGAGAGCCTAGGAAATTAGTATAACAGTTATTACAATATAAACACTGACAACATTCATGGTGGGTCACACTATAGGTCTACAGAGTTCAGTATAGGTAGGAGTGTAAAATCAAGGGAAGCACAGAGAAACAATTTCTCTATATATTTTTACAGTGTCTAAAGGACAGAATCATAAATATTCCTAAGGAATACTTATATATACTAGGATTTCCATTAATATTTTTCCTGTCAAGTTGTTTACAGTTTTTGGATCAAGTAAACTTCTAGCACTTTCAGTATCCCTTGGACAAGAGGGATTAACTGCAGGCTAACCGCACACTGTGTGAAGCAGGTTCTTTGTTCTGACCTGCTATCATCTCAAGCATCCTTTTTTGTCTTTTCAAAGGAACAAAAAAATAGTTGCTTCCTTTTATCCTCTTCATGCCACTCATAATTTGATAGACCATTATCATACCCTTCTTCTGTCATCTCTTATTCAAATGAGGTATTCCTAGAGTACTTTGTTGTTCCATACCTCTGATCGCTCTGCTGCCCTTCTATATGTCTTTTCCAGTTTTTCTGTATCCTTTCCAGAACAGAGACACCAGACCTACCAAAAACATTCAAGAAGCAGTCACACATTGAATTTACCCAGGAAAGCAACAATGCTATCTTTTAAAATCTCTTATTTTTCTTTTAATTCTTAACATTCAATCTGCTGCTTTTCTTTTTTTTTTTTCACTACCATTGAACATTGATGCGGCTCATTCACAGGACTGCCTATTATAAACACCAACTCATTCCTTCCTGAGTACGTAAGTCTATTCAAAGCTCATCACTGTATGCAAAGTTAGGATTGCTTTTTTTCCCCCTGTGTAGCACCCTGTACTTACTTCCACCAAATTTCACTTGCTGTTTTACCATAAAATCACTCAGCAGCATGATGTGCCACTGTAATTCTTCCACATCCTCCCTCATCATTACTATCTCTTATAGTATCATTGGAGGATTTGAGTTGCCTCGTTGCATCACTCAGCATCATCACACCTGAGCTGTGTTTCCCTTAGGAGAATTTGGCCAACTTTCCATCTCGATGACCACATTCTATTGCAAGCAGCAGAAATGCAACCCTCTATAGAGAGTAGAACACTTACACTATTTGTTTCTCTAAATTCTGGGGTATGGGTAAGTAGCTCTGACAGAAGTAATAGCCTTGCTTGTATCTGTGAGTGATGAGTGCATGTACTGAATTCAGACGAAGCTGTTTTGAATAGGCTGTGAAAAGGAGGCCTGTCTGTGCTTGTGTGTATGTGTATCTTTTAATCTACTCCTTTTTTCTTGCACACGTGCGACTTTGTGTGTGGCCTTCCTGTGAACGTATTTTACTTGCTTTTTGACTGCAATAATACTACTACTATTAAAAAGAAATCTTCTCCTTTAAATTCCCCAGTGCCAAGAAATGAACTTTGAAACATGAAGGCTAGCAAAGACTTTGGGAACAACTTTGAATGCAGCTAAGCTGTAAGCAATCGCCTTGTCCTTTAATCAGATGCTTGGTTTTGCAGCTCCAGCCATCTTTGCAGATTAACTCCCATGAACTTTCTGAACTGCTTTTATGGAAAAGCACATCAAAGAGATGACTCTGCTAGGAAGGAATTAATCAATTAAATAGAAGCAGAGAAGCCAAGTCTCTGCTGAGAGACTGGTCTACTGCCACCTTCCTCCTCCACACCTCCTCCCTTCCACCTTGCTGCAAAATTTGCTTGCTTTATAGGAATTGAAGGAGATGGAAATGTATTTGTGCTTTCACCCTGTCCATAGCTTCCCAAAAGTATTATGAGCAGTGGTGGAGGGAACTGAAATTGATTTGTCTGGAGAAGAGGAGGCTCAGGGGAGATGCTATTGCTGTCTACACCTGCCTGAAAGGAGGTTGTAGCAAGGTGGGGTTCAGCCTCTTCTCCCAGGTAACAGCAATAGGACAAGAGATGCCTTAAGTTGCGCCAGGGGAGCTTCAGGTTGCATATTAGGAAAAAAATTTTCTCAGAAAGAGCAGTAAAGCATTGGAACAGGCTGCCCAGGGAGGTGGTGGAGTCACCATCCCCAGAGGTGTTCAAGAAATGTGTATGTATACCAGAGAGACAGGTTTTAGTGGGCATGGTGGTGATGGGTTGCTGGTTGAACTAGATGATCTTAGTAGTCCTTCCAATCTCAATAATTCTATGATTTTATTCTATTTTTCCTTTCCTGACATTTTCTCTCTCTCTCTCTTTTTTTTTTTTTCCTAAGATGTGTTTTTATCTAGCCTGTAATTGTGGCCTCTGCAGGTACCAGCAAATTCCATTTGTGACAGCGTTGTTGGTGATGCGCTCCAAGCTGAACAGACAGAATGATCTCACAGTGCCTTGAGTGGTGTTTATCTCCCTATGGTGAAGTCACAGGTTGGCTGTCTGCATGTTCAATAAGAGTTTAGTATGGGGCATTTCTGTAGCTAGCTTGAAGTATATGAAAGGATATTATAAGCAGGAGAGGGACTGATTTTTCCCATGGTCTAATGGTGACAGGACAAGGGGGAACGGCTTTAAACTAAAAGAGAGGAAATTTAAGTTAGATGTTAGGAATAAATACTTTACTGAGAGGGTGGTGAGGCACTGGAACAGATTACCCAGAGAAGCTATGGATGCCATATTCCTGGAGGTATTCAAGGCCAGACTGCATGGGGCCTTGGGCAACCTGATCTGGCGGGTGGCAAACCTGCCCATGACAGGCGGTTGGAACTAGATGAGCTTTAAGGTCCTTTCCAATCTAAGCCATCCTGTGATTCAAGCTTAGGGGCCAGCTGTGTATCTCATTAAATCAATGAGGTGATAACATCAGAGTAGCTGGTATCCCCTCAGCTGGAGTGGAATGAGTTGGATGCTACAGGCATAGTGGGGTCTCCTAAGAGATTACCAAATCCCACCCCTAGGGAAGGGAAGAATGAGCTCATCAATATTGCTTCTGCGAGGAACAGGAGGAAGCTACAGGATAAGAAAATTCACACTGTGCTATGCCACTTGGGCACATCCCTGCTAAGGACTGATAAATAATTCCCAAAACTCACAGGGTTTGGCCTGAAGAGTTAACAATGAGCTCATGTGTTCCCATTTGTGGTGAATGACAAGCTGTTGCCATTATTTATGAAGCTGAGCCCAGTGGTGGAGGGCTCTGAGTTGCGAACAGACAGTTGGGATGCAGCTCAGCTCTGCACTTCTCCTTTGTGGCCTTGGGTAAGTTACATCAGGTTGAATTCAACATACAGCTTTAGCTAGGTGATGGGCACATTGTCTAAATTGGTCATCTAGGGTTTTCTTTGGTCAGTAGAGAGACATTTCCAAGGAGAAAAATCATCCCTTCCTGAATTAAGTGCCCCAATCACAACAAAGTGGTCACTGAAGGTGTAAGGAAAGGAACCCAAGTGACTTCCCATCCATTGTGCTCCTACATGCAGTGATAAATACCTGCACCTATTTATGGCACACACAATGTTCTAAAAATTGGATTTGCAGTCTTAAAGTGCTCTTCGTATGTCAGCACAGAGAAAGTAGGGATGCAAGCTCAGATTTCCTTTTTTTTTTTTTTCCCCCCTGCCCCATATAAGGATCCTTTTGACTTAAAAAGTGATGATCTTTCATGACAGAAAGAGTTATGAAATTACAGTGTTGCTGCAGATGGCATTTATGGGAGATTCCTTCCCATCTGTTTGCTCTTGAGAGTGTTAAAGTCCTGATGTTACAGATTTTTGTAACTAGCAGGGCATATTAACCACTATGTGAAGTCTGAGCTACTACAGCATCCTTTACAGCCTCGTGGGCAACGAGCAAGGAGTCAGTTTGCAGAAGCTTGGTTTTATGAAAAAGGCAATTCTGAATTTCTCCTGCAAAAATGAAATGACATGCCATGACAAATCTATCACCTACTCCAAGAATACTTGTGATGCTAACTAAAAAGCTGGAATTTCTCTTGCAGAGATGAGATTGCTCCTGTATTTCTTCACTAAAAAGATTTTTAGTATGGTAGGAACTCTATTCTAGACTAGAATAGACTGCATCATCTGTCTCTTGTCTCTTCTGTCATATTCACTCCATCAGATCAAGGGATTAGGAGTCATCTTAATACTTCCATTTCTTGTTCATACTGCTCCTACAAAGAGACTGATCTACAGGAGATGCTGAGAACTTTTCTTCTAATTCCCACTCTAAAGCGATTCCTGGTCTATTTATTCTCATTTTTAGTGCTCATGTTTGCACTGTCATTCTTCTCAAACACACCTTCATCTTCCCCTGGTGCTTACCCCATGTGTATTTAGAAATGGAAATGATTTGTTGGTTTTCAGCTTATTTCCTGCCAAGTAGGTGTTTGAAGTACAGCTGAGCAAGTCTCAGATGGTAGGAGGACAAAAATGTATGAAAGAAATAGTTAACTTCAAAGCAACTCCCTCACAGAGAGATCTCTTCTTCCAAATTCTACCTAGCTAGTTCCTATATGATATCTCGTATTTTGGAATATTGCAAGAACATCAGAAGTCTGAAATCTGCTAACCATACATCACTTCTTTCCCACTGTCAACTCTCTTATGTCAGAGCCTTCCACATCAAGTGAGTATGACACAACTATAGAGTGACAGAGGTTGGAGGAACCTTCATATATGTTTGTCTTCTTAGGATGAAGCCTTCTCCAGGCTGAACAGCTCCAGTTCTTAGTGCTTCTCTTTGCATATCAGATTATTCCATCTCTTCATTGTCCTGGTGGTCTTCGCTAGACTTGCATCAGGATGTCCACATCTCTCTTGTACTGAAGAGCCCAGGCTGGACATAACACTCCGGATGTTGCCTCAGCAGGACTCGGGTAGAAGGGTAGAATCATCCCCTCCACATCTCAACCTTCCAGTAATGCTCTTCCTTTAAAATAAATAAATAAATAATAATAATAATAACCCTGCTTTCAAAAATCTTGGCCTTAAAGACGTTACCTGTTTGAGAGTTACAGCACAGAGCTGAGAGGCTTCCATGCCCAGCTCACTCAGTCCTCGGGTAACATATTCTAGTAGTGGGAATTCTCATAAAGTTAGGCTATTTGTAGCATTTTTAAGATTTGTCAATATCTCTTTTGCAGTAGTAAGCACTGATGTAATGGCCTATGAAGAAATAAAATGGAGAGGAAAATGTACATTTTATTTATGGATTGAGAGTTAAGACCTTTCAGACAGTACTATTTCTTGACTTTAATGTGCAGAGCATCTTGATCCAACCTTTTTCATTGCACTTTTGTCCCTAAACATGCAATTTTTATTTTAAAGGACACAAACCTACTAACACTGTACCCAGGTCTGCTCGAGTCATCTGGAAAGTAATATGCTAGTTTTGGAGGGCATTGCAAAGATAAACTAGAAGCAAGACTGGTACAGTGGTTGTATTTTCATGTCATATAGAGAAACAGAAAGTAATTAATCACAGAGAGGAAGTGCAGAGCTCCTCTATTTTATGGCACTCAAAACCTTATTACAAAGAAAAAGGGTATGCTATATATTAGCAAAGAAAAAGAAATCACATGTCTATTATTAGCCTAATCAGTCTTAATGGTAGGATCAAAATACAGCATCAAATTAGAGAATCATTAAGGTTGGAAATGACCACAAATATCATCTAGTTCAACCATCAACCTATCCCCATCATGCCTACTAACCATGTCTCTCGGTGTCACAGCTGCCCTTTTCTTACCTCCAGAAACAGTGACTTCTCCACCTCCCTGGACAGCCTGTTCCAATGCCTCATCACTCTTTCTGAGATGGAATTTTTCTTAATATGCAACCTGAAGCTTCCCTGGCACAACTTGAGGCCATTCCCTCTTGTCCTGTTGCTGCTACCTGGGAGAAGGGGACAACCTCCACCTTGCTATAACCTCTTTCAAGGAGACTGAGAGAGCAATAACATCTCCTCTCTCCCCCTGACTGAACAATCCCAGTTCCCCATAAGATTTCTGATCCAGAGCCTTCACAGCTTCATAGTCCTTCTCTGGACTTGTTCCAGGACCTTACTGTCCTTCTTGTAGCATCTAGTTACATTAATAATAATTCTCAAAGTCTAAAGTAGCACAGAAAAGCATAAAGGCAAAATCAATTTACAAAATAACTTCATTTTTCTCTGCTGTGAGAGCCACCCTGCTAGTCTCTCTTCAGTGCAAGTACTGAGTCATGTCATAGAAGGATCTCAAGCTAACGTGTTGGTCTGGAAACTCCCTTTCAACATGGGGTTGGACTAGATGATCTTTGGAAGTTCCTTCCAGCCTACTTTTTAAAATTATTTTTAATGTAATTATTTTTTTTAATATGAACAGATCTTACATGCTCATCATATGGATGATATCAGGATCTAGAAAGTAGCAAGAACATAATGTGTGGAATGAGTGGAAAACCAGCACCTTTGTGAGTGTTGGTGCTAGCATCTGGACTGGCACACACAGATCTGGCAGGGAAGAGAAGCAGATCTAGAAACAAATACGTATACATATCACTAGCACAACTGCAAGGCATTACCATCCACAACCAGATGTCCAGCCTGGAGCAGCTGTGCTTGAGCCAATCCAACAAGGACAGCAGGGGCTGAAGATAGGGACTTTGAGGCTCCTGCAACCAATAGCACAGCTGGCTTCTCCAACATACAAATATGCACTAAATACTGATGAGTGTTGTTGGTTGTAAAAGTGGAGGGTAGCAGAACTGTGTCACAACACACAATTGTCTCCAGCAGGATCATTACTTTTTCTGCACCACTCTTCTGATCATGATTCACATTTCAGTAGAGAGAAGTTCAGCTATGCTGTCAGTTGGACTGAAGCAAGCAGGAGTCAGATAAAGATGGATAAATACTTTCTCTGAGACAACAACCTGTATCTTGGCATAGGTGCAGGTAGGGTCCAGTTGAACACATTGACATTGAGTGCCATTTGAGATTCTTAGGGTATCCTTCCTGGCCTCTACTAACATCCCAGATGGAACAGCTATCATAGAAACATTAAAGTTAGAAAAGACCACTAAGATTATCTAGTCCAACCATCCACCAAGCCCACATCCCTCAGTGCTGTATCCATGCTTCTTGAATATCTCCAGGGACAGCGACTCTACCTCTTTGCTGGTAGAGTCCTAGGCAGCCTGTTCCAATGCCTCTTCGCTCTTTGAGGATACTTTTTTTCGTAATATCCACCTTGTCTTGCGCCATACTCAAGAGTTTGGCACCCTACGGCATCTGAGATGACACTTGGTGATGCATTTAGAAAAGTGCATCACAACTGTGACCTGCAAGCCCAGCTAGCTGTCTGACATCTGCTTCTTTTCTAAACACAGGCAGCCACCTGAGGAGATGTCTGAACTCTGCAGTGCTGATCTCTCTAAATTGTTACAAAGTCAGAAATTTAAAAAGAAAGTATATTTTTCACTAACTGTTAGGCCTGTTCATCTCAACTCCATGAGAATATAATTGAAAGCATGGATGTTTTTCTTTGTTTTGTGTTTGTACTCATCCCCTTTGCTACAACTTCCCGCAGCCCTTTTTAATGATGAGCACAAAGTCTTTTTACAAAGAACATTTTTTTTCCTGTGGTCTTGGTCCTATGATATCCTAAAGAATAGAGGCACAGATTAGCACAGAACGTATGAGTCTTCTGCACAGTAATGGCTTCTTCATAGTCTGCACCTTAGTTTAAAAATTTCTTAACCCTCCAACTCCTTTCAGATACCTTACAGAAGAGAAAAAAAATATATAGATTGGCATTCCCTCCTCGTTTTGCTTATGAAGAATCAAAATTGCTTCTGACAAGTTCTTGAAAATACCAGGCAAAATATTCATGGTTTAGCCATATATGAAAAGAATTGAACTCACCCAAATGGTGAAGAGAGCACTCCTTTCCAAGAAGTAGCCTAGGTCCAAGAGATGCTGTCCCTTCAGTGGCTGGCTCTTCTATGAGTCCAGGGTGGCTCCATGCTAGGTCCACCCCTTCTGGTTAGGTAGGGGGAACAGGTGCAAACAGTTTGCCTGTGCTCCCTGGGCCAGCCAAATTCCTTCACAATGTCTTCAATCACCAGTTTATGCCATGACCTAACAGTGGTGCCATGATGCCGTGACCTACACTACCCTATTTAAAAATGAGAATATGCCCCGTGGAGGTTTATAACCAATGGGATGTCACACATTCTCACCAGCATGGATAGCTGAGGTCACACAACCAGAGCACAAATTGCAGGCAGGTATCAGTGAGAACTCTACTTCATGGAGGTGCATAACCTCTGCCCTTGTTGCTGAGCTGGTGGGTGGTACAATGCCTTCCCTGCCATTCCTTTCCTGACCACTTAGGGTGCTGGTACCATGTTTGCTTGGTGTTTTCTAACCTACTGTCTATTCTTAATAGATGCAAGGCTACTCTCATTTTCAGATATTCACTTTTTTATCCCAGTCTTGCCTCTGACAGCGTTATATTTTCTTCCAAAAGTATGGCTGGCAAACAGGAAACTTCTTGTAAGTGGCTCAAAAAAGTTTTCTGCTTTGAAAAACAGACCTTGGGAACTGAGACTGCCTACTTCTGTAAACCATCATGGATGTGCTGGTCTAGTTGCAGTTGAAGCCATCACTTAGATTTTCCAGAGCAACCTATCTAACATAAAACAGGAAAGCCCTTCAGTGTTTATAGAGCTTATAATTTAACTGGATTAGAAAGTGTCTAATAATAGCACTTTTTCACGTAGTTCAGGGAATTCAGAAGCACATCTATTGCATCACCTCATCTCTCAGTAATCAGCTTTGTTTTGCTCTAGCCATTAGATTCTGCTGACTAACAGTGGCCACAGACATGCTTTCCTAGCATGACACACAACAGAGCTGGTGATGAAAAGGCTTCCTGCACACATGCATCTGGAATCATCAAGGTGAAGGGCTTATCATCACCTCTCAGACTGATCTGGATGGCCAAGAGGTAATGGCCTTAAATTGTGCCAGGGGAGATTCAGGTCGAATATTAGGAAAAAGTTCTTTGAAAGAGTGATGAAGCATTGGAACAGGCTGCTGAGGGAGGTGGTGGAGTCACCATCTCTGAAGGTGTTTAAGACAAGGGTAGTTGTGACACTGAGGGATGTGGTTTAGTGGGCATGCTGGTGGGTTAATGGTTGGGCCAAATGATCTTCATGGTCTTTTCCAACCTAAATGATTCTGTAATTCTGTAAATGTTTATGAATTGTCATGGTTAAATCACATAATTCTTTCAGTCATGCTGCAACATCCATCATTGTGCTCTGATATAAGGAGAGGGATAATTCCCTGCACTTTCTGGGGAACTTTGAGAGCCTATCATCAGAAGGATTCTAGCTAGTCAGGGCTCTTGCACAACCAGTGAAGAAATGGAAGGTTCAACTCAACTGACCAATGCTCGCAGATGGGCTCCTGCACTTCTCGTTTCTCTAATTCAGGTGTAGACACTGGAGGCCTCTGACCTGCACCAGGCAGAATGTACATGGGTAGGGTTGTGACACCCTGGTGGGACATTTCTTTCATGTGTCAGCATGACTGACAGCCAACTTCCATCCCTATATCACATTCATGCAACAATGGCCTGGATTCCACTTTAACAACAGAAGAATTTGTTGGAGAGATTTGATCCACGTATACAAGAGGCTGATGAGTTTTATTCCATTCCAGCATCAGAGCAGCTGAACCACAGACAGACCTGAAGGAAGGGCTGATGGTTTTGGGTTTGCTTTCCATGCTTCATTCTTACAATGGCAAGAGAAAGGAGGGAACATCAGGGGAGGGATGCTCTGTTCCTTGTCTCTCAGTACCCTGAAAGGTCATGGAAACAACAAATTGTGATGAGACTGGCACATTTTTAATTCTCTCTCATTACAGCCCCTGTTAAAGCTACATTACAATAATTGCTTTAGTTCTGCTACGGTATTTTCAGGTTTCTTAATGTAGCTGTCAGCTCAGCGTGCAGGGAACGAACACCAGCCTAACAGAAAAAAAAAGGAAAAAAGAAAAAGAAAAAAAAGAAGAAGCAGCACTGAAATGAAAGTCTGCATGAGAGGAAATGGCTTTAAACTGAAAGAGGGTAGGATTTAGACTAGATATTAGGAAGAAATTATTTACTATGAGGATGGTGAGACACGGGCACAGGTTGCGCAATGAAGCTGTGGATGCCCCCTCCATGGATGCATTCAAGACCAGGCTGGATGGGGCTTTGAGCAACCTGGTCTGGTGGGAGGTGTCCCTGCCTATACCAGGGGGATTGGAACTTGATGATCTGAAAGGAGATTTCATCATCCACTCCAAGGTGGATTACTCAGCTCAGCAGCCCTCCCAGCTATTCAGCTGTTGTTGTTTTGGATTCACCCCTGACTTTCTCATTGCCATCCTCAGACAAGTGAACCATCTTACAGTGCACTCTCCAGGCTTGCAGTTCTTTATCTCCCCCATGGCCCCTCTCCTCAAAGACAGCCAACCTTATATCCAGCCCTACATGCTTGTTCACATCTGCAGCAACAGCTGTACTCTGACTACAGACCATCATGACTTTGAACAAACCCTCCCTCCAACTGCATCCACTGCTTGCTTTAGAAAACTACTAATATGACATCAACACACTCTTTACAAAGCAGACACTCTTCTCCCATATGACCCCTCTGCAGCTATGGACAGCTCATCCTTTTCTTCCAAGTGTGCCTTTCTCTCCACATGTGCTATGCATCCAAAAGGATGTCCACTGTGAAGACATATGCTACCCAGAGCCCTCCACACACAACACAGAGTTTCATGCTGTCTCCATCCCAAAACCATCCATGATTGATTAAAGTCTCCCTGGGAACTTTCAACTTTGTGAAAATTGTTCATAATTAAAGTTAAAAAGAAAAAAAAAAAAAGAATAAAGTCTCCTAAGCTGTAAGCAATCCTCCAGAAAACCAACAACAGATCTGAGCACCGTTTGTTTAATTAGCCTTGATATTTCACAAAACATATTTCTCAGTTTTCTGTGGAGAAGGAAATTAAAAAAAAATCCCTCTGAGGGGAACAACAGGAGTATTTTTGTAGAAGGATACAATGGCATAGCCAAAGGGAACTCTTAATAAACAAATGCACATTTAGATCTGGAGGGGGGTGGAGGGGGATACTGAATCTTCCCATGAGTTGTGGGATGGCACAGCTAGATTAGAGGGACAGGGTTCTAGCATGGGGCCTTGAAGGATCTGCTGCCTTGAGAGATGCTGGCAACACTTCAGCACATACGTAATCCTATGATGATGAGATAGTGACTGCTGGGCAATGGGAGAAGGCAATGGGAAAAATCAAGGGAAATACTTAAAAGGAATTAAGGAGTTATCCTTTAGGTAGGTGGCAAGACCAGCTGCCCAGCTGAAGTGCCTCTACACCAATGCACACAGCTTGGAATACAAACAGGAGGAGCTGGAAGCTACTGTGCTACTAGAAAACCACAATATAGTTGCTATCACTGAAACATGGTGGGATGAGTCCATGACTGGAGTGTCGCTATTGATGTCTCTAAAGGGACAGGAGAGGAAGGAGGGGAGAGGGTGTTGCTATCTATATCAGGAAAGGAATAGAATGTGAAGAGCTGTCCCTAAGGAACAGTCATGAGAAAGTTGAAAGCCTATGGGTGACAGAGACCGAGGCAGCAAAGGGAGCCTTATGGTCAGTGTCTACTACAGGCCCCCCCTGTCACTACAGTCAAGTGCAGCCGGTTGATGAGGCCTTCCCAGCTACAGGAGGCGTTGCAATTTCAAGCGCTCATCCTGCTGGGAGACTTCAACCACTTGAACATCTGCTGGAAAAGTAGCATGGTGAGCTGTAAGAAATCGAAGAGACTCCTGGAATGCACTGAGGATAATTTCTTAAGTAATAGAAGGTCCCACCAGGGGGGATGCAATACTGGACTTGTTGCTCACCAGTGCAAATGAACTGATTGGTAACATCAGGATTGGAGGCTGTCTGGGCTGTAGTGACCATGGTATGGTTGAGTTCATACTCCAGAGAGATATGAGACGGGCAAAGAATAAAATTAGGATGATAAATTTTAGGAAAACTGAATTTCAGCTCTTTAGGGAGTTAGTCAATAAAACATCGTGGGTCTGTCCTCATGGGTATGGGTGCAGAGCAGAGCTGGCAGATCTTTCAGGAGGCTTTCCCCAGCATGCAAGAGTTCTCCGTCTCCAGGTGTAGCAAGTCCTGAAAGGAAGGCAAGAGACAGACTGGCATGGCTGAACCAGGACCTGCTGGTCAAACTGAAGAGCAAGAAGAAAATGCACAGGCAGTGGAAACGAGGACAGGTACCATGGGAAGAGTATAAGGAAGCTGCTAGGCTGTGTAGGGATGGGATAAGGAAAGCCAAGGCCTGTCTTGAAATAAACTTGGCAAGAAATGCCAAGAAGAACAAGAAAGGCTTTTACAGATACCTCAACCAGAAAAGGAAAGTCCAGGAGGGCATTCCCCCCCTAGTGAGCAACAAAGGCAGGCTGGTAACAACAGACAAGGAGAAGGTTGAGGTACTTAACAACTTTTTTGTGTTGGCCTTCTCTGATAACTGCTCGTCACACAGCCCTCCGATGTTTGGTTTGGTAGGAGGGGAATAGGGAAGCAACATCTTCTCTCCAAATTAGAAAGATATGGATTTGAGGGGTGGACTGTTCAGTGGATGAAGAACTGACTGCAGGGTCAAGTTCACAGAGTGGTGGTCAATGGCTCAATATCTGGATGGAGATTGGTGATGAGTGGTGTACCCTAGGGGTTGGTGCTGGGACCAATACTTTTTAATATCTTTATCAGTGTCATTGACAGTGGAGTTGAGTGCACCCTTAGCAAGTTTGCTGATGACACCAAGCTGTGGGGTGCAGTCAACACACCAGAGGGACAGGATGCCATACAGAGGGGCCTAGATAGGCTTGAGCAGTGGGCCCAGGTGAACCTCAGGAGGTTCAATAAATCCAGATGCAAGATCCTGTGCCTGGGTTGAGGCATCCTTCACTACCAATACAAGCTGGAGGATGGAAGGATTGAGCACAGCCCTGCCAAAAAAGACCGGGGGGTACAGGTGGATGGGAAGGAGAACATTAGCCAGCAATATGCCCTCACAGCCCAGAAAGCTGACTGTATCCTGGGCTGCATCAAAAGAAGTGTGGCTAGAAGGGCAAGGAAGGTGATCCTGCCCCTCTGCTCTGTGCTGGTAGAGTCTCACCTGGAGTACTGCATCCAGATGTGGAGTCCTCAGCACAGGAGAGACATGGGCCTGTTGGAGCATGTCCAGAGGAGGGCCATAAAATTGATGCAAGGGATGGAATACCTCTCCTACAAGGACAGGCTGAGAGAGATGGGGCTGTGCAGCCTGGAGAAGAGAAGGCTTCGAGGTGACCTGATAGCAGCCTGTCAGTATCTAAAGGGGAGCTATGGGAAAGAAGGGGACAGACTCTTCGGTGTGTGGTGATAGAACAAGGGGAAATGGCTTCAAGCTTAAAGAAGGTAGATTTAGGTTGGGTATAAGGAAAAAGCCTTCTACAGCAGTGAGGCACAGAAACAGGTTGTCCAGAGATGTGGTGTATGCCCCATCCCTGGAGACTTTCAAGGCAAGGCTGAATCAGTCCCTGCGCAACCCGGCTTAGCTGCAGATGTACCTGTTCACTGCAGAGGAGTTGGACTAGATGACTTTTAAAGGTCCCTTCTAGCTCTAAGGATTCTATGATTCTATGATTTATATTCCTTTACTAAATATTTTGCATCTGTTACTCCGCCTTCTGATCATATTTATCTGAGGTAGGGCCAATCTACTTCTGCCATGAATCAAGGGACTTCTTTTCTCAAAATAATAGAATCACAGAATCACAGAACAGCCTGGGTTGAAAAGGGCCATAATGATCATCAGTCAATATAAAGAAGATGAGTGTCTTCATGATAGGAGACTCACCCCCCAGAAGTGCCAATCTAGACTGCGATTGTGAAAGGAGTCTAGACAGTTATCAAGGGATGGCATCCAACAATTATGGTGCAGCATCTGTCTCTAAGCATGTCATCCTCAGCTCTCTTTATCAGAAGAGACATTCAGTGTGGGCCATCAAATTTAGTGTGATTCATCTCTCATAGAGATGACACCCACTTTTCATCGATCAAATGACAGCTTAAACTCCACTGATGTATTGACTCAATCTCAGTTGTCTACAAATGGAGCTGGGACACCTAGCTCAGGTGCAGATTATATATTAAAAATACCCAAGAAGATGATAGAATTTTAGCTATGTAAACAAAGATATTCAATGGTATTCAATTGTGAGACTATAGATCAGCATGAGTATATACATTTTATTAGCTGGCAGTCTTTCTGTATCTGAAGGGAGGTCATAAGAAAGAAGGGGACATAATCTTTAGCAGGATCGGTTGTGACAGGACAAAGTATTGCTAACCAAGGGAAGAGAGATTTAGATTGGATGTAAAGAAAAATGGTTTTTGGTATAAGGGTGGTGAGCCACTGGAACATATTGCCCAGAGAAGTAGTGGATGCCCCATCCCTGGGGACATTCATTGTCAGGCTGGACGGGGCTCTGAGCACCTGTTCTAGATGTAGGTGCCCTGTTCATTGCAGGGGAGTTGGAGCAGATGATCTTTAAGGGTCCCTTCCAACTCAAACGATCCTATGATTCTATGACAATTAGGCTCACATGTATGCATGTGAGTTTTCATCACTACAGCCAACAGATCTCTGAGTCAACAAATGCTGGAGTCTACTGTAGGTTGAGTTAAGGCACTTTTTAGGACCCGTGCCTTTCAGATTCCAAAGATTAGGTTTTGCAACTGGAACTGACTCTCACCCTTAGATTTAAATAAGACAGAACCCACCCATAGGAAATACTTAAGTTTTAGATTGAAAAAGTCATCTGAGGTGAACCCAACAGTCAACATTCCAGACAGAGCAGGGTGGAGGGTTAGAGTCCAGCGACCTGCAGACATCAGGGTGTTTAAACACTGGCTGTAGAAAGATAGTAGATTGTTTAGGAAACTATTTCCCAGAAATGTAATAACTTTCTGCACTGGATATGAGGAAGAGGTCACATGAGAGTGCAACTTTGGTGCAATCAGAAATGTGACTTTCAATTAAGCAGCAATCTCCTTCATTAAACAAGCAAGATCTGCATATAGTTCATGGCATTCTCATTGCCTCAGTTCCAAGTCCCAAGGTGTCCCTGAAGCAAAGCCAAGTAAGATATACAAACCTTGCAGCTCTTATTCTGAGAGATTCTGAACAACGTCTTCTATTCCTAAAATATTTTTAATTGATTTTTTTCAGTGATTTTAAAACTTGAGCTGTGCTGTGCTGTTAATAGACCCTTCAGAAGCTCCAGAAAAACTGTAACACGGTTTATGATGAACACTGGAAAACTGGAGAGGAAATCAGGCCTGGGATTAACTCTGCAACTTGGTCCTCTGCAGCATTAGGTCTGAAAGAAGTATGTAGTTTGCTCCAAAATTAACGCCTCCTATTTATTTTCGTGGAAATTACAACAGATACAAAGAGCACAATAACACTGTTTGATAGAGAATTTGATAGACTTTTCAACATGATCACCACCATTAGCTCTGACTTTTCACCAGCGATGAACAACAGCCCACATGCTGTGTACATAAAAAACCTGCAACAGCGGAGGTGATGTGCAGTCTCTGTCACCACTGCTGAAATACACTACCCACCAATACCCACTGTGCTCACATCCACTGTTTGGTCACCAGAAATGTTCAGCAACTGGTAATGAATGTCAATGGGTGCAGTTTTCTTCTGCATAGAGGAGCAGAATGTGCTCCATATGCACTTCCACATCAGACACCATTTTGTCAGGCTGCCCCTCTGCTGCCATCAGTCACACGAAAACAAAATGTAACAGAATACTGATGGGAAGACTCAACATCTACTGCTATACCGTCAACATCCACCTCTGATATTGTGAGCCAACATAATAAAATAGGGGGCTTTACTTTCAGAGTATCCTTAACAGACTCCTGCTGGCACTGCAAAGAGGAGTGGAGGGAGGAAAAGAGTGTGGTCCTCTAGCTGTAAATCAAAACTTGCGTCCTGAATGGATCCTCTGGATACTTTTTAGATAAGAGGTGGAAAAGCCAGAAGTTGTGGACTGCTAGCCATTTTTTTCCGAAGGGATTTAATAAATCTCAGTTGTATTAAACATATTTCAATAGCTAGAAGTGAAGACAAATACTTGGTCATGTTTTATACAGTTGAAAAAAAAAAAGAATCAACCTTAAGCTCTTAACGTATTTGGACCTTAGGAAGTCCACTGTGTCCTATTAGACTAATAATCATTAGTTTAAGAAGCGGGGTCAGTGGTAGGGACACGCTTAAAGTTTTTCCCATTCAAATTTAATAGCAAGAGAATCTGTTATTTTCTTCTTGTTATTCTGAGCTTCCTGCAAGGCATTGGAGAAGGAGGAGGGTTTTTTTGTGTGCGTGTGGAAGTAACTGCATTAGCAGGGGGAGTCGTTTAGCATCTGGACTGGAACCTGACTTCAATTTTAGCAGCTGATTTTACCAAATGGGAGCAAACCTCTCCCAGAACAAATCAGCCTTGGCAAATAGACTTCTAAATCTGGGCTAAAAATAAATAAATAGGAAAATGATAGGGGAGATCTAAAACTGGCCTGGCCTGCTCTCACCTTCACTGATACTGCAGGAAACTCTTCAGGTCTGTTGAGAGGTTAATCTGGGTACGGACTGTCCACCTGACCATCCCCATGCTCCTCTGCAGCGGATATGGTAAACTTTTCCATTTGTTGTCCTCAAGTATGATACAGTACAGCTATGAAACTGGTGATGGAACTCAGCAGGAAACAGCTGTGTTCATCTATTGTGTTGTGGCTAAAATGTATAGCTTCAAATGCTCAGAAGAAATGAAATCCCTCCACACTCAAACCTCTTGTGAACCTCTACATTTTACTAACAGCAATGCATTATTTCTGGCTTCAGTGAGGAAGACACTGAGGCTCAAAGAGAAGGGATGGAGCAGTAGAAAAGATACCATACTAACCAGCAGCTGCAAGTATAGGCTAGAAATGCCATTGTAAAACTTCTGCTCACTCTATCCTCTGGCACAAAAGCCAAAGGGAGTCCCTAAGCATCATCTGATTTCACTGTCTAACACCAGAAAGAGCAATGATGCATCAAAGGGATGTGTTTCTTTTCTGCTTTAACAGGTAAAAAGCACCATCAACCACCATGCTTGTGCTGATACCTGGGCTGGTTAAGATGTCACTGCACTAAGCGGAGTAACTTCATCTTCTATCCAGTGCTGGATAGACAGTGCTCTAATGCACTGGTGCTCTGATGGTGCTCTTATGCTCTCTCATCCTCTGAAATTGCAGTGATACCTACTCCTGGACAGGAGCCTCAACAGCATGGTTTTGTCCTTTCTGCATTTGGCCTTCAGTGGTTCAGGGACACAGATGTACTAAAAGACAAAAACCAGAGAGAGTAGTGCCTCATCTTACTTGCACAGGTAAATGTTTTTGAGGCAGTCCTTTCCAAGGTTGCACTCATAAAAACAAATCAGCTTCCAACCACTTTCTGCTTCTTCACTGCAGCTTCCCTTGTCATCTGCTTTGCTAATGCAACTCTCAAGTAACATCGTCAGCCCACGTTTTCTCCAGCTTAGTCACGCAGTTATGGTAGCTGAACCACACACCCATAGAGCTAATTTTTGCATCCTGACAAGCAGCACAGGGCTGGGAAGATCTGTAGAGTCTTTGCTCTGTTTGAGTAAGATCATCTGTGATATGAATCTGGTTGATCTAGTCTGGTCATGCAGCATAAGTAAGGAGACATCTTCGCTTTGGTTTCTCACCTGATTCTAGGACTGAGATCTCTACCAGAGCCGAAAAGAAGCATTTTATGGTTGCATTTATTATTTTGGGTAGCCTGGGCTGTTAAAAGCTTCTTGAGTCTCCTGTAGAGGAATAATCTACCAGGAAGAAGATGAAAGTGAGGTCAAGATGTTCCTCTGTAGTGCTCATCTGCTCCCATCTCTCCAGGAATAACTCATGTTCCGCAGTGAATGGATGCCAGCTGTGGGCACCTAAAACTTCATGTGTCCCAGGCGAGGTCTGGTGTATGTAAGGGGTTTGATCAGGCCCTGGAACAGACCATGACCCTAAGTCTGTTGGAATTCAAGGAGAATTTGGCCAGTGCTCTCAAACAAAGGATTTGAATTTGAGGTGGTCCTGTGTAGAACCAGGAGTTGAACTCCATGATCCTTGTGGGTCTCTTCCAACACAGGATATTCCATGCTGCCATGATTTCATGATTCCATGGTTGCTGAAGGCAAACACAGGAATGAGCAGGGAGGTGTGCATCCCACATGGCCACAGGATGATGTGTCGGATGAGCAGCCAATGCCATGGGAATAGCCTGCATCCCCAGAGAATCTGGAAAGGCTTTTCCATACATCCAGCAGCTATAACTCAATTTGTACAAGGAGTCAGCCTTAGGATAGAAGTATTTCTTCCTACAGTCATCCAGAACAGTAAAAGTCAAAAGCACTGAATTGGAAGAAGTGGTGTTTTTGTTGTTGTTGTTGTTGTTGCTTTTTTTTTCCCCCATTATTATTATTTTAAACTTCATTTAATCTTTTGCTAACCCCTATCCCCTCTTTCCCTCACCTTCCTCCATGCCCCGTGTAACTCATGGGATGTACCTACAGTCCACAGGGCATGCCAGCCTGTATCTCACAGTGGGATTCATCTACTGCAGGGTCTGTCTGCCTCCAGCACAGCTTTCCCCATCACTGCCAGCAGCAGGATCGAGAGTTTTATGTGCCCTTGTCACCAGGGGATTAATGAAAGCTGGGAGGATGGAGGGGGGTCTCAGCACTCTGAACCGTGACCGGATCTCACTGCTACCCAACCTTCCAACGCAATGATGATTTCTAGCCCAATCCCTCACCCTGCCAAGATGTACAACAAATGGTGGGGATTGATGATAAAAATGGCCCTGTGCATCACATGAAAGGCTGTCATAGTCTGTATTTATGAGGTGGACTCGAATCCTTGGGTTTCTCCCCACAGTGGGCTTGTAGTGCTGAGATTGGATATTATTTGGGTTTTCTGCACCTAATTATTGAGGTCAGGAAAGCTTGCTTATTTATTGATTGATTGATTGATTGATTGATTGCAGACCCCTTTGACAAAGTCTTATAAAATACATCTTAGACGTCCAGGTTAGCAAATATGACACTGTCGATGAGATTCTCAAGCCCTTCACAGATTGTACTGGGGCCAGTGAAGATGTGGGATGTCTAAGATGACACCCATCACCCACACACAGACAGCTCAATGGCTTTGCTGCTCCCATGCTCAGCTCCCACTCGGCTCCCACAAATTGGTCCTCAAGCTGGAAACTCTCCTGCCATTCAATTTGCATGACATTGCTTCAGAGTTCACAGTGCCATGCCAGTATGAAGACCTGACCTCAGCTCTGAAAGCTTTCTTCGCAGAAAATGTACCTTCATCATGGATGGAGGTTGGAACCAGATGATCTTGGAGCTCCTTTCCCACCCAAGCCATTATATGATTCTGTGATTCTACGTTTGATTTTCCCTTGGAAATTTGCAATTTATCATATCCGTCCCATCTGTTGTCTGTCTGGAAACCCAGTGAAGAATTTCTTTGTCTTGCCTGGGGAACAGGAGGATTGTGGAAAGAACAGTCAGGTGACTGAGGTGCTCCCAGGACCCAGGCCAGTCTCTGAGGAGCTGATGATCACATGGACTGAATTTTCACTGGCAACAGAAACAGTAAAGGATCTGAAGGGTGAAGAATTGCAGGAGAAATTAGATGAGAAGAAAAAAAGAATTCCCCAAAGACATTTCCTGTTTGCACATATGTTAGGAGGGAGTGTGGAAAAGATAATAATAATAAAAAGAAGACAAACAGAGAGGATTTATCATGAACACTTCCCCCAGCACCCAGCAAATAGGCAGTTATCCAGAGCAGCCAAACAGCTGTGATGCTGTTGCCTTATGCCTGGAGGTTCTCAAGACCAGGTTAGATGGAGCGCTGGGCAATGTGGTGTAGTACCTGATTTAGTGGTTGGCAACCCTGCCTACAGTGGGGGACTGGGACTAAAAGATCTTTGAGGTCCCTTCCAACCCAATCCATTCTGTGATTCAATGATACCTGGCCAGGCTAGGGAACAGTGTGCTGCTGGTACCCTCTTTGTCACCACTCTTGATTGCTGGTGGCAAGAAGAGATGCAAACCCAACTGTTTTTCCTATCATCTCTCCTGTCTTTATGGCAGGAGTAAACTGGGTGAAGCCCTGCTCTGTTTCTGTGTAAGGAGGGAGAAGATTCTCAGTGACTTGACTGAAGTAAGCAGAGCACACTGCCAAGGGGACAGATGCAACGGGAAAGTGGAACTTGAAAGAGAGAGAGGAAAAAACAATTTGCCCAGCAGAGCATCAAAGGTAAATATTCCTTCGCCTCTCTCATTGATTCCAAACCTTCTCCAGAAGTTACTTACTGCCGTTTAAATCACTTTATCCTGTTAATCCACCAAAGACAGGTGAGATCAGGATGGGTTAGCAGAGAACTGCAAATATATTATTGGGATATTTTCTGTGAAGATAAATAGACCTTAAAGCGCCTTAATGTCTAACAGCAGAATGCTGTGCTTAATTAAGCAGCTACAGGGGCCATTTACGAATGTGATTTCTGGATTGATTATCTATTACTCTCTCTGCAGCCCCTATTAACAGCCTCCTATGAATAGGACTGTTTCCTATAAGTGTTTCATCCAGGAAGATGGGGTGGCTGCCTTTGCCAGGCATCTTATTTGAAAGGATCAACCTGAAAATGTCGATTAATCTGCTGCAAGGGTTGATAGGGGCAGAGGAGGAGGTATAAATCTCCTTTGGGTCTTGTGGGGGGAGGAGAGCAGTGATGAATCTCCAGATTAAAAGGCTGTTGCATTACCATTGGAAAAGGGTACAATGTGTGCATGTGTGTCTGTTGAGCCAGATCCAAAGCGTGACCTGTATGTCTGCGTACAAGGCTTGATAAAAAGCTTGTACAAAGTAATGGGGTGAGATGTGGGTGCCCTGTTGAAATGATCCAAGTCATTAATGTGTCCAAACAGGAGGACGAAGCAGAGGAAACTGGCAGAGGAAAGGCAGGCTGGTTATAAAACTTTTGCCAGGAGGATAGCAGAACAGTATGCAATATTTCCAGTGCAAGTGCACTGATTTCTTTGCACTTATTCTGTTACAAACCGACTGTTTTCTACTCTTAAATATCCAAGTTATGTAGGTCTCTTGTGAAGAGGGTCAACCAGGAGCAGCACTTGTAGTTCTGCTGGTAACTGCTAGGTGTCTCCTGCTATGTGATGAACAAGTAATTCAGACAGAAAATTATGCAGAAGTTTGCTCCTGGCATGGTGAGAACATCCAGCCAAAAGAAGAATCCAGCAGACAGGTCACACAGACACCCAGCCAAAGGACTGTGACAACCATGTAGGGATAGAATCATAGAATCATAGAATGGCCTGGGTTGAAAAGGACCACAATGACCATCTAGTTCCAACCCCACTGCTATGTGCAGGGTTGCCAACCACCAGACCAGGCTGCCCAGAGCCACATCCAGCCTGGCCTTGAATGCCTCCAGGGATGGGGCATCCACAACATCCTTGGGCAACCTGTTCCAGTGTGTCACCACCCTCTGGGTGAAAACATTCCTCCTAATATCTAACTTAAACCTCCCCTGTCTTAGTTTAAAACCATTCCCCCGCCTTATCACTATCAACCCATGTAAACAGTTGCTACCCCTCCTGTTTATATGCTCCCTTCAAGTACTGGAAGGAAATAATGACTCCATCACTTCCCTGGGCAGCCTGTTCCAATGCCTCACCACTCTTTCTGAGAAGAATTTTTTCCTAATATCCAACCTAAAATACTACAGACCAGAGCAGTGAAGAGGCTCAGGTCATTCAAAGGAATTTTTCTTAGAGGAAAAGGGACACATCCTGTTATGGAAGGAGTGGGTTGGTACCCAATTGGGTCTGCACACCAAAAGCAACTTTTCTAGCTTCAGCTCTTTCTTTTGTCTCCCTCTGCACAGGGCGGAGCAGGGAGCAGGATGAGGATGATGTCTACTCCATGTGTGCCCTGGGGATGAGGGCAAGCAGCAGCACACACACTGACACATGGAAGAAGAGAAAAAAAAAGTGTCAATAATTTAAGAGACAAAGCCTCTGCTGTGAAAGCCAATCTATTTCAGGCGCCTGCAGCAGGTTTTGGACACCTTGATTAATCATAACTTGCTACATATTATTTCCCTATAAACAAACTACAATGTTAGTCATATAAACAGCTTTATCTTGACAGCTGCAAAATGCCAGGATTTAATGTCTAAGGAACAGAGTTTCACCATATGTTACCACTCCGGGCCTGAGACGTTATAATCCACAGCATATTGCCTTCCGGAAACAGCGATTACAGGGAAGGTCTCTCTCCCCTCTCCTTTTAATTGCATTTGTTGTCTGTAGTTCTCAGTGTCTTTTTCTTTCCTGACAGCTCAGAATAAATCAGAGTTGCTCAGGGTGCCTGGGGCTGAGTTGGGTTGTTCTCTGGGTTGTTTTGTTTTCTCATTTTCTTTTCTCATGATGCCGAATGGTTTGGGGAGTTCTCTGTAGGGCTCAGGGTTGCAGTGCCCATGCATGATTTCCCAACCACTGCCCCACAGGCTGGCAGATCAGAAAGAGTCTCATTATTACGTCTACATTAAGTGGAATTGCCAGATGGCTTATGCAGTGGATACTTCTCATCCCCCACTTGCAAATCCCCTTTCCTTTGATAAAATCACATGAGACATCAATATTAACTTTTGCTTTCTTCCTTCTTGCTATCAGAATCTAGAGGAATTAAGTTTTTCACTACTGGGGACTTAATGAAAAACTGCCTGGGTTTTGCTGGAAGGAGAAGTGAGTGCAGATGTGAACAGACTGTGACTACAGGGCAAGGACTGGGTGCAGGAGGCAGGCTGCAATGCTCTGAGCTCAACTCTGAGGAGGTGAAATTGGTTGTCTTATCCATGTCCCTGCCAGAGTAAAATGTATGCCTCAGTTCTTCCAGGCACAGCAATTGTCATAGAATCATTTGAATTGGAAAGGACCCATAAAGGCCATCTAGTCCAAGTCCCCTACCATGAACAGGGACACCTACAGCTTGATCAGTTTGCTCAGAGGCCCGTTCAGCCTGACCTTGTATGTCTCCAAGGATGGAGCACCTACCACCTCTCTGGCAACCTGTTCCAGTGCTTCACTGAAGCACTGTCAGACATCTCCACCTCTGAAGCAACATCCAGAGAACATGCGGTGATACTAAAGTGACTATGCCTTCAACGTGCTCCAGACCTTGATATTTCTGCCTGTACAAGCAAATCTTTGTGCGAAGTTTTGCACAATTTCAGGTGGCTATCCTTTGTGATTGAAGGAGGAAAGCAATTTTTTTTTTTTTTTTTGCATTTTTGTGTTCTTGTGGTTGCTATTCAGATATTTGGTTCTCATTTGTGGCTGCTGGAAAGGAAGGAACTTATTACAACTAAGCTATTGTAAATCCTCTATGCTCTCTGAAGGTACAGTTTGTGCTTCTGTTGAGGAATCCCTGTATGACCCAGCTCATTTAATTTTTATGTTTCATTTTGTTACCATCTGAAAAAAAAAATGATAGACTTGATTAGATTGACTAGATACTTGTTTTTCTCTCTGTTCCATCTCTTTTCTTGCATACCTGTGTCACTTTTCTACTTATTGCTCTGGCAACTGCAATGCAATGTCTCTTTAGTGGATACAACCCCAAGTTTAGGTCCCTTTATCTGACAGTGATGCCCATCTTGCTGTTCCTTTTGCTTCCAGAAAGGTAAGAACTCTCCTATGGCCATTGGAGATGGAAAATAGAATTCATGGGGTTAGAGAAGAAGAAGGCCAGAAGTGGACAATTCCTACTAAAGAGATACTGCAAGCTTGAAAGGTGGCAGGTGTGTGAGAGCAGCTGGTTCAAAGGTTCAAAAGAGCCAATCCTGCAGGCTGCAGCCATGAAATTCATGCTGAGATACAACTAAAACATCAAGTTTGTGGACAGCCATTCCACTGGCTTTATGGTTCATCCCTGGGATGGTGTATTAACATCCTGGCTGGACTGTGGCTCAGTGCTGACAAAAGCCTTCAGGCACTTCAGAAGCTAGGGGTTTAATTGCTGAAGAAATAAGCGCTGTTTCTCTCTCAGTACTCTTGTAAGCGCTGAATAAAGCAGTCCTGCTTGGCTAAAGTCTTCTTGCCAGTGTTCCTTCCTTCCTCATCTCTTTTGATCTAACTTACAAAGGGTAATTAAAATCCACGGCCAAAACATGAAATAACTGGGGCAAGATAACATTCTTCCCATTAGCAACAAGGGGTGAAAGACAGTAAGTGAGCCTGACGGTGCAGATGGAGGATGGTGATGAGTATGGAGTCCAGAGACTTCCTGATGAATTGCAGCTCGATGTCTCTGGGCCATCTGGAGCCAATCTCCTCTAACATGCTTCAGGATGCCAGGGCCTGAAGGGGAAGGAGAGCTCACCACTGAGAGGCAAATAAACTGATCCTGGGTAGGTTGAAGTGATATGGGGAGGCACTGAGACGTGGTTTGGAAAAGACCACTAAGATCATCTAGTCCAGTTGTTGATTCAGCACCACCATGCTCACCAAACCTTGTCCCTGCATATGGATATGAATGGCAGATAACCCTTTCCACTGAAGTGCAAGGAGATTCCTCTGGGTTGGGATGTGGACTGAAGCTCGTTGATGAAAATGAAAATAAACAGTTCCAATGAATAGAACCACCCTTACTGCAGCATAATTGCAGGACTGCCACATGAGCACAGGAATGAGTACTTGCAAACAGCTGTGTCTACCTTGTCCATATGCTTTATAACCCTTAACCATTCCTTGACCATCTCCATCCCAGGCACTTGAAAACCCTGGGTTGATGGTTGGACTAGATAATCTTAGTTGTCTTTTCTAACTTTAGTGATTTCATGATTCTATGATTCCCGAAAATACTTGGCTTGAAAAGCTGATGAGCACCCAAATGGCAGCAACAGTCACTGGGCCTATAGCTTAGCATCAGGCAAAATCAAGTTCTGAGCACGGTTCCTTCTTAGCCACTCAGAGACCTTCCATTTACCTTTCACTCCTGGTTTAATCGACAAGTGACTCTCATAAAGCCAATGTTTGCCTAGTTATTTAGGCCAGTCCTATAAGGAATGGGAGAAAGCAGCAGTTCCAAACACCTTTAACCTTATCCTACAGTAACCTCCTGAAGGAGAAATGACAAATTGTGCCTTATATACTGGAAAGCGGTCTGAGGGTGATTGATTCAGACATAGGGTCTACTTTGAGGCGGGATAATGTCTAAGGTTAGGGAAAATGAATTCCAGCTGTAATAACCACACTGGGCCATGTCCATTCTCAGCTGCTCTCAACATGGGAATTGCTGCCCACCCTCACCTGACAGGTTGTGGATAATCACCCAGGACTCTTTTCAACGTATCTGCTGCTCTTTTCTCTCTTTCTGTCAATAGGTAAAGTTGTTCTCTTAAGCATAACACATTTGCACACAAACGGAGGCCCATGTTATGAGCAACAAATCATGTCTTGGCTTAACAAGAGTAAATATACACACACCTTGTAGCCACTGTCCCTGGGGTATCCACAAATCAACAGCTGCCAGCTACGTAGAAGTGCTGTATTTGAGCCCATCGTGGAAAAAAAAAATACTGACTGTGACCCACATGTAGGTAATTCTTGTTCAGCGGCATGAAACGGTGTTCAATAAATTATAACTCCCTAGATACTATTGCTTTCAAATAATATTCTTCACTGTGATTAGGAATATTAAGAACCATGCTTGCATATAACCAGTTAATCCTTAATTAAAATTGAAAAGAAAATAATTTTTCTTCAGAATGTATAGAATTGTAAAAGTAGAATTGCTAGATCTCATAAATTGCAAGAAATACTTTGTCTCTATGTATGTATATTTAATCAAATTATTACTGTACCCAAGTACCCCACAAATATGTTAATAGTTCATTAAACAGGTAAGCTATTTATACATTTACACCTAACATAACATTAATTTAGCATCAACACAATCTGCACACATGCCTTCAGATTCGTTTTCATTTGCATATTCCTGAGTTTACGCAGTAAGTTTTGCTAATTAATTTTTCTCAGGAGCTCCACAGTGCTAAGCTGTATTCTCATTCCTCCAGCAGTGGTTTGTGCAGTTGTCCCCTCCCAGGGAATGATTTAATAAAGGAGAGGACTTTTCCTCGGGATGTTAATGGGGCTCATAAATTCAAGGCTAAGAGTCTTCCTTCTGCCTTGGGCAGCTTAAACAATGCAAAAAGATATTCTCTGGCCTCGGCTTAATACGAGGGGTGAGTGTGTAACCCAGTAAAGAGCTTTCTGTGAAGCACATCCGATTTCAAAATCGCCATAATAACATCTGCATTTTAGTTCTGGTGTTCGGTAAAGCATTAACAGAGAGCGGTATTAGCCCAGTCAGAGAGGTCAGGACTCCTCCAGGTTCTTTGAGTCCTTTAATTACATTTGGAAATTCTTAATGTGATTGCAGACTTTCAAAGGTGAACAGATAAAAGAAGTTGCTTGTGTGTTAGCTTGTGGAGGCCAACGTTGCACTCCTGTGGCATTCAGCTCCAAAACCATCATAAAATCAAGGCAGGGGGAATAGCTTTAGCCATCAGAAAAGCCCCCATTATTCTCTGCACAATCATTTATAACACAGTTATACAATCACTTTAATGAAAGCTTTTAATAGTAATTTTATCCTCAGAACTTCAGCAAAATCAGCTGAAATCCCTGTAAGCCAGAGCTGTGTAGCTCCAGCAGAAGTGTTCTCCTTCCTTTAAAAATGATTGCAGTTAATTAACATAAATGCACTTTCTGCTTTCCAAAATGTTAATTTTATCCACCCTCCTGAATCTCACAACAATTCTGTGACGATTAATCACTGAAAGTAGCATTTCTATTTAAGACTACATAAGTCAGTGGCATTACTACTTTCCAAAGACTACCATTAATAGTCAATAAGAGTTGATGAATCTTGAGCTGAGTCTCACCATGAAGGCCAATTCATAGATGTTTAAATGCAGGTAACTTGAGTAACATGCTTAATGTTAGTACCTCTGCCTGAGCTGAGCTCTTCTTTTACGAGAGTAAAATTAGCACCTGCCTGGATCTGTAACTCTGCAGCAAGGTGATATGGATCAGATGAGGAGAAGAGATAATGGCTTTAATTGCCGCAGGGGGGATTCGGGTTGGATATTAGGAAAAATTTCTTTTCATACTGAGTTGTTGGGCATTGGAACAAGCTGCCCAGGGAGATGGTGGAGTCACCATCCCTGGAGGTGTTCAGGAAATATGTAGATGAGGCACTGAGCAATGGACATGTTCAGTGGGCATAGTGGGGTTGGGTTGATGGTTGGACTAGATGATCTTAGTGCTCTTTTCCAACCTTAATAATTCTATAATTCTATCATTCCATATGCTGGAAGTGCTGGAATTTCTCCTAGGATGAGAAAGGAAGACCAGAAAACAGACTCACAGGTAAACATCTACATTCCAGATATCTACATTCAGTCAAATGAATCCCACCCAGGTATTCAAAGGGTTTGTCTTCATTTGTCCTTGTTTTACTCTCTCCACAATTTTGGGAGGACAACCTACCCTTCTTGCAAGATTGTGCCTGAAGATGATGGGCATCCCAGGAGATAATTTTTGAGCAACACAGCAATGTCATTTTGGCTGATAGATGAGCAGCTCTCATTCTGTCTGAGCTGCACTCAGGAATTCAGAATCAAAAGGGAAGCAAAAAATTGACCTGTCACCATCCCTGATCAAGACAAAGTTTCTTGATGGTCCCTCTGCCATGCTGAGCACAATCATGCTGTGAAACACCACATGAAGAACTGGCATACAAATCATTAAGACCAACCTCTGAAGTTGTCAAACAGCATGAGTTGGACACCCTGATGCTTCCTCCTCCCTCTTCTGGTCCTCCCTCCAAACTTTGCTTATTCTCATGCTGACTGATGTTTCACCCTCTGTGATGGCTGGTTGGAATTCTGATTGGGAGCTTTTTAGGTAAAAGCATAGCTCAAAGCTATGTAGCACGGATGCAAGTGACCCATTTTTGGCTGTGGTAAAACTATGGGTAGATGATACTAGAATTAAATTTGGAACAGGAAGTGGGAAGTAAAGGTTATTTCTTTCCATGTCAGTAAGGAGAACGAATCAGCTACAATTACTTAAGGAACCAGGGGGAACAGTTGAAGCATATGTGATGCATGACAGCAGACCTAATTTTTTGGGAAAAGGTTTGTAAAATGTGCCTGTCTCCATGGTAACTGAACATGTTCGAGTGCGCTGAGTCTAACTGACCACTGGGACTCTCAGCATGTGGCTGTCCATCTCTTAAATGAAGGCTAATTGGTTGTTTCCCATCTTTTCTCTTAGGCAGGCATCGGACTCTATTCTACAAACGTTACACGTGAATCACTTCTTCCACCAAAATGTAGAGGTCTGTGCTTTCCAGAGCAGATATGATCTGCTGAAAGAACTGTGGTAAACTTATACATTCAGATCCTTGGTCTCCAAAGACAACTTTATCTCACACGTTTATCATGCACTAAATCTCGTCCAGATGTGGTATATTTTCTAGAGATCATTGGACCAAGACATACAGGGTATGAAGCAAGCAAAGTAATCATGACCTTGCATTGAATCTGAGCACTGTGTGTATGTTTTTCATTAGTTAATTGAATTATATCACCACATGGATCGTGACCATGACTGCATTAGTCTTCATCAATCAGCAAGTCGAAGCACACTCAGCCAGTATCCTCCGCTCATTCCAAATGAGCGGAAATGGATCAATGGAGAAAGAAAAAGGCTAACTTCTATTTTTGCAGATATTCCCTCTCGGTCGCTTAGACTAGTAAACGTAGGAATTGTAAAAATAATTCAAAAATTGTAAAAATAATTCTAATGAAGTTTATAAAACCAAAACTCTTGAAACTTTTTGCTGTGGAGGAGCAATGGAGGTGTACTGCAGTATTATTCATAGCCCTTCGTGTAGAACATCACGGATTGGGGCAGTTAATTATTTGCCAAGATCTGCCCACAGATAAAATCATAGAGATTTAGAGGACAATGCTTTGTATATTGCCAGCAATGTATTAGTTCATCTTTCAATTGATAAAATAATTAAGGGGTTGGTTGAAAAGGGCATATTTCTCTCTGTGGCCACTGGTGCCTGAAAGCATGAAATTTCAAAATGTTTCCAATAGCTGTTCATTGGAAAGGGAATAATCCATTTTCTGCCTAATTATTTTCAACAGAGCAATAAAAACTGTATTAGGAATATTTAAAAATGTAAAAAGTGCACTACATTGACATGGTTTGAACTTTGGCAACGTACCATCATTTGCAGATGATAATGAAAATATTAACCTTGGGAGAAACCATTTTGTCTACAAATTGATGACAAAAAAATGGAATATTAGTTTCAGACTAATTGCTAAGTTCATATACTGCCTCGTACAGCGAAGTATGCTGTATTTAAGTTGTAATTCAGTTCTGTGGGTTATATAACTACGTTTTAAATCACTTTTCCTCATCTGGCAAAGGGTTTCAGAGTGACAGAGGATGCTTAATAGCCCTTGCCATTGAACAGATCAAAACATCAAGGAATGTCACCATTAAATGGATGGCTGTATAACCTGAGAGTGTCTTAAGATGCTTTCCAGTTACTAGGAATTAACTATTACAGAAGCAGAAGATTGCCCATTTCCAATTCCTGAAAGACGTCTAAGATGGGGATGATACAGAGCCACTTTCAGGAACAGAAAATTAACTTCTTTTATTTCCTTTCACAATATGTTAAAAGATTTTCTTTTCTTTTCTTTTTTTTCTTTTTGGATTTTTTTTTTTTAATAAATGGTGCAGTCATAAAAGTATAACAATCTGATCTTGTATGAGAAGTAATTTATGATATAATGAGTTCTTTGAAGAGCAAAGTTAAAACTGAATATGGTAAATCCTTTGGTCACATTGCTAACTCCTATCAGAAAGTAAACTGTAGAGAAGTAGAACGTACCAGCAGGTGCTACCCAACAAACAGCAGCACCTTTGTGTGCCCAGGCTACGCAATGGGCAGCTCTGCCACTGGTGCTGGGGACCATAGGAAGGGGGCAGACAGTGAGATAAGGGTGAGGAAATACCCCCAGGTGATGCTGAGAGTGAAGAGGAAAAAATCTCAATGTCTAGGGCAGCATCAACAAAGGTTGCTCCAAAAGTAATGCCTCCTATGTACTTCCATGAAAACTACAACCTATGCAAAAAGCACAATAACAGTGTTTAAAAGAGCAAATTTTTGGCTACAAAATACTCTTTTTCACCACTATTAGCTATGCATTTTCACCAGCAATGAAAAAGATTCTGCATACTGAGCTTGCAACAGTCTGTACCAGAGGAGGTGACCCACTCTTGCTGTCACCACTGCTCAAACACACTGCCCACGATCTCACTGTGTACACATCCACTGTTTGGTCTCCATGAATGTTCAGCAAGAATCAGTGAATGTCAATAGCTGCCATTTTTTTCCTCATGGCATAATTCAGTTCCACCCCCCTTCTTTCATACACACTTCCATGTCAGATGTGATTTTATCAGGCTGCCCCTCTGCTGCCATGTCACACATGTAATGGAATATTGGTGGGAATGTTCAATCTCTACTGCCATACCACCAACATCTGCCTCTGACATTGTAAGCCAAGATCATAAAATAGGAGGCGTTACTTTCAGAGCATCCCTCATAAAATATGCAATGCAATTAATGTATCGAAGTAACAAAACTTTTTTATTTTCTTATTTTTTTATGAAAAGATATTAAAAAGAGAGCAACAAAAACATAAAATTGGTGTGATATTTGGTATTGTTTCTATGAAACTAACACACCAGTCCGGTTCAATGGCTGTGGCTGCAATTCTCAGTGAGCTCTCAAGGTGTTCATCAGAGATTTTTGATGAAATTTTACTCTTTCTGTGCATCACCCTTGACAACAGCTGTTGACAAATGCATGCACCGCCAAAAAGCAATGACATGAATAAGTCCTGACTGTGAAGTGAGGGTTATTTCTCTCTGATGAGAGAGGTCTTATAGAATCTGGTAAAGATTTTGTGGTTTCGATTTGAATATCCCCAAGGAGGGACACGGGCTCCAGTGCTAGGTTCTGTCAAGGCACCTCCAAGGGCTAGCGATGGTGTGAAAAGGCAGGGAAATGTCTTTCCTTCTTCTAGATGAACCATTCAGAGAGAAAGCAGTCTTCCCACTTCATTAAAATTCTAGGCAGCTGTATTGTATAGTTTGAGTTTAATAAGTGAATATTTTTATTTACCTTCTTTTGAAGGTTAGGGCAATTTTAAGATCACAGAACCCCCTTCTTACAAGTATTGCAGTCCTAAAATTGGGCACAAAATATGAAGGGTCCAAAGCCTTAACACAAGCTATAAAATACTTCAAGGGATAATAGGATATGCATCCACTTTCTCTGCATGAATGAGCTGCTACTTCAGAGGTCAGAAGAAGGAGAAGTGTCTTCTAATAACCACCAATAAACAGAAAATCTCTCTGTCACACTGCTAGGTAGACAGGAGCATGCCTGAAATGTAAGGGTGCTGAGAAAAGGCTTGACAGGGAGGTATGAAAGCCCATTTACTTTTCAAGCAGAAAAGGACAGCAGCAATGGCGTGGTGGACAGAACTGGCCAATGAATTCAACAGCACAGCAAGAGAGTAGCTGACTCATAAAGTTAATTGATGGCTGGTTGGTTCGTCACTTACAGTTTTCAGCCAGACCCCCTCATGGAAAAAGGATTCTTTCTTTCATAGACATTAAATGATTGCGAGATTAGTGGCCTAGGAATTATAAAGTCCTCCCTTTGACTCCCTCTGGCTCTAAGCATTAATCAGATAATTGCCTGGGATGTGAGACGCTTCCACCTGCCTCTTCCTTCCAAGCCTTGGTGCTAAATCTTACCTCTGTGTTGGACTGACTTCACTCAGACTGCTGTAGGCTGTCTGCCTCCTTTGTTTTGTATATTTGCATGGAAACAGAAAGAGGAACATAGAGAAAAGGGTAGTTTTAGGAACACAAGACCAGAAGAAATGTTTTTGTTCATTGCTACTATCAGATCTACATTACATAATCTCTTAAAAGAAGACATCGAGGCTCATGAACGCTTTGTTTCTTGTCCTATTTCCTCCTTTGATAGCATACTTTGATAGAATGCACTTCCAGCCTTAATGGTTCATCCTGTTAACAAACTAAACAAATGTTGCCACCTTCTCTAGTTTTATGCCGTCCAGTGACATTTTTCTGAGTGTTAATTTGTGTCAGGAGACGAACTGCACTGTCTCCTGCCCTGAATTCAGCTTTGCTGCTCCTCAATCATATGATCAGTCCTTTGTTGTTTTTGTTTTGGAGTAAGCTATTTTATAGAATATAGCTGCACATTGCATTAGCCTCCCTAGCAACATGAGTTGAGATGGTACCAACATGCAAAGAAACACAATTTTGCATCAGTTATAGAGGATGACACAGTTATCAGGGTGTATATGGGAGTGGAAAACAGATGGAAGACATTGAATATTATTCCCAAGATCCATGCATAAGACAGGATCCATCATTTCTGGTACCAGTATGAAGCACAGCTAGCACGACTTCAACACATCGAAGTCCTTTTTGTGCATTTTTTTCAATCAGCATTGAAACAACTGGCAATCATGACATGTAACATTCCTTGGAGTTAACAACTCCCTGAGATGAGTGTAGACAGCTGTGCCTCAGAGATGAGTATTCATGCCCTCTGCAGATGCTGCTGTCTCTGCTTTCATTTGCTTCAGGATTGCAGGGTTTCTGAAATTTCTCTGATGGGATGTGAGCATCTCTCTTTCAGTAGTCACTCTCATCTGCCTTTACAGTGAGGGGTGAGAACTGGGCATTTTTAGGGCATGACACACCTTCTACATGCACATGTAGAGTATCTGAGATACTAGTGAAGAGTGCTTGGCATTGACTATTTATGTCAAAAGTGAGAAGCTGTCACGTACCCTGATCTGGTTAAAGACAGATTGAATGAATCCTGATCTTATTTTCTTCTTTGAATGAGAGCTAGGTGAAATGCAAGGTACTGACACGCACAGAACATCATTGACTTTCAGAGCCTCAGCAAACAGGACCTGCTGGAGCCCTCACGCTTCACAGCTCCCTTTTCCATAGCTGTGTTTTATCCATACATCCTGGAAATATTTTATATGCACGTGACATTTCTCACATCTCTCAGCATTGTGTGCTCAGTGCAGTGTGGGGAGTAATTTTTCTCATCGTTGCCACTAAGATTTCAGCTCTGACAGTGGGATACACCTTGCTGGATGTAGCATAAGAATTTTGAGTGACTTTCTGTCTACCGAGCAGAGTTTGCAGCTCTGTAACGCCGCATGAATAAGTTCACTGCTGATTTGTAAACAGAGAGCATTTGAGGAGGAGGAGCTATAGGGTTTTCCATCGAAAGCTCTTGACAGCTCTGTCTGAATGCAGCTGGCAGACAAAGGTACAATGAGATCTTGCAACAGGAATGAAAAAGTGGGAGGATTTAAAATGAATTTAATTATTTACTTTTGTTGGGACGGATCATCAGCAATATGAATCATCTTTGATGAGATAGCTTCTGCCCTTGAGATCATTACAGGCAGAGCACCTTGTGCTGCCCTTGTGTACTGGGTATGGATAGGAAGTGAGTGGGCAGAGGTCTCTGGAGGTTGGACAGGACCAAAATAGTCTTTCTGGTCTTAATGCCAAAGCATCCTGCCTTGTAGGGTTGTATTAACATCCATTTTTATAATTGGGGGAAACAACATAGAGGAGTAGCAAGGGGATTCAGGAGGGCTGCTCCAAAAGTAATGCCTCCTATTTTATTATGTTGGCCCATGACATCAGAGAAGGATGTTTGTGGCATGGCAGTAAAAGTTGAACCTTCTCGCCGATATTCCATTACATTTTGTTACTGTGTGACAGATGGCAGCAGAAGGGCAGTCTGACAATATGGCATCCAACATGGAAGTGCATATGAAGTGTAGGTGTGTCACTGAATACCTCCATGTCGAAATAAATGCACCCACTGACATTCATCGATGCTTGCAGAATGTTTATGTAGACAAACAGTAGATATTAGCACAGTGAGGTGGTGAGGGAAGCATTTCAGCAGTGGTGACAATGGGTCATCTTCACTGGTACAGTGTTGTGAGCATTGTATGCAGGCTTTTGTTCACTGCTGGCAAAAATACATCACTAGCGATGATAACTGTATTGAAAAAGCATTTTTTGTAGCTGAGAATTTGCTCTATTAAATAATGTCATTGTATTCTTTGTACCAGTTGTCATTTCCATGGAAATAATTAAGAGGCATTACTTTCGGTGCAACCTATGTCACTCATCCTGCAGTGCTGATCAGCACCCCTTTCCAGGGAATAGCTCCTCTACTCAACTCCTGCTTGGCATACAGTGATTGTAAACTCTTGGTGGGCACAGAATTAGTTCTTTTTCAGTTGTTCAGTTGCTCTCCGATGTCAGCAGCTGCAATGCAAAGAAAACTCCCCCCTCACCTGGCAGTGACAGAACTGACCGTGAGCTCACTGTTCTGCTGCAAAATGAAATTATGGTTGGAGGTAGTACACTGGTCCTTCATTCCCGTCTTCATGCATCTGTCACATTGCATGAAGCGTGCTTCACTTAACCTTAGTATACACCAGCGACAGGTCCTATGGCCCTTATATCACCTTTCTGCTGCTTCTCCACTGGGAAGCTCCAGGTTGGTATCCTTGTAAAGGAGGAAATTTTTCCCAGCTCTCTGATCCACCCATGTGAACTGTGGGACAGAACAAATGTAGGGCATGAACACATCATATCGCATCAAGAAAACTTCCAGAAAATATGCAGAACTTTCCAGAGGGGAAAGAAAAAAAAATCACTCCAGCTGACACAGCCCTAGGAATCTGTGACTTTTATCATTACTTGCTTGGTAAGGATTCAGGACCATGCGGGGATATGTCACTGCCAGCAGGCACTTGAACATCTGTTGCAACTGCAGCAGCATCAAAATGAATAGGAAAAGATTAATCATGCTCTGGACATTAGTAGCTAATGCATCTTCCCTGATTGCCTGCAGTCAGTGACAGGAGCGTCATGAACTATGTTTTGCAGCAGGCTCAGCAGGGACACCTGGACAGCTGGGAGTCTCTGACCCTAAATGGCTTGTTCTAAAAGTTGCTCTCTGGTTGGATTGCTTTGAAATTCTGCTAAATTCTCACTTGTTTGCTTTTTTTTTTTTTGTTCCCCCTCCTCCCCCCCTTGTTTCAGCTTCAAGAGGAAAGACTGAGTCTGGGAATAGCTGTAAACAGCATTTGGAGCTGTGACCAAGGCTGGCTTCATTTAAACAAAGCAATCATGGTTGCCTGTAGAGTTCCCAGAACAGAAAATGGGGGTGCAGGTGTGGTTCTGACACATATAAAAAGCCTGTTTAGAAAAAGGCGAAAATAGAAAGCAGTTACAGCCACAGCAGACTCTCCCATGGTTGGATCAGCCAAGCGTTTGTTCAGGGGAAAACATTTCCAGCATGCTTTCTCCATGCCTTCAGGGGCTATCACGTAGCAGTGAGAGGATGGCTGTGTGCTCAGTGATGCAGAGGGCTTCTGCTCACAGCAAACTCATCTGCTCCATGTATGCACCCTCTGTGGGTCTTGGCTGTTGTCCCTGCATCAGTGAAAATTCAGGAGAATGAAATAGTACTGACTTAGATCCTACATGCAGGGTGTAGGTAAAAATCATCGCTAAGATACCCAGGGACACTGGCTGTCTGGGTGAGAGTTTTACAGATCTCGCTTCTCGGAAGGACTTAATGCATCATTTCTTTTATGGTTAATGGGAATCTCAATATCTCCTTTTTTGAGAAGGCACATTACAGACTTTTAATATCACCTGAAGGTACTGAGGAGTCTTCTGTGGTTCATAGGACATGAAATGGATAACGGTTTCATGGACCCTTCTTTGGAGTGGTTGATGACCACTTATGGTTAGTGTCTCCATGAGACAGGAGGCCTTCCACAGATCCAGTCCCATTCAGATAGTTCTTATTCTGGGTCAGAGCAGTTTTGTTTCAGTAGATCAAATGCTACCCATAAGGCCAAAGTATTGTTCAAGTCTACTTCACGCATGTAAGATGATTCTATGATTCTGTGATTCTATGAAGATGTGCTAAGTTCTTGGCATCCTTTAAAATCTTCCTCTGAAGAACACGCAATTGCAAGGAATCGATCCCAGCCTCACATTTGGAAAAGCCAATCTGTCTGTCCAAGTGAGAAGCAGAAAATACACCTGGGAACACGTCAGAGTGAATGTCAGTAATGATGATTAGATGAAATCCCAGCTGCTGAGGGCAGTGCAGGAGTTCCAGCTGAGTGCAGGAACAAACTGTGAAGGCAGTCCATTTTGGTGCCACAGCTCTTTGCAGTTCCCTCGCAGTTTGTTGCCTCAGAGTTTCCTGGTGAAAATGGGGCTTTATTCAGCTTTGACAAGATCATTTCTCCTTCTACAACATGGACTGTTTGGGAAATAAATCTGTGTAGCTGCATTTATCTAAACGTGGTGGAAGAAGGAAACAGAACAGAACCCCCTCTGCATGGCTCTCCATAGTTATAGACAGCAAAGTCCAGATTCAACCAGCCAGCCCCTATTTGATCCTATTGGTGTTTCCTACAGATGGATCAAGGCCTTCGGAGGTGAACAGCATCCAGAACAGTGAAAAAATACAACAAAGCCTTCAGTAGAAGTTAGATCAGTACAGTCTGGCCTCAAGAAGATATATTTCCAGATCTAGAGATCTAGATAGTTTTATTCTATACCCATCTCCTGCAACGCATCTGACCACCTTGGAGTTTCCAAGTGTGTCTCAAGTGACTGTGGGTGCTTGCATCTGGATGGCTGAGTTGAGCCCTATATGGCCAAAGCTGCAGGCAGAAAATGCTGCTGTTTTAGCTCTAATTGTACCAGCTCCTTTCTTTCCCCTTTAGGGTTCCTTATGGCACTCAGCAAAGCCAACGGTCACAGGAGGGCAGATGTGCTGCTGATAGAACCAACAAGACAACTGCATACCTTGTGTGTCCCTGTCTGTCTGGTATCAGACTACACCTTGTGGAATATATATCCCAGTGGAGGATGAGGCTGATGAAATGCAATTAGCTATGAAATAAGGAAAGTGTTCCTTTTAAACTGAAGAAGCAGGCAGTGATGTGACAGCCAACACAATCGATAGAAGGGAAGAAGGGTCGCTGTATCATCCCCTGAGCACGCTGTCACTGGTCATTGTTGAGCATTGCTAAAAGCTAGGATCCTGCCACGAGCAAGCACGGGAGGGAAAAGAAGTGCTCAAAAGATTTTCACATTTATTTTTCTGGGACAAGGCTAGGATTCCAGCTTTACTGACATTACTCAGAAATATGGAAATTATTGGACTGTGTTGTTATTTGGTTGGTTTGTTTGTTTTTTTGTTGACAAAAGACTCTGTAAAGAAAGTCGTGATGTATTTTGCTTTCCTTGTGGGAAGTGTATTTCCTGTGCTTACCTGTCCCCCTCCTTTCTTCAAGACAGCTGGGATCTCTGTCCACACTCCATCTCCCGTGATGAAACAGCAAAGAGACTGACCAGCTGCTTGGTCACCCCACAGCTAAAGAAGAGGGTGAGAGAAATGGTCACCCAGCAAAAAAATCTGGGCTCTAGGTAGGAGCAAAACCCTAAAACACAGCTTATAAGGAGCACAGGAGGAGGGATTTCAAAGCCATTGGATCTTGGGACATGGTTTAGTGAGCATGGTGGTAATGGGCTGATGTTTGAACTTGATGATCTTAGAGGTCTTTTCCAGCTTTTATGATTCTATGATTCTAAAGGAAGCATTGGGATAGGAAAGTGGTTCAGAGATGGGTGGAAGTGGAACTGCTGACTACGGTGTAGTGCATGAGAGTCAGAGTGCCCTCATCAAGGTCTGAAAAGCAGAGTATGATCTTGCCTCAAGACTCACCACTGTGCTGCACTGCGTCCTTCCTCTTCTCATTCCTGCAGTTTTGCAGCTGAATCCACCATTAAAAATCTCCCTCGTCCCTTGAACAACTCCCTTCCTTCCTCCACAGAAGCAGAAAGAACTGCAATTAGCATCTGTGCCCACTCTCTAAAGCAGCTTAGAAGAAGAGAGCATGGTGTTTCAGGCCATTAGCCCTGGCACCATGCCACAAAACCTTCCTGCAGCATATCTGACACCGTGATGGATGGAGGCAGGTTTCAGAGCTTGCCTCGTTCCCAGCCGGTGAGTTACAGTAACTTCCTCTGGGGGCTGAAGATATGGGAGGAATAAATGGTGCATGAAGCATCAGTGGGGGAAGGAGACAGCTCCAGGAGGAAAATCTACCATCATGTAGATGTGTAGCATCCTTCCCTGACCACTCATGGACATCAGCTACATATATCTGATTGAGAACCAGAGATGGAGATGCAGAAAGCTGCTAGAGGTACAGGTCATGGGGGTGGTATGGGGAATGATGCTGGAAATGCTGGAGTAAAGCAGGGCTGGGGAAGTGCTGGAACCCAATGTGGGAATAGTGCTAGACAAGAAAAAAAGTGATGTTGAGGTAGCATTAAAGTCATAGAATCGTAGAACTGTGGGATCGTTTGAGTTGGAAGGGACCCTTAAGGGCCATCTTGTCCAACTCCCCTGCCTTGAACAGGGACACCTACAGCTAGATCAGGTTGCTCAGATCCCCGTCCTGACCGACAGCATATCTCAGGGACAGGGCATCCACCATCACTCTGCACAACCTGTTCCAGTGCCTTATTATCCTTATTGTAATTTTTTCCCATTATATCCAGTCTAAATCTCCAGTTTTAGTTTGAAACCAAAATGATGTGTCTGATTCACATGAGGATGGTGAAGAACACAAACTGCTTCATGGGGCCAATTGTCTCCTAAGCCAGAATTTCAAATAAATGCAGTGGCATTTGCACTACTAGAGGTGTTTATCCCAGGGAATGGTGGCCATGGCGTAGATAGGTCATGCCTACAGTGTTTGAGAGAGCCCTTTCCAGGCCATCACTCAGAAGAACACTTGCCTATAGCACTCTGTTAACTTAAGTATTATTTTTACTGTAGGTTTTTTTTTTATATACAGTTCCTGACATATCACATGAAAGCATGTGTGAGCCTTCATAAAATCATAGAATCATAAAGGTTGAAAGAGACCACCAAGATCATCTGTTCCCACCATCCCCACCGTGCCCACTAACCCTCAGTGTCACATCTGCCCTTTCCTTGAACACCTCCAGGTACGGTCATCTCCCTGGGCAGCCTGTTACTCCTGTGGGATCAAGGGCTGTGGGAAAGTTTAGTACTGTCTGAGGGGTGAATGGAGTCAAATTCAGGAAAAATCTGGCTATAAGAGGTCTCCCAAGTAAACAATTCCTACAGTCACCCTCGGGCTTAAGCACGGGGAACTGCTTAAGTGAAGAAGATGGGAGTGATCCAATGCATATGTACTGAAATTTCCCAATGTCAAATTAATGAGATTAAAGCTAGGAAAATCCTGTGCTTCAGTTGTATCCTGAACAGAGAAGGACAGATTCCTCACGGTGAGATGTGCTCACACTGTGAATCATTTTTCCTTCTCCTTCCTATGAGGCACCATATGTAAGTAACTCCAGTACATCAACAGTCTCATACGCCCCTACTGCATCCCCTGGCTGCTTTTAATGATAATAACAGCACTTAATAGTTCTAATCAGGATCAATGGTAGGTGCCATACACATGGTGATTCCCTTACCAAACAGTATGTGAACACTATATGCACTTCCTATAGCTCCCTGTTCTTCTGTGAAATAAGAAAGTTAATTGACCCAGCATCAGTAAGAAATCTGCTTCTTGATGCATTCCCAAATTATTCCTTTTCCAAACAACGTGTGAGATTTGCCTTTAATTTTCTCTACGCCACAAAATTCTCCAGATACCAAAAAGCTGTTGCTCTGTTGAAATACTCCTAATGCTACTTTGACACCAGAAATTTTGTTGTTGTCAAGTTTAAAAAACTGCTGCCCAGTATTTCAGCACCTATGTGATTTATGTAATTCTACCAATTTTACTCTAGCTTAAGCCCTCTCAGTTTAAAAAAAAACAGCAAACAAACACAAATGCTTCTGATGTGCTGTAAATTTGAAGGCACGGGAAACATTTGTGCCCAATTTAAGAGTGCGATGAAAAATCAGAACGGTTTGCTGCACTGGAAGCTGTAATGGCAGCTGCACAGACTGCGTTCAGAGAGTGAAGAAAACTGTAAATGGAGAAATTGCATATATTTTCTAATTCTGCATACACATAGGGAGACATGCTTAGGAGTAAAGAGGGTGCCTTGAAGAATTGTCAGAGGCCATACAGTATTATCAAATCCTGCAATTTGGCAGTGTGAGTCCTCTCAACTACTGAAAGTACTGCACGATTCACCATCCCCAGGCACCTGATGTTGAGGCAATGAGCTCTATAGGCTGCTTGCAGGGTGTAAGAAAGAAGTTAATGGCCATGAAACCAGTGGAGCCCTTTGTGGCTCCTCTGTTGACATATGGACAGATCCTTTAGCAGGGTCTGTTGTGATGGGGCAAGGGGAAATGGTTTCAAACTAAAAGAGGGGAGATTTAGATTGGGTATAAGAGAAGGTTTTTTTGCAACAAAGGTAGTGAGGCATTGGCACAGGTTGCCCAGAGATGTGGTGGATGCTCTGTCCCTGGACACATTCAAGGTCAGGCTGGATGGGGCTCTGAGCATCTGATCGAACTGTGGGTGTCCCTGCTTACGGCAGGGGAGTTGGACTAGATGGCCTTTAAATATCCCATCCTACTCAAACAATCCTATTATTCTATGATTCTATGACTAGGGAGCCTGATGAAGCCATGTAAAAGATGCCCCTGGGTGACCAGAGAAACAAAAGCCCTCTGGATCTACTGCTATAAAACGGATGGGTGCACTGAACGTGAAGTGCCCTCCAGTGAGTTTGGGACTGATGCTAATATCCAACTTGTAAAATTCTAGAAACTACTGCCTACCCAGCTCATGAAAATCATGTGTCATCCCATCACCAGAGCTGTATTTCACGCCCCTCCCACCCAATTTTTTCTCCTACTGCCAGAGTGGAGGACTCAAAGCCCACAAGCTCTGCCTCTGTAAGGTGATGTTCCCCAGAGCTAATGAACATATTTTGAGCAATCAGTCATTATGAGCCTGTTTGCTTCCACTTGTGCTACAGCTGAGTCCAATGTCCTTGGGGAAAATGCCTCACTTGATTGCCACAGACTGCGGGTGTTGTGTGACCTTGCTAATACTGTGGGCCACACTCAAGAGTGCATAACCATTCAGCAGGCAAAATTACTAGGCAATTTCTCAGCAAACACTGAAAGATTTTGGTGTTGGTCCAAATTGTTTCCTCCCTCCTACCCCCTTTCCATCCAGGAGATGAAGAGCTTTTTTTTTTTTTTTTTTTTTAATAGTGCTCACAATTCAGTGCCTGAACCATTTTTAACACCCTGGCTGGCCTCCAGATGTGAGTCACAGAGAGTCACAAGAGTCACAAGCATCTGATTCATGTGTACCCCATGTCACATTGACCAGCCCTGTGTGGCTCTAATGGCACTGAAAATGTCATTGTTGCTCTCAGGGAGGCGTCTAAAGGATCAGCCTTGCTGATGAACTGAACATCATTGCTTCTTGTGTTAAGAATAAGGTGACTGGAGCTTCTGAACAATCTGACATCTCCTTGTTCTTTGGCAAGTGGTTTGTCAGCAGTGATCCTTCTCCAGTATGGCGGAGACAAAGCAGAGAGCTTCAGGGTCGCCCTAGTGCTCTCAGGATGTGTCACAAGAGAAGGGCATGGTGTCTTTCACTTTGTGGTGGGGTAAGGAGGCCAGATAGATGCAGAGATGAGGGCTCAGCTGGGAGAACAAGCAAGCAGACAGGAGGGGAAGTCTGAAGCAGAGGAGAAAATTTGAAGACAGTGTAGGATGCAGTGCAAAACACACAGATGTACAGCAGTGTTCTTTGGGTGCAGACTCACAGTATGGGAAAACCACTTCCCAAAGCCATTCAGGAACTTCTCTGTTGCACTCTAAGAAAAACAGAGTGATCCTGGTTTCCTGTCTTTGATGATTTCTTCCTTTGAGCTGCAATGAACTCCAGAATCATAGAATCATAGAGTCATGGAATGTCCTAAGTTGAAGGGAGCCTCAATGATCATCTAGTTCCAACCACCCTGCCATGGACAGGATTGCCAAACACTAGATCAGGCTGTCCAGGGCCTCATCCAAAGTGCCTTTGAATGCCTCCAGGAATAGGAGCTTCTAGTGGCAGCAGAAGGATAGACTGGTCACCAGCGTGTATAATATCCCTTCTTTGCTGGCTTAAGATGAGCTCTAGGAAGGTGAAGGTGGCCTTTAGTAGTGCTACTGGGTATAGAAAGATCAGGTATACTTAAACCAAGGAGAAATACCTTGAATTCCCATGCTATGGAGATCTTGGGGGAATACAGACAAGCAAAGATACATCACAGGAGTAGTCTGCGTGCAATCTCAGGACACTTTGGATGCTCACTGGAATTAGCTGCAGATGGAATCTGTGTAATAAGTTATACAGGTTCCCCTGAGCAGAGCAGAAGATTAAAAAAAAATGTGGAGTGGTGTCAATGAGAAATATAGCCATAAGAAAGACTTTGCCCTTCCACCTTTACTGACCACATGTCCAAAACTGATGTGGTGTGGATGCATCTGGGAGCAGGCAGTAGGCAGGTCATCCACCTTTTCTCACTGCAATATGTCTTTTCCAGCTAAAAGCAGCCCAGCCAAAGGCATGTCTCTTTCCTCAAACCCATGGGGGTCACCTTCCAGCAACTGGGAGTAAAGAGAGGGCCAGGAGAGAGGGAAAGGATGAGTTTAGAAGATAGAGGAGAAAAAGTGACATCTCTCTGCCTCTTGTGGGCTTTGACAGGTTCAGCACAGGGAGGAGTAAACCCTGCAGCAATACCCTAGCAGAAGCTATTCCCATTTCTCCGTTCTTCTCTCTTTTTCTAATTTTATTCCTTTTGATCTTGATTTGCTTCTTCTGAGACTTGCATAATCTCACCCTTGGGCAACTGAAACAGATGCAAAACTTCTCTTTCCTTCCTCAAGACATAGCCCCCAGGCAGTTTCCTGAATCTGGGAGTCTGGGGATTAGATCTGTCCTCGATCATCAGGTCACCTCTGATCTGCTTGGTTTTTTTCCTAGGACAAACTGAGAGAACTGCATCCCCCAAAGCTGGGTCCACAGCAGTGGCCATGACAAGCACTGTGTGTCTCTTTTATAATTGTTGTAGCCTTGAGTGCCCGTTGCAAGGTAAGTTTGGCATCCTCACTAGTTCAGAGGCCATGTGCAGTGTTATTTCTTTACTAAGTTAGTGGCTGACACATCAGGACTCCAAGATCAAGTCAATATAGACAAGATGTCTGAGGTCTAAGATCCTGTCTCAGCTCCTTCCTCACATACCTAAAAGATGAGTTGATGTCTTGGAGCAATGTAATCCATCTATGATACTTGGGCTTGAAATGACCAGGGTTTGAAAGGTGTTTCCATGCATTGTTGAGCAGAAAGGAAAGGAGCAGAACTGAGGCATTTTGGTTCTTCCAGGTTTACGCTTCAGATGATCTACAGTGTTTCATAAGACATTTTTGGAGTGATCCCTAGGAAACATTATTTCAGAAGGTTAAATGCTGGTCAGCAGGAAATCTTTGTTGGGATCGTTCTGTGGCTGGAAAATGAAATATTTTTGTTTCGCAACATTAGTTGGAGTTCTGGTTTTAGAAAGAAATGTGGGATCTTTCAGCTCCTCTCAAGTCTCTTAGAAAGGGCAGAACAGGACTTCTGTTTCAGAGATAGGATTTGATACAGTGATCACCGACAGCACTGTAAGGGTTAATGCCAGGCTTAAGCCAACCCGCAGACCTCAATAATCTGCTCAGCGGGCCTGTGGGTAACTCCACATCTTCCTCATCTTCAATCATTTCCTGCTGACAGCATCTCTCCAGATTTGCACATTCTCTCTGTGACAGAAGACAGTGGTTTCCTTTTCCTTTGATGCCATTATCTTTAGTTACGGCTTGTCGCCACTCTTACAAGAGGAAGACAAAGTGGAATTTCCACCTCATCACTGGGAAATACCTGCTGTTCCTAAAAGAACCCAGATATCTCAGGAAAAACTCTAAATACTGCTGCTGGCCTTATGCAGGCTTGAATTCTGTGACTAGGCAGATTGTTCTGGAAGTGTAATTCATTCCACAAACTGAGCATTTGTCATTCTTTCTGTGAATTATGTTGTATTCCTAACCAAACATTTGTTAGTCACACGCTTTCCAGCGCTTCTGTGAACAAGCTTTTGAAGGCTCTGAATGGCTTGGAAAAGCAATGACTGTTCTGCATTTTTTAATTATGATTGTTTTTGCTGCCTCCCAACTGGACAGACTTTTTTTTTTTTTTTTTTTTTTTTTTTGTCTTTTTGTGTTGCTGGTAATGAATACTGAAACACACTGTCCAGGTGGCCAAAGCTGTGCATTCTTTTCTGTCGTGGTTTACCATCCTGAAGAGGTTTAGCAAAGACTGTTTAGCAATAACAAAAACATTCAAATGATTGTATTTCCACTTTGAAGGACATTCACTAAAAGAGGGAAAGTGGAAAGGGAAATGGAAAGGGAAATGGAAAAGGAAATTGGAAAGGGAAGGGAAGGGAAGGGAAGGGAAGGGAAGGGAAGGGAAGGGAAGGGAAGGGAAGGGAAGGGAAGGGATTTCTGAATACATCTTCAAAATGGGAATGCCTATTCAGTTGCAACAGTGATGATCCAGGAAATATGATTTTAGAGTCCAAACCTATCATAACCTGACCATGTAAGATGCATCACAATTAGTCCATGAGATGAAAGTAGGCAAGATAGTATTTTCTTTGTTACTTTTATCTAAAATTTGATTGTACATGCTGAAAGCACAAACCCTGGAGGTGACTTGAATATATGTAGTGTCCTGCAGAGCTGGAGTCCAGCCTTCAAGTTCTATCTCCTGACAAGTACTAACATTAAGTCATATTCTCATATAGACATTATTTAGCGGAGTCAAAGTCTTTGCCCTTGGATAAAACTTCTACCAGTGATTTCAATAGAGGCATAAGACCTTTCTCCTGGAATGTTTACTTCCCACTCTCAAACCATTTTTTTTCTGGGTGATGGCATCTTTTACTTTTCATGGTCTAAGTTAATCATAAAAATGCACCATGGAACATTCTTGGCTCCTTTGGGCTTCTGGAATAGATTAGTGGGGGCCTTCACAGCATGTTCCTAACCCCAACATGGCTGAGGCCACTTTGCAATTAGCCAGCAATTGTGCTTCAGCAAACAGATTGCATTGAAGATAACCAGATGTGAGTAGATAAAGGAGCTGGTGGAATTTGGACCATGTGTGCCTTATCTCTTAAAGTGTTCAATAGTTTCTCCAGCTCTGAGTTCAGACAGCAGTCACAGGTCTGCAGTGTCTCATGCCAGGATGTTTATTAGGCACCATTTCTGGTGATCTGAGCCTGCTAAACTTGCCAGGTGAATGAGGAAGGTCAGTAGTTTGAAGGTGAAGGCAGAGTTGTGTATTGTCAGATCCTTCTTATCACAAGATGCCTGCTCAGTCTTTCCTCTGAGAAGGTATCATTGCATTCACAACAGCCATTTTGGCCAAATGTTGCATGCTCATTTGGCTTGAATTGCATCATATAAACAGGTTGGGAATAGACATGGCACTGATCCTACCCATATAGACCGCCCTCAGGCAGTTATCCAATACTTTTTGATTTTATTCCTGACACCATTCCCTAACAATTATCCATGCTCAAGACCACTAGTATGTCTTGAACTCCACACATTTCCAGGGTTTTCAGGGAAATGGTGGTCTTTTCCTTTGCCTCCCATGCAGATATTGTCAACAGTAATAACAGAGATGCAGGACAGTCCTGATTAACCCACAATACAAAGCCTAATGTGTCAGTGGAAGGGAATTTCTTTAAAGCAAGGCTGAAGTAAAGAGCTTTTCAGTATATCAAAATGTTCAGAGGCATCAGGAGGAGTCTGAGATCCCACTCAATTTTTTAAAGCTATCCTCCCTTATCTAACTTGGTATACTATACTCAGTCAGCCCAGGTGTGCTGGTTCTTTGGTCATCCCTCAGCATCAAACCATTTGTAGTGGCAGATGCAAAAAGAGCTGGATGCTGCATTACCCTGAAACTCTTGTTTTGTTTGTTTTTTTGTTTGCTTGTTTGTTTTAAGAAAAGATCAAATGAGCAATTCTATGTGCTCAGAGCATGGCTGTTCCAGAACACTGATCCGTGTCCTCTACTCCACATGGGCTCCTGTTGCTTTCAGGGGTCTCTTTTGATCATTTCAGCCCTCTTAGGAGTGAAGACTGAAAAAGAAACTTTCAGTCATCTGATGAAAATTTCCACCAGGCTTGAAGGTGGCAGTAGAATACACCTCAGTGATTATCTAGATATTTTATCCGTCAGATCCAGCAGTTTGGATGTCTATAATATGTTCTTCTCTTTTATCCTCCTCTCTTGCAAATGAACACAGCAGTTCAATAAACAACCTCCTCCCCACTCCTTTCACTCTCTCTCTGAAAGGCAAACTTTTATTATTATTTTTAAAGTGTAATCTAAGCTTTATAGGACCTCTACTGTCAGACTATTTCAGATATTCCATTGACAACTCCCAGCTATCCCATCTCCAAGGATATTCAGTGCCTCCTGATAGTGTTATCCTTCTGCTAATGGAATTTCAGTTCTAAAGAAAAAAAAAAGCAAGATTTCCAAAGGGAGTGAGGAATAACAAGGCCAAAATAGTAATAATAATAATAATAATAATAATAAACCAAGGCAAACCTCTGAAACAATTCCCCAGACTAGAAACATGGAACAGTATTTTGTACTTTCTTCCTACTGTCAACTTCCCAAAGGGGTAGGATTATAAAAAATTACATGGGCTGATCATAGTAATTAAAGAAATTACACATATGTGAAACATCACAATGCTGATCACAGGGAACAGTCCACTTTGCAAAGTGTTTTTCTGCTGGGATTCACCAAGACACTTGCTGTTTTATTGTGGGTTGGTTTTTAGAAGATTGTTTTATACCTCTTTTTTTTCCAGATGACTTGCCTTGTAATATCATAGGTTTTACTATATGGCTCTCATTTGCTGGCCTAATCTATTTCTCTCTCTCTCTCTCTGTCCCCTTTTTTCCTCTTCTTTTCTCCCTAGATTTTAGCATGTGATTTTTGGAGTGTTCTTGCATCACTTAACAGTAGACCACTACTTCAATGACCTCCATAAGACTGCTTGGAGGAAAATTGAAGGACCCTTGAGTGAGAACTATGAATACATTTGAGTTAGTGACACAACAAGACAGAGTACAAAATCCAAACCAAACAAAACAATCCAACAAGAACAACAAGAACGGCTACAAAACCTTCAAGGATTCCACTTAATTAAGGAAGAATTTTAGATTACAAACCTTGCTTTCATGATTGGCTGAGCCAGGAGAAAAAATCTGTAGGGCAGTATTTAAAAACAAGCAGTTAGAAGCTCTCTTTACTTATTGTTGAAAATCTCTCTTCTCACGGAGCCTAGAAAAAGTGTCATTCCCACATGCTCAGACCAATAACCTGTGCTCCCATGTGTCCCATGAGAACTCTCTGAAGTTCAGAAAGCCCAGATATGGCCTCATGTATTTATGCATCAGAATATTTTTCATCTGGTGAAACAACACTCACAGTCTGTTAAGTCTGTGCTATCAAAGTGATTAGCATAAAATACCCTCAAAATTGTCACCATGTGTCAGGAAAAGACTTTCCAAAGATTTTGGAGCCACTGCCGAAGTCAGAGGAAAACAAATCCTTTGGTCTTTAAGCTCTAAACTCACATAAGCATGTAAGCCATCTTGACCTAAATAAACATTGTATGTATGCTACTGGTTTCCCTATGGTTTGACACTACTACAACTGTCTTCTGACTTAAATGGAGTCTGTGATCATTTATATAATAACATATAAAAAATGAAAATGGCAAATAAGTAAAAGAAGACTCTGAGCTGTGAGAAACATTTCTCTTCCCATACATGGAAATCTTGTAGTTCCAGGATGTGTTTCTTGATTAGAGCAACTATCACATCAAATTCCTAAATTAAGTAAGCTTCAAAAATTGTGGTGGAAAGAGGAGATACTTTTATAATGTAATGTGTTCCAGCATTGTTTTTTTCTTATATATGTACACTGGCCAGCTGGTCCATTAAAAGATGTGGTATGACCTAGCACATCACCCAAACTGTGGCCCCAGAGGTTCTAGTCCCAACCTCGTGTTTGACTTTAGTCTTCCCTTTTGGAAGACTGGGGCTTTGAGTCAGAGTAAGTTTCCTCATTCTGAGCTTGTGCTGAGGTTATTTTTTGCTGCTTGTCATCTTTAATGGGCAAGCAATTCCCAGGCTGATGGTTTATCAACCACTGAAGGCAAGCTTTGGGAAGTTCAAGCTACCCCAAATGGCCCAGAGGCTGCAATCACTTAGGCTTGTTTAACTTTTAATGCTGAAATATTCCAGACTGGTTTTCTGCTTTGCAGGCTGAATGTCTCCATGTAAATGGCAGAATATATATATATATATATATATATATATATATATATATATATAAAGAGTGGGGTGCCCCTTATCACCCAAACCATCAAAGAATGCAATTAAGGAAAATGACCTAGTTTGGCCCAGCTTGAAAAGAACCAGGATTGCCCTCTCATTCAAAAGGTTTAACATGTGTGAGATGTTTGCAGTATGGTTTATGCTAAGCAATGGTTTGTGGATAAAAAGAGGAGAGGAGATTAAATGTTGTTCTTACTCTTCGGGATGAAGAGAAGGGGATTGGATTTGAGCAGCTGACTGGTAGATTGGTCCGTAGGATAGTGACTGCTTTTAAATCTCTATTAAGCAAGAAAGGAAGGAGGGAAGAGATGAAAGGAAGAAAATGGGATGAGTGGAAAAAGACAAAGGGTAACTGAAGCGAGGTGACCTAACTGCATTGTGGAATGGTCATCCTGTGCAGTAGAGAATGTCAGGAAAAAGAATGGATTTACAACTTTACACCCCCACAGATGGCTCCTTGCATTTGTCCTCTTGCAGACAAACAGACCCTAGCTGAATTATGAGGCTATAATTCTGTATGCGGATGGTGGATGGGAAGAGGGGGGAGGTTGCCAGAGCTGTTCGGTGGTTTATGACCTCCCCAGAAGCCCTTGATGGAATTCCAGCCCCATAACTCACAGCTGCCTTTTCTGGATCTAATTCACTGGAGATCTCTGATGTGGTAGTTGTGACTGAGTTTGGTGTTGTTCCTTGACCCTGCTGGGGATTTAATCAGATTGCCTTTGCTAATCCAAAGCAGGGCAATTTTATGAAACAGTTTCCCTGGCAAATGCATTCTGATTTGGCTTGGGAACTGTGAAAGTAGAAAGAAAGCTTAGGTACCGTTAACATAATTGGATCACTGTTTGCAGTCTTATTCTTTTACACTCATCCATCAGAAATGAAGCACAGGACAATAGCTATGGCATGGTCATGAAGGCAACCTGAATGCCTGAAGGTGTCCTGAATGCCAGAAGTAAGGTTGGATATTAGGAAAAACTTCTCTGAAAGAGTGATTGGGCACTCTAACAGTTTGCCCAGGAAGGTGATGGAATCACTGTCCCCAGAGATGTTCAAGAAACCTGGAGATGTGGTACTTATAGACAAATTTTAGTGGGCAATATTGGTAGTAGATGGACAGTTGGACTAGATGATCTTAGAGGTCCAACCTTAATGACTGTATGATTCTATGATGCTAAGTTTGCCATTGAGCAATCCTTAGAGGCATCAAAAACTGTATACAGCATGCTGGTCTGCCCTATACTGCAGCTGGCAGGTGAGATCTAAGTAAGGGACATGAGGTCTAACTCAGAACATGAGATCCAACTTACATCCGTGCCTGCTGGCCTGCCCCATACCATCACTAATAGGACAGGTCATAGACTTGTGTGAGTTGGAAGGGACCTTCAGAGGTCATCCTGTCCACCTCCCAAGACCTAACAGTACTTCAAGGTCTGTAGTCTGGTACATTGGTAGCCCTCCAATAAAGTGTTAACCAAACTGGAAAGGGAAGGACCTGTAGAATCAACACAGCCCTAGTCAATAGTGTCTGGGAGTTAAAGGGATGCTGTGGGAAGACATCACTTTCTCTGGATGATAAATTTCTCTCTGCCATCATTCCTGCCCTCCAAAGGCCATATTCCAAAATTCAAATCTAACTTCACAGCAAAAAACAAACATTTCTTGGGGCTCATTCTCCTTTTCCAGCATACAAGCCCAGAGCAGATATGCGTCACTCACAATCGTATGTTTTAATCAGCTCCTTTTCCAAGATTTCATCAAAAACATCTCCTGACCCAGCAGACCCTTTTCCCAATGTCTTTTTGTGATCTAGTGCTATATTTTTGGCTCAGTGAAGCAACCATTTCTAAGAGCATATAAGGCAGAAGTGCATGTCTCCAATGCATGTTCTTCCCAAAATTAGCATTGCCTTGGAGAGTGCTAGCTGGCATTATCCAACATTGTATGGGGGAGCATGCTAACAGCTGAGCATTACAGACAATTTCCATGTAGTGCTTGATGCTCTACCTTGGCCTTCTTTTATTTACTAGCACAGATGCAGCCAGGAAAAACATAATGCCTGGTGGTGTTATCTACTTGTCATGTTCCTACCCATAAAATGTTTGTGTGTCATGAATTGTGACTAACTGGTGATCTGCTTGCCTGTGTTGTAGGAACAGGGGCTGCATCCCATATGGCGTACTGAAAGAAAGTTGGCCTGTGGAGATGTCTTGGCATAATGTTTGGATAGGGGAGTTGTAAGGTCAGTGAGTACACTTCCCATTAGAATTTATGAGAAGGCAGGAAATACGAAGCAGCTTATAATAATAACAATACAGTTACTCTTGTTTCTATTTCTTTCTCTGAATGTCTTAGCTGAAGGAAAAAGATCAAACTGATTCCTGCTTTCCTCCCAAATGCTGGCTGGATTGTGGGAACGCACAGCACAGCACAGATGAGATCAGGCCTCTCATGCATTTACACGAGACATTCCCTTTCCTAAAACAGTCACAGCCAAAATAGGTCATTGGTGGCGTTCATCCCACCTGGCCTTAGAAAGTCACAGTGCAGCTGGGCTAGATCCCCTCCATCCTCCCTAGGGCCAGCAACAGGAAACAAGAACTTTTATTTGTCACTCACCAATCTATTCTGGCCAACCAGGTTCCAATGAGATGAATTGCATCCTAAAGGATGTGCTTGTTTTGTGTTGTTTTTTTTTTTTAACCAGTGTTTGTATGGGGAGATAGGACAACTCAACCAGAGGGAAATACCTACAGCTGTTCAGGTAATTTCAAGGCATGAGGACCTCATGAGGTTCACCTGGGCCCACTGCTAGAGCCTAACTAGGTCTCTTTGGATGGTATCCCGTCCCTCTGGTGTGTTGACAACACCACACAGCTTGGTGTCATCAGCTAATAGCTATGGTTTGTATCACTCTCACAACCTTAGGAAAATAATGAACCTAAGGCTGAACACAAGCAAGAAAGTCTTGCGGTCTTTCAAGTGAGGACAAGAGAGCTGATGCTGGAGTTGTACTCTGCTGAACAAGAAAATTCCCTGGTGAGGGAATGGTGGGTGGAACAGCTTAATTCGATGCAGGCAGCTGAACCTGTGAAGTGTCAGAATGCGGGTAAGGAAACTGGGAAATTATAAAGGCAAATTGAATGCTCTCCAGGTTGCTGGAAAGAGTCTTTCCCAGCTGACATCTGGGATTGCTTTGGGAATCAGAGCTGCAGACTGGCTTCTGGCTTCCCTCTGGCCTCTGCCCTGACAGGTTTTTGAAGGGCACTTGGGGGATGTCATTTATATAGGGGATATCATGAAGCTGAGGCAAGTGGTCACCATTTCCTCAGCAGAGGAGCTTGGAGATGTATAGTGATACAGGAAATGGGCATTACATCTTGTAAAAATAAAAGCAGGAAAGCTTTCAAATACCTCTTTTCTGTAACTTGGGGGTGGAAGAATCTGGCTTGGACAGCGAAACGCTAATGGTTTTAGTGAAGAGAAAGATGGCAAGGTTGGTCCTGCTTTCTCTGTATATATCTGGTTGGTCAGAGATGTGATGGATGCCCGACCCCTGGAGATGTTCAAGGTCAGGCTGTATGCAGCTCTGAGCAACCTGATGGAGCTGTAGGTGTCCCTGTTCATTGCAGGGGAGTCAGACTAAATGACCCTTAAAGCTCCTTTCCAACTCAAATGATTCTATGATTCTGTAACTGGATGTCCTTGAACATCCAGCTTAGCTCACATGGGTGCTGAACGGAGACATTTCAGAAGTCAAAACTGAGAGGTGTGGCTGGTGTCTGGTCCTGCTACCACATCCATGCCAGAGGTTTTCCCTCTCATTCCTGCTCTTGCAGCTCTGGTTGAGGATAAATTCTCCACTCAGCAAGCCCACACATGTAATCCTCTTACAAGCAAACATTTTGAGCTTATAGCTGACAACAGGCAGTTACCACAAGCCTGGAATCTGTTTGGCTGTGCTAAGTAATTGCAGCCCCATTTATTGGTTGGAATGGTGTTTTTGTGGGAATAGCTGGTGTAGAGTTTTTTTCCTCCTCTTGGCACAGAAGACAAGAGGAAGCTGCGGTCCACATGTGAGGTTTAGCTACTGGTTCACAGCGTAGGTCCTGACCACACCCTGCCCTGTGGGTTGGATTCTCAGAAGAATGTAATACTGTGATGTGTCCAATTGCAGAAATAGGTGTCTGACTTGACCACTGCTCAGCAAAAACAGGCTGAAGAGACTCTGACTGAGCTGCTGAATGCTTGTGGGCAACTCATTTCACCTCTCCATTCCTCAGTTTCCTCCCCACCTCTTCCTTTTCCTGTCTTGTCTCGCTGGCATGGAAGCTGTTATTTCAACTGGGATACTCGTGTTTATACAGTGCCTGGCAGACAGTCAGCCTAACACTTCCCTCAGGCAGCCTGCTAGCCTAGAGGAAGCTTTTGTGTGACATTTTAGTTTAAGTTTTAAAAAGACCTTGGGGTGGGAGCGGGAGCACCTTCATAACTTTTCTTTAGAAGCATCCAAGAGTTGGTTTTTTTTCCTAAGTGTACTAATGATTCACAGCAGCTGAAATCTGAAGGTCTTCCTTGCATGTGAAAGTTTCTAGCAGCTCACTCTGCTACCCTGATTGGCTGACCAGCTGCTTGGACATGCTAGCAAACTGATGTCAGTATCATTTTGGGTGATAAGGATATTTTCTCCACTGCGTCCCAAGGAGTGTCTGGACAGAGGTGTGTTATGCTCATGGCTATATGTGGCCAGTCCATTGGCATACATGTGTTACTCTTCAACTGGTAAGACAACATCTGCTCATTGGTATCAGTCTGAAATCCATTGCAAAAGCTGCCCTCTGCCTCCCTTCTCTCTTGGAAGCTTACTTTCTTGCTTCCTTGCTATGCTCTCTTTTGAGCTGAGACATGCAGACCCAAGTTCAGCAGAAAGGTTCTTGCTTTCCACAAGCATTATATTGGCTCAATGGCTTGCAAATCCCATAAAACCTCCCAGATGTCTCATTCCTGAGTGGGTGGCACAGGCTTAGCTGTTTGAAACACAGCAGGAATCACACAACTCTGGGCATGCAATAACAACCCTGTTCCCCACTCTGTTGAGGGCAACATGGAACAGTGGTACATGATCAGGAGAAGGGAAGCAGTGAGAAATTCCCTGGAACATGTTGCCTGGAGATGTGGATGTCCCATCCCTCAGGACACTCAAGGTCAGGCTGGATGGGGTTCTGAGCAACCTGATCTAGTTGAAGGTACCCTGTTCATTGCAGGGAAGTTGGACTAGATGATCTTTTAGGGTCCCTTCCAACTCAAATGATTCTGTGATTCTATGGAGGCAGATGGAGGTAGAGGAGGCTGGCAAGAATGTTGATTCCATGTGCCCAGGGTGATACTGAAGATAAGAGCTGTATGCCTGCTTTGTGGGCCAGGGGAGGTTGGTGGCTAAGAGCAGCGCTGTGTGTGCTGGGGAATGTGGGACAAAGAGGGGGCAGAAGGGCAGCTCCTCTACCACATGTCATTGCCATGCATGTGTTAAATTATATACAGTGGTGTTTTAGGAACTTTCCACCATCACATCCCCCTTGCAGCTCCAAAGGGACCTGGCTCTGCATACATCTCTTTGTCTTTTCAAGAGCAGGGTCAGAGAAAATGAACTATGAATCTTTCATTTCCATTTTGCTGTCAATGGAGGTGTCTCAGGTCAAATTTTATGTCCATTGGGATATATGATGATGGTGATACGTTAAACCATGTCAAAGCAGTGCAAACCCAGCCCACACTTAGCCAAGTTTGTCATCAGTCCCAGGGAACATAACCTTCTTCATTGCAGATTTACTTTTTTTGCAACAGCCATTCAAAAGATAGCATCACAAGATAATAACCATAAGATAAGGGGAGCATGGTGTGTATGGATAGCTGTAGGAAAACAGATTTTAATTTCTTTCCTTAGGCTAAGCTGCCTTTCCAAGAGTGTGCATCACTTGTTCCTCACTGCTCTGTGTTTTCAGGGAGGAGAGCAGGGGTAGGAGGCAGGAGGGGAGAAAGGCTGCATTTCTCGCTGCCTGGAGAACTTCTTCAGCTCTGAACAAGTATGCTGAGCAGAGCCCCTCTGACATCATGCCTGGTGGTGAAAGGGCTGCAGATCTGCCCATGGAGGCAACTGGTCCTTGGAGAGGGGTGCACCCTCTGCCTCCAGCCAGGGCAGACAGAGAACAAGCGAGGAAGGATGATTTCTCCCTATTTAGTGGGCATGGTGTTTGGATGGACTAGATGATCTTAGTGGCTTACTCCAGCCTTAATGATTCTATGATTCTATTTCTATGGCCAACTATGAGTGCTGCAATCAGCTTGCCTCAGCAGCAGCCTCAGAGCTAGCATGACATGCTGGAGAAAAGAAACAAGTGGACAGGGGTGTTTGCTTGACAACCTGAAATTGCATACAGCTCTTTCAAGTGTGAAATCCAGCGTGATGACTGTAACTCTGCTGTAATGGCAAAGGAGTCAGAGACTGGTTCCCATCAAAGACTTTCAAGGCCACAGAATTTGGTTCCTTTACTGGCACCATTTACTTCAGCAACTCGTCATCTGTCTTCAAAATGCACACCTGAAGACACTCAAAAGGCAGATGGAAAGGAATAACTTGTCTGGACTGCACTACATGTTTTTTTTTTTTTTTCAAAGAACCCAATGCGTGAGTTCTTTTGTGAACAAGGAGAGAGAGAGGGAGGAAAATAAGGAAGGAAAGGAAGAAGTGAGGTTCAAAGGAAGGAAGACAGGGAGGGACAGAAGGAGAAAGGGACAGAAGGAGGAATTATTTGGGGGAAGAAAACTTTTCACAGTGATTTATTGTCATAAGCATGCCAGTCCTCGAGCCTCTGTGCTCTCTGAAAATGTAGCTGGGAGCTGCTCAGGTGGGAATCCAACCCCCCCCACTCTTTATCAGCACAGCCCATGGGAAACAGTATGAAGCCAAGGCTAAAATGCCACCAAGTCATGACTCTTTGGAGCACTGAGGAAGCATGCACTGTGGGTGGTGAGAAAGTCTGAACTTAGGAAAGGCTCCTATGGAATAGATGTGAAATGGACTTGTTTTAATCACTTGCTGCCTCTCCAGTCTCTGTAGTTCCTTTTTGCTTGAATTTCTTCCCTCTGGCTCCATTCAGCCGCAGGAAGCAGCAATCACAGCCCAGCACACTTTTTATTTCTTTATTTTTTTTTAATAAACTTTATTCTATATTACAAATAGTTTTTTTTCCTTGTTTTTTTTTTCTTGTTTTGTTTTTTTATTATTTTTTTGTTTTGTTTTTGTTCTGGACTGCAAAATAGGAATGCCTTATATTTACATACACAGGTATACAATTAATTATAACAAAGGTACAGAAGCTTTGCCTTTACCAAGTAACAATGGGATTCCAATTTAAATAGTATATTTTTTAACTAGGATCAATTCAAAGAAAATCAAACCATCAACAACAACAACCTAAAAAAAAAAGGGATCCCAACCTCCTTTCTAATGCTGTCTTGACATCTCTTTGAGGCTGTTGGTAACACTGTAGTGAAAGGATATGTCTTTACATTGATTTTTGTACTTAAGGTGGAAACCTTAGCAAAAACAGAGAATGAGACTTCTGGGTTCATGTGTACATCCAAGACACAGGGTCAGACACTAGGAAGGGCCTGTCTGGTGGCATTAAATAATCCAGTTGCCTCTCATCTAGATTCCTTGGGGAAAATGCTGGGAGCGTTTAGCTAGCACCTAATCTCTGCTTCCTTACCCCACCCTGGGCTGGAAAGTGGATTTTCTCCAGGGAATGGGGAAAGAGCAGTGAAGAAATTTTAAGTAACACCAAGTTTCTTTAAGATATTTAAGACAGGATGTCAAGCTCAGACGTGTGCCTTGGTTTCTCTGGCTCTTGTGTTCCAGTCTGCTTGAAAGTGAACAGCATCCTCTCCTGCTCAGAAATACTGCCCTCACAGATTCAAACCACGCCAGCAAGAGAAGGGGATGTTGAAAGAGCCTAAATGTCCTGCTCCCCCCATTTTCCATAAGCAGGTTGACTTTGCTGAGCTTCCCTGCATGCTTCTCTTTGCTGCAGGTGTCTTTGAGGTGATCTGGTTCCAAGCAGAAAGAAATTCTTGAGGTAAACTCTCCACTTTTAAAACAGAAGATTAACAAACAAAAAAGGAACAAACAATGACAATGACAACAGAAATCACGCATGTAACAGATTGGTTGGACTAAGCAGCTTTATATCCTCTGTGGTTTGTTGTTGTTTGTTTGTTTGTTTGTTTGTTTTTGGTAGTGGCTTTATTCTTTCCAACTGTAATCCTTTTTTTTTTTCTTTTGTCATTCTTTTGCATATTAATTAATTGCCATAAGCCACTGTGTCCTTGGGTGCTTCTCTAACAGTGCAGAGAACTGAGAAGTCCCAAATCAATCGTGGTTGACCAGCTCTGTTTTCAAAGCATTCTCTGCATAACACTTATCCTCCATAGGACAAAACAACGCTCAGAGGGGAAGGTACGTTGCACAGTGGCAGACATGAGGGACAATTGCAGAACACTACGGACTCAACTATACTCTGAAATGGAGACAAAGCTGGATGCAAAGCAAGAAAACTCAAGCTGTGAATGGCCAGGAGGCTGAGGTTCACACCATGACGTGGAGCATCACTTGATTTTCAGTTGTCTGCTCCACAGCAAACCAAACTTGGATGGCAAGAGCTAGGGCAGTCCAAGATCTCCATCTGCCCCAGAGGACAATATTTATCTCATCAGATAACACAGACCAAATTGCCCTGGAATCACTGAGGTTATGCCAGTACCTCTTTACCCAACAGCTGTCATGGTAAGGCCTGTGCCAACAAAGAAACACAGTTTGCTGTGTAAATAATCAAATCCATTCCTGGGCTCCCTAGTCAACCCAAGAGAGGAGGTTACCAGGGGCTTACAGGCATTTAGACAACAGCAGTTATTCAAGAGCTGGATTTTTGTACTGATTTCCTCATTCAAGGGTGGAAGATAAATAAACTGGGTCTCCTGAGTGTAGTTTCTGGTGAGTCACCAAAAATCAAAAGAAACCTAGTGGGGCCAACGTGCACATTTTTAAACAGAGAACCTCTATCCAGCAACTTCAGCTGCAGGCTGAACCAAGAAGAAGAAAGGACTATCAATGACTGATGAGGTTACAGGTAGGTGCTTATCTGGTCATGGCATCTTCCTCTATTAGCAATGGCCACTGCTCACCCAGAGAACAATACATTGCTATGATGGAACAAACCTCTTACATGCTAGAGCCTGCCCCAGGAGTTTTAGAAGTGGGACCAGTTTTCTTCCTCTTTGTCATTCCCTTTACAGCATGAAGCTACTTATCCAGGCTATCAGATACGTCTGCTTCATGAGCTTTTTCTGACTACTGGGAAGGGTGAAGCATGACTTGTATTACTGATGCCTTGGTGATGTGAGAGAAGAGTTCTGGTCATCTCCAGCAGTCCAGGCTTTTCTTTGTTTATGTGATAGTCGTTGGACTCAAGGGTCCTTTGTGCAGACACAATTGTATGTCCCACTAAGAGAAGCCCTGGAACTCAGTCCTTTCAGGTTTTTAGACTTCCTTTGGATGAGCATTCCACACAGTGGTATTTCTTCTCAAAGCTCTTCATATTCCACGTGAAAATACAGGTCTGCATTTTGTGTTGTGGCTTACTTTAAAACAATTTTGCTCTTGGCATTATCTGCTTTTTCTTAGGTTGCTACACCATAGGTATCCCAGCATTTAGCTAATATTGCCCAGTGAGGTTGTGAATGTCCCCTCCCTGGAAGCTGAATGGGACTGTGAGCAACCTGGTCTAAGTGGGAGGTGTCGCTGCCCATAGAAGGTGGGGCTGGAACTAGATGACCTGAAAGGTCCCTTCCAACCCAAACCATTCTGTAATTCCATGTACTGTTTGGGTTGGATTACTCAACAGTGAGAGCAGCCGTGGATTCCTATAACTTTATCAATCAGTTTTTCAATAGCATAATTATAAATAATAAAAACAATAATATGATTCCCTTGTCTTTTTCCCTGTAATGCACAAGATCTGGAAACTTCAGTAAGCATTTCAATTAAAACAAATACCAATCTGAATTCTGCTGGTAAATTCTCTTCATGTTGAAACTGCTTTTTATGTTGTCTAGTGTTGAGTGGTATGGCAAGACAACTGCAGTGGCTAAGATGGAGAAAATTGGCTTAAGCCCAATGGAGCAAGGCTGGTGTATGTCATGCTGGACCAAATCTTCAAATATATTCAGATCAGAGTGAAGCTTGGGAAGAGAAGGACTGATGTGTGTTAGGAGATGAAGATGCCCCACATTTCTCCTTTTTCCTAGTTCTCACGTGCTGTTTGTTCAAGTGCTACCAATCTCTAACACCTTCTTCCAGATAACTTTTCACACAACTCCATTTACCGGATGTCTCAGTCTGCAAAAGGACGTGACATGATGGATTGTGCCTCAGCTCACTGTGGCACTGATGGTGAATGCACTCACAAAGAGGACATGGTATATTGCAGAGTGGTTCCTCAAACCTAGCCATGAATTCCCGAGCAAATTCTGCAGTGGAAAAAACTCTGCTCTTTGAGTAGGACCACAAGGAGTCTTCACACATTCTCTTTCCATATTTCTGATGGTACTGAAAGTGCCAACATTCATTGTGTTCATTGCAGTGTTTGAGAAAAAAAATTAAATGTCAGCCTATTATCTGGTATGTTTTGGATACCAGGAACCTGTCTGTTGACTTCTGGGAGTTTTGACTCCTGTTCTTACTGTGGGGCTTGAAAACTAGTGTGAAATACAACTCACACAGCACACTTTTGATGAAACTTGTGGTAAGGTGAGGAGTTATGGGGTAACAAGGCAAAGGAAGAGAAAAAGAACCCATCCATGTCATAGTAGGGCTCATTCTTCTGCTTGTGTCTTTGTTTTTAATTGTATTTTACATGCATTTAGAAAAATAATTAGCTCAATAGGAGAGGATGGGAAGAAAGATGCCGAGACCTCTCATAGACTGTAGTAGATGCTGGAACAGTGGATGGAAAGGAGGAGGACACCAAATTGGACAGAGGACAAAGCCCACACATTTACACCACAATTCTGGACCATTTTTCCAAGTGAAAACCAAAACCAGCTTAAGCACCAAAGTTAAAAAAGTAAATGAAGAAGGAAAACAAAAAGGAGGAGGAGATGAAAGAGAATCAAAATACAAAATCTTCTTTCAAATCCTGGGGTAGGAGAGAGAAGAGAGTTGAGAACAAAAAGGAAATGCCTAAATGGGAACTCGGGAGGGATTAAATACCAATCTCATGGCACTTCCCACTTCCCCTAAGTGTATCATTCTCAGTGTCTCTGAGGTGTTTAAGTTTTTCTTGAAATATATGTATATATTTTTTTTACAGCTGAAAAACTCTGTACCAGCAAGAAGAAATAAACCAGCAACAGTGGAAAACAACCATAATAAAACAAAAACACAGCCCTGAAAACATCAAAAAGAAGCAAGGTGAGTCTCAGATTTCCCCTGTGGTGTTCTCTGACTTCAGTAACAGTGCAGGATTACACCAGTTCACTTTGATTTCTTTTTTCTTTTTCTTTCTTTTTTTTAACAGCTTCTTTTTCCTTTTGTGTGCGCATGTCCAGGCAGTACAGCCCATCACTCATAACCACTTCCCTCCAAGCCAGCTATTTGTCCTTAGACTCCTACCTTCCAGCTGTGAGTACAAGGCATGACAATAGGGTCCATATTTATCTTTCGTGGCACTTTGTTTGTCAAAACCTTTGGTTTCTTCCTTTTTTATTTTTTTTATTTTTTTATTTTTTTATTTTCCTTTTTATGTACTTATAAAAAATATTGTGTTTGTGTTGCTGTTGCAGTTTTCTTACCACTGGCTCTGGTGGGACATTTACCCCACTTTCACAGCCATAATCAATGGATCTGGAACATGCCCCAACATTACAAAATGGATCAACAAAACCATGGCAGAGCCAACCCAACCAAACCAAATCATCCCCATTGCGCAGGCCTCTTGAAAATGCTGAGATGTCCATAAGGTGCATGATGAGTCCATCAGCTCAGCAATCAAACAGAAAGCAAGCAAAATTAAAAAGGAAATAACGCACACGCACACACAGATACACACACACACACACACACGCACAAAATAATAATAATAATAAAGAGAAAAATGTCTGGGGTTTTAAAACCAAGACGTGTCCCTAAGTTTGCTGTTTCAATATGAATCTTGTGATATTCTCCCCCCACACATGCACCCAGTTTTGGACTGCTGTTCTTTAAATGTTTTTAGAAAGACTTGCTTACGTGTGTATGTTTGGCTGAATGAAATCTGCTTGCTATCAGACCCCTGCTTTCACCACTTCCTTCTTTACACACGCTTATGAGCCATTGCTCTGAAGAGGTTCAGGTTTGCTAGCAAGAGGCATGAATAAAACCAAATACACTTGTTCCATAATCAATTTACACACCCTGTCTTTACCCCCTCATCTATCCAGGTGCAAAGTAAACCAAGGCTGTAGCTTGGAGGATGGTGAAAGATGGATGAGGACTGATTCTTCATTGCATGATGCCAATCCTCCACTTGCTAGTGAGCACCATTCAGGTGAGATGAACACAGACCTGGCTTCTGCCTCTGTGGTATACCAGATCCAAGGTTTTCCAGTTTCCTCAAGGCTCTGCAGCAATGGTTCTCCCACTGCATTGAACCACAGTGTTAAACAGGCCAGCAGCTGCAGGAGAAACCAGCCAAATGCAGAAGGGATGCAGGAGCTCATTCCTATTTGGTTGGCATTGAAATAGACTGAGATGTAGTTCTTCTGGAGGAGCTGAACAGAGGAGAGAACGAGGTGATCACCCATCCTTGTCCTGTGATGACAATGATCTCTAAAGGGATAGGAAGTGCAAAGAGAGAGCAAACATGTCACAGTCAGCAAGTGTGCCTTCAACAAGGCCTGCTGGTTCCAGAATGGAAAAGAGCAAGGGCCAGGAGTTGGCACCAAAAGGCAAATGAGCTTACAATGGTTCACGGATCTCCAGAAAACATGCAGTTTGACTAGGAGTATCTAGATTGAAGAATATTTTGCAGTGTTTCGTTTGGGTTTCCTCCAAGATTTCCTTCCAAACTGTGTGATGATATTTCCTCTTCGGAGTGGCTTTGAAGGAAGCTTCTACCATCAGTCCTATGCACTACCTTGCTTCACGGCAAGCCTTTTAGTATCCTTCTGATATTCCACCAAAAAAAAAAAAAAAAAAAAAAAAACCAATAGCTTTGTTTCAGTTGTGGAAATAAAATGAAAAGAACAAACAGATTTAAATAAAACCCCTCTGGTTGTTTTTTGAGGCCACGCTCCTTGTCTGGAACAAAGCGAGACTGATGGTTCCTGCTTTCCAAGCTGAGGTGGGGACAAAGGAGATGCTGTGCTGTCCATTGCCAGAAGGAACAGAAACACCACCAACGGGATGCCACTGAGAAGAGAGAGCATTTTTGCAGCAGTGCTACAACCAACAGGACACAATGGGAAAGACGGAGGGGAACACAGGTCTCTTTGAAAAATAAGAATAACCATATGAATCACACAGGCAGGAGACTGTTGGTCTCCATCCTCCCTTCTTGACCCTTCTACTGCCCCAAGAGAGCAACTACACCGCTGTTTGCCCAGGCAGATAAGAGCCACAATGTTCCCACTCTGGACGGACCTGTGGCATTTTGCAGGGAGCCTTGGTGTTCCTCTCCCACTGGGTCCCTATCAAGAGATAGAGTTGCAATGGCTCTGCAGGAGAGGATCTTGATTTCCTCCTACCATTCAGGATCCCTGCAGGCAGGCTGCCTTCCCCTTGGGGAGACATTTAGTAATACTGAGTTCATTTCTATGTCCACTCCAGAGGCTACATCCCCAGGAGGGCAGTTAAAGCAGCATGACAGAAGTGACCTCTCGATTTCCCATCTGCAGAGTGGTGATGCAATGCTGGGGGAGGGTTTTGTTTTGTCTTGTTTTGTTTCTGTGGAATTGTTCTTCTTTTTTTTTTTTTTTTTTTTTTTTTTGTAGAACAAAGGCAGAGGGGAAGCTGTGAAAATGAGAGCTTCACCTGAATGTCTTGATATCCCCAGAGCCAAGATTCCTCTGCAATCTTTTCTTCTAACCCCTGGGGATTTCTCACTTTGTCCACAGATTTTGAAAGAGAAAGAAATGAGAGAGAGAGGAGTACTGTTCAGGTGACTCTGCTTACAGCCAATCAAAACTTGCACTTGGTAAAGATGATGATCTTGAGTGAGGCACGACTTGGTTTATCCCTCCCAGGGTGTCCCTGGCAGGACAGTTCTCAGCTGTCTATGCTCATGAGGGTTATGACTTGTTCAAGTTTGTAGGCAAGTTTCTGTTTCCCAGCTTGGTCATCTTGATCAAGGGCTCCGAGAATCTGGAAAAAGAGAAAGAAGTGATGTGGCTCTGTTTTTATATTTATTTCCCAAAACAACTAAGTCCAGTATCTTTCAACAACAGATGAGGGTTAATTTTCCCTACAGGTGAGCCCCAAACTTAGCTTAGATCATGCAGTGCAGGTCAGTCAGCCAGAAGGTAGTTAGGCAGGCAGTTTGGTGTCGATGTGCCTGAATGCAAACCTCTGCTTTGTATCTGATCAAATGGATTAGCATCTTGAAGCATCTTGATTAGCAATGGATTAGCATCTTGAATTATTTGGCAGATTTACTCATTACCTTGCCATGCCACTTCAGATGTTCTAAGGTATTTTATCTGGTCTTTGATACCTATAACATCTGTTTCATGTTTGATAGACCATTCTTGGGTGCTTTATGGTATTGTAATTGGCATTGGGCATATATGCCTCAACAACTTTTGGCCACGTGTGATGAAGAGTTTATGTAGGTCTTCTCTGATCATCAGCTAAAGCCAGTTAATTTTGATTGACCGATATAAGAAAATTACAATAATGGAGAATCAGATGGAAGAGCCCTTGGGAAACAAACAAACCCAGACTCTCCAGATCCCAGATTTTGCTTTTTATTCCCTAAATCTATCATCCCTTCATCCAGGATGAAGAAAGGCAGCCGTGACATATGCTGAGCTATCAGAATGGGTGGACGTTCCAAGGTTCTTACCTCCTCGCTGTACTTGCCAACGTAGGAGTATATTTCTGAGAGTGCACTCATAGTGTTGAACTCATTCATATGCATGCGAGACTGCTCAGCCAAGTATGCATTCATGTCCTGGTCACTGATTGCTGGCATTTTGGCAATGTCTGAATAGTACCTGAGAGAGAGAATTACAGGTGTTTCTTGAAGGGACAGAGCATGGAGACAAGAACAGAAAGCCATCAACAATAAAGAATAAACTCAACACTCTCAGGCTCTTCTAAAGCATCAGTGATATGTCTTGTCATACCCTTCTTTTACAGTGAAGGAGATGACTAAAACAGAAATTAGACTGAGCCACTATTCCTGAATAATAGATAAATGCTGTAATCACTCAACCCAATTCTGAGACTGAAATCCCAAAGAACATCTTGTTAACTTCATCCACGTTGTCAAAGAAGTAAGATGTACTGGTGTTGGACTCCTTTGTCAGGCATTCAAGGGCTTTGAACACCTCCAGTCCCACAGGGAAGTCCTCCTGGTCTCACTGCCCTCCAAGAGGTCAGGCTTTTGCTCCCACACACAAAACTTACCTTACATGCTTACTTGTGCCATTTATACTACTAGATTTGCATACATTTCTAAGATTATCCATCTCCTCCACTTAAACCAGTCTATCCCAGCAACAGCTATGCTGCTAGCGTTATATCACATTTGTGATCGGGGAAAATCTGTCTCTAGTTCAAGAGGACTGAGGCTTTATCCATTGGAGATGGAGACCTCCAGGACCACTGCCCATGCATCAGACTTTCTCAGCAGAGCAATGTCTCTTTAAGGAAGTTGCTATTTTTGAAGTCCTTCGTCCCCTGAGTAAGGCAGGTCTTGGAGGACAAGGTTTGCAGAAGGTAATCAGTCACTGTCACTCGCAGCTGTGCTCTGCTGTCAACTGGTTAATTAGACACCATCATTTACATTTTTAATTTCTGCAATTTGACATTTTGTGCACAAGGAAAAAAAAAAAAAAAAAAAAAAAAGGAGAGAGAGAAGAAAAAAAAGCCCATAGCTGCAGCAATCCACAAATTTATAATTAGGAGGCAGAGGGGACAGGGAGCCAAAAGAGCTGACAGGTGTCCTGTAAACAGCATCGAGACACCTGCTGAGATGGAGGCTGCCTTCCACTGCAGAGAAATTGGATGCTGAAGTGCTGTATGATAAGGATCCTTCAGACATACAAGTGGGAAAATACTCTCTACGACAGTGAGAGGAGCAGCTGCAGAAGTCTCCTGTGAAAAACAACAGAGTGCAAGAGCACTGGGAGGAAACCCCTCCACACCAGAAAGCTCCAGTGTGGCTTCAGTCTGATTTCATGCCCCACGGTCCCATTCTCATTGATTGCAATATGTTATTCTCAGTTATTATCCTGGTTTTGCAGAGAGATGGGCTGATGTAAACCTCAGTAGAGAAAGGCACAGAAGCCAGAGGTCTTTCTGCCATCTCTGTGCATAGCCTTCCAGCCTGACTGCTTCCAGATCTAGACTCAGTTTCAACAGAAAATCTAATGCAAACCTCATAAATTGTACAGCAGCTTCCACCATTCACAACATTACTCTTCTTGGAGACAGATCTTCGTGACTTCTGGGTTCAGGAAAAGCCAGAAATCCCATTCTAATTCCGTCCCTTGCTCTAACTATTGCTAAGTCCTAGTACTTCAATAATGAGTGGTCCAAGCTTCATTTTATTTCATAAATTGACTAACCCCCAACCCCAGTTGGGCCTGAACAGCTGTGTGAGAGGATAGGAGCCAACTGGAAACCCATGAGAAGCTGTCCTACAGAACTACCTCCAGTAGGAGCTGGTGAGCAGGATGAATGGAAATTTCTAGACCTTTACCAATCCCAGCAAATTCAAACAGCCTCAAGCATCAGAATATAGACAGAATCAGACCTATTCTGCATATGCTTCTGACAAGAGGAAGTGTTAGGGAACTGTAGAATCCATGAGAGTGTTGTTTCAGGATCCTCAAGGCACATTACTGAGAACCCTGGAGTCTTACAGCCAAAACACAAGGTGTGCCCTGGCACTCAAAGGAAACTACATTCATGTGCAACAACACATTTCATAGACCTTTGGGGAAGCAAAAAGAAAAGAAAGCCTGCAGTGCAGTGAAATGCACTGATTTATGGTGCCTAAGAAGAGCCCATGGAGAAGAGCCCAGTTCCTTACGAATATTGCATAGGCACTCTCCTGCTGGATGAAATGAAAAGTGAAGGCGATTGCATCACAACAAAAATAAATAGGGCTGGTGGAGGAAAGCAGTATCACTGTGCTCTATTTTCCAGTCTGGTTCTTGCAACCAGTTGAAATGTTCCTTCATCTAATGGAAATGGGATAGTGGGTGCAGGGATGGGAGCTTCCTAAAATGGAAATACAGGCACACTTATGGTCAGCTTCTCCAACTTCCTCATGTCTCCCCGTCACTTGGTAGCAGTGCTCTCCTGGGTCTGTGACCCACAAAGGTCTGAAAGCTTCTGAGTCCCTTTCCCAGCCCTGCAGAGAGATTCTCCCAGCGACATGAAATCCCCATGATTTATGTGAACAACAAAGAACAGCATACAGTGCTCCCTGAAGGAATGGACAGGATGCAATGATTTGAACTTCAGGTGTTGTAGGCTTTCTTTTCTCTCCAACCGTGGCAAACTCTCAAGCTGTGATTTCAGTGTGCTCAGTTCACAGCCTGTCACCCAATGCCACACCAAAGTGTCCCATCTCCCTCAGTTTACCTCATCACACAGCTGTGCAGTACTTTCCCATTAAGACTGCAAACCAAGATAATGTGGAAGTGGTGAAAAAAAAAAAAAAGGAAAAAAATGAAAAAGCATGTACCAGTAATGAAACCTGTCTGCTAGAACAGGAAGAATACATATAATCTCCTTTCATCAGAGCTCTGCGATGGACAAATGATTTATTTATGCAGAAGTGTTTCTAATGAAGCCATCATTATGCTATCGAAAGAAATTATAAATGTGTATATTAAAGCATCCTAGCAGGGAGATGACAACGTTCCTGCTGAGTCTTTATTTACTTTCTATTTGAGCCCAGATCCTCAGAGGTGCTTAGGGTCTCTCTTCCATTTGCATACTTCTAATGCCTTCAAAACCACCGTGAAGCTGTCACCAAATCCCACAGGTCCTTGAATTTTCACTGCCAGCATTTGTAAGACTGTCTGTGTACTGTTTTCCTTTTCCCTTGTGGCTGACAGCTTTCACACTAAAGCTAAAATATGAGGCATTGCAGGGGAAGATGCTCCTCAACAATGCAGCTCCTGTGGATACTCCTAAGCTGATCGCTTCTGGATCAGGAAAGGACCTTAGAACCACATTTGTGGTGTCCCATAGGGGTCTGTCCTGAGATCCATACTCTTCAACATCTTTATCAGTGACATAGTTGATGGGATCAAGTGCACCCTCAGCAAGTTTGCTGATGACATCAAGCTGACTGGTGTAGTTGACATAACAGAAGGAGGGGATGCCATTCAGCAGGACCTTGACAAAGAGGAAAGGTGAGCCCATGTAAACCTACTGAGGTTCAACAAGGCCAAGTGCAAGGTGTTGCGCTTGAGTCAGGGCAATCCCAGATGCGAATACAGACTGGGAGAACTCCTTGAGAGCAGCCCACAGGGTGGATGAAGCCTGAAGGAAACCACAGGCCCGGAGAGGCCCATGGTGGAGCTTGATATCCCCCTTTAGTCCATGCAGAAGCACGTGAAGATCAGCTGGTGGAGAAGCCCATGGTGGAGCAGGTGAATGTGGTCTGCAGGAGGCTGCAGCCCATGGAAATCCCCCACACGAGCAGGCCCTGGGCTGGAGCTGCAGCCTGTGAAGAGGAATAGTCCACGATGGTGGACGAGGCTTGAAGGAGGCCAGAGCCTGTGAATAAGCCCGTGGTGGAGCAGGCTGTCCCCTTATAGCTCATGGGGCACCATGCAGAACAGATCTCCTCATGCATCCCATGGAGGAACCCACAGTGGAGCAGATGGATGCGGCCTGACAGAGGCTGCAGCCCACAGAATCCTCCCTTCCATGAACAAGCCCATCTTTCTCATCCTGTCTTTGTAAGAGAGGTGCCCCAGTCCTCTGATGATCTTCACGACCCTCCTTTGGACCCTCTCTAAAAGCTTCACATCTTTCCCATGTTGGGGCTTCAAGTCTGGATGCAGTACTTCAGGAGCAGATCCTGGAGTTGCAGCCCATGGAGAGGAGCCCATGGTGGAGCAGTCCACTCCTGTGGCAAGGACCCACATTGGAACATTTCTTGAGGAACTGCAGCCTGTGGGAAGCCCACAGGGGACCATTTTAGGAAGGACATCATCCTATTGCAGGGACCTCATGCTGTAACAGGGGCAGAGAGTGAAGTGGCAGAAATGGAACATTATGGACTGACCGTATTCCCTCTCCTTCTCATGTGGAGGAGGTAGAAGATGATGGGAAGGTGTTTTTAGTTTGCTTTTAATTTCTCTCTGATTTGGCCTATGCAGTAATAGGCAATAAATTACATTTATCTCCCTTATGCTGAGTCTGTTTTCTTCATGACGGTAATTGGTGAGTGATGTCCCTGTCCTTATCTCAACCTATGAGCTTTTTTCATCGTATTTTCTACTGCTACTCTTTTGACAAGGGGGAGTGAGAGAGTGGTGTTGTAGAGCTTAGCTGCCCATCACTGTGAAACCACCACAGATACATATCGAAAGATCCTTTACATCTCAAGTTTCCCTTAAATCACAGGGGGAGACTGACTTCTTACCTCAAGGCTGCTCATTCTCTGATGTGCCAGGGAAAATTTGTTTATTAAACCAGAAACAACGAAAGCCTCAAGAAACTGGGAGGAATCTCAATGCCCAGAGGTATGATGGATGCCCTGTCTCAAGAGATATTCAAGGTCAGGCTGGATGGGGCTCTGTGCAACCTTTTTTTTACCTGTAGGTGTCCCTGTTCATTGCAGGGGAGTTGTACCAGATGACCTTAAGAAGTCCCTTCCAACTCAAATGATTCTATGGTTCTATGAATCTGTAATGACCCTTGCTCAAGCACATCAGCAACTTGCATGGGTGATGGGAGGATCACTAGGCCGTATAGATGTGACCATTACCACAGCAGCACACCCCAGCCTGCATGAGCAAGACAGCCCATAGCAATGGGAATAGCAATGATCCCTCTTAGCCTCAACAAAACAATTGTTCTTGTTACTTAAAGAAGCTCAACTTTCTCTGGGAAGTTTCTGCTTTGATTTTTTTAGCTTGTTTGGTTTTGTCTCGTTTTCTTTAGGAAAGCAATACCACAGTGCCTTGGGAATGCATCTTGCCCTCTGTCTGGGGGCAGGGCAGGGCATTTGCTCTTCTCTTCATCACCAACTATAGAGGCTCTTTCGTGGTGCTGCTTCTCAAAAATAACTGTGCCTGCTGCCACTCGGTAGCTCATTAACTCATCAAAGTGAAGAGAAAAGCCGTGTTGCCAATGATTTTTCTGCAGTCTGAAATTTTCCAGCATGAGATGTAGTTTAGGCAGCTTAGCATGGAGCTAATTGCCTTCCAAAAGATCTTTTTGTCATGGCTGTTGTTGTGCCGTCGCTGGGTTGGGACTGCACTCATTAATAATCATTTTAGCATATGAAAAGCTTGTAACGAATCCATGTGCTGCAGACGGCAGACGCAATTACAACAATAACATAATTAGGGTTATGCAATAGCCGGCTGTATCTGGACCACTGAAGGAGGAAGAAATGTATGAAAGGGATATAGTGGACTACTATAGCAGACAATGGCTGAAGGAAAACAAGCCTGATCTAGCTGTAGATGTCCTTGGTCATTTTAGGAGAGTTGGACTAGATGACATTTAAGGGTCCCTTCCAATTTAAACAATTCTATGATATGATTCTATGAAAGCTTGGGAACAACCTAGTGGCCAGTTCTCTTATGGGATCAAGTGAAGCAATGCAAGAACATGTCAGTCCTTCTGTTGATAGGGCATGACAGCTTTACTTTGCTAGGAGGCATCTAAGCTGCAAAGTCTGTGTTCATGCTGATTCAGTTACAGGCAGCCACAAGACTGTGTTACTTCAGATCGATCCCATTTGAGAGCAAGGTTCAAGGCCAAGCTGCTGGACACTAATTGGACGGTGGCATGAACAGCATGACAGCAAAGAAAAAGGATTTTCTTTTGCACGTGCATGGTTTTTCCTGCTGTTTTTTTGTCTTGGAATAAACGACAGAGAATGGGTGGGCAGCACTGAGTCAGTGGCTGAAGAGTGAATTGGTAGCTTCTCCAGGAGAAGAAACAGTCTGCAGCACTCTAAGTGCAGAGCCTGTATGGGTCTGAGGTTGTACCCTCTGAGTACAGACACATTTCCATTTTGCTTGCTGAAAATTGTACTATGTAAGAGAAGTGTAACACTGCAGTGAGAAATATATCAGGCAGGTTTGTTGTTTGGTTTCATTTGAGACAAAAAGTGAGGGAACAAAAATGAACAGACTTCATGTACAACAAAAGCCGCTGAAGAGAGACAGGGAATGAGCTGTACCCCATGGTCCTGGGGATGCAGTGAGATGATGGCCAGGGCTTTAATTAAAGCCAGGGAGATTATTGGCTGACCAACAGGGAAAACACTCTGATGTGAAGGAGAGGGAAGCACAGGAGCAGATTGCCCAAGGAGAGCAGAGTCTTGATTGTTGGAAGACTTTAAGAAAATACGTCAGAAAGATGTGAGACAGAGCTGATCCTGCCCTAAGGCAGGAGCTGGGCAGGCTGACCTGAGGCCCATTCCAGCACTGTTTTTTATGATCTCTACAGACAACATCCTTTATCCTTGACTGGAGCACCTGTCCTATGAAGAAATGTTGAGGGAATTGAGCTTATTTAGCTTGGAGAAGAGAAGGCTCCAGGGAGACCTCATTGTGGCCTTCCAGTACTTGAAGGGAGCATATAAACTGGAGAGAATGACTATTTACAAGGGCGGATGGCAATAGGCAAGAGGGAATGGTTTTAAACTGAGACAGGGGAGGTTTAGGTTAGATATTAGGAGGAATTTTTTCACTCAGAAGGTGGTGACGCACTGGAACAGGTTGCCCAAGGATGTTTGGATGCTCCATCCCTGGAGGCGTTCAGAGCCAGGCTGGATGTGGCTCTGGGCAGCCTGGTCTGGTGGTTGGTGACCCTGCACATAGCAGGGGGTTGAAACTAGATGATCATTGTGGTCCTTTTCAATCCAGGCCATTCTATGATTCTATGACCATTGGTATGCTATCTCTTTAGCCCTCTTTCTGTCAGGGAAAAGAGATGCACAAGACAGCTTTTAAAGTACAGCAAGGATTTCCAGTCGTCATTTGAGGCTCTCTTTTAAAGCCCTTGGAGTTCAAAGGTCACCTGGATGTATCTGTTAAAAATCTCACTGATTTACATTGTTGGGGTGTGTGCAGTGTATTGTATTGTACTAAACTGGTACATTTTGTCTTTGTCACCAAAAGTAGTTGAAAAATGGTCAACAGACCTAACTGGGAGAGTCCATCCATTGACTGCAGTCCTGATATCACAGGCTGAAAAGTGATGGAGGTTTAGATACCAAATAGGACCGGACTATTTATTCTGCATACTCCAAACAAGCTCCCACAACATTTTTGAAGAAGCTTAAGACTTTGACATCAGATGGTTAACACCATGCAAAACATGGTTACATCAATAAAAGGAAGGAAAAGAGATCACAAGCACAGGCTCTGTGTCCCAGTAGTTAGGTTTGGTAGTGTTTGTGTTCAGGTTAATATAATGAACTGCAGATGTTTTAACTCTGAATCCTATTGATAAGGTCACTTTAAACTTCTGAAACACGTCAAATCTATTTTGAATTTCCTTGATTAGAAGATTCTCAGAGTCTTAATAATATATGCAATGTCTCCATTGATGTCCAGTTTTTCTTTAAGGGACTATTTTTAACTCACACTAAGCAGCTAAAACTTGACCAAGTATCCACAGGGATGAGAAAAAAGCACCAGTTCCTCTTCTTGCAGCACTGCAGGTATTTTGGGCACCAGTGTGCAATGGAAAAACTCTGCCTTCTGCTTTTTGTGCTCTGCCCCTTTGCAGTCTCCTACATCCATGCCTCTGTGCCAGGCTTCAGTGGGGAATCATCGTATTGATTGTGATGCAGGCAATTAAATGGTGTTAATGAAGTTCAAACAAGTGTTATCATAAGCTTGGCAGCATGGAGAGAAATGAAAGGTCAGCCACAGCCCTTTGTCATCTTTTCAGTGTGGCACTGAATGCTAATGAGACAGTCACAATTAGAACAGGCTCCACTTTGTAATGCTTGGGGATTGCATCAAATGCTCCCAAGTTCTCCAGATTTCTGGGCTCAAAGGGGACATTTGAAGTAAACTTGAAAAGATGCAGATCTAAAGCTGCTCTAATGTAAATTCAGCAAAGCCTATGGAGTTTTACTAACAGAAGTCAGATGAGAATCTGGTCTATCTTTCCCATTTTTTCCCCTTTTTCTCAATAGACAAAATTATGATATTTGAAAAGCTGCCACCTTGTTTTAAAACCACAGAGCGACTTTTCATGGCTTCAACAAAAGCCAAATAGTCTGTCCCCATTTCCTGAGTTAATTCTCTTGCTTCTCTCATGCCTCATCTGCTGCCACAGGAATCCCAAGTTGTGGCTGTGCCTAGGTGCTTTTCAGTCATGCGTTTTCAAAGAGAAAGAGTCCTGATTGTGTCACTTGAATGCTGCACTTGTGTTTTACTGAAGTCAGGATATCTCGGTGAGTTTGCTTTCGCAGACAGAATCCAGCTCTGCTCCCAATAGCATTGAAAAAGACCGTTGAAATCAAACTCCTGGTTGACCAGTGTGTAAAGGTAGACCACTAGTGAGGCCAAAAACTGCATTATGTCTTTCCCAACATACTTTCATACTCTAAAAAGTTGGAAAGATATTTTGACGTGAATTGGAGACTGTCACTTACGTCTGCTGCTTACTCTGCTATTTCTTGTGCTAAGATAATTGCCAGCTTTGAGTTTTGTGAGTCCTAAAGACACACTCCACACTGAGGAAACAGTAGTTGCAAAGAGATGGCTTGGAGTAGCCCAGCTCAGCTGCCATCTGAACAGCCACATTAAAAGAGAAGAGTTGGCTTGTACTCTGGTGTGCCTTCAAGAAGGGTTACAATCCACTGCTGCCTAATTGCCCTCTTACAGATTCTTATTCATCAAATAAGTTCATTTGATTTCAGGTTCTTCTGATTTACTCAACCACATCTTAAACTTCCTGATGGAAAATCTTTTTATGTTATGATTCAGTCTTTGAAGAAGTCTAGTGGTCTTGAATGATGCTGCCTCCAGCTGGCACTGACTACAGAAATAACTCAAACCAGTACTGAAAGCCATTGGAGTACAGTTGCAGAATGGAGAAAAGGAATTCATTAACTCGAAGTAGAAATGAAATTATATTCTGTTCATTCTTAATAAGTTTTTCTTTGATCTACAACAGCATCCAGGTGCCACTGCTTTGAGACTGTAGCATTGACACACAAAAGCATTAATAGGGCAGAAGCTCTAACCACATTCCAAAAGTCACAGTCTCCCCTTGGGTTTCAGTTCAGTTTTTCAGATGTCACTGCAGATAATAACCCAATACATGCTGGGCCCAGAAATGCAGTGCTGTTTACTAGCAACAGAAGTGTTATGTACCTTGTTTGTTGCTCAGGAAAACTTCCAGAGAAATTCAACACCTATTGCTGAAGAGCATTGCGCAACAGGATTGAGCTCCAAAAAAATCTTAATATCCTGTCCTTCACTCACGTGTCAGTTCTTCACTAAAGCATGCTGTCTCCAAGGGTATAAAGTCAAGCAGAGTTGTAAGTAAGAAACTAGCCTTCACTGGTGACTGCTTTTCACACATCCCTCAAGCAGATGGCTCAGAAGGTGGGGATGGAGGGAGCATTGTTCCTCCCATTCTAAGTGAAGATCACATTTGCAACCACCTGAGGAACCTGAACATCCATAAGTCCATCGATCCCGATGAGAAGCATCCCAATCAGAGTCCCGAGGGAATTCGCTCATGTAGTCATCAAACCACCCTGGATGATATTTGAAAAGTCATAGCGATCAGCTGAAGCCCCTGGTGACTGGGAAAAAGGCTACTGCACACCCATTTTTAAGATGGGTAGAAAGGATGAACCAGGGGACTTCTGTCCTGTCAGCCTCATCTCTGTGCCAAGGAAGACTATGGAACATATCCTCCTGGAAGCTACACCAACACACATGGAAGAGAGCGAGCTGATACAGGACAAGCAGCATAGCTTCACCAGGGGCAGGTCCTGCCTGATCAACCTAGTGGCTTTCTACAATGGCGTAACTGCAACAATGGACAAGGGAAGAGCCACTAACATAATCTGTCTTGACTTCGGGAAGGCCTTTGACGTGGTCCCCCCGTAATATCCTTCTCTCCAAACTGAAAAGATATGGACTTGATGGGTGGACTGTTCAATGGAGGGGAACTGGTTCTGAGATGGTACTGAGTGGTGATCAATGGCTCAGTGTCTGGATGAAGAACAGTAATGCGTGTTGTCCCTCAGGGCTCAGTATTTTGGGACCCACTGTTGTGATAGGACAACAGGAGATGGTTTCAAACTAAGAGAGGGTAGATTTAGATTGGGTTTAAGAAAAAAAAATTGGTAAGATTGGATTACCATAAGATTACCATGGTAAGATTGGTGAAGCACTGAAACAGATGGTGGATGCCCCGTCCCTAGAGACACTCAAAGTCAGGTTTGACAGGGCTCCGAGCAACCTGATCGAGCTATAGGTGTCATTATTCATTGCAAAGGGGTTGGACTAAATGACCTTTAAAGGTCCCTTCCAGCTCAAATGATTCTGTGGTTCTATGAACCACCCACCAACTACTTACACCACACAGGTTACAGGAATATGACATCAGTGGGTCACTGCTAATGCAAATTTACTATTTCTAAATAAATCTCAAACACTTCTTTCCACCTATCCAGGTCAATCCAGCAATCAGTCTCAATACGTATCATGAAACTTGGACACAGTACTAGAAGTAGGTCATAATTAAGCAAGGTAGTTTCTAAGAGCCTTACAGGTTGCCTAGAAACGACATTTGCAGAAGTGTTTAACCACATCTAAAAATAATTGTCCGGACAAATCAGAAACCAATGGGAGCATTATTGTAAAAAATTCACCTCATACTGACTGGAGTACAGAGTTCTTTCATCAGCTGTGCTCTGCTTTCACAAAATTAGAGAAAACCTTACCCACCAGAGGAATTAGACTGGTTTACAGCACAGTATGTCTACAGTAACAAGGGTCTCATATTACCTGCACGGTGACATCAGTTTTAGACAATGCCTATGAAGTCAAACAAGACAAATCATTGCTGAACATGGGATGCTGTTGTACAGGAATGATCTGTAAGATAAACCCATCGTTGTATTTACAAAGCAGTGATCATTCTCCATCTGTGCAGTTTCCAAACCTGTCAATAATGCCAGGCGAGTGTGACGTTTTGGAAAACAAAATGCAGATCAGCTTCTGCAAGGCTTGCTCCAGCAGACAATATCCTGCTGAATGGAGTACAAGGTGTGTTATTATTTGTCCTGTAGAAAATCTTAGAGGAACTGAAATCCCTATGTACTGTAGGAATGGTTGTCTTAGTTGTATTTCCTGTAGAGTAGCTTTGTCAGACAGTGAACTTTAGTGCAGTAGACTGAACAGCAAAACTGCAGGTTCTTACAGATATGGACAAAATGCTCAGAAAGACTTCTGACCTTTCAGAAAGTACCTGCAGAGCTTCTGTCACTAATCTGACAATTCCATGATATCCAAAGCACAGAAGAGCTGCCATGGACAGCTACTGGACTCAGAGTAAGGGATGATAATTGTGTGACCCCTGAGATCAAGGCAGTGTGGGGACTGTTGCAATGATGCTGGGAGAAACAAACTTCGTCTTCTGGTCTGTACGGAAAGAGTAAGAAGTCCACATAGCTCACAGGACTCAGATGCAGTCACCTCCCCTTCCTTCCTCCTTCCCTCTTCTCAACAGTTTCTCCTCAAGAGAAACTATGATGGCAAACACCTTCAGTTCACACCTCTAATTAAATTTCCATATGTGTTGTAAGGCACGTGGGAATAAATGGCGAACATAGAGATTTCTACTTGGACATTAATCAAAGAAGAAAAGCCCAGAAGCAGCTACCAAACCCAGTACTGAAGATACCTCTTACCTCCGTCCATGAAGCAGGGCTTCATTTTACCACTTGCTTACGTTATTCCCATTTGTAGAGCCAAAACTCACCTTTCCACCCAGTTCTTGTAGCTGGGGATGTCCTTGGCATACAGAAGCTTATTGGAGGGTGAGTCTTTGCCCAGACGATGCTCTGAGGTTGAACAGGAGTCCATGAATGTCTGAGCCACTACAGAGAGGCAGGCATCTGTGATGCTGTTCTTGTGAATGTCAAAGACAAACTGTGGGTTCTTGATCATGTTAACCCAGAACCGTAATGGCAGGCTGTTGGAGGGGTGAGAAGTGTGGAAAAGGTGAGTCAGTAATTGAAAGTTTCATAAGTTTTGTCTTGTGATGTTGCAGAGCTGACTGGTAGATAGGAATTAAAGATCAAGGTATGGAGACAGGGATTCTGGGATATCAAATCTGTCATCGATATACAATAAATCTACGCTGTAGGGGTGTACATCTACCCTGTAGGACTTCAGTGTGGACAACAGAGTCACTTCAGGAATGAGTTTTGTCTCTGTTATCCTCACAGGCCAATTTGGTGACTCCTAAAGTCACAGCCATCTTACTGAAGTTGCACATAAATTAATGAGATTATATTAATGAAAGTATATTCAAGGTGATGGAAATATCTCCTCACTTCCCTACGTTAGGGTGCAAATGAGAGTTTAGCTGCTGTTGGTTGCCTCATCAGATGAGGATAAACATCTCATTCACACAACTTATGGTAAGCACTAGGTATTCAAGGTCTTGGCTTTTAGCCTCATGGTAACACCATGGGAATGTTAATGACAGGTGCTGTGTGCCATGTGCTGTTCAGTTGCACAACTCAAGCCTAAGCTTGTATATGATCCGGACACCCTGGGCATGAAGCAGTTATTATGTGGCAGAGAAAACCCTGTTGCCACAAGGAGAAAAATAAGAATGGGCAACAAGTGTTGCAACCTTTGAAATGAAAATTTATCTGCCCTAACCGTAGAAATGCTATTCCAATTGCAATTCAAAGGCTTTCCCCCTCTTTTCCCCCCTCATACTTAAAAGAGCTGTTCATCTGTGTGAGATGTCCCGAGGTATCCACCTCCAGCTTTTGCCTCAAGCTTTTCGTGTCAGGGCAAATGCATTCATATGATAATGGCCTAGGAGCTGAGATGTGTCATTATTATCAAACTGTTGTCTCTGTCTTCATGCTAGGTAGACTCGTAAGCTACCTTCCAACATTTGCACTTTCCCAGACATGAATAACTTTCAGGTATAAAAAATTCAGCTGACATTCAGGCTAAATTCCTCAGATTCTAAGTTCCTCCAATTTGCTCATTACCCTCACGTGTTCATAGCACCATAAACAATTCATATCTGTATTTGATACCCTTCAGGTGACAGCAGGCATTTTAGCATGTCCTTACAGAGAGATGGTACTACATTTTCCTAAACAAATATGTAGTATCTTCAGGCAGCAAATGTGAGGAAAGCCTCACACAGATATATTCCCATCAGCCAAACCAACCTCATTTAGGGAGGGGACAGAAGTTCAGGAGTGGGAGATGCTGGCAGTGAGACCTAATGGGAGTTGAGGGAGGGAAGCCTTTTAGGGTGGGAATGGAGGTTCATCTCTTAGGAGAAGAGCTGAATGAGTGAACTGTGCCAAAATTCTGAGGTTGTTTGGATGCTAAGTACAGCCACAGTGAGGACAAGCACAGCCTGCACGTATGTATGGCTGTGGGGAGGGGATGGGGGGATGATGTCCCTCGCTGGGAATAATGAAGCCCATGATGTGACTTAGAGTTAATTTAATCTGATTGAACAGATTTCTTCATACTGCCCCTGTTTCCCCCTTCCAATATATACACATTCTGCCTTCCCCCCTCCCCCCTTAAATAAACCTCCTGCTCATTTAGTCTGAGTGGCTGCAATCAGCCTTAGATTAGTGCTGCAGATAATGTTAATAATATGCTAATGTTTCATTAGTTGAAAGCCTCTTTGGTGCATGGGGTTTCTTTTTTTATGTCACAGCGCTGTGACGACCTGCCATCAGCGTGGCTGGTAAAAGGAAAAAAATGCATGAGCTGGGAGCCCCATGGCTCTCCTCTGCTGTTTCTTTCATAGTCCCAGTATTTGCACAGAGAAAGGGGAGGGAACAGTTCCCCAGGGGACTCTTTCCAACAGGGACATTCAGCAGAGAGGTGCTGCAAAGATCTTTCCTCCACCAATACTGACTTTACCCTGCTGTCCTATTACATGTATAGTGAGGGGTTGCTACCTGCTGAATAGAGCAGGGAGCTAATGTCTACCTTTGTCACTCATTGAAGAAGACTTCCATCTTCTTCCATCTTCAAACCCTCAAAGTACTGAATACCTTTTTAGATGCTTTAAGGTATCTCTTGGTCTCCATCTAACACCCCAGGAGGGCACAAGTCTCCTGTAGGCACTGCATATTCCCTTTGGTACACTTTAAAACATCTCAGACAGCACTAGATGCCTGTGGAGGCAACAAAAAGGAACTCTAGGCCCCCAGTGACTGTAGTGGGAGTTCAAACACTCAGGGCAGAAGAAGACAGCAGCACTCTCCCATGCATCCCCAGAGATCCCTATGAGCCTGAACACGACTGTAATTAAACACTTTACAATTTTGCCTCCTATATTCTCATGAGGTCGTTCAGAAATACTACTACCCTCATGTAACATAGTACAAACTGGGATCTAAAGCCAAAGTACTCTACCCTTGTGAACATCCTTTAGATTTTGGATACATTTCCATCAGCTTGAGAAGACTGAACCTGGCATGCTGAACCTTATGTTCCCTGCCACCCATATCCTTAATCACATGTCCCACTCTTCTCCTTCCACTCGAGGACCTGGTACCAGACCGTACTGGGCTGTCTCACTCACCAATTGCTCTTCCAAGTATGCCGCACATGGGGGTCATGGATGTTGTGCTTGTCAGCCTGCTCATCCAGGAAGTCAAACATATATTTGATAGCCAGGGGAAGAGCACTGCCACGATGAGCTGTGCTGAAGATGGTCTCAAAGAGGTCGTCTACAAATTTCTGGAGAGTGCCCTGTTGGGAGAAGGAGATAAGAGTATGGGACACCAAGTAGGAAGAGGATGTTTAAATTTGGTATCCCACTGAAAGTAGAGTATGTCTATAAATCAGACTCAGGAAATATGCTTGAAAAGCAAGAGCCATTTAATAGCTGTTAAACATGACATGAGATGAAATTTCAACCCAGATATCTGACATCTGCATCTTCATAATATCTGTTACTTACGGTTAACAGCTGAGTGGGATAGGTGAAGATATTACTTGTTCTCTCTGTTATTGACACATGGGGAAGGTGGCTGAGATGTGGTAGAACACCATATCCCATCTCAAGATGGGATGGTGATGGGAAGGCACTCATCTGTTCCCTTCGAATTGTATCTCCTCTGCATCCTAAACTCAACAGCCTTGATGTATACATGAGCCAAAGCCTAGCTATTTTCTATACTGGCTTTCATACAAGGCCTGTTCTCAAACTGGGGATAGAAGTCAGGCAGAGAAGAGCAGAAGGTTTTAATGACTCAAATGGCAACAGTGACTGGAGAAGATGGCTGTCCATTATGCATTAAAGTAACAAAAAACAAAAACTTCATCTTAATTACTTGTATTTTACCACACACTGTCACGGGACCAAGTCAAGGCCTAGGAACAATGCATGGATATGTCAGTTACTGCTCAAGAGACAAAATGGTTACCTAAGAGTGATGGAACACTGGAACAAGTTGCCCAGAGATGCTGTGGTCTCCTTCTATGGAGACCTGTTTGGATGCCTTCTTGTGTGACCTACTGTAGGGCGCCTGCTTTTGCAGGGGAGTTGGATTTGATGGTCTCTTCCAACCCCTGAAACTGTGATTCTGTGATAATGTCTGCTACAGAGATTGCAATGGTATCCTCAAGTGCTTACAGAACCACTCTGGACCAGCTGATGAGAACAGGTGACCTCTATTAAGGACATGGAGAGCTAGAATAGCAGAGGCTGCCCATGCCTGGAGAAAGGGGCAGCTGAGGAGCTGAGGTAGCCTGTGAAGATTGATTCTGCCACCAAAGCAGCACAGTTATTTACATTTGGATAAACCATATGGTTGTCAAATAACCAATCATTTCCTGATATGCAACATTTCCTCAGCTGAAACATAAAATCCTTCCCTTTCTCTGCAGACCCAGGAAAGAAATTCCTTTTTACTATGAATGAAGCACCAGGTTCCACTAGAGTGGCTCAACTTTACATAGCATTAACAAATAATTAGAAAGCTGGTGTCTCCTGCTGATTCACCACTTGATTTATTCTTTGGGAAACAAACAGAGGTGCCTTTTGCTTGTGTGAACTCCTACAGGGTGAATAAAGCCCCGCAGCATCTCTGACTCAGAAAGCGCCCCTGAGGGGAAATCTTGTTGCTCTGACATCGAAGAGCTGCCCTTGGGTTCACTTTCCAGAGGGAATTAGTTCTCTACATGTTCACCCACACAAATGCAAAGAAAACCTCTGAAGCTTTTAGGCAAGAGACTTTAGGTCTCAGAGGTCAGGGATTTACTAGAATAAAAATCATTGTCAGTTTAACTAAGTGTTCCCTGGGATTGTATTACCAGCAATTGGTCTCTCTCCTCTTTCCCTCAAATGTCATGATGATGATAGAAAATTGCTCAGCCCAAGAGGGGAAACCATAAACCACCAGCCTTTCTGCTCTTTCTGTTGCTGTGCAAGTTTTGCAGCTGTTCTCCAGCCATCTTTACAGAAAAAAGTAAAAAAAGCAAGTATTGAGTCTGTGATCCGGAATAAACCAAAAGCACTTCAGTGTTGGAACAGGGGACATATCCCCAGACAGTGTACATCAGCACTGGTCCAGTGATCACTGGTTTAATCTGGGACTGAGGCCCCGGGGATCATCGTTTTCTTGCTATATTATGTGATCCATGTAAGTACTTTGAATCCCACTGCAACACAGAGATGGAGTGGGGCAGAGAGAAGAGACAGACACCACAGGCTGAGGAAAAAATGTGTAGGTAAAACTCACAGTAGGACTTACACTTGGAGACTTGCCAGATCGGCAAACTCAGATGGTATTTGCATGAATAAATGTAATCGTGTTTGTGCCTGTTGACACCCTGACAGGAAATGATAATAGTCAAAACTTTAGAGAAGGGAGGAAGATTGGGCTGTTTGATTGCTGCTCGGTTTAATCCTGCTCGGAATGGGGTGAGATAACACTCTGACTGGCCACACCTGAGTCACAGCTGCAGTTTCCACTTCTGGGATGCATCAAGACAACTCATGTGTCAGAGAATTTGGGGCACAGAGATGCACTGCACTGCCACAGGACTGCAGGTTTGCAGAGGGATCTATCTGATTAAATGCCTGCCTCCCCACCTGCCCTGGTTCCTTCTGTGATGCAAAAGAAAAGCACTACACCCTCTCCACTAATGCAGGCTTCTCCAAGGAGAGCACCGCAACCACGAGATCTATGGGGTGGAACAGCAGACAGATATACAATCAGACAACTTCTTCTGCCTATATTCTTACAGAGCCTTTGAAGAGGAGTTAGGTGGAGAACTTGTCAACACTCAAATAATGCTGTTCTGGGAAAGCAAAGCCAGACAGATCACAATATAAAGGATACCCCATCCCTGGAGGCATGCAAGGCCAGGCTGGATGTGGCTCTGGGCAGCCTGGTCTAGTGGTTGGCAACCCTAGACATAGTAGGGAGGTTGAAACTCGATCATTGTGGTCCTTTTCAACCCAGGCCATTCTATGATTCTATTACCTGGGCCTGCAGAGAACAGCCCTAGGGGCAAGTCTTCAGCTTCTCAAGTCCCTTTCCTGACTTTGCTTTCTTAATAAAGTTCCCTCCATCTGCACTCTGAGCACTTCTATTGTCCTTATTTTCCTTCTGCTCTTCTCTTTTTATCCCCTCTTTGACACTCCTTGATCAGTCTCTCATTTCTTGTTGGCAAGAAGTCACACCACAACCGTTAAAAGCCCATTCCTCACCCTCTTCCCTACTCCCTCCATATACCTTGGTGGCGAGTAGCCTTGTCAGGTAGATCTCAGAAACCATCTTGCTGCCCCGGTCACCCTCTTTTTGGTCGCCATGTTCGTGGTTCTTCACCAAGTGCCACATCTTGACTCCGCTCTCAAGGTCAGGAGTGATCATGGGTGTGCGGGAGCGGAGGCTGTCTGGGCTGCCTGTATAACGGATCATGTTTTCTGCAAAGAGAGATGCATGTATCTCAGCCCTATTTGCACTTGCATTGAAATTAATGGGTTTCAACAAGGAGATATGCTTTTTCATCAGAAAGGCAAGAAGAAGACCTCTTTCTGCTGTCTGGTTTTAGTGCTGGTTCCTCTGACATTTGATATATGAATGGGATGCACATATTGCTGTAATCGTACTGCAGTGCACCTCCTCTTGTGAGCTCTATATTTCCATATCAGTATTAAATAAATGTCCATTGACCAATTCATAACATTAAGCAGAAGAGTTATATTTCCTGGTGGAATTGCAGTGTGAGCCACAAAAGATGCCAGAACTGGTGTATGTACCAGGCCTTGCTATCAAAGCAGACTAAGTGATTTGCTCAGCAAAAACAAGGGATATGAGCCAAGCAGGACATGATGTTCATGTCTGTAAATTAAATGAAGCTCTTACACTGCCTTTCAGTTGCCCGTGCTCTTCGTTTATTATGTTCCCTGTCAAACCTCTGGCCTTGGACAACTAGCACTGCTAGTGACAGGCAGTGCCCAGGATGGATTCAGGGAACAGTATCAAATACTCGTGGTAGCAAAGAGGGGCGAGTTCAACTTAGTTTACCTGAGTGGTTGATAGCCATATCTGACCAAGCTTCTTGGCCTTATGGTCAGAGAACAGGTCATGGGCCTTCTTGCATAAGAATATTGATGCAACCAGTATGACTTCTTTCCTGTAGTCCCAACACCAAACTCGGGAGGAACTGCTTCCTCTTTCTCCCTTGGCAACAAAGAAATCCAATAACTCCTACCCAACTATTCTCTTCAGTCTCTGCTTCAAAATCTTGTTTTGATAGAAAGTGAACCAGAACTCCAGGGGGCCCATACATATTACCTCCACAAGGACACTTTTATCCTATAGACAGTACTTCCCTTTGTCCCTGAGTGATGCCATGAGACATTCCCCTCCCCCTGACCTGCCAGCAATGCTACAGATTGAGTCTTTTCCAACCATGATTAACAGAAGAGTGTTGCACATTTCTACAGCAAGATCTGAATCAACCTTATTAATGCACTACCAATCTCTACATATTAATTAATAGATGGAATATCCTTTTTCTCTCTGGATGCTGTTTACTTAATTGCAATTAACAATCACTTGTGACCCACTACATCTTCTCCTCCCCCAGTATCCCTCCTCACACCCTCCCCCTGAAAAAATCAAATGGCAAAAGAATTAAAGAAATCCAAGAGAAATTAACCCCCCTTAAGTCTTCCTTTTCAAAGGTCACTGTGTCTTTCAGTAATTGCAACAACATGACAAACTGGATGAATATTAATAAGGCCTGGTGGATTGCTTATGTCCTTGGAGAAAGAGGAAGGGGGTTCCTCTGGACATTGAGTAGCTGTACTTTCCCTCAAGCTAAAGGGAATTAGAAGGATCAAAAATGCCTTCATGCATAAAGAAAAATAATAATAAACTGATGCACTAACTGCATCATGGATGGAGGGTTGTTTTGCAGCACTCTGGTTGCACATTAGAGACATTTGTCTTTGCCCTCCCATGCCATCATAGCATCCTGGGGTGACAGCTGTCTCATTCTCGGTTGTCTCATGTGTAAAGTGGGAAGAACAGTGCAGTGCTCTGAGATACACTGATAAATGACCTCAGCAAGCCGTTTTTACTATTATTCCAGGTGTAAATTCCCTTGGGATAATAAAATAGCAGGATGAGACACACAATACCCACACTAAAATATAACAGTATGCAAGCAATGCCCTCTGTAGGTCTTGGCTGTTTCTAGTCCCAGAGGCCTCTAATCTGTACCACAGATTCTTCACAACAGACCTTTCCTACCAAAATGATTGAGCTCTTATACTACGCAGTGCTTCTCCCTTGCCTCTCCCTGTGAAAACTCTAAGAGTGGGATGCATTCCATCTGACCACAGCGATCTGAAATCCAGACTGTTAATTATTTAGGCTCCTCCATTATCTAATAGGGGAGAAGAGGCACTTCCCAAGAGCGTTCCACTTGGCTCAACAGCTTGGACCAGATGCCAAAGTTTTAGATGACTAAATCCTTTCCTCCCTCCATCTACCAAAGAATCATGTCAACTATTCATCTGCCCATCATTTTTTGTTGCTGCTGCTCAGTGTCTTGTGACCACAGTGACATCTGAGATCTCTCCTGCAGCAGTCTCTTGATCCACATCAGCAAACAGGTCCTTACCATATTTGCTGGCTGAGGTCCGGGAGACTGTGGAGTTGTTGACTGCATTGTAGGCAGTGACTTGCTTGGAGACTAAAGCTACCACAGATCCATCTGGCACCTATAGAGGAAAATGGACTTTGTTAATAGGCTTCTGAGGAGTATGCCAAGGACAGCAGGAATTCAAATAGCAGAAATTGAGACATAAACCCATGCCACTGCAGGCAAGACAGTAATTTTCTACCAAAGCTTCAAGTGTTCTCTTCAAAGGGTTTGTTAACAGCAACAACAACCACAACAACAAAAACAGTGATGAAATCTCCTGTTGTACCACTAGAAGGCTGGACTCGGGTACCAGGACAACAGATGACAAAGCAGACAGTAATGGGATAAAGCCCAGTGATGACAATGTGGGTCTTTGCATTGTCCTGACAGTAGGTTCTTCATGAGGAAGCAGTTGTCAGGATGAGAGGGTGAGTAGAATAAAATAACTTGTCTTCATATACAACTGTAAAGTGATTAACTTGTGACCACAGTATTACTTCAAGAAAGGTTGGAGCTACTATAGGGTCATTTTTCACAGCGGAGAATCACCTGAGACCTAAGCTAATGAATGAGCAGGGCTATGACACTGGAAATAACATTGGAAATTGCATTTCCTATGAGCACAGGCAGAGAATTTAGGTTAAGGTTGCAAGTTACATAGCAGTTTTCAACCAAGAGCTATCAGTGTTAAGGATCTCTAGATATCCAAATCCCAAACATAAGTTGTTCTTACACCATTTCATCTCCCAAATGAAGGAAATCTATCCAAATAAGCCACTCCTGCCTGATCTGACATGAGTACAGGTATCAGCCTTGCTGAGGTGCTGCTGAGATGTTCACAGAAGAATATTTGATGATGAAGGGAGAGATGAAAGAATGGGGCTCCAATGTTAGGTCCAAATTTAAGTTAAACCCAGAGTGGTGTCAGGAACAAGAAGAGCTCACGTCTTATTTATTGCCTTAGGAATTAGGATTTAGAGTGCTGTTTCACAGTAAAACTATTTAAAGTGAGTTTTCCTAAAAGAGATAACATTATCACTGATGCCATGGCTGGTATGGAGGTGACTGTCCAGTGCTCTAGACAATTTTCTGAGGGTGAAGAGTAAAAATTAACACCAGGGTTCATATTCTTTCCTTGAAGACAACTGCAGTGTAGACTCCTGCAGCTATGCTAGTCAGCTTAAGTAGAGAGAAATAAGTATTTACAGGGAAAAAAAAACATCAAGGGTGGAAAGTCTCATAAGGATGGGAAAATTGATGTGAATTTTTCTGCTCCTCCCACCTTGATTGCAGGTAGTATCTAGATACACAGCTTAGATGAAGATACCTACATTTTCCACTCTGACCCATCCTGTCAACCTCTCAGTGCACAGTCTCCCCTTTCCAGGCAACAAATTCACTGCTGGCTAGAACCGACCACCATGAACTCTTTCTCTTTGCTGTTTCAGAGGATCTCAGCAGGGGTGGAGAGGCTGTGTTGCAGGACATTGTGGGATAGCGTTCCAACAGAAAGCAGAGCTTTCTGAAATGAGCCATGCTTTCCATTTCTACAGCTAAGTGATTCATGTGGGTCCTTTATCAGAAATGTTAACAAGTCAGCAGCTCAGAGGAGCCATATCAGGAATATCTGTGATAAATAAGACATCATAAAAAGGAGATAGGTGGAAAAAAATGCTAACAACTTCTAACTCTTGTCTGTGTAATAATAATAATTAGCACTTGCATGGAGTTTTTGATCTTCAAAGCACTGCAGAGGCTAATTAAATAGCCCTTCAGCAATTGTGGAAGGCAATTAGATGCTTTTTGTAGTTTCAGCCCCACGCTATACATGGGGAAAGTGAGGCAGCAGAAATATCAGTAAGTGCCCCAGGTTAAGCAATGCAGAGCTCAAATCCCCAGCAGCTGTGGACCTATTCTGCCCCTATTAATCCATAGGCATGGGGGCTCATTGCCTGAAGCAAACAACAGAAAAAAGCACATAAGGGGGAAAAAGTTATACTTGGTCCATTGATTAAATGAAATAGAAGCCCTTCCCTCTTGCAAAAAGAAAATAAAATATCATAAAATGTCTTCTGGAGTCAGCCAGCAATCCTTCAGTCAATCTGAAGTGAAAAGTTTTGTTCCTTTTTCAAATGATTGCCTGCTGCCTCCTCAGGTCAGCCCTTAAATGTAAAAGATATCTTGTTATGAAACACATATTGCTGAGGTGTGATTAAAGAAATGACAGAATTGTCAGCATCAGATTAAACTTAACGAGGTGGTTTATTTTATCTATCTATTTATTTATTTATTTGCAGGAGTGGAAAGGACTGGGGGACCTTTTGACCAAAACTCCATTTTCATTAAATCTAACACTTATATATGATATATTTGGACATCTTTATCCCTCTTTTACGGATCTCAAGGTTATGCAGAGATGAAGAGAAACCTTGTCTTAAGGCAAGTCACACAGGGATTAAATCAAGGGATCATAGGGCAGTGTCATCTCCACTGCACTGCTCTCTTCAGTCATGCTGCTGTCCTCCTCCCCTTTTCAGACAATAAATCATCTTCTCTTCCATTTTTCTCTTTTCCATCCTTCTGGGCTCTGCAAGCATTACAAGGCCTTTGATGCATTGGAAAAAGGAGGAAAGAAAGGCTTGTTTTCTGTTTGTCAACATGAGAAATGTTAAATAGCGTTGTTCTCTTGACAAACACTTTCCTTCACATTCTCTGCTCATCCAAACTGCCTCTCTTTCAAGAGAGACAGAGTCTTATTTCTTCCCTCGTCTTCATCTCTCATGATGTTCCTAGAAGGAGTGGGATGAATGTGCTCAACAGGAGCTCTGTTCAGTTATTGCCCACTCAATAACTGTTTAACTCTACATCTTGGAGAACAACACTTTACCCTTCTACTTAGCACCTTCTTGACTGATCTACCATCTAACCCACCCTCTCCCAGAGTTACCTGATAGTGTGCCAGCGTGTTGAGTCTCTTCCAGTCATTCTCTATCTTGGTTGTGATGTCTTCATCCTGGAGGATCATCCTTGCCCCACTTGCCTGCCGCCACTCTGCAAGGAGAACAGGGACACTGAATGCTGGTCTGCAGAACCCTCAGAGCCCTGTAATCCCTATGCTCATAACCTATGTGGTGACACGTACATACCTGGAGCACCACATCAGTTGTGGTCATTACGCTTTGTCAGATGCCTCCAACCATGTACAACATGTGAATGCATAATGTACAGAGCCCGTGACAGAGGGAAAGAGTGTACATTTGTCCAAGGAAGTTGTGGATGCCCCATCCCTGGATGCATTCAAGGCCAGGCTGGATGTGGTTGGGTAGCCTGGTCTAGTGGTTGGTGACCCTGCACATAGTAGGGGCATTGAAACTAGATGATCATTACGGTCATTTTCAACCCAGGCCATTCTATGATTCTATGATTCTATGACAGATGGATCATGAAAGGTTCACATAAATGGTTCATGAGCTATGCGATGAGTCACATGGCAAAGTTCACAGTCAAGTCCTAAGTTAACCAGACCAGTTTCTTTATACTTGATAAAATAATGTCACTCATGAAGTTATTATTGCACAAGAAACAGTCATCCCTTTGAAGAGTGCAGAAATCAGAGCAGTTGCCTACACACACAAGAGATCCAAAGCCATTGCACAGCAACACACAGTGGTGAAAGTTTATACAGATAAATAAAGCAGTGACCACAGAGTTGTTCCAACTGCAGAGCTGAATGGAGCAAATCTTGGTGGACTCTGATTGTTCATAAGGCTTAACTCCCTAGTGCTATTCTTTCTTCACTGTGGCTCTTACTAAGATCCACTTGCCCTTTGCAGGTCAGCTGTTAACATGTGACATAAGAAAATGAATGGCACTTGCTTCTGGGATAGAAAGTAGTCAGTACCCCACTTTCATTAACTGGCAGAGACACAGACATTATGGTACCTTCCAGTACCTACAGAGGACCTACAGGAAAGCCAGGGAGGGACTCTTAATCGGGAAGTGCAGTAGTAGGACAAGGGGTAATAACTTACGACTTAGAAGAGAGTGAAATTACATTAGATATTAGCAATAAATTCTTTATTATGAAGATGGTGAGGAACAGGTTGCCCAGAGAAACTGTGAATGTCCTAACCCTTCAAAGCCAATCTGGAAGAGACTTTGAGCAACCTGATCTAGTGGAAAGCGTCCCTGATAATGGCAGAGGGGTTGAAACGAGATGATCTTTAAGGTCTTTTCCATCTCAGACCATTCTGTGATCCTCTGATTCTATCATTCTATGATACGTCTAACCGCCAAGACTCAGTCACAGACAGGGCTCCACTGGGCAGAGCAATGTCTGGCTCAGTGCAGTACCAGACCCTTTACTGGGGGCTTCAGCTGCATGTCTGTGAGCAGAAGGGTTCTAGTTTCTGACCATACCACTTCTCTAGCTTCCATCTCAAAATGCTGAGTGTTTTTTTTTCCTTCTTCAGTACTAGAGCACCCCATCACTTCCCAGCGTGCTCCAACCTTTTGTAGAAGTCCTGAAGGATGCTTCATGTGGCACAGCTTGTCCCAAAGAGTGCTCACAAACCTGCCTGTAGGCAAGGAACATGTGGACAGGACCAAAAGGAGAGACATGTAACATCACTTTGTGACACCAGTCATGACCATAGCTTAAGTACAGACAACCTTAACCATCCAAGCTTCCTTTTTGATTGTCACGTCTCAATCACAGTGACCCAGACACTGAGCAAGAGCCCAAGCAGAAAGTCTATTCAATTGCTGGAGTTAATTAAAATGAACTTTGGATGTGGAGACATCACCTGCCACCCCTGCTTATTTCTCCTAACATAAAGATGCAAGGACCATTGCAAATTTCCTTTGGTTTCAGCAGTTTTCTTATCACATAATTAAAATGTATTGGGAAAGCTGCCCTTGCCTTTATTATTCATTTAAATTAGTAAGAAGAGGTCAGCTGCTCTGTTTATTGCTGGGTGTTACTTTGGCTGGAGATACTGATAGAGTAAGCAAAGGTTACGTTGGCTAAGCACTGATACTAAACTGCCCTTCGTTTACTGCAGCTCCTCTGATCCTCACCTATATCATCCTTGTGATGTCTGAGGGTGATATACTCTGTTCATTGCCACCTGGACAAGATTGTCAGAAGCCAACAGATCACAGACATTGCTTGGAAGAGCACAAAACGGTAAGTTGGAGCTGGGCTGGGACACAGTCCTTTTGTAAAGCATTTTGAAGGGTATACCGAAATCTCTTGTGATAGTACAAAGGGGAATGGCTTAAAACTAAAAGAAGGTTAGAGATTTAGGATAGATGTTAGGAAGAAGTTTTTTACTCAGAGGGCGGTGAGGCACTGGCACAGACTGCAAAGAGAAGCTGTGGAGGCCCCATCCCTGGGGGCATTCAAGGTGAGGTTGGATGAAACTCTGGGAAGCCTGACCTGGTGGGGGGCAACCCTATCCATGGGAAAGAGGTTGGATCTAGATGATCTTTAAGGGCTCCTCCAACCTAAGCCATTCTGTGACTCCATGATTCTCTTCTGCTGTCACAGTGTGTGTCTCTTAAATGCCTTTAACCCCTATGGTGTCTCTTCGACCCTGCTCCATCATGTCTCAGCATGCTGCCACAGTCCTTTCTTCACTCATCTTTGGGGAAGGACACACACTTACACAGTGTTCTGGGAGGAATGCATGGGTTCTCAGGGTTGCACTTGTCTCTGATATGAAAGATAAGCATACCTTTCCTCATTCTTTTTCCCCATGCTTGAGGGCTGAACAGGGTCCTCGGAGCAGAAGCTTTCCCTTTGCTATGGGGACATTTTGGGAACCATAGGACTGTGTCTTCTATGTACGTCTTGGGTCCCCTACACTCCCACTCAGATACAGGTGATTACCAAATCCTTCCCCTCAGCCTTCATTAAAAAAAAAAAGGGCCACGTGGAGAAGAGCAAGGACCACCCTGACTTTGCACAAGACCCATTCATGAGCAAAACAAGGGGCTGTGAACTCTGCAAGGCAGGCTCAGAGCATCTTGCTTCAGCTTCACGGACCATTTGCCCAGACCAAATACAAAGCACTTTCTCACGAATCTGAGCAATAACATGGAAAGAATCCCCAGCTTTTTCTAACCTCAGAGCAGTGCTATGTGCTTCTCTTTACTATTTATGGGTGGTCACAGAACAGTCTGCAAAGAAATGTGGTGTCTGGAAGCACCACTGTAGATATCCCTGTTCTAGCTGTAGGTGTCCCTGCTCATTTCAGGGGAGTTGGAGTAGATGACCTTTAAGGGTCCCTTCCAACTTAAACAATTCTATGATTCTGTGATGCAGAGGAACAGGCTGGGAGGGCACAAAAGAAGGAAAAGGTGACCCTGACATCCATATTCACAGCACTAAGTGAAAACTGTTAGCTTTGTCCTCGCTGGCAGCACCCCATCCCCTCTCTCATCAGATCTGCCCACTCCTCTGTGAGCCGGCACAAAGGAGAGACACACTCCAATCCAATTTGTTACACGTCCACCTTCCGGAGAGAGGGGGAGGGAGGTAAAAATCCCATTATCTTTATCAAGCCTTCCAATCAGGAGCAGTGGTAAATGCAAACTCAGGAGACAGCTGCTGTGAAGCCTTTATATTTCATTCAGCAGATAGTGTATCTTTTTATTGCACGCAGGAATTACTTCTTTTTTTTTTTTTTTTTCTTTTTTTTTTTTCCTTAAGAAACAGCCTTTCCGTTCAACTTGACTCAGAAAAAGGGAAATTCCAGGGGAAAACGATGAAGAGGAGCTTGTTTGAGTGGTAGCAATGCCTTGCTAAGGAGTGAGTCTACTAGGAGGTGGGAGAGGGGGAGATATCCTGCCTCTCAGATCTTACAGATGTTGTACCTCCCTTGTGCCTTCTCTCTGATCCTGATCACCATGAAGATGCCCAGAGAACAACAGAGAAAATATCAGCACAGAAAAGATTTTTCAGGGGCAACTGAAACACTCAGAGCTGTAAGACCTCTCATCTCACTCCAGATGTCTTCTTCTGAGCTAGTCACCACTGCCTACCCTATCCTCTATGAGCATTGGTAGGTCACGATGCATACAATTCATTTTGGTCATCTGTACACACTCCGCTGTGCTTCACACCCTTTTCCTACAGATCTTGTCTGGTTTGAAAGGCTATGGAAAGATTTGTGGCTGTGTACAACAATGGAAAGGGGAACATATGCATCTAGCTTACCCATGCTTGATGCCTGTTTCATGATCACTTGTGCTCATGATGGATTTTTCAGAAGAGCCCAGGGTGGGCTGCTTTTAGTCTTCCAGTCCTAGGACTTTTTCATCATTTCCCAATAACTTCCAAGTAAGACACAGTTTAGCATAAGAAATAGAAGAAAAAAACCTTTTGCCTCTATGCTGTGTGCTCCAGTACAACCAGATGTGTGGGAAACAAGAACTGAGGAAGTGTCCAATTAAGTGATAATCTCTCGGAAAAGAGAAGAAACTCAGCTCTGCTTCTAACATGGAAAAGGACCACTGTGGTTGGAAAGAAAAAGTTTATATCAGATCATGCAATATTTCAGCCTGTACATGCAAGTTACAGAATCAGGGAATTGTAGGGGTTGGAAGGGAGCTCTAGAGAACATTGAGTCCAACCACTCTGCCAAAGCAGCTTCCTTACAGCAGGTCACACAGGAAGGCATCCAGGTGGGTTTTGAATATCTCCAGAGAAGAAGACTCCACAGCCTCCTTGGGCAGCCTGTTCCAGTGCTCTGTCACCCTCAAAGAACTTTTCCTCATGTTTGTGTAGAACTTCCTATGCTCAAGTTTGTGCCTGTTACTCCTTGCCCTATTGCTGGGCAGTGCTGTAAAGGGTCTGGCACCATCCACATGACTCCCACCCTTTAGATATTTATAAAGAGTCATAAGATTCCCTCTCAGTTTCTCTTCTCCAGCCTGAACAGTCCCAGCTCCCTCAGCCTTTCTCATACGAGAGATGCTCCAGGCCCCTCATCATCTTCGTAGCCCTCTGCTGGACTCCTTCTAGGAGACCCCTGTCTTTTTTGAACTGGGGAGCCCAGAACTGGACACAGTATTCCAGATGTGGCCTCACCAGGGCAGAATAGAGGAGGAGGATCACCTCCCTCGCCCTGCTGGCCACACTCTTTTGAATGCAGCCCAGGATGTCATTGGCCTTCTTGGCCACAAGGGCACACTGATGACTCATGGACAGTCTACTGTCCACCAGGAGGCCCAGATTCTTTGGGCAGCTGGAGACCAGCAGCTCAGCCACTCACCATACAGATGCATGCAGTTATTCCTCCTCAGGTGTAGGGCTCTACACTTGCCCTTGTTGAACCTCACAAGGTTCCTCTTGGCCCAATTCTCCAGCCTGTCTGGTTCTCTGCCTTACTGTAAATATGATCTAGCTGCACTGCTTAAATGGTTCCTAGATGTTAAACCCATCACCTCAGGACTTCATGCGGGTGAAGTACTGACAGTTTGCCCTGACAAGGTCCACAGTGAGGCTGAGCCAGCACCACTGAGTGTGCAAGGCATTCAACCCAACTGCCCCCACCTCAGCAGTCCCTTTCCAAAGGCTCAGGGAAAAGTGAATGCCTCAGCATGGAGCCAAATTTCTCTTTGGTGATTTTCACACCTTAACGTTTTCCCAAAGAAGGGGAATATTTTATTTATGGCAAGGGCTTTAAAAAAACAATAACAACAAACATAGCCACAGTAGAAAGAAGCCTTTACTTTGAGGGCTGCAATTTGGGTTTTGGACTAAAATGTAACCTCAGGGTGTCCAAAATAAATGCTTTCAGCTGACAACCCCCTCCATGAGTTGTCTGGGTAACTGCAAAACATTATGACATTTGCGACACATACGAGTCACTCTGCCTGCAGCTACCCTGCATTTAACAACTCAAAATAACTCATTAGCTTGTTTGCTTTCTTCATGTGAGCAATCTGGCCTTAGTGTGGCCAGAGAGCCTAAAAAATTGCGATTGCAATAGAAAACAGTGTTGCTCTTTAGAAAATGATTGATTTCAAGGCCAGATGATAATCATCTGCTCAGACCCACTGCTTAGCATGCACTGGAGGGGTTGATCCAGCCACCTCCCCAGGTCTGAGCTTTCAGCGTGGGGAAGGGTGATGCTGAGAGCTCTGTGCTGCTTCCTAATGCCTAGAGCTGCTTTCTGCTCTCTCATTGCTGCTCTTTATGTCACTGAAGGATGCCAGGTGCCAACAAGCAACTTTCCCTCAAAGAGGATGGGCTGGAGCTGTGGCTGGTGTGTGTGTCCTCTTGTTCCTGCTTTGCTCATGCCAGCCCTGCTCCTCCCACCTTATTAACTGCTGTGATAACAGAGCCTGCAACTACATTGCTGCTGGCAGGACTCTTCTCCTAGATGAGAAGATGGTTTGGGTTGTTCTTTTTCTATCCGTATCTTCCTCTGTAATAATTATCATCAAACATAAAAATATTATTATTGCCAACTACATCATCAATGCTATTGGCCAAACTGCTGCTCATTAAGCAGTCTCCTGTCAGTGTGGACAAGATTGTGTTCAGCCCTTCTGTTAGAGTTGCACACACTTTCTGGTCCTCAACATCACTCAGAATATCAAAATGACTTATAGCAGCAGAGCCCTGGATGCGGAATTGCCAGTTAGTTAGAACCCCCTCCACACACTGCTCTGTACCTCTCAGCTGTCAGAGCTGCAATAAAATCTGTGCACTCCAGTTTATCCCTCATGATTGCAATACACAGGTACAAATCCCTGCCTTTAAGCATGGAAGCAACATTCATCCCCACAGCAGAATAAACCACTTTCCACCCACACCCAGCCCGAGACCCAAACCTAATGGGCTCTGTGGTCACCCTTCAGCACCAGACAGGTCAATGGGTTTGGTTGTCAATCCCAATAGTCCCATCTCCTATGCCCTGGCACCCCGCCTTGCCTGATGCTCACCCTTGCACTCACAGCTGACTCACAGCATCTCCAAAATCACCTTGGGTCCTTTCTTGATGATATATATGACCTGCTCTTTACTGCTGCTGGTGTTGGCAGCTCGTTTCATTATTCTAACCACCTTACACGAGCCTGAATCTTGCTGCAATTTCTGTCAGGAGTCCCCTCCTCCCCTACACAAATGCACACACATATACACACTTAACTTTAATCCCTGACCTCTTATTTCCGCCTCTGTTATTGCTGTGAATTGTTTCTTGGCATCCATCCATTCCCTCTCCTTTTGGTTCCTCCTCTCCTGCGCTGACTTTTATAGACTCCATCATTTTCCACTCAAGCCCCTTTCACTGAAGGTCACCAAGGGCAAATTCTGGCTGATCGTCACACACAATGCAGTCCCAGCCCTGTGCCAGACACCTCAGCAATGCCCCGAGCAGACTGTTCTGCAGCCTTTCATACAGGTCTCCAGGTGCTGTATTGGATCTGCTTCTGGATCCAGATGCAGATATCTCACTGCCCTCGTGCCCTTGCTCCAAGTTTTGGACAGAAGCTGATTTTGGCCCCAGAGGTATCGCTGTTTGAGGCTGTGTGCCCCAGAGCTGACTTAAAATGCAAGTGAAGCTGGTGCAGCCCTTTCCACCCTCCAAGCACAGTATCTTGCAAGGGAACAAAAAAGCAAGAATTCATAAACAGAGGGATCTTTCCTTAAAATGTTAGTGCTGATCTCCTAATTCTCTACAAAAAGGAGATGTCAGAGCAGCACTTCCCAGCCCTGCTGCTGGTGGAGAGATGCTGGTAGGAAAAGGAAGCAGTCAGGGTGAGATGGATGCAGCCCATTCAACGGAGGATGCTTTATCCCCTTTCCTGTGCCTGCATGATGAGAAATTAATTTTGCTTGGGCTGTGACTCTCTCAGCAAGAAGACATGCATTATCCAAGCCTTCACCGCCCAGAGAAGAGCTCAGAATAAATCTGAGCAGCCTGAACACTGCTGACAACACCACCCTGTGCTTTTGGTATTTTCTTTTACAGAGGGTTTGGCAGGATGTGGCAGGTTTGGCATGGGGCATTCAGAGCCCATTGTACACTCACATACCCAGGTCCATATCAGCAGCCTTGGGCCGGTGGGAACAGGGCACGTTCTTGAAGATGGCATCGAGGATCTTCTCCTTGACCTGTGTGATGGTGTCACAGTTCAGGATCTTCACTGGGATCTCAGAGCTGTTCACGTTGTCAGGGTTCACACAGCTCAGGACCTGAGAAAGAGGCAGTGAGACCAACCATGTATTTCACAACAGTGCAGGTATCCTGTGATCATCCCTCCACACCCACCTTCTCGCAGGTCTCTCAAAATAACACTCATCCAGGTGCTACCAGACAACACAACCAGTCCCTGGCTGTATCTGAACTGGCATCCAGAACTTTCCTTGGCCTCTGACCCATTCCCTGCTCCTTAGAGATCTGACAAGGTGTCTAAGTATTGTAGCAGCCTCCTTACATCTGACTTGGACAGTACAGGTAAAAGTAATCTTTCACCTCTCCACCTTAACTTTGTCCATCTTCTGCATTGGATGGACCAAAATCTTTCTCATGTTATTAATTTGAAATGCAGGGCTTCTTAAAAAGATATACAAAACAAGAGGAACTAAAAAGCCTTGCTGCTTTCACATAAAGAATAAGAAAATTGACTCAACCCAAGAGGCCCCTGGTTTCTCTGAAGGAGAATATAATTTTCTCTGAAGATTGTGTCCAAGAATAAATGCAAGGCATATGAAGTGGGGAGGGAGGGATGCTTTAAACAAACACGGGGTCTAACAGCAATTTGTCCACTAAGTCTTAGCCACGTCTATGTCAAGTGCTCTGCTCGTTACAGGAGTGTGTAGTCCATAAACTTTTACAAACTTAGCACACCTCTGCACTTGTTAGCAGAGTCTGCTGGAGTTTCTGGCTATATCAAGTCATTAAATGTTGCTTTGCAACTCTGATATGTGCAGACACGGTATTTTTGGTGACTTTGACAAATTTTACCTTGACCATAAATTCTTCTCTGTAGTATGCAAGAGATACCGGACCATCTATTGCATTCGATCTAACCTACCAAGATGCAGTGAGATCTAAATGTGGCTTGAAACTGGGTGAAATTGTATCAGTATAATTATATATTGGCTCACCAGGCTCCCTTTGGTGCTGTTATACTTAACTAAGAGGGACTTGTGAAGATATTGCTTACAAAGAGCTCTGTGATCTTTCTGGATGAAAGGGTAGACATAAATATGAGATATTGATTACATCATAATGCTATTATTTATGTGCCACGTTCAGGAGTATTGAAGAAGCGTCGATTCAGATAATAATGACAACAGCACAGTTGTATAATTCTGTGGCATCTTTCATCTCAAATGATCACAGAGTCAGACATAAAAAGAACTGCTGAAATGCATCCAGTGTTGAGGTTATTAGTTGCCCCCTTCCTGCTACACATTTGTAGGGAAATGACATGGTAATACAGGCCAGATCAGCTCTTTTAGGAATCCTAGAGGGGTCCACATGTCTGTGGAGACCAAGTTACTCTGCAGGTCTTATTGACCTGAGCTCACTTAAACTGGACAGCGCTGATGTCAGTCACAGCGAGCTCTACAGAGTGATTCAGCACCAATGTAAACACCTTCAGTTGCCTTCAAGAATGCAACTCATGCACTGAGATCTGTGTCAGCACAGCAAAAAGAGGGTGCTAGTTAAGAGGTCAACACAGAAAGATATGGGACTGGGAGCAAGGAGAATAGTGACCTCTGAGCCCTGCTCTCACTTTGACTTTTTAATAGAATCATAGGGTTGGAAGGGATCTTAAAGATTATCTAGTTTCAATCCTCCTGCCATGGTCAGGGTTGACCTTGGGCTATGACATCTTACTGGATTTGTGTTTATTGACCTTCTTTCTATATCCTTCGGCTTTTTTTATCTGTCAGCCCTTCCAGCCATGAACTGTCTCTAAGTATATATATATATATGCAATGCTTAGCACAACTAAGCCCTAATCTCCACTGGGGATTACTGGCATTTAAATTACAAACACATGGCTTGTGGTTACCCATATGGGGACCCTGGTCCTGAGCTCTCTGTATTGTTTGAGTGCTCTATCCTGAGACCAGGACATCACTATAGTTTCGGTCCTTCTAGATTAGTCTGAGGAAGGTCCAAGGGGTAATCATACAGCATATCTTGGCAACAGAGCAAGGAGAAGAATGCCCAAAGAGACAAAGCATTGGAGAACCCTCTAATATCTCATTTCTGGCTTCCTCCCTGCCACCAAAACTCCTTGAAAGGCTTTAACCAAACACAACTCAAAACGTATTTATCCACCCTGGGCTACGCTGACAGGACAGATGATCTGATTAGGCTCTCAACTCTGCCAAGGTGTGCTGGGGCTGTGCAGAGCATGCCATTGCTCAGTACGCATTGGGCAGCTCCTGCCTGCCAGCCCTGAGCGCTCATTATCCAATACTCTTGACAGCTTCCGACACACATCGAGGCCTTTGCTCCTCTGCATTATTTGTGTCAAGAGAAATGAAGCTGATGCAGGAGATGGATGGTCCTTCATCTCCCAGTGAGAGCAGAGCTGTGGCAGCAGGGAGGGAAGTTTGTGCAGCGAAGTTCTGGTGTGGTGAAAGGCTAAAAAAAGCCATGGATTCTGGCAAAGGCAGATGGCAGCCAGCAGGAATGAAATCTTCTCATCTGCCATAGATGGAATAATCCAGATAGGCTTTTAATAATGCTGCAGACCACAGATGATGATAACTGACTGCTAGCAAAGACATTAACACCAGAGGGTGTTTCTCTGAGGTATACATCTTGGGAGAAGACCTACTGTGTAGCTGATGCACATTTATGCTAGCAAATATCATTTGTAGCTACCGTAGTGTCTCCTGGGCTGTCCCAATTCATTGCAGGGGAGTTGGACTAGATGATCTTTAAAGGTCCTTCCAATTCAAATAACTCTATGATTCTATGGGCTGAAAAATCTCTTGCATGTACACAAACTGTTCTACAGTGCAAAGACCTCAGCTCATCGTGGGCTGCTTCCTTGGAGAACTATTGGACTTTGCACAGAGAAAATCGCTATCTGGTCTGGAAATAAATCAGACCCAAACAATATAAATTTAGTGAATAAGGTGCACATTGTAAAACCAGTAACTCCAGATGTTTGAAACTGCTCTGTCTCCTTTTGTCTTCTTCAATAAGTCAGTTTCTTCGGATCTGCTTTTCGCTCAAACCATATTTGAAACCATGACTTAAAGTAAAGGTCATGATTAATAGAAGCTAAAGAATAATGTCCTTCCAAAAGAAGCCTTGTCTTCCTGGAATAATGGCAATAAACAGATTGTTTTGACGTGTGATTCAACTCAGTCCAGCATCCATCTAGCACTCATGAAAAAACCCCAATGAATTTCAGCCACAAACACTACAGACTCACAGCAGTGACCAGATGCTTTATGGAGAGAACAGGAGACATTCAGGTGATTCCTATATTACAAATACTGAATCTCCTTTCTTACAAGCACTGAATCAATTCTTGCTTAATTTCATTACTATATATTTTTGACAAAAGATAACAGAATAACATTTGCTCAAGAAAGGTAGAGGAAGAACAAAATATAACAGAAATAAGAAGAAACAAAAGGAAGAAAAATCTTATTTATATTCTGTTTCTTCTTAATCTCCTTCACCGAAGCTGATCTCTGTAAATCTGCTAAGATTCCTATCGGGTTATATTTGTCTGCTCTTGAGATGTAAGAGGGAGAGCTGATTAACATCAAACAACACAAAGCAAATGGAGGAGAGCTTTGTTCAGGCTGATGTATAATTACTACCCTTTGCTGGCTGAGTTATATCAAGCCTAAAAGGATCGGAGGGATTTCCTTTGGTGAAAGTGATCACTCTGTGCCTGATTTTTTTTTTTTCTTTTACTCATTCTCTCCAAGATCAGGTCTCCAAATTACTAGACAACTACACATAATGGAAAAGAAACACTACTCTGGTGACTTAATAGGAAAGTTTTAGAATGCAAAATTAAACTGTAGTCTTATGTAAGAGTAAAGTCTACCTGCTCATTACCTCATTAGGCTTGAATTCAACTGAAGTTAGGCTCTAGATTGCAGTCAGGGAAGAACAGACATCAGTAGAGTCATTCCACCTATGCTAAGATCTAACGCAGGTTAAGGAGCTATCACTGACTGGATACAGCTCTCTAAGCAAGTTAAATAAAAGCAAAATGAACATCACTCGATTGAAGGTGTACATAAAATCAACTGCTAAGTTCAAAACATCTTCTGATCATAGAATCATAGAATGGCTTAGGTTGGAAGAGACATCGAAGATCATCTAGTTCCAACCCCCTGCTGCAGGAAGGGTTGATCATCTTAAAACCTGGCATGTTCTAAGAACAAAATTTTGGGAAATAAAGGAATTACAAGCACAGCTGGGCACTCGGAAAGCTTCCTTCATCCTGCGGAGGCTTAGAAGGTTTAGTGTATCCGGGAAAAAAAGTGAAGACCCACAAATATTTACATTAAGAGGTGTTTAGTGTTCTTCATCCTTAACTGATACTCTTTAATCATACAGAAAAAGGATGCAATCTCATATAGAAGCCAAGGTTGGATGTATCCAATGTAGGAATAAATAGTCTATCTTTCACCATGCAGACAATCACATTTTGAAGCAGATGACTCAGTGACAGGGAATAATTCTATTTCCCTTGAGATCTTTCAATCAAGTTCATTTGTCTTTTTGTTGAGCTTGCTCAAAAGGAATGTTGCATTGATTCTGAAGAAGACCTGATAGGTCCCTGCTCTGTGACACTGTAACATCTTCCTCGATGCCAAAATCACAGTATCACAGAATTGAAGGGGTTGGAAGGGACCTCAAGAGATCATGGAGTTCAACCTCCATGCTAAAGCAGGTACCCTACAACAGGTCACACAGGTAAGTGTCCAGATGGGTCTTGAATATCTTCATAGGATTTCACACAACAGACAATGCCCTTGGGGAGCTCGAGGTGGCCTGGGCATGAAATATTACACAGTGGAATTAAACTGGAAGTAGTTATCATTGCAAACATGGTTTGCAAGAAAACTCTTCAGCAATAAAACTTTGTTGTGTTAGGGAATGTAAATAGTAGATCAGGTTATGCTGCTTGGTTGCCAGAAAAAAGAGACCCAGAAAGTCAGTGTGTCCTTCACTAGCTTCTTTCCTCTAAATGCCCTTTTGCTAGAAAAAGGTGAACAAGCTCATAGAAGAGCATGCTCAGAGTACTCACCAGTGTTTTGTAATCAATCTGCTGTCGGATAAGCTTGTCCTCACTCAGTGAGTACCGGGCCTCCCCAGTGATTGAGTCAATGGGACCCTTTTCCATCTGCTGCTTGATGGCACAGAAGAGGGAGAACAGAGGTTCACCAGCACACTCCTGCAAGAGTGAGAGACAACAATCAGGTGAGCAAGAAAAAGCATAGATGAAAATCTGGATCCCAAGCCCACATGATATCTCAGTGATTGCTGCTGCTTGCCACCCCTAGCCACTCAAGGCAGATGCATCACTGGGAGTCACCCTCACTGGGCAATTGATTCCACATCAAAAAATACAAAGGCTCTTTGAGTGACTGCTGCTGGGCCACACCTTTGCAACAGAGCAGGTGGTAGGATGGGTCCTGAAAGACTTGGAATTAGGGCTGGCAGGAGATAGCACCACTGGTGCCTCATCCCAGGTGTCTGGGCAGTGCCTACAGTCTCCCTGAGCACTCCTATGCTGGAGGCAAGCAATGCTGCTTGGTCAGGAGCAGCTTCATGACTTTGGAGAGGGTTGCCCCAGAACCACGGTGCCCCTTGATCTGTGCAATTACATCAGTGATGTCAGGTGCAACAAGCACCCCACAAGCAGCAAAGCAACCTCCTCTGCAATGTCTCCTTCCCTTCATTCATTCACTCTTTCTTCACTCTTCTTCCCACACCTGTCCTCTCTTGCTGTGCCCTCCCTATGCACATTCCTTGCCGTGTCCTTGCCCTGTGCACATTCCTTTGCCTTGTGCTTTCTTCTGTCCTTCCTTTCTCTTTCATGCCTCTGTTCTTTCTTCCCTCTTTCCCACACTGCCCTCCCCTCTAGCAGTGCATCCCAACTCAATGAGCGAGGTCATTTTCCTCTGGTGTAAATCCAGGCAAGAACAAGTTAATAATATGAAGCAAAGCGGCCCCTTTCTCAGTTCCTACACCTGTCTTCCACTTAATTAGCTTATCTGCCAGCAGCATATTGCTTCTGTGTGCCTGTCTCATGCACTTATCAGGCCACTGTTCAGGCTAAGGCAGGAAGACAAGTAGCTGAGTGGGTGGAAAGACTTATAAAAGCAGTGCTTTAGAGAGTCACCTCCTTGTACCCTTTCCTTTCAGCTGCAAGTGGGAATCTGATACTAGAGTCACTGAAATTACCTTGCAGGGACCTTCAAAACTTTCCCATGCATTCAGCCTTTGACAGGTTGTGCCTGGGGGTTGGAAAGGCTCAGAGGAATGGGATTGGTTTGTAAAGCTTTGAATTTCCAAGCAGAGGTTGGTTATCTTGTCCAAATGACATAATGCGAGATGTAGGGAGATCTGGCAACTGCACTGAGAGTCAGGGCAAGGTGAAAAGGCATCTCTCTCCAAAAGGCTGGCTGTGAGCATGGGACCACAGCAATTAGCACATCTAAGGGCTCATTGTGAGTCCTCATGAGGACGTCATCACCCAAACATTAATGATGGGACTTAAAGGCTGAAAGCCTCTTTTTAAATTACTATTACATAACTCTCAAAGGAGACCTTCCAGCAGGAACAAGAGGGCTCAGAGGGTGTCTCAAGTAACTTCAGTCATTTGCTGATCACTGTCATGCAAAGTCAACACTACCCCAACTACACCTTGCCAAGAAGCAATGCATTAAAGCAGCTGCTCATCCAGGAGTGATACTTATCTTACCTTGAGAAACTTGTACAGAAGAAAGGTGAACCAGTTGGTGAGCATTTTCTCAGCTACAGACTCTGTCCTAAAATCAGGCAGGGACAAAAAAAAAAAAAATGGAAATAAGTTAGTCACATTAGTCAACTCTAAGGTCTGGTTAAGAGATTGGTTTTGTGCATCTTACTGTCCAGATCGCCAAGCTCCACGAAAAATCAGGCACAATACCATCAGGATTAAGCACATCCTAGGGTCTCTGCTTTAGCTTTGGACTTAGGAAACTTCCTAGAAAATCCTTACTGCCCTTGTGATTCTCCAGTGACTAGGAAAGTCCCTATATGCCTGTTCTGCATTTTCTCCATCAACGAAAGAGAAGAACCTCAGAGATGCTCAGGGAGGATAAATCCATCAAATATGAGGAGCTCACAGTTAGGCCATACAGATGAGTAGGTCATATAAGTACTTAAGGCAGATCTAAATCTCTAGAGAATACTTATCTGGTAGTGATTATCTCCCTGGCATTTGAGAGTAATTATAATTTTCAGTGTGTCAATGTGGTGCATTCACAGAGCAATTCCTGCAGCTCTTGAACTCCGTTTTCAACCAAGCAAAAATCAATCTTGTGACTTCGGAGTGAACTTTTCCTACAGATTAACTAACTTGTACTCGTTAACTGGGTTTGGACACCAGGAGCACAGGATAAGCTTGTGTTGCTTCCAATGTACAAACTGATTTTGCTCAAGAAGAAAGCAACAGTCCCTGCTTGAATGAGTAAATGTGGGTCTTCCTAGACTTGGCAATCACCAAGGCCATTCAAAGTTTCTTGAGTTTCTTGGGTTTCTGAGGGCTGTAGGTTGCTTTTTAGGTTCCTTAGTCTTTCAGCATGAAGTTAGTCTCATTTCTTCTGTCTACAGTGATCACTGCTGTGTCTCTCTCTAGAGACTACATCTGTCAAACTCAACCTGTTTGCCCCATACTGCCCTCAGTCAGGGTCATTTAACAACTGTTCTCTGTTGGTTATGGCATCATCCTCAAGTCAAGCACTCTGAGCTCCCCACAGGGGATGTGACACTCACAGCCTGGGACCCATCACATACTGCAAACTTAGCATTAATGAGAAAAGGTCTGAAGTCCTGTCATGTTGTTTCCTGAGCAACTTTGATCTCTTTGGGTCAGCGTACATCTTTTGGGATGTACACTAGACACAGGCAAGCTGGGAAATCATTCCAACCAACTCTTTCCTCCTGGCTGACACCTCACAGGCCAACCCTGCAGGAGGGTCTTGAAAGATTTCTTTCCATCCTCACAGTCAAAGGGAAGAAAGAGAAACATAAGTTTAATTCAGCTGCTCCAAATAACTGTCAGCGAATCTTGCACCAGTATCTGAATACCAAGGAATGGAGTCAATCATACATTCACGTGCGGCCTTCCAAAGACCAAAGTGCATTCTCAACAAATACGATTACAGTTAGAAAAGAGATGGAAGAAGATGTAAAGGGGAAAATGGGGGACTCAGGAGAAGACAGGAATGAACAATCAGAGAAGACAAAGAGATTGAGAGAGGGGAAAAGAAAGAAGATAAATGAAGGTACAATTGGAAGAAGGCAGTGACAACAAGCATCAGAGGAGAAGCACAGAGAGGAAGACTGAGGACAGCTGGAGGGACGTTGCCAGCCAGGCTGTAGGAGCAAGCAGAGAGCAATTTGGCTCTGTCAGGGAGCCAACAGTGTTGAAATGAAGACCATTTTCTGCCCCTGGTGTTGCTACTCTGAATGCCAGGAAATGCCTACTGCTCCTCCTTTTGCTGGTACTTCATGATGGGCTGTGTGCCAGAAGAAAACTTTCCCAGCAGGCACTACAGACCTCTCCTCTTCCCGAGCCATCCATTATAATCAGCTCAGAGCACCTCAAACACAGCTCTGAGCAGTGGCAAAGGCCATTCATCTCCTTTTTTACTTAAAGCTCTGATTTCAAGCAGAAGGTTTGGTTCAGACCATAGAAAGAAGATTAATATGATCCTAAAAGGAGAAAATGCTGCCTTTCCCTAAGGAAGGAGACTACATTAACTACAGAGCAGCATATTCAAGTTTTTCCACTCAACCATGGAGATGAGACTGTGAAACACAAGCCCAAATGAAACCATTTCTGTTGTCCTATTCAGCTCTGCCTTCTGGGTTCAACTGGTTCCAAAAGCCAATGATCAGGAAGAGACAGGAGATCACACAGTGCAGCTGAAGAAGACTACATATGTAGGTAACTCAGAAACATGAAGCACAGCAGATTTGTCCACCTCTCAGGCATGATAAGGCAACTTCCAATTTACTCACCATGCAGTCCAAGTATATTACACAGCCTGTTCTATGTCATATACTTGTTGGTCTAGCACAAGTTCAAAATAAGGCTTATGAAATGTGGCCTCTTGCTGCTCTTATGAAGTTTTCTGAACATTCACATTAAAATCCACAGATAATGCAATAGTAGTAAAATTTTCAATCACTGACTGAAGGCAGAGAGCTGCAAACCAGTAAGAGAAAGCAAAGCCTTCACTCAACCCTACTTGCCTTATCCATCTTTCCCTAAAAACAGCTTCATGCCAGCTCTACAGGGTCATGTGAGCTTTGGCTATATACAATTTCATACTCTGCTGCATAAACCAAAATCAAGCAACTTCATCGTTTTCATCCAAAATGGAACTGCATGCTTGTGTTAGATCGTGGGTTGCAGGTTGCCCAGCCCTGGATATCTTTACCTCCGGAGCAGCAGTTTGGGGTGGTTCTTGCTCTCCAGATTTTTGTCTATGAGGTCAGCCAAGAGCTGCTTGAGGACATCAGTAGCATACTCCAGCTTGCTCTGTAACACTGTCATGATCAACGAGGCCACGTTACCACGATCGCGCATGGAGAAGCTGCGCTGGGACTCCAGTGTGCGGATGAAGGATAGCAGGAAAACCTTGTTGTTGATGAGCTGTGCAAAGAGCTTGAGGCCTTTCTCCACCCGCTCCTGCCTATAGCCAGGGACCTGTATGAGAAGAAAAGAAGTTTATACCTCTCTTTCACTGCCCACTGTCAGGACATTCCCAAATGAGTCATACACCCTTTGCTACTTCTCTGCTCTTAGCCCTCCACCTCTTCCAGCTATAATAATTCAACAAGTGGGAGTCAGATATGAGATACAGAAAAGGAAAAGCTGCCTCCAACAGCAAAGAAAATTAAAAAGAAAGAAAAGTTTTGCATTTTGGAGTATAGTTCTTTAAGAAGGAAGATAATAATTTGATAGCTAGGAAGACAGATAGACATTCCAACCACAGACAGGTGGTTATTTTCAAGCTCTGCTACTCTCTCTCTGAACAGTACATCCAGAGGAAATTGCTGATGCCTGGATGTGGTATCATAGCATATTGTATTCTTATTGCTGTCAGATTGAAGTCTCACTCTATCCCCCTTTAACATCTCTTTTTAATCCCTGCAAGAAACCTGCCTAAAGAGAAAAACAGTCTGAGTCAATGTTGGAAATCACGGGGTTATGTGGGTCTCCTCTTGGTCTGGACCTATGTAGGTCTCCTTATCTCCTCATCCCAGCAAACAACCACATATCAGCTGCACCTCAGTAGCTGCCTAAACAAAGGGAAGGTGCAGTGTAAGGAGTATGAGGCATGGGTTTGCGGCTCTGCTTAGTGAGTTGGGGGAGACAGTAGTAAAGTAATGGGAGAAAGAGGTCCAGGTATCATGTTTTGAGAAGATGAAGTGAGGCAGAAGCTGAGGTGGTGAGCATGGAGCTGGGTTTTGGTCTGAAAAACTAGATCACAAAATGATTAAGGTTGAAAAAAAACACTAGAAGACTATGTAGTCCAACATCAAGCAATCACCACCATGCCCACTGAATCACAGATAGAAGAAAGTGTGAGAGGGCACAGAGCTGGAACCTATTTCAATGTCCTAAGGCAGCAGGACCCTGGGGCTTGGGAGGTGAGATCGTTTAGAAATAGGGTAATTGATAAGATGATATGTATTTCTCATTTGTGAAAGGTTGGTGAACTAGGTTTGGTGTAGAACAATTTAGGACCTCAACACTGAACCCTGAATGCCACAGTCTACAGTGGGCATTATCCTTTCCTGTCCCTCTGTCTCTGGATCAAAATTAAGCCACACTCCATGGGTATACCTCATCCCATTATGTGCTACAGCAATGCTTCCTAAATGAGAACCCCAAACTCATTCCTCTATGTTTCTTTCATCCCTACAAAAAACATTCCTGGAAGCTGGAGACTCACAACACAGAGCAACACATGCTTCTGCTGTAAGAATGTATTAACCACCTCGTTTTGCCACTTTAATCCAAGTTAGCATGCTTAAATGACCAAGTGATGCAAGTCCCCATAAAGAATCATTACTTTTTTATTCTGGAAATCAGAGATCTTAACTGTTTTTGCAAACTGAAAATAAATTACTTACTAAATAGCTTGAGACAACCAACCAACCACTACAACTCATCCTCCTAATAATTATTTTTTACTCACTTGTTGAACATTTAATATTGTCTATCCCTAGGTTACTGTGTAGAATTAAAAAAATAACAAGAGAAGAATTTTGTAACGCATCTGGAAGCAGTTAATTAGCAAATGAGCTAGAAATAAGTAAGACCTGCTGATTTCAGGGTCTCTGGGGCCTTTTCCCAATAAGTACTGGCTCCATCTAGGTGCTACAGAGTAAGGAGCAGAATGGAAACTGCTTTCCCTGGTTTGCTGGTATCCAAAGATTTTGACACTGAAAGAACTGTAGAAGCACTAGAGTGGATTAAGGGGGCAGAAACCCAAAGATGAAAAAAATAATTAAGAAAGGAAGGGGAGATCAAAGAATTTTGAGTTGGAATGGACCCTTAAAAGTCATCTACTCCAACTCCCTGCAATGAACAGGGACACCTACAGATAGATCAGGTTGCTCAGAGTCCCATTCGGTCTGACCTTGAATCTGCCCAAGGAAATCGAAGGTGGAAGACTGAAACATTAACTCTGTGTCTCTCTACATGAATCTTCTTATGAGAGCATCCATGCTAAAAGCTCTGTGGGGTTCAGATACTCTTTGGTGGTCAGCTGGCTGAATTTTATGAATACACACTTTAAAACCAGCTGTGGGTATGATAGAAGTGTTGGTATATATGTATATACATGAAGGAGAAATTCGTCACTCCTCGTCTTGTGTGTTCATTTGTTGAAGCTGCTGAGCTGCTTTTCCTGAGGGAAAGCAGCTTGAGGCTATTCTGTATCCCAAAGGCAAACTTCTACAGTAACCAATGTTACTGTAGAGCCATTACCACAAGTTCTCATTGCTTCCAGATCATTTTTTAATGGTTCTCACCTTACAGTTTGATGAAGTTTGGCTCTCTGGAAGTATAGGAGCAAAAAGTAGCAGGAACCTCCAATTACACAGCCAGCCAAGCATGGAATTGTCTGTGCCAAATCCTATTGCTCCTCTCTGCCAACTAACTCAAGTTTTTGCCTCCAGTAAACTCTCCATGCCAGAGCCTCTCTGAGGCACAGAGTTTGCCAGAGACTTTGCAGAGTTCAGCCAAGGATCTTGCTGGCCTTGGCCATGGTGTATGACCTGCTTCTTTGGCTCAAGTATCCCTAGAGCAGGTCCTGTCTATCTACCAAGCCCTGAACCAGAATGGACAATGTCATCTAGGCCTGTAAAACTCATGCTGTCAAGGAGGTAATGCAGGCAGCATGCAGACATTAGCAGAGCTGGGCAATGTCTCACCATCCTCACACTGCTGGGGTATTGAGAGCTGGGATGCAGGAGGCACACGTGGGCAGGTTATGGGCAGACTGATACTGTACATATCTGACCTCACTGCAAACTACAGAGCACAGCAAAGGTGAATCTCCTTCAGAGCATGCAGACTGTAGGTGTTGCCAGGAAAAAAGGATGCTGGGTGGCATCAGCAATTGACAAAGCTGGTGTGATACACACAGGTATACTGTTCTGCTCTAAGACTTTTTTTCCTGGCCTCTCCAAACTCAAACAGGATGGAGACTAAGGGGGAGCTTAAAACAGCAAACTAATAATTCACACAGATGTATGGTACTCTTCTGAATAGATGAGTGATCAAACAATTTAACATTTAATACAGTAAAAATCATCCTTTTCCAATCTAGACTGTAAATGAGGTACTGTTTTGTCCCTTGTAAGACACAGCATTGTAAGCCATCATGTCTCCTCCATTGTCACAACACATCTTGCAGTTGGCAATGCTGATACCTCCAGATCTCTCAGGACTGGGTGATCTTCAATGCCAGGGAAAAGCACCCTCATGGTGTAGGTTCGGTAATCAAGGAAAGGGATCCCTGCTCCATCCAGGTCACTTGTCAGCTCATGAATATCCGTCTGCAGCTCTGCAAAAGCTGACACAAGAGCAAACAAAGCATACATCAATAACATTTCAGATCTCTCTCATCATAACAGAAAAGACATTCAGCTTCACATGAATGAGACATAAATGGAGAAGCAACAAGTGGAGAGGAAGAGGAAAGTAGACAAGAGCAGTCTCACTTTTCCCACCACATCATCTTTCCCCAGAACAATGTGCCAGGGCTCTCTCTGCACCCTGAGCTAGCAAATGCAGTTAACACAAGGTGGAGGAAGACTGGACTCGGGGAAAATGGGCAAAGTCAGATTAGACCTGGATTTGAACCAGGAGTTCAACACTCCTGCTGCTTGGTGATATTTTGGCTCAAAGCTTTAGTGGCTGGACTCCTTTCTCCTGACACTACATCAGCCTTCTTTCCTCACCATACCTTCTTTGCACTCAAGTGCCACCCTGGACTCCAGGTTATCCATCTGCATCTGCAGGCGTTTGAGGGTCAAGTCACTCTCTCGGGACTTGCGCTTGTAGGCAATCAGCACGGCCACAATGAAGATGATGAGCAGGCCGCCTGCCACTGCAATGCTGACAATAGCTGGCAAGCTGAGAGGGCTGTCTGGAGAGATGTAGACCATCCCTGGGGAGAACTCCATCCCTCCTACACGAGCCTAGAGGGAAGGCAAGATAAAATTGCACTGAAACTGTCAAACAAGCAGGAGCACAGAGGAAGTCCATCATCATCCCAATTAAGGCTGTTAGGCAAGTCTAACTCACATGATAACACGTGAATGATGACTTCTCAAGTTAAACAGAGTATGAAGTACTTGGATACAGAATGGCTAAAAGCACCTGAAATCTCACTTGGAAGCAGCTCTGTTGGTAGTGTCACCATAAACCAGATTAGCAGAGGATTTTGAGTGAGACAAATCTCACCAGTCCCAAAGCCCTGGCTATATATCAATGTAAGGATCATCTGGGGTTTTCCTCCCCTGTCCTAAACAGCTATGCACTGTCTTGATATCAGTCCCAGAATGCATACAAGATACATGATACATAACTCTTGGGTATGTTCTGATGGGCCCTAACTTCATTATGGGTTAGGGCACTGGGAATGCAGAAGTTACAGCATAATTCACTTTCCACTCTTCAAGTTGAGAAAACTGTATCTGGAAAGCAAAAGCCACAGAGCCTGGCCTATGCTCTTTACAGCATCTCGCCTAGCTGCAGGCTCTGCTGTGTCACATGAACTAAAGGACTTTGCATGCTTACCAGTGGGACAGGAATCCAGTCAGAGCTTTCTGCTCTGCATGCACTCCTGGAGGTTCCCAGGACTCTGGGACAAGTGTCTTTGTGAGATCTTGCTTTTAATAGCAGGAAAGAAACCCTGCGGGCAGTACTGCTGTGTACCCAACAAAACATTCCGCTGAAGAAGGTCTGTTGGGAGCCCATTTACACAACATGCACACCATTCCCAAAAGTAATCCCACAGGGTGCTACTTGTTCAAGGCTACTGCAAGGATGCTTGAGGCTATCTGTAAAACAGGATAAGTTGGAGTGGCAGTGGGAAAAGTACTACCGGCTAGTCTGAGATATATAAGGAAAGTTTCTAATAGTGTGCTCTAGTATGGGAACACTCAGCATAAACCTAGGAAGGTGCCATGCAAGCAGTCTGAAGTAACATGATGTGGTGAAAGCCTCTCACCACCACAGGTCTTTCTGGGGACGTGAATCTCTGTATTCCTATCAGCTTCTTGAAATTATTTATGGGCTCAGTTGTAGCCTCTGAGTTCTGTTTTGCAATAGCCCCAGCTGTAGCCTGCTCCTCAGTGTGTCTTGGCCAATGCCACCTAGCTCAAATCTCTTTATTTTGGTCAGACTAAGGTGACAGTGTGGAATATGCCATTTCCATCCACAAGGTCTTCTTATGCCCTGAATACCTCTAAGTATTTGGAGATCGGCTCTCGAAACATAGAATCACAGAATGTCCTGAGTTGGAAGGGACCCAAACGGATCATGGAGTCCATAACAGTGTCCAAAATGAGAAACTAAACCAAACCTAAGCTCATCTGACCAACTAATGATAAGTTCTTTAGCATGACATGGACACCTCGTAGAGCATCTTCACTGGCTAAGGAACAATCTAGCACCCATGTACGTCAAGAAAACAGAAGCTCCTATTTTTCCTGTCTATTCCAAGATATAAGGTTAAATTCCATTTCATAAAGCTTGCAAAGGGTAGATGTTTGGTACTGGCATGTGGTGAGTTCAGCTAAGATAAACTTCCAAAGTCAAACATTAATCTTCTCACTGGAAGCTATTGCCTCTTGACATAGACCACTGTCTCAAATCCTCCCAAGATGACAGCAAAATTGGTTCACTAGTTTGCACAATTTCCTTTCTGTCATGGTGGATCAATAAATGAAGTCATTATCATCATTTTCTGTTTCCTACAGTGGCCTTTTTCATCCACACCTGGCAGTGAAATGAGCCATTTGATGGAATATCAGACCAGAGTCAAACAATCCCAACCCAAACCCCAGTGCAAGACTGTCCTCAAAACCCACAGAACAGCCTGGCTCCATGAGTGGGATTCCTCTCACCAAACTTTTGACATGCACATCTGAGTTAGACATCATAGCACGCTTTTAGGATCAATGCAGAGAAAAGACAATTTCAGCATGTGATTCATAGGAGTTGCTTTTGACACATGCTTTGACATCAGGATGAGATGTTCAGAGGAAGTTCCCATTTCTTCCCATTAATTACAGAGAATCTGGACTCCTAGAGGTAGGCGTCTAGAAAAGCTCCTCTTGAAAGATGTTTTCAACACTGAGAAATCCTCACAGTCCACAAATCAAACTGCCATGATCTAACGGAATGTGTCTCTTGGAGAAGAAAGCCTGCGAGGCTTTAGTACTATTTGTGAGCACTAAAATGAAAACAGGAAAATATACAGAAATAACCCTACTTTATTTCTTGGGTCCTCCACATTTTTCCAAGGAATCAACTTCCAGATAACTGAACTCTGTACCACCAAACAAGTTCGGCCTATTAAACTGGCATTTGCTCCAAATGGCACTATGGCAGATACCAGTTTTTTTTAGCAAAGACATAGGGACCACCTGTAGTGGTTCAAGAGAGAGTTTCCTCAACTCCTATTGTACAAAACTTGACTATGGTAGTGTCTTTCCTAGTGCAAGCTTGCATTAACAAAATGTGTCTGGCTTTAAGTGACATGAACTGTGCCCTGAATGTCAGGAAGTACACTTGACCATCTCTCCATTCACTATACAAAGACATCAGCATAATTTTCTGTCAGTAAGTGCATACACTGGATATGAGCACTCCTTCTACTGTCCTCCATCTCTACATTGCAGGGCTTCTCTACCATGGTTACACATAGATCTTCCTTGTCAATGTTTCTTTCACTTGAAAAAGAGCTTCTCTCTAGGCTTTAAACTATCTTTATCAACCACTGCTCTGCCCTTTTTGTGTGTGAGTGTTGTTGCTTTTTTAATATATATTTTTTCAAGTATTTAACTCGGTGATTGTGTAAAAGAAAGTTGAAGTAGAGCAAAAACATGCTGACACCAACATGTGTCACTGTCACTCTTCCTTCCCTTTGAAATAATTACAGTGTTCAGTACCATGGTCTCCTCTCAGATCTAGGCTGCTTCACTTTGCAGGAAAGAGTTTGCTCAGCAGTTAAGGTTTGCTCAAGGTCGCACAGGAAATCATCATCAGAAGCAGGGGAAGGACCTGAAAGAGCTACCTGTCAATTATCCCAACCATCAGAGTGACATTCATGTGAAACATGGGCAACAGAGCTGCTGTGCCATGCTGGAGGAGGCATTTCCCAGCCCAGCTGTCCCCCTGGTAAGTTAAAGATGCAAAGTCAATCCTTGAGCACCAGCCTCCATCACAGCTGAGCTCCTGTGTTTGGTTCCCAGCCCAGATCCTGTCAAAGGCTTGCCTCATTGTTGGCTTTAGACAAGGAAATCTGCAACTTGCCCCTAACAGCAATGCTCATCATCAATAGGCTTCAATGCAATCACCTTCTCATTTTTTCCAGCAATATCTCTTGTTTGATCAGCATCCTCAAAAAGGGATTATTTCTTTCTCTGAGGTTTCTCTTAAGCTGTCCCAAGCTGTGGGAACAGAGGAGTCTTCCCAATTAGTAAGGCCTGGCCAGATGTTCATCCTCCCTGATCCCCACAGATTGATCATTGCTCACCTGACTTTGAGTTTTATCTCTCTAGGATTGTTTTTGTCCCTCTCTGACTAAACATATGTTTAATGAAATTCATGAAAATGACAGGCAACATATACTGCTCTGTTCCAAAGCTTTCATATTTACACAGAGAAAATCTCATGTTTGTTATTGTTCTTCTTGGACTGTATTAAAGTGCTTAACAATGATTTGAGAGCCACAGTATATGTGCATGGCTGAAAAGGATTATTACCTCTGTTTTCCAGATGACAAAATTTGGAACAGAAAAGTAAAGTAGCCAGGATGAGGTATCCCGGCAGCAGTCACAAATGGGACTCAACACAGTCACCTCTCAATTCTCTAAAGAACAATCCCTCTTGTTTTAAAGAGGAAGGCATTGTCTCTCCATGAAACTCGGCAAATCTCATTACCTTGAATTAAATAAGTATATATCAGATTTGGGAGGGCAACAGAGAGCTGGAAAAAAGTTGATCATGGGCAATGAGAAGCATTGATCATCTGTATGTCTGCTGTCAGCTATGTCTTGCTTCCACCCACAGCTCTGCACAACTCAGATGAGTTTGCTGGTATGCTGTTTATCAAGCAAGAGCACTGAGGCATGCAAATTACTGAGAGGAAAGTAGAGGAGTGAATAAATCAGTGGAGAGAGGAGGAAGCTCCCTCTGATGTAATCACAAGGTTCATTTTTCACACATTCCAGGAAGGATATGCAAGATCATACTAAGTTGTATAGATGTCAAAATCTCAAAGTCACACTACAGTCCATATCCTGCACAAATTTTAGCGACCAGTATGTTGCTAATTGCTGGAAACTGATAAATTTAACAGTTTGTCATGTGGGGAATAAGTTACACGTATGAATTCACATAAGCATCTGGGGTTCATACAGGCTGCACAAAGAAGGAGGAAAATCTTCCTAAAGTGTTATGATTCCAAAAGGTCCCCCACTGTCTTCAAAGATCTCCAAGTTACTCTTCCAGGATTGACTGACTGGGGTATTGTACTGAGAAGGGGCTCTGATATTTCTAGATTCTACAGAAGGCGTGATGAAGGAAACACATTGCTGTACCCTTCCACCCAACCCATGGAAGAAAGGCTGAGTTTCAAGCATCACTTACCATCACCTTGTGCCTCCCAATGAGGTTTGGGGACTCGCACAGTAGTTGCACATCTGATACAGTCACCACACAGGGCTTCTCACCAACCAGAACCGTGTAGTTCAGCTTGGCATTCCCTCCTGCCACTGGTGGGATCAGGTTCTTGCCCTGGATAGAAAGGAGTATTGTGACTCGAAAAAAAAAAAAACATATTACAAAGGAGTTTTCCTTCCATCTCTACTTCTGTAACTCCAGTGTTAACATTGCGCTTGGCATTCATAGTTCACAACTCACTCACTTAGTAAGTAAAAGCCGCTTAAAAATCCTACAGAAGACAGCACGGATGGTGAATACAGACTATTATCAGTCAAAGCTGCCTGTCCTGTTTCTCTCCATCAAACTTGACACAAATCTTTCACAAGCAGAAAATGATTGGGCAATACTGAAACATATTTCCAAATGTGCAAGCAGGTATTCTGCATGCATGCTCATTTATTTGCATATGAACCTCATACAAGTGCTGATGTGGAAATGTTCAAGCACGTAATTGGTTCTTTGTGTTCCTATTCAGGTTAAAGGCATAATAGAGGACCGCTGTGGGATTTTCCCAAGGGTGAGAGAAAAGGGTCTAAAAGACAAGAAATAGGCTTGGGTACAGCAAACAGCATTGGATGCAAATTTAGGTAGCACACACGTGGCTAAAGCAGTTTACATCTTTTAGTTATGGGTATTGGAAGATTCAGAGCAGTGAGTGGTGTGATGTTTGCAAATGGTGATTGATATGATGCAATATGATAGGTCCAATGAGTGGAGGAAATCTCTAGGACAATGTTGGGATGCCACTATGATTAGTGGGTTGTTGGCAGACACAGAATGGCAATAAGCAGCATGTGTCTGACCATACTTATCCAGTCCTTGGTCCCCATCTCACCTTCAGTATGATCGGACTTCCTGGCTTCAACTCCAAGATCCCTGAGGGATTGAAAACCTCAAAGATAGGGTTTGGATAGTAGGTGAAATTGGTTTTGTTGAGGATCAGCAAGGATTGCACATTGTCGAGAATGAACCCAAACTCCTCTGGACGCTCAGCTAGCTCAGACTGGTTATTGGGGTCAACAGCCAGCGCGGGAGCCTGGCAGGTCATCTCTGTGCTGTTCTGCACCTCGCAGTTCTGGAGAGAGAAATCCAACACAAGAAGAGATTATGGAAAATATCTCTAGCTCTACTGGTAGGCTGATATCTTCAGATTAAATGCCAGCTCACCTACTCACAGAGGATGCTGAGGAGGAGGAAAACTTTGTTACCAAGAGACAAGCTGGTGATCCACTGCTTCAAAACATAACCCATTCCCATCAGGAATTTGAGACTGGGAAGGGACTGGGAAAGCTTTGCTGGAGCAGGTGTGTACAACAGTATGCACTGCAACAGAAATCCTCTATGCAGAAAGTGGTGAGGCACTGAAACAGGTTGCCCAGAGAAGCTGTGGATGCCCCATCTCCTGAGGTTTTAGGACTTCAAGGTCAAATTGAACAGGGCCCTGATCAAGTGGGTGGTAACTCTGACCTAAGTCAGAGTCTAAGGGGTCTTTAAGGTCCCTTCTGACCTAAGCCATTCCATGACTCTATGAATTGGCCATCTTGTGTCTTTCTTGAAAGAAATCTTGCCCTCTTCTCTGGATGCCAAAGGAGGTTTCAGCCTCCACAGCTGTTAGGCAGCTCCTATCACCACCTTGGATATGTCTTCTCCTGCAGTCGCAGGTTAGTAGCAATACTCACATTGACGTGTTCCTTTCCACCATGCTTTGCCCGGATCTGAGGGTTCTGGATCAGGTCTAGGTGAGTTCCCCACACTGCAATGGGTGTGTTGCCACTAGAGAAAAAGAAACAAAAGAAGAGCATAAAGCCAGCTAATACATATCAGGACTGAATGGACCAGCAGTGGGTGATCTGTATTCCTAAATGTTATTTGCAAAGTGTCTGACCACATCTCATGGTAACACAGGAAGGCAAACAAAGCAAACAAGGCTTTTTAATTCATTCACATGAGGAGAAATATGTAAAACTGCATGCTTCCAGAAACTGTTCTGTCAAGCAGCATCTGGGTGATCTTCTCTGTTAGGACTAAATAGCTACAAACTTTGGTGGTGAGAAGAGCAAAAAATCTAAAAGAAGCTTTTCAGAATGGTCCACAGACTGTTCTATATTGTTTAAAGTTAGGATTTTAAGGAACCCTCAAAGAATCTGTCCTGTGTAAGCAACTCTTGAGGATTCAGTGCTACCTTATTTGCGTTCTGTATTTCTGACTTGCATATTAAACGTGCTATAGAAAGCATCATTCTGCATAAGGCAATGTCACCGGAGTGAACCACCTAATGCATTTCTGCCAGTGAGCCCAGATCTGCAACACTGAGAAGATACAGAGCCAGTGTGTTCAGATTTGGTTTCCATTGGGTGACCTAGGCCACAAAGCCACAACTCTGCCTTTGGTAGATTTTATTGCTTTTGTAACATCTCTCTCAAACCAGCTTAAGAAGACAAGACATAAACAGAGCCCTTCTCATTCCATGCAATCAATGTCACCAGAAGGAAAGAGCTTTCAGAAACTCTCTTCTTTCCATTCCCTTGCCTCTTCCATCTGCAATCAACATCACTTTTGTGCAACTTTCAGGAGAGGGAGGAAGGAAACTGCAAAGGAACGGATATGGGTTGTCTTTGAGCCCTGCATTGAGGGGAAGGGTTCACCACAAGGTTTGGCCATCTCAAACGAAGCACTGCTCAGCCAGATGGGCTCTCCCTTTGCAGCACATGAAGGCCTGCAGCAGAGGCAACAGGGTGCAAGGGCTGAAGGGGGAAGAGCTATCTGAGAAAGTGAAAACTTCAGCTGTCAGGACTCCAGCATTCAAGACAGAATGAGGAAAGCTCACCAATGGACAGCCCAGCCTCTGCTGCAAAGCTGAAGATTTCCCAGGGAGGAGGAGCACTCTCATCAGTTTTGACACCTGCCTCTGCAACCCTCCTTGGAAACTTTCCAGGCTTCAATTTATTTCCTGGAGCTCTTTACCAAGAATGGGAAGGAAAGTCACGCAGAAATCAGTTGTATTTATATGGGATGGGGAAAAGAAAGCCTAGAATTCCTTTCCAGCTTCTAGGTAAAGCTCTGCACACATGAAAGGTGAAAAAAAGTGCATTATAAATGAGGCTGGTGAAAACACCAGAGGATAGACAAACTGCAAGGAAGATGACTGAGCTGGCCCACAGATCTCCCCTAGTTCTAATCCTTGTTTTCCAAGTTCCTCTATTATGTATTCCATTATTAATCAGATAGGGCAGGTAAAAATGAATGCCAACAAGCACCTCTGCTCAGCAATGCAGCTTTAAGGTTTCAGAGAGCTGGATGCAGCTAGCTGGGACTGAATCATAGAATCATATAGCTGGAAAGTCCACTAAGATCACCTAATGCAACCATCTACCCATCACCACCACACCACTAAACCATGTCCCTCAGTGCCACATCTATCGTTTCCTTAACATCTCCAGGGAAAGCAGGTCCACCACCACCTTGGGCAGCCTGTTCCAGCCTGTACTTCAGCCCCTCTAGCAAATTCCACACTGATAACCCCAACAGGGCCAGGACATCAGCTCATACACTGGCTGGTGGCCATTCATGCTTTTAAGCTCTTAGCTGTACGCTGGCTTGGTTTAAGTTGTCTTAACACTCTTCTAGGAAGTGTCATTTCTATGAGGTCTGTTTGAATGGCTGAGCTCTCTTGATCACACAGGGTATCTCTTCTGAAGTCACTTACAAGGGCTTTCCCTTGCCTTATAGAAAAAATACCTTCTCCCCAAAATTCATTTTCAACTTAGATATCCTTGACATCATCCAGGAAGACCTTGCTTTTCAGAAACCAGAAGATAAATTCACAGGCCAAGTTTTTCTTTATCCATTATCTCATTTCATGCGGATTTTTGGCTGTGGGCTTTTATTATTTTTATCATTATGTATTATTTTTATGAATCTCTGCTGATTCAAACTAAAAGGGATTTCACATATTTGCTCAACAATTTAATGTGTTCCAGACATATCAAATTCATGTGCATATATAAATATATACATATATGAGTGTGTGTATGTATAAATAAACCCTTTTATTTAATCAACCACGTCTGTGCATACAGTTTTAAACCCATGTGTCAGAAATTCTCTATTTGTTTTGGAAATTGAGCTTAGCAGGCTCAGACCACAGTTACTAAGCACAGTAAGAGCAGTGGATCAGAGAGGGGTCTACCCTCTGCAAAAATAAAGCTGAAGTAGTAACAGAATCCATATCATAGAAACATAGAATGGCCTGGGTTGAAAAGGACCACAGTGATCATCTAGTTTCAACCCCCCTGCTATGTGCAGGGTCACCAACCACCAGACCAGGCTGCCCAGAGCCACATCCAGCCTGGCCTTTGATGCTTCCAGGGATGGGGCATCCACAGCTTCCTTGGGCAACCTGTTCCAGTGTGTCACCACCCTCTGTGAGAAAAGCTTCCACCTAATATCTAACCTATACCTCCCCTGTCTCAGTTTAAAACCATTCCCCCTTGTCCTATCACTATCCACCCTCGTAGTCATGTCCACTGAAGACAAGAACCCACCTAAAGGTTCAGTCTAGCTTGCAAATCAAGCAAATTCAACTGCTGCTTGCATTTGTGTGTGAACTGCTGCCCATTGCCTTCAGCTGCAGCCACTTCCTGCCCAGATCAGACCAAAACAGTGACAGATACTGCTCTCCAGCAAAAAGTCAGAGGTGCCACACCATGAGCTTTCTTAATTTAACTCTTCTTTGGCCCCAAAGCTCTAAGCACAGTTTTCATTCTGCAGATCTGTATATTTGCTGGACATAATTCAAATCAAATCCCAGTAAAAAGTATTACTGAAGGCTTATAACATTCTAGTTACCTGGCTGTTCAGCTTGAGTCTTTTTTATAATTATTTTTTGACTATGGAAATAAATCATTCATAATCTTTTCTTTATAGTCTTGGAAAATGGCACTTGAGAAGGTTTTAAGCCAGCCTGGGTACCTTCATTCACTAATTTTGCAATGCCAGTTTAGCAGCAATCATCTGTCCCTCAAAACAGCTTAGTCCCTCAGCCAGGAGTGATGAATCAAAGAAGCACGGTGCATTTGCTGCAATGAATCATACTGCATAACAGATATAGCAAGGAAGAGCCTACTCAGTCTATCTCCAGATCCATATGTTTCAACTGAATTATTTCTTGTTTGACTCTCTGTACTTGAGTTGGCACTGTGTTCACCCAGCTCCCTGTGGATGCCTTACCCTAATTGCCTCCATTACAACCTGCAGGGTAGGGCTCCACAGATTCATAGTGATAGTCCATAAAAGATCCCAGACACTCTGAACCACAGATATAATTCTGGATACTGCATTCTCCTCTGAGGTTACAACCTTTTGGAGTGATTCAAAGGTGTAAAAGAAAGGGCACAAAGGCAGAGGTGGGGTGAGTAGATCTGGTTAAAATTAGACACCACCAATCAAGTGGATGCTTTCTGATTTTAGAGATATCAAAGGAAGTAAAAATTAGAGGCTGCACCTTACTGATGAGACAGATAGAGCCTCAGTCATCCAACCTATCAGCTACACACTCAGCAAGTAAGGCAGCACCCATGAAATAAACACATCTTGCTTTGCTTTATGCTGGGAGAGGGGACAGGAGATTCATGTCAGAAAGCAATGGGATAGAGTCTCTGCACCCCGTGGCCAAACAAAACTTTGCCAGTACACCTCAAGCCTCTCCTTGGATGCTTTTTGTCTCTTGTTGGGAGCTTCAGAAGAGAAACCAGGGAGCAAAAGGCTCTGGAAATCTTCTCTCATCTCCCAGTCTGAAGCCAGATGAAGGAAGGGCCCTATTCTGTAACTTTCCTGGGGATAACAGAGGAATTCACTCCCCTCGGCTGTCAATCCTGTACCTTTTAACCAGCCCTAAACTCTCTTTAATAAGGAAGGGACTAAAGTGATTTCTCATTTTACTGATAACCTAAACTCTGAGTGAAAATAAAACCTCAAAATGGAAAATCCAGACACGAAAGCTTCAAGCTCAATGTGTAAAGATTCAATCCAGCTAAATCGGTAAATTCCCTCATGGTAATTAAAGGCACTAATTGATTTGTGAAAACATCTTCTGGAGGGGAGCTGAACTGAAGGGATTTACGAGTCCTGCTCCTAATCCCCAGATACCCCAATCAATCCTGCTTGACAGGAGAGCAGAGAGCTGCAGTGGATGAATGAAGGGACACCAAGATTTCTTCTTTTGTATCTGTTCAAGGAAATATCAGTGCATTTAAAAACCAATTTCTCTCTTCCTGAGACCATTTCTGCAAGATTCTGAGAGCATTTGGGACTCGTTTTCATGTCTTCCACAACCAGGACAAATGCTTCTCTCAAACACTTTCAGATGAACCTTCCAAATTAAACAAAGCAGCAGCAATGGGCTGAAGAGCGAAGGAGCACCTAACAAGGAGGAAGGCCCTCCAGTAGGGTAGGAATCAGGGCTTTCTTTGTGTTTCATCTCAGGAGATGGCTCTGGAGATTTCAAGCAGGACAGCCAAACAAGGAATAGGGAGGGAAGATTTAGGTTGGTTATCAGGGGGAAGTTCTTTACACAGACAATGGTGAGGTGCTGGAACAGCTGCCCAGAGAGGCTGTGGATGCCCCGTCCCCAGAGGTGTTCAAGGCCAGGTTGGATGGGGCCCTGGGCAGCCTGGTCTAGTATTAAATGTGGAGGTTGATGGCTCTGCACATGGCAGGGCGGTTGGAGCTTCATGATCCTTGAGGTCTCTTCCAACCCAAACAATTTTATGATTCTATGATTCTGTGAACACTTTGTCCTAAGCCAACAAACACACGAAGGTTGTAAACAAAGTGCTTTCAAACCTGAGTATTATTCTCTTTTCTAAGCGCAGTCATGACCAATGGACCATGAAAAGGTGTAGACTTAGCCCAATGAAACCCAAAATACAGCTATGACCAGAAAAGGTAAGAATCAAAGTCCTTAGGAATACAGTAGCCCCAATAGAATGAAATATCACTTGGATAGGTAGCATTTGGGTACTGGAGACACTAAGGCAAGCTTCTGGTGAGCAACTGCAGCTGGATTTTGCTGCATTAAGCCAGGAAGCTGTGCTCTGCTTAAGAAGGTTCATTCTACACTGAGTCCATTTGGAGAAAAAGAATGGCTCCTGCCCATCCCTCACTAGGTTCTTTGGAAACGTTGTCCCAGGGGTACACACAGCCCCAGGTGTGCCATACTCCGAGCATCCAAGGTGCTATAGTGAGTACACAGAACATTGCTGGTATTTAACTTCTTCCCAGAAGGCAAGTCCACCAGCTCTCAAGGTTCTTGGGTTCTCTGAAGGAGTTAGATAAATATGTGTTTTCTAGTGAACCCAATGCTTGGAAAGCATTTTTCAGTATCAGGGACCATCACAAATGTACCAGTGCAGCAGTGGAAGATAAAAGGAACTGGTGTGATGTGCCCATGGGATGCTTACCTGAAGATGCTCCACTCGGGCTCAATCCTCAGGATGGTTGGATCCTCCACATATTCATATTGCAGCTCCTGATGTATCTTGGCCTTGTCCACTCTCACAGACACCTTCACCTTCTCAAAGCCTTCATCTGAGGCTGTGGTGTTACAGACAATGTGCTTGGTAGATCTCCTGTGAGAGGAAGCAAGTAAAATATAAACGAGGATCTACAAGAAGCAAACCAGTAAGAATCCAGTTACTTACTCCTATGTCCTGTGATCTTAACCTATTAACTATGAAGTGCTGAAGCTCTCTGCTGCAGGAATATACCGAGTATTGTGTGACAAATTCATCACGGGAAGTGGCATTGCCTTTCCACCAGTTTAAGTAAAACTACACAAGCCAGTATTACTCAGGTCTCAAAACATAAACCAAATCTCAAGGGAATTCCAAAACAGACCTCGCTGCAGAAATATTTCTGTGCAATTAAATACATGATGGATGTTTCCTTCCTGCCTGCAGGCATATTCAGCAGCAGCTCATAAAAGGGAGTGTTTGCACCTCAGCTTTCCATTCTGGGATAATAAAGTTTACTTTGCATTAGGACTGTAAGCCTTGTTTAAGTGCCATTTGCAACATGCCCGGGACCTTTGCATGGGAAGTGCTAATGTAGTGGGAAGCATTTCATGATTTTACTTAAAATGGATTCTGGGTAAATGTTTTCCATTTGGGCAAGGCTCAAACACAACTCCAGGACTGAATTTTGCAGTGGCACAGCCTTCAGTAAAGAGCCAAAAATCCAAGCTTCTACCACCTTCAGCCTTCCTAGTCCTGTGATTTGTGGCACAGCCTCATCTCATATCCCTAGAAAGATAAAATGGAGCTCATCCTTCCCTTGTAGCATGGCATGCACCTCAAACATACCCTTCAAGTGCTCTTTAAATTTCCCTGTAAACCACACTGAATCCCTTCTAAAACTCCCTTGTCTGTTCTGTAAGCAACCCCAAGCAGCTGTGGTTCCCATTTGGCCTTTTAAATCACAAGCTGTGACTTCACCCTCGTGTATTATAGATGTTAAATCGCTCTGCAGTCATGACAGGCAGCTAAACAGGATCCCAACAGCCAGGAGATGGAAACATGTTGCCTCAGGACAGTAGTCCCAACTTCCCTGTGAATGGGCCCTTCTTCTTCTGCCAAAGACAAGCTGGGAGAAATGTGCCAACTTTGTCTTCAGCCTCCACCAATACTGGCAGCAAAGTGCATTGCACTGGGCAGTTTTGAGCTGCAGGAGCCCCTGGGAACTGGATTTAGGCTCATTCTCACAGGGATCAGGGAACATTCAGCAGGTAACACTGACATTAAGCCTCTGAACTGCAATTGAACAGGAGCCAACCCTGAGCTAAAATGTTACAAGTCATCCGTTTCTCAGCACTATGGGACTATTCTTGGATAAAAGGGAGGTGTTTTAATGCTTATAACTGATGTTGTCAGATTTTCATTTTTGCTTTTTCTAAAGTAGGGACATGAAAATGAATCTTTTAAATTACATACTCTCAGAGCAAGTAGCAAAGCATGGGACCGTGGAGAATTGTAGTGAAATTTGACAAGGAGCCATGGAAAAGCACATCAAAACAATGAAATAAATCCTATTCTCCCACCCCACAACATACTCAGTAAGGTTGTGCTGGGGAAGAATGCAAAGGTCCCACTGCAGAACAGATGTTCTGCCAAGAATTACTCGAAGGACAGGTTGTCTGGGCTGCTGAAGAAGTCTCCTGACTGTAATTGCTTACATCTTTCAGGCTCAGGTATGTAAGGAAGGAAGGACTCATCTGTACCTGTAGAAGAGGCAAGGTTGTCGCCCAAAGGTCACGATGACGTTGCTGCCTGCATTGAGGTTATTACCCGTGATTGTCACCTGAGTGCCACCCGACACAGGTCCCCGCTTCGGCTTGAGATCAGAGAGTGTCAGAGTCTGTGAAAGCAAAGGGTCATGTTGAAAGCACAGGAGATGAGCAGAGGTGCCTACAGCGCTAGGGAAATGTAGGCACCCCCAGGAGTTTAACCACATTAGGTGGATTTCAAAAGATGCCGATATTTTCCTGGTAAAAAAGGAGCCTGGAATGTCTCCAGTTCCTTAATAGAATCATTAAAGTTGGAAAAGACCACTAAGGTCATCTAGTTCAACCATCAACTCATCCTCACCACGTCCACTAACCATGTGCCTCAGTGCCACATACTATACTTTTCCTGAACATCTTCAGCGATGGTGACTCCACCACTGCTTGAATGACAGCTTTGTTAAGATGAAGTCAAGACCTAAAGCTAATTTCAAAATCCCTGTAGAATAAGGCCTGCCCTTGTACCCATTCTGAAATGCTCTGAGCTTCCAAAGTCATCTCCGTGTCTGGGGCAACTGCAGCCAAGACCTCTCTTATCTTCACAATTTGATACAACTCAGGACATTTTTTTCCAACAACATTTCTGCAAAATAAACTGGGTCTTGAACTGTCTCACTGGATCTTAACAAGGGCTCTTTGCCCCTGAGAAAACTACAGAGCTCACACGCATTGGAAACTATTGTGTCTTGAAAAGATTAATCCGAAGTTCATTGATCTACTAAAGAAACAGGTCCTGCTGTGTAGCTCAGGAGGACTCCTAAAACCTCCCCCTGTGTTCACAGCCCTTTTCCCTGGGAAGAAGGAGAGCTGCAATTCAGAGCATCTGAACATGTGTTTTGACTCTCACAGGCCCACCACATGAACCCAAACATTTCTCTTTTATCAGATGCTGATGCTGAAACAATCTCACGTGGCATGAATGTCCTGCACTGATACAGTGCAGCATCACTCATGTTAAGGTGTTCTCTGAAATACTACAGCCAAGAGAAAGAATGCTGTACAGATGAGTATTTTTTCTCTGTTTCCTGCTTGTTTGAGCCTCTTTTCCAATCATAATACAATGTTCATTAATATATTAAAAGATGGGCACCATTCCTTAAAGGTCCTTGAATCTGAAACCTTTTTCTTGCCCTCCAACTCTATTCTTCCCAAAAGCAAGATAAAATACTTGCACTCTGAAAGCACAGATCACCCTATTGCCATAATGCAGAGAGGAGACATCCATTTTCAGGGAGAAACTTGGAGTTACAGTTTATTCTTTCATTTGCATTTTAATGGAAAAACTTTCCACTCAGTCCCAAGTGAAAAGCCACTATATGCATTTAAATGAAGATTTTTTTTTCCCCCTCTCTTTAAGAATGATGACACAAATGCTTGAAGCTCTCCTCAGCTGCTCTGAATGAGCAGGTACAACACGCAGTCACCTTATTGAGCTTTGGAGACCATTAATCCCTGTTTATAAAATGCCTGACACACACCACAGCTCCCTCTTTCACACACACACAGCTCTCCCTGCTCCTGTGCCCTTCTGGTTAACCATTCTGAAAAACAGCAGCATGGTTTCATCTTTGCTTTTGTTCAAAATGAAGCTGCTGCCTGGAGAAAGAGCTGAATGTGAAAATCAGACTTACAGCCCAGCAGAAGATGTATCAACAGAGCTGGACACTTCTTGTGTTTATACTTGTCTGTTTCTGATATGGTGTTTTTGAAACTATTTTGCCTCAAGAAGTCTCTCATCTATCAATTGCTGAAGGTTCGGAAGATGTATAAGAAGAGAAGAAATGAAGAACAAATAAATGCTCTGTTCCTTTTACATTGCTGTGACTGTTCTCTAATAGCTTTTATCGGGATACAAGATGCAGAAAGGGTCTTCAGTATATAGGGCTTCTCTATTTTGAGGGTACTGCCTCATGCTGTGGTGGCAACACCGCTTCAATTCCTTATTGATGGTCATAGAACCAAAGCCAAGTACTGCCACCCATGAGATGGATGTTGGGAGACGACTTCCCACCTGTGAGAAAATGGGATGAAAGTTGTCCACTTGGTACAATACTGGATGCTTTACAAACCAGATAATGACAGTTGAGTTAAAGATCTGAACCCCTAGTCCCAGTCCTTGATGGGTATTTCTGCCCCTCTCCCCATAGGATGATAAATGCTTATGCTCCATTGAAGGCTCTTGCATATTGAAATTATATCAGTGATGCTTCTTGGCAAAGTGCTGATGCATTTTGTGCTGACCTCACAAAAGGTTTTATGGCTAAGCTTTCCAAGTTGCAATAATCCATTAATTATTCACAGTGGCCTTCATGAATACTGCACAGCACGTTTGCAGTAAAAATCAGCCTCCAGACTGTTTACTGTTTCCTTTCTGGTGAAAGTTGATGGAAAATGCACTGGGGTCTATTGGATCTGTGACAGGCTGAGGTGGACAGTGACAGTGGCAGTGAAGGAAGGAGGAGGCCAGAAAATCATGGAATAACAGAATGGTTTGAGTTGTAAGGGACCCTTAAAGGTCAGTAAGTCCAACTCCCAGTCATCTGTATCTTTCTAGAGTCTTGACTACTTTCCTCTGCTGTGGAACCTTTTACTTTCTTCTAGCACCTCCTTGGCATAAGCTGTCCACAGGGAAATTGCCATGAGAGCTGTGTCTGAACTGACCTTGTGGTGTATGTTGAGACCTTGGCTCCCACATCACTGATCCTGGGAATAAGGGCATAGAAACACGTGACCCACAGAGTTCATGCACCCAGATATCCTTTCCATGGGGTCAATAGCAACAGCTGGAAAAGCAGTATGCAGCCCTCTCTGAGCCTGCTCAAAATGCTCTCCTGAAACACAGATGTTAGGAGCAGGCCCAGAAGAGATGCAGACAGAGCAACCCAAATCACACTGAGCCAAAATAAAGGCAAACTCCTTCTGTGTCTGAATTGAAAAGAACGAAGATAATATTTCATGGATTGAAAGACAATGGCAATAATCACAGCAATAAAATGAATTAAAGGAATTTCATTTAGCTCACCGTAAATACCATTTCAGCATGCAACCAAATGCTTTGTTTCCATTTTGGCTTATTGAACTCTAACACAATTTGCATTTTCGATCACAAACTAACAGCATTTTGAACCTAAAAGTTCTGCTTAGAAGCGTTGAGAAAAACTGCTCTATCATCTCTAAATTAAGCTACCTCTTTTTCAAAACACTGAAATAAAGTATTCCGTTGAGTAGAAATAATCAGCCCTTCCCTTTCTCACAGGAGAGAAGAGGGCAGAACCTATTGGCCAAATTTGACCTTGTTTTGCTTCAAACCTTTTGCAAAAGCAATCTTCCATAGGATTTGCTACGTGTCTGGTAGCAGCACTTAACTCCCAGGTGATGTCCATTGGTGGTTTTTAAACATCTTCTTTCCCTGAAAGCTGCCACCCACCACTGCAGGACGCCAAGGCATGTTGTGATGTGTGCAACAACATCTCTACCCTCTTGGCAGAAATATCAGAGGAAGCCAAGCCATGTCAATGAACACCTCCAACTATGAAAGCAATGGACACGGAAGAGGGCATATGATGGGCAGGCTGGGGAGCATCGTTTTTTTCTGTCTAGCACAAAGGTATCAAGGTATGCAGCAGAGAAAACCCTGTAGACTTCACGCTTGTGCACGGCTGGGATAGCTGGCAGCCAGAAAGCCAGCAAGCAGAGGGAAAAACTGTCACAGATGGACACGGATGATCAACATCAGACAGTAATTTCAAGAGTAGCAAAGGTTGCATGCTGAAGTGTAATGTCCTGGAAAGAGCCCTTCTGTCAGTGAGGTGGAGGCTACCTCTTGAGGTATTTCTATGCCCCCCACATCACAGTAACACCTGAGTGACACTGGAAAATACAGAGATCGCTGCAGTTCAAGGGGGAAATCTAAGATATTTGCATTCATTACCTTTGCCATGAACAAATGTTCAGGCGTGTGAATTATTTCAGAAAAGACTCATTCCCTTGCTTGGGGTTGAGAGTTTTCGATGGGAACAAAGAGATCCTCTCATCTCAAACCTGCACAGATCTGAACAGATCAAGGCCAGGCAATTCTTGCATGTCCCCAGCAAGGGGCCATACAGAAATAAGGAGGTCTCTTGGACAAGAAAAGCAGGCAAAAAAGGGGAGAAAGGAGCAAAAATCCAAGTCACATGTGCAGCATGCACTGGGCTCTGCTTCTCTCTTCCATGAGGCTTTCACCATGGCAAAACTACAGTCTCAGGCTGAACTTCCACCACTATGGTGGTGCAAAAAAAGAGCCCAGAGCCCTTTGCACACTGATGTCCCCAACAGACAGTGTATCACACCCATCTGTGCGTCCAAGCAATATCTCCAAAAAGAGAAATGTGGCTGCTTTCTGAGTGCTGTCTATACACACAGCTGATGCCAGACAACCTACTACTATGTTTTCTTTTCCTTCTTCTTCTTCTTTTTCTTTTTCTTCTCTTTCTTATTTTTGTTCTCTCTTCTCTTCCCTTTTACTTTTCTTTTCTACATAGCATTTTTAACTATTAATGAAGATCTTCTGTACTATTTTGGACCATGGCTGTACCAAACTGTAGCTGGACTAATAATTTGGACTATTAATAGATTGTTAAAACATTAATTAGGAGAGCTATTTTTGCTCCTAAAAATGATTTTGAAAGGAAAAGGAAGGAACAACTTGGTGTACTCAGGATGGCAGTGAAGAGCACAGAAATGGAGTTTGGTCAGAGAACAGACACTGAGAAGTGGACCGGGGTCTGAGGACCTTCAGGGCCCAGGAGATCTTGCATAGTCTTACCATAAAGTAGTAGAGCTGTGAAGACCTGGCCATGAACTCTGGTTTGCACTCGGCCACGCAGATCTCCACAAATCCAGCATGCTGGCTGGGCTTGGCCTCCCCCATCTCACATACTATCCTGTGGAGAAAATATGAAACACAGGCAAAGGTTTAGGGATGGCTTTGCAAACTGGGTGAGATGAAATCAGAGCAAATAGTCCATCTTCTCAGGAAATGGACTGTGGACTTAACACATCCTCTGCTGCTTTCCAATCCAGGATCCAAATTGTGCACTGAGTTATCCTTTATTTAATAAAGAGTGGCTTTTTTTTTTTTTTTCTGATGGTACTCAATGAAGCAGATGGTTGGCTGTTGTAAACCACCATACCATCACTTAATTATGTAGACAAATACTGGGCAGAGATCTGGCCCCAGGAGTTCCTCTGCCCTCCAGTCTTGCACGGTGGACACCTTTGCATCTATAGGGCTTAATGATCATTCCTGCATGGAGAAAGCTGCTTCTTGGAGCTGCAGCCTCACAGACTGGATTTGAACACCCTTATGGTGGTTATTATTTGAAAAATAGATAATTTTATGTCATACGCCACGATGATCACATGAAGTGTACCAAATACATTAATAAATGCATTATTAGCACCTGAGCTGTTGGTGAGGAGTGGCATCTTCTTTGGGCTTCAGGGAGACTGAGGGGAATGGACTCCTCAAAGACCCCAAAGGTAGCAATAACGAGTATTAGATGTTCTGTGGCCCACTGTCTGCCACACACCCAACTTACTGCTCTGCTGGGATGTACCCTTCCACCAGTGGTTTGCATTCCACTCCAGCCACTTTAACATGAGATGCAATGTCTGTGAACTCCAGCCCCAGGTTCTCCCCACGGATGGTCACTTTCGTCCCTCCTTCACGAGGGCCTGTCACTGGATTGATCTGGAGAAACAAGTCAAGAAAAAAGAGAATAATCAAACTACCTTTGTAAAGACAACATTATCCTATCAGGCAGTATGAGACCTCTTTGTCACCGCTAGAGACACTCATGAATACTGATCAACTGAAGTAAACAAACTAGTCCAGATACATCACTGGGTCCATCTCCCTAGCAAATATATTGTATTTTACACACGACCCAACCCCAGAGAATCCAAAATTCTGCCTCAGATATCATTTCTTTCTCTTTTGACTACTTGCAAAACACATAGAGAGGGATAGGAGATGTCTTCCAGGTAGGAGCAAGGGCTTCCAATGCTGCAGCTCAGTTCTGCATTTTATAGACATAAACTGTGAAAAAGCAGAAGTGGGCAAGGGTGCAAATAAATGTGAGAAAGAACAAGAAAATGACATAAGTTGCTTTAGCCAGTCAGTTTACAATCTAAATTCCCAGCCTGAAGTTCAAGGAGTTTTTGATCTGTTCTGGAGGGTTATATCACGTATGCCTCATGAACTCAGATGAATATGTCCATCTGAATAAATAACATCCAAGACACAACAGAAACACAGTGTGAGAATAGGTGCAGAGTAGACTGACAGTGACAGAAGCAGTAGCAGTAGTTGCTATGTGCCATCACATATCTCCAGAAGTGCTCCAGCTATCTTCATGGGACAGCAGGGTTCAGTGAAAGGGCAGCAATGGGAGCATGGATGGCTTGTTTGTAGGGTGGTGGACTACTGGCTGGGAGGTCTCTGAGCCCTAGTGTGAAATGAATGGATGTCCCAGTCATCCTGGTGGTTGGCGACATGACATTTGCACCACAGTCTGGACCTTTACCAGACCTTAGGAAGGGTAGAATTGCTGCATCTCATTCAGCAGCAGCTTTGTTGGGCAGCAGAGCCAAAGCACCTTCTGAGCTCCAGTGCTGACTTCTCTCCCATTGTAGAAGTTCACCCAGCGCCATCCATCACCATGCAGTATTTCTGGCCCATGCAGAGAGGATGTGTAAAGGGGAGAGCACTCTGCATTGCATCTATCACCCTTGTTCAGAAGTAGGTGAAAATTAGCTTTGGAGACACCTACTCAGCACTGAAACAGTATGGAAATCAGGGGGCTGACCCTTAGTTATCTCAGTTCTGCCTTTCCAATTATTTACTGCGTCCAAATGTTTTGCCATACGACTGGCTGAAAGGGCCTTCTAATGGTATTCCCTGCTGCCCATTCAGGATGTCGTGGCTGCCATCTGCCAATCTTGGCAAGGCTCTCCATGCAGTGAGGAAAGGGGAATTCCCTTTCTCAGGTCTATACCCTTTGGCCAATGGCTCTGACAACTGGGAATCCAGGGCTGGCAGCTAGATCCTTGCAAAGCAATCTGACTGGCAGGCAAAGTCGAGGCACTGGCAGGAGCAGGGCTGCTCTTGACTGCTTCCCAGCCATGGGTCTGGCACCAGAATTAGCCTAATTTTGACTGAGAGACCAATTTTCAGGTCATAAAATCAGAGAATCATAGAACAGCTTGGATTGGGAGGGGCCTTAAAGATCATTTAGTTTCAACTCTCCTGCTGAAAGCAGGGACCCCTTCCACTAGATCAGGTTGTCCTAAGTCTCACCCAACCTGGCCTTGAACATTCCAGGGATGGGGCACCCACAGCTAGTCTGGACAGCCTGCTCCAGTGTCTTTCCAGGGATATCTTTAATAGTGAAAGGCTTTGGCACCCTTAGAGGATACTCTGAGATTGTTTAATATTAGGGTCACCTAAATATCACCAAAAAACACTTCCTTGATGGCTGTTTTTACTTTGACTACACAGGGAGCCTACAAATGCTAATAATTTAATAGCACAGACGATCACAGACAAGTACTGGGGCCTGTAGGTTAGTTTAGTGTAGACATAACTTCCACAGCACAAGTCCCCTACAGTGGCCCAGGTAGGAAACTGTGAAAAGAAACTTCAGTGTAAAGTGAAATTGAGCAAAGTCTTTTCAGCCAAATCAGAGACAGAGAAGGGTAATGTTACATCAATGTGCAGCAATTCCAAATAGCCAAAGCAGGAATTAACATTCCTGTTGTCTCCATGCTGCACCTCAGTCTGATACTTGCAGTGATAGGCCCTGATTATTTCCAATGTCCCAATGCCACAGCAACTTCAGTCTGCACTGAACAGAAGATAGGCTCTAATCAGGTCAGGCAACCATCTCAGGTCCAGAAAACAGCCAAATTCCATCAAAGCTGTGGAAGGTTTTTTCTGCTCTACAAGTCAACAGGACACTTAAGTCCTAAAATCAAAATAGTACAACATTCATGAAACTGACATGGTGAGATTTATTTGGGTTGGCTGGAGATTTCACCCATGGATGATAGACAAGCAGAAAATGGGTAAAAAGTGAGAAAGTGGTTATCTTCCAATAAAATAAAATAAAATAAAATAAAATAAGGAATGTATCTTAAAAAATTAGAATTAAAATGGAATTTATATTCTGAAAGAAACTAATCCTGATGTTCTTAGCTGGGGGCTCAGCAATGAAAACTTAAACAATCTTCCAAAAAGAGCAATTCTAAACTATTTTGATTCTGAATCACTAATAAATATCCATTCAAGGGAAGTTTTGTATTTTAAATAATCATTTTGCTGACATCGGTTAATCCTCTCCTGATAAAATAAAACACTTCCTGTGAATGTCACTGAAAGGCTCGCATTATCACTATACCAAACCAATCTAACATGTACAAAAAGTGAAAAGGGGAAATTAAATCACAATTTCCAGTTCCTATTATATTTCCCTATATATTAAACTTTTTTTTTTTTTCCTGTAAGAAGTGTCAGGTCCCTGTGGTATATTTTGCTATCATTTTGTGGTATTAAACTTGCTGTTAAGTAATTTTCACTTGTTCTATCAAGGCAGGTGTCCAGGTAGGTAGGTTTGTGGCTAATTAGGGCTCACTTATCTTTGAAAGAACTTGCTAGTGTGTGGATGTATCTCATAGCAGGTCAAAAGAGGGTTTTTTGCTGGTGTAACTACTGTCACTACACAGAATAAAAGAAGCTGTAGTGGTAAAAAGGAACATCTTGCCAGGAAAGTTCTTCATTTTTTAAAACTATGGAAGAATTTGAGACAAAAGGCACAGAAACTCAATGGAAACATCATGATCCTCCTTCTGGCTCTAACTAAAGCCCAAGAATTTAAGAAACTTAAAGTAACTCAAATAGGAAACTTCCTAGATTGAAGCTAGCACAAAACCTCTGAAAATCCCCCTTATAACAATGCAATTTTTATATTTTTATAGAATCACAGAATTGTTTGAGCTGGGAGGGACCCTTAAGGCTCATCTGGTCCAACTTCCCTTCAGTGAACAGAGACACCTACCGCTCAATCAGGTGCTCAGAGCCCCATCCAGACTGACCTTGGATGTTTCCAGGTAAGGGGCGTCCACCACCTCTCCAGGCAACTTGTTCCAGAGCCTCACTCCACCCTTATCTTAAAAAAAAAAAACAACCCATTTCCTTATATCTAACCTAACTCTTCCCTCTTTTGAAAGCTAACTTCAAAGCCAACTCAGTTCCTTAAAGCAGGGGGACCTGGGATTCCCCCAGAAGGGTACAGGAAATTTTCAAGCCCGGCTCATCGCGCTCCTTCAGATGCCTACAACAAGAAGGTGCTACTGCAGTGTTTTCACAGCAAGAGAGAGGAGCCTGTTTCTATCGTAGGTGCAAAAATCTGGAAAGAGACCTGTCAGTTTTTGCAGAGGGAAACACAAGCAGGGATATGAAAGCTGCCAAGAAGCCTCAGCTTTCTCTTTAAGACTCAGAGCTACGACACTGCATCGCAATTTATGCCCTTTGCTAGTACCAACCGTATCATAGAATCATAGGATGGTTTGAGTTGAAAGGGACCTTTCAGATCATCAAGTTCCAACCCCCTGCTATAGGCAGGGACACCTCCCACCAGACCAGGCTGCTCAAAGCCCCATCCAGCCTGGCCTTGCATGCTTGCAGCTTGTCACTCCTACAGAATGTTCTGTGGCTGAACAAATCTGTAAGCCTTTTAATTTCACTTAGTGGCAACATAAATGCCGGAGCCAGGAAATAAATACAGGTTGTGGGAAGCTGTGCCCTGGGTTGCCATGTGAGTGTGCCTGTGCAAGTGTGAGGACACATGTTATTTCTCCTCCCTCACCTGCACAGATATTTCCCTGGCTCCTCGCCAGGATATGCATGCTTTTACCAACCTCCCCATTAGCTGCAATATATATCCAGTCACTTGAGATTACTTCCATGCTAATGGCTCAGAAAAAGACTTTCCAAGAGCTACTTATGATCGCACCAGACAGTTGGAATATTTCATGAGCGAATATTGCAATAATCTGTTCGAGCTTTGGGAGCTGTTGGAGGAAATGCCAGCAGAAATAGAAGTCTGTTCCTTCTGGAGCTGTAACGTGGAGAATGAGTGATTTTCACTTCATAAAGAGACTGTAGGTGCTGTATATGAGTCAAAGCACAGTGAAGAAATGCGGATGGACCTTCAGAACTACATGCTATTGCATGGAAAGGTCCTTGTGGTGTGAACTTCTGTTTTAGTTGGTCATCTATCATCTTCCCAATACCAAATTCTATTAATCTATCTAAAATTTCTGAATCTTTCTTAAGGTTTGAGACACTGAAAGACTCATAAAGGTTTCCCCTCAGCTCCCTGTAATTTTCAAGGCCTCAGAAGCGAACTTTCAGAAGTAACCATTGATTCTGGCTGTCGCTGGGTTTGGTTTCACAGCTTCAGGTGAATTCAGATTGACCAGCTGCACACAAATACAAGCATGGAGGAGATCTCCACCTTGGAAACATCATAACTGGTATGGCACTTGGACAATGGCACTGAGTACTTCGGAGAGTGACAGACTACAGAAAGATGGACAGAAACAAAACCAGAGGAGGTCTTTTCAGCAGCAGCTGGGAAAACCAGACTCTACCCAGAGTTTGCTCTCACAAAACCATAGACACAGACAAAACCATTTCACCCATAGACACAGCTTTGGGGTTCATCCATAACACCCATACATTTTGATTCTTTGATTCCTTGGTTTCTAGAAAGGTTGTCCACCTTATGTTTCATATTAAACAACAACCGAGGAGGCTAGATATTCCTCAGTTTTCCTCTTCTTCCCTGTCTCATTTTCTTCTTTACCATTCCCAGTTGCAAAATAAGGCCCTATTCACTCTGCAAGCTTACTCATCTTAATTAAGGTACAGTGACTGAGAAATGCTCAGGATGCAGTTGGTAAGGGCACAGTATCCCATTATTATGGCTCACGTCTGTCACTCTGTCTGCCTATGACCTTGAAAATGATGTCCATCATTATGGCAAAGGCATCCTAAGAGCAGATAAAATCACTGTGGACTGGAGTTCCCTCCTTGCTGTCTCCCCCTTCCTGTTTCCCCTCTTTATTTTCTTTATATTCTTTTATCTCTTCCCCAGCTCTTCCTTTGGCCTGATCAGCATAATCAATAGAAAACATTCCAAAGGACTTTGCAACCTTGCAATGTCCACCCATCATTGCCTTCATTCTCTTTTTATCACTTAATTAAACTGCTTCACTTAGTCTTGGCTTGAGTCTGCCTCTTCCTTGAGCCTTCAAAACGGGAAGGCTGATCCTTGTACATGGCTTTGATCGACCAGTTGGGACATCTTTCACCTTGCAAAGACAACCAGGCAAACCTGAGAACTTTATTTTGCTGTAGTTAGTGGAGTCTTTTTTTTCCCCAGGGAGGGACTTCGCCTGTGTTCTACTAGCAGGAAGCATGAACTACAACCTGCCCTCTTTCTTTGGCCTCCTATCAGTAAATCTCAAAACACACTGGGATCACTCAACATCTTCTCTCATCCAGCTTGGCCAGAGAGGCCTTTTCAAGAGAGCTGTGCTACTTTGATAACCCTCACACAGTCTACTTGAGATGTCCCCAAGTGTCTTTTCTCATCTCCAGCTGCACATCAGATTTACCAACCCCATGTGAGCTGCTCAGATCCCCTGAGGTCTTCCACTAGCAGACTGTGATGCACAAATCACTCATGTTCATATTGACTATGGTGGGAAAACACACCTGAAGCTGTGTGCTTCTCTTTGAAGCACACCATAGCTCTTCATCCCCATATTCACTTGGGACTTCGCCTGATCCAGCAGAGATCAATCCTGACCTTCCCCTCACCAACCCAAAGATAAATCAAAAAATAAACCAAGGGAAGGGTACAAGAGGGAATCCATCAGCTCTTGCAGATGCATGACTTACATCTGTGATCTTGGGGTTGGTGCATTTGCCTTTGGTGCTGGACAACTCCAGCCACTGGCTGTCCTGGGCTGGGCAGTGCTGCTTCAACGTGCACTGGTTCTGCCCCTCGCACCAGCCACACTCGAAGTCCGGGTCGGCTTTCAGGCACAGGCCACAGCTGTCCCGCATGGCCCCACACTTGTACAGATGAACTGCAGGGACATGAAAACAGAGAGGACCTCAGAGATTCAGATAGGATGGGTGAGCAGTGGGATGTCAGGGGCAGCAATGAGGTGTGAGCTGGGATGCTCATCCCAGAGGCAGGATGGGTTTATGCAGGGGAATAAATAATACAGGATAAAATGCTTACACCCTCAGTGAAACAAATTGCACTTGTCAGAGTTCACCTCCCATGCAAAGTATTTCACAGAATCATAGAATTATAGGGGTTGGAAGGGACCTCTAGAGATTATATAGTCCAACCCCTCTGATAAGGGGGTTGCTACTCCTCAGAGTAGGTTGCACAGGAAAGCGTCCAGACAGGTCTTGAATATCTCCCTATTTGTAGAAGCTGAGAGCAGATGGAGGGATGCAGCCACCAGTGTAGAACGATGAGATGCAAGAGAGGAATTGGGAAGAAGGACACTTGGCCAGTGACAAGGCCTCAGCCCTTCCCTTTTCCTGAGTATGTCTGAATGACATCCAGTGATGTTTCAACAAGTCTCAACCTCAGCTCTCAATCTATAAATGGCTTACTTCACCTGCTCTACCCACCATCTAAACTCCACATGGGGAATTTTCCTGGAATACCCTACCCAGAAATGAGTGTAAAGATACTCAGGTTTTCCCCTAAACACAAAACCTAAGAGAGAACAATAAATTCACAGCAGCTCTGTATATGAGGCTGAATCCAGAGTTTTACCATCAGCCTTTCCCTCTTACGCTCCAAAAATTCAGACTATTTTATACTTTGAAGTACTAAGTTGATCCCCTTCTAATACCAACAGCAAAGATTAGTGCTTAGCTCTGTTTTGGGCTGCTAATAAGTGATTAGAGGCAAAGCTTTTTTCCAAATAAAGCCTAAAATTCTTGCAGTACTATGAAATAAGATCATGCTATTCATCCTTATTTTACACTTGAGTAAACTGAGGCCTGAGTTGCACAGGGTGCTAATAGCAAAAGTCTGCTCCCTGAGGCTGAAGATGGCAGAACTGAAGCTTTCAGATTAGTTTATTTCTGTACTTATGTGGATGTTGGTGGTTTTCTTTGTAAGATATGGGATTTTCCCTTTGTACTTATGTGCTGCCATGCCGGTAAGCGACTAAAGTCTTGTCTGTGGTTATTATCATGCCCAATCCAAAAGCTCAAAGACTTTGAATCTTCTTGCTGAAAAGCTTTAGCTCTCACTCCATACCTATGCCCTGCTCTCCCAGAAGTCAGCAAGTATTGACCAATGCAACTTTTTATTTCTCCAGGTTAGTTGTAAGAAAAAATTGTGAATTACTGTCAGTCACAGCATGCTGCAAGCCTCTTAGGGTACAGACCTTTCCTTATTTGTTGAACTGCTCCACTCACAATGTTTGGTATAATATAGGCTTTCAGTCTACGAGCCCAGCCTGTGAGTTGTTGGCTGTAACAGTGGTGGCATCTTGGCTGGGCTTAGAAGCAATTTACCTTCGGTTCAACTTCACTTAGAAAGACAATGGAGATAATCATTGAATCATTCAATCGCTACGGTTGGAAAAGGCCTCTCAGATCATCTAGTCCAACTATCCACCTATCATTAATATTGCCCACTAAATCTTGCTCTGCCTCTGTCTCTCTCTCAATTTTCCAAAGAAGAAAATACACTCAAAAGCTTTTCTAGGGGATTCTACTTGTTTTTAACTACATCTGTGTTAGTAAATAAAGCTCTGTGTGTCCGCAAAAGCATGTGCTGTGCTTCCACGTGAAACAGCCAAGTGCATCTGGCTGTTATCCTCCTGCCACAAAACGTGATGGTATAATCTGAGCCATTCCTTTGGTGGGAAGGAGTCACAATAAGGAGTCACAATAAGGAGTCCTTATTGCTCTCTGTAACTACCCGAAGAGAGGTTGTAGTGAGCTGGGGGTCAGCCTCTTCTCTCGTGTGACTAGTGACAGGAATAGAGGGAATGGCTTCAAACTGTGCCAGGGAAGGTTCAGGCTGGACATTAGGAAATACTACTTCTCTGAAAGGGTGGTCACACACTGGAATGGGCTGCCCAGGAATGTGATGGAGTCATCGACCCTGAAGGTGTTCAAGGAACGTTTCAACGTTGTACTGAAGGACATGGTTTAGTGAGAACTATTGGTGATGGGCTGATGCTTGGACTGGGTGATCCTGTGGGTCTTTTCCAACCTTGGTGATTCTATGATTCTATGATTCTATGACACACCATGGGTTGAGGAGTTGCCTTCTGTATTGCTTTCTAGTTTCAATGAGGTGTTGGTGGAAACTTCATCCATTGCTGCTCAGCTCAAGGCTGGGTGTGAAATGGTATGAAAAGAACTTGAGAGCACGACAGGGAGAGACAGAGTGGGAGAAGCAGTGGAAAGTGTCCAAGAAAAGGGAAGGTAAAGTGGGGGAGGGAGAAACTTCTGAGAGGTGGCAATGTGAGAAGGAGAGGCTCCAGGTCTAAGCTGTAAATGCAAAGGCTGAGAGTAGAGGGAATCTGGAGGAAAACCTGCCATGTGGTTGAGGGTGATGGACAAGAAGAAGTAAGAGGAAGTGAATGGACATCCCATCTCTGGCAAAGACAGTTGTCTCAGAGTTGGGCAAGCAATAGCCCTCTGTGAGAAGCAAACCAACTCAGTGCCATGCATGGCAATTAAACCGAGTCAGACTCTGGGCAGGAGGCAGACTCAGTCCTTTGCTGTTAACATTTTGTTTTGTTCAGTCTCTTCCCACTGACAAAGCTGCAGCCTGTCTCCCCCTCTCCCTCCCCCTGTTCATTACCACATCGCCTCTGAGCAAAGAGTGCCCACTTTCCTGGCGTGTTAACTTGAAGAGCATCACTCCTGGAGAAATAAACAGGGGGAGAAGGCAGGAGGTGTAAGGAAGGAAGACACACACAAAAAAAAATATGTGGGGAGAAGCAGGAAGCAAAGGTGATGAAAAAAGAGGGAAAGTCATGCAGGTGGGAGGAAGAGTGGTATTTCTCAGAGGAAAAAAAAATCACAAAGCACAAAAAAATTGGTAATTTGCAGAGTGCAGAGAAAAAGTCTGCAGCAGACAGCGCAGGGAGATGGTGGCAGCTTTGTTAAGTGTAGGGAGGGATGTGGCCCGTTGCTAAGGTTACCGCTTCCAAGGACAAGTTGAAATAATTCTTTACCTTTGTTCTGTGCTGGGTTGTCAATGTTGAAATTCCCGTTCCATACGACCGTCAGCTCCACCGGCAGGCTGTTAATCTCCATTCCTTCGTACGAATACTAGAAGACAAGGAAAAAATGAAACCAGAGTTACTTCACGCCTAAAGGCTGGGTTCCAGGGGTGCCAGAAGTGGTACCATGAGTTGTGAACAAGAGAAATTGAGCTGTCACCTGGATCCCTACCTGCCATTATCTCCAAGAAAGCCACGGGAAGCTCTCAGACCTATGGCTCTTAATGAAGCAAGCTGCATCCATCTCAGTAACATGTGAATCCTAGCTGCTAGGTGAATATTATGTGTTTTAAGCATATATGCACATGATGGGGCTTGGAAAAGTACTTTCTAGCTGTGTTGCATAGTTCTGAAGGATATTCTGCCAATGCCTTGGTGCACCTCTAAGGTTAGCAATGGGTTGTTAGAGTTAGGGTAGTATGGTTAGGTTGAGGTTGGACTTGATAATCTTGAAGGTCCTTTCCAACCTGAGCAATTCTATGAATCCTTGATTCTATGATATTTGTATGCATTGTAAGTATTTGGATATAGCATCCAAATATACCTCTGCTGTGTACTCCATAGGTGCTGAATATATATCCATGCTTATCTACACCAGTGTCACTTTGAAGAGCTCTTGAAAGCTGAGTGAAGTCTCGAGTATCTTAGAAATGCCTTAAAAAGGGGAAAATGGAGGTTCTGTGTAATTATAGACCTGTCAGCCTAACTTGGCTTCCCAGAAAGAAAGTACATCAAATTATTAAACAATCAATTTATAAGCACCTGCAAGATGATAAGGTGATAAAAATCAGCCAGCATAGATTTGTCAAGAACAAATTGTGTCAACCCAATCTAATTTCCTTTTTTGACAGGCTTAATGGCTTTGTGGATAAGAGGAGGCAGCAGATGTGATTTATCTAGATTTTTGTAGAGTATTTGCTACTGTCCTGGAGGAGATTCCCATAAAAATAAATAAATATGTAAATGGGGAAACATAATCTAAAGGAAGACACCATAAGGTACATGTAAAAACTGTAAATCAGAAAATTCATTGTTGGGCTGGGAGGACTTTACAAAAGAAGTTGAGTCCCGGGTCTGGCATTATTCCATGTTTTTACTGTTGGCTTCATTGATGGACTGCAGATCACGCTTACAGATTTCGTGAATGACTCTGTTCTGGGGGAGGGTGCAAGAACATCCAAAGGCAGGGTTAAGAATTCAAAACAAACTTGACAAATCACAGATCCAGGCCAAAATCAACAAACTGAAATTCAGTAGAGGGAAGTAGTGAGCATTCTTCGGTATGAGGAATCAGTGCAAACAAACGTGGAATGGGAGTGACTGGCCAGTGTTGCACTGAAGGGTCTGGGGACTGTTGAAGGTCACAAGCAGATTGCGAATCAACAGTGCCAAAAAAAACCAAACAAATCTCAACTGGGAATGCGCTAGACAGAGTTTCCTATACACACAAGCCCGTGGAGGCAATTATTTTTCCCTATCCAGAACCAGAAAAGATTCAGCTGGTGCAGGGGGTATCCAGTTTCCAGAAAATATGTATTAAGAAAAGCATAAAAATCTTCTGAGAGAGTGAGACAGACTTAAACAAATACTTGTCAGGCACAGTCGAGGTACATGGATCTGGTCTTAATGAAGAAAAGGGAAGCTGGTCTCTGAAGGCCATTTCCAGCCCCCCACTTGGTGATTTCTCTGACACATAGTATTTAGGGCACTTTTTTCCAGCCAGATTTTGGTTTACTCTGAGTTGGTTCAAATAGGGTTCACTCAGTTGCCCATCAGATCCCACTGCACATCTCCATCAACAGCTTCCATCTAACACTACACCAAAAGGCAAAAAGCATCCTAAATGGGAGAGGATGCATTGCTGCAACAGTTGCTTAAAGGACAGAATGGGAGCAAGTCAAGAAGGGAAGAGATGTGTCATGCTATACTGACTGCAGAACTTATGAGGATTTATTCTCCTGAGATCAGGAATCTCCTACTGCACTGGGAGCAGGACAGGCTCCCACCCAAAAGGAAAGAGATGTTTTCACTTCTATGTGACTAAACATAACATTTCTGCCCAGAGAGGTGGTGGATGCCCCATCCTTGCATACACTCAAGGTCAGTCAGGGCAGTTGAACCAGATGTCCCTTCCAACTCAAACGATTCTATGATTCTATGAAATACACTTCAATGAGCTGCCTGGTTTTGTTGGATATGTCTTACAGATGAAAGAATTCACCATCGCTAAAAGTCTCAGCATGGTTTTCAACGGAGATGTGAAAACTCTGAGCATTTAGAGGTAGGTTTTTCTGTTTCCACTAATTGTCATATAATTGCAGAGTAAATCATGTATGGTGATTTCTGTCCATTACAGCAGAGTGAGTGCTAGTTGCACAGTAATTTCTCTTTGGACAAACTAAACACGATTAGCCACTAATCTGCAGAACCCTGTGATTATGATCTAGTTGTAGGGTATTTATGGGTATAAGCTTTGTGGTTACCATGGAAGTAAAGAGCTGCTGCAGGTTAGCAGTGTCCTGTCTGATAGGGCTGTACCCGCCAGCCTCATTCACTATTAGCATTTTTATGACACTTCTCAGTGTCACTGCCAGGAAGATGCAAGATGATGCAGAGCCACTTGGACTCACAACGGTGACTTTTCACAGCTTTATGGAGCTAGGAGCAAGGATAGGAAGGCTGGAGTGGGGAGGAAAGTGCTTGAAAAATAGAGAATAATTAATCTTCTGTCACCCGGGAGCTTTGCTAACACCTGTGCATGGCACTTTGCAAATGTCGACTGGAAATGGGAAGGAGCACATATACAGAATGACTGGTCACCCTTAAGTAACAAGCTGAGACTGTAGGTGCCTGAAAAAGCACTAATTTCTGTCTCAGCAGATCCTCGTGTGTGTGCATTGGGATTTATCTGTTAGCAGAGCATAGGCAGGGCTGCCAAGGGACAGGCAAAGGGAGTCCCTCAGAGCCCTTCATCCCACTTAGGATCCCAAAGCCAACAGCAGGAGCCCAGCTGGGATTGTAGATCTTATCTGCCAACAGCACTGGGGACAAACACATATTAGTGTTGTTAGCTCAGCTGAATTGAGCCAGAACTGGAAATGGATGTGAGCGAATACGCAAGATCCCCATGGAAGAGATCCAAGGATGAAGCCAGCTGGGGCTTGGAAGGAGGACGCTCATGCTGCCATGCCCAGACAGCTCATGGGCTGCACAGCAGGAAAACAGAGCAATTTGCCAAGTACCAGGGAAAAGATGCTCTGTCCTGTTCAGACCACAGGAGCTACTAACTCACTGTGGTCTCTGTTCAAAGCCTGTTGAACTCAAGAGGAGTCTTTGAAAAGGATTTGATCAGCTGTAACAATAAGATGGAAATACGTTTCAGAGGAGAAAAAAGGGCTGATGCATCGATCTGTAGGACTCACAGCAGAGATTCTGGGATACTCCTGCTAGGAGCATTCAGACCGTTAAGGCTGGTTCCTATGTACTGCCTTGCACAACTTCCTCCAGCACAGGCAAAATAGCTCAAAAGACATAAACCTGACCCTGAAGACTGCAAAATCTGGTTTCCCACTATGCATATCAAATGAAAGTAGAAAATTACAGGCAATTGAGAGGACCAAACTGAGAAAGAGATGCTGCCCTTCCAGAAAGGAAGGCTGGATCTCATCAGGAAATGCCAAAAAGCTGCTAGAAGGAGCTGTTGTAATTCACAGGAACAGCACATTGTGTTTTGAACTCTGCAGCACCAGCTCTTTGTCTCTTGAAATCTTTGCTGGTATCAGATATTCTTACAACAGAGGCTGAGCCCATCACGTCACTTGGCCACTTTGCCACTCTGTTAGCAGCTTAACATTTTGTACACAAGCCACTATAAACACATCAACTGTTTGTCTCCTGGAAGTTCACCATGAAGTTTACTACCCTCAGGCTGAGAGCATAGCTGCAAAAATCACAGCTATCAGATTTATAACAGCTATGCAAACATTAGCTGACTGCCTAGATAGATGTTTTGCTTTTCAGTAATCTGCAAATTCCGAGCTCCTCTGGGCATCCAGTTAACAAGCACCCTGCATTAAAGGAAACCAGCTTCACAGACCAGTGAAGCTGTGGCTTGTGTGACTGCACAGCCATGCAGAGGGACGTAACCTCTTGGTGCCTCATCCTGAGATGTTATATCATAAAACAAAGACTTTTGGTAGTTCATTTAGGGCACATTTAGGACAATACAGTGGATGGAGCCCTGGGCAACATGATCTCGTCCCTGATCTAGAGGCTGGTAACTACACACAGCAGAGGTGTTGGAACTGGATGACCTTTGAGGTTCCTTCCAATCCAAGCCATTCTATGATCCTACAATTCTATGGTTCTACGATTCTGTGATCCTATGACTCTATGATTCTAATGAATAAACCAAGAGTGATAACATGATGCACCTCCAGATATATTACTACATATCCAGCAGCAGGGAAGCATCTGCAAGCAAGTAGCATTTTATTATTGAGTGTTGCTTTGCTTTCCCTAACAGCACAATGACCAATTTTATGATTAGACCTTGGGCCTGGGGACTGAATTCTGTATCTGTCTGCTACCAGATCCTGGTGTGACCCCACACAAAACATTTAATCGCTCTTTGCACCAGTTTTCCAGCCATAAACAGGAGGTATAAACCCTCATGCCCACAGACATCCCATCTCTTTGGACTCTTTGCTTACTAGAGCTAGGATCAAACCTCTATGTTTCTGTATCACCCACTACAATTGAGTCCACATCTTGACTGGTAAGTTACACATTCTACTTGAGGTATGACTCAGGGCTGTGTTCATCTGCCTTTGGCTACTCATAAGTGTGTTTTCCCATAATTTTTGTGAATAGATGCTCTTCTTTTTTTTTTTTCCTTTTTTTTTCCTTCTTTTTTTTCCCCAGCTCTGTCTTTGTTTTTATTTTCTCACTCTCCTTTCTGAGCCACAACACAGAGTCAAACACTTCTGATATCTTTTACTCAAGTGCAACAACATGACATGGTTTGCTTTTCCTACTCCTAAGATACGCAGCACTTTGAGCTGTACTACCTCGGGTCTCACAGCACACAGACCTGTGAAGGGCTGTGAGGCAAATCAACAGCAGGGATTCCACTGCTAGAAATCAGTCTGTGCTCCTTTTAAGTGCCAAGAGCAGGCAAGGGACAGGCTCACACAAAGCAAGCACGTGTGCTTAGATCACTGAAGCTGGTAATGGCAGTGATCATGGCATGGTCAGGCAGGTCATCTCTCACCAATCTCCCTGTTTCTTCCACTGAAAGTTGCTGACTGTATTGGACTGATTGTAAGTGCTGAGTCTACCAGTGCTTCCCATTGGGGAGACTGTTCTCTGACCTGATAGATCTAGCAGTTCCAGCCATTTCTGCTGACATTTTTACTTGCTTATTTATATGCCTCCTTAGCTCTCCTCCTTTTCATTTCCTCCCATCACTCTGTGTCCAGACTGTCGGCAGAGCTATCATAAGTGCAATAAGGAATGGCAGGCAGGGTCTCACCGAGTGATAATTGTGTGCCTTGGGTGGTGTGATAGAGGACAAAGCCCAGAGCTGAGAGGCTCAAACCACTTGACAAGAACAATAATTGTCCCGAAGCGTGCTGTCTGCAGTGACTTATTGCTGTTATCAAATGAAATATCTCTGGGAAAGACAAGGAAAGATACAGAGCTGACTATTGACTGGACCAAGCACCTAGGCACCATCAGTGTTGAATATGATGTTACCGACAGACCATCAGATAGGCTGGTCCCACCTGGGTACCTTTAAAACACTTCTTAATTGAGCTTGGAGCCACTTGGAAAAGCTCCTGCTTAAGATGGAAGGATGTGGTTCTGATCTTTGCTGCCCTGGTGTAGGTCCCGAGGGAGTGGGCAATCAAGAGCAAAAATAAAGGTTTATTTTCCTGCTCCCAGGAGGAAATCTCTTGAATTTTGCAGAAGATACTCTGCAAGAGCTGAATTTGAGCTCATTGGTGCCTACAGTGTGATGGGAGGGGACAGAATTTGAGTCTTATGGGGAAAAACAAGCCAAGAATGATTGCTTAGTCTAGCATGCATCTCCAAAAGAAGGATCTGCTGGCAGGATAGCATTCCTTCAGGGACACAACATCACAACATATCCTCCCACCCTTCTTTGGACCTTCTCCAAGCCTGCAGTGCAGGTGCTACGTTCAGTTTTCATCTAGCAACTCTGCTGACTAAAAAGCTCTGTTGAAGGGGTCTGATTCAATTTGCAAACAAGCTCATACGTCTGCTTCTAAAGCCAGGTGACCCTCAGAGTGGAGGTTCACTGTAGCACAGTGGATCCAGACTGAATGCTAATTTTGGCAGGACAGGAAATAATCACGATGGAGACATACCCACAGTACTCCTTTCCTATTGTCTGTGTCCACAGCCACCTGCTCAAACAGAGCTGGGACTTTATTATTTCTCAAGTTAGAGAAGTCAAATTACATTTACAAAGAAGAGAGATGAGAGAGGAGAGGAGAGGAGAGGAGAGGAGAGGAGAGGAGAGGAGAGGAGAGGAGAGGAGAGGAGAGGAGAGGAGAGGAGAGGAGAGGAGAGGAGAGGAGAGGAGAGGAGAGGAGAGGAGAGGAGAGGAGAGGAGAGGAGAGGAGAGGAGAGGAGAGGAGAGGAGAGGAGAGGAGAGGAGAGGAGAGGAGATGGGAAAGCTGGGGGAGGAGATGGGAAAGGGGGGGGAGGAGAGGGGAAAGGGAGGGGGAGGAGAGGGGAAAGGGGGGTGGAGAGGAGAGGGGAGGAGAGGAGAGGGGAGGGGAAAAAAAAGAAGGGGAAAGGAGAAAGGGGAAAAGAAGAGAAAAGAAAGAAGAAAAGAGAGGAAGAGAGAAGACAGATGATGCAGGAAAACAAAGAGATGAGTTTAGTCCAAAATAAGATTATCCCCATTGAGAAGACAGAAGCCCACCTGAGACATCACCTAACAAGGGACAGGAATGCTACAGGCAATGCTCATCAGAGAGGTCATAGACTGCTTTGGCACTGGCGTGACACTCTGTCCTGCCACACTGCACAGCTCAGGAGTAGAGTGCTCTGGCAGCAAAACAAATGCAAAAAATCAACACAGTGTTGTCACAGCACTCTGGCATCCCATTAGCAAATATATCCAGGAATTCAGTGAATTCAAATTCTCTGGTCCAAGGTACTAGCAGCCTCTTGAAGCATGCAGGTAGTATGAGAACAGTCACCATTATGTCTCAAAATCAGGTTAAATTATTGAATAACACAAACTAGGAGGCTGACAGAGACTCTGTAGGACTGTTGAGGCAGTCAGTCTCTCACTTAGCCCAACTGTACCTAAAATCGCCCTGTTTCTGCCAGGTAATTCATGACTCTAAAAGGTGGCTGCACTGACTTTTTGGACAGATTTGTAGACTCTGCTCAGGTCTATTTAATATTCCTTTAGCCACAGGTTTCACTGTTGTGAAAAATATATATATATATCATTTTTTAAGAAAGTGTAATGCCTTCTCAATTTCTCAACCCCTTCATTTCTGTGGAAACTCAAATGTGCATGCTCACAGGCCACTAAACAGTAATGACAATCAGGAAGGAGAGGGAAAAAGGAACAAATATGACATCGTCACTGGGAACAGTCTTTTTTGCAACAGATCATGAAATGTGCGAACTGCCTGTAATCTTCAGCACGCTGCTTAATGCAGCAGAATATGTTATGATGGATTTTAACAAACCCTGCCCGGCGTGGAGTGGCAGAGCTGCAGTGAAGTGGCTAAAGCCTGTAATTAGCTCTTTGGCTAATAAATCATCTCATAATAGCAATGAGAATGACTCAAATGCACGTCTAGGAGACATGAATCCGATGGAGAAACCTCTGGAGAAGGAGTGTTAGGAGACCACCATCACACATACTCACAGCTCCTGGCAGCAATGCCAGTGTATGCCCCAAGGACTGATATTTCTGTAGTGACAGCACCATTGTGACTCACAGAGGGCTCTGGCGAGGAGATTTAGTGGCTCTGCACTGCAGATAGGGAAGTGGAGGTGTTAAAGGGATTAACCAGAGGTCACGGGGTGGATCAGTGGATGGGGAAGGTTTGGCTCAAACTTATCTCGGACCCGTTGCTGGTGCCTGTTAAACTGTTTATGTGGATTCTTATGGTCTATCACTAATTCTCACATTTAATAACATTAATTATCAGTGTTGAATTTAACATCTGTCCCTTCAGAAACCAACTGGAATGCAGACAAGGATGTGGCACTGTCAGGGTATAGGCAGTTCAACCATGAGATAATATCTATTGGTCCTCGCTAAGGTGCTCCAGCATGGCCAAATGCTGGGATCCGAGGATGTAGCACTACTGTTGGGTAATACAAACCAAACTTAAGGAGCAGAAGAGGTAGTCTGCAATCTGCCAACCAGTCTTCCCCTGACTTTAGCTGGAACTGGGTATATGGGAAGACAGACAGGGCTTCAGCACAACACCAGATCCCATGAGGACAGTGCTGTAGGCACTCATGGTCCTCCCTTGCCCTCCCAGACATGCCACAGGCAGCAAGGCTTGCTCACCGAAGTGTTCTGGCACTGCACACTGGAGCTGTTGAACCTCAAGGCGGGCACCCGCTGCTCATTGCCCTGGATGTTCAAGATGCATTCGTAGCCTCGCTGGCCAGACTGTGGCTGGGGCAGGTTTTTGGCCTTCAACGTGATCGGTTTGATCACTTCCACTGGCACCAGGATCTTCTCGGCCTGCAGCAGCTGTGGACAGTCCTGGGGAGAAAGAATACCACGCAATAAGTCAATACATGATTTTCCCAAACCCACGTGGAGTCCTCAATCTTCTCACTTCGTGCTCCGCTTCAACCTTTTACAAAGCTGTTGTGCCTCCCTCCATTTCAGCCTATTACAAGGGGCTCGTAGGGCATTACTGAGAAGGCTCAGATAATGAGGTGAGGAAGGAATGCTTTTACAGACTTTTCCCATCTCCTTTTTCTCAGTGGAGACCCTTGACCTTCAGGGCCCAAAAATGCTACTTCTGGTGCTTCTTAATACCTGCTCCATTAATTTGGTAGTAGAAAAGCAGTTCTGCCCCCTCTAGGGACTTTGCCTGGTCACAGTGCCATGGCACAAGAAGTGAAGAAAGCAAAATCACAGAATAAATTCCTTTCCTTCACAAAAACCAATGCACCACTGTGCAAAAGGCACAGCTCCAGCTAGCTCAAGCATGACACTGTAAACCAGAGTCTGGGCTATTTAAAAGATAATTTGATTTGGCTTAGAAAGGGACAGGCTATTTATTATAGATAAAATAATACCAAGAAACAATTCTTACTTAATATGTATGAAGATCTCCAGGAAAGATTTGCAATTGTTTCCAAAAAGAGGCAATACTTGGTGGATGTGGCTAACTCAGCCATGTAGCAGGCTGGGCACCCAAATCTGAAGGAGAAGGCCATATTCAAAGTGAGATGAATTTGCACAGCTTTAGTTAGAGCAGCAAAGTACTGCTTCTTCATGGCACCATTAGACCACTGGAAGCCATCAACCCTTTGGGAAATTATTACAGTGTTTGTCTTGCTAATCCAAGACACTTTGATGTAAAATGGGATTCCTTAAACAACCATCATCCCAAGAGCATCCCTAGTCAGGTTCAGTTGGTACAAGCAGACACAGGGAGAACTTTTACCTAAAGAGATACATGCTTAACCTGTAGTTGTGACATTGGACAACAACAGGAAAAATACTGATCCAGGGCTGAAGAATGAGAAAAGGAATTTAAGGGCTTGGGAGTGGAATTTATGGCTTATGAGAGCCTGGGAGCTTGTTAGAGCAGATGGTGGAAACATCTTACTGAAGCAAACAGCTTAGGAAGATAAAGAAATGGATTAGACGTGTAACATCTGCACTTAGACCAACCAGAAACAGAATTACAAGAGATATCAATCATCTCACTGTGGGTGTGAGCCGATCCATGGCCAGGGGCAGGAAGAAAATCCAGCATCCACCCAGCACGCAGCTGTAATGAAATCTGGAAGCCTTCCTCAGTCCCCAAAGAGTGTCTGTCTGTCTTTGCCATTGGGGATGGAAGAGCTCTGGGGCAACCTGATTTCTTATCTTTGCTTACTGGAGGGTGCTAATGGTGTAAGTACTTGACAACTGCCGACAGATTTCAATTTGCCTTGCCCAGGCTAACATCAGAACAGCCCAGCACACAGTCACTGGAGCATGATGAAGGTGAATCATCTTGGGTCTGGTTGCAATTTGACTACATTAATCTGACATTAGGGTTTCCATAACATATACTGCCATGAACGGAGACAAATAGGCTATCGTGTTAACCTGACTGAATAGATTGCACAGTGATGAGTTCTAACACAGTGTTTCCTTGTTGTCTTGGAGTTCTGGTGCTGTGCAGCACTTCACTAACCAGATACTTCTGAGGATGCCCCAGGAAGCCATGTATATGAGAGGTGGAAGTTGCCTTGTGCTCCATCACACAAAAGACAGAAGCAGTGGAGAAGGAGGCTTGGTTAGACTCCCAGGAATCTTTGAGGAGCTACACCTTGTTCCAACACCTCCTGCTCATGCTGTTGTTCTGTGCCATAACAAAATATTCCCGGGAACTACTAATGCTGAGACACAATAGTTGAACTTCCACAGAAGTGTTTCTCTTAACAAGTGGGCAAGGGTTGGCAGTGTAGAAAGTCCTTCTAGCCTTGGGTTCCATGTGTTTATCCTATCAAGGAATTTATGTAGGCTAGCTGCAGGGTTAAGTAGCTATTCAGCCTTAGGAAGTGAGGCATAACCTAACCCTGTGTGATATAGCCCAACAATACCCCAGGGGGAAGGGGAAAGACAACCCCAGTGGTCTGGGCTATGTTAAAGTAAGCGTGAGAGTGTCTAGTTGTGATCACTCCACCTGACACCATATGTAAATACTTTTTGAGACCTTATGTCTTCCACACCTGCTAATTTTCCCTTGCACAGACCTGGCTACCCAACATGTTCCAGGGCCTACAAATTTCTCTCTTTGGGCATAAGAACAGACCTTGGCACCATCTTCTTCATTATTTTCTTCCCCCAGCTAGAGTGGTTGAGAGAGAGATGCATTGGCAGAGTGAATCAGTGGGACAGGAGGATGGGAAAGCCCTATCTGCTGCTGAGCAGCCATGTCCCAAGAGTGGGCATTTTGCCTGATGTCTGTCAAACAGAAAAGCCTTTGAAGGGGACTGGAGGACGGGGGTTGAAGATAGTCAACTATGTTACCTGCAGGCCAATCCCAGCTCTGCAGGCTGGTCTTTCTTGTTTAGCTTTATCCCGTTCCCCCCACCACTGGTGCTGTAACCTTTCCGATAACACTTGTTTCAAGTTCATTAACAAGCAGCGATTGTGGCAGCCCCAAAACAGGATTCGTTTGCATATAAAAAGCTTTGCAGTGCTGTGAGGAAGTTCATTATAGATAATTGAAGAGGCAAGCGCCATAAAGAGGAAATCCTCCCAGTGTGGCTTTATCTGATTGACCTAATGTTCTTTCTAATTGAAACGGGAGGAAAAAGGCAATTTCATTAGGTGATGTGCCGCATAAAAGCTAAGAACTTGGACTAGGCTCTGGGTTCAAATTCAAACACAGAACTCATTTTGTAGCCTGTGAGAAGCCCTGCCCAGTCAGCTCTGGGTGCCTGCTCAGGATTATACATTTGAGGGTACAACATCAACCTGCTCTGAGATGACCCTGCAGCAGGAGGCAAGCAGAATGCTCCTTACCAATTTTGATCAGTTTCTCTTTGTCCTTTCTCTGCAGTGTGCATCACCTATGCTGGAAGAGCAGTTTTTTGCATCATGGATGGGAAGTAAAAGCACCCATTAGCAACTACTGTACAAAGGAAAGGTACAATTCCATCCCACTTGTCTTTGGGATATAATAAGTTAAGCCTTCCCCTGTAAGGGGAGTTGGTTCAGATTCCAGAGGAGCTAAAAGCTAGTTTAATCTGGAGCAGGGCATATGTGAAAGCTGACTCTTGTTGATTAATTTTGTGTGTGTAGCTTCATTCTATTCCTTAAATGCTTCCAAATGAGTCAGCCCTTTAAAAATAATATCCTCCACCCTTGCCAATTACTCATATCAGCAGTGATGCACTCCTCTAATCACCAAATTTTGCCAGTTATCAAGTCAGAGAGCTTTTGTAGTGAAAACGCCACAAGAAATGAGCTGCACTCATTGAGTTGTTGCTAGTTTAATTTTCCTTATTTATAACTTTTATAACTCCTCATAGAATGTCTGCAAATGTGTTTTGCTGTAGCAGAAGTAACGAAGTCTCAGGAATATGAGAGCCCCCTGTCTCCTTCTCTCTCATATAAGTGTTACAGCACTCATCACTGCTATACCTGAGTGAGTCCCCAGTGCAGTGCCATCATGAAGAGTCTGCTAAGGAGAGGGATGAAAGCGCTCAGAGGCTGTGTGGTCTTAGCCCTAAGCTAATTGCTTTGCTCCCTTTATGGTGCCGCGTACATGTCTAGTTACGATTTCTTGGGGATCTCATCATGTTATTTCACAGTCAAAACTGGAGACAGATCAGAAGTTCTGAGTTATCATCATTTCCCAGGTATGAAACATGTAGATCACGTGATACTGCATGGGGTTGCTCCTCAAATTATTTAGTACAGTTTTAGTATTGCTATTTATAGCCAGTACCATGAGCCCAGATCTCACCAAAGCATTTTCCATTTTCTGAAGCAACATGGGTTTGACTTACTTTTACATGGTCAGGAGAAAGATTTTTACTGAGAGAGTGGTGAGGTGCTGGAACAGGAGAGGTTGTGGATGCCCTGTCCCTGGAGGTGTTTAAGGCCAGGTTGGATGGGGCTCTGGGCAATCTGATCAAGCACCTGATCTAGGGGTTGGCAACCCTGCCTGTGGCACAGGGGTTGGAACTTGATGATCCTTGAGATCTCTTCCAACCCAAGCCATTTTATAATTCTATGAATTGCAGACATCCTACAGGGAAACGAGTAAATCATCCCTGAGGGTTTAACAATGACCCATCCACCTACTAGCAGTCTGTGCCCTTCACTGGGCTCCCAGTTAATCTGTCTTCTCCTGTGCACTTCTTGTGTTCAAGAAACATTTAGATGTTGTACTAAGAGCCGTGGTTTACTGGGGAGATACTGGTGGTAGGTGAATGGTTGGCCTGGATGATGGTGGAGGTCTTTTCTAACTTTGGCGATTCTATGATTCATCCAGAGCATCTACATGAGGGAAGCTTTCATATTTTTGCTTCATGTTGCTCCCTCATGATCCATGGTGGCATTGAGAGGATCTCCACTTTCTACAGAGGGAAACTAGAGCCCACCTTTTTCTGACTGCTCTGTAGGCATGTTTGTCAAGAAAGCCAACCCTTCAAAACTATTTTTCATCCTTTTATCCTTTTTTTTTTTTTTTTTGGCCCAAAAGAGAATTCTCACTATTCAGATCCAGATATCCAGCATCAGTTCCTTCTCTTTAAAACTCAATGCATTTAGCTCACTTTTCCTCCTGACATCAACTTGCAGTTCTTAATCCTTAGTGTCACTTTGCTGTTGTTGCTGCTGTTTTGTTTGTTTTGTTTTTTAAACTTTCCTTTATATATCCTTTGTTCATAACAGCCATCTCTGTGCTTGCCTAAGCCATGTTGCCCCAAAGGAACATAGAATCACAGAATCAGTATGGTTGGAAAGACCACCAAGATCATCAAGTCCAACCATCAACCCATCCCCACCATGCCCACTGAACCACGTCCCTCAGTGTCACATCTGCCCTTTTCCTGAACACTTCCAGGGATGGTGACTACCACCTCCCTGGGCAGCCTGTGTCAATGCCTCATCACTCTCTCTGAAAAGATTTTTCTACTAATATCCAACATTATCACATGACCTAAGTGGGAACTGGGAACTGTTTATTCCTCGCTCAAGCCCTTTTGGATCCCACAAGAAATGATACTCAGATTGTTATTTACTCACATGTTATGTAAATAATAATTATTTTTTTAATCCATCTGTTCTACTGAGATGCAATGTACTATGGCTTTCTCACCCACCTACTATGTACTCTAATCAATCCAGTAAGGTAAGATTTGAGAGACATGGATTGGTTCTTTATAAAAATATCTAGGCCACAGCATCTGGATGCCCTGTTTCTTAGATTAGATTAAAAATCATTTAAAAAATCAAAACCAAGCCCATGAACAACAATAATAAGGAAAGAGAAAGGAAAGGAATGAAAAGAAGTAGGAAAAAATGAAAGAAAGCGTACACACAAAAAGACTTTTTGCCATTGGTTTTGGAGGAATCAGATTTCTCCTGGATAAAAAGCAGGAAAACATCACATTGGCAGACAAGAGGCAGCAGGGAGTGACTGGAATATGTTGCTTGAATTTCGCTCTTGCATGTTGACACAGTCACCCTGGGTCAGAGCTGCCCAAGCAAAATCAGTCACTCCTTTAGCAGCTGCCCTGCACTGCTGCAGAGAGCTTCGGATGACAAGGTGGTTCCACCAATGAATCACTTCTAAACTCTCACACAACTTCCGAGGCCCACGGTAATTTGGAGAACAAAGCAGCCACAAGCTTGGCATTACGGGAGCAAAGGGGTGAGTTATAGTCCATGTTGTGTTTACATTATTACACCACTAATTCCTAGCATCATAAAATTATATTTAAAATTTACACGAACGGTGCCAGGGAACATTATTAGGTTATAAAGTGGAATCAGGTCAATGTTTTTCAGGCAGGACTCCAAGCTTCATAAATTTCTGGACATATTTCCCCCAAATTTACATCGGCACCAGCAGCAATCAAACCAGCTACAAAAAGCTTACCCAGTCAAAGAATTTTTTAATGCACCATATATTTTATCTTCACTTCTTAAGTTTACAGTGCTGTTAGTTTGATTGATGGTGTACTTATTTATTGGCACAGCAAAAGTAATAACACACGGAGAAAATGCTCAGAACTTTAAAGGCAGCTGATGAGGAGAAAGCAACAGGATTTATGGGAAGTCTAAACATCTGCAGAGACAACAAAGGGGTAATTGAGTCCTTGCATAGCTGTCACTTCCAGTGGTTACTTTCTAGTTAAGAGACTTCCATGCACTCAGGATCAAAAAGCAGCTTTCTTTTGTCAGATACTGAAAGTGATTCTGGTGCCTGGGAAAAGGTGGCTGATCTGGAGGCTGGAGCTCAGTCTGTGGGAGAGATGTGGCCCTGTTTAAGCTCTGCCCACTCTAGCAGCTACATACCTCAGTGGTGACTTGCACAGACATCACTGCTAGACAAAGGAGTATGATCAGATTGAATTCGCTCATCTGCCATTGCCTCTTACATCCCTGGTTTTGGTGCTATGGAAGCTAGTGAGCAATGACTGAAGTTGGATTGAAGAATGGGAATAGAAGTTAAATGAAGATAACCAACCTCCTTTCATGTGGCTCACTGCTGAATCCCATTGACTGAGAGCAAAGCGATGCCCCAAGGCCATGCAGGCCGTGTTGAGAAGTGGCCCAAGTCTTCTGAGAGCTGGATCCTGACCTAAGACAATTCTGCCTCTGAAGTCAGTCCACACATCTCTGCTGATCAGCATTAATGATTTTACCCTCCTTTAATTCTTTATTAATAGAGCCCTTCTCATCCGGTCCATTATTTCACCAGGATCAAGGTCAGGCTGCCATAATTAGCTAAGCTCTGCATTAATCCTTTTTAAATAGAGACACAATGTTAGCACTTCTTCAGCTTTTTGCCTTTTTGACGCATACTCAGAAGCAAAAGTGATGATCAGGAAAGCAGGAACCTTCTGGTCACTGGATGGAGAGTGTGGACTGGAGAAAATAAAAGTAGGTGATTGTCCCATTAGGTACATCTGCTCAAGCAAGAGATGTGGAAGCAATCTCAGTTCTGGTGTTTCCTGAGTGACAGATGCTTGGTTTTGAAATCATAAGAAGTATAAGTGTGTGCACTCAGGAGGGTGACACTTGTGAAAAAAAACCATAGCTAGGTAAGCCAGTCCTTTTAAGATATCACCCATGGTAAAACTGTATTGTGCAAAGCCACAGAAAGCATGGCGCAGAGAACAGCTGAGCACAATCAGCTTACAAAGCACCCATGTCTACCTTCTTTATTTATATTACATGTAACTGCATAGTGTGACTTCTGTTCTTCTGCAAGGGCTTACTTCTGAGGTTCTAAAGATCTTTTATGCATAGTAAAGCATTGCAAATTCATACTCTGTAACATAATACCAATGAGTCTCCAAAGTTTCAGCATTACAATAGTACTCCTTACTGGTCATCTACATGACTGCCAATAACATCAACATGTCATTCAACAAAGCCAGGTTTTCCATATATTTCTGCCCACAAATGATTTTTGCATGCTAAGGGAACCAACCAATGCTCCTTCTGAAACAATGAGAAGTCACATGGCAGCACTCTCATGAGGGGATTTCTGCCATCTGGTTAAAGTGTTGAGCACAAGCTGTAGTGTTTCTTCATAAGAAAGAATGGAAACTCTCTTCTCTAACCTTCCCATATTTTACAAAATTAGTAGGAACTTAATATCTTTGAGAGCTCCACTCTTTGGCCCAACTAGGCTGCAAATGGACAGTGACTTCAGAAGTCAACAGAGGAGACTGAGTAACAGATGGACTGGATGAACACACACAGACCACGTTGATGTGACCCTGCTTCCTTTGGAAATCAGGACAGAAGCCCAAAGAATCATAATACCCTGGCTTGCACAATGGGAAAGTCAGGACAATGATATCATGGTTCTTATCACCCTCCTCCTCACTGAGATCTGTGACAGCATGAGATAACATCCAAGCCAAAGCAAATGGACTTATGTGCAAAGACAAAGCAGGGGAAGGAGATTCTGGGCTCAGCCTCTTGGAGATGTCCCAGTCAGGGCAGGAGAAACAGTCCAGCATTACTTCTTATCTGTGGCTTCAAAATCCTGACAACGTTTCTCCTTGGCCAGGTCCCAGAAGCTCACATTCCAAAGCAGTGAATGCAGACGATGCTGCAATGAAGAAAAGCAAAAAAATTCCTTCTTGAGAACCAGGCCACCCATCACGCCATGCAAAGACTGAAGTGGAACTGTCTTTCCTCTTTGGTAACAATTTTTCCCTTGAATTTCAGAGTGTCACTGGATCACTAACAGTCCTAACAGATGTCCAGATAGCCAGAAATTCCTGTAGTCACTTGAGGCTTTGAAATGGCATTGCACTGACTCAGGCTATCAAAACAACATAAGCTGTTCCTGATGTTATTTCAGGGGTGCTGTGTTGGTGGGGACAGATGAATATTACTCTGTTGCATTCTGAGATGACTCTGTCCTGTGGGATAAATAGTCTTGCATTACAAAGATGAACTGCCCAGCTGGTATGAATAACATGTTGTATTGAGTATCAGATGCTTCTCACATCTACATTCAAGCAAATTTCCCTCAGTTGCTCCAAGAAATTACACAAATATATCTCATGGTTGGAGAGGCTAAATCTTGAGACCCAAATTAAAAAAATGTGTGTATTGGTGGAAGATGAACAGCTCACAGAGAGGTCTTTATCCCTCATTTATCAGTTTGTTGTGGTCTGGTTCCCAGTCTCAACAGAGACATGATAGAGTTCCCCTGCATCAGGACAGACTTCCTGCAAATCTACCTCCACAATTATCAGAAAACCTGATAAAAGTGGATGCAGAAGCTATCCTTTTCCTCTACCAGCTGGAAGATGATGGAACAGAAAGTCTCAGAGGTGATAAAAGGTACCCAGAAAAACAACAGAACAATCCACACACAGTCCTTCCATCTTCTTCACCTCAGTTTAAGTCAGTGCAAGCAATGGCTTCTCATGAAAGCAAAGTATCCAATCTGCAAATGCTCAGACTTCTTGTGAACAGCCCCCATTGAGACCACAGCTCCAGGTATTGTACAAGCACCTATTAACAGAAAGTGCTTAGCCAAATCATAAGAGGATTTGAGAGACACAGAGGCACAGAAATGCCCACAGTGAACATGCCCAAACCAACTCAGAGCTAGAAATGAAACTCTCATCTGCTGAAATGAAATCCATGGCCCCAAATAATGCCTGATACTTCCTTTGAGCAGCATTCCCTTCTATTACCATGCTCCAACAGGCCTATATGAACAAGGGGAAAGTTTTCTGCCTTGTCTGTAGTTTCTGCGTTTAATTTAATAGAAGGGCTTGGGTTGGAAAGAACCTTAAAGGTTATCTATTTCCAATGTCCCTGCTATGGGAGGCACTGGAACTAAGTGATCCAGTTTGCCAGCAGTTTGCCCAAAGCCCCATTCAACCTGACCTTGAACTGTTCCAGGGATGGGGCATCCACAACTTTTCTAGGCAATCTACTCCATAATAATTTTTTCTTATAATTCTTTAAATGACTGCTTCTGAAGTGGAGGTATCCTCAACACGTCACATTTCTGCTTCTGGAAAAATGCTTAAACAATGAACAAGGGCTGAAATTCCAAATCAGCAGGAGTCCTGACCTACAACCCGATCCACACCAACAACTACAGACTCCTCCTGGATCCCCTCTGCCATCCCCTGGACAGGATGTCAACAAGACCAGACTCCATCACATACACTTGGAAACCCTCCTGTGAGCTAAGCAGGTGATGGACACCAAGCCCTCATGCTGCTTAGAGGCAGGTTCCACCAAATGCGTGCAGTGCTATGCCAGATCTTAGCTGCATGGGGTGCAGATTCTTTCTGCTAGGATCTGCACGCTACCTGCCTGTCCGGAGCTGTTCCCAGTCCTCTCACCTCTCCTGCTGGTCCCCTTCCCTCTCACATCACTTGGATGCAGCAGGTTTCTGCAGTTTCCATAGAAACTACACCTCCCCTTAATGATAGACAGGTGCTAAGATAAGTGAGTGGATAATCAACAAGCGGGGAACGATGCAGTGCTCTGGTATTGACCTCCCTGCAGCTGTCATTAATGCCCCTGAGACACTAATTTGTGCAGGGGTGGGCTTTCTTTTCTCCCCAAACCGATGCCACCAGCAGCCACCTTTCTAGCCGAGTTAACAGAGGCTGGAAACAGGAGCAGGAGGAAAACAGAGCGGTTGCCACAGCAACGACTGAAGATGCATCGCTAGAGGGTTTGTCCATACAAGGGAGCAAAGAGTTCACCACATTCATCAGGTGGCTCATGGGGTGTCCAACCCCACCTCTACACAGCCACCCAGGGATTTCTGCAGGGATGCATTTTGGGAGGAGCTGGGCACTTTCCTTTTGCTCCTCCCAAAGGAGGGCATATGCCCAGAGAAGCTGAGGATGCCCCATCCCTGGAGGTAATCAAGGCCAGGATGGAAGGGGCTCTGGGCAGCCCGCTCTGGTGGGTGGCAAATAGCCCACGGCAGAGGGTTTGGAACTAGATGGTCTTTTAAGGCCCCTTCTAACCGAAGCCATTCTATAATCTGGGGTCCCTCAAGACCTGCCTGTTCTGTGACAAGGTGACTGCCTAAAGCCTTCCCTGAGCCAGGCTGGGATGCACCAGCATGACAGGTAGGGTGCTGCAGAGTTTCCTAAAACACCATAATAGGGAAATATAGGTGCCTGCCAGCTCAGATCGATCTGTCATTATCTCTCCTTGCCTTCTTTTTTCCTTCCCGTCTCCCTCTTCTCCCCCAAGAGGAACAAGCAGCAACAAACCAGCACATTTCTTTGCAGAGGCTGCCAGGACAGCTCTTCATTCAGCAAGAGGCAGAGTGAGCACCAGGCGAAGCAGCACTCTGCTCTCCAGCAGCTGCTCGCCAGCATGCAGCTCACACAGCTTTCTACCACTTTTGACAAATTAATATTTGAAGCAGTTGCTTCTTTTATGTGGGCTTTACTGTCATTAGCACGTACAACTCTACATAAAACACTTTGGTGCGAGATCTTTTCTTCTCTTTTCAGGCAGCAGATGAAAATCCTTTTAATAAAAAGCTTGTTTGGGGGAGGAAGAAAAACACAGGCACACGCAAATCGGCTGAGCAGAGAAAGATGAAAACCTCCTTCAAGGTAATTAAATGATTATGTATCTTTTAAACCCAGCAGATAACAGATTTGTTATCGAGGCTTGCTTTTCACTTTTGCCTTTTTTTCCCTCTTTTTCCCCTACACAAAGCTAAAATCCTTGCAAGGCCCAGAACAAGATAGTGTTCATCTTTCAGAAGACGGCACAAAAGAAGACTTAATCCTTTATCCCATCAACTCAAGTAGGCTGTTCCATCTTACCCCCAGCCAAGCAGCCAAGCCCTGTGCAGATGTTTGGGAAAGGCTGACATGAGAACTATGCCACTGGACCAGGTGTATTGGGTAGCAGACATCAGGTGCGATGAGTTCGTATCACACTTCATATCAATTGGCTTATCATTCTGTGCCTCAGTTTACCTCTCATACTTATTGGCTGCCTTTTCCATTTACAGAGAGAATGGATGAGCTCTTAATTTGTGACACTGTCAATAAGGAAGGGTTGATTTCATTGGTCATTAGGCTGCAACACAATGCTTCACAGTGCAACGCTGCCACTGCAGCATGACTTTTGCAGTGGTCAACAGCAAATGTCAGAAGGGGAAACAGAATGTGCAATAAACAAATATAGACACAGCCCGATCCCCTCTCTAGACTGTGATTCTCTCAATCTTTACTACCTGCTTTGTTTAGGAAAAAGAAAAAAAAACAAAAAAAAAAACAAAGCCAGCCAATAGCAAACAAATAAAAAAATTCACATAAGTATTAAAATGTCTCTTTTCATCCTTCACTCCTTTCCTGCCTCCAATTGCAATAATATCAGCTCCCTTTTATAAAGCAAGAACTCACTCAGTATATTTCAAGTGAGTGCACTTGGCTTTCAAAAACCTGCTGTAAAGGGAAATTATACGTCAAGGTGTAGTATTTGTGCCACAAATCATCCAGAGACATCGTCAACCCCATTTGATTGAGTTCAGCACCATAATCATAAATACTCTTGCTTTATGACCATGCTGGAGTTCTTAACCAGGAGCAAACACGGGTTTTCCCAAGGCACCAAAAGCAGTTGATTCAGCTCCATTATGGGCAGAGCTGATTCACCAAGCACTGAACAAATGACAGGTATGAAATCCTGGCTCCTTGCAGACAGTGTGGGATGCGTCTCATTATCCTATTTGTCACCTTTGGTTTCGTTTTGCAGGGTGATAGAAGGACAGCTGCCTTGTCCTAGCCCAGGACTGGCTGATCATAGCAGTCCACAATATGGTTCAAAAGCCCCTTTGGATGGTAGGTCACAAACTATACAGAGATAAACAGCATTTTCCTTTCTGATCAGCACGGATAATGGCCAACATCCTTCTGTTCTCCACCGGGGTCAGTCTCAAATTCATTGTGTTCTGCACTAATTGAGAACTCATACTTCAAGGAAAAGAAAAGAAAAAAATCAAGATTTTTTTTTTTTCTGTGCACATGAAGAAGACTTGAAAGAAATTAAGGCTGAACCCATGGAAATCCAAAAGCTTGTGAGGTATGCTAAGGAAATGGTGGAGTCAAAAGCACAGAAGGGCACAAGGGTCCCTTCACTGTGCTTCTTGCTGGTACTAGGGTGATGGGTACCAGCCTGAACAGACCACTTGCAGCTCAGGCCATCTGGAGAGTGGGAAGCCTCAACCTACTCAAGGGTGAGATGCTGTACAGGCAAAGAGAGAAAGAAATCACCCAGAGGTAGGTGTGACAGCAAAGGGAAAGTGAAAACCATAGTGTCAGAGAGGGGAGTAGGTTTGGCATGCCAATAATGATGATTACAGAGGGAGAGAGTTTCTGGCCCTGATCCACGTGACAAAGTAGCACTAATATTTATTTGCTTGGCAGAGAGATTCATGGGACAAGCAGACCATATGATCCTGGAAGCCAGCCATGCTAATCTGCTCTGTAGTCTCAGGGAAGGACTGCAAATGGGATGGTCCAACCATCCCACGTTTGTAATAGTTTCCTATCACTATGTCCTCAAGACTTACACGTTTAAGAGGCACTCATACCCAGATGGTGCTGAACACACCCTTTTTGCATCCTTAGGGAGTCAAAGTACTTGCAGAGAAAAGAAGCATTGCAGATGGAGATGAAAAGCCATTAAAAATAGACCTACTCACAGTGATGGTATGTTGGGAGCTCTACTGAAGACTGCTTTGGGAGGGCTGGAAGTGCACCTCAGCCCTGTTAACCTGACAAGTCATGTTACATCATCAGGAAGTGGGTGGAGGTCTGAGAGGGCAAGGGAGAACCAGGCCTGGCCTTTACTGTTCACAGAACTCAATGAATAAGCTCAGTACAGGGCAGAAAAGGAAAGAACTAAAGGTGAAACTGAAAAATAGAGGAGATTTCAGTGGAGATGAGTCAGTGAGAAGATGGCTTCTTAAGAGAAGTGTGGGATGTATACGCAGCATTTACTTTGTAATTTGTCAAAAGTGTAAATTGATAAAGTTTGAAGTGTAATTTGACAAAACCTGTCTGGCCATGCAGAGAAGGCAAATATGCATTTGTCAGGATGCATTGCTGATGCCGTCCTTTCCCTGTTCTGTTGTCTTCGAGAGCCTCAGACAGCAGCGAGAACAACTCTAAAGCTACAAGGCATTTCTCACATTGCCAAGCAGAAAGCTGTCACTGATAGCTTCAGTTTTGCAAGGCCATTATTTTTGCAGATATTATCCACTCTTTCCAGTGCTGGGAAGTGTTTAATCTGTGCAGCAGATAGCAAAAACAGCCCTGAACTGAGCAGCTGACAACCAAATGTGTCTCCCATGGGAAAGAGCTTTGTGCCCAGATGTGGATTTGCTGCAGAAGCCAAAGGGGCTGGAACCATCATTAGCAATGACCATTTTAATGTGCCTGTATGTCATGATGCTGTCATTCCTTGTAGATCAATAGTTGTCTTTTAGGGGTTTGTACACTTACTTGATGCTTTGCAAGATCAGACTGTGAGTATTTGAAGCTCAGCAGAAAAACCTCTATTAAAGGGGATACAAGATAGGAAGAACCAACAGACAAATCCTCTCAGATTTGAACTGTCTCTTTGTCTGAAGGTGGCACCTTTAAGAAACCCAATGAGAGGTCATACAGTGATGGAAAAAGTGTGCTCAAATGTGGAGGTCTAGAGAAGACAGCGAGTCAACTGTCTCCTCTCCAGTTCTTCAGAACAAGATCTTAGTGGAAATAGAGTAAAAACCAGATGATTCTCTCCCTATGGAACTGGGATGATGAAGAGTTTCACATGATCTTTCTGATGCAAAGAAGAGGCAGGTGGAGAGGCAAGCTGAGGCAGGTGGAGATGCACTGAGACTTGTAGGTCTTTCATGTGCAGCAGCTGGAGGAGAAGAGAGATGGGAACCAGGAAGATGAGTCTTGTGCTTCGTGCATAAAACCTGCCACTGGAGATGAATGATGAGACAGTGCCCCAGCAAATGCCATCTGCTCTAGAGGGTGAGGTACCTCCAGTTCCTGATGTGGAAGATAGAGAGAACTGCATCCACCAAAACTGACCAAATTCTGCCAAAGGCTTCACAGAATTATAGAATATCCTGAGTTGGAAGAGATTCATAAGTCCAACTCCTGGCTCCAGACAGGACACCCAAACATCAGACCATCCGGCTGAGTGCATTGTCCAAATGCTTCTTGAACTCCAGAAAGCTCAGTACCATGACCACTTCCTTGGGGAGACTCTTCCAATACCCAACAACCCTCTCATTAAAGAACATTTTCTTCATGCCCAAACTGAGCTCCCCTGGTCACAGTTTCATGCCATTCCAATAGGTTCTATCGCTGGTCACCAGAGAGAGGTATTCAAGGTAATAAATTCCATCTGGTTGGAATAGGGCTGAAGCCTGGGCTGCCTTCTGCACCACTTCACCCCAAGCAGAGGGTATCAAATACCCACCCTCTAAGCTCTCAGTGAGTTTTCCAGCAGGTTAACAGCAAATGCTGAAACCTGCTAGACAAAGAGCTGGCAACCTCCCTGCTCGTGAATATTTATGACTTGTCCCGATGCCTGTGCAGTTCAGGATGTCTGCTCCAGGACATCTCAGCCAGCACATATGTTAAGGGAGTAGTGGGAGGGGACAGGGGATGCCATAGTAGTGTGAAACCATTACAAGCATGTCCTTCGGTCCAACAAACTGGGTTGCCTGGGGCACAGGCTAGGGGATAGGAAAGGCAATATTTTAAAAACACAAGACCCAGCAAGCAGTGCAGGGAGAAGCGTAGATTTCAGCCTCCAAATGCAGCGCACGTCGATGGAGATTTCAGCAGCCGCCTCTGTGCCCAGTGGTTCAGCAGATATCAGATCTCTTAATGGGTACTGGTCCCTTGGGCCAGGCACACAACGAGCCATCTCGGGTCATTTACCAGACAGGCCAGGATGCTTTCAGACCATTCCTGACCAGGAAGTAATTAAGTGGCTTCCTATTTGTATTCTCCTGAGCTCCACTTGTCTGCAAGTGCTCATTAGTTACAATACAGCCAGATAGCATTTGCAGTGCAGCAGCCAGCTCTGTATTAAGCCCCAAGGTCCAGTTCAGCTCTAGCTCAGAGACTGGCAATGAGGCATTCCCTGGCCTCTGCTGGAAGAAGTTTGGTGTACTGGCCATTAGGCACCAAACACACAAAGCCACCAACATCCTCAAAGCACTTCTGAAATACACTGCCACTGTTTTCATAGCCCTAAATACTCCCCGGATCTAAGTAGCTTGGAGTATTTGCTTAGAGGCAGCATCCTCTTCTTCTCTCCAGGTAGAAATGCATGACCAGCATTTTTTATTGCTCCCAGGCAGGGACTTGTCATCCACTGTTGGTAGATGCAATGGCTTCCCGAGGTGGCACACTCCCTATAGGTGTGCGTTATTTTTGAATGGAGGCCACCACCAAGCCCTCCTAGTCCCAGCAGCACACACATATTGGCTATATCTTGGCAAGGACCATGACCCAGCATATGATGGCTCTGAGCAGAGCTTGGAGGTATCAGCACTTTGCTGTTGACAGACAGCTGCGTCATTGGGCAGAGCTTCTCTGCATGATGCGCCAACACGCTGGGGATGAGCACCATCTTTCAAATGGGTTTCAGTATGAGGAAGAGGAGATGTAGAGGGAAAAGTGAGGGTTTTGTGCAGGGCAAGCCAAACAGGGAGAGGGTGGGATTGGAGCTGGAGAAGGCTTCACAGCCTGTTGGTCTGAACCAAACAAAAAGGCTACATCATCTCATGATCTCTGAGAAACCCTCCCACACAGCATGTGCCCCTGCCTACCTCAGGCAGCTTGACTCGTCCCTCCTGGAAGGAGCAGGTGCTGGGGTCATGAGTGCAGACGTGGCGGTACTTGCACCAGTGGCACCGGTAAGGGCTCTCCACGCATGACAGACACCTGAAGATGGAGGGAAAGAGCAGTCACTTGGCCAGCCTGGCCTCTTCAACAAACAGGACAGACCAGGAGGTTGAGAGCGCTTGTCAGAGATAAAAATAGTCCGTCAAACGCTGCTTTTACAATACTAGTAGAAAACCATAGGCTTTGAACTGGCCTGACATCATCAGGTCTCCAGATGGCACTTTGCTTGCCATGGCCTGAGCTGAGTTTCACTGTGACTGACATGCCTTATACTACTTAGAAAATTTAGACTGCTTTAATATCATTCTAACTAGACTAATGATATTTTTTGTTGTATTTTGGTTACCCTGTTACTACTTTCAATGAGATTTACAACAGGTCCTTGGCTTCATACACAAGGTGTCTTCCCCGTTTGCCCATAACAAGATTCTGAGTGTAAAAAACAGTCTAAAAATCAGAGAACATTCATGATCAGATGAGAAACTGTCATGGCCTCACTGTTTCTGTGCTAAACTGCAGCAATGCCCTGAGAGCTGTGAACACATCATTAGAAGGTGCCCAGAGTAGGGGCTGAAAGAATAGTCATGGCCATGGAGGGCAGTCATGGTGCACCAGCAGATCCATCTGGCTGATTCTGCTTCCCTCAAGTGTTATGCAGAGGCCAAACAGAAAGTGGTATGCATCAAGCTCAGGATCAAGCAAGATATGCTGTTCCACAGGCTTATTATTATGATTTGTGCTCAGAGTGATGGGGATCCTGCACATATATTGGCTATACTCTTCCTGGTCTCAGCAGAGACAGAAAGACCTAGCAGTTTTTTGGGAAGCAAAAGGCATATTTATGAAGTCACCTATTCAGAGTATAAGAGAGAGCCATTCCCACCATCTTGCAAGCATTTGCACTCCTATATCCCATAGTCCCCCTAGAGTATGAGCTGCAAACACCTTTTCGAGACTATTTTACAGCACTGACTTATACCTACATCACTTTTTTTTATTTATTTGATATGATGTCTGTCCACCAGGAACCACACTGAGCCATAATAAATTGCTTACACAAAACAAGCACTGGATGGTAACAACTCCTGTTTGCTCACTGTCAGAGATCTTCATGCTGCTGCAGTCTCTGAAATACCTGAAAGGGATTTGGAGGGAAATTTTCCTGGCCTGTACGTGCCACTGGGTTTTTAATGGGCAGGAGTGGAAAAAACTGCCTCCAGGATAGCTTGGCTGAGTGCAGCAGGCAGACGCACACCCTCAGTCCTGTCTTTCTGTGAAATCTCGTTCAACTTCAATCCACTTTCAGCTCTGGTACAGCGAGCTGTTCTTCAAATTGGTAACAAGTGCTTGCTCTGATACATCAAATTAAAAATGGATAGTGTATTATAGTTTGTCAAGTAAGGAACCAAAACATGCCATAAATATTTAACACCACCATCTCTCCTCCTCTCCCCCCCAACACTTGCTTTCTGACACTGTTTGTCAAAGCAGCAGGAACACGGAAATAGGATTTGCCTTTGCTTGTGAATTGCTGAGCCGCAGTAATTATCTGCTTTTGGCACTTCTGATGGCTCAGTGGTGGTGACAGAGCCGCTCAGTCTTGCTCAGGGGTGGATCAACGTGCTGGAAGAACATCATCCTGCTTTGGCAGACTTACTCTGGTGGGGCAGCTGCTGCATACCAGCTAAATCCCATGATAATGTGGTGCAGGGCAGGAAAGGAACTTGCAAGATAGAGAAGATGGGTTTGAAGAAATCAGCTGGGCGGTCCCCACTCTGTTCACATTACACAGGAACCCACAACTCCCATCTTTCCACATTTTGGGACTCAAACTCATGCTAACCACTGGGGCAGGACCCTGCTGGTGGGACTGATATGGATAAGGGTTGGAGGTGCTTATATTTGGGCAGAATTCAACCATCCACAAACAACTGCTTACTAGAAAGGCAAAGGGGCCCTTTGCTGAAGTCAGTTTGTTTTTTGACTTGCTTCAATGCAAACTTCCACTGATCCCCCTTTCCCTGAGGGGCATGTGATGATGTACCATTACTCAAGGCAATGCCCTCCTCCATAGGAGGATCGTAAATGGAACAAATGTTCACTATGCCACCTCTGGTCTTCCCAGGAGAGAAAGCATCATGCTGACCATTACTAATGTAATTCTGACTGCTGCTCTCCTCCACAACTGACCAAATTCCTGAGGGACACACGCCTCACTGGGTTCTGTGGCAGATCCAGGATTGGGATAGAAAACAGATATCAAAGGAACTTGACGTACGAATTGTGGACACTGCAGTTGTAGAAGACAAAGCTGGTGCTAGCAAAGGTCATGCCCGTTTCCTTGGACTTGAGCTGGAGCTGGACTATGTGATGGTCTCCTAGGAAAAAAAAATAATATATACATCAGTTTGTGACTGTATTAGCACAGTTGGCCATGCCACCAGCCTGAACCAGAAGCTGGTCCAGAGTACCTAAGCTAGTTTATCCTCAGTGGGTGAAGGAAGTGCAATAAAATCTGTCTACAGCTCAGTTCTCCAACAAGTACATCTTCCCCCATCATGGTATTGTGGTGATGGATTAGGTCTTCACCACTGAAAAACTGCAAGCAAGGTCTGTGCTGGATGATACCAACAGGTCTAGGTAATAAATCTCTGATTTCAAAACTATGGTAAATGAAGTCAGCAAGTAGGAAAGCTAAGCACAAAGAGTAGATGGAGATGCCTGGAATAAGGAGCTCATTCAAATGGAGCACTGTCTGTAAGGCTTTTCATTCCTGTAGGTTCATTTAAGTCCACCAAAGGAAAGGGCCTGGGGGAGATAGGGTGTATCTTCTTTTCACCATCATTATCTATCATCTCTGAATATAGGCCAATACTCAAAACAGGGTAGGGGTTCCATGTCATTCACCCCAGTGTCCATACATGCCAGTCTTTGGCTACAAACAACCCAGCTTAATGTGGGAGAGACATCCACAAGCCTCTGTGTGCTTCTGGAAGTGCCAATCCATTTCCACAGCAGACCCATCAGCAGCAAAGCTTGAGCCTCAGCTTCTAGATACCAACTCCCCTTTTCCCACTGCTCCCAAGCCAAGCAGTCAAGTGCTACCTCTTCTCACAAAGCCAAAGGCCCCATTCAAAACTCATCACCTGTGGGAAATGACTGGGTACAGTAATTGCAGTAATTTGGTGGGGAAGGGACCCATGTTTAATCCAAGACTTTGGCTTGGCTGGCCCTTTCTCCTCTATTATTTTCCTTCTCACCTGAAAGATTCATTAATCAATCAGGCCAAAGTAAACTCGACAATTTATCTCGGCTCATCCACCTACAGGCATACACACATACATACCACATATGCACACACAAACCACACACTTCACTAAGCACGTTTTGCTGCCAGTGCTCGACTCTGCTGCCCATCTGCTGCCGCCGGCTTTGACAGCTCTGTTAACCACATCGTATTTAACAACTTTGCCAGTGTCTTGCATATATTTTAAAACAGGATGTGAGGATTGGATGGTTCCAGGGATCAGATGTTCTACAGAGCCACACATCCTTTGGTTCAGATCCAGTTTCTGGCCCTACGCATGGAGGATGTGGTCTTTGCAGAGGTGCAGAACACCAGCTGCTGAAGTTGATACAAGCTGCAGGTGCTCAGCATCTCTGGAAACCACATAAATCTCTCTCTCTCTTGTTCTGCCTTGAGCTACCATTGCTATTTTTGCTTGCTTGTCAATTGTAGCTGGGCCTGAGACAGATGTCCATATCAAGGAAATAGTTCCTGGCAGCTATCTTGCTAAGTAAACATAGTTGATGATTCAGTGGGACCTGAAAATGGGAACAGCCCTTTGGGGGCTTCTTTTGGGTCCTCAGTGGAGAGCACATGCAGCTGTGTGCAGCTTGGGGAGAGCAGGGGGAGGTGATGGTGACAGCTTGTGTAACTTCATTTCTATGGCCTGTAGGGATCCCTGAAGGCTTTCCAGTAATATTTCACAAGAAGCCAAGGAATATAATGGCTACATCCTCTCTGCACTTCATGAGGTGATCGATAGAGTTGAGGTTTTTATAGCAAATCTCTGCAAGAGACACAGGTGCTCTTGAAAGTACCAAGAAAGGCATTTCAGAAGGGAAGCCAAAAAGAGCATGAGGCTGGGGATAAGGGGCCCATCCTCGGAGACAAGGTATTTCTGCATTGAATCATTCTGGGATGGAGCCAGCAACAAACATGAGCATAAGCACAGGAGCAAAAAATGGCCAGTGACAGAGACAACAACTGAACACACAGATCTAAAGGTAAGATGAACAGGATAAAACCGTGGAAAGGACTGTTCAGGTCTGCAGGATTTTCTTAGTGCTGGGATGGGATGTGTTGAGAGCATTTCCAATCTTATTACTTGGGATGTACCACACCATCCTGGGCAATAAACGAGTGGAGATCCTTCATCTGACTCTTGTCTTTGCTAGATATAGGCAACTACCACTCGGTGGCAGTCTGAAGACATGTACTACCACGCATATAGGCACCTAAATGCAGGTACTGATATTGTAGCTCAACACTCTTACACACAAACTCACACATGCAGCTCACTCATGCTACAGCTGTAGCAGTCACTGGCAGCATAATCCCTACCCTGTGCTTTGCATGACCTGTTCTCAGGCTCCCAAATGCCAAAATCTTGGAGAACAAGCAAGATGAAAGACATAAAGATAAGGAATGAGGAAGGGAGGAAGAACTGAGAGCTGTGTGGTACTCACCATTCTCTGTGATGATCTGGGGCACCTCTTTGGCAGCTGGTGAGATGCACTGGATCTGACTGCCCACTACCAAGCCATCCATCTCTGACAGGTCCTCGAAGGTGCAGTTGACTCCTGCTGACAGCTCAGGGACATTGTAGGTCTCCAAGACCAGCTGCAAGTGAAGATGGAGGGAGGGAAGAAGAGATAGGGAAAGAAAAAAAAAAAAGAGAGAGAGAGAGAGAGAGAGAGAAAATACTGAGCTGAACAACAGAGCTGGGCCAGCAGGAGAGAATTACACTGGAGAGGTTGGACAAAGAGCCTCTTGCTAGAGAGAGCATCCTCCTTCAACAGAAAGCAGCGATTCAGGAGAGGGATGTGTGTGCGGAGGGGGAAGGGGATGAGATGCTGATGCCAACACAAGTGGTACGTGGCTATGCAGGGACAACTGCACTGCATCCCAGTGCTGCTGGGTCAGTGGAGGGGAGGGAGTGCTCTCTATCTGTCATGCAAGTGTAAGGTTAAACAGGGAGTCTTTGGAGCCGGCTGTGAAGACCAGGGCTTTGGTGGCCCCAAGGCACGCGGTTTCTGAGGAAGGTGACTACTACTCACAAGAGGCACTCTGTAGACTACAGAGAAACTGTAACGCTCCAGTCTAACTCTCTACGGCCTGCTCTCCTAGCATCAGCAGATGGGGGAGCGCTCTGTCACCAAGTTCCTGCGTAAGGAGAGTCTAGTTACAGGCTTCAGTTCACCACAAAAAACCTCTTTCCCTAGAGGCACAACAAATTTCTCCTGCCCATCCCACCAAAGATGGCCTAAAGGGGCACGCTGTATTTGGGAGCTATGCGTAAACAAAGCTGTGAAGGAGGAATTGCCCATGTTAATCATGTGCACCCACCGGCTTTGCTATGTCATTACCCACGGTCATGAAAGGAAAGAAGCACGTGGCTGTTTTTCTCCTCTAGAGATGGACCCTCACGCTGCCACTTTCCCAGGTCAGCTAAGGTACCTCTGCTGTCCATCATGGAGTGTCTTGCCCAACCCACAGACATGCCATGTCCAAAGGCAGAGAAGCATGTCAGGGTACTTTTATCACCTGCTAATGAGTTACTATAGACTTAGAGCTATTGTGGCCAACCACTGAAGCCAGACACTTGAGGCAGGCACAAACGCAAGTACTCTCCACACTTGCCTCCTCTGTGAACAAGCTGAGGCCCCATCTGTGGTGACAGCCACTGAAAGGAGACACAAATGCATGCTGAAGTGTTTTTGCTACCAGTACAAAGAACAGAGGAGGTCAGGTCAGTCCAGGTGATAAAGCAGGAGAGGATGGTATCATTGCTTTTGCTTACTGCTTCTCCACATTGTGTTTTCCTCACTAAGAGAAGGTTTGGGGCTATCCCTTAATGCTAGGCACCGTAAGATAGAAAGGCCAAAGACGGGACTTTGCTCTGCATAACATAAAGCCTTTGTGAAATTTGTTTATTTTGTAGTGATGGGAATGGCAGTGGGAAAGGAAATCATGTCTTGGATGGGGATTAGGAAAAATGTATGGGTGTTTGTAGATTTATCGCTCAATCTAAATCCATTCTACCTCCTCATCTATATACTGTTAGAGATGGAGAAGAAGAAACTTCTGCTTAATTAATATTGTTCTTTGAGCACAGAAGACGTGGAATAAAGATGCGTTATGGAGAAGATGATGGCAATGGACAGAGCAGTAGTGCTTGGCCATAAACCTCATGAGCCAAGGTTCACCTGGAACAAACAATAAGTCCTACATCCCTCAAGCTTGTTCTGGAGCTTCTGCAGTGAGGGAAGAACACAGACTTCACTCCAACAAATCTCTCTTCTCATTGATCCTGATTGATCCTCAAGGTACTGAAACACAGTCAGATAAAACTTTGCAAGTCTCTGTTAATGAGTGAAAGATAGAAGATTGGCTGGCTACCCATATACCTTCTCTGCCTCGGTGGGCAAGAACTCAGTATCATCCTTTTGCCCAAGTGAGACTCAGTAAGGACACCACCAGTTCATCTGTTAGTGCTTCTCTCTGGGTTTGCCAAGTGATTATTATCTGTGGTGATGGTGGTTGAGCTGGGACAGCAGTCTAAACAGGTCTGGGATGAGATTCTCATGGCAATGTTGCCCAGATAACTGGGCAACAGTTAGACAATGGCAACTGATGTCAGAAGCTCGGGGTTGAACTGCCCTGCCAGAGTAATCCAGAGGCAAAAGTCTTTTATTCTGTTATCGGTTTCAGTCACCCTGAGCCAGCTAGTCCCCCAGGATTTATCCCAACATAAAAGAATTCAAAAACTACTGAGAGAATAGGAAAAAGGAACCTTGAACTCCCAGAAGAACAAAGGACTTAAGATGTCTCAGATCAATTTTGTTTGAAGCCTTGGAAAGTAAAGTCGTAGCAAAGTTAAGAGGCTGAAACAAAGCAGTAATGAATGGACATGCGGGCTTTGAAAGGCTGATTTCATTATCACTGAAGAAACCCTAGTACTCCAAAAACTATCACCTAGAAGATATCTGGCAGTTACACCTTCAGCAATACCATGTAAACCTTTCAGAGAGTGGGACTAGTCAACAGCTTAGCCAGATATAGAGCTCTTGGTCTTCTATTATCACTTCAATTCCAGCCCAAACCAGTATGCTCAAAAGGACAGAGCCCTAATAACCTGGATAAAATGGATCTCTTCTCCTTCTTGGGGAATACTAGGAATTTGCCATGTAAGGTACTGCTGTTATGAGTCAGGAGAGAAACGATAAGCTAGTTAGAACTTCCACAGAGATTTCTTGCTTTATGTCCAGATAAAGATCAGGACCTACTTCTCTGCCAGAACTCGCTGCGTGGCTACGTTGGCTGCTGTCTTCAGTAGCTCTAGGGCATCAAGGCTAAACTTTGTGCTGAGGAAAGTCATATGCGCTAATTATGCCTGCTCAAATGACTTGGCAGACTTGAAGTTTACTGAAATAATTCATGATAGTCCTCACTTGTCCTCTTTCTAGAAGGTCAGTTCTAACTGTGACAATGTCCCTTCCTTAAACTCTATTCAGTCATTCACAAATCCCTCTCCTAGGGAAGTAGACAACCTCACTGTGTGCTCACAGCACTTGCAGGGCATGCAGTCCCATAACACCTGCCCTCAGCTCCTCACAGCAAACAGGGAAGTCTCTTTCCACACTTCTAGCCAGGATAACCAGGGACTGAATGATCTCCCATGGTGAATCTTTCAGTGTGCCAAGCAAGACACCAGGGAACTTAATGGACTCTGGAGCACCTTTGCATCATGCTGCCAGCCCTTCCCAGTTCTGCTGAATTCAGATTGTACGTATCTGGGTCTATCAGACTGCATGAGCAGATTAAACCTGAAGGGGACAATGACAACATTCCTTACCAATACGTTGTACTGGGAGACAGAGATGTTGTTGGGATGCACAGTAAGCCGAACACACTGCTTCATCTCCGAGGCGAATCTCCGTGGTTCGCTGGAGCGCTCACACCTCTCCTTCCTTGTGCACCTGAGCAAACAGGAAGAGAAATGGACAGGGTTAACATGAAGTCAGGCTGGGACAGCGAGGACATGGGAGAAGCAATTGTTTCAGAAGAAAAGTCAACATTTTGCCCTTTGGGACTGCAGTGGTTGGAAAGCCTTCAAAATCATCCTGGAGCACTATGACTTGAATTCTGGAACGGACTGCCCAGAGATGGTGTGGATGTGCCATCCCCAGAGGTGTTCAAACCCAGGTTGGATGGGGCCCTGGGCAACCTGATCTAGTGCTTGGCAACTAGATGAAGTTGGAACTAGACGATCTTTGAGGTCCCTTTCAACGCAAGCTGTTCAATGATTCTATGATTTTATGATTCTAAAAGCCATGGTGTATCTCAGCAGGCTGTGGTAAGGACACCAGGATAGTTGGAAGGGTGAAGGTGAAAGACCCATCCCTCGGTTAGGACTGTGGTAAGGACACCAGGATAGTTGGAAGGGTATAGGTGAAAGCCCCATCCCTCAGTTAGGATGCACAGCTCTACAGATGCTCTGCTGGTAACCCATGCAGCAGGTCTGGAAGAACGTGGAGTCCTGAAAACTGCACCATTCAGAGGCAGTGGTAACATCTTATGGAGGGATGAATGCCCTTATAGAGTGGCTGCATATCGTTCATGTTCCCTCATGATCCCTCTAAGGATACTGCAAATTTTGATACTTTTGAGCTGCTGGTATCTCTCTGCTGGGAAGGAGCAGCTCTCCAAACCATTGCTAAGGGACTAACGTGGTGCCTAGCAGCTAGAGATTTCTTTGGCATCTGGTTTGAAAATACCTGATGAGGAGTTCCCATGGTTGAACCTGAAAAAGTTCTGGTGTTCCCAGTGAAAGGCAATGATATGGGTGTATGACACTTCAGCAGAAGTCCCTAAAATTGCTCATTCTTTGCCATGAGTGCTGAAAGCACAGTCACTGTCTCTCATCTTTTCTGCCAGGAGTAGACACAAGGCAGCAATGTGAACTGGCAGTGGTGTGCCCCACCTCAATGCATGTTTGCATTCACTTGGAGTAAAATACATCTGCATTGCACTCAACACGTGCTGCTAAGGCCATCACTTCAAGAAGGATATCTGCCTAGAAATCCACAGGGTTAATACGAAAGGACAGCTCCAACTGCATGCCAATTACCTTTTGCCATTAAGCTAATGTTATGGACTTGCACAGGGTGTCTGCAATAGATTTCGTTATTAGCAGTGCTATTACCCCCCATTAAAATCAGCTATAAAGACTAAGTGTGGATGTTAAATTATTCACCCACTCCCAGACTTTGGAGTCTTAGTTGCAAGCACAGAGGATTTGGTATAGGATTAGCTCCAAGATCACCTCTCACAGTGCTTTCTTCCTGGAGCAGAGGTTGCACCTCTATGCACAGGGATTTGCAGGCAGGAATCTAAGGCAACACGTGAAACAAATCCAGCATATGGCAAAGTCTGAATGTTACAAAGCTTGGAGTCTAGCCTTAAACTTTAGGGCTTAGCTTCTCTCTAGCAACTGACACTAGATAAAATGAACGTCTCAATTTAAAGCTCATATTGCTCCACCTTTAAGGTAAAGTTGTGTGTTTCCAGTGGCAGGAACCATAAAGAGAGACTTCTGCCGTTCTCAGCAGGCTCTTGGTTTGCTTTGCAGATAGAAGAGAGCAAGAGCAGCACTGCAGCTCCCTGTGAGCATTCATCCCATTAAGTGTCCTTTAGTGCTGCCGCATGCTGGATCAGGAGTTTTAAATGCGCAGTCTCCAGAGGGCTGGACGGATAGGCGATTAACTGCTGTAAGTCCCCTATCACGGAATGAAAGCCACAGCAAAACGCTGACCTGAGAATTTGGTAAGCACTTCTGTAAAACAAATAGGCGCAGCAATCCCATTAAAGCTCTGTGGGGCGTAAGAAACCTCCTGAGAATACCTCAGATGGAAACACTTTTGGGGTTCGGTGTCAAAGCACAAGAGCCTAAATTCTCCAAGAAGCCCAACTCCCTCACATTTATTCTCTCCCAACTGCAGTGTGACAGAAACATCTGGATTTTCTAAAAAGGAAATGAGCTGTTCAAGTGCAGCAGCACAAGAAGTCACAAACGCATCCAGCATCTTTGCACAGAAGGAGAACACATTGGTCTAGGTCAAGCTCCAAGGAGCTTGGTTTGTCTTCCCACCCCCACCATGGAGCTTCAGTACAATAATCATAGAATCATTAAGGTTGGAAAAGACCACTAACATCATCAAAGTCCAACCATCACCACCGTGCCCACTAAGTGATGCCTCTCAAAGACCTTATCAAGGCCAATCAAGACCTTATCCTGCTGTTTACTGCTCATAGACATTAAAGAGATGAAACTGTTCAGACCAAAGCCTCACTCAGACTGATACGTCTTACAGCCCTGACATCTGTTGAAAGGTGTATTACAATCCAAATAATGAAATGATGAAAAGCTGCCTCAAACTAAGCCTGGTTTTAGCATGAAGATAAGGTTGCAGTGTCAGGCTCTCAGGAATTAGGTTCTGGCAGACTGAGAGTAGCTTCTGCATTCTTAAATCTGCTCCCTACGCTGACACTCTGCAAGCCAGACTTTAATTACAGGATCACACATTATTATTTCTTTTTTCCATGGGTGACCTCAGTTCTGCCACTTCATAACATTTGACTTTAACTGCCTGACTTTTCTAGTGAAATTTCTCAATTTAAAACAAAAGAAAGATTAAAGAAAGAAAAAAAAAAAAAACCACCTGACTGTGGCTGATGCCCAAATGTGGTGACAAGGGAGCTCTGCCACACAGAGCCAAACCAAGCCTGGCTCAGAGTAACTGATGGTGTTCAAACCTTCAAATAAGCATTACGGATCCTCTCCTTGAGCCAGCAGCATAATTGATTGCAGGTAACTGACCCCAGCTGCTGCCTAAATCAAGATTATAGGCATAGTGCCACCTGCCAGTGGGTTCTGCAGCTCAGAGCATGCAGGAATGGTGATTGAGGCTCTTCTCCAGTCTTTTGCACATGGTTACACCCATCTCCCCTTTCCTGAACCACCTCATCGATCCTAAGCTGGAGTACATGGGGCAGGAAAAGGCATAAAGCAGCCTTTCTCTCCTATCTTCTTCTGCACTGCCATAAATCATAGAATCATTTGAGTTGGAAGGGACCTTTAAAGGTCACCTAGTCCAACTCCCTGCAGTCAACAGGGACACTACATCTCAATCAGGTGCTCAGGGCCCCATCCAGCCTGACCTTGCGTGTGTCCAGAGACAGAGTATCCACCACATAATCTGTTCCATTGCCTCACCACCCTTATCATAAACATCTTTTTTCCTTATATCCAGTCTAAATCTCCTCTCTTTTAGTTTGAAACCATTTCCCCTTGTCCTATCACCACAGACCCTGCTAAAGAGTATCTCCCCTTCTTTGTTAACATTATACTCTCCCACAAGAGTCGGGGAAAACAGCAGGGAAAATTGTTTCAGCATGTGCAGAGGAAATGATTGTCCTCTGACACTGATCTCTTAAATCCCCAAACAGCGTCAGATGAGAAACCAAAGCAAATGCAACAAAGCACCTGACCACTGAAGGCAGCTGCCTAAAGGGGCCACTGTAGCCCTAAAAGAGAACTGTGCTCTCAACTGCTGCATCTGTTGCCCTCTCTATTGCTGCTTCTGCTGAAAAATATCTTGTACTGCCAATAATTGCTTCTCTTTAATAAAATATCAGTAACTCCAATGTGCTGGCTCTGTCAATACACTGAGATCACTTTCCACTGCCATTCAACCTAATTCAGTGCTATTCATGCTATAATTAGCTTGTGCATAACTCCCACCCAGTAGCATCACATTACACTTAAGATACCTAAAGGAGCATATTCCATTCCTGAACTTATTTGCATAAGATTATGGTATAGACATGACACTTCTCTGTATATCTTAATAACACCTGCTATTTCATTATCAGCTGCATCTTTAACAATTGCAAGTGTCCTGCTGCTGCCTAAACCATTAGTGCAAACACTAAGAAGCCAGTTCTACCACTGAACCATGAGAAGTATTATTTCCTCCTCATCTCCCGTTAAGAGTAAATACCGCTAACACCAACCTTCTGTTCACTATCCACTAACCAATTATTTTAATAATGTTAAATTAATACTTTGCGCTCCTATAGCATCTCTCATCTGAGGATCTCAAAGGGCTTTGCCTGGAGCTAATTAATCTTCACAACACCTCTGTGAGATTGAAACATTCCTATTCAGAGACAGGAAAGGGAAGTATAGATGCATACATGTCAGATAGCCAAGCAAATCCCAGGTTTCTTGAGCATGCCATGAAGACTACAGTCTGGGACCCAAGAGATGGCAATTAAATCCCAGCTTGATCATCTGGAATCTAAAACAACATTCCAGGACCATATTCTGCAAACACTTGCTGCATAGGCACAGGTGTTATTCTACATCTGCAATGAGATGCCAATGGCTCTTCTACCTTGATAGGTAGATTCACCTCACCACCTCCAGGTTTGGCCCTAAGTGTCCAGAGTTAGAAGAAATAATCCTATCCAGGAAGTTCCATGCACCTGGATACACCAGACAGAAGAAGAGTCAAGAGGGGTACTCATCCATTTGCAAGCTCTTTGTTTACCCTATGCACAGCATGGAAAACAGATCACGCTGCTGAAGGGTTGCCAGCCTAGCAGAAGGCATGCATGTCATGTGCATGCTTTCACCTGCCTCCGCCTCTCAGTGAAGACACATCTTAACTGATCAGATGTAGGAAAAAAACCAAACACAACAAGACAAAGAACAGAAGATCACACAGCACACAAAGAATGCAAAACCAAAAACTCACAACCTCTGTTTTTCATTCTGGCCTCTTCTGGGCTATGTCTGTATTTCCTCCATGCCCAATGTAGTGGAGTTCTTGCTGAACTGTCCCTGTACAGTCCTACAGACCAGCATCTCCATCCTATCAGGTTACCCTCAAGAGTTTCTCTCATACATCTCCTCTCTCCCACCTTAGGACTGTGTCTTTGCCATTCACACCTCATGGGATCCCAGCTCATCGTGAAGAAATGCATGAGATTGCAACATCTGCACGGCATGGAGCTTGGTTCAGAGATGATAGAAACAGTAAGAAGAGCTCTTCTGACTGCGTAGGGTCTAGGAACAGGGGGAAAACTGGGGAAAAGATGCTGACTGCAGAGAGAAGGGTACATGGAAAGAGTAGTGCCAAGAAGTGCTGTCTGAGGCCAACCCTCATGAGAGCATTGTGGTGAGACAAGTACATTCAGGGGAGATAGTTCTTCTCTGTTCCTTCTGCTTCTTATCTGGCTCTCCATGCCACCACTGACTGAAATGCCTGAAATGCTGAGCTTTGCTTTGGGTAAGCAGAGGGAAACTCAAGGAATGGTGCTGATACAATCTCCCCTTCCAAATGGGGTGTTTAGATGCTGATCCAGATCCATTGTGCAGCTCTGCCAACCTCCTATTTCCTGCACCACAAGGGAGACACACTGCACCAATGCTGCTCTACAGACCAAGGTCTCCAGACCTCCAATCAGGTTTTCAATGGGGACGAACTTCTTCGCATTCCTTTGAGTTGTGGGCTAATCCTTCATACCCATACTGCCAGCAAGCCAGCCTTCTGTATCACTTGTAATGAGAAACTAAATGCATTTAAAAGGCAGGATGGCCCTTATCACTAGCCACTCTGGTGGTAATTATTTTCTGCAACATATAAAACCCGAATAAGATCATGCAGTGAGCTTCTCTTCTCATTTGGGCTTATGGGATGCACAGTGCTCAGCTGCTCAGTGCTGGTGCTGCGTTGTGTCCTGGGGCCACAAATCCTTGAGGCGAGGTGGGGAGTTGTTCTGCTAATTCACAGCATCAGTCAGATCTGGTGGGCCCTGCTGGAGACCAAACTAATTGACACCCTGAGTGGACAAAATAGACAGAGATAGATAGTCCTGGGAGGAGAAAGCCAAGGAGGAAGCTTCCATAAGGTGAGGGTTTTATTCCTGCTCTCTCTCTCTTTTGCTTTCTTTGTGGCTGGGAGGAGGAAATAGTGCAGTCAGAAAACCAGCCTATACTCCTGATGGAGCCTTTCTCATTTAACCCATAGCTGCTGATAGAGGACCCAATCTCGATTTTCTGTTTTCCATTATTTTTCATTTATTTTAAAGTTTTTAGAGACAGACCGAAACACCCAGCTTTTCTAATACGAGACAAAAAAAAAATATTGTCAGATTTCTGACAGCAGGAAAGGCCTGAGCTGCAATTTTGTCAATTAAAACCAACTTTCTAGACAAATGGGTGATGATTGGATCTGATCAGAAATTGCTACTCAGAGATATTTTGCTTCTTTTTTACAGACTGCAGTTAGCACACTATGGATTGTTTTATCATTAAAGAAAATGAAAAAAAACCAAACAAACAACAAAAAAAAAAAAAACACCCCAAACCCACAAGAATTCCCAGCAGTGAAATCCAACCAAATTATTTCTCTTTGTGGAAGCCTCACATTTTGATGAGCAGTGGCTGTCTTTAGGTTGCTGTTGCATTGCAAGACTCGTAATGTGGCCAGGGAGGTGGACTCGCAGGGAAAAAGAGAGACACAAAGCATCTGTACTTGATGCCAAGGGTGGGTTAGCAGCATTAAGAGTTCAGTGGTTCGTATTTGCTCAGCTGACCTAAATGACACCTTGCTACCACCTCCAAACAGGTAATTTGTGGGCATCGCTGTTTTGCAAAAGGTTTTGACATTTCAGCTTTCCTTTCTGATTCCAGACAGTGACATTTCCTTCAGGGGACAAATTCACTCACTCACCCTTGGACAGAATAATCACACACACCCTTTCCTTACACCTTCCCCCCCTAGTGCTGGTGAACTCAACAGTGGTAGGTGACATCCAGACGCCAATGCAGATCCCATTCACATCAGCTAGGATTGGCCATAGGGGCAGGATGGGACAGTTTGCTGGGACACAGGCTCCACATTGCCACCCCCATTTGCATCACTTCAGCATTTCCATATCCCAATCTTTGTTTTTTGTCATGGTGTTGGGTGTGCAAGATGGTGATGTTGCCTCTGTCCCACTCCTACCTCCTCTGTCTTTTCATCTTGGAAGCATTTATCTACACTTTTCACATGTGTCCTCCTGTCATCATTTGGTTCTGCCTTCTCCTCTTCTCAGGTTGTCTGTCTGCTTGGAATCTTATTACCGGGATTGTCATATGCCTCTTAATCTCCACATGCTCAACCCAACATAGAATAGGATACGAGGAAAAAGAATATGGGCCTGGGTGGAGGGGAGGGATGGGGACACGGAGAGAGGGCAGGAAGGTGAGGACAAGGGAACCATAATGCACATCCCTCACTCTTCATGAGGATATAGGTGTGCTGGACCAGCGTGAAGACCCCTGTGGCCATAGCCACAAGCACTCTGACCCCTCTACTATCACAAGTGGTCTCCTTACCAGGTGCACTAAAAAAATATAGGAGATTTAAAATGGATACAAGGGAAATTTTTTTACAGTAAGAGTGGTGAGGTACTGAGACGTTGCCCTGAGAGGTGGTGGATACCCCATCCCTGGAAGCACTCAAGGGCAGGTTGGACGGGGCTCTCAGCACCTGATCTAGCTCTAAGTGTCCCTGTTCATTGCAGAGGAGTTGGACAAGATGGCCTTTGAGGGTTTCTTTCAGCTCAAATGATTCTATGACTCATTAATACATTAAAGGAAAATTCCCAAGGAGGAGGGCAGAGGAGATAAAGGGAAACAGTCAGGGAAATCTTACTTAGGTCTCAATTTGAAGACCTCCCTCCATTCCTGAGAAGCCCAGATGGTCCCAGTTGTCCCAGAGAAAGACAGAGCAAGAGAAAATGATCTCTTATTTCTTCCATCACTTCTTCTCCAAAGAGAAATCTGAGATTTCCTAGCCCAGCCAAATCCCAACGCAATGCAGAATGCACCTGTAAGTCATTGGAATGGATTGAAGTACGGAATCTTCCACAGACCCAGTTCAGCACAGACCAAGAAACTGGGAACCTGAAATCAAGGGGAGCAGGTATGGCCCAGTAACAGCTCTCTTTGCTCCAGAGGAGAAGAGGCACCTCCTCCAAAATGAGATAACAGAAAGGATCTCTGTTTCTCAAAGCCTGCAGTCTTCTACAACGCTGATAATTTTGGTCTGATGTGTTGAACACTCTGCAGAGCCCAGAGGGCAGTGAGGAGACTTGAAGCATCACCACATCACCTCAGATTTTCCTCTCTCTGCACCAAAACAGGTAGCTTGTGGCAGAAGGTCATTTACCCAGGCATGAAGCAGACTCAATACTGCTAAGTGAGGGAAGGGATAGCCCCAGTCTGCTCTGCACTGGTGTGGCCTCACTTCGAGTACTGGGTGTACATTTGGATGCCATAACATAAGCAGGACATAAAGCTGCTAAAGGGCATCCAGAGACGTCCTCAGACATAGGGTTTGAGTTTTGGGTGGTGCTGTGTGGAGCCACGAGCTGGATTCAGTGATCCCTGTGGGTCCCTTCCAACTCAGGATATTAAATTATTCTATAAGTCTATGATTGCCTGGATCAGCATAGGCTCCTAACTTTGATGTCCTGCCAGTGTTCAGGACCTCCTGCCCAAATTCTTTCCTCAGGGGCTGGAGGGGATGGCTACTCAAAGATCATCAGGTCTGTGACGCCTTTTACAAGATGGTCAGCAGAGGGAGCTCAGCAGAAGCCAAGTGCAAAGTCTCCCAGTGGCATTTGCAGCCGGCGCTGGGGATAGGAGGCTGCAGGACTACGAAGAGAAACGTGACGCTGAAGTGGCTCGGGTTATTCAGGCTGTATGGTGGTCAGAATCAAGCCTATCAGTCTCCTTGTTCCAGGATAGGATGCAATATGACAGCTTCATTTTTATAAGGGGAAGGTTTTTGTTTTCCCCGCTGGAAAGAAGGACGAGACAAGAACAGAACAATTAAAGAGACCTTCTGAGGTAATACATGTTTCAGTGGAAGTCTGACCAACATGTAGAGTTGGCTCAGTGTTTCTTGGGATCACTTTATCACAAGAGGGAAGCAGGGCTGGGGAAGGAGGGAGAAGCTGAAATTTGCCTTTCCCTCTGCTGGAGCCAAAGCAATTTTCTGGCTGGAGTAGAGAAGAGGAAGGAGATTCAGTCCCACTAACATGTAAAGTTTAAGGTCAGTTTTAGCAATGTTTTGACATTTCCAGGTTCCCTCGGGGTCCTAAGAATAGGAATGCCATAAATGTCGAAACACAGATATAACTGACCTTAAACTTTACGTGGTGATGTGGTGAACAGTCATCCCTTCTTGTGTGTTCTTTCTGGCCTCTGGGTTGCCCTCCATCCCTGCTAGAGGCTAGCTGAAATTCAGCTCTCCCCAGCATAAAAGAGTTAAAATTCATCAATTTCTCTGGATACACCATTTGGGACAAAAAGGCAGGAGATGCTGCAGGAAAAGAAGGATAAAACAGAGCTGAAATCATGGAAAGGATCATTCCTAGGAAACCTGTCCTGGCAGTGAGAAGAAAGGAAGCTTTCCCAGCAAATTCATCTGTATCCAGGGTCCTGCTGAGCTCAGCACAGCCTGGACATGGTCTGGTACATCCCTGGAAAGTACAACAGAGTAGGAGTAGGGCTACTGCTCTAATTTCTTAGATGTAGAAATGAGCCACAGAGGGATTACGTGATTTAGAAGACTGGGTAAGGAATTGGACCCTTGTTGCATGCTCTGGCCCTAATCACCAACACGCTATCTTCTCCAAGATGCTTTTTGTTCATCAAAGATGAGTATGGGTGAAGAGGGGAGAAAGGATTTGGGGCGGCCTGGAAAAGCCAAAGCAGTGCTGTTGCTGTCATTGTGTTTTTAATTATATGTTTGAAGCCTGAGAGGGTTATGGACTCTCAGAAAGAGACCTGCATAAGAAGATTTGAAAAGGCAACTGCAGTCAGGAAGCTGAAATCTGCCCTTCAGGGCTCTGCATCTTCCCTGGACAGTTTTCCAGAGACTATGAACCACAAAAAGTTTCAGACCAACAACTAAGGTTCACTCTCATCTCTGCTCCTTTTGGTGTATGGCTCATAGCCCAGCAGGGACAGCCCTGGGGCAAAAGACCAGAATTCTCCTCCGTCCTTGGGCAGCAGTTAGGCCTCTGTGCCAAAGCTGACTCTTCCCCACATGCCTCCTACCCGCCTGTCACTTGGCCAAATAGAGTGAGGATGCTAATTGCTCTGCCTGCTAATCTATTCTAATGCATGGTAATAGATGCCGAGTTTCTGCCCTGATAACTCGCCCGGCTTATGCTGCAGAACGGCAATTCCACCACCCGCCCGTTATCTCTGTCCCCAGGTGGGCTCCTCCCTCTATCACAGCAATTGAATAAGCCCACCCCGGGTGCCCCAGGGGGCGTGGATGCAAGGGATTTGCTCCTCCACCTCCCACCCTACAAAGCCATGCACTCAATAACCAGCATCCCTCCCCCTTGCTATGGGGGATTTAGTAATGTTTCTCCTTCTCCTCCCCAAGTTTCCAAAGATGGAGATTATCTTATCCCCGCTAATCTTGCCTGGGGGGTCCTTGGGTTGGCCAACAGAGCCCGACGTGCTCCACAGTCCCCAGCCTGTGAACAAAAGTCACTGGTTCAGAGGTGGCCCAAGGACCACACCAGCTCACACGCCGCTGGGGTGCAGCCACAGTTGAGTGATTTGTGTGTACGCATGTGTGTGTGTGTGCCTGTAGGAGAGATTCCTGATGAGCATTTTGATGGCTCATTCAAGCCTGAGATGAACAGGAGCATTTCACATGCAAATCCCTGGAAACTTGGAGCTTTTGTCCTAGGAATAATTGGAAATTGTTTGCTGGCACTGGGGGAGCAGTGTGGAAATGAGGGAGGGGATCTGCAGAAGGTGATGTGGACATAGATCCCTCAGCTGGTCCTGCTTAGCATTACAGAAAAGCCCAGTTCCTCCCCTCCCAGACATGTGGCTGCTGTCATGTTCAAAAACACCTCAAAATAAGCCCTCCAAAGCTTTGCAGCATCACTCAGTGGCTGGGGCTGAGCAACTCTGGGTTGGTGGCAGGACTCCAGGTGACTCCTAGCCTTGATTACAGGTGAAAGTGGTATTTTCAGCTTGGGCAGGTTGAGATGAGTTTCATTGTGTTCAGTTTCCAAGCTGGGCTGCCCTGAGGAGTACTGGCATTTGCTGATTCCCACCTAACACTGCAGACTGCCTTGAAGCAGGGAGTAGCAGCAATCATGCTGGAAAGAAAACTGTTCTCTGGGCCAACCAACATGTGTGTTTGATATCTGGGAGCACAAGTATCACCTGCCTTCATTCACTGACCCTTTCCAACATCTTGCAAAGGTCAAAGACACAAGGAAAGGCCATCTCAAAAGCTACAAGAGACCCTGCTATGCCATCCCTTAAATCACAGACCTCTGACTCCTTTGTTTTGGAACTAACCAGGCATAACACAAGCCTGGAAGCTAAAGGCAGCAGGCAAAGCTCAGAGCACAAAACCACACGTGGCAGGCAGGATTCAAGCCAAAGGCATGTGAACTGTGCAGTGCAGAGCACTGAGGAGGTCTCTGAGAAAAAAAAAATCACAAGACTCTGTCTGCACAGCAGTCTTTGCCATCTGCTCGTAAGAGAGTGGGCTTCAAATAAAGACAGAAAAGCCCCTGAAGATCCAGTTGAAGGCTACCTGAGTAATACAAGCTCTCCATCTGCCTCTGAGGAGGCAGGAAAATAACTTTCCCAGAACTGAATTCACTTACAGTCATTTTAAAGAAAATTAAAAAAGAAGAAAGCGAGAGAAAGGGAACAACGTTGCTAGATAAGGCAAGTAATTAATGAACAAAATTACTTTTCCCAGAGAGCATCCTATCATGGTGCTTCCTATTCATGTTAATAATATTTGTGAGTGTCTTCCCCAGAACCTAGGTAGATAACACCTACGCTCTCCCTCGTTCTTACGAGCTCTCCTCAGCAAGGGCTGATGCAAATAATTTGTTCAAAGGGGCTGAAGCTCTTTGTTCATGGCCTGACTCATATGTTTGGGAACATCTCTGTAGGAGCTCAGCTCCCCAGCATCTCCATCTTTTCCCTGTCACCACTGCCTAAGTGCCAAGTATCTGCTGGTGAAGATGATGGGAATTGCCTAAGCCTCCATAATGGTGAGATCTGAAGTGTTTCTCTCAATACCAGCAGAGAGAGGGGCTAATCCAAATCAGTGGGCTTCCCTGTGAACCCATGCCAAGATCACAGCAAGACCCAGGAGTCCTAAGAGAAATCTGGGAGGGTCTGGTGCCACTTCAGCCTCGCTGCTTAAACGATAAACGGGGCAGGAAAATTGCAAAGAAGAAGCACATCATCTGTGCCCAAGACTCAGTCAGCATGTTATTTCATTACTCTTTCACTGTTAGCATCTGCTGTCCTGACTTGGGGAAGCATAGTGAGAAGAAAGGAAACATTTTCATGGGATAGACCATCTGAACATCAACACTGTTTGCCTAGTCCCATACCACTAGGAACCCTTTAACCTAAACAGCCCTATTCAGAATGCTGCAGTGGACCAGAGACCACACAGAGCTTCCCAAATGAGTCTCTCCCTCCTGTTCCTTTCAACCTTCATCAACATCTCCTCTTTGACGTCACTCTTTAGCTGCTTCCTTTCCGTCCTCCTCCTGCCCATGTGCATCCATCCATCTGCCATGCCTCTGGCAGTAGAACCAACAGAGAGTGACGTGTGCTGGAGCTCCGGTATTTGCTGCTAGCAGAGACTGTTCTTCCCTCTGGGCACAATTCTTCCCCATGCTGTGCAGCAGAACTATAAGTAGCTTGAAAAAACATGAGGTAGCATAGAAAGAATGACACTGAGTACTTGTTACCATACAGACCTCCAAAAGGGAATTCTCTGTCTTCCCCGTGGCTTGGGTTGAAAGGGACAAGCACTCTGCACTGAGGGTTGGCTTCACTGGGGTGACTAGGAAGGGGGGACAGATCAAGCATCTCTCAGCTTGCAGTTTGTTTTCTCACTGTGATGGGAAGTCCTTGTGATGGGATTTGCTGCCTGAAGGAGACAGCTACCCATGCAGACTCACTGCACCCACACCATGTCTGAAGCTCCGTATCTATCATCTCCAGGGCATTTGGCTTTTCTGGAGCAGTGAATAAGCATGGACTGAGATGGATGTAAAGCCAAGTTAACAACCTCAGAAGTCGTAAATTAAAGAGAAAATATGAGAAACATGGCACTTATCAGCCCATCTTTTTTTTAGAGCCATTTCTTCCCAACTACCTAAAATAGCATTTCACCCCAACATTGGCACAAATAACAATAAAAGTCCTACTCCAGGTATGCCTTATCATGACTTTCAGAGCTCAGTTCCTTCATGCTGTGTGCTACAAACGAGAATCTGAGGGCAGAGTAGTAAGAAGAAAAAGACAGTGGGAAGGTTTCTAATCCCAGTCTCACTGCCCTTCTCTCTGACCAGGCCTGCTCCAGCCAAAAAGTCAGAGAACAAACTAAACTTCTACTTCCCATCGAAACTTCTACTCCCTCCTGAACACTAAAAGCCATATGAAGCTGCTCGAGCTTCAGCTACAGTGATTTCCTACCTAGCAAAGAGAGCAAACTGGCTGTGGAGTGAGGTCTCTGGGTTCCACCAAGAGCTAACCCCTAAGAAGTGAGAGGACCAGGACTTCAGGCCACCACATAAATGATCCCTGCCTTATCACTCTGTTGCTTCAGCCAGAAGCAGGTCCTTATACCACTAAAACACAAGGAGCTCCTAGCATGGTCTAACACACCTCACTGAGACTCCCTCACACCACAAGGCACAGCAAAGCCTTCCCTGAGCTGTGACTTTGTTGGGACTCTCAGCTAATGCTCCAGGAGCAAGGAAAAGCCTGTCAGCATGTGATGTATCAATTTCCCCTCTTCCGTGCATGGCTGGAAGGGATGGGATAAACACTGACAAATTGCTGTGGCAGTGTGAATGACCTCCAGCAGGCTGGGTTGTCAGATGCATAGCAATAGAGCCATTTATTATATATTCCAGGTGTCCATCTCCTACACCTATTTTCCTAGTTTCATTCCCTTTAAAATTGAATAGTTTCTGGAGAAAACTTGCATGGTGTTCTTCTGGACAATTCTGGGGCTGTTGAGTGCACAGGGTGGACACTGTGTTGCATGTCACCCAGAAGCTATTGCTATCTGTGGTAGCGCACAGCAATGCTCCAACTCAGGCTGCAGAGTCGTGATAGTGTGGATCCAATGTGGCTGCATGAGGGGAAAGGGCTGGGGATGCTGGAAAAGGTGAAAATTCAAGTGTTTATTTGTGGAGTCAGCTTTTATGCCTGAACCATACATCTCCCAACATAGTCGTAAATAACAAGAGTTCAGCCAGGTCCACCAAGAGCAAGAGAGACTTGTGGTGTCCTTTAGGATCAACCCACTAACATTCAACCAGAGTCCTGCGTCCAAGCCATTTATCTTATAGGTTGGTTCAGGACTTAAGGTTTTAATTGCAGTTGGAAGGTAGATAATACCTTGGTACTGGACACTGAGGGAAAGAAAAGGAAGAAGAAAATGAGTCTATGCTGTGTTTGTGCTATCAGGTGGATTATAGATGAGGAGGAGGACTCTTTGAGGCAGCCTGGCTGGAGCTAGAGTTGGGCTTATTCTCTGTATGCATGGAGATGATGGAATAGAAAGGTCTATGATTTGTGCCTGTGTTTTGGATATAAAGGACAGTTTTGTTAATAGACTGAAGCAGATTAAGCCCCATGACCTAAAACATCCTGCTCCAATCTGCATGACTTGCTTAGGGAAGGCAGAAGTCAGGACATCAGCTGGTGGGACATGCTGTGGCATACTCATCCTCACTCATTCCTGACCCAGTGGTACAGCAAAAGCCTTCAGCACTAAGACACAGCTCAATCCCAGTCTTTCCGTTCTGGAGAGCAGCCAAGCTCAGGCTGCATCTGCTCCCGAAGGTGCAAACACCTCAGCTGAGGAGGAAGCTTGGACTGGTGTTTATCTCAGACTGCAGATGTATCCTTAGGAGCATGGCTAGGCTGGCAGAGCTGGGAGAAAAATGGAGCTCGGTGCAGCCTCTAACCCAGCCCTTCCCCTGCCCGAGTGGTCCCTGCAGCTTGGGGCATTATGTATCATTTGAATCCCATGCAGTGCATGAGGTGAAGGTGTTATTATTCAAGCCACTGGTTCCAATGAGATTATCCACTCTAATGGAGCAGCTTGCATGGACCTCCTCTAAGCCAGCCTGAATTTTCACTGTCAGAGAATCCCCAGTCAAGTGGAAAATTAGAAGGAGAAGGGAAGAGGGGGCTGTGGAGGGGAGAAGGGAGAGAATGATTATGTTCTCTAGAAATTAATTCATAACTAGAGAAATGGAAATAATAACTCCCCAAGCCGATGGACAATCCCCAGCAAACACATTTCAATTTGGAAGCCAACTTTGCTGCTGTTGCATTGCTTGCTTTCTGGCTTACACTGCATCATTGATTTAATTTTCCACCTAAGGTGTTGATTTTGTCCTTGGATTGTAGTTTTTGCATTCTCCTTGCCAAGGCTTCAGCAATTCATAGTCCCCTCGCTACCCCCGGCTGCCTGGCCCATCGTGCTTGGCATTGGTAGGTCCAATGTAGAACACAATTTGGAAGTTATAGTAAAAAGAAAATAAAGTTTTTGGTGTGTTTTTTTTTTTTTTCCCCTTGAAAAGGAAGAAAAGGAAGGATCATAGAATCATCATATAATCACAGAATGGTCTGAGTTGAATGGCTCTGGGCAGCCTGGTCTAGTGCTTGGTGATCCTGCCCGTGGCAGGTGTTTGAAACTAGATGATCATTACGGTCCTTTTCAACCCAGGCCATTCTATGATTCTGTGATTCTACGATTCTATGAAAAGGACCACAGTGATCATCTAGTTTCAACCCCCCTGCCATAGGCAAGGTTGCCAATCACCAGACCAGGCTGCCCAAAGCCACATCCAGCCTGGCCTTGAATGCCTCCAGGGATGGGGCATCCACAACCTCCTTGGGCAACCTGTTCCAGTGAGTCACCACTCTGAGTGAAAAACTTCCTCCTAAAAGGAATGAAAACTCTCACTTTTTAGTTTTCTTCAACTGTTTTGTTGTTGTTGCCTGCTTTTTTGTTTGTTTGTTTGTTTTTTCGGTTGGTTGGTTGGTGGTTTTTCTCCAGGAAGTGAGCTCTTATAGAATGCACACACGTATGCCTGGTATGCCCGGTAGAGTTAACAGCTAGCAACAGTTTATTTCATCCTGACATCCAAATCTGCAAGTCTTTAAGTCTGTTTTTGGTATATTGTAATCTCACATACCACTGAAGTGCAAGATGGGACTTGATTAAGGCCTTTAACTATCAAAGCTGCAACCTACATGATCACATTTATAGCAGTTTCATCAACAATTGTACGAGATAGTACAGTACAGGGCATTGTATGGTGTCCTATGTCTTGACACTCAACAAATCCTGTCTTTAGCTGTCAAAAGCCAGGCCCACTGCCCAGCTGCTGTGTGGACATGGGAAATGGCAAAAGAGACATGCAGAGCTTTTAACCTTGAATCATAGAATCGCAGAATCATTAAGGTTGGAAAAGTCCATTAAGATCATCTAGTTCAACCATCAACCCATCACCACCAGGATGAGATACCAGCACCATGGGTTCAATCAAATACCAGTTACTGAACAGAGATGTTGGGATGTACAGGCTGAATTACAGCAGGTGAAAGATGATCACCAGCAACAAGAGGTTCCTGACACAGACCTCTAGTCAGCGCTTTGACAGGGTTTACACACATAACCGCCCTGAAATGGCACTGAAGTGGGGCTGGAGAGAGTTAACATTGTTTACCTGATTCCCCAGTGCAGCTCGGTAAAATGTTACTGCTTCCCAGAGGCATGAAATATAATTTTGCCTTAAAGGTTAATAGTATTCTACTCACCAAGGAGAGAAATGAGTGCTTGAAAAGCTCTTTCATTAGGATACCAACCCGCTGCACTTCAAATGGTACCCAAGGCTCTGACCACCAAGGGGAGCTGGCCTCTCCCAGCCAAAGCCCTCCTCCCTCCTGCCTGCAGAGCCAGCATCGGTAGCTTTGTAAGAAAGCTCTCTTCCAGGGATGCAGAAGTGTCTAGCTCTGAATTTAAATTAAAGGCAGTTCTCATGACCTTAGGCAAGAGTGAGCCCCTTACTTGTGAAATCCAAGTGATGCTTCCCTGTGTTTTGGGATGGCATAGTTGGGATTTATTTTACATATTTCAATAAATGTACCAAAACAGAGCAAAAAAAAAAAAAGGACAAATTCTTGCTTTAGGTGAGAAAGCAGAGAGCCCTCAGCAAGCAGAGTATGCCCAGGAAGAACTGCTCTGAGCAAGCCCACTCCTCATTAAATCGCTGACCCAAACCAAGCATCCTCTCTCAGCATTCAGCAGTTGGGAATGTGATTCAAAGCAGAGGATGTATCCACAGCTGCCAAGTGGATGGTGACTAGGCAGCCTCACAACCCTCTGAGTAAAGAACTTCTTCCTAACCAATGTGTCTCTGCAGAGTTTTTTTTTTTCCCAACACAGCCTGGTAGATCAACTGTGGAAGACATCAGGCTGACCTGAGAGGATCTGAGCTTGTGTTTAATTGACTGAGTCTGAACCAAATCAGGACCCACAGACCTTTTACTTCGCTGTTGCTCTTGGTCTCTGCTGCATATTTCATCCCAATGCCCAAGCTTAGGTGTGCAATAGGCTGACAGTTGCCCTTCATCCACTTATTAGCAATGGACATGAAGGAAGACATATAGAAAACACAGGGCTCTTCTCCAAGTTCAATGTCTTCTAGACTGAAGCGGGATGCACTGTCAGCACAGTGCCTCTTGTGCAGCCCTGCAGATTCATCACCTCCCCCAGTGGCTCAGGAGAGGATGTGAGCCACAATAGGCAGCAGAAAGCTAATCCGTTAGGTATATAAAACAGCCAATAATATGCAGGACATTTCCTATTAACCACCACACATCCAGACGATTACTCTGATTGATTCCAATCAGGTTTTACACCGTGCTTTATCTATCAGCACAAAGCTTCGCTGCCTGTTAATATTGTGCGGCAAACCATTCTTAATGGAGGCTGCCAAACAGTATAGAGTCAGCATTAGCAGACACAAGGATTGATGAAGTAAATGTGGGGTTAGGATGGCTGGGGGTTGGCAGTCTCTGTATGGAAAGTGCAGTAAAAAAAATTGCGTCCACACAACAGCAATAATTCTTACTGTGATCTGAATACATTTCTAATCTGATGGAAGATTGAAATGATACGTTGAGATCTGTGTCTTCTACAATCAGGATTATTAAGCATGAATGATACTAATGTGACAGATGAATAGAAAGATAGATAGGTGGACAGACAGACAGATGTCTCCACGGAATTTAGAGATAAAAAACTACCGCTTATTCCACAGGGAGGGCAAATTATTTTTGCCCCTGCCCTGATGCAGCAGAAAATAAGGGTACATGAGGAGGATTCCATGAGCTGGAAGAAGCAAGAACTACACTACTAGGAGCAAACAGAAGGAGGCTATGACCCCAGGTATGTCATCGGTGCTAAAACAAAAGAGAGTTTAGTATGGAGAAGCAAGTCCCATTGGGGCATTCTGCATGTTGAGAGCAACTGGGACATTCCCACTGGAGTCACAGAATCAGTGAGGTTGAAAAAGACCTCTAAGATCACCTTGTCCAACCGTCCACTTACCACCAGTATTGCCCACAAAACCATGTCCCTAAGTACCACATCTCCACACTTCTTGAACACCTCCAGAGATGGTGATACCACCACTACCCTGAGCAGTCTGTTCCAGTGCCCAGCCACTCTTTTGGAGAAGTTTTTCCTAATATCCAGCCTGAACCTCTGCTGGTACAACTTAAAGCTATTCCCTCTCATCCTAACATGGAGAGAGGAGAGAACTGAGACATTCATTCAACCAGTGCTGAAGACACCAGAGCCAACCCCACTTAGCAAGCTCAAGTACTATATTTTCTCATGAAACCAGCAAATGAATGATACAATAGATTCAGCCTGGAAGTTCTGTCTGTATAGGCCAGATTCATTATCTTGGATGCCTCTGACTTGAAGATGTTGGAGCAAATACAGAGGAGGGCCATGAAGATAATCAGAGGGCTGGAGCACCTTCCTGACAGGGACAGGCTGAGAGAACTGGGGCATTTCAGCATGGAGAAGAGAAGGCTCTGGGGGGACCCTGTAGTGGCATTCCAGTACCTGAGGGGGACTGCAGGAAAGCTGGGAGGGATTTTTTATAAGGGCATGTAGTGACAGGATGAGGGGAAATAGTTTTAAACTGGAAGAGGTTAAGTTTAGACTAGATATTAGGAAGACATCCTTTACTGTGAGGGTGGTGAGACACTGGAACGGGTTGCCCAACGAGGCTGTGGATGCCCCATCCCTGGAAGCATTCAAGGCCAGGCTGGATGGAGCTGTGAGCAGCCTGGTCTGGTGGGAGGCGTCCCTGCCTATAGTGGGAAACGAGATGGTCTGAAAGGTCCCTTCCAGCCCAAACCATTCTATGATTCTATGACTCATTCAGCCATAAAATTTCAAACTGGGATGTGTCTCCAAAATCATTCCCTCTGTTCTGTCTTTTCAAACATCTTCTACAAGACTTTTTTTTTCCAGTCCTCACTTACATGCCTTATTGATGTGTTTCTGCCTCTTTTATTAGGAAAGCAAAGGAATCTCTGTGTCAGATTTCCCTGATGGCAGTTTCAGGTCACACATTATTGCTAGTTCACTTCCAATGAATCACATTGCTGAATCCTTGTCCCTTGTAACCTGTTAATAGATTCATCTGCAGTTTGTTGATTTAGGTACTTTGGTCATTTTTTTAGTTTCATCTGGGATGGAATTGTTTTCTTCAGAGTGTCTGGTATGATGCTATGCTTTTGTTCTAGGAGAAGAGCAGTGCTGATAACACACTGATGTTTACAGTTACAGCTAAGCAGTGCAGTACAGAGCCAAGGCCATTCTCAGCAAAGGGCCTTGGAAGCTGGGAGGGAACAGAACTAGGACAGTTGATTTAAACTGGACAAATAGATATTCCATACCATATGACACATGAAGGAGTTTTGAAGGGGACGGGAGTTTATCCCTTCTCTTCTGCTGCTTGGGGGCTAGCTGTGCATAGGTCAGGGGAGTGGTGAGCAATTGCTTGTTACATCACTTGTCATCACTTGTTATATATATTGCTGTATATATATAGTCATAACTATTATCTTTTCCCTTTTCTCTGTCTTGGTAAATAGCTTTATCTCAACCCACAAGTTCTATTTTTCCCCCGATTCTCTCTCCCATCCCACTGGGAGGGAGGGAGAGAATGACTGTGTGGTGCTTAGCCGCCTGCCAGGTTAAACCACAACAGTCATAATGATAGAATGACTTAGGTTGGAAGAAACCTTAAGGATCACCTAGTTTCAACACCCAGTGATGACATGCTCACGCACACACAGCCTACAGTTAAATATGACTTTATTCAGCTGCATGGTCAAATGGTTGGTAGATGGGGAGTTGTTCTTGTCCATTCCAGTCCAGATTAAAGACTTGGTAGCACCAAAACACCTTGTATTTTGAGTCTCCAGTGGTGATTGTGATCACCTTTAGAAACTGTCTTCTACCAACACCAACATTCTGATTACTTTTATTCCCTACTGGTTTTCCCATCAGATCATTTATTATTTTTTTCCCTGTTTCTAGTAGGAAAAACAAACAACAACAGCAGCAACAAAAGCCTTTCCAAAGTGCTATCAATAGCATGTGGGCAAAATACCTTTGACAAACAAAGCCCAGGGTTATTTTATCAGATGTCAAAGAGATAGAGGAATGGCAGACAGCCCAGAGCACCGATTGGAAAACCTGGTTCAGCTTATTAATTTGAACACCTGGCATTGGCTGTCTTTTGCAGCAATGTTCATGATATGGATTCCAAATAATTAGAGGAAGGTCATGGGCAGGTACAGACTTTCTGCTTTTACTGAGGCAGCCGGCTCAGGCACACCAGGTGGGGAATGCTGACTTCAGATGTACGTGGAGGTTTTCTATCTAGTCAATGATTCAATATCTAATTAAAGTGTGCACAGCTCCCATGCCGTGATTTGTTGGTATTGTTCTGAAGATTCATCAGTTGGATCAGTGCTTTGTTGGAGAGCAAATCTCTATTCCTACCTGGTAATCTCCTACTCTCTGGTCTACAAACAGCCCCTGAAATACAAATGTTTTTCTTGTGTTTCCGTAATAACCTTGAGACATCCCTCCTTTTTCACAGACACACTGACGTCTAAAGGAAATAATTAGCAATTTCTGCCCATGGTCTTGCAAAGGAGGAAACAGATCTACTTAGGATACCAGTCAGGTACAGAGAACCCTGATTCTTTCCCTAGGCACAGCAAAACATGCTCTGCAAAAATTCAGAACAGAAATCAATAAATCAGGTGAGGAATAGATCCTGTGTGCAACGACACATCAACGGGCTCAGGTGGAAGCAGGAGAGAGACAGTTTAACAACTCCTCTGGAGCAATAACGGTGGTACACCTGGAGAAACAAAGCTAGGGAGTTCTTTTGTAAGGCAGGATGAAAGTCTGTGTTACCAGTTACACTATTGCTGATTGCTGACTTCAGAGTAAACTATTTCTGGGTTTGATCTTTTTGCAGAAAATTGTTATGAGCAAACACTTGCCAGGGCTGTTTTAAACAGAAGAAGAAATCCTTTTATCCATCTTTAACACCGATAACACCCATTCAGAAGGCCTCAGGATCAAGTCAAAACACATAGAACACATTACTGTAGATGTCTCATTGGCAAGGGCGAATTTCTGTCAGAGAAGGAAGAGAAAAACACACAACCATCACTCCCAAGAATGTGATTAGAGAGCACAAAGAGAGGAAAAGCTAAAAAAGTAGCAACTGCCACAAATGCTCTTGGAAGCCTTCTGAAGATGTGGCTATTTCCACAAGTGTCTAAGAACTCTTCAGGTTTTTCGGTTTGAAGATACTTGCCTTTTGGGAGACAACAGCTCTGACCTCTCAGTCTCTTAAAGTCTACGCACAAGATAAAAGATTGCCAACTCACAAACAGTGATGTCTGTCCAGGAAATAAAATAAGTAATAATATAGCTAATAATTGAAATTGATAAATTGCCAGTGAACAGCTAGAATAATTGTGTCCAGTAAATATGGGGGCTGGGTGATCAGGTAGTCAGTGCCTATTTCTGCTACCTGCTGTTTTCTTATCCTTCCAGTTTCCTCCATTCCTTCAGATACAGCTCAGTCTCAGTTTGTGCTTATTTTATAGATTTATTTCTTTTTTTTTTTTTTTTTCCCCCCCCACACTCAAATCACTAACAATTATCACATGGAAAGAAAGAGGATCCTCAGAATGAAGTAGCTGATGTCTGGTGGTAGCTGTGAAAGAGGAACCAGCAGCAGCAAGACGGATATTTGCTTGGCACAAGAAACTTCTCTTGTTAAAATATCTTTCCCCATTCCCAGCCTGTCTAGAATTAAACCCAAACAGCCTATCCATCCCGGAGCTCACAATGGATGTGGCTCTCACATAACAAGCTGAGATGCGGGGTAGCATCAGAAGTCAGATATTTCTCAAATCTAAGAGGAAATAAGACTCAGATCCAGAAGGACCTGTTCAGTAATTCTCTGAAGACCGTTCGGGGATTTCTCAGCCCTCCTATCTCTCACGACCTTATCACGATGACTGGCAGGTTGGATTTTAGAGCATCTTGTGGCTGTGACATTGACACACCTTGCGTTAGAATCGTTTAGATGAGCGGATAAAGCTGTCCTTCAAAATCCAGGCTTAAAGCTTCACCCATCACCCATCCAGAAGAAATCAATAAATCCAGCACATGTCCTCCCGGTACACGTACTTTTGAGTCACTATTTTTCAGAACAGAGGACCCGGGATCTGCAGGAGAGACTTGCCCCAGAATCACACCATGCTTCACTGGCAGTTTTAAATGGAAATCAGGAATCCTGACTCCTGGTTTCTAGGGAAAAAAAAATAAACACTCTGCATTGCGTTCACCATGACAACACTGTTACAAACTTCATCAACTGCTATCAAAGGAAAGTAAACGAAGGACGAGACAGAGGGAGACAAATAAAAAATTTAGAATGACTGACTTGAGATGAGCTGAGAGCACATTTTAATGGGTATTTGGGCTCCCTGCTGTTGCTGCTGAAAGGTTTCAGTGAGGATCTTGGCTTCCTCTTCCTGTAGTTACCAAGCTAATCAAGCACAATTCAGCCCAGTGCTGGACTGCTGTCCAACAAAAGCCACAGCTGCTGAGAGGGAGCTGGGGCTTCTGGGCAGGACCATGGGTGGGTGAATGAAAGAGAAGACTCCACTGCATGCAGAATGGGACAACTGCCAAATATTGCCTTGCTCCAACACCACACAAGAGTCAAAGCCAGCCCTAAAGCATGCTGTGTGCTGTGCAGGATGAAGAACAATTTAGCAACTGCATCTCTGAGAAGGGTTTCCATGCACATCCAGGCTGGATGGGCATGGCAGAGATGCTCATCATGCCCACTGTACACCAACTGTGCTGTGATTACTTAGTGTCATGCCAATAAAGCCACAAGTCTTTATTAGCCCCACAAGTAAAGGAGCTCTTTATTGAATACCCACACAAACTCACAATAAGAGGCCTTTGAAAATGAAGTGACATTGAAATGCTAATAAAAGTTCAACCCAAAAATCCATTCAGCTATTCTTTCTGACTCTGTACAGTAGCAGATGCTGAGGTGGAAAAATAAGAAGACAGAAATAATAGAGTGAAATTCTTCCTGCTTGAAGATCCCAGCTTCCCGCCAGCAAGGACATGAGGACTGCCTGACTTGGAGCCTATAGTGATGTAATTATATTGAACAGCCCTCGACAGATCTTTCTTTCATTAATTTCTCTAATTGCTTTCCAGACAGTTGTATTTCTGGCCTCCGTAATGCGTCTCACAATATGCCACAGTTGAGTGATACAGTATATGAAAATGTCCTTTCTTCTGTTTGTTTTAATATTCCGCCTGATAATCTCATATAAAGTTCCCTAGATTTTGTGTTATGAGAAATGGTGAGTAATCATCCCCTATTCACTTTCTTCATTACACTCATGATTGTCTGGATATATTATAGTCCCCTCAGTCATCTCTCTTTTAAGATGAAAATTGCTAAGTCATACAATCTCTCCTTGTATAAAGATCATTAGAAACCCATGTTTCTGCTTCCCACACTTCCCACTGCCTTCTTGGTTCAATAATATTCATTTTAATACAGCATGATCAAAAGTGCCCAGTGTTTGCAGCATGGGAGAGCACCACAGATCCCCACACGATGGTATTCTCTGTTTTGTTCTCCATTTCCATAACATCCTTCACATTATATGTATTGTTCCAAGGTTTGGGGCATCATTTCATGGTTTTGGACTGACTTCAATGCCTCATTTATTCATGGAAGTCACTCACTGTAGAGATAAAGCTGTCTGATACCTCTGCACACATCAACCCTGAGCTCTCCTTGCCTTTTTGTCACCCTGATGCTCAGTTTTGTATTTTCCTTCAGCAACACTTTGTAAACTTATCTAATAATTTTGAAAAGCTCTGCATCACCGGTTACATTTTCAGCTTTAGTCTTTACTCTCTTTTTTGCTCATTTATAATTGCACCAAACACACGCAGTAGAGATGCCCGCGAGACCCACAGTGTATTCCCTCCCCATCATGACCCTTTATTTCTGCTCTTTATTTCCCATCTTTGAACTGGTTAATAATCTGTCAGAAGACTCCTCGTCCCATGACTGCATAGTTTAAATTCTTTGCTATGGGAAAACTGTTAATTCCTCTGTATTAACCATATTATCCATATCACATGAACTTGCATTTATTTAAAGAGCAAGAATAGACGTATGACACCCACCCCTCTCCTCCAGCAAGTCATATGGTTGGGTTGAGGTTTTTTTTTTTTTTTCAACCTATTTTTAAGACTGCTTCAACCAAACTGAGAAGTAGAAAGTCTAGATTCCAGTTCTTGCATCCCTCATGAGTCCAACTTAAAAAACAAACAGTGACACATCCTCCACCTTTCATTCCTCCACTATCAAGGACAGTGTAAGCAATGAGATGTACAGCAGGTTTAATGGAGTGGCAATCTCATACCAGAGTTTCTTAACGTTCTTTCAATGAATAACACTTTCATGCTCTAAAACCTTATTTTACCAAACATTTAGTGGCAGACATTTCAGCCAGCTTATGCCCTTTAAAGAAAGTAAATTTCTAAGGGAACACTGTTAACTTTTAATCACTCATTTTTACTAGGTTGGCCATGCTTTTCCTAAGAGGATGGCCTTTTGATTGTTTTGCAATTCATGTGATACAGTTAGAGGTCTTTTTATTTTTTCCTTTGAATATAACTTCCAGTTCTCAGTAGTACCTTTGCACCTGTCTGTTTAAGCAGGCATTTTTATTCCATTTGCTTTTACAGTCTTTCAGGTCTATTTTTATAGGTCATATAACTTCACAATAAGCCTCTTACATGATGTCTTTATACAGTCTCCAGGATACCATGAAGTACTTTATCCTTCTGGCTGCTCCTTTTAACAAGCTTCCTCATTTTCATGTTGTTTCTATCTTGAAGTTGAACTTTGTTGCAATTGTTATATGTTTATCTACTGCTTTTGCTTCTATGAGACACTAGACTTGAATATATCATGGTCACTCTATATTATAGAGTAATGCATGGTTAGCTTTACTCTGAACAAGGTGCAGATTCAGACTTATTTCTCTTTCAGTGGGCTTATCACCCAAAGGGTTTGAGCTGCAAGTGTTGTGACATTTGCTTAGGGCAAGTGAGGCCACTTGAAGTCTCTCATTACTGCATTTTCTCCCCCTACAGCCTTTTGGATTTCTCTCTGCATGTCACAATCACTTTTGCCATCTTCAAGTGGTCAATAAAAGAGTCCTAACACTGTTCCCTTCCCTAGAGATCCCTTGTCACTTGTGCACAGATTGACCCTATTTTCTTCCTTTGATTTTACATTTTCTTTAACATAAAAGCCCTTTCTCCATCATTTTGACCTCTTCTATTGTTCCTGTGTCATTTGTGCCACAGATGAGCTTCCTTCAATCAGGGTTTGCGGATGTGTATCCTATTAGTATTTTCATTTAAAGCAGACTACTAGCACAGGAGCAAGCATGTATTTGATATTTTCCAATTCCCTATTTTCATGTGCCTTGAATAAAAGAGCATTTGTCAGGACTGAAATGCAGTTTGTTGCTTGAATTTTATCAAGATCCAGCCCAACCACTCTACAAGGATAAACACGTATTATGACTTCACCTTTAGACAATGAGTTTCAACTTTCAAAACCTCATCCAAATCCAATTTGTATTTAACTGGCAGCAGTCAGGTTCCTTCCTGTGCTAGCGACTGTTCTTCCAAAAGGTCTCCTTCCATAAATTCTCCCTACTTCTTTTTCCCTACTTCATTTTCTTAACTGTGCATTAAGACTTTGTGCCTGTACCTAATTTTGCAGTTGAGAAAGCGTTCCTACACAAGCCCTGGTCTTTAGCCTGTTATCTAATAGCTTGTGCCTTTCCTCCAGGATTTCCCTCCTAATGTCTCACTGGCAGTGGGAGCCATGGCTATGTACCATTAGTATACCAAACAATGCCAGGAAACATTCTTTGATCCTGGGGCCAAATTACATGATCTGGTCACATGCATGCCATTAAACTCTATTAACTTCCAAAACACCTAGTGGAAATACTTCCTAACCCATTTAATTCCCCAGATATGTCCAGGAATTGTTTGAAGGAGCAACAGTTGGCCAAATCAAATTATATTCTAGTCATTTTGCAGTGTAGGAAAGCTATGTTCCTGTATCTAATAACATTCCCCCTAGTTGCCCTATTTGCTACTTGTTATGTTTATCTGTAGTAGCCCTGTGATGTCAGCTAGAAAATCAAGTCCAGAGTTAGTTGGAGTGGGACACAGATGGCAGACTGAGGCTCTTAAATTTATATGTCAGTCTTTCCATGTGCAAGCTGGCATCTGAGTTTCTTAGATGAGAGATTTATTCAATACAGTCAGCAGAACCCAGAGACTAATTTGCCTGATCTGACAAAAGAGCTCAGTTCTGTAGACCACGTACAGGGAATCCAAGATAGCCAACCAGGGCTGATAAACATGGAAAGCTTGGTCAAAGCAAAAAGGCGGCCACAAAATGCCCGGGTCTGGCTAAGTGAATGGAACCTGGTACCTCGCAGCCAGAAACCTTCTGCTAACTTAAACACTAAATGCCCAGTTTATACTCTTTTGGGTATATTTCCCTTTGGGTCAGTATGATCCACAATTTAAACATCCTTCCTCTTTCACAGGTACTTATTCCCTACGTCTACACCTCTGCGCCCATCTGTTTCAACACTTAAGGGGACTCATCTCAGTCTCTTCTCATGCAAGAAGCCCCCTGCTAACCCTGATGAAAATTTGTCCTGGCTCCATTTCTTGTTTTCTACACACAGCAGAGCTGCTGTGTCCTAGCCTCGTGTCTTAATCAAAAGAAACTCCATGCCATTAATACTGCAAAATGCAAATCAAGCCAATGGGGGAAGACACCTGGTCCACATCTCCATTCCACAAGTATAAGTCTGTCTACCAGAGTAATGGCCCTGAGTCTGGAGTCCCTCCAAGGTCATGCCATTGTAATCCCAATCAGATTTTCTGCTCTGTTTGTGTCCAAACTATTGAGAGAAGTGAGCTAACCTTCATGCCAAGTACCCCAAGGGGGCAGCTGCAGGAGTGACAGGCAGGCCAACAAATTGCCATCTCCTTTCTGAGAGATGTTCCATCCTCAAATAGCTCTGACATGACAGAGATTAGTTGTTATTTCACAAATTTATAGATATGCTCTAACACTGCTTGCCCTTAATTTTGGGCTTCAGTAAGCTATCGATTTTTTGATTCTTTATATCATATTAATGATGTCATGATCATATCAGGGTAGCAGTGAATTCCCATAAACTTTCAGAGAGTAATACATTTAATAGATACTTTAAGTATTAATTGATTTTGCTATATTTCATTCTATATGTGTTTTCTCTTTCTCTCTTTTATCATCTTTTCTTTTTTTTTTTTCTTTTCAAATTATGAACAGTAAATGCCCTGAACATCCAGGCAAAGTGAGAATTCAAATCATTTACTTCTCCTCTTGGTTTTTAATTTGGGAATGGGGGCAGTGAGAAAGGCTTTCTGCTCCAGCTCACTCCAATCAATACGATATTAAGTGTAACATTAAACAGTGGGACTGATATGTTCCTGAACAGCTCAAGAGGCAGCTGAATGATATTTTGTCAATTGGCCATATGAGCTTATGCTATGGGTCTGCTCTCCTTACATTCTTGCCACCCTCTGCAGATCTTCCATTGGCTGAAGCTGGAAGGGCCCATTTTTTTGCCTCTGGTCCTTGAAAGCAGAGAGGAGAGCTGTGAGCAAACACTCACCAATGCCCTAAAAATACCAATATGAATTAAGCCCCTGATGTTCAGAAAATCATGTTTATATCTAAGTATATCCTAGCCCCTACCCAGAAAGGCTGCAGCATTCAGATTGATACCTGAAATGTTATGAGTCAATGACTTATGAGTCAGACTTAAGATGGAAAAATCATTTCACTTTCTGGGTTACTTATGATCTGAAAGTTAGTTGCCAGCTTGTTTTCAAGATTAGAAAGTCAGCTACAGGCTTATTTTCAGGACTGGGTGAAAAAGAGGAGGGGATCAGACTGATTCACTCTGGTCCACGTTTGCAGTTTCTCCCTGAGAACAGCATGGAGCTAAAGCTCTTGGCAGCCCTCCCAGCATCATCCTCCTACCATTATTAACTGGCTGGCTCCTCAGGGGCTCTGGGGTGGAAGTGGGCCAGGGTAGCCTGCAAGGAGTTGGGAAAAGCCACCTCTAGCCCAGCCGCATCTTAGTGGTGGCTCCAACAGAGATGCTCTGCTCTGATAGTGCTTTATCAGGCCAGGCAATGCTTGAAGAGAGCAGGAGCAGACAAAAGAGGAAAGCGTTATCTGAACTGAAATCCTGCCCCTTTGCCCTGCACAAAATAAGCCAGTGCTCATTTGGCAGGGCTGGCTGGTTAAAACATCCCTTCCCAGCAGGCGTTAGAGGCAGGACGTGTCTGGCAGCCTGTTCCCAGCTCACAGGGTGTCAAGGGAAAGGACAGTTCATGGGGGCTCCTCTCGCTGCTGCCACTGAGAAAATCTGCAAACAAAACTCACACCTCTTCCTGGTGAAGGTCTCGGTCTCTTCTGAGGGTCTAAGGTGAAGAAAACACTGAAGTTCAGCTAGACTCATGTCTGATTATAAAATCACCAGGGAGATATGGAAAGGGCAGGACACAGAGCAGTGTGCCCTAAGAATGCTTAAGAACCTGTTATCAGGACAGGACACAAGTCTGAACTACTTAAACCTCCTTCTGTAACAACATGAAAAATGTCTGGTTTTCCTGTGGTCACCTAGTCACCTGGTTCCTGAGCCATCAGAGTGGGAACTCACTGACACAAGCAAGAGGCTAAAGATTCATTTCACCTGGTTCCTTTCTCCATCATCCTGCAGGCAAACATCTGAAGCATCTTGGCTTCTTTTTCATTTCTGCTACAGAGGTGCAGAGGGAGAGGAGAGAGGATGCTGCTGCAATGCAACTGGGGTCAGCCATCCCTACAGAACCCACCCCAGGGCAGCAAATCCTCAAGAGTCAGGACCCAGCTTCTGCCATGCACTGCAGTACCTGCTGAATGGTTTGGTGCACAGCATGGCTTTGGGATTTGCATTCCACTGCTTTTTGCAAGAGGGGGGTGAAGATCTAAACAATATCCTGCCATTTTCTGCTCTACTGCAACTCTGTGCCAAGCTCCCTAAACCTAGGAATGAAGCAGGGCTGAAAAGAGGAGAGAAACAGCCACATAGCAAACACCCCCAACCCCCAAACCTGCACTCTGCATCAGCACTGAGCTAACAAGGGAGAAGCCTTCCAGGCATGGGTGAGCTAGATTGAGATTATTTTCATAAGGTGTCTCAATTAAAATGTAGATCTGCTCTTGTGCCTGGGGCAGAGGGGCAGGAGGCCCTGGGAATGAGATATGGGAGGGGGAAGCAGAACACAGGGGGTTTTACTCCATTCCTCTTTGAACTGTCTGCCTTAACCCTTCTGGTGCCACCTCTGCTCTAACAGCCAGACAAGGACATAGGGTGATTTGGTTATGTTCAGAGCATTGAGCATCTGGCCATGTCTGCTCTTCTCCTTCTGTTTTAATTAAATGAACTCCAAATTTACTCAGCCACTGGTGAGATGAAATTAATCTGGTCATGCTTTATAGCCAGTACTGTCTGGGAGCCTTCCACCACCACGTCTTGCTCCTTGTAGGACTTTGGTGAACTGTATTCATAGTCCAAAGTGCTCTAATGCTTTGGAACTCAGCCTCCTACAAGGGAGATAAGAGCTGCTATTCCTCTCTTACAGCCAAGTGGCTATGCCACATGGAAATTAAGGATGGGAGTCACTCTAAATTTTTAAATGCAATTTCCCAGAAACTAGTAGGAGAAACCAGCACTCCCAGGAGGCTACTCCCCCACTACCAATAGACTCCTCTGAGTTACAGTGGTGTTTATTAGGTTAGAAGAAGTCCTCTTGCTCAAGAATCAGAATTTTTCTGATAAGAAAGCTAGCTATAAACATCCTTCTAATAAGCTTGTCCAAAATCATGCAAAATCTTTCACAGCCCAAAATGTCTTCAGTGTGAATTGTAAAATAACGGGAAGAAAGCATGTTTTCTTTGTATCACCTGGTTTCTTCCATCCCAACATGTCAGCCAACTCAGTTTAACTGTGGCTCCAGGGTTTATTAAGACAAAATTATAAGACTATTAAGACTTCCATTACCCCCGAAAAAAATTACTGTGGCCCAAACTATCAGTCATTGGAACGGAAGGCAAGAAATGTTGTTCCATCTCCAGATCTGCCACTCATCTGTCACACAACCAAAGTCATGTCAATATGTTTTTGTTTTTCCGCTCCTCTGAGTGGCTGATCTGTGCTTTTGCTCTTTTTAGATCTGTGCTTTTGTAGCACTGTGTCACAAATAGCTATGGGAAGGACTGGCATGGTCCACTGGCAAGATTTGAGTGTTGTGTTAGGCATCAGAGAGGGACTTCTACATTTACCCCGTAAGGTCAGAGATCAGGCTGTTGTCTGGCTTCTGTAATTCATGGTAGGTAGACATGGAGTTAAAACACCTGTGTCTGCTTTTGTCGATGGTCTCCAATTTTGATATTATACTGTTCAGAAGCTTCTGAAGGGAAGGTCTGGGATGGAAAGAGATGGAAGAAAAGATATTCAGGAAGAGAAGATGATGACTTGCTCAGTTCCACTCAGTAAATTAAAATATATATATATCTGTATATTGCTGGGGGAAGGAAAAAGAGACTACATTCATAGCAAAGCAATGAAGATCTCCCTACTAAAACAAAAGACCCACAGCAGAAGAAGATAATTAGCTTCAATCTCTGGAGCTCCTGAAGCCTCTATCCCCAGGACCATGGTGCTACAGGGAGTGGTGATAAAATATCCCTGGTACAGAAGCCAAATGGCAAAGGATCAGCCTCTACATCTCTGCTTGGGTGAATGAGTGCAATAGGGGAAAATCAGGGGCCGACGACATGCGTGTTGATGGGAGACAGAGAGAATATTTCACAGAATCACAGAATCGTAGGGATTGGAAGGGACCTCTGGGGATCATTGTGTCCAACCCCTCTGCTAAAGAAAGTTCCCTCTGGTAGGTTGCATAGGAAACTTGTTGGCATGTCATTGAATGTGGGAGTGACAGAAGATAATGAGTGCATTTCTGTGTAGGAGTGTGTATGTGCAGATTCATGGAGAATGCATGTCCAGATAAACAGATAAAGATTTTCTGTGCTTTCCTCATCAAGAAGAGCTTCCTGGCACGTGTCCCCTCCACATCCAACTCCCCTCTGAGATATGTCACAGGATGATGAAATGTCACAGAAGAAACAGTGGAAGGCAGACATGCCCCCATCCTGGGGAGAAATCATTTGGCATGCCATTTTCCCTCATTGGCAGATCATGGGCTGCAGATGCACCAGGGAGCATCTGACAGCAAGACAGACAGAAGTTCCCTACAAAAACCCAACGACTGAGAATGAGTTTACTGAGCCAGCCATATATCACAGCAGTCAATGAGTCCACTTTAGAGCATGGCACAACTTTGCACAAAAGTCTAGCCATGCTTTATTGCAAATTAGGACCCTAGAGGACTTGAAAATTCAGAGAAACCAGACCCAGGTTTTGAATACATTCAGTATTCAAAGTACACAAGGAGAGAACACTCTGAGCTGATGTTTGGCTCCATTTTGACAGTCACAAATGGGAGTTCAATGTCACTGAGATGTCCTCAGGACTCTGACTAGCTTCCATTTGATCTCTAGTACACATCTTGTGTGATGTTTGGTCTGATTTTTGGGTGGTCCTGTGTGGAACCAGGAGCTGGACATGGTAATTCTTATGGGTCCCTTTCAACTTGGGATATTTTATGATTCTATGATTCTAGGATATGAAAACTTTCTAAGCTGAGCAGGTGGGTCATACAGCTTTCCCCTGTCCCTGCTCCCTCCCTAGCTATTACTCTAGCTCTGTGCTGTGAGACATATGGCTATGGCTTGCACTGCTGTGTTGTATAACAAAGGAAGGCTGGTGCTGAGATAATGAGGATGTATCCCCTGTCAAGGATTCTGCATACAGAAGATCCTCTAGAAGGAGGTCTCCAGGTACCACAGAGTACCATTATAATTTTCTTATTGTTTGCCCTGGCGTGAGACTTTCCTCTTAGCCCACGACAGACCATGCAGCCATGTTTCACTTCAGAGGAGAAGAAACACAAGAGATCTTTCTGTGCAAAGGCTGAATTCTCTGCAGCACTAAACTTGAGCATCTAATATTTCTGTGGTGGAGACAAACCCCAAGTAGGACACTTACCTCACAAGGCTTCATCGGCAGAAATCTTCTGCTGGAACCCATTGCACAAACTAATTATCTTCCCATTCCTCCCTACTGCCCTCTAGCAAAATAAGCTAATCAAGGAAGAAGATTGTTAGCAAAACACATTTACCACACGCCTGCGTCTTACAGTCCACAGTGCCCAGTGCTGTCTCTGAATTGCTTGAGGCAAGCACGTCCACCAGGATAATCAGTCTGTGAAGGGCACAACTCTGTCCTGCACTGCTAGGTAGACCAGGACAGCAAAAGTGCTCCCAAAGGGGTGAGGACAGCATCTAGGGAATGGAAGGATGCCTGCTTTGCTGGATAGAGGGACAGAAGGAGGTACAGAGATGGGTCAGCTCTTCAGGACTGATGATCACCTGTTATGTTCAGAGGTACAGGGATGGTTCAGAGTCATTTGTTTAATGTCATCACCCATCTGTAGTAAAATGGGATTCCCAGGAGCCTCCGTTTCACTCGGGGCTTTATTACCATCAATAAGCATGTTCCCCATCCCAAGAATTTCCTCTTGCAGGAACTAGGAGCCCTGATCTCATTTCAAAAGGCCATTGGAAAGCTGTCACATTTGGGGCTATTTCGTCTGTACTAAAGGAGAGGCAATGCCCAGGTGTGAAATGATGGGTACTTTAGCTATACCTCAGCAGACAGATTTAAAGATTATCTGGGCTCAATGTAGAATGCTTAATGGGCCACTGTCACTCCACAGAGCCCCCCTGCTGTGCGCTTCCCTCTGTGCACAGGCTGAAACGCCGTCTCCAGTTTCGATAACTACCTGAGAAGAAGTGGGAACCACTCTGTGCCAAGGCCAATTGTGGAAGATGACTCCATTTCCCCTTGCTATCAGATGGAGAGGCTCACAGGCCATGTTCAGTGCTGTCTGCATGCCAGCTGAGGAGTCAAAGCGAGCAGAGTTTGGAGATAATGCACATCAGCAGCTGGTTCGTTCGTGCTTTTGCCAGCAGTGAGCAACACATCAGTGGCTGCACCACTGCTAACACTGCTGACTGGAGACTATGAAACCAAATGAAAGATTTTGGATTTCTTGCTATTATTTTTTCCACTTCACTTATTCTTTTTCCCCATCATGTACTAACAGCACATACCTGGCACTCTCCTGTTCCAATGATCATAGAATATCCAAAGTTGGAAGGGACCCATAAGGATCATCAAATCCAACTTCTAAATGATAGATGTCCCCAGATATCTCAGACACACAGGGATGCAAAACGTAGCATTTGCAACAGCTCTGAGGTTCCCTATGATCTGGAAAATCAGCCCAGCTGGTTAGAAGTTGCCAAGGCAATGCAGGATTTAAGTTGGAAATCATTTGCTCCTCATGTGCCTAGGCCACAATTGACACTGACCTTTGATTCCCAGTACTCTGAAGACAGATAGAACTGGCCTATGTCAAAATGATGTTGAGACAGGAAAGGAGACAGAAATCTTTTGCTATAAAGAATAAGTCCCAGCCATGACTGCCAACACTTCCTCATCACGCCAGGTAAATGCAAAGCACTTGAAAATGCCTTTCTGATGGCACTCCAGTTTGCACCTTAGGACAGAACAGCATGGAGAATATGGCTCAGATCCTGGTTTCTTACAGTGGAAGCTGAGAGTCTATATGATCACAAGGTCCCGCAGAAATCAGTAAATTACACTTTAATCACTATTGGTTAGAGCTCATGATGGCACAGGATTGAGTGCAATATTCCACCCTCCTGCCCTGCTGGGTCCCAGTGCCCCTATGTAGCAATTAGGAAATCTTCCGTCCCCTGCAGAAGTGAAGGGGAAGACTGGAAAGGAAAAGAGAGGAGGTGAAGGGGCAAAAGAAACAATCTCACCCTGAAAGACAGTCACAGTCAAGCAAGAAAAAGACCCTTCAAAAAACATCTTATTGCAGCATCTGTAGGCGGCTTGGGTTACCTGAGCCTCTCTAGTGATTCAGAAGACTTTGACCAAGAAAGTTAAAGCCAGGGACAATCAATGAGCCTCTGCAAGCAGCATTGCATCAGGTTACCAGATGAGACGAGACAGTGGGAGCTGCACTTTGTTTTTTTTTCCCTGGTCTGGCAATGAATCTGAGGAGGGATTACAAACCTCCCTCCTCCACACTCATTCTCTAGAAAACAAATTTTTTGAGTGCCATTTTCTTCCATAACATGTCAGGAATGAGCATGGTAATTTCTATGTACAGAAGCACCATTCAGCTACAAGGTATATGGGAAAGAGCAGGAGAGTAGAAGGGCAGAGAGGGCATAGAGCTCAGATACCAATGTAGATTTCTATTGCCAGATGACAGCATAAAGCCCTTCCAAACAGGGCTTATCTTTTGTGGGGGAAACCAAAAAACCCTCACTCGACTTCTCCAGTGTTTCATAAACACCACCATTTCTGCTACAGTTATGTAGTTAATACGTGGTCAGATCAGTCTAATAGATTTTGTTAGAGTCAACCAACCTGGAGTCCACCAAAGGCATCCAGGAAGGTGTTTGGTATAACCCACATGTCAGAACTCTCTGGTATCACTTCATTCATGAGGTTGGCTACAGGGATGACTACAGGGAACCATGCCATCCTAATCCCACAGTTCAGAAGTAGAGGAATCTCTTGCTGCCCACTCTTCAGCTGGGGTACAATTGGTGTCCAAAGCCAACGGAGACAGATCTGTTCCCTAACTGAGGTTTTTGGGTGCTAAAAGGACACACAAAGGACAGCAGAGGAGTGCAGATATCAGAACCAAACCCCGGGTCTGCTTTCTCCTTGAATAAAAATTCAGAATAAGAATGACTGAGGTATAAATGAATTATTCTCCAATTACTAAATGTATCATCCCATTCTAAAATGGCTTTAAAAGTATTTCTTATTAAAAAAGTTAAGCTGGAAAAAAAAAAAAAGAAAAAAAAAGTTGTGAAATAGCACAAATCCTCCCTGAACTTGGGACCATTTTCCTGCATATTTGCAGCTAATAATCAGCTGGCCAAGGAGTCCCCTTAGCAGCAAGGGCAAATCCCAGAGCAGAAGGAGGTTGGTGCCCGGGGGCTACATTCTCCCTTAAGGACAGCTTGTGCATGTTCCTTGACTCTCTATCCCAGAAATAGAGGATAAAATGAGACATTTCATCCTCTAATGAATGAGACAAATGACCAAAATTTAGAAGGGGCAGTTAAAAGGACCGAGTCTGGGACAGGTCCCTTCTTCACCCAGCAAGGTCAGTGCATTCCCCCTTTATAAAGCATCCTCTCTCCTTGCAGGGCTGCTGCTGCTTCCTTTTTGTCTCAAATATCCATTTTTGAGGGCAGCTAGGGTGTTAAGCATGACATAGAGACTTCACATAGGGCTGAAACTTGTGTGGTCACCATGCACATGTGGAACAGTGCTTGTTCATGTCTGCTCTGGTGCTGGTGGTAGAGCACAAAGGGATAATGAGGGCTCCATCAGCTGCAGAAGGCTTTGTCCCATCTTGGGGGCTAAGAGCCTCCCCACTCTCAGCCCCTCTGTGTATGATGGGGGAAGGAGACAGAGGAGGGTGGTTGTTTGGGTACGGATGAAGACAGAGGAAACTCACAAGGGCTTGAATACTGAATGGTGTCTTTGGACACCCAATAAGACCAGAGGATGCTGCAGTTCATTTCAGGCACAGGGAAGACTGCCCTGTTCTTGTCCCACTGTTCAGACTGGTGACATTGCTGCAACCTTGTGACCAGGCACCACATGCCTCCATGCCAGCTATTAGCTTTCCAGCCTTGTTCCTCAGCTACTCCCCCCCCTCCAGCTCCCACCCTGGCCCCTCACCCTCCCCTGGAGACTCATACAGCAACTGAGTGCCACATTTTCAATTTACACCAACTAAATGATTCATTGCCGCCTAAAGAGTCCTGAACAGAGCCCAGGAGGGGAGCTGAGCTATAACAGCGAAAGGGAGGGGGGAGGACAAGATTGAGACTAAAGATACAGAGATGAAAAGCTCCGGTGACCTGCTCTATATTGGCTCTCCTCAAGGCAGAAGCCAATCAATGCCCCCCTCCTTTCTCCTGCAGCCGTCTGTGGGTCTGTCTGTCTCTTTCTCTCTCAGTGGACTCGAGTTTCTCGGTGTAAGGTTAGGACGGCAGAGCTGAGGAAATCGATTCCTGAGCCCTGGCACACAGCCCTTTGCACAGACAGCCCAGCTCTGCCACGAGATGCTGGGTGCAGAGCTGTCCCCAGGTGTCCCCAGACCTCTCATGTGTTTGGAAATGGGGGTCTGGGGAAAAGGCATTAGCCCTTAGAGTGTGAATCCCAAAGTATGAGTGACCCATATGGGAGAAATAAAAGGATAGATGTTGTGTTCACCTTACAGTTTTCAGTCATTTCCCAGCCCAACTGTGTTTTCCCTGATGGTTTATACTGGATGGGAAAAGTGTGAAATGGATGGCCTTGCCTACAGGAGACCTGATTTCCAGTCCCATCCTGTCCCAGGTCTTGGACAACCTATATGCCTCTTCCAGCTCTTCCCAAAAGCAGCTCCCACATCAGTAGAGCTAGATTCAGCCAAGCCCTGAAATTCCTCTTAGGAGGAAAAAGAGAAGGGTCAACACACATGAGGGGAAATATTAAGGCAGACTTCCCCAGAATTCCTTGTTCAGGATTTGCTGACCAAGCATCACATACAAGGAAAAGTCTGTTAATGAATCTTCAGGGGTTTTGATGTGCAAAAATAAGAGCTACTAATGACCTCCGTATTATGGCACTGTTACGATGAATGTCCTGCACAGCTAAACATTGCTGAATGGGATGCAGATGGCTCCTCTGCTTTTAGGGATATCTAGAAGGATAAAAAAAAAAACTTAGGCCCAGAGAGAAATACAAGACTGAACTGAAAACCTCTGCTATACTTGACCTGGAAATAGGACTTTTTGTCTGCAAGAGAAAGCAGGGGGAAGGAAAAGACAGGAATGGGGCTGAAACATTTGCTTTCCAATTGCTTCAGAAAAATCCACAGGGATCTCAATGACATTGCCACTGTTTTACAAATAAAGAAGCAGAGGTTAAGTGACCAAATGGAAGAGGACTTGACGACCTTGCTGTCACCCAGATCTGCGTGACTTTGGGGACAAATTTCTGCTTGAAGGACTGAGTTTGCATCAGGATTTCTTGTCCTAGTACAGTCAAGGCTGCCATTCTCACTTATCACCAGCCACAACATTTCTGTCACTCTTTCACAATGAGTTGCTGGGCAATCTGCAGTTGTCTCTGCCCCTTTTCTCTCCTTCTGGGAATTTACTGTTGGGTGTATTGATTGCTTGTTGCCACTGACCCTGGATGGTAGGAGATGAAATATCTAGCATTGATTGTTACGGCACAATCAATGGCCAAATTCATGCTTGCATACAGTCTGTACTGCCCTTCTATTAGCAACATGTAATGCTCCATAGGACGGATGCAAGATATGAAATGGAAATATACTATAGAGCTATATATCAGTTGAAAATATCCTCAGGTCAGCAGGGCTGAGAGTGAAGGTTGCAGGGCTTCATAACTATAAGATCACAGCTCAGGATTAGTTTGCCAAGGATCCCTTGAAATTATTCCAAAACCAGAGACAAGTTTGGAGCTGGGTCACCTAGGGATTATCTTAAATTAAGCAGACTGTCATGGCTTTGAATGAGGGTCATACCAGACAAAGAGCATCTGCAAAAGATTGGGATATGGTACAAGTTTGTTCCCTTTTTGTCTGCTCCAGAAAGGAGAGGTAGAAAAGAGGATCTTTTCAACTGGATCACTGGCTCCACAGGTAGAGCTTGCAGTGCAACAGGAAGAGCTTTGAGATAAACTCAGGGGAAAAGTCAGACGCTGCAATAGCAGAGTCCATCAGAATAACCACCCATCGCTGCCAAGGATGCTGAGACTTGGAGTGACAGCACCCTGCAGAGCAATGCTCATCTGGAGACATTTGGTTAGACAGATCCAGTGCACTTTCCAGCCACTGTCTCTGCTGAGAGGTTCTTGGCAAATGAGACCACTCTGCCACTCATAGCCAGGAGCTCAGCCAACCTGACACCTCCTTCTGTGCAGCTTTGGCAGAGGGCTCTCTGCAGGAGGAGATCACTGGCAATGGAGGCTGCAGAGAGGGAACTTCAAGATCAATAATATCATTAAGAAAGTCTACAGAAAACAAAGCCAATTAGTTAATCTCCCCGTCCTGAGGACACTTGGATCCATTGTTCCTTGTGAGGCACTGCAGAGGGCAGCACTGCAGAACAGTGTAATAGCAACATGAGGTCTCTTCTTGGCCTGTTGCAGAGAAGCCCAAGGATGTGGATACAAACAAATCTGCTCAACATCATGGCTTGATAAGTCAAATGCACAGGGCCAGCACAGCTGAGATGACCCACGGAAGACAAATGCTCAACTTCAGGATTAACATCATTCCACAGAGAGGTTGGAAGCTTTACTGTCCCTTTGAAATCTAACTTGGATCAGATCCTTGGGTGCTCTCAGGGAACTGATTCCCATCTAAAAGCACTGGAGATTATGACGAATGTGAAAGAGAAGAGGTTCAACCCCATAGTGAAAAGTTGCAGGTGCTAGGATAAGTTTGCGTCTGGCTGTTAGCTAGGGCCTAACTGCCATAATATGGAAACAAGAAAGTATTTGTCACACAGAGAAGTCGCTGGAGGGTTTAATTCAACACACATCAGAGTGGATGAGTATTTTCCTGTGCAGTCAGCAGACTATGGATATGACACTTGAGGAGGTCTGATCGGTCTCTACTGACCTTTCTCTTCCATTTTCAGCTAAAAAATGTTTCTTGATTAAACAAAGTCTCCCCCATCAAACCTCAGAGTCCCAGCTGGAGCTGCCTCTGTGACATCTAAGTTCATCTGGCAAAGCCAGGGCCCAAGACAGCACTTTACAGCTGATACCATGGTTGGAGAGGGAGACTGGCTGGGCACAAAGGAGGGTGGCTGGGATGCTGACAAACACCAGCAGGTACTTACGTGTTGTGAAGCACACACCATCCACAGTGAGGGTCTCCTGAGCCCAAGCACTCACTGCAGGTCTCGTATTGGCTGCAGGACTCCACAGGCACCCGGGTGAGCTGCAGGAGGAAAGGAGACAAATTATCAGGATTTTCATAGGGCACTGCAATGGCCTTAATGACTTGGCAGAGGTGCCACCCTCCCTCTCCTTTTCCCCTGGTGCTCATCATCCAAAACGACATCTCTGCTGAGCTTAGCAGGGCTAAAACAGATACTGGGATATGGCTGCAGATTGCTCTAGAGTTCAGCATGGTGTAAATCCTGTTCAGACCAGCATCTCCTCTGTGATCATGATCTCTCAGAATCATAGAATCATACAGTCATTAACATTGGAAAAGACCTCTAAGGTCACCTAGTCCAACCTACCACCAATATTGCCCACCAAACCAAGTTCCTCAGCACTGCATCTCCACATTTCCTGAACATCTCCAGGGATGGTGACTCAACCACCCCATTGGGCAGCCTGCTCTAGTGCCTGACCACTCCTTTGGAGAAGAAATTTCTCCTGATATCCAGACCTCTTCACATGGTCTCTCACTTTTCACCTTACATGCACACTTTCATGGGGATTCAGCAAATCAGGCAGCCTGGGTGCAAACTGTGGTGATGTGGCACCTTGGGGAAATTAAACATGTTAACTTCTGTGGTAGTGAAACTGGCTCATCTCCATGCTCTTCTACACTGTGGTTACAAATCACATCTCTTTCCTTCTCCTTATGAAAGCTGAGGTCTCATGATGTCTTTGTCTCTTTCCAATGACCTCACGCATCTCCACTGCTCCCAGAAGAGTGTTAGTTTCACATCTCAACCAGTCATAGAATCAGAATATCCTGAGTTGGAAAGGGTGATGCACCCTGGGGTACTGTTGGCCCTTTTGGCTGCCAGGGCACACTGCTGGCACACATTGTACAGAATCCCCACATCCCTTTACTCAGGGCTGCTCTTCAGTCTGTACATATATCCCATCCCACAGAGATTTCTCCCAGCACAATGGGGCCAGGGACTACCAGTCTGGGTAGTGACAGAGCTTGCCACTACCCTGACTTTGCAGCTCAGAAGGTATCAGTTTGACCTAAAACACCCACACACTGCCAAAATAAGACATTTTACTATATTCTTTCATCCTTCCTTACTTCTTAATTAAAGTATTGCAGGCAGAGATTTCAGAGACAGAAGGGACTGTCTAGCTGACCTCCTGTTTAATGGACCACAGGCTTTTGATTCCTATTAGGTTTCCTAAGCCTCTTACTTCTTTTGAAGCCAAACATACAATTTGGGCCCAGTGACCTGATAGTCTTTTCCATTGAGTAAGCTTCAGAGAGCTTCCATAATACACAGTCAATTGCCAGTGCCTTCACCCTGGCTCATGTCATAAGGGAGAGTTTATTCCTTCAGATGATATAGTGTGATATTATACTGATGAAACACCACTGAGAACTGTCAAATGTAAACTGCAGAACAGTTACTCATGACAGATGACAAGGGAATACACCTAGATCCTAGTGACAGTTTTTTACTTGGTGCAACATTCAAGGGAATTTGAACTGAAGATTCATTCTGATTGCATCTGTAAATGGAACAACACCAGGCTCTATATATATATAGGACAAAGGTAAGGAATAAGAAGAAAAAGAGATTCTGAACAAAATCCCAGATATTTATGGAGATCTTTTCTATTTTTATCAGAAATGGACTTCCTAACCCCTACACAGACCTCACGTAGTCTATGTGAAAAGGTGAAAATCTGTATTTTACTTCTGGCTGTTGGCAGTAGCTTTAGTGAACTTCAGATAGAAATATGATAGAGTCTATTTACTGTTGCACTACTGCCTGTATCAAGTCACCCAAAGAAATCAACAGTGGCTGCTTAAAGCTTTTAAGGACAAAGGGTGAATGTCAAGTAAAACCCACAAAAACACCTTTCTCAGATTCAATCCACTGCCATGCACATAAGAACATAATCAGGACAGACCACAGAGCAATGAAAACGGGAAAATCAGAACAGGTTATCAAGTCATTCTAACTTCTGTAAGTATCAAGAAGTTTCAAAGGCAAGATGATTTGGGCTTGGATGCAACAGCTCCACATTCCTTTAGGTGCAGACTTTAGGTCAAGAAGAAACCATCAGTTCATCAAATATAAATTTCTATACGCTGGAAGATTTCACCCAATTAGACTTACATTTAACTCGAAAATATATCTTCTATTACAGTTCAACTTTCAAAAAGTCATACAACTTCAATAAGAAGATAACAAGGTGTGGAGACCTTATTATTTATATGTTGATCTTTACCACCTGTTAGCTCCACCTGGGAAAAATGTACTTATTTTTACTGAGTTATATCTAGCTTGAACACATCTGTACTGTGAACATCAGAGTACTTGAAGAAGAGGCAGATAATTCAGCTTTGAAAGACTGCAAATCTGCCCTTCCTTAATCCAGATGTAATCAATTGTGTAATCTCCACCTTGTAATTAGAAAATTGGGAATACAGTTGGTAATGGCTATCCAAACTATCCTTGGTTTAACATATGGTGCTGCACAATTTATCCTCATTAGCTGTAGATAATTTTTCTGGACCTCAGCTTCTGAGCTAGTTTACATCTGCCTAACAGAAGTGAGTTTTGGTTAAAAAGTTCAAAACGTGCACTTTGCTAGAATCTAGTGATGTTGGATTTGAAAGCTGTGAGTCCGAATCCACTTGTGACTATGGCATATGACCAAGAATGAAGTCCTAGAGGACAGAAATCTACAATTTCTTTGCAAATTGCTACAAAAAGAGTGGATAAAAAGCTGTCTCTGTGGGTTTTATTGTTATTATTATTTAATTAGCTATCAAAGGATATCCAAGCTCCTCTCAGAGGCAGAAAGCACCTACTGGGAACAGAGATCTTCATCGCTGAAGACACACTTCTTTTTCAGTGTATTTAGAGTAATTGTTTTCCATAGGATACAGTTAGTGTGCTGTGTGTGCAGGAACGCACATTGCTTGTGTCTCTGTCCCAGAGAGCACAGCTATGCAGTGTGTGCTTACAGCAAGCCCCATCCTTACCCCGCATCTTGGGAAGCCAAAGTAGTAGGTGTCCCGTGTCACCATTCACATTGCTGCATGTTATTCTTGCTATGTAAGACCTTTTATGAGTTCACCTCAAGTAGCTTTATTGTGAGACTAATTAAAATTGTACCATGCTGGTAAATGTCTTGGGATGTAAGTGTCGCACCTTCTAATTAATAAAGGAAGAGACTATAAAAAACAAAGAAGCTGCATCTGAAAGGGAATCCGCCTAGGGGTCATCAGCTGAAAGGAGAAAGAACATCAAGCAAATAAGGCACATCAGAGGTCTCGTTTTTCTTTGGAGCATAAACTGTAATTAATTCGGCTCAGCTTTTCAAGTTGAAAGTTTTGAGAACTGACCATGCCCCTTGGGAGCAGTCAGCTTTTTATGCTTCCCCTAAGATATCTGGAAAAGGAAAGTCCGTGCAACCTCCCAGTTATGGTTGCCTGGACATTTTTTGTAAGGATGAAGGGACTGGACAACAGTGAACGTTGAAATCTCAATTGCAAACCATAGCATGATTGCTCCTTCCCCCCATTTTTCATCCTTGGAATGTCTAACAAACATTTCAAGCTCGTTTCCCGCCCTCAGTGGGGATCCCTACATCTGATCTTTCATCAGTGAAACTTCGATTCAGCATTCTGCAGCAAATATTATCAGGGTCTCAGCAGACAGAGGATTAACAGAAGCAAAGTGTCCTTCATTTTGGAGCACTATGAGCCAGGTTGGAGACATTTGTATTCCTGAAGTGGTCACGGCTTAACTGATATTTTGGCCTCATTTCGCTCGGGCAAAATTTGGATGTGGGAAGAGACTGCTGTTGTTCTAAGGGCTTATAGCCCATAGCGATGTGGCACATATTCCCATTTTATCCATGAGAGCCACGGCTGCAAGTGAGGTCTCATGCAACCGAAGGAAGCTTTGAAGATGTAAGCCTAAGGCATCTGGGCAAGGTCATGCAAGAAGTCCAGGAATAAGCTGATTATTGAATAACAGGTTATTAAGTAAAAACTATTTAGAAATTAGTTGCTTTGAAATGTTGAAGAGATTGTTAAATCTCCTAAAGATCCCTGTTCACGCAGCTAATGGACACCTAGGAGCTGCTGTGCTTCCAAGCCCCTGTCCATTGCACACTGGAGACCATCTAGCCTCCCCTCTACTCACAGCTATCCAGAACGAGAGGCAGTCCCAGTGCCTGGGTCAGACAAATGAATGTGGTGTCCTTCTCAAGGGCAGCAAGAAAACAGTGAGCACGTCCAGCTGCCTCAGCTGCAGCAGGATTGGAACAGATACTTCACTTCGTCAACACATCCATTCAGAAGTCCCCAAAGAAATCATTGATGTGTTTCTGGCTCCCAGGGACATCTCAAAAAATCTGGCAAACCTGCAGGCTGCTGTATAGTTTAGAGCTCACCGCTATTTACGACTTATGGGCTTTTTGCACAACACCAGGGCCATCCTCACCTCTGATCCAGCTTAACTGCAGCTTCTGTAGCTCCCAGCCTTGCTTTCACCCTCTATTTCTAGTGTGAATGAGTTTCAGAAAGTCATTTAAAACAAACTGATTGAGATTTTGGATCTGATAGACAGTAACAGTTAATCCTGTTAGAAATTTGGCTCTCACTTCTGCCATTATATATTCACAAAAGCTCCTGCTATGTGTTCAGTCATAATTTTCTGGCTCCCATTTTTGACTTTTTTATTTCAATATACATTACTTTTTTTTCCCCCTAAACTGCCAACATTCTGGTCAAAACATGAATCATTGCTCAATCTCTTCTGTTGTAATTGGATGTTAATACAGCGGCAGGATTTATTCAGTCTGATGGACTAAGTTAATTTAAATGTACAAAAAGGCATCTTAAGTAGCCAATTTCCTTCCCAACAGTCAAAAGATACATTTCCAAAACACTGAACAGTGACTCTGTTAAGCTATGTGGGTTCTGTGAATGCTGCTATCTTTCAAGACTCAGCCAGCCCCGAAAAACTGCAGCGAGATTAAGAGAGGAGCTTATTTGATTTCAAAGTCTTGAATTGAGTATTCATGATAACACCATTTATTAAGCAGAGCAAGACAAAAAAAACACCTAAGAGACCACTGATGGATCCAGATTCCGCAGCCTTAACAAAGTTACCCGGGATATTTGGCTACACGTGGGGCATCCCAGGATGCCAGTTTTAATATGGCCTGAACTGTGGACAAAGGGACCTTGAATTCTTCTGTTTTGGTCAAACTCTTGCACCTCTGACTGCAAACTCAGCAAAAAGCAGGAACATAGAAAAGAAAAGGCCAGGGAAGCATGTCTTAGACTGGCAAGAAATAGGAGATGTGTCCATGTAGATGACTGTGAAGCTGGTGGGAGAGGAAAGAGATGCTCCTATGGGGACAGAGGCGAGGCTCTGAGTTTGATTCCAGCCTGTCACTCTAGCATGATGAGTAAATAACTTGCAGTCCCTCTGGGGACACGGAATGTCATTTCTCATCAGACACTCACAAGAGCTTTGTCTTCATTGTAACACTCTTCCCAGTAAATCCATGCTTACACACTTGGAAAACTGGAGGCTTTAATTAAGGAGAGTTAATTGGAAGCAGCAGTAGCTGTCAAGGACAAATGACACAATAATTAAACTGGGGGTCAACGTCCCCCCGCATGGCAGGGTAAATTACCTGTCCAAATATGCTTGTTCATGAAAGGCTTCCTACCTATAGCTGTGCTTGTGCTTCTCCTCCACCCCTCCCCTTTGCTCCCTTGAGTTCTCCTGCATGTTTTTGGCAATGAACTTTCTTACAGTGTTTCCAGAGCAAAACTCCAGCCACACCTACAGCCCAGTGACACAGAGGCAAAGCAGAAGCAAGATGAGATACAGAAAGACTTAGTGCCCATGGCCTCTATGTTCCAAAAGCCCCAGAAGCTCTTGGGGGTGAGGCTGAGAGATGTCTGTTCCTATTGGATGTTCTCATGATGAGCTCACTATTGATTACCCTTATAGCAGCGCAATTTCCATTGCAACCCTTGCAGTGCAACTTCCTTCCCCATGCCTTCCTTGGTAGGACCCTGCTTTATAGCAGGCTCAAAAAAGCCAACTTTGGGATTGTGGAACATACTGGACCCATCAAGACCATAAATCTTGTGCTTTGTTGAGAAGAACTTTGGCACAAGACGTATGCAAAACAAGGGCTGCTCTCTCTCACCAAAATCCATCTGCAGTGTTAGAGCCTAAGCTAAAAGCTCAAGGTCTGTCAATTGAGGGACTCTACAGGACAGGATTTGTCTGCTTTGTTTTAAATGCCTTCCCAGGGGTAAGATAAATGCCCTGGATGTACCTATGTCTGTTCACTGAACATAAAGGAATCTAGACAACCAGGTCAAATTGAGTCATTTACAACATACAAGGTGAATTCTGGGTGAGGTGAATCTCACATCACTGCCATACTTAACTTTCTGTTCCTCTGATCTTTTCATTGCAAACTGTCCCTAAGCATGCTGAGCTCTCCCCTCTTCTCAGTTGCAGGACCAGAATTATGAATCACTGTGTGAAATATATTTTCTTTAATCACCTGAAGAGTAGTAAAAGAAATCCATGGTGTTGCATAGCTAGAAAACTTCCAGGACCCCAAGAGATCCTGTGTGATGACACAGAATTCATTGAAACAAGTGCTTTTCACCATTTTCTCTGTAAACACAGCCCTCATGTTTTGCCATGTCCAAGCTAATTCCTGCTCTGTGTTTTGGTTTTATCTACAAAGAAATAGACACTGGGATAGCAAAGGGTAGCTCAGTTCTTAAAGACTTGTCAGTTTCTTAGGTTCCCCCATCACAACTTCTCAGCACACGCCCTGTACAGTCCCTTCTTTAGGGAGGTCCACCATGCCTTCATGATTCTTCTCCCAAAAGCATCAGTGCTTCAAGAGAAGTCACGGATATACTATCCTGTTGTCATCCTGTTGCAATACTGACAACAACCTGGAATTTGAAGAGCACATGTCCTTTTGTTTCAATGCTGTATCTCATACAGTATTCCTCTGTATTCACTCTTGTTCTTCCTCAACTGAAATACTAAATACATCCTCAAATGGGAGAGGAGCAGTTCACTTCGTCAGCATGATAATGTACTTTCTCCATAAAGCAGTACATTCAGTAGGAGTCCTTGCCTCTCATGAAAACAGCAGTTCTTCAGTTCACAGGTGTGGAAGCAGTGTCAGGTGATTTTACCCAAGCCTGATGAAACCCTCACCTTCTTACCAAACAGCAAGCCATCAGTTAGAATCATATAAAATCATAGAATGGCTTAGGTTGGGAGGGACCTTAAAGATCACCCAGTTCCAACTTCTCTGCCATGGGCAGGGTTGTCCACCACCAGATCAGGCTTCTCAAGATCCCATCCAACCTATTCTTGAAAACCTCCAGGGATGGGGCATCCACAACTTCTCTGGGCAATCCTCTGAGCAGTTCTGGCCAACTTGCTCTACCTACCACGTTCAGCCTGCATTTCTCCCTAACAAGTCCAGGTTGCTTCAGATCCATGCTGCCTTCTTTTCCTCATCCCACAGTCAAGCATTTCAGCCAGTGCATTAGATAACAAATGGATAGACCTTTGTCCTCTGGTGCAGGACGAGTTGGACTTGATGATCCTTATGGGTCCCATCCCACTGAGGATATTCTATGACTCAAAAATTATAGGATTATCCTACCCCTAAAAGCACAGTCAAGCTACAGAGAGTGTTGAAGACAGTTTGAAAAACTGCCTTTTCCTCAGTTGTGGTCAGACTTAAAATCTTCCATAACAGCATATATATAATAACACAAAACAACTGTATTGGCTGGCAGAAATAGCCCACATAGCCCCATTCCTTATCTTCAGCCATTGCCATATGGTGCTAGAGGAAAAATCAGAACAGCTCCTCTCCCAGCCATGAAATGGAGCATTTGTTTTATTCCCAGACACCCTCACATATACCCTCCTTCAACCTCTCTCTTCTCATCACTGCCTCCTCTCCCTTTTTAAGTAATGCTCCACGTAGTGCCATCAAATCTCAGCTGACACAAGCTCCGCTGCCTGCCACAGGCTGCATCAACTGAAGCGATAACATCAGCTGAAGAATTATGAGGTCACACTGGTTAATCTGCAAACCAAAAACTTAAGATCTGAAGCAGGGAGAGCCATGATAACCCCTGCTTGCAGTTCACCCTGGGCTGCAGCAAACCTGAGAGACGCAGATTTGGGATTTTCCAAAGTTATTATAATACCTCTGCGGAGCACTCACCACCAATGGCTTTAATGAGTGTTTCAGTCAAGAGTTAACCAAGATCCAGGAAGAAAATGTAAAGCAGGCTGTTCCCAAGCCCTTAAATGCGTGTCTCAATTTAATAAATGAGAGAAAACCAGACAGAGCTTACTGCTCAGCTGACGCCTGCGAGAGCTCAGAGTACTTCCGAGGTTTGGGTGGTAATTAGTGCTGCCAAAAAGGCAATTACCAAGCAGAGACGTGGGCAACTATTTTGGGCCACATCTGTTTTCACACAGAGGGTGGTGATGCACTGAAACAGGTTGCCCAAGGAGGTTGTGGATGCCCCGATCCTGGAGGCATTCAAGGCCAGGCTGGATTTGGCTCTGGGCAGCCTGGTCTGGTGGTTGGCGACCCTGCACACAGCAGGGGGTTGAAACGAGATGATTATTCTGGTCCTTTTCAACCCAGGCCATTCTATGATTCTATGATTCTTTTTGCCTTCATATGTCTCTGCTGTTTGTTTCAAAGCCCAGCTCCTTGTCTGCAGCATTTTATGTCAAGGAGATGCAGCATTTCTACTGAATGCAATGAGAGTTACCTTATCCCATCCATATTTCAAAGTGTTAACGGCATAACCCGGCATTGCAAGCACTACACATGTTTTTCCAGCTTTCTCAGACATTTGTCCTGTTGTAAAATGAAAGTTCAAGGACATCTGATTCAGGGATTATATAAATGCATAATATTTACAGTCAGACAGGACATTTAGATCATCTGTTGTCACCCCCCTGTACATCACAGTATCATAGAATGTCCTGGGTTGAAAAGGACCTCAAAGATCATCTAGTTTCAACCCCGCTGACATAGACAGGGTCGCCAACCACCAGGCCAGGCTGCCCAGAGCCAGGATGGTATCAGAATGTTTCTGCCAACAACTAGGAGAAACTCTGTGTAAGGATACAGGCAACTGATCCGCTCATCCATCTCAGTCATTGCTTTCTAGGACACGGATCCTGCTTTCCAGCCTGACCTACATTCCTTCTAAGGAGACAGAGAAGTTTGCATTTGTTTTGTTTGAGGGTGCTGAAGACACTGAATCTCTCTGTCCTCATCATCGTTAATGCTGAACTAATCATTGCACCACTGAATATTTTATCTGCAGGATTTAATACCAACTTCCTGCTCATTCATGAACACTTTCAATAGCTTTGGGCCCAATATTGATCCCCAGAGAACACTACTGGGAAAACCCTCAGGCCCTTTTTGCTATTTTTATCTTTTTTTTTTTTTTTTAATGGGAATAGGCTGTGTCTCAGTCATGGTTTGGAAGGCAAAGACAGGAAAATCACACAATAAAACTCAATTATTTTCTTAAAGAATGAAAAATAACATATTTTTTCACAAAAAAGATCCTTACCCAATGGCCATTTGGCCTAATTTGAGACCAAGTATGACAAGTTTCAGACTTAACCAGGGACTTGAATACTCAATACCCCTTAATGCCCCTTCTAATCACCACAAATTTTTCACACAGAGGGTGGTGACACACTGAACAGGTTGCCCAAGGAGGCTGTGGATGCCCCATCCCTGGAGGCATTCAAGGCCAGGCTGGATGTGGCTCTGGGCAGCCTGGTCTGGTGGTTGGTGACCCTGCATGTAGCAGGGGGGTTGAAACTCGATGATCATTGTGGTCCTTTTCAACCCCATCCATTCTATGATTCTATGAATTACTAAAGCAGGAGTGTCTTAGTACTGCACCTAAGTTATGCATGTTGTCCCCAGGATATTTGACATGGGGCATTAGTGGTCTCAGGTGGGCAAAACGGAGGGGCCATACACTATCCACTGCTTGTATGTCACTGCTGTACACACGGCTGAAGTTCCTCAATGAAGAACCTGAAAAACTGGAAATTTGTGGGATTATTAGATGTGTTTCCTGAGGCTGAGATGACTACACTGTGACTACAGACATCACAGAGGTACAGCAGCCTTAATGCAGCTGGCTTTGTCAGCATCCCAAAGCATGCATGGGTCCTCCTTTCTGCTGCCTCCTGGTGATAACTCTGAATTCAGGTATTTGCATGAATTGTGCAAGGGCACATTTTCCTTTTGTGGTCCTTTAATCTTTTTCATATTTTTTTCATATCTTTTTCTCCAGCCAAAGCAGAAGTTGAAAGTCACACTGCACCTTCTTTTTGAATGGAAAGACATAAACAGCATCCACATGGCATGAGGCTCTGAAGAGAAACAGAACTTTTGTCCCCGTAGATAATTGATTCAAATCTGATTTAAGGCCTTCAACACTCCTCAGTACTGTTTTGGTACCGTAGGAAGCAGAGATCTCATTTCAGCTCCCAGCTGCCAAGCACTGAACGTACAAAAGCTGCTGCTGAGCAGGAGCGCTGCCTGGGGGGGGTCAAGGACCGGGGCTATGGGGTGACAGTGTTGGACGGCTGCTGTATGAACACTGCCAGCTGGCCCATGCATAAAGCACGGGGACCCAAGAGACCCCGTAAAGCTTCTGCCAGCTCCATCCAGGTGGTTTCCAAACTGGCATCTTGAAAGGGAGTGGGATTAACGCACTGAAGCATCTTAAAGGAGCCCTCTGCATCCAAGATCAAAGTCATGCTAGCTTCAGGTCTCCAATTACACCTGCCCCCCTTTCAGACATCTCTTACAAAAGCACACAATATGATTTGAGCTGGGGAACTTGCTCGGGTGCATTACACAGTGCACACCATGCCGTGAAGAAAAAAAAAAATCCCCAAACAATTCTTTTGTCCCTGTTCATAAAGAAGGGAGGCCTGTTTGGCACACAATGTAAGGGGAAAGAAACAAGAGCAAAGAGTAGGGTCAGATCCTTGGAGAGCCCCTCTGAAACACAAGCCATGCTGTGCAGCTGGGACAGCAAAGTCCTCCTTGCTCCCAGGGTAGCTCCACATCTCCAGCCAGGCAATGTCTGCGCTCACTCATTGCAGCCTTCAAGCACTTGCAGTGAGCTTATAAGCAGGAGGGGGACTGGCTTTTTGCATGAGCTAACAGTGATAGGACAAGGAAGAATGGCTTTAAACTACAAGAGGGGAGATTTTCTTACAAGAGGAAGAAATTCTTTACTCAGAGGGTGGTGAGGCTCTGGCACAGGCTGCCCAGAGAAGCTGTGGATGCTCCATCCCTGTACACGTTTAAGGCCAGGTTGGATGGGGCCTTGGGCAGTCTGATCAAGTGGGGAGCAACCAGCCCATGTCAGGAAGGCCGGAACTGGATGGGCTTTAAGGTCCCTCCCAACCTACGCCATTCTATGATTCTATGATGTTATGACTGTGGTAGCAATAGCAGTGATTTCTTCATGTTTCCCCTTTAGTCTTCCTTTTCTTCAACAGCACTTTTCACCTGAAGACCTCATAGCTATTCAGGGAGGGGATGGGGAGGAAAAAGCATCAAGGATCAGAAGAAAGTTAGTCCTAGCCCTGAAGTGACTGTCCCAAGGTCCAGCACTTTGTCTTTGTTGGCATGAGAAGTGATATTACCTTTAAACTATCTATTCTCTATTTCTAAATAGTAGGAAGGAGCCCACAAGGATCACTGAGTCCTCTCTGATACCTGTCTGCCCAGTAATAATTTACATCCTGGAGGAACAGCATTACTTCTACTCACTGAGGATTACATTCTCTCTTCCAGAAACAGGCATCCCTGTGATATTCTCTATTTATTTTAGTACTTATTTCACACATTGCTCCTGAATCAGCATCTCCAAACACCTTTCTCCGACTGGAGACCTCATTTATTGCTTTGGAGATAGAATGTTTGAGAAGGAAGGAAGCCCAGCCAGGTAGGAGCACAGCTCCAGTCCTTCTCTGGCCAGAGACTCACATCTGAACAGCTCTCTCATCTCCACTGTATATTGCCTGAGAGTCTCTGATAGGGACAGGAAAAATATTTTTACAATAAGGGTGGTGAGGCACTGGCACAGGTTGCCCAGAATGGTGGTGGATGCCCCATTCCTGGAGACATCCAAGGTCAGGCTGGATGAAGCTCTGAACATCTGATCAAGCTGTAGGTGTCTCTGTTCATCACAGGGGAGTTGGACCAGATGGCCTTTAAGGCTCTCTTCCAACTCAGTGTTCTATGAGGAACACCATCCAGGATTATTTTTCCCCATAGCTTATGAAGGAAGCCTTGTGTGACTATAAGGGAGGTAGAATGAATCTGGGCCACTTTCTTTTTTTTCCCACTTGATGAGAGTGTATCTGCATCTTGCAAGGATGTTGTGAAGCTCTGGTAGTTGGACTGCCCATTGCTTAATGGTAGATGTTTAGAAAGACACGTGCTGAATCCCTGGAAACATTTGGGACTGATGGTTTATTTTCCTAAAAGATATGCAGCATTGCCAAGCTGGGGCTCAGAACAGACATCTCCCTGATGAAGTCTATGACCTGAGTTTATGCAGATGACATCAGACGATCACACTGGTTTCTTATGGCTTTTGGTGCTATGAATTTATAAGTAGTCACCAAATAGTTTCAACAATAATTGTCAGCCTGTGCTGAAAAGAGCTTAGCAAGGCATACCGACCTTATGCAAAGAGTAAACTTTTTATTATTATTATTATTACAATTGCAGATGGGTTTCGTCTTGCTCAGCTTTAAACTACATTTTCTCCATCAGGATTTAGATTTCAAAAGATAAGTGGCCTGACCCAATGACCGGGCCCATAATGGGACTGCTACTATAATTGCTGTGTCTGCAAGACAAGTAAGAATTGCCACTTCTAGATTAGCCCCACAGACAGTGGAGATGAAGTTTATAATCATTCCAAATGTGTTTTGTTTTCTGCTGATGCATGAATGTTTCAGCAATTAGTTTGCTGTGTTAGGGTTCCCTTTTTCACATAAGCTATTTTTCCTGAGTTTTTACATTGGAACTTTTGGAAATTATTGACAGTGCAGGCTTTTAAGGTAATTCACAATGAAATGACTATTACAGCACCATCAAGTGACTGTGCATGAGTTTAGATCTTCTGCTGCTTTGTGGTGCATTGCAGATCTAGAGCATCTGTGATACAGCACTGAGAAAGATGAGGATGTTAATTAGTGGTGTAAATGGGATTAACCAAGCTAAGATTAACTAATTGAATTCCCATCAGATTGGCCCAGGTAGCATGGCTTCAAAAGAACTCCTGATCCTCTCCTGCTGATTTGCTCCAAGATCTTGGATAGATGCCCTGAAACTTCCCTCTTTTACTTTGAAACCTTTTCCCCCTTTTCTATCACAGCAGATCTTGTTTTTTTTTTTTTTTTTTTTTTCCTGATCCCATGCTGAATTCATGATCCCTCAATCATTTTAAATGCTGTTTCCTTTTTCTGTTGTTTTTTTTTTCCCTACTGCATTTTTTGTGTTATTGCAATTGTGGCAATGTTATTTTTTTTATATTCCTTGGCTAACAAGAATCCTAAACCTCCTCATTTAGGCAATTAGTGAGAAGGTTTCTGTATTTAAATTCCCTGTAGAGGGAATTGAGACTGCCACTGATGATTCCTACCTGCTATTTGGCTTCTGATAAATTCCTAAATTTGGAATAAGAGTATCTGATGAAAATTCATCGAAATTCTTCCATTTTTGAATAAAAATTAAATTGATTCAGTGCCTTCCTCCAAAACAGTTTTCTGCAGAAATCTTCCTCTTTTTGTAAAAGAATCAAAAGAATTAAATTGTCTCCGGATCACAATAGATCTGATTTACTGATCTCAATAAAATTCTATTTCAGTAGAGAATTAAGTCATACTTTAGCATTACCTCTCCTGCTCCCTTGAATTTGTTTGTGATTCTTTTTGTCAGTTGTACAATTTGTCAAGCAGAAGTTGATGCACGGCCCTTCTTGAAAAGGATAGCATGGAAATCAATTAGTCAACCTGGAAACTGGCAAACTCCTAATAGGACTGTTTGACTGCCACAAAATGGCAACTAAATAGAGATCTATCTAGCTTGTAAAAAATATTAGCCTTTTTTTTGTTGACGTCTCTATTTATCAGATGGTTTATTCATTCAATGATGAGATGGATGCAGCAAAAAAGCAGAGCTAAAGGCCACCGGCTGCCCCATCATCACACAGCCAGGCAGCAAATGCCCAGGGGTGCTTTTTAGCAATGAAAACTAACTCAGACATCACTTTGGCAAAATAACTGGGATTAAAGAATGAGCTAGATGTTCAATGTATATAGAACACTTCCTTAATTAATTGGGAATTGACGGTCTTAATAAATCCTCATATACATCTCTCTTTGTCTCCTATTTCTGTTGTCAAGTGAACGAGATGTTTCAGAAAAGGAGCAAATATCCTGCAAAAGTCAAGCTCTTGTGTGAGGTATCTCCATCCTCTGTAATACTTAGAGACTGGTTTATAACCTGAAGAACTGCAGTTGGGACTCCTTAAGTCAAAATTTCTTCCAAACCTCTAGGTCAACATGCTTTTTGTTTGCTTTGTTTTAATTTAAACTCAGAATAAAGATTTGCACTCAAAAATCATGTTTTTTTCTACATTTGCTGGCAGATTTTAATGACTGCTCTGTTTACAACAAAAGCTTGAAGAGGAAAATAAATAACCACCTTATTAATTATCCTATGAAGCTTGTTCTCTGTATAGAGTCATAGAATCACAGAATCAATAAGATTAGAAAAGAACTCTAAGATCATCCAGTCCAACTGTCCACCTACCACCAATACTGCCCACTAAACCATGTTGACCTGTATGGACCCTGCAGAGTTGCAACCAGTGCCTACTGCAGTGTCTGAAATGCAGGACCAGCTGTGGTCTGGGATGGCTGGAAAAACACCGACGGGAGAAAACCGCATCAGGAAACACTGATTCACAGAATTCAATTCATCGAGCACTGACATTTTGCAAGGATCTGTTATTAGGCTCAGCACAGCAGAGAGAGAATAGAAGACCTCCAGCAATTTGCAAGCTGTAGTTCTGAAATGAGAAATGCTGAGCTAGTTTTGGAGCAAAAAAAAAAAAAAGAGAGAGAGAGAGAATTATACTCAAAATACCTCCAGTTGCAGTCTAACCAGGAGAGATGCAGAGGTAGGATGTGAGCAGAAACTCAGACCCAAGTCATTAAACAGTGAAGGGACTGAGACAGAACTGTCTTACACAATAGATCAACATTTGGATAAACATACTTATGACAGTTATTAATAAACAGAAGTCTGGGAAAACTGCTAGAGATCTTTCTGCTGCAAAAGCTGTTCTGTGACTGCTTGGGAAAGCATTGCCTCTATTATAGACCACAGAAGGCCAAAATAGCTTCATGCTGTCAGTGGCAAAAGTGGTGAATGAGGACAATTTATTCTCTCCCATCATGAATTCAGGAGGCGAGCAGAAGAAAAGAAGATTGAGAGATGCTCTTCAAACTGTCCAGCAATGAGAGGAAAATCAAAACACCTACTGGTAGATAGAGCAATCCCAAGCCTGCTAAACAAAGCCAAATTCCCTGAGCATCCCTTAGCTCTTCTAGCTGCCAGCTGCTGATAAGCTCGGGACAAAACCAACTGACAATTGACTGTGAATGAGATGGGATCAGAGTGCAATTCTACCCTTAATGAACTGTTTTTCATTTTTACCTTTCTCATTTTGTTTTCCTCAATCCACTGCAATTCCTACTTCTTTTTAAAGACTGGAAACTCAAGTCTTGGTGGCCGTGCTTGTGCTACCACAGCCACAAGCTCACCTCATCTGTGGGAGTTCAGGCTCAGGGAATTGATAATCAGTCCCACCTGTAAAGTACCACTCTGGCACTGCTGTAAAGTGAGGGCAGTATCTTCTTCCAGGAACAGAGTACAACACAAAACATTTAGTTAATAAGGTGAAGTTGCCACTGGGACAAGTAACCTATTCATGCCCATTAAAAATGCCTGTCTGTTTCAGAGACAGGGTTTAATAAATCCTCTGCAGGAAAAAGCAGGGAAATGATAGGAGATTTGGTCACATAAAAGAAGTAGGTTTATAAAACTAACCATGCTCTAATAGCTCTAATTTTATCCACTGACAACTTGTAGATGCTACAGGAAATCTCTTTGTGCACCAGTCCCCAGGTCTCCTGGGGTTTCATTGTTTCTAAGCAACATCAAGAAGAGAATAAAACCATTTCCATATAGGTAGTTGGTCACCAGAACAAACAGTCTGGCAAGGAAAATGAAGACTACAGTCATGGAGAGCTTATATGAAAAGCAAGGAGTTCACCCCTGGTTCCTGCCATCCTGAACCACTGATTGCTGGAAATAGAGAGTATGTCACTGTTTTCTGTTTCCTTTGAGGCTCTCTGCTATGTGTTCATCAGTCAGTCTTATTAGAAAAATTGTTTCTGAGCTGGACACATCTTGGTCAGAGCAGGCAAGCCTCTCTGCCTGTTTTCATGTCATGGAGGAAGGGAACAGACCAACATCAGCATCCCTCCCTAGAGAAATCTGAAGAATGATACAGTGAGGTCTGTGACACTAGGAGAGCATATAGAATCATAGGATTATTAAGGTTGGAAAAGACCACTAAGATTATCCAGTCCAACCGTCAACCCACCCCCACCATGTCTACAAAAACCAAGGCCCTCAGTGCTATATCCGCCCTTTTCTTGCACACCTCCAGGGATGATGACGCTTCCTTGGACAGCCTGTTCCAATACTTCACCACTCTCTCCGGAGATTTTTACTAAACTCCAACTTGAGAGATACAATGAAGTCAGCACTGAAGATGGATTAAGAAAAGTTTAAAGAAAAATGTTGATTAGTCAGGAAATTTTGCAGCACTGATGTGAAAACGAAGGCAGGACAGGACTCCTCTATCAGCAATGGTTCCATCTGGATGGAAACCTCTTCCATTATATGGTAGGAGGGAAGTCATAGCTTGGAGAAATTTTCCTATGGAAGATGAATGTCTGGGGACCCAGCCAGGGTAAACGTGTTACCAGTGCTTACATTTTGCCCAGTAACACTACAGATGCACTACTTTGCATCATAGTTAAAGGTCACTTGGTTTCCATCATAAACCTCATTTTCAGGAGGCTGTAACTCAAGTGCTGGAGTTGGAAAACCCATGACAAGACCAAACCAAACCAAATTAAAACACAAAAACGACCCCACAATGACAGCTCCATCTATTCTAAACTAATTTTTCAACATGAAGACAATGTTGAGGTAGGTATTGTTTAATATTTTGTAGAGGAGAAAATATCTAGACCCAGAGAGGAGTTGTTTACTACAGAAGAGCTCTTCTGCTCTTTTCTTCTTTTTCATCTTTTTAGTTAAACTTTAAGGAAAGGCTGAAGATTGCAAATGTGATATTTGTCTAGGAAATATTCCAGCATGAGGAATCACCGCTTTTCCTCTTCGTTTTGAAAGACCAGTCTATTTAAGGTTCAAAAGCATATGCTGCTCCCCACTTAAGTTCCATCCCTTTTGTTGTTGGCTGTAAGTGAGAGGATGCCACTTCTCTTCATCTGGCTCAAAATCATCGTGTTGCTAGATTGTGCATCACGGATTATTCACTAAATCTTGGTTATGTGACAATGTGACATCTCAACAGAACTCCCTGCCAGTACTGTGTGAAAATATTCTCCACTGATCCTACTGACAGAAACCAAGTCATTTGCATCTGAAATTGCTACTGTCTTTGAAAACACAAAAATGGCAAGCAAATAAACCTCCACCTACCCTGCTCCCACTTCTGATATTGCCTGTTACCTGCCAGAGTCCTCTAAATTTGCATCCAGCTTCCAAGGTCAGGTATATTGCATTTTGGACCTACTGAACCTGAAAAAAATCACAAATTTTGGTCCCAAGACCCTATTCTGTGATGTGAGATCTGTGATGTGACCCACTTCTATCTTTTGTCTTCATTCCTTCTATCTCCCTATCAACTATAGTGTCCTTAGCAGAAAGCCTCAAATCATAGACTTGGGGAATCATAGAATCATTTCAGTTAGAAAGGACAATTAAAGGTCATCTGGTCCAACTCCCCTGCACTGAACAGGGACACCTACAGCTCAATCAGGTTGCTCAGAGCCCCATCCAGTCTGACCATGAGTGTCTCTGAGGACAGAGCATCCGCCACTTCTCCGGGCAACCTGTTCCAGTGCCCCACCATCCTTACTGTAAAAAACTTTTTCTTTGTTTCCATTCTAAATCTGCCCTCTGTTAAAGGCTCCCCAAATCTTAATGAAGTCCCACCTCCACCTGTACTTGCACTTGTACTACAAGTAGTACTTGCTACAAGTTCTCCATCTGTATTTCTCACTACTTCTCAATCAGTAAGAGGGTTCAGCAGAAACATGGGCATTAATGGCAATAAAAGCCCTTCAGAGCACCAATGCAGACTTGTTTTAACTAATCAAACCAACTTTGCAAACCACAAGCATACAACTGAGTGAAGTCTTGAGTAAAAACATCTAAACATCTTAGCAGTTCTTTGGTGACACAGGAGCACTGCAAAAATGTCAAAGCTAACACCATTATTCAAAGCACGCAATTAGACAAGCAATTATAAACAGAGTAGCTTAACATAAATTGTGGGTAAAAATATCAGAAACAATTTTTCAGGATTTAGTGAGGGAACACCTTGTAAAGCATAATTGGATTAGAGAGACAGCTAGCGTGGATTTACAAGCAGGAGGTCTTTTGCTTAACTAACTTGTTTGAGTTCTTTGAAGCTACAGTATTACTGCCAAGGTAGGGAAGGGAAATGTAATAGATGTTATGCACTTAGATTTCCCAAAAGCAATTGGTGAGGTTGTACAGTGATGAGATTTTCAGCTAATGGAAGAAGTTGTGTTATAAAAGCAAGCTGGCTCAGAAAAGTGGCTCAGAAGCAGAAAACAGTCAGTGCGTGGGCTGGCTTGCCATGTATGTTCCCAACCTCAAAAGTGAGCTATTTAAGTTTGGCCTAGGGAAGAAGGAAATGAAAGGGTTCAGGCTTGGAGGTCTCTTCTGCTTGGATTTCAGAGTGCTCCCAGCCTCTCGCAATGAGAAAATCTCCCAGGAGGGCTTAGCTTATCAGCCATGAGGACAAGAAGAGCCCAGGGAGATCATTCCTCCTCCAGACACAGGCACAATCCAATTGCAGTTTGACTGTGCAGGCTGTCACCTGACATCCTCAAGGCTGCTTGCAGAAGGAAAACAAAACACTGCCGCTCCTGAATGAGCTAGCAAAAAGAATGGCAAGCAGGAATGGAGTTGTGCTTCATCCCAAATCAGTGTCGTAAGGAGTTCAGATCCTCCAGTGCTGGCCTTCAGCCTTGGGTTCAGGCTGCCATGAACAACATTCAAAGCAGAGAACTTTATGTGCATGGTGTGTCGGGTGAGCACAGCCAGGTTCAACAACACAACACTTAATTTCCACTGTAGCAAGGAAAGGGTGAATTTTTTATGGGATGGGTTCTTTGAGGAGTGGCCACGTGGGGTGTTGGGGTGTTGGCAGTGGGCACAGAACCCTCCAGAAAGCAGATGCTTTGCTTTCAGCCCCCTGTCTGCAGCCAGTAGACTAAATTCTGCAGATTTACATCAAAAGCAAGCTAAGGAGAATACTTGAGAGGCTGAATTCAAACCACAGCCCCCTAAGCATTCCCAAAAAGCCAATTCCTCCTTCTGTTCCTTTCCCACATCTCTTCTCAGCAGCAAGTATCATCTCCCAGCTCCATCTGCTTTTCTTGGCCAGCCTTGGAGCCACCAAAGTCGACAACACCGGAGTTGGGGCTCACTGCAGTCCTGCTGCCATACAACATCAGTGGCAGCTCTGTAGGGGGGAAGGATGTTCTTGAGGGTGCAGCACTGGTTTGGGGGTCAGCAGCATCCCCAGGCATCACTGAAGACTTTCGCTGGATGCCCCCCATACAGATCCTGCTCCAGCTTGCTGACCACCAGCCATCCACCCCCACAATTTCATCTTGACATCCCCGCTTGATTATTCCCTCCTCCCATCCACATGAACGTGACCCAAGTTTGTTATGGATCAGTGTATTTACAAAGCTTAAGCTGGAAATCAATTTTAATTACCAAAATCAGATTGCCATATCAATAAATCACTGTGGACTTCTCAGAGACACAGACAGAAGGTTCCACCTGGAGGTGGAGGGATGGAGAGATAATGACTCATTTTCCCACTGGGACCCTCCCTGCATTCAATGGACAATATTCATCAATGTCATTATCTTTTGTATTATTGATGGCATTAAAGGGAGATGAATAGATCTAGAGTCAGTTTTAAACAAATAGCATTGTTTGAAACTTGATTTCCCAGTGACTGCTTGACAAGAGATCTCATTTTTTATGTTTTAAGATATAGGGGAGGAAAGTGGTTAGAAGATCTTTCACAGTGTCCCCTTCATCAGGGTAAATGATTGATCAAACTTCATCCCGGTAAGCTAATTAATCCTTTGCAACTGGACTGAAAGGAGGCAACACAGAGCATCATTCTTCTTACTGCACCAAGACTACCTAAATTTGTGATTATTCATCACCATTATTACTAGAGGCACTCTTGGATGTGGGCTTCTTCAGAGAGCTCATTGTTTCATGCCTGGGAAGAGTCACAGTAGCAGCATAGTGTCCGGTTTTGTTTTTTTCTGCCCCTGGGTCAAAGGGCTTTCCATGACATCCAGCATGGACTGCAGACAGGCCTAAACTCAGGAAGGGAAAGTAGCTATAAGCCAGATAGGGGTAGAATGCAAGGAGAGGCTTAAGCAGGTCCAAGCTCTGCTCATTGGAGAAGTAGTGGGCAAAGAAGGCATCTCCAAGAGAAATCATTTCCAAGATAAGTCATTCCCAAGCTCTCAAAGGCAGAAACATGGCACCAGTCAGCTCTCACCCCTACACTGGATGGTCTTAGATTTTAGACAATTAAAATTGCTGCTGGCCTCAGTGAGCCCTTCTACTCTGCTTCCCAAATCTCTGCCACATTGGCTGGGGGGCAGTTGACTAAGTTAAAGATAGGGAAGAAATCATGGCTCATTTAAAGTGGTTCAGCAAAACAATGAAGTAGTTCCGCTGTGACCAACACTATTCACTGCAGAGCTGTAACTCACTCCCCAAAACCTGGTGGGGCAGAGATACGTTGATATCCCAACAAGAGGTTGACAACAAAACATATCATCAAGTACAGCTGGGTACTGATTATCATAACTGAGCACTGGCTCCAGATCCAAAAACATTTGGCCATTCTAAACGTCATCTTGGTAGATAAACCTTTTTTTTTTTTTTTTTTTTTTTTTTTTCCAGAAGGAATGCAGTCCCTGCTAAATGCCAAACTTCAGCATCTGGATGGGTAATCACAGTCACCTCAAGCCCATTATTTAGGTGCATTCTTATCCAGATCCACAAAGAGACATAGATACTGCTACCACTGACAGTGGGGGGAAGAAAGAACTTAATCAGAAATCTAGCCCACAGCACATAAATAGATAGATAGAACACAAAACTGTAATCACACAGAAAATTTGAGACAGAAACAAGCATTACACTCTGCTTGCTTGAGCCCTAGATCTACCCCCTGAGCAGTGATCCGGAGAAATGAGACATGGGGCTGAGCCTTTTGACAGTCTACCTTCACGCTACTGCTGAGTCAAATTCTATGTATTTCTGTAGATCTTCCCCTTCTGGTTAACAACAATTTAACTGTCTACTGGGGGAAAGTTCTAGTAGAAATATGTGGAGCAGTCCCCATAAGAGAGAGGTGAGACCTGGTGACTTTGGGAAAAGCATATAACTCAGTGATTTCCTCCATCCTGGATCTAGTGGCTGCATCCCAAACCTAAGGGAACCAGACAAAATCAGACTCAGATGGAGAAAATAAAGCACTGTCCATTGCCAGTGAAGAAAAAGAGCTTCCTTGGCAGTCAACAGACAATTCTTGCAAAGATACTTCTTTTTCTGCCTGCTGCACAATGAGCACCCCGATGAATACAAGGAGACACTGCCAGTGACATAGGGTCAGGAAGGGATGAGACAGACCTTCCCACTGGAGGTGATAACAGCTCCTTGCTGGAGCTCTGGCAGTTCCTTCTAGTGCTAAATCCTCAGGAGTTATTAGAGGTGATAACTTCCCACTCACACTCACAGAATCACAGAATCACACAGATTCTATCTATTATCACTCTATCTATTCATGCTGTCTTTCCCTATTTATTCTGCATCTACAACACACAGCTGCTGTTGGTGAATGTAGTTTCCAGAATCTGTATCGTTTTTACTGTGATCTCAGAAGGCCAACTTCAAAGATGTTTGACTAACTCTATATCCATCTGTGGCAGGAACACGTGTGTATGCAGTAAGTCAGGACCCGTAAGGATAGGGAAGACCCAATCTTGTGTCAAAAAGATCCCACTGGAGCTAGAACAAAGTGACTTCTTGGTGTGACCAGTGTTTAATCACAAACTGCTACTCTGCCCTTTCTTTGTTGTGGATGGATGGAGGACTGCCAACAGTTGGAAGTGTCTACGCTCTACAGCTGCCCACAGCCCTGCCATGTCCTCTCTCATATTTCAAACTGATAAACCAGGGGGATTTCTTGCAGCATTCAAGTGATTGCAACTGTGGATAACACTGCTCTTTCACAGATGGCCTCTACTGCCATGGTCTGATTTCCAGAGGAGCAGAGGGGATTTCTGTGCTCAGTGCCCTTCCAAGATGCTAATATTAGCTGGGAACATTTTTCCCATACTTGCCTTGAAAATTTTATTGTAGATGTCTGCAGGAAATAGGTAAAGGGCTTCCCAGATTGCTGAAAAGAGCCTTGGACCAGAATATTGAGCTCTCAAACATACCTCCCATGCACTCACACTCAGAAGTGAGAGCAATTCTTTCTGATCTCTCTAATACCCTTAATGCCTGGAAATGGAGCAGCAGGCAGAATAAACATATATATATATGTACCATATGTATATATCAAAGCAGCAGGAAGGTTTTTTGGCCTGTGTCTGGGGAAGGGTAGAGTAGGTACTCATCAAGGCGGACAAATGTGAAGTCAGTTTCTTCAGATGATCTGAATCCCCATCTCTCACCTCCAAAGGGGGAAAATAAAATGATCTTTCAGCTACGGGCAAGGAAGGTATACTGAACTATAATTTCACCAATAAAATGTGTAGAATAAATCAAATATGGATAGAGTAGGGTTGCACCAGTATTAGCAACACTGTGCATCCAGCATGAGCCGGAGTTACATACAAATATGTCTTGTGTCCACACTTGGAGCTAAACAACACACATTTGCAGCAGTTCCATAGAGGACTTTCCTTCCTGGAAGACACAAGGTTGTGACTGTATATGAAGGTGTTATCCTAAACGTTCCTGTAGTACAGACTCAGGGTACCTCCTTGGGGTGTAAGACAGATCTGTGTTTCATGCATCTTGCCCAAGACTCCATCCACTGGCAAAAACAGTTGACATTTACTCTTGGCTCATAGAGACAAGCCTTTTGCTACAGCAGAACGAAACAATGATGTTCATCTGTAAGTGTCGGAGTGCCAGGGACAAATGGTGGCACTTCATGCATATTTTCAAGTGGAAAATAAGTTTTTTTTCCACAGAAAGGGGAAGTTTTTATTTAACCACACACACATGCAAACTCTTTGCTTTGTTTTTACAAAGCAAAGTTTTTGGCTGGTTGGGTTCTTGGTTTGTTTTTTGTTTGTTTTTTTTTTGAGACCCAGGAAAAAAAATCCTGTTTTTGAATGAATCTACACATAGAGATGTTTCTCACTGGAAAAACAGAGAAAACGACTAAAAACGCACATAAAAAAAGTGGCATTATTGTCTTCCCCAAACAATGGTGGTTAATTTACATGTACAAATAAAATACTGATATTAATAGAAAGGGGAATATAGTCATGGAAAATGATACAAAAAAAGTGCAACTGTGTCTGTGACAAAAAATATATATGTCTTTGTGGATGTCTCATTCAAACTTCTTGGACAGTTTCCTTTGGCATTTCTGTGCTTGTTTCTTGCTCATGTAACTCATCACCCAGAGACGTCCTGCTCAGTACATGTGTTTTAACACACGTATCTTTTACCTAGCTGAGCATTTGACCCCATGATTCATTATGAGGGTACGGTTGTTATATTTGATGTTTGGATCTTTGGTTGTTAGAAGAAACTTCACCAAAAGAGTGGTGAGGCATTGGCACAGGCTGCCCAGGGAGGCTGTGGAGTCACCATCCCTGGAGGTGTTCAGGAAATATGTAGCACTGAGGGACATGGTTTAGTGGTATGGTGGGGATGGGTTGAGGGTTGGACCAAATGGCCTTAGTCATCTGTTCCAACCTTAATGATTCTATGATTCTATGCATGGGCCAAACCCATTGCTGAACATCCAGGATGTGCAGCTGCATTTGTTAAAATCACCTCTGCAAAATCTTTAAGCTCTCCAAGGTTTCTTGAAGTGAGATGTCAAGATATCCTCTTAGAAATTGACCATTCTCTCCAGGATGCCTTTGGTTTCTGAGTTTAAACTTTACACTAAGATTTGTCCATCAGGGCAAGAACTATATTGGACTTCGTTGCTCAGGAAGGTGCTTTCTAGTCCAAAATAAACCATTTAATGTGTCCTCTCAGTGAAGACACATTGCTGTCATTAAAAAGATCTGAGACTCTATTATCCCTTTGCACTGTTTTAAAGAGGAAATAATTCAGGGAAGTCCCTGCCTTAATTTGTACTTTCTTTGCAGGAGATCAAACAAGGTGATTAGGTGACAGCCCACTCCCAGTTTGCAGTATTGAAATCTCATCAGAAACTGTAAATATCCTTGGGAACAGGAATCACCAGGTCAGGCTGTCTCAGCTCATGTCTGAAAAGAAGGTCCTTTCAGATACCTTCCTCTGATGCATTCAAGTCTTAGTGGGATGCACCAGGAGTTTAATTCTGCAGGAGTGGATAAATGGAACAACCACCGGCTTCTGTTTTTACTGACAAGCAGGGGGAAGTGACTGAAATGAAATCTGATGTGTACAGACTGATAGGGGAGATCAACACGATGTGACACTGCGGTCCCAACCAGAAAACCACATACAGCATTGTATTGCATGTAACTCCCTCTCACTTGCACAGCACTCTCACTCCATTTTAGTGACAGGTCAGTTAATTCGTATTTCTGGCCATGATCAGAAGGAAAAAACAGGCACTGCTGGGCTACAGATCTGATTTGGCAAAGCAGTGTGTGCCTTCTTCAAAACAATCCCTCAAAGCAGCCTGAGATTCTAGAGAACAAGTAGGCTGTCTGACAGCTGATGCTATTTTATGTGATGAGCTACTCTTCCATTCTGTAGAAATGTATTACATTAAGATTTATTAAATTAAATTTATTAAATTAAGAAATAAACCTTAAGCAAGCTTCCTTCATTTGCATAATGGGAGGCTGTGCAGCAGATGGAGAATGGAGACTGTAGGCAGGCAGCATAACACAGGAGCCTGTGTGTTTTGTACATGAACATCCTCCTGAATACTCTCCCAGTTGTCTCGGAATGTTAAATAATCACTGTTTCCATGTACTAGGTGTTAGCAGAGAGGTCAGAACAGAGGACACTGAGGGAAACTTCTGGACCCCAGGAGCTTGGTATAACCTTATCCATTCAGCAATGCTCATCTAGACCCAACCAACACTCCTCTCATCCTCCAGAAAAATACAACTTTGGAGGAATTTTGGAAAAGTATAGCAGACACTCAAGCAAAACATAGCAAACATTCAAGGTCAGGCTGAAACAGGCTCTGAGCAACCTGATCTAGCTGTAGATGTCCCTGTTCATTACAGGGGGGGGGGGGGGGGGGGCTGGTCTAGATGTTCTCTAAAGGCCCCTTCCAACTCAAATGGTTCTACGATTCTATGATATGAACAAATATAATTTTCCAAGGAGCAAATGCTGCCCAGGTATTCATACAAGTTTGCATAGGTAAACTGGCAGAGATTTCAGTTCAAATTCAATTAATTGGAAGAGAAATACTTGCAAAGAAAGTCCTATGTTTTCTAATTAATTGATTTGGATTTATTCATTTTGATACCTAGACGTTAACACACCATCCACCAGATTTGTATTTGCTGGTTAAATAACAGAGGCTGGAAAACAAATAAGGGTGCACCGAGGAACAGCTCCTAAGGTCACAGAAATGGATAGGCACCTTACAGTTCTTAATCCTTCTGTATTAAATATCTTCATGTCAAGTGGGGATTCCATTGGTGACATGAGTTTGTCAACAAAGACAGAGGCAAACTCAGCAAGAACTTCAAGAATCCTAAGCAGTAATCAATTTATAACGTGGTTAACTATTTGTCAGCTGCCTATTTGATACTCATAATTGATTTTTTTTTTCAGTTTGCTCATAATTTAATGGAAAACCGACTAAGTTTTAAAGGCAATTATATTAAACTCAAATCAACAAGTGCTGCAGCATTCAGACTGAAAAATGTCTCATCTGCTGTTAAAACAAGGAAAGGAGAGGAGAGAAGAAAAACATAAACAAGCAATAAATAAAGAGAAAAATATAAACAAGCAATTAAGAAACAAACAAAACAACTAAAGATAAAACAGATCAGGAGGAATTCATCTGTTGGCAAGAAAGAGATTAACTTAGAAAAAAGAGTAAACAAATGAAAGGTATTGCTCAAAGCCAGCCTGAGAGACAAGGAATGGACCAGTACAGTATGGTACTTAGAAAAGACATCTGGAAAACAGCTTCTCCTAGATCCATTTCTGTGCAGCTGATATCATCACAGGACTCAAGAAGACCTAAATCCCCAAGCCAAATCATATATGGGATATACTTCAGATAATCTTCAGGTACCAGAGCCAAGTACAGCAGCATCGTGAAGAAGAGAAGGGACACCAAAGCCAGAGCAGAAAGAAAAGATGAGCAATGGATGAGGGTAAGTAGCTCAAGTCAGTAACAGCAAAGGCTGAGGACCAGGAGGTCAATAGGAGGTCAAAGTCAGTGATGTTCAAAGATGCAAATTAACTGTTGACCTGATTTTCTACATTTCCACCAAGATCATGCAGCACATTGGGAAACTGGGCCATGTGTGTTTCACTGACAGTTGGCTTTTTTGTATTTCTGATTCTTCTTTCTGTGCTGTGTAACAATGGGATCCTCCTTCTCCCATGAGAGAATGAGGTACTTTTTCCCCATCTTCTATCCACTGCTGATTTCTAGAGCTGACTGATAATTAAACAGCCCTTCATCCACACACACACACACCAAAAGAAAAAAAAAAACTATCCCTTAATGATCTTGAGGGGAAATAAATCTGATCTTGCTCATGGGAGCCAATTTCCAATACAACTGATTTGACCCAAACCTCAGCTGACCACAGAGCTGAAGTGGAAATCAGACATGCAGAAGTGGCAAGATCAACATCAGCAAATCATTAGTTGAGCAAAGTTAAATCCTGGACTGGGCCAACCACAGATCTATAGCCACGAGAGGCTGCAGAGAATTTCAGCTAACATGTCTGTGCCATGAAGGGACACGTGGAGCTGACACTAGCTCAACTGCAGAGCTAAAACTCCTAGTCAAGGACTAGGTGCTGGAGCACGTGGTCTGCAGATCCCCAGCGCTCAGAGATCAACCTTCATTAGACAAAATACCTGACAAGTAACAGTCTGTGCATTCATTCAGTGGAGTTATATATAGATCCCCGTTTTAGCTGTATCCTCGTGTTTATTCCCCAAGGCACATGTTACAGCTAACTCGAAAATGTTGATACATTCTAGGTGTTGGTGACAAGATATAAAGCATATAAAGCATGAAGTAATGCTTTTGCAAATGCTGATTTGCTGATTGCATAAGTGCTCCCAGCCCCCATTACAGGGAAAACTTTTCTGCAGTTCTACTCTTTGGATGTCTCATTGATTTGTCATCTTGGAAGAAGATGGAAAAATGCGACCACCATCACCAGAGTTCACAGAGAATGGGACAAAGCATTAGTGATATAAGTAATTTATTTTTGTTTAGGGTTGAAATGCTCATCCAAGTTGGATTGGGCCCTGGGCAGCCTGAACTAGTGGTTGGCAGCCCTGCCCACAGCAGGATGGTTGGAACTAGATGATCTTTAAGGTTCCAAAGCCAAGCTATTCTATGATTCTATAATATGATTCAGTGTTAAAATAGAGATGAGCCCACCTTTAGCGTCAGCAGAAGAAGAAAAATTGCAATACTCTGGATTTGCCTAATGCTCAAAAGTTATTTCATTTTGAATTAAATGAGCATAGTTAAGTGAGAATATTGCTGACTTCTGTTGTAGTTTAAAACTCTCCTTGTTAGCTAAACTAGCTCTCTGTATCATTCAACAGCAACTAAACAGACACATAAGCCATGATTAAACAGATACAGAATCATAGAATCTCAGAATCATTAGGCTGGAAAAGACTACTAAAATCATCTCGTCCAACCATTGACCCATTCCCACCATGCTCTCTAACCATACCCTTCAGTGCCTCATCTCCATATTTCTAGACAACCTCCCAGGATTATGACTCCACCACCTCCCTGGCAATCTGTTCCAGTGCATTACCACTCCTTTAGAGAAAAAAAAACTTCCTAACATACAACCTGAACTTCTCCAGGTGCAACATAATGCCATTCCCTCTTCTCCAGTGCTACAATAGCATTCACATAAAATGCTGGACAGATATAAATACATCCACATAAAAATGCACCCTGGAGTAAATCAGTGTGTCTGGGGATGTCTAGATTTTATTGTGGCTTCCAAAATGGATTTGAATGTCTCTTACTATGCTGCTTCTCAAGAAAATGATGGAAGATTCACATCAGCACTTAGCACTGCCTGACACAGATTCCCTATGCAATCAACGGAAATCAGAAGTTGGCAGACCAAGTTAACTACCAGTTATACACATATCTGATTAGACAATAATCAAATGTATATTGGGCATTAACATAAGAAGTCAGTTCTCCTGGGTTTAGAGGAAAAGGATAGGCATAGAAAAAGACAAACAAAGTGGCATGATTCTTTGGACAAGTCAGGCATCTGTGGCTACAGTAGAAGCATTGGTATGTGCATGTTGTCCCATACTATTAAAATGAAAAACCCAACTTCAAGCATATTTTAATGCACGATTCACCATTTGCCCTATGATTTATTTCTATGTGCTCTCCTTCAGGCTTACAATCTTCAGTTTTGCGTAAAAACACCTCTAAGACAAATGATTTTTTAGAGGTAGTTATTTAAAAAAAGGCAAGGAATATGCCATACAACATGAGCTGACATCTGTAATACATGGCCTTTCCCAGAAAACTAATAAAAGAAAACCAAGCTGATGCTGAGAAGGCACTTCCTCTGCGAATAGGGGAAAAGAGCCAGAGCCTTCCTTATGCCCATTGTAATGTGCCCATTCTGTACGTGTGTTATGCTTATAATATATATCCATATGTACCGGGCATCTGTTCATGCGCCTGCTGTAAAAATATGTGTTATAGATATAGCTTTCTCAATGCACATGCTGTACAAGTGCGTGAGACACGCATTATGTAGGTTTGATGTGCACATGTGATGTGTCTCTCCCATCACGTAATGAAGCACATGGTACATTTATATGTATACAAACAAGTGTCATATTTATGACAAGTCACATTTCCATTCAGTCACTTCATGCATGGATGTGTTTAAAGACAGGATGTTGGTGTGCATCTGCATAGCATGTATGCACACATTCGCACGAGGATCAAGAGATGCAGAAACGAGGTGCACACTGCCCTTGAGACATTGCTCAATCAACATGCTATTCTTGCATTGCATCTGCTGTATTACACAGTCCTTTGCGTGCTGTGTGCTTTGTGGAGAGTATGCTTGGTGTATTTTATGAGCACATGCCCCATGTTGTGCACTCATAAAATCATAGAATGGCTTAGCTTAGAAGATCAACTAGTTCCAGTCGCCATTCCATAGGCAGGATTGCCAACCACTAAATCAGGCACTAGATCAGGGCCCCATCCAACCTGGCCTTGAACACCTCCAGGTACAGGGAGGTGTACAAGGTACAGGGTGTACAGGTAGAGGGTGTACACTACTTCTTTGGGCAGTCATTCATACTCCATTTGCAATCTAGGGTGAGCTCTGTTTTCTGTACCACATAAATTTTGTTAAAAGTGAGATAGTGTCATAAGTGTGTGTACAAAGCACTTAGGATCCCACAAAGACGTGGGACTATACATGGGTACTTGATAGGAGAGAATCCAAGTGCTGCCTGGTAGGAAGAAACCCACATCAATATGCCTGTGTCATTAGCAAAGAGACAGCACAACATTTCACTGCCTAGAGGAAAAATAATTTATGTGGTTGCACATTAAGTTTGTCAAACAAGTCAGACAAAAGAAGATCCATCTTGCACCTAGTGTCCAAGATATGGATGGCAAAAGCAACAGTCTGGAAAACCCTGCATGCATGAAACTCACTGAACCTTCACTTGCTGAATCACTCCCTTTCAAAACAATATTGCAAGCAGTGTATTGGGAGGAGAGGGAAGAAGGAGAAATGGGTGAAATAAGAATTTATGAATATGAACAAAAGAAAAACAACAAAAAATAATAGTGCATGCTTTCCCCTTAACAAAGCATACAGATGTGAATGTAATCAGAGTAGGTGAAAGCTACCTATCATAGGAATGTAGGGCGTTGCACTTCCATCTCATCTCCCACTTCCCAAGTACATTCAGTTCCTTGAGTGGTCCATTGCTCCTTGACTGAGGGACCAATGCACCATGGTAGAAACTGGGCCTCCATGGGAACTCAGGCTATGTAGGTCCAGCTCTCACCTGGGAATGATGCCCCTACCCAGCTCTAACCCATTTCTTGCCCCTTTATATCTCAGTTTCTTTAACAGAATAGAAAGAGATAGAGCAAACTTTGGTCTTGTATTAGATACACTCTAAATTAAAAAAAAAAATAAAAATCAGGCACTCTTTGGAGTCAGACTTAAATATCCTAAGGTTTCCATTTCTGAATGCATGCCTGTCTTTCCCAGGCATATTAGCATATTGACAGTTGGACTAGATGATCTTAGAGGTCTTTCCCAACCTTAATGATTCTATGATTAGCTGATTATTATATCTGCTGCAGGATAATACATCTATTTAGACCATTTTCTCTAAATAAATTAGCTGACTCTTGAAGATGGAAAAAAATTCCCACACATTTTTCTGTGGTACACAGGGTATTTTTTTTTTTTCTGCTTTAATCATTATTAACTTTGAACACATGCTGCATTACATTTTAGTACATCACTATGTTGTGTCAAATGAGCAGTTTTGTTGTCCTTCTTAATTCTGGCAAAATCTGGCCAGGACATACCAGACATAGAATCATAGAACCATTAAGATTGGAAAAGACCACTAAGGTCATTTAGTCCAATCGTCAACCTGTCGCTACCATGCCTACTAACACATGTCCCTAAGTGCCACATCTACCCAACTATCACTACTTCAGCCTCATGCTTTACAGAAAACTGACACACCTCTTCAGCACCTCTTCATCTTTTAGCCACAAGCTGTGGCTCCAGGGGACATACAGGAACAAAGATGAGCAGATATCACAAATGAAGGAGCTCATATGCAAACACTCTGGCTCACCCACTGCTGACATATCTGGAACATTTAAAAGCTACCAGGAAAGAGCAGGGATCTCTTGTGCAGGTTCTGTCACTGTACATCCCTGAGATACAAAGAGATTCCCAAGAGAGAGAAAAAAAATAGAGGAAAGTGAAAATATAGAGGAAAGTGAAAAAAAAGATGAATGAGAACTGAGAATTTTTGCACAAACTTTGTTCAGTAAATGGTGACAATGCAGCCAGGAAAATTAAGTCATGGATATTAGCAGGTATGCCATGGATAGTAATTCATTCACTAAAACAGTATCATTTTATGGTCTTCTGGCATCTTGTGGCCCACGTTGTAAGTTCTTTTTATGGTCTACTGCATCTCTCAAGCACCTTGGAATATCAGACCAACATCTTGTGGGCCACAACTAGACACAAAAGATCCACCCTGATAAGATTGATGACCCATGGCCCATTACCCAGGAATGTCAGACTTAATCTCCTTGTACAGCTCACAAAGAAAAACTCACAAAAAATATATTCAATATGTGTACAATAAGTGCTTTGAAGGCAATTCCTACTTTTCTCTGGTGGCTATAGAGGCAATGTCTGGCTGTTCTGAAGAGCTGCAGGCTGGATTGCCTACTGTACCCTTCAAGTTACCACAGTTGGTGAGAAGAACATGGCTTGGGGCTACAGAGGGGTTTGAGAAATTCCTGTAAGGGGTTTTCAAGAACTCTCTGCCAGCCTAGAGAGTTCTATGTATCTGTCCAGCACAAAACAGACTGGTCTCTCTGGGACGGCTGTCCAGCAATGTCTTATGGAAGGCAGTTTGTTGGAAAGTGAACCGGGACTGCTCAGCTCACTGTGAAATCTCTGGCATTACACAACACACACAGCACACTCCCTGCTTCTGAAACAGATGGAGTTAATTCCGGGCCAGAGTCTGCTTTGCAAATACTCTCAGGAACAGCCGCCCCAGTCGCTAGCACGGCTGCTGCACACCAAGTTGTCACAGCATCCAATTTCTCCATGGCATGACTGAGCACAATAACTGGAGAATGGCCCAGGTCCATGGCCCCACCACCTTACGGTTGCTTCCCCAAGGGTCAAAGATCCTATGCATTGTGTGTGACCCAAATACAGCCCTGCTCCTGCCATCAGGATGCAGGAGATTGAGCTGACAATGGCTTGCCCAAAGAAGTTATGGATTCCCCATCCTTGGAGGTGTTCAGGGCCAGGTTGGATGGGGCCCTGGGCAGCCAGAGCTGCTGGGTGGAAACTAGCCTACAACAGGGGGGTGAGAGCTGGATGATCTTTAAGGTCCCTTCCAACCTAAGGGATTCTCTCATTCTATGAATGGCCTGGACTTCTGTTCCTAGGAAGGTGGTGAGAAGATGTTGGGTTTGAAAGCTCTTGCATATTTGTTACTCTAGGTTATTTCCAGTACTTTATGTGCTGCATGAACCCTTCAGCACTCTGAGGTCTGAGCATCCTTCCTCCAGACAAGATGCAGGACTTCCCTGTAGGTCTATTACCTGGCCACATGTGAGTGTTTCCAGACCTCTCTTCCACCCTTATTCTTACTTTCACCACTGATAAAAGAACACTGTAAAAATCAGACCTTCCATTCTTGTTGGAAAATCTGTTGGAAAAATGAAAAGAAATTTAAAGATGGGAAAGGCATTAGCCCTTTATCCAATAGCCAGGAAGACAACGTGTGCACGAAGTGTGCATCCAAGAGGGAGGAAAATAAGTTTGAACCTCATAACAGAATAAAAACACTTGTTCAAACAGCTCATACTGGGCTAATGCAGACAATAGTTTCTACTTAAAGAGGCCTCAGCACAGCATACATTATGTATATATAATACATATATTGCATATATTGACACTGTCAGTATGATCCCAGATGACAAGCCAGATGGAGATTTCCCCATTGTATACATAGGTGAGTTGAATCTCACTTGCTATGCCTGTTTTCTAGGAGCATTCTCCATTCAAGCATAGGACACCAGAAAATACCATATTCTGAAACTCTACCACATTCTATGGAAGAACGTACTTGCCTACTAAAGGTATCATCATGAATTCTGCAATACAATCTCAAGAGTATCGAATTAGTGGACTGAGATCAGTGAAGAACAAAGATGTAAAGACTAATAGATTTGCTCTTATCTAGTTGGTAGCTCTGTCTGCATATGGTCTTTCTTACTCCTGGTTATGGAACAATGCCAAATATTTGACGATTTCTGTTGTGAACTGGGTCATATTTGCTACACACTGAGCAAACATGCCATTCACAAGTAGGTCTGCAGGTTTCCAATGTACCTCACCTGTGGTTGGTCTCCAGATCTCTTCCAGATTTTTTAATCCTATCCCAAGCAAAGAACATTATCCAGCCAACAGTCATTGTAATACCCATATCTGAGGTCACTTGAGCTGCATCTTATTTTATTGACATTTAGGAAAGAGTCACAAATTACTGGGAGATCAGCAGGAAGAGCCCTACAGGAACTTTGTTTTCTTTCTTAGTTTAACCCAAAATAAAGTATAGACCAACCCCAAGGCAAGAGACTGCAGATTAAATGAAATGATGCTGCAGGAGACACAGAATAACTCTAAAAAGGTAAAGCTTGGTGGAACCAGAACCAGTGTAAGGCTGAGGATCACTCAGAATTAATCAATACCTAAGATTCCCCTGAACATCCCATTTAGTCCTGCTGAGGCTGTGAATTGTCAGTATGTTTGGGAGTCCAAAATTCAATAAAGTACTCGATCTTCTCCCTGTGTACATGTACACTCCTGCTCAGTGAGGTAATTCAGTACCTGCTTACATTTAAGCAGGTGCTTAAGTGCTTTCCTCAACAGGAGTCTAATTGTATCATGTTTTGTCACCCTCATGCTACAGGTAGCCACATCTCCACAGGTGAGTTTTACTCATGGATGTGAGGACAACAACTGCTTTAGCTCTATGTCTGTTCTACCTACTGAGCTTGGGGATCCAGTTACAGAAGGTAAAGCCATTAGAATAACAGGCATTTTAATTCTGTCCTGAGTAATCACATAAGCCATATCTGCTTGTAGAGAAAGCCTCCCTGTGTCAGACCTAATATTAATTTTAAATCTCCAACCTTTTCAAATTAATGTGAAACTCTAAGTTTCCACATTCTTTGATTAAACATTCTGCTGTGTAATGACTACTTTATTATTTCCCCCCTCCAAATTACTGATTGTTGTCTTACATTACAGCCTCATCGGTACTTATTAAATTAACAAGACTGTGAAACACTTAATGAATCAAAACTCATCAAGTGTTTCCAAAGTTAATAACTAATCTAAAGATTTTTTTTACACTATATCTGCATGTGAAATTTATACATTCCCCACACAATCGCTCAAGTTCAGATGGCCCCAATCTCATGAAAGATTTATTACCGCACAGCTCTGTGATTTATTCAATGTTTGCTGAAGCAACACGTAGCGTGTGTGGGGAGGGAAAGAGTGTCCTTATTTATTATTTAATTTCCAAGCCTTATTCCAAGTTCTTCGGATCCTTCCGTGCATGCATCTACAGACTCACCGAACAGCAATCCTGCAGTTGTAAATTGGAAGCGGGAACTAGGATGCACAAAGGATGGCCTAAATCCAGAGAAGAGTGGCTGTGCAATGATGGGGACAGAATAATGAAGGATTTACTATTCCAGGTTTCAAAACAGAAGACTGAATGGAAAAGTGGTTTCTTTTCAGGAACATGGAAAAGCAGAAAAATCTTCCCATCAAACGGTAGGAGGAAAACTAATAGGTACAGGAAGGACGTGCAGGCTAGATTATGGGAAGGGTATGGAGGTACAGTACAGCCTTTTCTCAGTAAATCCACATCTGGACAGGTAGCACAGTGCTTTACAACAGCTGTAGCCTAATTCAGAAGAATCTAAATACCCCTGAAAGCAATTGCTGTGCAAAAGTAACACAGAATCATAAAATCATCATAGAATTATAGAATCATAGAATCATCATAGAATCATGGAATGGCTTGGGTTGGAAGGAAACTCAAAGACCATCCAGTTCCAACCCTCCTGCTATGGGCAGGGTTGCCAGACACTAAATCTGATCAGATAAGGGCTCCATCCAACCTGGCCTTGAATGCCTCCAGAGATGGGACATCCACAGCCTCTCTGGGCACCTTCTTCCATTGCCTGAGGTGGGAAGAAGATGAAGGATATCAAACAGTGAAAGCACTGCAAAAAGAGCAAGAAGGTAGAGTGTTAGGTAGGAGGACCACACTAACACTGTTAAAGCCTTGAGCACTCAGTTGTCCATATGGAGTCTCATGCAACTCCAAAAAGATTTATGTTCTGACCATACGAATTGTACTTCTCTGCCAGGAGAGTGATAAATGGACCCTACAAAGCTTCCTCAGGCCCCACTACACTCTCCCCAATGTCCCGCACCATCTCTGTTCTCCGGTAAATCAGAACAGCTGGATTTGTGATTACTGATTCCAGTGCCCCATCAATCTCAGGCACTATTTTACACGTATAGGAAGAGCTATCTTTATGTAATGACACTGCTGTAAAACACAAAGTCTGCTCTACAGCCTTGCTGAAGAGCTCCCAAGCAGCTAGCAGGGTTGTGATGAGGGACCAACAACCAAGCTGAGAGAAGAGATGCAACCCAGACATATGGGGCTGGATGACAAAACCTGTCAGGCATATACAGGAGAGGAAAAATTCATCTGCAATTTGTGTTGCAGCAGCTGAGACCCAAAAGTGGCCTTTTAACTGGATTTTACACCAATTCTCTATGATGCATTGTGGGGAGAGAAACAGGCACAGAAGGGCCATGTCTCAGCCCCGAAGGCAATTGTGGAGGAAAATGCAATTACCTCTGGCTGCTGAACTTGCCCTTGCCTTCCCCTGGCTGTGTACATTGTGCTCTCACCTGGGAAAACTCATATGCAAAAAAGGAAATAGGAATAAATAGCCTTGTCATTGCTCTCAGTGACCCTGTGCCCCTGCTCCCCATTCCCTGAAAAAAAAGTGTTCACTTCATCCCATGCAGCTGCTATCAGGGGAGATGGAGCTTGGCACGACCCTCATTGCCCAACACACCTTTCCACATTTTGCAGCAGCTCGCAGGTGACAGGGCTCTCGTCCCATTCTTTGGTGAATCCCGTAAACATCCAAGTCTATCACCTCCATTAGCTGCTTGGAGGGGAGCTGCAGGAGGTGATCCCACACTCAGATATTCCTCAAGTTTAAAGCACAGGCATTATCTTCCAGCCAGGGTGTTCTAAGAACCCACACTGTTGAAGGACAACATAAAGCAGATGGAAGATGAGTCCCCTATAACAATCTGCCCAGCCAGGCTTCCTCCTTTAAAAGGCAAAATCTACCTTGGGATGTGGCTGGGACCAAGCTCATAGAATCAGGCTGGAAAAGACCACTAAGAGCACCTAGTCCAACAGTCTCCAGGAGCTCTTCATGTCTGCAGCACACATTTCCCTTCATTGGCTAAGCCAACTCTCCCTCCTCTTTTCTGTCTACATCGCAGGGGTAATCACGATTATTACTTGCTTTACAGTGGGACTGATTAAATTCATGGATGTGATATGCTAAATATCATCACCTTTCCTAGCCCATTTATTCTTACTAATCCAGAGTATTTGCTTGTCTTGAAACACTAAGACCTGGATTGAAACAGTGACTGCAGCAAAGCTATATCTCTTGTAGCTACATCTCCTGTAGCATCTCAAGATTGTAGAGTCTCTTTTTCTGGAGATATTCAAGACCTGTCTGGATGCTTTCCTATGCAATCTACTGTAGGAAACCTGCGTTATTAGGGGGCTTGGACTAGATGATCTCCAGAGTTCTGTTCCAACCCCTACAATTCCATGATCTCAGTCATCTTTTTGAATTTTCACAGGGATTTATGAACAAGGGAAAAGTCCTCATATGCCCACACTGTATGGTTTTATCAAACCATGCCAGGTCAAGAGAGAGAACAACCAAATAAATAACATAGAGTGACATTTATGCTCATTTGATGGATGAGAGCTAATCCCAGGGAGATTTGGTGATTATCTCAAGGCCATAATGAAAGTGTCTTTTCCACTGCAGGTAGGAGGTGAAACCAAACATCCTGAATCCCATGTCAGTGTCTCATCCAGAGGACAAGACCCTCTCAGAGACCCTCTTGAGCTATCAGCTATTCCTCAGCTATATAGAGCTGAGGGATGAAGAGAATTCTTGATGTGGAGCCCTCCAAAGAGACACTTTCAAGCCAGAGACCGCAAAGAGCCTCCAAAGTAGCCCAACCTGCCAGTAGTATCAAGTAGTCCATAAATTATCCCTGAAACCTTCTGGTTTTAATCAGTCTTACTCCCTGATTACTCTTAGAATGTGACTCCAGGCCTCAGCATAGAGTATTTATCTTACATTAATTAGATTAGGAAAGCAGAGGTATTCAATACATTGACTAATCAAGTCAAGGAATCAATACGTCATGTGATAGAGCCTTAAATTCCTCTCACTCTGCAAGATGACAAATAATGAATCAGTTCTGGAAGGTGCCCAAAATAACACTTTGTGACCTAATGCAGAGAAAACACATATTTTTATCTGTTTCCCCACTGGGGAAGAAAGGAGACAGCGCCAGTGTGTATGTAACATTTCTGTAAACCAAAACTGGTGAGGCTGAGTAGTTAAATACAGGTCATGAGCCAATTCTGAAGGGTATCCTGCACTCTACTAGGATTAATTACAGCGAATCAACATGCAATGCCACTGTACACCACTGAACCTGCTCCAGTCATTGCAGTTGGGCCCTGTGTCCATCAGCTGGCTGTTCCACACATCGCTACTGCAAGCAATCCACCTTGGAGGTGACTGCATTTCAAGCTGCCATCAATCTATTGTGGTCATACTTTGGCAAAAGGCACAAGGTGAGTTTGGATGCCTTATTAATATCATCTTCAGACTGACTGAGTGGATCTGATGCCGCAAGTCTAGGCCTTGTCCTCAGCTGGAATTTCTAACGGTCTTCGGTGCTCTGTGGTTTGGTTATTGATCTGTAACACTAGCTAGCTAGTTTGTGAAAAGAGTGAAGAGAAGAAAAGTAGTAAAAAGGAAACGAATTTGCAGCAGCCATCTACAGATGATAAAACTGCAAGCTGGTCTGCTCCAGGCAGTGATAACTTATCCATGGAGGAATGGGCTCTGTCATCATTTCAGGTCATTTTTTATTATGTTATGAGGCTGAAAGGGGTTGGAAGTCCTAGTCTGAAAGCCAGAAGGACAGAGAAGGGGGACCCTGAGTTCATGTCAGCATTGAACTAGGGATGGGATTCTGTCTGGTGAAGCCCTGTTGGTTACTCAGCCAATATAAGAATGGCTGCAGAGCACTTTCCAACCACAACCCATCCTTTGACCAAGATCAGTAGAAAGTAATTCCTCAGCTTCACCAGGAAACGTTGTCCAAGCAACCTTTTAACATCATTCTCCTCCCCCCAAGAGCTTTCCTCACTGCTAGAAAATACAACTTTATAAAGTTACCTTTTTTTCGCTAAGCCTTGCTCTTGTGTTACCTGCCTCTGAAAATCCGTATCATATTAAATTGCCTTACTGGATAGAGGGATCCTTCTTATTCACAGCAATCAAAGAATCATAGAATAGTTGAGTCATTAAGGTTGAAAAAGACCACTAAGATCAACTAGTCCAACAATCAACCCATCACTAACATGACTACAAACCATGTTCCTCAATTCCACATCTTTTCTTTGACACCTTTTCTTGAACACCTCCAGGGACAGTAACTCCACCACTTCCTTGGACAGCCTGTTCCAGCACCTCACCACTCTTTCTGAGAATAAATTTTTCCTAATAGCCAACCTGAAATGATCAGCTGAGGATGGAAAGTACTCATCAAATGCTGCTTTGAGTCTCTGCATATGCTCAGAGGATTCATCAGCTCTTATCATTAACCCAGTGAGGTTCCCACCACCATCCAGCCAATTTATCAACCAAGCCAATGCCTCTAAACTAACCCAGGGTTTACCTTTAGAAGGGAAATGTAGGGAAATGTTCATGAAGGTGAAGGCTCTGCCATCTCCCTGGGCAGGATAGGATAGGATGATAGTTAGCTACCTACACCAGCAATGTTACACTGAGTGCTGCTCTCTGGAGGGATGTCGAATTTCTGAGTAAATAGGGTCTTTGTAAAATAATCAGTTCTCATTTGCCTGTCCTACATTAACTTTGATCAAACTGACTCTGTTATGAGAAGGTGGAGTCATTGACCCTGGAAGTGTTTAAGAAACAGACAGATGCAGCACTGAGGGACATGGTTGGTAGGCAATGGTGGTGACGGGATGACAGCTGGACTAGATGATGTTAGAAGTCTTTTTCAACCTGGATGATTCTATGATTCTATAATAAAGCATAATAGCAAGACAACAATTATGACAAGCTACCTCTGTCTTCTCAACCACCGTCCTGATCCCCAGTTTGGAGTTCTGTCCCCAAACCTGCAGCCGTCACCCGCAGAGCAGAAGTTCTCCTTTTTCCCTCTCATCCATTACACACAAAAGTTTCACAGCACTTCTGCAGATGGGGCTCCTACTCCAGTTAATTTTCTCTCTCCCTGTGCAGCCTGAAGCAGTTGGAGCCTGCTCTGAGATATAACGATCTCTTGATTTTGTTCTTGTGAGTCAGCCTCTGCTCAGTACAAACCTCAGAGCTAATCCCAGCATGAACAGCTGTTTCTGGCAAAATGAGGGACAACAGGCAGACAAAGCTGCTCAGGGTGTTTGCTTCCTTCTTCCTTGGGAACTAAATCTTCCCAGTTAAAGTTCTCGAGGATGTCCATTAAGTTTATTGAGCTTGCAGGAGGTTTCAACTACAGCTCACTGTTTCGTGCTCAGCTGTTTAGATCAATGCAGCAAACATTTAACAATTTAACAACCTAGTGGGAGGGGAGAGGCAAGGAATGCGATTGCAATTAGAAGGGTGTTGTTGTTTTTTGTTTTTTTTTTCTTTTTCCTAGACATTATCATTAAACAGCAAATGCTCTACAACTGGAAACACAGCAAATGTCAGAAAAGCAATTTTAACAGGCACAGTCATTTGGGGCTCTGTCCCTGCTTATCTTCAGGGAAGAGGTGGAAGAAGGAGGTATTGTTATTTCACACTCAGGAGCTGTTTTGTCCATTTGAGGTCTGGGTGAAGTGTGAAGATCAGATCTGCTTTGACTGCCACCTCTTCTGCCCTGAATACCTAGGAGGTGAGATTACCTTTGTGCCCCCCACATGCTGAGTGCCGCTCACTGAAGTTCTGCATCCCTCATCCTACCCAGGCTGGTGGGGAAGGCTGGTTGTGACCCTCTCACAGCTTCCTGCCATGCATGCTTTCCTAGTTGAAGAAAAACATGATCCTGCTTCCATTGGCCTCCATGAGAATGGCGTATTGGAAAAAGCTGTATTAACATGATCTGATGAGCCCAGGGATTTACAGATATTGAGACAGAAGATGCTCTCGTTGCAACTCCTTTACAAAGAGGCTTCCATTTCTCTTTACTAAGTGTGGGAATCACACTAGGGCTACATATGAGAAAAGCATAGCTTAGGGACATGGTTTAGCAGTCATGGTGGTCATAAGTTGATGGTTGAACTACATGATCTTAGTCGTCTTTTCCAGCCTTGATGGCTCTATGATGATGGCTCTATTCTATCCTATGATTCTATGAGACTCAAACCTCACAGCTTACAGGGGCTTTACAGCATGCCCAAAGAGACTTCTCCAGGTCTGCTCTGCAATCGGAGGGGGGAGAAAAAGAAGAGGTGGAGCAATGTGCCCAAGATCCCCATCAAGCATGTGACTGAGGTTGAATTGTGTCCCATATCTCCAGTGGCTCAGTCCCTACTCTTCTCTACTCTTTCCTGTCAAATGTCCTGAAAAGAAGAAATGCAAACATTGAGATGAAAGGAATGACACTGACAACACACATGCTAGGGTCACTTCATGATGTAGCCTTCTAACTCACTCTGTTGTTACTTCATCTTTCCTTCCTGAGAGCAGCTGATTTATCTTTATTAGCCTCCCCTGTTGTCACTGTCATTAAATTTTGTTGAGCCAAGAGACTTCACTGTGTGCTTTAGTAATTTGATCAGAAAGGAGGGAAAGCAGAGCTGAGGTAACAGACAGCGTGAAAGAGGTCAGAAGAAGCAGCCATGGCACATTAATGGAAATACAGATCCAGGCTCACTTGGAAATAGTAATCATATAGAGCGTGCCTGAGCAACTGGCAGCAATAATCTATAATCTGTATTTCTATAATTCATGTGCCTCTGCATGAATGTGTGGGCTGTTTTGTTTAAGTACCAGCCTCTGAACAAGCCCAGTGGCAAAGCAATTATTTATCTGTTATTTTATTTATAATGCAAGAACCCCTCGAGTCAACCCACTGAGGACCATGGGACCATTTCCACAACCCAAGTCTTAATGTAAGGACTTCATCAGGATGCAAATACTAAAATTGCAACAGCCTTAACAGCACCGAGGAGGGCTGGGCTTCATGAAGATACCAATACACAACCTTTAGCTATGCCTCTGTGGATCAGAGCCTTCCTCAACAGTTATGCCAGGCTTGAAAGACAGTCCTGAAAAACATTATTTTCACAGAATCATGGAATCATTAAGATTGGGAAAAAAAGCCCCACTAAGATCATCCAGTCCAACCATCAACCCATCCCCACAATACCACAAAATCATGTCCCTCAGTGCCACATCTACCCTTCTCTTGAACACCTCCAGGAATGACAACTCCACCTTCTTGTCTGATCAAGGATAATACAAGACAAGATATCTTTCTTGTAAGATGTCTTTCTAGGAGAAAAAGAAAAGCTCCCCAGGATCTTTGTGGGCTACAAGAGACCAGTCCTGTTGTGAAGAAGTAGCATTAATCCCACGTTGCTCTTGTGGTATATAGGGAATCTGCACATCTCAACTTGAGGGTGAAGTCTATGTGCACATACATGCATAGATAGAAAAAAACAATTTCTTTTCTGTCTCTCACCTTCACAAATGCATTCACTCATACGTATGCATGTAAACAATGAGACTCCATGGATTCCCCAGAAGAAAGGTAGATATAACAAAGCACAATATACAAGACAGATCCAGGATACCATGTGCTGTCTTGGGCTAACTGAGGTCCAGCATGCAGCACTGCAGACTGCAATTTCATTGGAATAAATTATTTATTAGCTTTTGAGGTTTTTTTCCTTGAAGCTTATAAAGGGAACAATGAAAAATTACTCCAGAATTTATTCATTCAGCATGCTGGGAGAAACACCATGTGTCTGTATATATATGCAGATGTAAAAGAGGCCACGCTGTGATCTTATTTTTTATGAACAGACTGCAAGTTTACGCAGAATGCCATAAAAAATAAAGGAGTCATGCAGAAATCCAGTATCTTTGCAGGCATGTATAAAGAGAGGCATAATTTAGTTTGGATGCTATAGAGGTATGCTCTCTCTCAGCATAACTGGGCTGGAGCTGATGTCTGCCAGATGATCGGTTTTGTACCTTTAGGCACTGATATGCTATGCTAGGCTTGGGCCACTGCCCTGGACTGTCACAGCAAATACATATATGTTGTGTTTGCAACTACCCTGTGAAGTCTCTATTCACTTAACTTCACTGAAGAATCCTAGATCCTTATCCACAACCCTAACCCTGCTCAAAGGTTTCCAGTTGTGCCATGTTGATTGGTGGCAACACAAGGTTGGAAATGCCAAAATCTCCAATGGTCTAAAAGTGTTCTGCATCTTTTTCTGCTCTCCTGCAGTTAGAGTCATATAATCGTAGAATGCTTGCTGCGTTCTAAGTAATAGTCACACAATTTTCTTGAAGGGCTCTGCTGTGGATCACTGATTTTTCTAATTCTTCCGGAGCTCTTTCTCAGCACTTTTGTCTCTGGAATCCCCAGCCACATTTTTTACAGCAGTGAGGTGGATTTACGTTTTTTGGAGATTCTGAAAGGAAGGCTAAACTACTGCACCTAGCTTTAATTACTGGGGGATTAGCAGTAGTCATCTTATCCATGGACCCTGGAAGCTATCTGGTCTCTCTCTCACCTTCTTTACAAAGTGTCCATGTAGCCATGGATAGGATGACAAGAAAATCTCAATGCTTGTAGACAAAGTACAGTATAAGACTACATTCCAAACCTTAAGGATGAAGTCAGAAGTGATATAATTCCATGACTTTTTAGTAACCATTTCTGGCTATTCTTTGAATATCACCTCCTGAAATGGCCTCTGTTCAGTACACCTCAAATGTACAAAGAAACCATCTAAGGAAGAAGGCTGGAGAGAGAAAGAGGTGAAGGATATCAGAAACCCCCTCACCAGTAGCAGGAGTCTGTATGTTTTATCTAGATTTGGGAAAACATACTGCATTTGGACAAGAAAAATGTCACCACTTTTGCCCAAATGAAGCTTCCTTATCCATATATATGGATACAGATATATCTGTGGATACAACTGAGATGGCTGCATTGTGCTCAGCCTCATTCCAGCCAATGGTGGAAAGAGCAGTCAAGGGGAAAGAGAGTTTCCCCCATAGATAGTGTCTTCCATTAGTGTAGCTTGAAACTCTTTACAAATAAAAGTGCACACTTACTTAAAGTTCTGGTCTCCTAAACCTCTTCTAAGGCAGATAAGTGAAGAGCCAAAGATGGCTTTGGAGAACTGGATGCTACTTGGTTGTTTTAAGGTGGTCGTTTCCCTTACAATATAGATATATAACACAGATAGAAGAACTTGGTGAGGTTGACCCTGGTGGTCCAAGCTTTGCTGAAGGAGGACAAGAAATATTATGCCAAGGTTTGCAGAAGATGGTTTAAGAAACCTGCCATGGTTGCTACTGCAATCCATCAATAAGGGATGTAGTTTAACATGGCTTCTATAGCAGTACTGTGAGAAGTCACTTCAGCCCACTGCTCACATCATCAAAGCCAAGGCACACAGAAGTTAGTCATTTCACCCAACCTGTCCCAGTGAATGAGTGCATCAGCAGGGAGTAGAACTCAGAAGTGTGGACCTCCCTGAATTGCTACCTCCTGGGTGGTTTGCACAGTGACAACTTTAGGCAGAGGCTGAAAAATGCTGCCTTCTGCCCTTTTGGCAAGCAATTTGCAGCTGCTGGTCTGTTGTGCTCCCATCTCATTAATAAAAGGTCTCCCTTCTCAGAGCTAAGTGCTTGAGAGATGCCCCTGGTGTGTTTGCAGTTTTGCCCCAGTGGTTTTATGGTTATTGGCTATTACTCCAGCTTTCTCAAAGGAATCCAGCATTAAAATAGCTGTCTATATTCCTTGAGTAACTTCCATCATCTCTTTCAACCCTTGGCAGCAGCCATCCTTTCATGTCTTCAGTGATGTTACTGGCATCATGCACAGGGCCTCACCAATCCCAGCTCTGTGATGCACTTAATTATAGCAGAATCACTCAATTATTCTGTCGTGCTTTCCTGGGCATCTGGTCATTCACCTCTCATGTGCACAAGCAATTAATTTTTAGGTTGTCAGTACAAAGGGACTGAAAAAAAGAATATTAATTCCAGCCCAGTAGGATAAAAAGAGAAAGATTTGCTCGTGTGCAAGTTCTCCGACAAGTTTCTGTCCCAAGGTGCTGAGTGCCCCTAACACCTAAGGGCCTCCCAAAGTGTTGAAAGTTGAAAGGGAAGGAAGGAATTTGAGAAAATGCAGTTTTCCTCTTGCCAAGTTCCATTAATATTGTGGATAAATTAATAACAGTATTCCTGTCTGGAAACCTCATCAAAAACAGTGGCCCAGGGTGCTACATAAAAATAAATGCCAGATCCTGCTGCAAGTTCTACATAGCCCTTAGTGACCTGTGTGAAATCATACAAGAGATCGTGTAGAAATCTCAACTGTACAACTCCTGGGCTAAGACATTTCTCATTAGTTTATCCCCTCTCTTTCAACGGTAGAACAGAAGAAGGAAGGAAAGAAAGCAGGAAGGAAAGGAGGAAAGAAAGAAGAAAAGAAGGAAAGGGAAGGGGAAAGTGAGAGGAGAGGAGCAGTATGGAATCATCCTTTTCCCATGGCATTTATTGAAATGTCATTTGAAAGAGACCAAACAAAGCTTTATGTTCTTTTGGGTAACCGATATGGGCAAAAGTTCATAAGAACAGGAAAATTGTAGCTCTGATCTAGTTAATGGATATTAGAGGCACAAAATGCTTCCAAATGCACACAATTATTTTCATCTCCTAATTAAGTGAAGGGGTGAAAGCTTCTTTCTAGGAAATATGGTAATATATATTGATCAGAAAAATGATGCTTCTACAGCAAACCATGAGCACGATGCAAGGTTAAGAGATTCTCATTAATGAAAAAGCTTTTTTTATGAAATGATGCCACCACTCAAGGAGAGTGTGGACTATGACCTCCAGTTAAGTGGAGATACCTCTTAAATATGACACTGCTCACACGAGCATCGCTCAATGTCTGTCTTGGCCAGATAAATATTGAACAAATGGGCTAACAGACCAAGTGCTCCTGCTCTGCCCTGTTTGTTTGATGAGTATCCACTGCTGAGGTGTACACCACAAAAACCCCAGTGCAAAGTATAGATGCTTTTCAAGCATGCTGCTGATCACAGAACCAAAGAATCAGAGGCTGGAAAAGACCACTAAGATCATCTAGTCCAACTATCAACCCATCCCCACCATGCCCACTAACCGTGTCCCTCAGTGCCACATCTCCACGTTTCTCAAACAGTTCAAGGAATGGTGACTCCACCACCTTCCTGGAAGGCATCAATGAAGGCATCAAATAGCAGTCCAGTCATCCAGGTTGGACCAGATCAGCACTGATGAGCGATGCTGCAGTGAGGATCAGTAAGCTATCAAGAAGCTGTGTCCAAAGGCTACATATCAGTATATAGCATTAGTTATTACGGTTACACTAAGAGCAGAAAGGGAAGAGTAGGATGCAATATGTTTATATGTAACCAGCAAAGCACAGCAGGTGCAGATCTGTAGACACAAAGTATGAACACTGTATATATTTCTAATTTGCACACTGCATGTATTTCAATAGTTATTCCAAAATGGACCCAATCTTGCCCCTGGGGTCAACATTTGCATTTATTTTGTCCAGACTCCCACAGTTATCAGATACCCAAGCTGCCACTGAAATTAAAAGCTTCTTCTCCTAGTGCACCTGGATTTAGTTTCTAACTCCTACAAGCACAAGCAGAAATATAGATTAGCCTTTTCTGTTACTTATTTTGCTATCTGCCCTGCTTGCCTTGTTAATGGAAATATAATTAATTTCAATTGCAGACAGAAACAAGTACTTTAAATTGTTCAGTATATTAGTGCTACATTGTTTACAGGATTATTCTTCTTTAGGAGGCACAGTCAACTTCGACTGAGTCCCAGATGGATAGTAAGCTTGCAGAATCTAACCTGCAACACTGTTTTTGCTACCTGGAAGGTAACATATTTATGTTCAGCCCCTTGGGATCTTCCTGCATTTCAGATCTGAGCAGGACAGATTCCAAATTGCCCGATATGGCAGAATTATCATACCACAGGAGTGGGAAGGAGGTTTTGCTGCAGGATTTAACTGATCAGCTTAAGTACAGCAAGGCACCTACTAGTGTGTGTCCTATGAACAATACATGGATATAGCCCTGCCTAAAATCTAACCCAGAGCTTCTTAACCTACAGGGACAGTTCAGACCCACTCAAGTCAGCTCATGACGGAGTGTCAAGTTTGTTTTGCCATAATCTCCAGTAGGAAGAGAAACAACACTTGTCAAGAAAAATAAAATAAAATAAAATTGATGGTGTTTTTGTATTTATTGTGATGTTTCAGGTGGAGATCAAACTGGAAATCAGTTACCCAGTGCTTGAAAGTGTTTGCACCCAGGCTTGGGGATGGGGCTCAGATGCACTGTTGAGTCCACAGAATATCCCAAGTTGGGAGGGACTCATAAGGATTACAGAGTCCTGCCCAATGCAGGAGCACCCAAAAATCAGATCATAAATGAGGTGCACCCAAAAAAAAAAAAAAAAAAAAAAAAGACTCAATAAGACAGGGAGAAGGAGACAATGCTTAACAACTCTGCAAAAGGAACACTTTCTTCTAATCACATTGTTGGCTTTTTTTTATCTTGCTTCAGATACTGTGCAATGAATTTGGTGGAAGCCAGCAAAGTCCAATGGAAATTCAGAGAAAAGCAACATTATCCACTGAAACATCAGACAAATATCGACTTCTCCACAAAAGGCTTACTCAGACACCCTCAGAGAGTCAATATTTGGTGGGGAGCATTAAAATTTCACAGGCCCTTGGCCAAGGTGACTTTCTGCAAGTAAGGATGATCTCTCTGACAAGCAACTGCCACATGTGGGCAGAGGCAGTCCAGCATTCAGCAACCCCTGGCCCTCCAGCTGATTGACAGTAGAGCAGTGCTCATCTTCTTTTTGCTCTGCTAGGGATGAAAACATTCTGCCTTGGGGAAGTCCCTAAGAAACAAATCCATGATCCCAAAGAAACCACTGCAAAGGAGGAAAAGAAAGGGCAAGCCTTGAGACCGTAATCATAGAATCACAGAATGGCCTGGGTTGAAAAGGACCATAATAATCATCTAGTTTCAACCCCCCTGCTATTTGCAGGGTCACTTCATGAACACAACTGGTCGGTCAGGGAGATGGGTAGGTAGATTTCATAGAATCGTAGAATTTCTGGCATTTTAGCCCATGAACACATTCTCTATAAAGACTGGACACACATCCAGTTGCAGTAAAGGGAGATTTTCTGCTCTTTGGGAATTGTCAGTCCCCAGAAGCTTTCAGGAGCTCGACTAAATTTCATGTGCATTATACCCCATTATGCAGATGCCTTTAAGTAAATGTAAATCACATCAAGACTAATTGTAAAGGGCTTTCGGTTGTGAGAAGCAAAGTGCTTTGAGATGGCTTCTGATGGCTCAATGGCCACATGCCTTTGCCCTCTTTCCCTCACCTCCATTCATCTACACTTGATGATGTCCAGAGCTCCCATAGACAAGGCCAGCAGGGCTCACTGGGTTAATTAAATCAGCGTCGTTTGCTGTCTGGAGCTCAAATGACAAACAAATTTCTGATCTTGACCCTTTTGAGGCAAGGGTGGTCTGCGAAGCATGACAGTGGATCAGTACTCATTCTGTATTCACAGTCTTACCCAGAAGAAGATCTTACAACACCCAGTGCCTTGGTTCCTCCCTCATTTGCTGGGATAGAAAACACCAGCGCTGCATTAGCACAATAAGCACTTTTTTGTTCCTCTTTAAGAATCCCCCTTTTCTGCTTCCCTTCCTGGGCTGTCATGGGGAAATAAGATGTCAGGAGATGCTCAGGAAGACTGAAAGGGACAGTTCCCCTCCTCCCCGCTCAGGCTGTGAATGCGAGGCTAATTCTATTAGCCCAGGCACTCCATTATCCAAACAGCCCCTTGCCAGCCTCCTGGTGCATTTGCAGATGCATTAGTGTAATGGTGCTGTACTCTGCCAAACACATGCTGCCTTCCATCCCAGATGTTCCTCCCAGGCTGAGAAGGCAATTCCTACATGTACATATATATACATATATATACACGTATACAAATCTATAAGTATATAATGGAACATCCAAATTTCAGAAGATTTCAACCACACAGAGGGGCTACAGAACAAGGCTCCTATTTTTTAACACCCTTTAAGGTCCTTTGTACAGGATGGATACAAGTGTACAAACATTGTATGATATTTCATCATGCAACCACTAGGCTACATGCTTATTACCTGCAAATCATTACAGCTGGAAGAAGATAAGCCTGATTCCCTATTTTCTGTCTTATAAGTTCTGAGGTTTGCAGAAATCTGGCATATGCAGGTGGTGACTTTCTTACCCTTGCACAATGGTGTTTCTTCTTCTAAGGCAGAGAGGAAGGCATGTAACTCAGAGGAGTGATGGGTAATGTCAGTGTGACACGTATTTTCTCTTGCTTTATGATCTGGCATGGAACTCATTCACCTGCAGCGTACTTCTAGTCTGCACTAAGGAAGAGAGTGCTAAGGAAACGGCTGTGTCCATCTCTGGAATCTTTTAAGAAACATTAAGAAGCCAACAAATAGCAACACAGGACATGGTTTAGTGGAACATGGTGGTGATGGGTTGATGGTTGGACAAGATGATCTTTGAGGTCTTTTCCAATCGCAATGATTCTACGATTCTATACATCAGGCCTCAGATGCACTTGACTACTCTCTTGGCCAACAGATGAAAAAAAACAGAATCCCAAACTAACAGCAAATCACAGAACCAGATGAAATATTGTTTCCCCCAAAAACTGGCAATAAACTCAAGGTGAATTTTTAGTGAAGAAAAGAAAAAGTAACGTTCTGAAGAAACAGTGTCAGAAAGGAATAAATATGAGAAAGAATATACCATTTAAACACACAGGATATTTCTAGGGACCTGGCCCAGCTGAGAAAGAAACTTTCATCTACATAGTAAAGGAATTTCCTATTTTTCTAGGATCCTGATGCAAAATTGGTGATGCTAAAAACTACAAACAATACCTTTATATAAGAAAAATATTATTCAAAACTGCAATTATTTATCAGGTGCTATTTCTCCTTCCTTTCCTTAAACAGTTGTGTGAGAAAGCAAACGAAGACATACCCAAGTCATACACCTAACATTAAATAAGATGACTTCAGAACTTATCAAAGCATGTTTTTGCATCACAACCAACATTTTGCTGTTCTTCTAAGTAGGAGGAATAACCCCTTAGAGCTGTTTGAGGACGTCTCTGGGGAATAGAGAGGCAAGGAGTCACTACAAATAGGTGGCTATATAAACTTTGTGCCACATCCAGCAGTAGGTGGATTGATTGCCAGTTTACAAAGAAGGGCTAGAAGAGAGAGAGAGGATATTTGGCTCGTGTGGGAGCAGGAAAAGTCTACAATATTTGCCTCAAGCACTTTTATCTGTTTAACTACAAAAATTAACGGAAACAAATGATCAGAAGACAATAAATAGATCTGTAGTTATCTTCACCAAGGAATGCTGATACTCTGTTTACATATCTAATGTTTGTTTTGAGACTCCACGCTCTCTGCAGGATGCTTCAGTGCATATGGTGTTGTCGCTGTATTTTTTTTTCCTTTTTAATTTCTTGATACAGGGTATGAAAGTGTCCCTTGGTTTCCAAGCCTCTCTTTGCTGGGGAAAGAGGGATGCTCTTCAAGCAAAGCAGCCCTGTTGTAGCCTGGACACAGATATGTGAGCTCCTGGATCCTGCAGCAAGAAGGAGGATGTGAAGCTCAGGGTCCCCAGAAAGACACCTATTTCCACTGTGTTAGCAAATGTATAACATCCAAGCCATACTAGCTGGTAAAAACTGCTATCCTCAAATGTTGTGCCCATGTTATCAAACAAAACAGGACAAGTCTTGTTGACAAGTACTGTCACTGTGTCTACATCTGTATTTCAAGCACTATCAAATCACAGAATCATTAATGTTGGAAGGACCACTAAGATCATCGATCCAACCATCAACTCATCCCCACCATGCCCATTAACCACGTCCCTCAGTGCCACATCTATCCTTTCCTTAAACACCTCCAGGGATGGTGATTCCACCACCTCTGTGGGCAGCCCATTCCAATATTTGACTGTTCTTTGCAGAAGAAATACAACTTGAACCCTCCCTGGTACAACTTAAGGCTACTATCTCTTGTCCTATCATTGGTTATCTGGGAGAAGAGGCCCACACCTCACTACAGCTTCCTTTCAGGTAGTTGTAGAAAGTAATAAGATCTCTCAGTATAGAATGAACTGTTTGCAGGAGCAAGGAAAACCACAATTTATTAAGAAAAAAAAAAAAACAGCAGCAGCAAAAGAAGGTAAATCCCACCTCCACTCTCAGGTCATGCCTGGTCCCATATCACAGATTAGCAGCCCCCAGTGCATGCACACATATGGTTGTGAGGCCGTGCCATGAATTAGATCAGCAAATAGGCCAGCTTTACACACAGACCAAATCAAAACAACCAAAAAAATAATAATTGTTTTCTTTATTTCAACTGCCATCCCTTTGGAAGCACAAATGCAAGACTTGGAGGGGATATCACAAATCCTTACCTAAACTAAAGATAAGGTTCCCATACATCCACAGCCTGAAAAGATGATGTTCTCTCAAATAGGGATCATGTCTGCTTCCTTGAGGGGCACGTGCAGCTGGATGTGTGAATGAGAATCACAGAAGCTGTTTTTCTCTTTGCAAGCACATGTTTAAGATGGACTGTGCAGACATTAGGTGTATTTCCCAAAGGTGTGAGCTCAACCTTGAAAAAGTGCTGAGTAAAGGAGTAAGTAATTAGTGATGGATAGCATGTTCGCCAAGTCCATTAGTTGGAAAGAAAAGCAAATCTGCAGCATGCTCAGCTGGAAAGAAAAGCAAACCTACAACATGCTTTGCATTCCTTCCCTGCATTTCCTCGCCTCATGACAGCATCCTTACAACCCCCCGCCTGTAAGGCAGCTCCCCCCAGCACAGTGCAGCTTCACATCCCACCAGGGATTGGCATTTCCAATCAATTAGATATGTCACCGGTGAATTTCTCTGCTAATTACTGGAGTTTATTATGTCTAAAGCCAGGTTAAATGCAGAATTCCCGAGGTCACATGAGGTCACCCAGACAGTCAGTTCCACATTTTCCATAGCAAAAGAGCCCCCCATAATCAGTCACTGCCAAGTGGTTTGTAATGACCAACCTGCCAGTTAATGGCCTGAGGCGAAAGTCTTTGGAGTAGATTATGCTCTTAAAGAGAGAAAAAAAGAAAAATTTTGAACAGCAAAGAACATGGCCACCTTGAAGAGGACAGAACAGATGTGTGAAGCCCATGTTGGTGTGTTGGGGCAGAAGGAGATGGTTTGCTTTACACATAGGCAGCTCATAGACGGCAAGAAGAGTCTTCCATTGCACCGATCCACTCTCCAAATGTCCTTGGGTCTCAAGGGTGTCATGTGAAGCCACAATGAAAACTAAGGTAGTCATGGGTAAGAATCAATGGGGTTGCAAACCAGGGAGAACCCGGTAGGGCTGTTTGTGAAAAACAGATCACAAAGCTCCCTTCAGAAAGCAAAGAAAAACATCTTCCCATCTGTTCTGGAGATGAGAGAGTTTTCAAATCTCTCCAGGCTCATGCCTACACTGTATCCTGTTGGTGAAAGATGTCCTGTCCCTTACCAGCATTTTGTTCTGAGCCAGTTGTAGCAGAGCATGAAACAGCTCAGCCCAACTAAAGCACATAGAAAGGCTCAAAGTGCACTGTGTCTGCAGAAGCAGCTGCCTGAAGACTCTTGCCTAAATGTCAACTGTTTTCAGAAACAATTGCAGGGAGTGCAAAAATAGCAATCAGGGTGTTATGTACATCTTCTCTATCCAAAGACTGGCAGATGAGTTTATTTCATGAAGAAACCAAAAGAGGATCACTCTAATTGCTGGATCCACAAGCACTACCTAAAACATAAAAAAGCTACGCAGGCTTCCCTTCCCAGGCTTAAAGGCTTCAGGATGGTACAGAGGCAAGACAGATTCCTTGGATCTTTCTACTGTCAAAAAGGTGCCACAAAGCCATGGCAATCCACACTGTCAAATTCTCCATGGATTTTTGCAGGGGTTTAGCTATCCAAATTGTAATCTTTCAAATTGAGATTTCTTCCCTATACGGTCTGGTCAAAGCTAACACACTTCCTAGGGGTGAAAGAAAGCTGAACCCTACAGGCTAAGATCACACTGACATTTGGTCTCAAGAGCGTTCCCTGATTTATTGCATTTATTAGAAGAGAAAAAAAAAGGGTACCTCGTCCTGATAGAGGTTGAGTTGGTGCAAATGTCTGCCTACATCCCTTGTGCTAATACTATGTGAATTCAGGCACAGAAAGAGTATTTATGTGAATCATTCTGGAGATAATACTCCTAAACTCATTCTTGCTTTGATGCTTAGAGGACACAAAAGTTAAGTTTGCTTTCTGGGACAGGAGCTATCAATAAATGAACTTCAAAAGTGCATTAGAGGTTCCTTCCACAGAAAGCTTCCTGTATCATAGAATCACAAAGGTTGAAAAAGACCTCTAAGACCATCTAGACCAACTGTCAACCTGTCACCACCAAGCCTACTAAACCATGTTACACAGTACCACACATTACATCACTGGAACAGAGAGCTTGTAAGAACACCACCATCTTTAATACACAAGAAATACAGCATGCTTTACAAGCTCATAGATGCATCAGATAGGCATGTATGGATCCAAGCTCTCAGAGAGGTTTAAGAGTAGTTTTGTACATTGGAGTTCAGGACTAGAGGAAAAGACGAATCCCTTCATCAAGTGTATTAAAGGAAAGGAGTCAGAATGGCATGAATACTGTTGGGATAGAAATGAGCTAGCAAGACTAACTGTTTAAGGACCACTATTCCAAGAAGTTCCAACTTCAATCTATTCAACAGGACGTGGGGCACTTGGCAGAGAAATTATCCTGTCCCCATACAACACCCACTGAATGGGCAGACAGTCACACAACCCTTGGTATTGATTTTACTGCCTCAACAAAACTTCTCAACCCCAGGATTGCCATGTTGCCACTGTGGGGAAATACTGCTGGTAGGTGGATGGTTGAACCAGATGATCTTGGATGTCTTTTTCAACCTTGATGATTCTCAGATTCTATGTTTATCATATCAACATAGCCTCAGGTGTGTACCCAAGAGGGATAGCTAGGGAACATCATTACAGCAATGGGTGACTTCCTGGCCTGTGCTGTCCATCTACACAAATGTGCTCCCATGGCACAGAAGACCAAGCCTATGCTACAGACAAAAATACAGATGCATTCTGTCACTGTTCACTGCAGGGAAGTTGAACTAGGTAACCCATAAGGGCCCCTTCCAAGTCAAACAATTTTAAGATTCTAAGATTCTGTGCATCAGAGTCAATGATCAGTTCAGTTCACTGCCTCAGAATACCTTCATAAAGGAAAAACACAAAGCCCCAGAATCCCACAATCCACAAACAAACAAAAAAAATCCCCACAAAATAAAACAAAACCAAATTAGTATTCAAGAATTCCTATTACCTCCTCATCTTGTTAGGAGATACTACAAGAAATTTTTTTCAGAGTAGTTGAGTATATTATTATCCAAACACCAACAGTAAAACACAGCATGACATCAAAGTTCCTTTCTAATAGAAATGAACATAAAAGCCAGCTTGCCATTCAAGGGCAGGTTCTGACGTGGTTTTATTTTCCTCATCCTACAACACCCATCTATGCTGATAATGGCTATATCATATAGCATAAAATGATGAGAGATATTTAGCAGGGAAATAAAGCAAGAAAGGCACAAAGTAAAATGGGCAAAAGGGAAAGAAAAACTGTGGGACAGTTAAAAAATGATGCTGACCAAAAGAAAAAACAAAATCTGGCTATTAATCCCCACTAGCAAGGAGCACTCTTAGCAGCTCAGGAGCATTTCACACAAAATAGTACTAGAAAACGATAGCTCTGTACAGTCGTGGTATAAGGAAATGCCTTGAGAAAAATAAATACTTTCTTTGAAGAAAAATATAGGAGCCTGCAATGGAAGCAACTTTTGAAACATATTTAAAATGCAACGATTAAGAGAAGAGTCCCTGACAGCCACAGGGGACCAAACCAGGAAAGCACTCAAGCATGTGTTAGATTGAAAAGATTAAGCCCAAGAGGTATAGAAGTGCCTGCACTGAAGGTTTCCTGAGCCAGGGTCACTGCCTTGCCCAAATCCTCCCTCCCTGGGAGCACTGGTGCCCAGCAGAATACCAAAGCAGAGGGTGATTAAACACTGGTGCTTTCAAGTGACCTGCAAATGTAAGGTCTGAGCGAGGCAGCTCAGAGGAGAAGACCTGGCTGTCACTGAGATTGGAGGAGACAGATGTTTAATGGAGTCCAGGATTACAGGTCTGGCACGCTTCACATGTAATCATCAGCTTCTTAGGTTTCCTCTTTCTTCTCCCCTTCTGAGTCTGTTACAGGGTCACGGGCTGGGGGAGGAGGGAATGAAGATTTTCAGATTTCTACCTAAATTCCTTGAGCTGCCCTTAATACTCTGACCTATTCCAAGCTGAAACCACAACCAGGGCACCAAGAAATGGGAGTGGATATATATATATATTTAATAATAGGAGTATTGCATTGAACTCCACGGATCTGCACTGTTTTCCCCAAGCAGAGCTCAGCAGGCTGTGTTTGACTCACAGGGGCCACACCACAGAGGAAAAACACCATGATCAATAGGGCCAGCTGACCCATGCACAGCGTGCCAAGCTGCCCTGAGCCCCAGGGGAGACATCAGCACAACTTCCCACCCATCATCCACGTGTAAGGATCGATAGTCCCTGCTACTTCTCTCCCAGGGAGCAACTCCACAAATGTTTTTTGTACTTACAGGCATTGCTCACTTTTTCCTCCAGCCTTCCTAGTATTTTGCTATTTTTTGTGTAAAGGAGAGAGCTACTGTTTGTGAAATCTGAGCCCTGAATGGGAGCCTGTGAATACAGCAGGACCAGGGTTCCCACTTAAAAGCGCAAGGGAGAGGAGGAGGAAGGCATGGTTGCTGTTTCGACCCACCTCATTCCTCACATCACCGTCCCAGACAACCCCAATTGTGTCCACCACAGAGATATGACACAATCACAGAATGAGAGAATGACTTAGGTTGGAAGGGTCCTTAAAGATCATCAAGCTTCAACTCCCCTGACATGAGCTGGTTGCCCCCCACATCAGGCTGCCCAGGGCCCCATCCAGCCTGGCCTTGAAACCCTCCAAGGATAGGGCATCCACAACTTCTCTGGACAACCTGTAAAGAGTTCCAAAGATTAAACATTCCATCTCCTACAGGAACACTGTGCCTTCAAACATCCCCAAGCATCCTCCAGCTCCTACACTGCCTCCTTGATCAACTCATGGAGGAAGCAGCTTGGCACAGAGAGGACTTTGGCAAGCTGAGAGAAGAGTGCTGACATTAGATATTGCTGTTCAATTTCAAGCCAAATGCGATTCCACAGATGGTGATGTGAAAGTCATAGTTCTCCCCACAAGTGGAAGGCACATAGATGTGAGAATAACTATGTAGTTTAGGCACCACCATTGGAACAGGCTGCCCAAGGAGGTGGTGGAGTCAACAGCCCTGGAGGGCTTCAAGAAAGAAGTCATCTCTGGGATGGGGTGGGTCAGAAGGAGACAGGGTTCTGGTATGAATAAGTAAGTCCAAGAATGAAGACAAGGGGTATCAGTCTACACTGTGTTACATTCTTCTCTTTGGTGAAAGGTTGCCAAACTCTTCCACAGGGCAGAAATCAAAAGAGCTATAACTTCAAGTGATCTGCAGGATGACTACAAAGATTCTCCCAGTGAGCATTTCCCCCTCCAACACTTCCAGCAGAGCTCAGACTACAGACCTGACACAGGTGTGAGGGGAGATGACTCTCCTTCAGAATCCAAGGGCCAGATTCTGCCCTGTACTCTTTCCCTGGGAGGACCTACCTGCAGCTCTTCACATAGGTCTGGGGTTCCCAGAACAAGAAAGATATGGAGCTGTTACAGTGGGCCCAGAAGAGACCACAGAGATGCTCAGAGGGCTGGAGCACCTCTCCTGTGAAGAAAGGCTAAGGCATTTGAAGCATTGTTGCCTTCCAATACTTAAAGGGGGCTTATAAGCAGGGACTTTTTACATGCTTTGATCTTGAAACTATCTACTCTACCTTAAGGACACATGGATCCACAGTGACTTGTCCACAGTGATACAAGGTGGGACATGAGTCCAGATCTCTCAAGTCCTGGACTGTTTCTCAACTGCAAAGCTCTTCTCCCTGGAATAGTACCTGTTTCATGGCAAAGTGAGGTATTGAACACATCATCAGCACTTACAAAAGTATTTCCAAGGCATAAAAAGAGCTTATTTCAAGTGTGAAAACCCAAGGCTGAAGGACAATGGGAGATAAAGTTCCAGATGCTCACATTTCTCATGGTATGAAGATGTACCCTGGTGGAATTTCTTCTTTTGTCCCAGATGAGTCCTCTGTAGCATCTCCAAGACCTTGAATTGGTTCCTCATTGACTCACCCTAGTCTTCTGTTATTTATGTTCCCACTGCAGCACACAACCACCCCTGCACATGATTAAGATACCAAGACTGTCCCTCCTCCCTTAATGATGTCAAAGCTTTGTCCTAGGATATCCATGTGCGAACAGCAAATGAGTTAAAATCAAGCTAAACTATGACTTTTCCTTGCCATAATACGCATTATGCTGATAAAGTATTATTTCAAGAGAGTCAGCAGCACAATGTACTGCAGTTTTGCCAGTGGGCCAAATCGCTTTTATCATTCTTGGCTGGGAAATACAGGCACTCAGTGTCTTTTCCATCCTTAGCTGAGCATCAATGCAGGGTTTTCCATCCATGCAGTCATTTCTCAGAGGGCATCTCAACTTCGTTAGCAGGCCCTTAATTAGGTGAAAGCAAATGCAAGGGAGAGCTGAGTTCAGCCTCTGATACTGCTGAGGGTGATAAGTGGTATTTTAAGGGCAGGAAAGGACAGTCGGAAAGAACAAAAGTTGCCTTGGCCACCAACTGGGATTACACTCTGTGCTTATTAGAGGTTGACTAAACTCTAGGAACTTTTCTTCCTCATGTTTTTTTCAGGACTGCCCAAAAGTGGCTGAGCAATGAAACAGGAAGTTAGGAGACCTTTCTTACAAAGAACCAAACACAACACAACTTCACAAAGAAAAATTATATTTCAGCACTTTACCCAGGCTCTTAGAAGCTCTGATAACCCTGGTCTTATTGAGCATGCCAGCCTCAGAGCATCAAATTACTACAGAAAAGAGACTATCATAAGAGTCATAGAATCACCTGGGTTGAAAAGGACCACAATGATCATCTAGTTCCAACCCACCTGCTAGGGGCAGGGTCGCCAACCACCAGACCAGGCTTCCCAGAGCCACATCCAGCCTGGCCTTGAATGCCTCCAGGAATGGGGCATCCACAACCTTCTTGGGCAACCTTTTCCAGTGTGTCACCACCCTCTGGGTGAAAAAATTCCTCCTAATATGTAACCTAAACCTCCCCTGTGTCAGTTTAAGACCACTCCCCCCTCCTATGACTATGCTGTCATATCCTTCCCTCCCAGCTTTTACAACTTGAATAGTGAAGTCCTGCAGAAGACCTGAACATCTCCGAATTGTCCCTGGAGGTGTTCAAGACCAGACTGGATGGGGCCCTGAGCAACCTGGTCTAGTACCAGATCCAGAGGATGGTGGCCCTGCCTGTGGCAGGGGAGGTGGAACTCGATGATCCTTGGGGTCACTTCCCACCCAAGCCACTCTATGAATCAATGTGCACAGTGTGATCACCCTCCACACAACACACTCTAGCCCCTTCTACAAGATGGCAGACATTTTCCAAATAGCCTTCAAGTCAGCAGAGTGAAATGATAGACATCTGCAGCAGCTATGCCACTGTTTACAACAGCTTATGTGTGTCTCTTGGTTAGGCTGCGGTTGGACTTGATGATCTTTGAGGTCCTTTCCAACCTGAGTAATTCTATGATTCTCTGCTGCTTTTAAATCCCAGGTCAAAAAGTCACACTTATTGGACAATCTCAGCTTTCTCTTTTCAAGCATAATCATTTCAGTCTCTTCTGGTCTTGGACCAATGATGAAAAACATTGTCTGCACTCAACCTGGTGGCTCACAAACAAACAAATGTAAATTTACAGGAAAAACACTTGAGTTATTTTTAAAACTTGTGATCTTGAGCCAGTGTTTATGGGGACAGGCTCAGGCTGACAATCCCCAGGAAACAGCCACTCCAAACCGAGGGCTTAACGCTAATTGAAATCTTGCGCAAAGACCACATTTGAAGAAATTATGTTGTAATTAAGTAAAGTTATTAGTGATTGTTTTAACTAATTGATACGATAACACAATCGGCAGACAAGATTTTAATCGGTGGTCATGAAATCAGAAGTAAACTAACCAGTCACTACCTCCTCCTTTGCAGCTCATTTGCACACAGTAATTCTGTTGCAGATAGTGACTCAGCGTAGAAAAGGAGAATAAATCTCAGGAGACAAATAGGTAAAAGCCTCCCCCATTTTAATGAGAAACAGGCACAGAAAGGCCAAAAAGATCCTGTCAACATGATTTGTAATACCATTACTTAATTTTTACCAAATGCTTTTTCTGCCATGCTTTAGCTGAAGCACATATTTATTTGATATTGCATTGGCAAAGTTTAAAAGAGCCCCCAAAATACCTATCTGCTTTTGCTACACATGACCTGACCAATCTCACCTTTGACTGTTCGGGAATGATAGCACTGCACTGATGTGGGTTATTCTCAGACCATGGGTGCCTTTCTGCTAGTTTATAGGAAAAAAGCCCAACTTTCTGCTGAAGTGTGACTGAGTCACCTGCACAAAGCCAGCCTGCCTGCACAGACAGGGACAGAAAACCTCTTTCCTTGAGTAAAACATGGGGTTACTCAAACTATTCACAGAACAGCATCCTCCTTAACCATTAGTAAACCAGGAATGGGAGACAGCTCAAAGCCTTGGAATTTTAATAATACAAGGTTGGGGCATCTTGCTGTTTGCCTTTCTTTTCCCCCCATCCTTTCAGTTCCTTTTCTCTAGCTCTTCCCTTTGATCCCCTTATATCAAAGGGTAGAGCTAAGATTCTCATATCTTGGAGTTGCTTCCAGGTGTTGCATCAGTTTTGCAAAACACTTCCAGCACTGGGAGAGTCCCAGGAGTCTGAGATGTTGAAATGGAGTTATTTAGGGGGTTGATCAAGTGACCTTCCCGTAACTAGTCCAAAGCCACAAGAGGAAAATGAGCATCCTGCACCTCATGACATCCAGAGCTGGGTTGAGCATATCAACACTTCAGCATCAAGGAGACACGGCCATTCAGCTGTGTGGGTGCAGCTGGAATAGCAGAGGGCTAAGAAATGGAGCAACAGAAAAGCCTGCAAATAGGAAGACAGGGCTACAAAAAAGGGATAAGACTGGAGATACAAGCAGAAAAAGTAGAAAAGTGATGAAAGAGGTGCTTCAAACCCTGCATAGAAAGCCAGGGAATTTGTAGACTCAGGCTTCTTGTCTGAGAGGAGAAAGTTTTGGTGACCAGTCTTTCCCTTTCCATCATTTGACCACTCTCCCTGTAAAATATATATGGATAGAATAGCAGTGAAAAGTTGCTGCATCCTGCTCCTAAGAGCTCAGCATTCAGAAGAGCTGCAATAGAGGACCAAGGACCACAGGACTAAGCAGGGCTCCCTGTTCCCTTGGAGCCCAGGTTCATAGAATTATAGAATCATATAATGACTTAGGTTGGAAGGAATCTTAAAGATCATTGAGCTCCAACCCCCATGGCATGGGCTGGCTGCCTCCACCAGATCAGGCTGCCCAGGTCCCTATCCAACCTGGCCTTGAACATCTCCAGGGATGGAGTATCCCCAACCTCTTTGGGCAGCATGTGCCAAAACCTCATCACCCTCTGTGCAAGATATTTATTCCTAATATCTAACCTACATCTTCCATCTTTTACTTCAAAGCCATTCTCCCTTGTCCTATCACTATTAAACTGGTTGTTCCAGTCCAGATGAAAACCCCCATGTGTAACCCAAGAAACCCCAAGCACACTAAGTAAAGCACAGCCAGGCAGATGCTGCTTTTACACACACTTTGTGATATTTTTTGAAACACAAGTCAGGTTTACAGCAGCAGTGCTTTGAAGGCATTTCAGATTAAAGGATGCCATGCTGAGCTGGGTCCTAACACCTCACTGGCTTGGGGCATGGCAAGAGCAACGCGTGCTGGGCCTGTCAAAGCTTTAATAGAACTGAGACAAGCCGGAAAATTTAGTTTTATTACTGGAGCTTCCATTCCCATTGAGGATTGATGAGTAATGAAGTTGAGCTTGGCAAAACTGCTTTTAATGGAGTAGCTGAATACACAACAGAATTGCTCTTATCTCTGGGACACAGCCAGTGGTGAGCCCTGAGACTGAGGCTGAAGAAACCCCAGCCCATGTCTGCCTTCTAAAAGGTCAGGCCAAGCTGTCACCCTCCTGTCCCTCATCTCCACAGACCTCACAATGTAAAGGGATTGCTGTGGGCACTGAAAAACTTTGATAACTCTGAAATCAGGGGACTAGATTTTGGTGTATCATCATGTTTAAAAGCTTTCACCATGTGGAGAGCCTCACTTTACTTGAATAAAAGGAAGGACTTTCTGACTAAAATGATGGGAAATAGATTGTCTACTGTCACAAGTTTCATAGAAGTTCATTAGCATCACTTGCCTCCAGCTTCCCACCCCATATCCCAGCAGATGACTGGGACTGTTTTCACTATGGCACTGGAGAAGACATCCTATACTTTCTAACGTGACAAAAAAAGAAGTCCCAGCTCTGTCACCATATCCTTTCTCCTGTGTTAACATCATCTCACAGCCTCTTCAATGAAGATGAATGTATAGAGTTGCTCCACTCCCCAAACCATATTTGAGTTATTCATAGCTCAGAGGAAAGGGACAGAAACAAAGGAGACCTCACAGACACAGAAAACATGTTTCAAGCACACAAAATGGCACTCTTGGAAACTATAACCCCCACAAACTATGCAGAGAAGAAAAACAATCAGCCTGCAAATTCTGAGCTCCGTGACCAGAGCAACCCCACTAACGGCCTCCATTCAAAATCCACACATATCCCTGTCTTATTGCCCTGGGAAAACTTATCCTAGCTAAGGTAAAGGCTAATCACATCAGTGTTAGCCACAGTCTAGAAAACAGCCACCTGAAGAGGATATGAAGGTCTATAAAATCATAACAGGCAGAGAGGGGTTGATTATTCACTTTAATTTTTAAGAGGTTGGAATTAGTGGGTGGAAAACCTGCCATAATGGTGGATAAGTGCAGAAGATAATGTGGCCCATCTCCATCCTGGACACCGCTGATTGTTGACCACTGCAGCACAACACTGACAGAGGGTCAAAGGACAGAACACAATATCTAAAGGGGAACCTGGTGTTAGGGAAATTCTTGCAGTTTGTGAAGGAAATAGGAAGCATATCAAGTTTGTGTTTTGTATTTGGTGCCATTTACATGTTGCAAGGTCAGGAGAGTTGTATTTACTCAATGAACCCTAATGTATGGGTGAACATGCTACTCTTGGACTGGTGGCCTGCAGTAGAACTGGAGGTGCACAGTAGGGCACTTGCATTGCCCTGCCACATTCCCTCATTGCTCCCTTTTGTCTAGCCATCCTAAGACTGCTTACAAACGTGCACAAAACAACCAGTTACAATACTTGTCCTTGCATGTCCACAAGGCTAATTACAAGCAATCATTTTTTTTTTTTTTTCCATGCCAAACTAGTTCTTCCCAACCCAAGGAGCAGACTTCCCTAAGGTCAAGCACTGCCAAAATCAGTCCGACTTCCATGCTGAAGACCCAGATTTGATCTTCTACGAACTCTGGCTAGTGGTATTTGCAATAATAATAATAATAATAATAATAATAATAATACAAGAATGTCACTCTAAACCATGTTTTCACCACGGCAGGCCGTGCCTCCCACTCTCGATCACTGTGTCTCAGGGAAGCTCCAACTTCTCCAAATACTCCATTTGGAGCCAAAAGATTCAGCTTTGCACTTACTCACTCTATTCATATCTGTGGCAGATGTAGCCACAGTTTGAATGGGGGTGGAGAGAATGTGGTACACAGCAGATGCAACAGCAACTCCTTGTCATGTAGCCAGTAGGACGTGTAACTGCATAAGGCAATGCTGGAGGTGGTTCCTCCCCCTTAGGTCTGTGCCCCTGTCCTCTCAATAATCTTCATCAGTGTATAAATGCAATGGTTTCTAAGCACAAACAATGATTAGATATTTAACGGTGCACAAGTATCTTCTGCAGTAACTGTTCACTGAGAATTTCACGTTCAATTCTGCCATCCATGATCAAGCTTAAAGCTTTCAGAACACCAGACTGACAGGGTTTCTTACCTGCTTCTCAGACATGATATAGAGGTGCTCGTGATCCATTGAGAAGGCCATGTCCCGTAAGATGGGTCCAGTGTCCACCACCTGTACTATCTCATACTCCAGTGTGTTCTTGGTGGTGCCATCCACACGGATCTGCAGAGCAAAAACAAAGGTGGGGAGAGAACATGAGTCTTTTTCCTCCTTCCATTTAGACTGCAGAATAATCATTAGAAATTGAGTTTTTGTTCATGTCTTTCGGATAACAACCCCTCAACACCACAAAATAAACTTTTCCCTTGCCTCCTCACTTAAAGGAGGAAGCATTTTAACTGTTGGTGGTGGTTCCACCAACACAAAAGATCTGTAGAAGAACAATCCAGAGCTTACTGATTTTCACTAGCACTATCAGTGTATTACTGTTGTTGTATTACTATCAGCGTATTACTGTTGTTGCCTGGACAAATCGTGTCAAAAGTTATGACAAAGGACAGAACTTGTGGTGATGATGAGCAAAAGAGGGAAAAAAAAACCACACAAGAGCCTTCCAGACTGACTCACTCAAATGCTAGTCAGATACTATTATCATTCTCATTGCTAATATTCCATGGGGCAATATATTATTGCAGAATGTACAATACAACACAGGCTATTTCTCTTGTTGATTACCTATATCTGATATTGAAATCTATCCTGCACAATTGTGGCACCTTATGATTCCAGCTACAACTCATAAGAGGAAGTCACTTAGGGACATCAATAACTGGAATTATGAGAACACTGTCCCAGTTTATCTCTGACAGTAAGCCAGAACTACAAAAGAAAGTGCACAAAACTCAATAGGTTTCTCTCTTTACTGGTCTAAAGAGAATCTGTAGAGACTGGACTGGAAAACAGTTGGAGAAGGTCTCTAATCTTTCCCATTAATATAATCACAATTCAGGATAATCTAGCTATCCACATAGGCATTGGGTCTGTCTGGACATTCTAGACTCAGTATTTCAGCAAAACTCATGACCATACAATTCAGAGATGCATCTACATTGCTTCCCTCACTGTGTTTACTCTGAGTTCCCAAAATCTTGCATCCCACAGCAATCCAAACATTACAGTACCCCTCCCTACTTTCCAAAATTATAGCAGATCTGTTTCATGCTCCAAATGATGATCTCCATATCCTTCTGAGAACAGCAGATCTAGTGTTCCCAGACCCTGGTTTGTAATTGTGCAGATTGATAGCTGGGCAAAAAAACCAACACATCCAAAAGGAAACAACACGCCATGGAGAAGTGGCAGTATCAAGACCCATTCCCACTGTTCTCTGACACATAGGCCACGAGCTTGTTACTTCTGTATCAACCTTTTTTTTCTTTGCCAAGAAACTAAGCCCGAATCATCTTCTTTATTAGAAAGGAAAAGAGGGAATGACAAAGGTCTGGAAAGCCTGTATAAACAAAAGGCTGCAGTGGTCATAGAACCATATGAGTTGGAAGGGACCCTTAGAAGTCATCTAATCCAACTTCCCTGCACTGAACAGGAACACCTACAACCTGATCAGGTGCCCAGAGACCCATCCAACATGATCTTGAGTGTCTCTAGGGATGGGGCATCCACCACCTCTCTGGGCAACCTGTGCCAGTGCCTCACCACCCTTATTGCAAAAGACTCATTTCTTACATCGAGTCTAAATCACCCTCTCCAAAGGAGATCAGAGGATGTGTGGTTGATTTATCATCTTGATGGAACTGGTGTTGATAGAAACATACTCCTCAGTGTTAACACACAAAGAGGCTGGGGCCTTAAGCCCAACATCAAGCATCCATGCCTCCCAGTATCAATGAGCACCTGGTAGGAAGGGGCCCATTCACCTCAATAATGAACACCTTTGTCTCCGTGGTCTCGGCTTAAAAGTAGTCAATGATATGGTTCACTTGTGAGGTAAAGGAGTAAGAGGCCAATGAGCTCAGGATGAGCTCTTCCTCTTAGGATGATCAGAAGAAAGGAAGGACAAGCAAAAAGGATTGCAGGTGGAGAAACATGGGAACCTGAGGCACTGCCCCAGGCAGCTCAGATAACCCTGTAACAGGAGCCTTTCCAATTTCCTATAGGGACTTCTCTGCACCAAGTTCTCACTGTCAGAGGACAATGACTGAGCTTTGTATGCTGCTTCAGCTTTGCCCCCCTTCCCCATCCCCTGTGGCTGCTCCAAACAAACTTCACATTTTCCCTGCCTTGACCTTGATTTCTCAGCATCATCAGGGTCAGATCTGTAGGCCACCAGATATGTAAGCAGCCAATTATCACCCCAGGCTCAGCCACCGTCCCCAGCCTTTGCCAGCCCCATTAGAGGAGAAGGAGCTTGGAGATAGAAGAGGCAGGCAGAAGAAATAACCAGCTGGAGTTAACAAACAGTACAGACACGAGGCACAGTCCCCTGGGATCTCCCCTGTGGGCTTGGTGCAGGTAAAAGATTGCAGAGGTTTCACACCAGGAAAACAGCAATATTTGGAAGGGATTTAACAGCTATCGCTAACCTAATTGGCTGCAAAATCATTATGGTGCAGAAGGGGAGGGAGGGCTCATTGCACTGAACATGTGCAAGCACGCACACATGCACTCATGCCTACACAGCCTAACAGCTGTAAGCACAGAGATCTCTTCTTCTAGTCAGAGCTATTAAATAAGGAAAAAGAAAATTCAGAAAGTGGCCAAAAAGTCTGGCAGACATTCACTCACACCACAAAGACCATGCAAGTCCTGTGCCAGCAAAGAGATGATATTGCAGCTTGCGTCCAGAATTCTGGCCCCTAAATCAAGTCCTGTCTTATCCTGTCTTCAACTCTGGCCTTCATATGTTCAACCCCAGGCACTGAGCCTAAAGGATCCCCATCTTCGCAGAACAATCTTGCTGCTGAGCATCAAGCAATACAATAGCAACTTATCTTTTATTCCCTACTCCCAGGCAACCACTAAAACCAGAGCATTTGAGTTTGGAGCGGAAAAAAAAGCCAGAGAGTCTATAAAGGGGAAGTGAGAAGATTCTGATCTAAGCCTACAGGTGATCATCACTGATGTCAGGGACACAAATACAATACATCCATGCTGCTGAATGCAAGAGAAATCAAAGCACATATCAGCATTTAGCTCTGTTCTTGCTTTCCTTGGTTGACATCAGTCATAAGCATGGAGCTGGGGTACTGGAGCAGATGGAGTTTTCTTCTGACTGAAGTACGGATATTCTTATATTGAAGATGTTCTTAATAGGCTGTGAGATTAGAGCCTGAATGAGAGTCCAGGGGGATTTCTCCTTGAATCTGGATGTGAACCAGTAGCATCTCTGCAAGGTAGGAAGGTGGAGAGCAAGGCAATAATGGAAGGAGGGAATTCAGGACCGTATGCAAGTCTGAAAATGCTCAACCCGCCACTACCAGATGTGTGCACTCATCCACAAACATGCTCATCACCTTCACTGCTGGAATACCCATTCCCTGCACACCTGCCCTACTCAGCACTCTAAATCCTCATCCAACCCCACCACCATGCCTGCCACCACCCATAGGGCTGACACAAACCACCTTTTACCCAGCACCCTGATAACCCTCCATTGCCCCACAGCCAACACTCAAGCAGAGCTCCTGGGGAACAGCTCATTCAGACTGCACATTAATCCTGCTTCTCGGAAGGCTGCGCTTGCTGGGCTTCATTCTGCAAAGCTGGCTGCTATTAAAACATCAGCATGATGCTTCCCGAAGGTCAACTGCCAGGGGACCTATTCTGGCAGCTGTTTGTTTGTTTGTCTGAACATTATCTAGGTCTGGCTGTTTATTTACATCCATTGAAGTATCAGACAATAAATATCCTCTCCCAGTAGCAAACAGATGCTTGCACTCGAATGTTCTGGTTAGTGCTAGCTTCAAAATGATCTCCTTAATGAGCAAACAACACTATTAATCTTTAAAGACACAGGCTCTGGTCTTTCCTGAACTCCCACACTGGTCATGGCTAGACCCATAGGCATTCTGGCAAAGAGCCCATGGGTCTGGTAGATGAAAGAAGATAAAGGACACCTTCCATTATTCTACTGATGCCTTACAGTTTTATCTGGATCCCTACAGCTACTGTGAGCCCACAGGATAGAAACATTTGAGAACAGACTCCTGGGCAAACTGGTGGCAGATCGGCCTTCTCTCTTACAAGCAGTCACAGGTTCTAGGGGTTGGAATCATATGGTTATTGAAGGAAGGGACACAAAAAAGCCCCCTAAAGCATGGGGCACTGAGGAATGTGGTTTAGAGGGCATGGTGGGGATGGGCTGATTGTTGGACTACATGATCTTAGTGTTGTTTTTTTTTCCAACTAATGTTTTTATGAGTCTACAATCTCAAATGGACCAAAGAAAAGCAGTGAGGCTGGAGGATGAAGAAGGAAGAGGTGACAACAAGCAGTCAGCCTCACTGCTGGAAGACAAACTGTAGTCACGGCAAAAAGCCAATTTCTTCAATCTCCGCAGAGCAACAGAAACATCTCCCTTGCAGGCCAGAGCACTGATCCTGCCCCATGATCAGAGGATCTCACAGTTCTGGTAGTAGCTCTTCCTCTACTAAGCTGGATGAAGGGATGGTCACTTCTGGGAAGTGTTATTCTTCATACCAAGGAGCAAGCTGGGAAAGAAGTCTAAGCACATCAGCAGTAGAGCTGGGAAAGGCTCTCTTAGACTGTATATCTGTGTTTGGAAATAGCACAGTGTAAAATAGCTGATCTGTAGAGGGATGCCACTTCTGCTAAAACCCAGCATCCAAGCTGCTTGTGTTACAGGCATGGCATGATGTCACAGACTGAATCAGTGTTTGGAGCACATTAATATATCCCTGGAGGTGTTCAAGACAAGGCTGGGTGGGGCCCTGGACAACCTGATCAAGTAAGTGGCAACTCTGCCCATGCCAGGGCATTGGAAATAAATGATCTTTGAGGTTCCTCCCAACCCAAGCCATTCTATGATTCTCTGAATATCATGCAGTCTTGTTTAATCCAAGAAAAAAAAAATCAGTTTTGCTACATCTTGTAGTATTTTAATACCAGTATATTAAGCATGGGCAAACAGTTGTCTTCAAAATTGCCTTCAGAGTCTCTTCAAAAGCAGGCTCCATGAAAATGATTGCAGCACTCCTGCTAATGCATCTCTATTTTCTTGTCCCAGTACCTTGGTCTTGTTACAGGCAGCAAAAGATTGCATCACTTCTGCCGTGTCAGTTGTGCTCAGCTGTTTCCTACTCTTCTAAAACCATAAATTCCCATCGAGAGCATCAGCAGAGTCAAGAGTGAGACTCCCATATACTCCTCAAAAAAATCCAGCCAGGTCTTCTGAGATTGTGGCTGGGAGCTGGGACAGGGGCAGACAACAGCTGGATAGGAAGACAGCAGAAGCAGATTCTGGTTGGCTGATAGTCATTACAAATAATTAAATGACTAACTAAGGGGATGAGGAGCTTGGTGAACCATGGCTTACTCAGACAACACATCCCTCCCCATCACTCTGCTTTGTGCAGAATCAGCAGACCCCAGGCTGATGAAGTTAAAGGGAATTCATCATCTCCAGCCCCAGTGCTTCCAGACAGCACTCTGGCAGTTCCTGCTCAAGCAACAGCGACAGTTTGTTTTAGCCATGAAATTGCCCCAGATCCCAGAGGAGGTGATTAAGGAAGATTGCAAGAATGGATTACAAAGACAAAGCCCCACAGGACATAGAATCAGGCCCCACTGCCTCCACCTGGGTGCAAGGGAGCAAACACAGTGGCACTGGCTCTGAAAGAAAGAGAAATATTTTGTGTAGGGAAAACCAGAGCTAAGCAGAAGACAATCTCTGTCCTCCCCATACTCTGAGGCATCTCTTCTTTGTCCTCCCTGCATCTCTTTCTCCAATGGCTTCTCACTGAAATCACCATCATTATTTCTTACTATTGGATTAAGGCTCAGCAAATCTCATTTCCAAGAGATCCAAGCAGCCCTGCAGCCCAGCACATCAATCCAGGCTGCTCTGAGCAGTGCCCAGCTACAGCCTTACGACTGCACAGGGGCCTCTAATACTTCATTATTTTTCCAATATCAGTTCCTCCCCATTTTATGAATCTAACGTTCCCCAGTGGACACAGAGTCTGCTGGCTGCAGTTTCTGGTGTGGCAAGGGGGCAAAGACACAGCAGAGTATGATCTAACATCAGGCTGTTACGGTAACGTACTTCTGCTTTTCCATTGATTTGGGTTACATGATGTAGCTGTACTGATCTCAGCAAAGACAGGGAATGAGCTGATGTACCCTGTTTCCTCCTATTTTCCTGTTTTGCCATGTGTTTTCCAATAGAATAATCCATTCTAATTTGCCTAAAGCCTATTAGCAGGAGATCAATTTCTAATAAAATATGACATCTTAGTAATCCTGTCTATCTACCAATAGAAGAGGCTTTTAGAAACACTAATTGAAAAAGAATGAGCTATCTCTTTCTTGTGCCTAATAGCCATCAGCCCTCTCTCTTCTCTTGTACAGCTTTGAGGTGCTGCTTGTGTTGTCCAAGTCATTCCATCCAAGTAGAGATCTGAGAGCACCTTCAGTCATATGGAGAGCAAGATCCTAACAAGCCAAGTGTTCAGTCACAGCACTCACGTGTTCAATGCTGTCCAGACCCAAACATGACTGGATGGCAGCCACTGTCACCACAGGCAATGCTAAGCAATTTGGAGAGGAGACAAACCTCAGAGTTTTGCTTCTAGGGAAGACTCACTAGAGGTCACTGCTAGATGTTTTGGGGGCACTGAGTTACAATGGATCAAGCATGCAGCAATGCAGGATACACTGGAATGACCCTTCTCCTTTGTGCCAGAGAATCCTGCAAGCCAGGAGACCAACTCACAGCAGACAGAAGTCCCCGGGTCCACAGCAAGTAACTACCATGCCATTCCACTCTACTTCCCCACTAACATTTATAGCAAGAAATACTCCCAGCTGTAATGGATTTATGATCTAGATTAGACAAATAAAAGACCAGAATTTTGTTCTTGGTTTAGACAACAACAGTAGGTTTATGATCACTGCTACTACCACTATAAAAATAATAATTACAGCCATAAGTGTGGCCAGCCAGGATATTCCTGGACTGCAGGGCTCACCTCAAACTGAAACAGCAATTGTTCAAGCTTTAGAGCTAGACATGGGGGAAAGGCAAAGAGGTGGTTGGGTCCTGTCTACCCCTCATCAGGGAGCGTATGTCAGGTGTGTGCAGCTTTCACATTCATGAGCCCATTGACAGATGACATCATTTTTGAAAGCATGGTTTACACATGATCCCCTGGCACTTCCTGATTGATAAATTAGACAGTTGTGAGCCACGTGCTAATCAATGCAAATCATTAGTTTGTAACAACACAAGGCAAGCTCGGCAGAGCTCATTTTTCAAGGTAATGGTCTGCCAAGTGATTGGTGTTCAGCAACAAGCCTGGCCAGGCAATCTATTAGCTGGCTGCTGGCTCTCACCTATGGCATGGGGCTGAGGCCTCTGCTCTCCAGTTTCCATACTGAGGACTTGGCTGCGATGCTTCATGAGAGAGCCAGAGCCCTGAATCTATTATTTCTTCTCCTTCCTTTGCAGAAGGCATCACAACTTCTGGCCCTTGCTCCACTATCAGTGGCCACCTCAGCCCCACTCAGTCTGGAGTACACGTGCTCTTGCTGATAGATATTTCAGGAACACTTACTCTTCACTTACCCCAACCCTGCAACCTAAAATAAAAGCCATTTGAGACTGAAAAGAAATTATGCTTTGCCCTCTCTCCATGGAAAACAAAGCAGGGAACAGAAGACACTGACCTGCAGAGGTGTTCTAGAAAGTGTCATGCTGACCATAGTGGCATCTCTGAGATCTGATGCCTACATCAGGAATGTCTGACCAAAACCAAGAGGCCATTTAAACATTGTAGTTACATATTTTTATATGCAAAACTTTATCTTGAGACTCTTGCAAGTGCTGTCCATCTGACTGAGAAAAGGACACTGTAGTGGGAAAAGACTTGCCACCACTGATAAGAGCAAAAGGAAGGGAGGAACATGGGACAATTCTGCTTGTTTCTCACAGGTGTCTCCAAGGATCCCACATATCCTTTGTGTCTGGGTTATAAGCACTGCAAAATTTCAGTCACTCTAGGAAGAAAACTCTTCATCCATTGGTTACTTAACCAGCCATTTTTCCTGCCACACTCTATACAGCACACCAGATTCTCTATTTGACATTACCAGAAGCCAAGCTCTGTACTCATAGTGAGGGTCCTGTTCCTGAACGTTGGTATTTATGATCCCAGTGGATCATCTCAAGGACCATCCTGTTTTCACACTGTTCATGGATGCTATGATGGCGCTTCTGGATCATGCATTTGTCTCTCCACAACACATCTATGGCTACTTTACAGCTACAAAGTCATCTCCTCCAAATAACAGCATCCCATTGAACATTCTGAAAGAAAATAGGCTGAAAATATAGCAGCTACAAAGATCTTGCATGTCCTGGAGTTATTCCAATTTTCCAGCATGCCAGGAGTTAAGATATACATAAAGCCAATGGTCATGGCATGAACAGTACAGAACCTCAGCTACTCCAGTTTGTCTTACACTGGTAGAATTTCATTATCAGCAACATTTTGGAGAAGAGATGGCTAGCTTTTAAACATTTATTCTGATACTTCCACCAGTCATAGAATCATAGGATCACAGAATGGCTTGGATTGGAAAGGAATGTCACCTATTTCCAACCTCTCTGTTATGGGCAGGGCTGCCTACTGTGTATTCCCAGTTCTTCATGCAGAAAACGTGAATAGATGCTTTCAGTTAGAGTGGTTTTTGATTGACATTAAGGGAGAAAAACACACAAAAAAAGGAGTATGAAAATGAAACTTCAACATACAAGGACATTCCTTGGGTGGCAACTCACGTGGCACACAACCCAATTTACCTGATGACCTCTGGTCAGCTCTTAAGCAGAAGTGAAACTATAGATCAAAGCAGTTCACACAAGTAGCACTATCAGACAGACCCAAAGCCCTGTATAATTTTGGGTCAGAAATATATAAAAATGAAGCTCATCTGTGAATAGGACTGGCCAGAAACAAAGATATTCATGCAGTATTGGCCTGGAGCACAAATCCTTACATGGGATTGCTCAGAAGCTGTGATAGATAATCCTATGAGATGGTCTGAGGACAGATGAATGGCGACATGGGCAGGATCTGGAATACAAGACCTTTGTAAGTGTCTGTTCTTGGGGCTGAGAGACCAGATTCCTCCCAGAGATGAGCTCATCTCACCATGCCCGGAACGCAGTGACCCAGCGGGGGGAGGGGGGCACAGAGCAGCACCACAATGGGCCTTTTGACTGCAGCCAGACGGGGTGAGCTTTGAGACACCCACAGATCTTCATGACAGTGGGTCACTTGAGAGGACGCCAGCTGCCCTTTGGCAATGGCAGGCATAAAAAGACCCAGGCACCCTCATGGACACATGGGCAGGAGGGCACACAGCAGCTCACAGAGAGGCACAGCAAAGCATGCACCAACCCAGCAGCATGCCACACACTGGAAATGCTCAAACAGGTTGCAAGACAGAGGTACCCAGTGACACATGCACATGGTGATGTGCATCTGCCCAGTGAAGGATGCCCCCAACAATGTGCCATGAGGTCTGGGTCGTGACTGAGGGGTTACGAGATGAGGTGAAGATGAACACAAGTGTGCTAAGCACACTGTCACACACCAGCAGATTCTGGGATGGGAGCACGTGTGAACAGCACAGAAATCTGCCACGGGCACCCACTCCCTGTAGCAGACAACATAAGGATCTGATCTGAATATGGCCGTTAACACATGGTGGGTGGCATGGTGCCCTCTGTGGCTCCGTGCATCAACCATAACTTGTCAAACTCCATCCCAGAGATGTGCAGAAGCATTTGCAATTTCTCTTTAATAGAGGCAGACCTAAGCACCTGCAGACCTAAGCACCTGCTTCACTGAGGATTTGGGCATTTACACCACTTAGTCTCAACAATTCAAATCCAAAATCATATCTCAGACTATATCTCTGGTCAAGTAAGGTTCTCTGGTCTTGCAACGCTATTTGTTTCAGACACTAGTTCTGAATGGCTGCAGAGAGGGCAGAGAAATAGAAAGATGGGCTATAAGTGCATAAATAAAACCTGAGAAACCCAGGGTATGGGGCTCTTTGCTCATTCTTTTGTGACATAGAGGACTCGCATGGATGGATGGAATGATGGCTTGGGAACAGTTCCTGTCAGCAGTGTGGAGAGGTGTTATCTCTGAAATATAGGGAAAAAGGGAACCTGAAAGAGAAACCTCACAAGGAAATCAGCTAGTCCAGCCTTTCTGCCCAGTCCTTTTTGTCAGTTAACATCCCTGGGGCTAAGGTCAAGATAATGAGATCCCACGTATCTCTGGGACCCAAACCCATTGACAGGGTTGTGCTCTGCAAAGGTTATTGTAATTCAATTGCTGGTTGTTTCAGCTCCTGGGCTTCTCAATGCCGAGGTGACCTATTAAGAACTTAATAACAGATAAAAAACATCCCTTGAAGCTTTTCTAACCTTCATAATCTATGTTTATCCACAGAAAGAAAAAAATAGAGAGAAAGAGTGAAAGCTTATCTTCCAATATTGCCTCAGATTAAAGGGAAAGCCCATCTGGGGACAAAGGTCCATTCTTGCCCTTTCTCCCCTTCCATACAAACTGCCAGGAAAGTGACCCAGCCCTGCAGCAGTGGGCTAGGCCTATTCCCTTCATTTCCCATAGACCACTCCTCCACTGAAGGCTGCCAACTCACCTGCACTCCGTCATCTCTTGTCTGATGTCTGACCATGGGACACACCTCTCCTCATGCACATAACACATTTCCCACCATCCAGACATGAATGAGTAGCATTAGTCCCAAATCCAATCCCCAGCTAGTCCCTACTCTCCTCTCAGCTTATCTCCAGCAAGAGGAAAAACTCCCTGAGCAGCTATCTCAGCTCAGCTGTATCTCACTGAGTCTTTCTTCCCAAGGCTATCTCTCATCATCCAGTCCTTCATTGGTGACCCAAAACTGTTTTGTACAATTTTTGTCTTCCAAAGACCACTAATTTTTGCTCCTCTCCTACAGGAGCCACACATCACTCTCCTGAACTAAACTTCAGTCTCCAGCAACAAACTCTAAGATGTTCCTAGTCACTGATGAATGGAAAGACAGATATCCCTTCAAAATCCTACAGAAAAGACTACACCAAACAAAGCCATGCTTAGTTCTTCCTTCTTCACATCCTCAGTGTTTCCCAGAAGAAGCACGACCAGTCATTGCTTGCAGTATCTTCCAAATAGCCCTAAGCACTTATTTGATTCCAGGGTTAGAGGATAAGGGCAACATAGCAACTGTACCAATCAATATAATGGAAAAAAGTGTTTCACCAGAGGCATAATGACAGAGGGATTGGCACAATAGAAAGATGCTATAAAGAAAGGGAAGAAGATTGCTTACCCATATCAGAAGATTCCAGGTTCCAAGGGGAAAGCTTCACCAAAGAGGGATCTCCAAAAAGAGAACCTTTCCTAGGGTCAGTCAGCCCTTAAATGAGGTCTAAGAGAGGTGCAGTCAGGCTCCACCCCTTCCAGTTGCACAGGTGAATTACCTTCACCTGTGCTCCCAGGGCTGACCGGGTCCTTTCCCCAGGTGCCCAATCAGTGGTTCAGGCCATGGCTCAACAGTTCCCATACAGACAAGGTCTGGAAAATTCAGAATCTTAAACCTTATCTTAAATATTTATTGACCATATGACCATAGTGATGTCATCTACCCTGTCAGTGCTTTAGTTTCTACATGTTCCGCTGAGCCACCTATGTATTTGATGATTTTTTGGGGACAGTTTCTGTGGCTACAGGAAAAGTTAAGTGGAGGTTCTTGAAGAGTAGACCATAAAAGACACTGCCTAAGTGATGTGCACCACTGTACAGTCCTCAGCTCAGAGGGTCACACAGGGGAAAACAGGCGATCGTATGATCACACAGCCATGGCTCTCAGCACATTACCATTGACACCTCCAGAGACAGCTAGAGAGAGGCAAAAATTGATTGGTATTGGAAATCTTCAAGTGAAAAGTATTGTGTAAGTGAAGTAATTACTATCTCCGATAGCATGTGTCTCCAGACCCTTAATCGCAGGCGTTCCTTCTACATCAGTCACATTAGACAAATGTGTATGCAAAGCCTTTGACCGAATTATCTAAAACTAATACAGACAAATTTTAAAATGATGACCAAGTAGATACGCTTTTAACACAGTTAAATGGCAGCTCACATTACCATCAGTGCAAGGTCTCTGTGGACAAGGAGATACAAGGTGGTAACATAGCTTTTGAGGAATACAGGGAGTGGTTTTCTTCCAGCCAACCACACTCTGTGTTCTGTAGAGCATCAGCACAGGTCTATGGGGATAAAGCTGCCCACCCTATAGAGGAAACAAAGCTCTCCCTGAGCACTTAAAAGGATTAGGAGTTCTGCAGGGAACTGCCCTTAAGGGGCTGTACAGCACAGAGGGCAAGACACAAGGCACAATCAAGAGAGTATTAAGAGAGTCAGAGGGATTTAGCAGGCAATGCTGACATATTATTCCACTTGGATGGAGGCGAGGGACTCCTGGGAGAGAAGGAAGGCTTGCTGAGCCATTCAGGCTGGGAGGTGGCTTCTAAGACAGGAATCAGATGCTACACAGAGGTGTTGGTCAGGTTGAGCTGCCCCATCAAAGGACTCACAAGGCTTATCGTGAGACCAAAATCCTTATAAAGAACATCCCACGATAATTTACAGGAGTAACTACTATATCTCTGTTACAGTTGGTGCTTCAATAGCAGAATTTGGGAAAAAGCATAAGAGTGCTTCCCAGAAATGTTGGTCACACTGCTGGGTCTCTGGACTACAGGGAGCCCAAGTAGGATCTTTCACCACTATCTTGAACATATCAAGCAAGGCAGCAGCATGCAGAAAGCTCAGCCGCATGCTTGGTGATGGGAATGTGAGAGAAGAATACCTTGGCCATGATTCTCTCATATCTCCATAGCCCTCATCTACCTCCCATGGGCTTGGGAGAGTCGGCAAGAGTGTGTCACTATAATGGGAGATGAGGGATCGCTTTCCTCTGGGACCTCAAGGTAACCCTGGCAGTGTAACTCTACCCAAAGCAGTTTTGACATAAGGTCACAGCACAAGACAAGGCAAGGTCAGGAGTTCAGCATCAATACAGCAAGTGCCAGTCATGACACAAAAGACCCAGGGATCAGATATACCTGCCAAGTGCTGCCTGGGAGGGAGGGTATTGAGATGCATAATTACTCCTGCTTTCATCTGTGCTGCTCTGTTCACATGGCTCTCCTGGCTTTGTCCTTTCATCTGTACTGCTGGAAAAGCCTCCAAAGGCTGGCTCCTTCCTTCCCTCTTATCAATCCTTTCACTCTCTTCTCCAGCACAGTTCAGTAAGGTCTATGAGCATAACCCTCCTTCACTGAAGCAATGGCCCAGCTTCAGCAGTCACTCCTAAGAGCAACCAGTGATCGCTTCCAGCTTTGCATTGGAGTAACTCTATGAGGTTATTCTATGCAAGTGGCAGCAGAGACTATAGAGGAACCAGTGTAGACTGGGGACTGTGAAAATCAACACAGAATTGATTGGGTTGGAAGGGACCTTAAGGACCATCGAGTTCCAAAGGACATCGTTGCCACCTATCAGATCAAGCTGCCCAGGGCCCCATCCAACCTGGCCTTGAGCACCTCCAGAAATGGGGCATCCACAGCTTCTCTGGGCAGCTGTGCCAGCACCTCACAGGGACCTCAAAACCTCCCAAGAGGGTGCAACTATTTTCCTTTAAGCTATTTAGACAGAACTGCCAGGGTGTGTTAGTGCTGTTTTTTCATATTCTTAAGGGTATGGGGGGTTATTTAGTGAAACTCTAACTTGGGGATATATAATATGCAAAACCCAGCACATTTCAAGGCACACACACTGATCTCCATCCAAACAATGGCTTGAAACATCTCAAACATTGCAAAGTTGCATGGAAACAGCCTTCTTACTGTAATCACCACTTGCTCACCCTGTCCCAAAAACTGGTCTGCTTTTGAGGGGAAACCTTCCCTGTTTCCAAGGTTTTGTTGTGGTGAAATTGGATCCGTTTCATGAAACTGAAACGAAATGCGGGCATGTCATGTTTGGAGATCCTCATATACTCTTGGAGATATTTTGCAGAGCCCTTTTAAACAACTTTTTTTTTTTATAACTACTTTTTTAAATAGTCGCTTCACCAATCCTGCTCACACCAAATCAAAGCTTTTCTTTGCCTGCAGTATATACCTGCACAAAAAAAAAAAAAAAAAAAAAAAAAAAAAAAAGGGGGGGGGGGGGGGGCGAGAAAAGAGATTGGGGATGGGCTGTCTATTATTTTTGGTCCCTTGCAGCCCCAAATACTCCTTTCTGGCCGAAGGTTCTCAGTGTGTGCAGCAGATGGCGCAGCTGCAGTAGCTGTCCCACTGCCACCCGCTGTCCCCACATCAGCTTTGGGACCCTCTGAAAGGACCCCCCACCAAAGCCAGCGTCCCCCCCCTAACCGGTTGGCTCATCATGCCCTTTTTTGTTTCTTTTGTCTGGGTCCAGCACTGTGTGATTTTAGCACTCTTAAGGAAGTTTATACCGATGAAAGCAGGTCATGAGCTGTCCTGAAGAGGGGGGGGGACACATCCATAGGAGATGCAGGAGGCATAACTCTGTCACAAAGAGATGGATGTGCCATAAAATCCCACATGAGGGCCTCCTGAGGTACGGGTATCATTGATAGCCCTGAACTCAGCCTGAGCCCCCCAGTTCCTTGGGACATTTAAAACGGGGCGAGACAAAGGACAGGAGACAAAATGGGCCACAGGGAGCAATCCTACATCAGTGCAGGTGCCTCATTTCCATGCTGGAAGGCAAAAGCCACGTTCCCCAGTGCAAGATTTGCCTCTGTGAGCAATGCCGGTCTGGGTGATGGAGACCAGAGCCTGAGCAGCTGCCCCAGGAGCAGCCTTTGGGCTCTCCGCATTCATCGGAGCAGACTGACTCCTCTCATCATGGCCCTAATGGTTCCCACTAGACTACTATTTCTGTCCAGGAGTGACAGAGGAAGGCAGTGTGCAGCCTTTATTTTTGGGACTTGGGGCTATCTTTGAAGGCTTTGTGGTTTAAAGGGACACGCTCTCTCTCTTTGCGACAATCGACTGTTTCTTCTCCCATCTTCAAAGGATGAAGCTCAAACTTATTCCCCTGACAATTTTGTCCTGGGCCAACAACTCCTTCCCACCCCTTTGTGTTTCAGAGCAGAGCAGAGCAGAGCATGCATCTCCTTTTTTATTTTTGCTCCATTTTCGTTCGGCACTCTTGGAGGAGGAATAGATGGTTGTTTATAAATGGGAGGAACTCGTGTTTGTACACAGCTCTCTTGGCAGTCAGGAAAGAAAACGCAGAGGGGAAAATATTATTCTGAGAGGAAACATCTTGGCAGCGGTGGCAAACAAACTACAAGAGGAGGGACACCGAGGAGGAGGAGGAGGAAGAGTTACAGAAGTTATTTTGGGGGGGATTTGGCCATTTCTGTTTTCAATCACTTCTCCCCCATCCATCCCCTGAACTGGGAGCCCTTGAAAGCTGCTCGCCCTCAACCCATGGCCTTGGGAGCAGAGCAGGGACAGCCACAAGCAGGCTGCCGGCCAGCCAGCTGCCACCTTTGCCCCTGCAGTAGCACTAAAAAGCACAGCTGGGAACCATCTGGGGAATCTGTCTCCTTTTTATTATTATCATTATTAGTATTATTTATTTTTCCAGAAAACAGTCGCTTTTTTCTTTTTCCTGGAAGCACATTTTTTTTTCAAACCCAAATTTGACCAACCTTTCTGAGAAAAGTCACTGCATTTCTTCCCGACAGCCACAGGGTGTCAGCAGCTATATGGAATGGGTCCCCTATAGGACTCCTGACTCTCAGATGTCCCAGAGCAATGCCAGCCCTGATGGGACACAGCTTTGGGATAAGTGTCACCCTGATATGTCCCACTTTGCCCCAGACCTGCAACCTGCTTTCCAGGCTTTGCCCCAAACGCCGATAACACTGGAACGGGATTTGGGCACATAACTGTCAGCTCTTCCCCCCCAAAAAATCATAGAATCATGTGAGATGGAAGAGATCCTTAAAGGTCATCTAGTCCAACTCTCCTACCATGAGCAGGAACACCTACAGCTCGATCAACTGACCAGAGCCCCTTCCAGCCTGACCTCGATTGTCTCCAAGGATGAGGCAACAAAGAGAAATGATCCAAAATGATCCGGGTGACACATCCTGGCACATCAGGACTTTTAGGGGTAGCTTGCGTCTGAGAGAAGCTCCCAGAGGTGACAGTGAGGGGGTCTAAATTTCCAAATTCCTCTGTTTCTGAAGGTCAGAAGCCAACTTCTAGGAAATATTATCAAGCTGACTACTGTGGAATCATGGACAGCCCATTCAGACCCCGAACACCACATTAATAACCTCAGAGGAGCATCTGGACATTGAGTTCTGTGCCTGTTGCCAAATTCCCTTTGCTACTGCTCGTGCCTTTTGTGTCCCAAGTGCCCTGTCTGTACAATAGGAATGGCATAATCACCCTTCCTTGCAGCTGTAGTGACGTGGGAGAAGCCATTCAGATCTTATGCTTCTTACAACAGCCTGTTCTTGTCTATTCTTCATATCACAACAAAATGAGATGCCACTTCCAGTCCCAGACCAAAGCAGGATATTTTGGGATGCAAAGGCTGGATTGAGGCAAACTAAACCAACCTGACAACAAATGGATAGGGATTGAGCAGCTCTGTTCTGTCTGGCTCCAGAGATGTCTTCCTGTCACCAACTACCTGCATACCTTCCAGGCATGCATTCAGTGTGGAATTCATCTTGTTTAACATGGTCTTCCTGAAAATTAGACATCTCACCTACTGAGTCAGGCAAGTTTCCCCTCTAGTCAATGGAAAGAGACAGGTTTCACCACAGGGCTAATCGTGCCATCCTAAATAGGTGTCTCAGGCAGATGGAGTGAATTGCTTTCAGGAGATGCCAGTCTCTCTCCATTATCTATAAACGGCAACTCATTTCGATTCAGTGCTGATGGCTGACATTAGGTGAGACAAATTTCAGCCTGAGTGACTGTCTGGCATCTTTCACAGATGGGTCATTCACCCTTTCCTTGCTGTCCATGTGGAAAAAAATGTGTAGATGGTTTATTACAGAAATGCTTAATTCTGAGGGTAATGTTCGCTCAACACATCCTACAAAATGAGGTGGGCTGAAGAACTATACCTTGTTCAGTTTCCCTCTTGAGATACTATGCTGTCGCATACTTATGAACCAACTCACACAGAGCAAGAACTACAGACCTGGAGCTGTTGGTTGTTTTAGTTTAGCAGAAAACAGGCTACTGGGCATCTTGCAGGTCAGGTCTAACACAACTTGTCATTTGTGCAGAGCTGACAATAGGAAACAAAGGAAAAACTACAATGGCTTTGCAACCACCATTCCTTTTGCATGCATACATGTCTTGTCCTAGCTTGGAGGATCTCATGAACACACAATTGCCTGGCTGCATCACTCTGTTGAAACCCAGCAAGGAGGACAATTAATGGTATATCAAGTAAAAATTGAGTTAGTCAACTAGGAAGAGTAATTGCAGACAAACTAATGTGGAAGATATGCATTTAACTATAGAAGGCTGTTTCATATACTCTGTACTCTCTAAAAACACTTCCACCTTGCTTGTCTTGCCAGTACTGAGGCATCTTATTCGTATATGATAAAAGATGTGACCAGCTTTACCATGTTGGAATTGGTGATCCATGAAACCACATGGGATCATCTGTAGCTCGCTGGGTTCTGAATCATGATGTGGCTAGCTCTTAAGATAACTCTTTTTCAGGCTTCCATTATCCAGATTCCTGCAAATTATATTTGGAATTAAGATGCTACAAGCAACCATAAGCATTGCTTTAGGTCTTGAAAGCACATGAATCAGCCATAAGCAAACCTGGAAGAACCTACTTAAGTCCAAGCTCCTTGATGCCCTCCTGAACGCCAAGTGCTGTATTGAGTTTGGCTGGCAGGCAGCCTTGGCATCTGGTCTGTCACTCCTTCCATGAGTTTCTGCCTCATCTACTGGCAAGTGCCATTTCAGAGGAGCTCTATCTGGTCCTCTTTGGGATTCTCTCTCCCCACACTGGTTTTCCTTTGTCAGTGCTTCTCTGGGTAGTTTCTGTCATTCTTAATGCTCATCCCTAACCTGCTGCTCCTCACTCAGTCCTCATATTTGGATTTCTGCCATCTCCTCTGTCCAGCTGCGTGCACCCACAGGGGCTGATGGAGGCAAATCACACCCATTGTGTGGGTACCTCTACACATATACTCTCCTTGGCAAGGGAGGATTCCCCTCCTGGGATGGTTGGGAGTGAAGAAGAGAAATGGGTGAGGATCAGGACATGCCGAATGAGCCACATTTCCCTGCAGAATCACCCTACACAGCAGACTTAGAGGCTTTCAACCCCATTCAGGACATTGGAGGAGAGAAGAGGCTTGTGGACAGCAAATCAGATGAACTGATGGTCATGTTGTCACCATATATTCAATACAACCAGATGAGCTGATGGTCATACCATCACCACCTACTCAATACCAGTTTGGGTTTTCCAATGCAACACTTAGCAATGAGTAAAGAACACCCTTCTGAACCTGATCAGTGCTGGATTTCCCTCTCTCTCCACACACACACAGAAAAGCCCCACGTAAGGCATCCTCTGCCTCGAGCTGTCCCATCAAGTTCCTCCTGATGGAGATGATTTCAAGCTTCATTGGCAAAAGTGATGAGTACCAGGCAGCGGGTCGCCTCCCGACATCTGCCACACACATTTCCTATCCTCTACAAGGGGCTTTCAAAGCAACCCTCTGCTGGGATGTTTGTACAAACATGTGTATTTACTGTGTCAACACACATTAGAGAGCAAACACATTAAAAGGAAAAGGAAACAGACTACGAGCTGAGGCCTCTCCAAACCTCTCTCCACCGCAGCTTTTCCCTTGGACCACAGGTTGATGGAGAAAGCTCTCATTCACAAAACCTCACCCCTCCTCTCCACAGTTCGTGCTTGTCCTGACAACCACAAAGATCAAATCTCTGTGGTGGGCAGACAACTCTAAGGAGGACACATGGCTGAAGATAGAAAATTGAAGTTTCTTATTCATACAAAGCTCCTTGGGGTAATCTGGCTCAAATTAGGAACTCCATCTGGGAGGGAGCAGGGAGCAGGGCAAGGGATACAGCACTGCAAGGGACAGTGGCACGCAGGGATTTGCAGCAACAAGCACATTCCTGGTTCAATTTTTAGCCCCATCAGCCCTACCCCAGGCAGTAATTCCATGACACACGATCCCCAAGCAGGGGGCAAATTTGTACAGGCAGAACCAGTATTTAGCAAAATTCCATTTTTCCAAATTAGGCAAAGCATTTCTGAGATTAATTAATTCTTGCGATGCTTGGGCTGGGAAGAGCAGCACCAAGATGTACATAAAAAGATGTTTAAGGAAAAACAGTTCCTCGTGACTTGTCACACACTGGATCCAGCTGTTGCCTTCATTCAGCATTTCCTCTTCAGCCTGGTGCACAACTGCATGTGTGCGTGTGCAGGAACATAAAGGCTAGACAGACAGAGGTAATTACAAAGCTAAAGCCACCAAGCACTTCCCAGCTGTGCCATGTAAAAGCTTTGCTCTCCCCATCACATGGCATTGGTGACAAAATTATGTGCTAAACTCCATCCCTTGTTAAGAAATTACTCCAATACAGTGCTACAAAGCCTCTGCAGTGTGAAATTCACAGTTCATAATGGTGCATAACAGCACACTTGTACAGAGAGCAGGGAGTCCCATTTGTAAGAACACAAGTCCAGTGCAGCAATTCCTTGTCAATGGATAGCCTGCTGGATGGGAGGGGAGCAATGAAGAAACCTTAAAAGAAAAATCAATGCTAATGCTGACACTTCAAAGGACGTTTGTCACCTTGCAGGAGGAAACTCTGTATTGCTTTGCAGGACCACACACAGGGGAGTACTCCCTAACCCAGATCTACCTGCTTGCATCAAACTCATCATGTCACACTTGCCCATTGCCCTGCAGTTTGTGCTCATGGGAGATTCTCACTGATCAGGACAGTCTTGGATGCCATAGGATGTCAATGATGAGAGAGGAAGACCTTCTCATACAGAGGTGCAAGCAAGAGCTTACCTAGGTGTATCTCCAATAATTGTTGCCTGTCTCTTATCTCTGTGAATTGAATGCCTAATTTTCAAAGTGTTAGGACCAGAACTACTGCAGAGTAACCTAAGGCAGACCAGGCTTTTCTAGGGAACTGCAAACTTGCTGGGAGCTGCAGAAGGATGCATGTTGGTCTGGCACTAGTTGGTATTTCCCCGACTAGAACTTCAAAAACAAAATGATCAGGATAAATTGAAGGAATGGTTCAGGAAAAAGAAAGAGAAAGGAAAAGAAAGAGAAGGGAAGGGAATAGAATGCAGAGGGAGAGGGGGAGGGAAGGAAAGGGAAAGGGAAACAGGAAGGGAAGGGAAGGGAAGGGAAGGGAAGGGAAGGGAAGGGAAGGGAAGGGAAGGGAAGGGAAGGGAAGGGAAGGGAAGGGAAGGGAAGGGAAGGGAAGGGAAGGGAAGGGAAGGGAAGGGAAGGGAAGGGAAGGGAAGGGAAGGGAAGGGAAGGGAAGGGAAGGGAAGGGAAGGGAAGGGAAGGGAAGGGAAGGGAAGGGAAGGGAAGGGAAGGCAAGGGAAGGCAAGGGAAGGCAAGGGAAGGCAAGGGAAGGCAAGGGAAGGCAAGGGAAGGCAAGGGAAGGCAAGGGAAGGCAAGGGAAGGCAAGGGGGAAGGGGGAAGAGAGAAAAAGGAAAAGGAAAAGGAAAAGGAAAAGGAAAAGGAAAAGGAAAAGGAAAAGGAAAAGGAAAAGGAAAAGGAAAAGGAAAAGGAAAAGGAAAAGGAAAAGGAAAAGGAAAAGGAAAAGGAAAAGGAAAAGGAAAACTAAATTAAGACAGGACAAATGTTCTCAAGTTAGAATAATGAAGGACAAAGAGGCAGACATGGGGAGCATGGACTCAGAGACACTGCAGGACAAGAGGCAAAGAGATTAGTGTACACGATGTGCATAAGTCAGCAGTGCAGGGCTGCTTGCTGGACACTTGCTGCTCTAAGGAACAACAGGTATAGAATCACAGAATCATAGAAGCATTAAGGCTGGAAAAGCCCACTAGGATCATCTAGTCCAACCCTCAACACATGTGAGTCTGTGAGTCTGCCTGCCCCACTGGTACTGCTGAGGCAGTGAGTGGGGCAATTCAGGAGGGGACAAAGGTGAAGATGACCATGGAGATGTGCTAGGGAAACTTCCAGGTTTCTCCCTGCCCTATTATCACTGTTTCCTGCAGTCCCCTCCATGCACAGGGGAGGCTTTGGCTGGGACTGGCTCTGCAGCTGCTGTTTTGGATGAGAGGAGTGACTCCCAACCCCGCTGAGCTGGCAGGGACCCAAGGTTTCCTCCCAGAAATGACAAAATCCCTGTTCTGTACCCCTGCAGTCTTCATTTAAATAGTGGATGGTGTTCAAATTAGCAGCCACCTGCACTGCAAGGGAGACACAGCACTCATGAGCGCATTTACCCACGTGCTGCACTCCCGGGTATGCTGTGCTACATCCCATTGCTCCAGGCACGCATCTCGTTTTTTTTTAGTGCTGCAGCAAAATAAAACATGCTTTAACTGATCTTCTCCTCATAGGTCATGGCAGATGGTTGCTTTGCTTTTCTGTGCATGCTGGGGGCAAACGTGACCAGGTTTAGGAGGACTGTGGACAGTGTTGTGACATCACACACATGGGTTTGTTGTCACAAGTTTTTGCTTCAGTCTTGCCTATCTGAAGCCTACCTGATATGATTAAAAAGCACCACAACAACAAATGCCCCTCTTCCCCACCCCCCCTCCACCCTGGCAGTATTCAAGACTAGGCTGGATGGGGCTCTGAGCAACCCAATCTAGGGGGAGATATCCCTGCCTATAGCAGGGCAGTTGGAACTCAGTGATCTTTAAGGTCCCTTCCAACGCAAAACATTCTATGATTCTATGAAAGGGTCTTTGTGTCAAGGGATGTGAATTGTGTGGAGGATATGAGGGTGTGGAAAACAATTCCTAGAGTCCATTACCAATTGCAGCCTGCAATTGCCCCCTTTTCCACCAAGGACCAAGATAACACAATCAAGTGGAAGCAGCAACACCATCTTCAAAACCACACTTCTTGAGATGTCTGCCTCATCATTATGTGCTCCTTATCCAAGGATTGCAAGATCATAGAATCATAGAATCACCAAGGTTGGAAAAGACCCACAGGATCATCCAGTCCAACCATTTACCCATCACCAATGGTTCTTGCTAAACCATGTCCCTCAAACACAACGTCCAAACGTTCCTTGAACACCTCCAGGGTCAGTGACTCCACCACCTCTCTGGGCAGCCCATTCCAGTGCCTGACCACCCTTTCAGAGAAGCAGTATTTCCTAACATCCAGCCTGAACCTTCCCTGGCGCAGCTTGAAGCCATTCCCTCTAGTCCTATGATAATATCCTACAAACTATTCAACGTCTTCTGACCCTCAACCAACAAACACATGGCAGCAACACAAGTCCTCCTAGGACACACTGAAGATATGATGACTCCACCTGGATGAAAGTGTCCTCCAGGTGCTTGGCCTAAGGATGACCAACCTGGTTAACCACACAAGAGCCTTGACACACAGTATACCCACCCTGACACAAGGATGTGCCTACCCTAACTAACTCAAGAAGGACATAAGTAAATGAAATCTGAACAGAGAAAAGATGTTTCCTGTAGACTGTACTGGAATGATTGGACTAGATGATCTTGTTGGTCTTTCCAACCTTTATGATTCTACGAATATGGCTCTGCTGAGTTTTATTCTCCACAGTGACCCCAGCCTGAAGTTTGCAGACCACAGATGAAGGAGGACAGCTGGGATTCATCCTCATACCTCTCTGACAATGGATTACAATAAGTTGGGTTCATTGTTAATAACTGTACAATTTACCTAACAAATTCAGAGCTTGTAGTACAGCTTCATTAATATGTTTAATTTATTGTTACATTTCCTTCAGGTCAATGGTTTGAAAGTCTGTCAGAGTTTAATCTCTGCAGTTATTATGAAGTGTTTGTTTCTTGTTAAAATGCAAAATGAAGTCAACCAAGGAGAGTTACAGATGACAAACAGCCCAGAATAAATCTTCCAGGTGAGCAGAGGGGGGGGTGTGGAAGAAGTGATGAATACTTCAGACACAGATCGTACATGTCAGAAGCAAGCAGAGCTTCATAGCCTATCCTCTTTGGATGGTCAGAAAGCCAAAAACAAAACTAGTTAACCCTGAGCTCCTGTCCTGGAGAGATGTAGGCCTGAGCATGAAGACTTCAAGTCTTGGGTGCTCCTCATGCCATGTGGTCACCAAACACCTCAATGACAACACAAAGGTGGGACATAGAACAAGAAGAAAGGCAAGTATACCCTGAACCTTAGAGCGTCTTTCTGAACAAGTCTCTTTCCCTTCGCTGGGAGAAATGAGAAAACATCTTTGCCCACCTGAAGGAGTCCCAGCATTTGGTTGAGATTGGGATTGTTCAGTCTGGAGGAGTCTCAGGGGAGATCTCTACAACTCACTGAAAGGAAGTTGTAGCAAGGTGGGGGTCAGCCTCTTCTCCAGGTAACAGCCATAGGACAAGAGAGGATGGGCTCAAGTTGTGCCAGGGGAGGTTCAGGTTGGATATTAGGAAAAACTTCTTCTCTGAAAGAGGGATCAGGCACTGGAACGGGCTGACCAGGGTGGTGATGTAGTCACTGTCCCTGGAAGTGTTCAAGAAATATGGAGATGTGGCACCAAGGGACATGGTTCAGTGGGCATGGTGGTGGTGGGTTGATGGTTGGACTAGATAATCTTATTGGTCTTTTCCAACCTTAATGACTCTATAATTGCATGACCTTCTGTGAATGGAAAAAAAAGAGTAGCAAAGAGAACATGAGTTTTGACCCTTGGTGCCTGGAGGTAGGATCGAGTTGGCCTGACTCTGTAGATGGGACACTGTACATGGCAGGGATGTAGAAAATCATCATTCAACTATGTTAATTTTGTCCAAAACAAACTCCAAGTGAGTTATTTTTCCTGTGTTACAAGCCATGCTGAATGGCCAAGCTTGCACCTGCCCCAGCCCACCCTGAACAAGCCAGTCCTACAGTCCACCACCCCTGCCTCACTTGCATGGTCCTCTTATTAGTCATCTCCCTTATGGATATTTTCTTCTAGTCAGTGTATAATGATACCATGCCCATCACCGTGTAATTGCTCTCCCTCGGTGTAAAAAGGAGAATGCATTCAGATGAATGAGCTACATACCCGAGTACATACAAAATTAATGCATTTAGCCCATCACGAGTCTCAGCTGACATGCACCCTCTTTATAGAAAACAAAGGCATCACATGCAAAGTAAATGATTTCAATAAGGGCAAATAAATGCATTCAGAACATGCTAGAGTTTCAACTGGTTTCACTAGCTGAGGAAGACCAAACCACAAATTCACATAGCTGGATAAGTGATGTGAATGAGGGTATTTCTGTGCTTGCTCTGTTCATACACTTTATTCATACTTGTTAATGATAATACCTAGAGACTGGATATGAGCACAGATGAGGGACTTCATGCTCAACTACTATGGCCATTCCTGAGTTCCTATCTGCATGGAATTATAGGATTTTGTAGTTAATGTAGCAATAGGAAATGGTTTACTTCTGAGAGCTGGTAATAGGGTGGCTGTTCTAGATGCTCCTTGCATAAATAAAACAAATAGCAGTGAGTGCATGTTAGGAAATCAGGACCAATCTTCATTGATCACTGGCAATCTTGACTGAGAAATACAGGAGATGATGTCATTAACCTTGAACATTAACAGCATGAATGTAGACACAGACTAATTCTGCCAGTAGGAGTTGAGGGCACGTGGCAAATTGCAAGGGATGCTTAAGCTTCTAATGGGATCTTGCCTGGACCAAGTCGTGACAGACTACCAGAGCAAAACAGTTCCTGAAGGTTGAAATCAGCATTCCCCATCAAACCACCCACACAAGCTTGCTCTTCTGTACTACACAGCCAGATGTCAAGAGGTCACCCCCATCCATCTCTCCAACACTGGGCTGGAGGACACACACCATGCACAGATGCAGTGAGTTATACCACAGCTACTCTGTGGCTGTGGTCACTCAGAAGGAAAAGCAATGCTGTATTTCACAGGGGTGAATACCTTTATGAGATGAAGATACTTAGATTGCAGCCTGGAGGCACAAGGCCTGTGCATTCCTCTGAAAGGCACATGGAAGATGAAGGGGAGCACTGGGGCAGGGATGCTTAATTTGTGATAAACTGGCATGAGATTGTAGGAACCCCGAGGTGGAACAAGAGCCAAGAGGCATTACCAGTGATACCAGCCACCTTTCTTAGTTGAGATGTGAGCATACACATGTACAGACACACATTTTGTGTAGTCCTGTGTGGAAATGGGGTTGGACTCGATGATCCTTATGGGTTCCTTCCAGCTCAGGATATTCTGTGATTCTATGATTGTAAAGTTTTTATCAAACTCTTTCACGTGGTTGCACCACTTTATGGGGAACTTGAGGAGGATTATGAGTGATAATAATTCAGGCAAGATGGTCACTAAAGAGACTAGAGGTCAGGGAGGCTAAATAGGTAGCGTAAGGGAGCTTCAGAATTATGCTGCAATGTACATTCAAATCCCAGGTTAGATCATGGGATGGAGAAATGCAGTGATCTTATTTAACCCCTGGTTCATTTAATCCAAAGCAGACAGTTGGCCGCAGCATACCATGAGCTTAGGGTTGTGGGGTAATAAGACATACGTGGAATCTCCAAATTAGGGCCCCAAATAAGCAAAGGACTGGAACAGCATGTCTGAGTTAAGCAAGCACACATGTCCTGTTGCAGTGAGTAATGCTTGGTCACATGTTCAGCTGCTTTGCCAAAAAGGAGCATCCAGAAGCAAGGCTGGAAGGCAGGTTAGCAGAGCTGGGACAAGTTTGGCATTGCTGGGAGTGCCAGAGACATGAAGCAGATGCCACATAGACTGAGAGTGTACTGGGGACTAGGATGGCCATGGGGTGGAAGATCACATGTGCTGTGATGCAGTGATGTACAGGGCAGGTGCCACATCTCGAGGCAGAAAAAGGTGAGGTGCTTCAGCATGGCTCTGTGCTGGGATCAGGGCATGTACAAGACACGGGTTGCATCTTAGCATAATCAAATTGAGAGCATAAATGTTTACAGAGGTGGAATATCACTCCTGGTGTTGCCAGCCAGGAGACAATCAGAGCCAGAGAGCTGCAAGCTGGCTGTTCCCAAAAAAAAGCATGCAGACAGTGGTACACGTATGAGACATAAACAGCTCCTGCTACTGCAGCTGTGTGCCTTAAGGAGGGGCCCCAGACTGGCCACCCTCCAAGGGATGTCTCCTCAATGCAGACACAAGGGAGATGTGCTGCTGTTTAACTTCAGGCATCTCAAAAGTAATTTAACAAAGTGTCTCCTCTGAGCTCTCCTAGCTTGCAGTGGAGATAGCTCTTGAAGGTGTTCTGTCCCATCAGCTCTACACATCTCCCATGGGAACAGTGGATGAACCATCCATTGGCTAGAAAGGGAATCCAGAAACCAACGCAGTCTCAGCCCAGAGCTTTTCATCACCAACGGTCACTGCTGTGGGAAGGGGAACATGAACTGGATTTGAAGCACCTGTGTAGAGATAACAGGATGGTAGAGCTCTGGTGGGACCTACTGGGTTAGAGAATTGCCCTGGTTGGACCAGCCAGGCACTACAGAGATAGTGCATGTGCCATCATGGGTGATGTCATGGGATGCTTGGGGAGGAGAGGGAACATGGGAAAGGGGACCTGGCTGCTGCACAGTTCTGGTCTAGCCCCTGTTTTTCACCTGAGAAACTGCTTTGAGTATCTTACCCTCTCCCAGCCTACTGGAAATCTCCAATAAAACAAAAAGGTCTGCAGAATCCAAGGGGAATAGAAGCCCTCCTTCCCTCTGGGATTTTCAGTTGGGATAGAGGCAGAGTATTGACAGGCAAGAGGAAAGTTTTCAATGTGGCAGGCCAAGCTCCCCCCCTGCACTCCCCCATTCCCTCTGCCTTGCGTGAAGAGCTATTTTAAGTCCCACTTGTGGCTGCCTTTGTGATTTCCTTGGCAAAGCTGCCTCCCTGACATCAGCGCAAAACACTGAGCTGCTGGAAATCCTCGGAGCAGAGAGGCACCATTCCCCTCTCTGCTTCCCACTTGCAAGGGATGGATAACAGCAATTGTCCCCCACCTGATCGCAGATGATCCCTGCTCCAGGGAACCCCATCCAAAGACTCAAGGGTGTGTCATAAGAAGATAGGGATGAAATGGGTCTCCCTTTGGTGCAAGTAGCTGCTAGTACACTGTGGTCTTCCACATAGATAAGATGGTTGATATATGGCTTAAAAACCTATATCTACCATCCCAATTACCCAGCCAGTATGAGATGCCTTCAGCTTCCAAAGAGCCTCAGCCAGTGACAAGGCACAAGTTACTGAGATGCATTGTGTTTACAACTACAGTTGCAGAAGAGCTTCAGGGCTACGGTATATAAAGGACAAGCAGTTCATTTGGGCATACAGTGAGGACTTTGCATCCTCTTGGTCAGTGTTCATGCAAATACACAGATGTTCTTCCATCAGAAAAAGGATGGCATGATCCCACATAAGGGTCTGTCCCAGCACACCGGTGCCAATCTGGCCCAACATTATTCCAGCACAATAGCCTTGAATATACCCTGTTCTCTTCCTAGCAAGACAGCAGCCTAAATATCATGAAAAAGGAGAAAAGGGAACAGCAGCCAGGATTTGTCACTTGCTTCTTCTTTTCCTGGAAGGTACTGAAATCACAGAATCGTAGAATCACAGAATGGCTTGGGCTGAAAGGGACCTCAAAGGTCACCAAATTCTAGTCAACCACTAGATTAAATACCTGATGGAATTGCCATGGGCCACATCCTACTTGGCCTTAAATGCCTCCAGGGATGGGGCACACACAAACTCCCTGGCCAGCACGTCACCACTCTCTCAGTAAAGAACTTCCCCCTGACATCTAATCTAAGTCTCCCTTCCTTTAGTTTAGAACCATTCCTCCTTGTCCTATTATTATCTACCTGTGTGAAAAGCTGATTTCTCTTCTGTTTTTAAACTCCATTTAAATACTGGAAGGCAACAATGAGGTCTCCCCACAGCCTTCTCTTTTCCAGGCTCAACAAGCCCAGAAATGTTCCAAGGAAGCACATAGGGGCAGCAGATCACATCCATCCAAGTTTTAGGATTGTCCATCTTTGTCTTGAGTTTGTGCCTTGCACGTAATTACTACCAAAGCACAAGTTCAAATCTCCAGGTGGTTATTAAGGAATGCCAGAGCATCTTGGCAGTATTAATACAAGAACACCCTGGATTGGAAACATCTTCTCAAAGCAATAACATCGCTGAGCTCAAGAGTCAACACTTCAGATGAGGGATCGAGTGCCAGGAGTTTAACTGGACACCATCTCCACAGGAAGCAAATGGAATCATCAGCCAGAGATTTAGGCCAGAAGCACTTATCCAGCACCACTGGAAATCAAAATGTACCCCAGAGAGTGACTAGATCCTGGGGTTGACTTTTTGGGTCCTACCTGAGATTGCCTTGGGACTTCGCTGCCCTGCTGGTGGTCATGTTGGAGACTTCCAGTTTGTGAATGCATGAGGTCCTGAGTTTATGCACCAAGGTTTCTGGTTTAATATATAAACTAGGAGGCAATCAGCTCAGCACCATCCAGCCCTCCAGCAAAACAAAACATACATGTTTTTCCACGAGTGATGAAACAACTCTGTGATGTAACACTAAGCTGAATGACAGGTTGGAAATAACAGATGCACTGCACCAACAATAACAACTGCACATCTTGTCTCTGGCAGGTCAAATAGCACTGCTGGAGGTGATTTTAAGGCATGAATAGTTGTACAGATGGTAAGTCCCAATCCACTGATGTCACTATGATTAAAACCTCCTGCTTCACAGTATCAAGTATTGTTACAGGTGACGGCAATGTTTCATTTACAGGCAGCACATGGCCACCACAACACATCTGGTCTCATTGTGAGGGGTTTTTGTTTGTTTCTCCCAAACCTCAAAGATGTTGGTTGTGCTCATGGCAAGAACTCATATCAGTGTGATGGACAAGCACATTTACTGATGACATAGAATCAGTGGTAATACTGGGAAGGGAAGGGAAGGGAAGGGAAGGGAAGGGAAGGGAAGGGAAGGGAAGGGAAGGGAAGGGAAGGGAAGGGAAGGGAAGGGAAGGGAAGGGAAGGGAAGGGAAGGGAAGGGAAGGGAAGGGAAGGGAAGGGAAGGGAAGGGAAGGGAAGGGAAGGGAAGGGAAGGGAAGGGAAGGAAGAGCTGTTCTGTACAACATCAGAGGCATAACTTTCTATAACAAACTCTGCCACCTTGGAGAGTGTCATTCTCAATCATACAGTTACAACTGCAATAAGGTACCCCACATACAACTCAATTTCTCTCCTCCGGGTACAACCAGCTTCTATTCCACTTGGTCTCAGGGCAGTAGGCATAAAAGAGCTGGTGATTATGTGTTCCCTCCTGTTGGACACTCTATGCAACCAAGTCTGACATCTCTTCCTCACCATCCTGCAGTGGTATTGGAGAAGGCCTTACCATTCACCTATCCCCAATATTGCCCAGTAAACCAAGACCCTCAGTGCCATATCTACATGTTTCTAGAACACCTCTAGGGATGGCGACACCACTTCTTCACTGGTCAGCCTGTTCCAGTGCCTGACCACTTTTTCAGGCAAGTTTTTCCTGATATCCATCCTGAACCTCTCTTAGCACAACTTGACCCCATTTCCTCTCATCCTATTGCTTGGGAGAAGAGGCTGACCCCAGCCTCACCACAGCCTCCTTTCGTGTCATTTCAGAGAACAGTAAGGTCTCCCCTGAGCCTTCTCTTCTCCAGACAGAACAACCCAGTTCCCTCAGCTTCTCCTGGTAAGTCTTGTTCTCCAGACCCTTCACAACTTCACTGCCCTTGTCTGAATGCACTCCAGGGTCTCAGTGTCTTTCTTGTAGTGAGGGGCCCAAAAGTGAACTCAAGGTGTGGCCTGACCAGAGCTGAATACAGGGGGATGATCACCTCCTGCTGGCTGCACTATTTCTGATACAAGCCAGGATGCCATTGGCCACCACAACACAGTGCTGGTTCTTGTTCACCCATGCACTGACCAACAACCCCAGAACCTTTTTTCTTGCACAGCTTTACAACCAATCTGCCCCAAGCCTGTAGCTTTTCCTGTGGTTACTGTGGCCAAATTGCAGGACCTGGTACTCAGTCTTGTTGAACTTCATCCCATTGGCCTCAGCCCATCAACCATGACTGTCCAGATCCTTCTGTAGGGCTTTCCTACCCTAAAGCAGATTGGCACTTCCTCTCAACTTGGTGTCACCTGCAAACGTACTGAGGATGCACTCAATTCCCTCATCCACATCATCAATAAAGATATTTTTCTTCTAACTTGCATCCAGAGGAGCTGCCCCACCAGCACTCAGTGCTCCTCCACGTTAATGAGCAGCTTTGTTCTGCATCACCTAACTGTGTAACAGCAGCAGGAGCTTATACGATCACAAATTAATGGCGCGGGAGAGCAAACAGTGCAGAATGAGATACATCCTAATGCACTCCCTGGAAGGGAAAGGGAAGACGAATGCAGGGGACACTCTGCTTGCCACGGCCTCTGAACCCTGCCAGCTGGGCTCTGCTAACAAGTCGCTTCCCCCTGCCAAGGATAATAGAGCCGCTGGCATCCCACACCCATTTCAGACACAGAGGCACTCTGCTTTTGGCTGCCTCAGAAACCCAAGTCAGAAAGGATGTTTTTGCACTTGTCATTTCTCAAGGAGGGAGGAACATCTCTCCCAGCTGCTTCAGCTGAAATCCAGTCTTTATGTAATCAAATGTGACCTCTAGCTGTCTACGTTTAAGGCTGCCATCGCTGCGGTATCATTCATATGGTTAGGGCTAAGTCACCCGTCTCCTCAACTATAAATACCTTATAATCATCCCAAAGGACCTGCAGTACTTCACAGATGAAGCTGCCTGGAGAAAAGGGCGGTTTGTTTTTAAGAATCACTTCACTCCTGAAATGCAGCTGTCTCTTGCTGTGGAAATTATAGATTTTTAACAGCTTCTAGTAACTTTGAGCAGCAAAAAAACCCAACACAAAAATAGCCCAAAGGATGGATATTCACCTCCAGCCAGTGTGCAGCCAGGACAATCTAAGAAACACTTTTGCAGAAACAACATCTGAGCCCTCTCTACATGTTCATAGAAACAGAGAATCATAGAATGGCTAAGGGACCTAAAGATCACTGAGCTCCAACCCCACTGCCATGGGCTGGTTGCCCCCAACCAGATCAGGCTGCCCAGAGCACCATCCAACCTGGCTCTGAGCATCTGCAGGGATGGGGCATGCACAGCTTCTCTGGGCAGCTGTGCCAGTGCCTCACCGCTCTCCGAGTAAAGAATTTTTTCCTAACATCTAACCTCAATTTCCCTTCTTTTAGTTTAAAGCCTCTCTTCATCCCACATTGCTCCCTGATTTGCACCGCAGAAGCAGTGCAAGAGAGGGTGCAATTGAAAGGCATCAAACTTTTGAACTCCTCTGAACTCTGCATCCCATGTATCCTCCTAGTACCACAGAGAGAAAACCCTATAGAGATTATTGAGAATGCATGCTAGCCCACAGTGTCCTCCCAATGGATTGAGGGAAAAACCACCCATGCTATTTAGACAACACCAGTCACCCCTACCAGGCACTGCAGCATGAGAGTGGGAAAGAGATCAGAGCAGACAAAAAACCCTTTGCTATAGGCACATTCTGCAAGAAACCCAAACTGGTGACTCTCGTGCTACACAGTGTGATGTTAATTTGGCAATTAATGCTCAGGCTGATAATAGCTGGTCCCACCTCCTCCCAAGTGTGCACCTGCTCCCCCTCCCGCTCCTGCACTCCCCTGGAATCCACAATGAGGTGAGACTGCAGCCACACTGTGCAGCCATTCAGCTTCCACAATTTTGCATGCTGGGGATGGAAATCCTCAAGTTCGAGGGACTTCTGCCTCAATACGAGTGCAGTCGCTGTCATCTGCAGCGTGTGACAGCAGCAGTTTTACCACTTTGTTTCATTCACACACAGTGGTGCCTGCTCTTTGGTGTCAGACACTTCTGCTAACTATTGGCACATATTGGCTGGAAAGTAATTGCTTCCTCCTCCTCCTCCTCCTCCTCCTCCTCCTCCTCCTCCTCCTCCTCCCACAGTTGCTGGGGGAGTCTGGGGGATTCGATGGGAGGAAAAAGAAGATAATCCTCTTCTCAAGAAGAGAATCATAGAATCAGAGAATGGCTTGGGTTGGAGGAGACCTTAAAAACCATTGAGTTCCAACTCCCCTGCCATGGCTGTTTGCCACCCACCAGATCAGACCGCCCAGGATCCCATCCAGTCTGGCCTTGAGCATCTTCAGGCATGGGGCACATGGAACTTCTCTGGGCAGCCTGCTCCAGTGCCTCACCACCCTCTGAGTAAAGATTTTCTTCCTAACATCTAACCTAAATTTCCTGTCTTTTAGTTTAAAGCCATTCCTCCTTGTCCTATCACTATTAGGTCACGTAAAAAGTAAGTCCCTCTCCTGTTTATATACTCCTTGAAGTAATGAAAGGCCACAATGATGGCTCCCTGGAGCCTTCTCTTCTCCAAGCTAACCAAGCCCAGTTCCCTCAAACTTTCTTCACAGGAGAGGTGCTCTGAGTATCTTCGTGGCCTTCCTCTGGACTCGCTCCAACAGCTGCGCATCCCTCCTATACTGTGGGATGCAGTACTCCAGATGGGGCCTCACAATGGCAGAGTAGAGGGGGACAATCACCTCCCTGTCTTGCTGCCACCTCTCTGTTGCTGCAGCCCAGGATACCATTGGTCTTCTAGGCTGCTAGAGCACACTTCTGGCTCATGTCCAACTTTCCGTCCCTCAGGACTCCCAAGTCCTTTTCCACAGGGCTGCTCTCATATCTCGAGCCAAGCACAACATCTTGCACTTGGCCTTGTTGAACCTCATTATATTCTCATGAGCCCACTTTCTGAGCCTGTCCAAGTCCCTCTGGATGGCATCCCTTCTTTAATCTCTGCGCATCTTCCTCCTACAAAGAAGCAGAGGCATTGGCCTGCTAGTCACAGCTCCCAGTTGCAGCTGTAGTGGAAGACTGATGTATATATTGGCTACTTGACTGGAGGCTGTGAGGTTCCTGCTTTGTGAGAGGGGAGAAGGGATTGTATTGCAGTAAATAAGTTGTATCTCCACTTTTCTGTGCAGACGCAAAGAAACCAAAGGATCACAACTGTCCTTCCAGAGCAAACCTGGAGGATGACCAGAGGGTGGATTAGCCATCACTCTTGAGGTAAAATGGAAGATCTTCTTCCAAGGATGCAGCCCATCTTTCAGTGATGTGGGTGGATAGAGGGTCTGGGCTACATCCAGGTTTTGGCACACAAAGACGTCAGTCTGCAAAGGTGTCTCCACTTATCCTCTGCCTGAACGCATCTCAAGCTTCAGACCACTGCACAGCCCAAAGCATCTCCTTGGGATGAAGCATCCTGGGACACTGTGGAGATACTGGAGGAATGGTGAAGGGAAGATTGAGCTGTGATATCCTGTGGCTGATATTCCTTTAAAAATGAGGTTAGTGCTACATCTCATGGGTCTCTAACACCATCATGGTTTTAGGGAAAGCCAAGGTGGAACTGGAGAGTGGTAACTGGGATTAAACCAAGACAGAACACCATGCTCTCTATGCGCTTCCAGATGCAGAGCCGGTGGTGGCAATCACAAGCTGCTGTCCTGGTAGGAGCATGGGCAGAGTTGAGGCAGGAGGCGACCACTGACATCAAGGAAAAGCTCCTTCCAAACCAGAGGAATAACCCTGTACACATCCTCTCCTAAAAGCTATCCCTTCAGCCTATTGCAGATTATTATGCACTGCAAGACCCTGAATGAGATCTACAGGAGAGGATCCCCTCCCTGTCAGCTCCTTTCCCAAGGACTGTTTAAGGATCAGAAGTCTTCAATAATGAAACAAATTAAGAAAACTATGTCCTGGTGAAACCATCTTCTACTCTCCATGCAATCGTACCTGTTTAACCCTTGTTTCTGTGCATGTAACTTGAGAGCATGCACCTACAAGATCTGTCTCTCATCCTACACTTTTATACTGCAATAGCTCAGTAACAGCACTGCAATGCTGGATATGCAGCAGAAAATCTGCAGCAATGTGACTGCAGGACACAAAGCATTAGCGTTCCTGTCAGGTCTCTGCTGTTCCTCACCAGAATATTCAGTGCAATGGCAAAATAAATAACAAATCACAAGAGACTACAGAGGGAGAAGAAAGCTTTTTCTCAACCTAGACCAAGAGACTCAGCACTGCACAGACACAGGTTGTGTGTACACATACACACTCCTACCTGCAAATGCACAAAATAGACAGCAGCCCTCTGCAAACTCAAGAGTGCAGAACTACACTTTGTGTTCATGTTCTCTCACACATTAAGAATGACAGTAGCATATACTACACATTCACACACAGTTGCATTTAGCCTCCGGCCTCCCCAAACCTCTAAGTGCAAAAGTAGACATAGCATGTACCCAATACAGACACAGATGGGCTTTCATAAACTCCCTGCAAACACTGGAGTGAAGAATTATGTTCAACTTGAGCAATGGTTACTTGGGCATTAAAAAAAATCTCCATTTTTATCTCTCCAGGCACTTCTGTCCACCATAACACATAAGCACAATGCATGCTGATAGGACAAGAGGCAATGGCTTTAAGTTGCAACTGAGGAGGTTCAGGTTGGATATTAGGAGAAGTTACTTCTCAGAAAGAGCAGGAAGGCATTGGCACAGATTGCCCATGGAGGTGGTGGTGTCACTGTCCCTGGAGGTGTTCACGAAACACAGAGATGTGGCACTGAGTGACATGGTTAGTGGGCATGGTAGAGATCTCTCTATATCACAGAATCACAGGTTTGTTGGAGTTGGAAGGGACCTTTAAAGGCCATCTATTCCAACTCCCTTGCAATGGGCAGGGATACCTACAGCTAGATCAGGGCATTCAGAATCACAGATATTACAGAATGCTAAATAATTAAGGCTGAAGGCACCTCTGGAGATCACCTAGTTCAGCTCCCTGTTCACATCAGGGTCAATTAGAGTTATTTGCTCCAGACATGGTGCAGTCAAGCTTGAATATCTCAAAGCATGGATACTTCACAAACATTCTAGGCAACCTGATACAGTGTTCAGTCACCCAAACAGTAGAAAATAAATAAATTACAGTAAAAAAGTGTTTTCACTGCTAACGAGGACGCAATCAGATGGGGTGAGCAAAGGTGATGACACATATACAGGTTTAACCATGAGACATCAGATCAGTTGACCAATTATAAACCACTGCTAAGCTCCCAAATGAGAAAATACTGGCTGAAATGAAAATTAAACCCATGAAACAAATGCAACTGTATGGGGGAAATCCAAATGTCAAAACTGTACAGTTCATACAAATTTATAGTGAATGTCAATAAACCACTCCAGTGTTTCCCATCATGACAGGACCTGAAAACACCAATTGCAGCAAGGGAGATGGCCCAGGTGTATGGAGTGCACAGACTCTGGCAAGAAAGGAAATAGAAGTGCTTTTTGTTAGGATATTTTCTTTCATTCTGTGCAGTTAACATGATGAAACACCTTTTAGCACCTAGTGCAGATGCAGTTTAACACCTCCACGGTGGTATTTGCAGGTCACAGTCCATCCCAGGAGGGAACAGTGTGTATGGGTATGTGTATGCATGCAGGAGAAAGTGCTAGGAGAGAGTGCAGGGAGTGAAATCTCCATTTAAGAGGAAATCCATGGTATTTATTTTGCACCATTCTAATCCTTTTGTTTCTGTGCCATTTTAAGGCCTGAAGATGTAGCCACACTAGCATACCCCTTTTAACCCCAGCTGCTGCACATCAGGTGTACATGAGCTGAGTACCTTTCAGATAAAACGCATCTAGAAGATAGGAGCACACCTGATAGTCTCCAACTGATAACAAGCAGTGGGTTATCATTTTCTGAGAGAAAGCATGGGGATAAAAGCAACAGTTGGGGGCTGCTGCCCTGCTCCTTGCCAAGGGCACATCTGTCTCATGACTGGCATCTGTGCATGCATCTGTCATTCCAGCCTCAGTTCTTCCTCACCATGTGGATCAAGCCAGATGTACCATGTTGCCCCAGACTGGAGAACCCTTTGTAGTTTGATGCTGCATAGCATTTATCACAATTAAAGAGACTCTGCAGTGAAAGCAATAAGGGCTGGGGCCTCACTTATGCCTTGATGAACCCAACACTGTGTTGCCAGCCCCCCTGCTTCATAAATCTCTTTGAGGGACGTTGCTGGTTTCTTGTTTGAGGGCAGGCACTTGGTGGGATCTTCTCCATAGAGGCATAGAAGCACAGGAGTGCTGGTACATCATCAAGTAATAAGTCAAACTGGCACCTGCAAGTCCTGGGTCCTCTGTTAGCTCTTGACTAGTGTATAAAATCAGTCACAGACACTTCTGCTGCCAAACTACATGGCGCTGTTCGGTTTTGTGCTCACTGACACTCGTTAAATGCCCTCGTGAATGTGGTTTGAATTTTGAGTTAGTCCTGTGTGGACCCAGGAGTTGGACTCAATGATCCCTGTGGGTCCCTTCCAACTCAGGCTACTCTACTCTACTCTACACTGCTCTACTCTACTCTACTCTACCAAATCAAGGTGACTCTTGATTCCTAAGGACAGGTTTTGGTGGATGTTAACCCTTGAAACATGCCCTTGAGGCACTGCAAATTAGCTCAGGCTGAAACCACACAAGCAAATGCACTGGGAATTAAACAATGTGGTCACTCGAGGGCCAGAGACTGTACTTAGTACCCTACTATGGCAATAAGCTGTAAACTATCTGCAGCAGCACACAGTATCCTGGCTCCAGCAAAGGGGATGGAGGAGACACAACAGCCAGAGGCAATGCCAGGAAATCCATTCCAACCTTCCAGCTTTCTTGTATGGCTGAAAGCCCAGAAGATGCTGTGGGCCCTCTCTGGAAGCTGGCTGAGGAGTCAGTGGAGCACAGATGAAACTCTGACAGTCTGCCACGTCCCTTCATGGTATGCAAAATGTTCCTGTGGGCTGCTGGCAGATCTGGTAACACACTGGTTGAACTTTGTGTCCAGCAAGCACTTGGTCACTGTGTCAGCAGCCTGGCATGGATTCTCTAGAGATATCCTTAGAAGATGCAAAGAGGACCCAGAGGGCAAACGCCACCAGCAGGAATGAAAGATGACAGAAGACTGCACCCAGAACTGCGGGGTGCAACACTCCATGGATATAGGCATGGCCATGCTGCTGCTCTTGGAAATGTTAATGAACTCAAGGCTATTCATTAGATATATCACAGTTATTTTGGTTTAGTAGCACTGTACTTGTCCTTAGAAGCCCCAAATAGATCCTGGGCCTCAGCATGTTGAATGCTGTCCCAACGTCACATCAGAAGGCAGTTTGCCTCAGAGATCATCCAGCTCAGTGCAGTCCCCTGCTGTGTGATGCACTGCTGCCCACTCCTGACTCATCTTAGAACCAGATGTTACATACACATGCTTTCCCTGAAACATCATCAGAGAACTTGAAGAAAAACTTTAGCTCACCATCTTTCAATATTTAAAGGGAGCTTATGAAAATATGGAGACCAACTCTTTACATGGTCTGATAGCTATAGGACATGTGGGAACAGTTTTTAACTAAATGAAGATAGATTTAAGTCAGATGTTAGGAAATTCTTTACTCAGAGGGTGCTGAAGCACTGGAACAGACTGCCCAGAGAAGTTGTGGATGCCCCTTCTATGGGACCAGGTTGGATAGGGTCTGATCTAACATGATCTAGTAGGTAGCAACTCTGTCCATGGCAGTGGGTTGGAACTGGATGATCTTTAATGTCCCTTCCAACCCAAGCCATTCAATGATTCTATGATCTTTCATGACTAAAGCACCCATTAGGTGGGCTAGGGCTTTGCAGTGAGTTAAGGCTCCCATAGCTGCAAGAGATGGTCTCATCACATTGTCCACCCCTTGTGTCAGGAGGGGACTCTTCCTTTCTCTACAGTTATGGATGACCTACACAATCCATTATACCACATCTGTCTTCAGCTGTGGTCTCTGCTCAGTGACTTTGCTGTTTGGGTGCGTTCCACCCAGTTTTGGTTTCCATATGTCAGGCCATTGCTTAAAGCATCTGTAAGCATTTAAGCAAGCGGTCCGCAACACTTGGCTTTCAGATCTGAAAGTGGCACTGATCATAAACACAGGGCTGTCAACATGATGTGGGCAACATCTGCTAATGCAGCCCTTCACCCAGCCATTATCCAAAGCACTCTTGCAACTGCACTATAAAGTATGTTGAATGCAAACAGGATTTTTTGCATCTCTACCTGTCTGAAAGGACTGATGCTTTGATCCCAGATGCTGGGTCAAATTAAAAGAAATCCAGGGAGTGGATGATATAAAGGTCAGCCTTCTAACCACTTGCAGAACATACTGACACATGGTATGGAAAGAAAACGTATGCATATGCTAGAGTTTTGTGTCAGCATGCTTGCAAAACTCTAATAATATTAAGGGCACGATGTGCATTTAATGTGCCTTGTTACTCTTATGTCCTGCAGCTATTTAGCAGCATTGTTTTTTTCTTTTTTCAGTTTACCCAGAGGCCTTTGCAAGAAGCTCAGAGAACCAACTGTTGCTGAACGAACTTTTGAACCTCAGTGAAAGCAAAATGTGTTAAATTTCTAGAAAAGGGGAAAACAAGTGTATGATGTTTTGTGTCATCCACAATCTGGGAAGCTTCACGTCTTTGGACTTCCCAAGGAGAAGAAAGGGATAATGGAAACAGTTTCTGTTTTAAACATCATGAGCCCTGCAATAGATCAAGAGACTGAGGCTAAGTGAAAGCCTTCAGCAACCATTTGTTCAAAAGAGCTGCAAAACAGAGTCAATTTGATAACTAAAGAAATGATGCTAGAACTACCCTTGCTTGCAAAGGGACAAGGACAGGCAGAGAAAAACCCCTGCAAAAAGCTGGAAATGCCTCCCAGCCACAATCCCCCACCTCACTGAGTAGTGCCCCACACCAAGTCAAGCTGTTTTTCTTGTCTGTATCCTAGAGAAGCTTTTGTGCACTGCATTCAATAGCCCTGAATAACTCCATCATTCACCTATTTCACGGGGCGGAGAGAAAAAAAAACCACCACAACATCTCTTCAGATAGGAAGAAAAGCCCAACATCATCCTTGGGGGGGTGGAATACGAGGGTAACTGCTTCCCCACGTGACCCATCCGTGCCCCACTTGGCAAACAGACCCCCCCATGGATCTCTGACAGCTGCTTCCCATCCGTGCAGCACCAACCCCCGGCGCCCCGCCAGCTCCCACCAGCATCGGCACGCCGGCCACTTGGCTTGGCCGTGTTGCTTGCCTGGAGAAGGCGAGGGGAATGTGTTACCACATCTTTCACTGCTTATGGATTTGTTTTCCCATCGGGATGCTCTCCAAGAGTGATTTGGGAAGAAAGAGGTTTGCTTCCCACTTTCTCCAGGCTGGAAAGGGGAGTGAGTGCTGTGCCTGTCAAAGGAGCCTTGTGCCTCCTATCCCGTTCATAAATATGTGCTCGATCCCACAAGGTACTGCATGCTTTCATCTTTCACTGAATTCAGTGCAGGCTTCCCGGCTTGTGAGAAGAGGGATCCCAGATGGGAAAACAATTTGACAGATGCTTGCAAAGGATTAAGAGTTTCCAGTCGCTCAGAGTTGCTCTGCCTGCACCGGCAGAGAGACGATCAGAGGCAGAAACTGCATTGAAATTAAACCAAGAAACTACCTCCAGTAAGTGGATTATAGGAGCATTACCAACCAATGAGAGCTTCCTCTGCCATTTCTCCTGGCAGGGATGGTAGGCAATATTATAATCATCTGTGCACCTGGTGCAGCAGCAGCTCTGCAATGAGATTAATGAACCTGCTGACTGGCACGGAGAACTCGGGGAAACAATTTGCCCTGCTGCTTCTTTCAATTCCCCTGGCTGCAATGGGCAAAGAATAGGTCTTAATTCGAGAGGAATTTGGGGCCATGCATTGGCATTTCCCATGCAAAGGAGACAGTGGGAAGGCTGGGAACTTGCTCAGAAGCACTTAACTCCAGGATTTAACTTCTCTCCCTGCATCGAGTGCAGTGAGGGGTACGACTGCGCACACAGATGGATGTGAATGCCAGGTTTGTTCCCAGGCTCTGGTTACAAGCCAAGCAAAACATCTCTTGTTGCTCTTAATTTCGGCTGGGGTTAATCCACACCACTCCTTTCCTCGACTTTTCTTGCCAAAATGAAAGAGTTGTGAAGGGAAACTGGTCAGGTAAAACCAAACAGTTTGCTTGACCTGAGCCAAAAGATCTTTTTTACCCTTTTAGTATTATCAGCAAAAATAATATCACTGCTATATCAATATTATCCAGTAATATTACACCTGGCTGTTTTATTTCAGTGAAGTTTGAAGAAAAGCTTGGTTTCAAAGAGGAATAATTTAGGTGGGTAATTCCAGTGTTTCTTGGTGGACAGCAGCCAGACCAACGATATTCCACAGTGGTTCTGTTTGCTCTCAAAGAGAAGAAACCCATGGCGAATGTACATGAAAAAATAAATAAATAAAGCAGGGGAAACCACACATGGAAAACCCCAAACCTCAAACACACTCAGACCATGTTTCTAGTTAGGGAAGGGAAAATACATGCCCAGGAATGCAGGTGCATTGTAATCCTAACCCGAAGGCATCTCTCTTGGTCCATGACAGCAAATTCATGCACGTGGCAATTGTGACAGCTCGTGCTGCTCCCCACAGGCTGACACACAGTGAGAGGAGAGCTGACATTTTGGAAGGTGGGACATTTTTTTCACTGAGCCATCACCATCTGGGCTGTTGGAAACATTTATTTTTTATTTATTTGTTTGTTTATTTATTTATTTTTCTGATCTGTTGTGCTTACCCATGTAGTATTTAAGTCTTGACTTAAATCAGATGCAACGAGAAAAGTGGATGTTCTCCTCCCTGAGTTTCTTTCTGGGCACTGGAGAGATTTAGGTTAGATGTCAGGGGGGATTTTTTCACTGAGAGGGTGGTGAGGTGCTGCCCTGAGAGGTCGTGGATACTCTGTCCCTGGAGGTGTTCAAGGCCAGGTTGGATGGGGCCCTGATCTAGTGCCTGATCTACTGGTTGACAACCCTGCCCATGGCGGGGGGTTGGAAATAGATGATCTTTGAGGTCCCTTCCAACCTGAGCCATTCTATGATTCTATCGTTAATTGCTGTCTGCTTGGGATGGGATGAGCTGTGAAGGGGAAATCATGGTTAGGTTTGAGAATGAATGACACTATGGTGCTACCATGCAATTAGAAGTGTCTTAGGCTGATGCAAGAGAAGGTAATCAAATTGCTGCCTTCTAAATGTTATCAGCAGCCTTGTAATTATTATTATTTGATTCCTTGACTGTAGTGGGGCTTCTTCATCAAATGAGGTGCTATACAAATGCAAATTGAAAATTGCAGTCCTTCTTCAAAACTGCTTATGGCTCCAAGAGTCTGTTTTGTGCCACGTAGTGTCACCACCACCTCCCACAGGACACCCAGAGGTGGATGCATTGCTGTCTCAAGGCACCTCATGCCAGCTTGGAGCATGCATGCCAATGGCAAAGCACCTGGCAATCCTTCCAAATAGCAGGACAGCATGGAGGCAAGGTGTTAATAAAGTGTCACTGGCTCCTTCGCCTGGAGCCCCGCGTTGCAAAGATGGTTGTGATGTCAAAAGCAGATGGCTATGTCGTCAGGGGGGAGGTAAGCTATGCAGCAGATGGGCACTTCAGATACAAAGATCCCTTTCATGCAAATTGCCCCCGATGATATTTTTTTTTTCCTTAAATTACAGAGAGAGAGAACTGGAGAAAACATCTGATGTGTGAGCAGTACCGTCTCTAAATAGAATATTTTCCCCTTTTCCCATGAAGCATCATGAGGTTTTTTAGTTCCTAAGTATTCATTTAACTCCTTGAGGCTCTAGACTCACACTTCCTTTGCACTATGCTGCCCTAATACGCAGCACACTCAAGATTGCTGTTTCTTGAGTTTATTTCTAGGCAGGTAGTTGTTTTGTACCTGTTTACACACAAAACTTAATATAGCAGAGATTTTTTTAAATAAACTTTCATTCCAATCTCCTTCAGTTGATTTACAGCCAACATACATACAAAGCTTGAAGTCAACCAGTAAGCACCAGGATGCCAGGCTTCAAACTTGTATATTATATTTGTACATTACGCATTATACTTCATATGGGTGCATTGTAATTTTAAAGAGCATAATCAGACTGCTTTCCTCCTGTCAGAGCACTATATATACCCAAGCAGATGGGAAAGTTCAGTGGATACAGCAACAGGTTACTCTTGCACAGAATAGAATATCCCAAGTTGGAAGGGATCCACAGGTATCATCGAGTCCAAATCCTGTCTCCATGCAGCACCAGCCAAAATCCAAACCCTACATTTGAGAGTGTTTTCCAAAGACTTCTTGGACTCCAGCAGCCATTTACGGTGACTAAATTGCAGGACATCTTTATCACCCTTATTATCCATGAACAACTCAAACAGCAAAACAACCACCCATTTTGATACCATTTCATAAGACAAACCCTTAGAATATAACTGGCAGTCTTACCAACACTATGCATGCCAAAAAAAAGATACAATATGCTGTGGAGAACATACTTTTCTTCTCAGCTTTATAGTTGAACCAACTAGGAAGGTTGTCTTCCGACATAAAGCACTCTTCCAAACTCAGCTCTAGTTTAGGTTAATAATATGCAGGAAAGGAAGACTGTTCCTGTTACTAGAATGGGAGAACTGTCTTTAAGTTATGCTTTCTTTGTTTGAAGCCGGGGCATATGCTCCTACCACTTACTTATGTAAGTATAGGTATGGGTTTTTTTTTTCAAATTGTAATCAGTTTTATAAAGTAGATTTAAAATCAGTTGTATGACTTAGAAAAAAAAAATGCATCATTTACTGAAAATCACTTTGGTTCAGACTTAGGGGGGACAAGTAAGACAGATCTTAGAGCTATGGTGCTCTTTTCTCTTAGTCTGAAAACATTAAGAAAACTTCTCTGATGGTTTTGTTACATCCTACTCCAATAGGTCCATGACCACCTTATAGCAGTGTCAAATTAGGTGAGAACTGTAAATGGCTGTTTATGAGGGTGGATAGTGATAGGACAAGGGGGGATGGTTTTAAACTGAGACGGGAGATTTAGGTTAGATATTAGGAGGAAGTTTTTCACACAGAGGGTGGTGACACACTGGAACAGGTTGCCCAAGGAGGTTGTGAATGCCCCATCCCTGGAGGCATTAAAGGGCAGGCTGAATGTGGTTCTGGGCAGCCTGGTCTGGTGGTTGCACATAGCAAGGTGTCGAAACGTGATGATCATTGTGATCCTTTTCAACCCAGGCCATTTATGATTCTATGACTATGAACTGAGCATGCAAACAAGAATATCCAGATTGCTATAAAATACAGATTATAGAAGATCACTTAATCCAATGAAGAAATGCATGTTTTTCTAGGGTGAAACACAACAGCAAATGGAATTGTATCCAGCATCCAAAGTTCTCCCAGGTGTTTGCAGGATGCCTAAATGAGCAGTGAATGCAAGAATATAAGCAAAGCTTAAAATCATAGAATCATTTGAGTTGGAAAGGATCTTTAGAGGCCATCTACTCCAACTCCCCTGCAATGAACAAGGACACCTGCAGGTTGCTCAGAGCCCTGTCCAGCCTGACCTTGAATGTCCCCAGGGATGGGGCATTCACCACAAACTCACTTATTATTGCTAATTTCATAAATAAGTAACTTATTAAACTTACTTATTCACACTAAATCTACTTCTTCCTCAAATATATGTCTTGGCCAGGAAGAACAGGTGTATTTAAACATACACCAAATAATTAATACATGCAAAACACACTCCTGTGTGCCCAGTGAAGGGAAGATCTGAATGATGGATGTGAGCTCTCTTTCTCCCAAATTAGAGTAAGTCCCAAATCACAGTCCCAAATGCTTGGTCCTTCTCCAAGGATGCACAAAGGCAAAGCTTAGAAGGGTGTTTTGTAGAGAACACGGATGCTTACACATGTACTGTCCTCCCCATGGGGCTTAGGCAGCCCCACACTGCTCCAGGTAAGAGTCACTTAAAAGCGAGGATGGAAGAGCCTTCCTCTCTCAAAAAAGGCCTGACTGAACCATAAGCTGGCAATGATAAAGACAGGTATTTACTTGGGACAAAGAACATCAGCTTTCACTGTCACATTAGCTGTGAAAACAGCCTTACCACCGGTGTCAACACCACCACCAGTGAGGCTTTCAGCTCCTTCATTCACCCGGTCTATGTCCCCTTGCACTCCCTGTCTGCTATGTGTGACGCACAGCCAAGGATGCTGCCATCCACCTCCTGCCCAGGGCATTGTGTCATCTGTGCTGAACTGGTTTCCCACGGGAACCTGGAAACCACCATCTGAATGGAGTCTGGAGATAATGAACCCTCAGCAGTGAGTAAATAAATAGTGGCTTGCCCATATGCCCAGCTGCACCCAGGACCCTGGTGGCAGCTCACTGACAAGGGCAGCAATGTTTTCTGATCTTTTGCCTGCAAGGTATGGTACTGTCAGGCTTGAAACAGTGGGGAGTCAAGGTTCAAAGCTCCAAGGAGCATCCTGCATTCGGAGATCCCCTCTGAAAACACTGCCCCCGTGGCAGACTGCACACCCCACTCCTGCCAACACCAAGGAGGATGAAAGTGCAAAATGGGAAAATGTAGGAAGTGAGAGGGATAAAAGCACAGCCATCGGGTGATCCAGAGATGGATGTGGCTCTGGGCAGCCTGGTCTAGTGGCTAGTGACCCTGCACATAGCAGGGAGGTTGAAACTAGATGATCACTGTGGTCCATTTCAACCCAGGCCATTCTATGATTCTATGATTCTATGATTTTAGATGTAGAGGTCCTGGGCAATTCCCCATTGACAAGGGGCTGGGCTCATGCCAAAAGTTACTGGCCCAAATCATCACTCATTTCTTTCCCTTCTGGTTCTTTCCCTGCCTCTTCCCACCCCTGTTCCTCTGCCAACACAGCCAAATCAGCAGCACATGAGGTCATGGCCAGCAGTAGCACAGGTGCATCCTACCCAGATGTTATCTGTGAGAGATGGACGAGGGGTTAATTCAAGTTCAGTTAACCCTGTCGTCCGAGATGAATTAATACACTTACATCAACACACAGAGCCCTGCCAATTGATTTAGGATACTGCAACATCCTCGCCAAAGAGAAGGGTGCAATCTTGTCTCAGCCCCTGCTGAGCACTTGGTCTTTGCCACCAGCAAGGAGATTTTCACAGCAGCAGTCACACCTTCGAATGTGAATATGCCTGAAGATACTTCAAGGACTGTCTACTCAAAACAAAAGAATGACTGGGACTAAGTCCAAACTGCAGGCATCAGCAGACTGATGGTAGTTTGGATACTTGATTTTGGTGTGGGACATTATCACTGTAGTGGCCAGACAAATAGCTCATGGTTGAAAATTCCTTGAAATTGAAGAACAAGAGATTTTTGGGAGATTTTTGGGGCTCTGGTTTGGATCCATGATAGTTAATAGTAAAACCAGCACAGACCTTGGCCTTGAAGAGAAGGTGTTAATGGTAGAAAACTTTAAAAAAAAAAAAGTTATGAATTTTTACTTTTCTACTCCACTTTTCTAAGTTTCTTGCACTTTGTATAATTCACTTCATTTTCTCTTTCTGAAATTTGACCATCCCTTTAAGAAGAAATTATCCTAACAAAGAAAAATAAAGTCAAACTTTCATGATGGGTGATGGAGGAGGAGGATGGTCATTGGCTTCCTTTCACTCCACTCAGTTACAGACACTTAATAGGGTGCTGAGTTGGGAATTTAATCATCTTAGCTTCCTCATCACCAGAAAAGACAGGAATATCTGAATTACATTCTGGAGTTTGTAACCACAGAGTCATTGGTGCACAGATTAACCCTTTGTTTTTAAAGCGTATGTAGCAGCTGGGTAAACCTGAGTAATTTCACCTTCGCATCCAGCCATGCAGTCTCTTGTTCCCTCTAAGGTGAGAAAACAGTTGTGAGCAGCCTGCTTTCTAAAGGGTCACATTGTAAACAGGCTTAGAAAGATAGACTGTTGATGTGGTCTCCCCAGTTTCCCAGTATCACTAATTACACGTGCTGGCAGTCTTTGAAAATGCAATGATTTACCTAAAATATTATGAGTAGCATCACATTTAAACAAAAAATACTCTGAAATGCTGACTCAGCAGTCTGAGTGCACGTCAAGACAGATGAAACGTTATTCTTTTCACTGTTCAAACATCAGGTCTCTCCAGTATTAACCCTAGAAGTGCAGAGATAAAATTCACCCCACAAACCATGATTTTTTTTCCTTCCTCTCAAATGCTGATAGTGTTTTGGCTTTGTCTTCAGTTGTGCCCATCTCATGTCTTGTATCAACAGCCAGATCCTATTATCAAGAATTTATTCTCATTTATTCGAAGGATGCATCAGAGATAGTTCTCACAGAACAAATTTCACCTGCACGTCTACAAAAAGCAACCCTATAGAAATTTGATCCTATGAATTGCCTTTATCCAGTTGCTAATGGATGTTTAGCATGTGAGAATCCGTATCTTCCGAATTTTGAACATAATAAGCTTTCTGTGAGCTTTTCATATAAGAGATATCAACTGGAAGTAATTCCGAGAAGTTATTCAGCAATTGCTTGGAATAACAAAAGAGCTTGAAACAGATTTACTGCCTGTTGACAGTCTGCATGCCACGCTTGTATAGCTCCCCGCATTGATAGAAAGCTCCTGCCCTGCTGTCTATGCTGGGCTGGGCTGGAGATACATCCAAAAAGGTAAAATAACACATGAAACAGTTGAAACTAGCCAAGCTGAGCCACTGAATCCAACTATCAGCTCCAGAACCAACGGTCTGGCTTAATTATTAGAGGTCCTTGTATCCCTGTAGTCTCCATTCACTGCAAGGAGACATTCATTCCATGACAACTGCCTCAAAAGCCAGCAAGGAAAATGCCAGCAACATTCATATATGAGCAAACACATTGCAAGATCATTTATTTCTTCTCCTGTCTTCTAACATTGGGATTGATGGGTGTTATCCTACAAACCCACTTCTCCTATCACTCAGCACTACAGGCACTTTAGTGAAAGATTTAGCTGGTTTCATTCCTGCCGAGGAGCATCTTATTCCACTACCTGGTTCCCTGGCAGCTTTGAAGCGTTTCAGTGTACTGCTGGCTCTGGTAGTTTCGAGCAGGTGCAGCAATACTATTGTTTTTCAAGGATGCATTTTTGGCTCTTTGCTCTGTGACTCAGTGCTTCAGATTTGAAGTGTTTGTGGGCTTGTTGCCAGGGCACTGCTTTCAGACTGGATCCCAATTTAGTGTCCCTTGCTTTCCTGCCTCCTGCCAGGAAATGCCATTTTTCTTCTGAAAGGTCTTACAACAGCAGGTGAAAGAGGGTATAGTCTCAGCAAGATATGCATGGGAAAAAATAGAGGGGGAAAAATGTAACAGGGGCCACTTCCAGTCTCAGCACCTGCTTTTTGTATGAGTTAAGAGATCAGAGAAAATAGACCCAATGGAGTAGGTTTCATTATCACAGGGGTAGAGAGGGGAGAGGGGGAGAATGAGGAAAATGAGAGCTAAGAGACCCCCTTTCCTGTCCCTCCTGCATAGTGACTCCTTGATGGTTCATTACCTGATCAGGAAAAGCCTCCTGTTTCATATCAGAATGAAAACATTTTGTAATGATGGTGTGATGGAGCAAAGGCCTTGTATCAAGAAAAGAAATGTCAAAATAAATAAATAAATAAATAAATAAATAAATAAATAAAACAGCTTCAAAGAGAGGACAGAAGAATAAAAGCTCTCCTTTGCTGATCCACAGTTGAGCCAGGCAAAGCTTATACAAGATAAATAACGCTGACATTACAAAGCTATGGCTAATTCATTTTTCTCCTTGTCACCACTTCGGATAATTGGCTGACACAACAAGCGTGGGGAAAGAAGGTTGGCTTTTTTGTCTTTTTTTCCTCCCTGAGAGGTACAACTAGGATTAGACGATGTGCTGCACCACTGATAAAAATAAAGAGAATGATCCAAAACCCTCAATCTTTAATCCGGAGAGGTCAACAGTGAATAGCACAGGTGCTAAAGGATGAAGTGAGACTTGGTTGTCTCTATAGCAACTAAACCATCACTAGTGTACAGACTGACTTGGAGCCATCAAGTAAGTTTGGTTTTGTCCAAGGCAGTGTGTGCCATGCACTACTATCAGTCCACTCTACTGATCTCAGTGAGATTTTCACAACAGTGTAGGGTTTCTTTGGAAATCTCCAGCTTCTCTATTTGTGTGAATGATTTGGAATCTCAGCATTTACCTATTTGTGTAAAAGGAAGTTCTGAATCTTTGGGGAATTGAATCTTTGGGGGGATAGAATCATAGAATCACAGAATCACGCCAGTTGGAAAAGACCACTAAGATCATCTAGTTCAATCATCAATCCATCACCACCAGCTAGAGAAAGCCTTAACATTTGCCCTCACTTACTTCAAAATGAGAATGGCTAATACTGAAACTGCCATTATATACTGGCTTGGAGAGTTCAGAACACAAGATATGGGAAAGAAGATGAAAATTGGGCTCAAACACAGAGGAACCAGCAGACAACAGAAAAAGTTCAGACACATACCATTTTAAAATATCTTGATCCTTGAGGCCCAATTCATTATTTTAGAACCTGAGGGTTTTCACAGTAGATAACTTCAGATAGCCACTGCTTTGTCTTTCCACAAAGAGTTTACTGAGAAAACCATTGCTTCACGTAGCTTCCCTCCTATAGAACCAAAACTGTCTCTAAGTCATGAAGAAGAAATATACTATCTAACAAAAACCACTTCTTTTCTCCAGTCATGAAAGAAGTATCTTCTCTTTTAAAGATTTAATCTCCTACCTTTGAGACCATCCAACCAGCAAATGCTATCCACTAAGCACCTAATTTCCTTCATTTCATAAACGCCACGAACCAGTAAAACATTAAGTCTGTGGGGAAGAACATTTGTTTGGTTGTTTTTCATCAGGGAGAGCCTTACACTGAAAATTTGGCTGGAATCTAAAGAGGTGACCATACAAAGTTAAAAACTTGTTACTAACAGAATTAAAATCTTAACAATCTAACTGAAATACAACAAAAAGCTATTATTAGCCTAGTTGCAATAGCACTTTCCAGCACTGCTACCTTTAATGCCACTTAAAAAACCTGGGAACACAAAGGGATGCTGTTTGTTGGAGAGCACCAGTGTGTGGTGGCAGCCCTTGGAAATATGGGGTGTGCCCAGTGCTGAGCTCAGGCTGAGTCCTTGGGTCCTTCAGCCATGGGACACTTGAGATCACTGGGACACCCAGCCCAGGCCATGACAAGCTGTAAGCCATCCTGAGACCCTGCTCTGTTGGGTCAGTACCAAGCCCACAGACTTCTGCTTGTGATGGCCAGAATCACATCGACTAGGCTAGAGTAAGTATAGATTGGCTCTAAAGCTCACCCTAAATTCATGAATAATTCAGATTATTCATGAGTACTCAGGTTATTATCAAATATTCAAAGCCTCAAAAATAGCAAAATGCCAAAAGGTGTGTAGTCTTGATTTCCAGACTGTTGAAGGGGATCAGATCCATACCAAGTCCCAGCCTCAATTTCGACTCCACCTTGCCAGCCAACATCAGTTATAAATGCCCAAGGTATGAGGAAGTGGTGTTTGGTTCAAAGGGCAGTTTCCAGAGGTCAATGAGCAACTCTTCAGTTGTTCGTCAGGTGACATCTCTACCTGGCCAGGCTTCCTAACCAGTTTTCCCCAGTCAAATAATCCTGACCCAACAGGAAAGGAAGCAACAGAGGGAAAAAAAAAATTCTATTTCAAAACCTTCCTAGGGAAAGACTGGCTTTAAAAGAGAGCAGTGGCATGCTACAAACGCTGAAGAAACAGAGGTATTTTGAGGTGAAATTAAAGTCACTATCCCCAAAGGACACTGCAGAGACAACGATGGTGAGCAACAGAGCAGACAGAAGACGACCCTGAGGCAGTTTGTCCCTCTGCACCTTTTCTCCATCAGAGCAATTCAGTAGTGCAGGACTGGACTCCTCGTCATCAGGGAGAGCTCTCTGCCCAACTCAGGTGCCGTGGTACACAGCTGAGAATTCCTTCCCTCTAATGCAGTGCTTCCCTTTCCCTCTGTTTTGGCTGACTGCTCCTTTTTGCTGCTATGCAATAAATAGCACAGGCACGTACCACTGAGACGAACCCAGAGTGGTTCTGTCCCCAAATGAGGATGGGTTGTCTTCTGCATCATCTGCAAGGCAAGAACTTGCTGAGCACAGGGCGGCTGTTTCAGATTGCAGGTGCTGCTGAAACAACCAGGCAGGGTGGATTCAGCACCAACATCCATTTCTGGAAAGCCCTGCTATTCACAAGTGGAGAATGAGATACGTCCCTGTGAGATTAGTCTGCATCAGTAGGAACACCGTAACCCTTTGATAGTATAAATTAGTGCATTGATTTTTATGTGATTTTTTTCTGACTTCTATCAGCTAAGCATTCAGCTACACCAGGCAATGTGGTGGAGTCACCATCTCTGAAGGTGTTCAAGAAAAGGGTAGACGTGGCACCGAGGGATGTGGTTTAGAGGACAAGGTGGGGATGGGATGGTAGCTGGACTAGGTGGCCTTAGTGATGTTTTCCAATCTTAATGATTCTAAATTTGGTACAGAGAAGTGCAAGGTGAGTGCACACACATTAACAAAATGGTGGTGCTAAAGAAAGCTTGAACAGCATGAGGATGGACACACACTTTCCTAACAAGTGAAGCTCCTGAAGCGCTGCTTTGGAAATAAATCCATTACCCCTCTCTCTCCCTTCATAACTCTATTTTTCCTTGATAAGTGAGAGCTATTTCAGAAACTTCAGAAAGCTCTCAGGAAGTTTGTAAAGTAGTTTATACAGTATTATACTAGTATTTTTGTCCTCTATGAAACAAGATGACTGAGTCATCGTGGGCTTAAATGTTCAGAGTAAAGACAGAGCCATGAAAACCTTGAAAAGAACTCTGATCAGCTTCACTACACACAAAAGCCACAATTTTTTAACTAGCATTTAGGTACTTTCAGGATAATAATTAAATATGACACAAAGAACCATAAAATACCCTGAGTTTGAAGGGACCCATAAGATCCTCTGTCTTTGCACCTCTTCAGTACCTAAAGGGAGCCCATGAACAGGAGGGGAGTCGACTCTTTGAAAGGGGAGATAATAGCAGGACAGGGGGAAATGGTTTTAAGTTGAAGGAGAGAAGATTTAGGTTGGATATCAGGGGGAAATTCTTCACAGAGAGAGTGGTGAGGTGCTGGAACAGCTGCCCAGAGAGGCTGTGGATGCCCCATCCCCGGAGGCGTTCAAGGCCAGGTTGGATGGGGCCCTGGGCAGCCTGGTCTGGTATTAAATGGGGAGGTTGGTGGCCCTGCCTGTGGCAGGGGGGTTGGAGATTCACGATCCTCGAGGTCCCTTCCAACCTGGCCTATTCTGTGATTCTGTGTGATTCTGTGACCACTGAGTCTAACTCCTGGCTACACACAGCACAACCATATGTATGCAGACCCAGACCCTGGGATTTGAGAATTTGTACTTCTCCTATCCTCTTGTCCCAGGATCCAAAGGCATTTTTAGGCCCAAGAAAAACTGTACAATGTGTTTGTCTAGAGCACTGAGAATGAGCAAAGAGAGAAATGGAACTGCTGGCTGGTGGGGCAGAGAGAGGAAGTGCTGTGTTTGCCAGATTGATATTTTTCCTTGCATTTATCTGCTGAGGATGTGCAAGTTTGGGGTGTCAGAATGAATTCATTTGGGGGGATAGAGGAATATTCAACAGGGATGAATGGCAGTGCAATTAAATCACGTGCTTCTCAAGACCTGGCTTGAAATTATCATCAATAGGGAAGAGCACTTGGCTTTGGGGTGGCTCTAGCCCAGCTCTTCCTATCCCTGATGCCTCCACCCCCCACCCCCCATCCCAAATGCCCACTTTCAGACATCCATCCCCCACCCCTCCGCCTTCTGCCCCCATCCCTGAAGGATGGATGAGCTTGCCAGAGCAATCTGGCCCTTGCTGGAGAAACTGCTCAAAGCCGGCAGCCGGAGCGAGCACGGCAATCGATTGGACACGGGACATTACGGGTCTGCCAGCGCAGCCAGGGCGAGAAAGTGGCAGCTTTGTGAGGCTGAGCACACGTGTGGATTACAGCATTAACAAAGCTCCCTGAACCGATCAGCCTACCCCTAGGTAGATGGGGGACCAGGCTGGGATGGGGAGCGAAGGGGATAAATGAGCAGCAGCATGAAGTCGCCTTCCTCCCCTTTACAAAAGAGCATCACAAATGAGAAGTCCCAGAGACACAAACAGCCATGTGGGGCCATAGAGCTGTTGCACTGCTCTTCAGGGCTCTGGGCCAAATTTCAGTTTGTTTGATGCCAAAAGAGTAACCCAAGAATGAATTGCAGCCGATGGAGAGAGTTTATTGACTTCAGCTCAAGCAAGAGAGCGGAGTCGTGCCAGCTGGGGTGCCAGACTGTGGGACTCAAAGGGGCTTAGGCACCTAAACCCATTAGGTGCTCCAAAAAATGTGCCCTCTCTTTAAACTCTACTTTAAGGGTCGAAACAGTCTACTTTCTTTCTGAAGACAGCTTTGAGGACCTCTGTTTACCACTGTCCTTAATGAAAAAATAACGGTAACGACTTGCAAGTACAAAGGGCCTTTTATGTTTCTGCCACTGCTTTTATCTCAATGTGTTTTAGTAAGTGCTGTATCAAAATCACTCCACCCACCACCAAAAATCAGTCATCTCCGGACTGCAGAGCAGCAGCTGTTTAACAGTGTGCAATAAAGCTGAACAGCAGTTCAGGACGGTGAGGGAAGGAGAGCTGTGTATGAAACTGAAGCCGACATCCTCTTGCAAATCAGATGGGCTGAGCAAATAGTTCAGCAGCAAGAAGCACACCTAAACATTCAGCATCTCGGGAAAAAAAATGTTGCTTTGACACCAGGCTTACCCCATTTTCTTGTATGGACTTTGAGGTGATGCTCCTTCTCTTCTGGTTCCAAACCACAGAATTATTACAGTTGAAGAAGACCACTAGGATCATCTGGTCCAGCCATTGATCCACCACCACCATGCCCACTAAGCATGTTCCTCAGTGCCACATCTGCCCTCTTGTTGAACACCTCCAGGGATGGTGACTCCACCACCTCACTGGGCAGCCTGTGCCAGTGCATTACCACTCTTCCTCAGAAGAAATTTTTCCTAATATTCCTGGCTGCTGCCCACTAGAAGCCTTGCTTGTGGACACGAGTGGTAGCACATCCTTACCACATGGTCATGTGCTGCCTGCACAACTATGGTTGGTCTGGGTGATCCTGTGGATCTTTTCCAACCTTGGTGATTCTGTGATTCTATGTCACGGAGATGAACAGATCCCTGCCAAACAAGCCCCTCCATAGCATCTCCAGGCTGACTCCTGTCTCAGCATTTGTTCTTTATATGCCAACAACACTGTTCAGGAAGTGTTAAAGTGGAGGCACCAGAAACTACAGACCTTAGGGGAAGGTCATATTCAGCACTGGGATGGAGTGATAATCAAGGTGATGCTGTTGTCCACACTTAATAAGGAAGGTCAAGCACAGAAAACCTAAAAGAAAAACCAGATGCTTTGCAGGCTGCTGTTCACTGCTTTGCATTACAGATGCCAATCTGAGATGCCTTTAGAGAAACTTTCCATGGCCAAGCAATGAAGCGGCTGGAAAAGAGGCAACCTGCTGAGGTGAGCTGCCTCCTGTCCACACTTTGGAGAAAACCTTTTCTTTCCTAAAAAGGAGAGCAAGCATGTGGAGCCCCGTCTGAAAATAAAAAGGGGCCAATTCCCTCATATTAAGCCTGTTATTAGGCTCAGAATCAAATTAAACCACAGGGCTTTTCACTAGCAAAGTGCTATTTTAAGGCTTATTAGACTATATTAGGATTGGCATAAATTTCCACTGACATAATATAGGCCTTTAATTGGATTTAAGGGCGAGGAGGCTGCATTAAACTAAAATCAGTCCTCACAGGGGGAAATTGGGTATTCTCCTCACAACTCCTCTGCTTTCCCTTGGCATGAATCCCAAGCAGCCAAGCAGGCTGGGTAACCCATTCAAATCCAGATGCAATTGCTTACGGTCTCCTATATCAATCTGATAAGCTAGCTGGCTGCCAAAATGTACTACACACTCACCAATGCTTGTTAGCCAAAGCCCTGCTGCTGTGGCCAGAGCTCTGGTTCACTTGCAACTCAAGCACAAATGGCATTTTCTTGGATATGAGCTGCCTACTACACTTTGTACACCGTAGTTGCCCGCAAAAGGTTACAACAACAAAATCTCAAAGCTAAGACCTTGACTTAACCTCCAAAGAGCAGAGAGCATCAGAGCCACAGGCAATAAAGAAAACATAACCCCACTGCTCCTCCTGTGCTGGAGATGGGAGTCAGAAGGCACTTCTGCGACCTGTTCCCTTTCACACATACCCTGATTAGACACGGAAGGCTTTCAGGGGCTCAGAGGTCAGGGGCTCTCAGCTCTCTCCATGTCACGGCCATGTGCAATTCCTCCCCTCCCAGAGAAGCTGAGACCGGTCCTGAGACATCCATAAACAGGTCTTGTGCTCGTGTCATACAGCACTGGGATATCAGTAACCCTGCCCATGGTAGGGAGTTGGAACTAGATGATCTTTGAGGTCCCCTTCAACCCAAGCCACTCTATGAAGTCTTTCTTTGTGTTCACCAGTCCTCAAGTCACTCTCCACTGAAGGAGAAGAGCTACTACACAAACTGATACTTTTTCATAGCACTTTGTGTGTGTGTGTGTGTGTGTGTTTCTCTAGTGTCTCCCATTAGAGGAGATAAAGAGGGAGGAGATAAAACCTACTTAAATATTGAATGGGGCACACTGCACCTCAGGTTTAATGAAGGTAGAGGTTCAGTGACCATTCATCCTGTACCTTAAGAGATGCCCCTTATTTGGCATGCAATGGGCCATGGTTGGCTTCGAGTAATAAGGCTCTGTCAAGACTCACCCGTGCTCTTCTGAAGCCCCAGAGACATAGAAAAACTTTCAGCCATGCTAAAGTTACCTTTGTCTCTGGTATTTGATGTTTCCAGCTCACATGATCCCAATGGCTGGACTAAATGACCTTAGTGGTCTTTTCCAACCTTTTTGATTCTATGTTTCACTATACTATGACACATAGTTTGCATACAAATGCAGCCTCTTAATATATCAACCCCTTCACATCTGTCTGTGTCAAAGATGAGGCTCTAATCATCTATATACTGCAAGTGGAAGCATTTTAAGCCCAAGAATTCATGATGTAGTGCTAATTTCATGGCTTTTATGGGAAGCAACTTGGAGGTCCATTCTACTTCCATGGTCACATAACTTATTTTCTCTCTCAACTCTTTTCTCTCCCAGCCCAAGGCTTCCTATGTTGTGGAGGACCCTGTGAAAATATTTCATTCTGAACATACCAGGTCCTATAGACCTCACATACACATGGCCATCATTAGCAGAAAGTTGAAAAACGAAAGACTTTGCTGCTACTTTTAGCAGAAAACTTCAAAGGATTCCGAAAATTTTAGCAGAAATTGTGGTATGGCACTTTCCACGTGTGGGTGCACATTGGGGGGACTGTGCACTTATTGGTGTGTGTGTGGTGAGATCTGATATGTCACAGCTTTGCAGCTGCATCCCATTAGCACAAGCATTTAACTGCCCAATACGGCGATATTTTTCATGCAATGAAAAGAGAAAAAACCTTTATTCCTTTTGTGATAGTTTTGAGATTACTTCAAGCTGTATCTTTGAAGCTGAGACAGGCCAAATGAGGTTGATGGTTTCATGATGGCAACGTACCCCAGGAAGAGTTTATGACTTCCAAGCAGTCTCAAACCTCCTGCTGTGCTGCCACATCCCTTGCAAGTGACCACAGTGGCATATCCATGAAATCCTGGCTCTCTGACACTCATGCAACCCCATCTGAAGTGCTGGGGATGCCAGCCATGCAGGGATGACTTGGCAGGAGAAAAGCTTGAGCTGGACAGATAGCTTTGATTATACCGAGATCTCAATATTCAAGCAAAACTTTAACCATATCTATTTGAAAAGCTCATATGACTTCATTGTGCAGCCCCCGAGGGAGCACAACGAAAGCTGGGAACCCCATAGTGCTGCTGAATATCAGGAGTGATGCCAGCTTTGCTGGCTGCGATTCAGAAGAAATTGAGACCCGGAGATATACCTAAGCAGATCTCCCATATTCATTTACGTTGCCTGCAACCAACAAAGCAGTCTTTGTAACATAGATATCATGGAAATCATGCGCTTGCTTTGGGGGTTTATTTCTTGGTGGTTGTTGGAATCTCTTTTTGCATCAGCTGAGACTGAGAAAAGTCAGTTTGGAAAGTTGAGGAGATTTTTGTGACAAGTGGGGCTTTGCAGATAAGCCACACTGAATGGGCCCCAAATGCTTCAAAGCTATTTCTGCAATGCCTGTGCTCTCCAATGAGACTTTTCTGAAACACATCATGGAAGGACAGTCCCACACCTCTTGGACCCATGAGAAATAGGTGATCAGAATAAGAAGAATAAGCACGAGACTGGAAGCAAGAAGAAGCTGGCTACTTGGGGCTTTCCTATTTAAAACTGTTCCACGTGACTCTGCACTTTCTGGCTCCAGATGGGACCCAAATACCAATGGATCAGGGAAAATGCTGTTCTCATGGTATTTCTGAAGTAGCCGAAGTCAGGGAAATTCTAGACAGGAGATGGATTTCCCAGCTGTAAAGAAACTAGGTCAAAGATTTGAACTTTTGGATGCTTAGCTGTGCTAAACTTACTACAGCGCTCTGCTGCTGTGCGCTCCTCATCACTGCCAGCTGGACCAGGACTGCTCCAGTCCCATCAGAAAGCTAAAGCAAGACGGGGGAGATGGTTTTCCAGTCCTACTGCTCTAACCCACAGCTTTGGGAGATGCCTTACAAATGCATTTCTCTCCTGTCTCCTCGGATATAATCTTAAGGCCTTTCTCAAGACTATTTTGCTGCAGTTGAATTCTACCTTAGCACCAAAAAAAATTATTGGCTGAATATTAAGAAACACTTCCCTCAGTCTGTGGGCAGGTCCCTTCAGGGATATAGGAGAAGTCCCATTGCTTGAGGCATTTAGAGTTAGACTGGCCAAAGCTCCTGGGAGTCTCTATGGGGAGACAATCTTGCCCCTGCCAATGGAGAAGGCACCAGACCTAATGAGCCTTTTCTCTGTCTGATTTCTCTGATCCTCTGATTAAAGTGTGTTCATATCATTTGCATATGAATTTGCTTTTATCCAGCCCCCGATGCCAAAACATGTAGGCAGGCAATTCAGGAGATGATGTGTTTATGTAACTGTAAACTAGGTTTATAGCAGTTTAATTAGTAATATTAATAATGTCACCTAAGCTTAATGATACCAATTATAACACAGTAAATATTGCTTATTGGATTACAAGTTGCAATGTTGAAAGATGAACTTTCATGCTCGGTCAAACTTTCAAAACATATTATTTAAAAAGAGAGATAAGACAGTTTACTTTTTACATACGGGTAGCTCTTTTAATCTCAAAAAGGGATAATTGCTGCAAATAAATATTTGCGGATGGGAGACACTGTCCCATTTGATGTATCATCATCTCTCCACTCCCCAGTTTTGCTTCCAGTCCAAGGTGCTATCGTGGGTTTTCCGAGTGCACCAAGTGGAAAGCACCTTTTTGATGCCCTAAACAGGCAATTATGAGTTGTTGTGAGTCACAAAGGAAGAGAAAGGCTTAGATATCTTCAAGAGTGGAAAGCCAAGGTTACATTAATCTGATTATGATTTGCTGCATCCTTTGAGGTACTGCATATGCAAAAGAGGCAGAGTTAGGAAAGACCCATTAGGTCATTTGGGACCGATCTTTTATATGACTTCCACTTTGACCCTGAGGCATCTAATGAAGGTGGCAGATGGAAACAGTTAAGACAACTGAGCGCTGTTCAAATTCCTATCACTCTCACAGTATCATAGCCCCATCTCTGCCCCCACCATGTGAGATTATCCTTGGCAGCACCCTGCTTCTCAGGACTGCACAGTTGCTCCTCGGTATTTTTCAGGCTTGGTAAATATGTTGTATTCCTTGTTCCTATGATTAATGGACCAATACACTCTGGACTTCCATCATTTGGGTACTGTCAGTGATTTGGACAGGATTTGGACTCAGTGGTCCTCATGGGTTCCTTCCAACTTGGGATATTCTGTGGTTCTATGAGTTATATTAACACTTAGACCCTCAGTGTTAATGAAAGTATTTAAGAACTGCTGTTTAAAACTGTGAAGACTGGGAAGGTGAGAAATCATTAAAGAGGGAGGGAACACAAACTGGTGGTTAATGCAGAAAACTAAGAATTTTATGTGTTCAGCTTGGGCCCCTCACTACAAGGAAGACATTAATATTCTGAAGCATGTCCAGAGAAGGATAGCGAAGCTGTGAAAGATCTAGAGCACAGGTCTTATGGAGAGCAGCTGAGGGAACTGGGATTATTCAGTCCGGAGAAGAGAAGGCTCAGGGGAGACCTTGCTGCTCTCTACAGCTGCCTGAAAGGAGGCTGTGGCAAGGTGGGGGTCAGCCTCCTCTCCAAGGTAACAGCAAAAGGAAAAGAGGGAATGGGCTCAAGTTGTGCCAGAGAAGGTTCAAGTTGGATATTAGGAGAAATTTCTTCTCAGAAAGAGTAGTGATGCATTGGAACAGGCTGACGGTAGTCACCGTCCTTGGAGGTGTTCAAGAAATGTGGAGATGTGGCAGTGGGGGACACTAGTTTAGTATGCACAGTGATGCTGAATTGATGGTTGGACTAGATGATCTTAAAGATCTTTTCCAATCTGAATGATTCTATGATTCTTTATTAACAGGGACAAGATCCTTATTCTACAAAATGATGTAACAGAAGCATGTTTGCTGCATCCCAAATAGGTTTCCCTAATTCTTTCTTCCTAAACATGGATTTAGTAGGTCTGTCTATAAAAGCCAAGAAAACTTGAGTTTCCAGCATGGCGCCACTCCTCAGACTGTCTACAGAAGCTGCCCAGTGTCATCTTCCTCCTGCCTCTTTGGTCCTTTCTGATTACCCCCTTCCCTCAGGAGCTTTCACATCTGCTCCCATTACCTCCATCAGTGCCTCACATGGTGCCCAGTTAAGTAATAAGAGCAGTCCTCACTCGCACTTGTCTTATGGAAACAGGGGCTTTTTTAACAGTAGTTCAGTGATGCTGTCCCCCAGGAAGGGTGAGAGGGGAAGGGGAACCCAACATGAGATCTGCTGCCGTTATAGTGATTAGAGTACTGGCAAACCAGCAGCTTCCAGGCCTAGTTGGAAACCATGCCTTCGGGTCACTGTTTAAGATGAGATATTGTACATCACCTTCAGGAAGTGCTTTTCTACTTCCAGTGATCACACAGAAAGTAGAGGTTACTGCTGTGCCAAAGATGACAGCTTTCAGAAGTCTAAAATAAGAGGATGGGAATCCCAGTGTTAATGCCACCACTATGAAAGCCAGCAGGTCCTGCAAAGAAGCCAGGCAATGAGCAGACCTCCCAGGTCTGACTTCCTGTGGCAATGCCTACACAATATATCTGACATTTTTATCTCTCTGATTAGTGGGTTTTTGATCTTGTCTGTGCAAAGGTATAGAGTGAAGGAGGAAGGAGAGGAGCAGGAAGGTCTGTGAAGGAGGAGAAAGGGGAGAGGGAGGAGAGGGAGTGAATATGTCTCTATCTACAGTCTCAACACATAATTTATAAGAAGGGGCAACTCATCATAAATAACCCAAATCTCCTGGGAACAGTGACCTAATCAAGATGTATAATTGCATGCCTTATCTAAATGAAAGCATCATTTCAGAAATGATAATGTGCATCACCGTGGATTCAATTGCTATAGAGTTCAGCACTGAAGGGTAATTACAATGTTTAACAAATATATTCTCTTTGGGGGCCTGCAGTTAAAGATATCATGTCATGGTTTCCCCTCATGCTTCATGCCTCTACCAAATTATGAGGGTTTCCAAAATAGCACTCCTTTATATAATTCCTCATTGATTTTCCAAATTTTTTTCCATTGTTCTGTCCAGAATGGCTTTTACGATGACAAGAGGCAAAGGCAGACAAAAAGTTACTTAATAAACGAAGGAGAAAAGCAGATCCTAAAAGAGAGGCAATCAATCCACCTCCACGTTTGCTTGGCATCATCCCGCACAGCAAGTGTCGCAGAGATCTGACAAGTTAGAGCCTGCCACCAGACTCTGACCACCCTGCAAGAAAGCACAATTCTCCTCTCTAACAAACCCTGTTGACTGAATATTCATACGATTCTTTCAAATCCTTCTTGGCAATTTTCTCCCTTTCCTTCTACTCGTACCAAGATGAATTGCACTTGTCCCTTACAGGAGAAAATAAGCATGAGATAGCACCAGGTTGTTACCGTACATAACTGATGTGCTACACTCGGCATGATGAAGCTCTAACACAAACAGGTATGCACATTATATCTATGCAGAAAGGCAATATATGATAAGCAGAGGAATGAAACAGCTTCCCACCAGGAGATGCTAAGTGGACCAGTACCTTTTAGCCTGGAGAAGAGGGAACTGATGAGGTGTCTATAAAAACACAGATCAGAAAAGGAGGAAAGCAAACAGCTGTTCCCTTCCCAGAATGCAGGAGAAAGCAAAGCGGCATTAGCAGGCAGAGGATTTAAGCTGAAAGAAGGGAAGTACTTCTTCATGCAGTGTATAATTAAATTAGATAACTGGTTGGGGCAGGATGTCAGGCAGGCCAAAAAATATGAAGTAAAAAAAATAATAATTAAATGGAAGAGCTTGAAGGAGGATGGGTCTGTTAAGAGCAATTAAACACTGTTCAGGATGTAACCTTCACCTCAGGAAGTCCCTACACCGCTATCTGCTGGAAGACTGGAGGATATTCAGGACAAGGATTATTCAGCACATGCTGCTTTCCATGAGCATCTCCAGCTCCAGCCAGCACAGCACACTGCTCCATTGACAGCCAACTGAACGCGAGCCAGCAGTGTGCTCAGGTGGCCAAGAAGGCTGATGGCACCCTGGCTTGTATCAGAAATAGTGCAGCCAGCAGGAGCAGGGAGGTGATTTTCCCCTTGTACCTGGCACTGGTCAGACCACACCTCAAATATTATGCTCAATTTTGAGTCCCTCGCTATAAGGATATTGAGTTGCCCAAGTGCGTGCAGAGAAGAGCAACAAAGCTGGGGAAGGGACTGGAAAACAAGTGTTATGAGGAGTGATGGAGGGAACTGGAGTTATTTAGCCCAGAGAAGAGGAGGCTAAAAGGAATCCTCATGTCTCTCTACAACTATCTGAAAGGAGACTGCAGCAGGGAGGTAACAAGTGATAGGCTGCAAGTTGCATCAGGAGAGGTTTAGATTGGATATTAGGAAGAACTCCTTTGTAGGGAGAGCGGTCAAGCATTGGAAGTGACTGCCCAAGGTAATGAGAGAGCACCCATTCCTGAATGTATTTAAGAGACGTGTGGATGTGGCACTAAGGGACATGGTTTAGTGGTGGAACTCAGTAGGTTGCATGGTTGGACTTGATGATTTTAAGGTCTTTTCCAACCTTGATGATTCTATAATTCTGTAAGATGAGGTGCAGTTTATGCACATCAGCTGCTCAACAGTGATGTGTTTTGGCCTCTTCAGAACAAGGTTTAATTGCTAAGAAAGGCTCAGAGCCTGTTGCCCATGTTTGCTACAGTTCTCAGAGACACAAGCAAAACCAACTATTGCATGATGAGGTTGTAGGAAATATCTTGCAAGCACACTGCTTCATTGAGCCCGTTTGCCATGGATGCAGTGGCCAAGAAAGAAAGTAAACCCAAAAAGTGGCCATGCTGGGAGTGGGATGGTCATGGCGGGAATGAACTCTCACCACTGCATCATAGAATCATAGAATGGCCTGGGTTGAAAAGAACTACAATGATCATCGAGTTTCAGCCACCCTGCTATGTGCAGGGTCGCCAACCACCAGACCAGGCTGCCCAGAGCCACATCCAGCCTGGCCTTGAATGCCTCCAGGGATGGGGCATCCACAACCTCCTTGGGCAAAGGCAGACTGCATCACTGTAGGAAGTGATGAGCCTGCAGAACAAAACATTTTCATTCATTTATTTTTTATTATATATTTTTGTCATTCATGATGGATGAATTCAGCAGGATAGACAATCTAGTTTGGAGGCAGATCTGTCAGCTGCAGAATAGCTGATCCTGCTTTCAGTTATTAGCCAGGAAAACAAAATTGAGCTAGCCCTCTATTTTGAGAATCTTCTTTAAACTCACATTAATAAAAAAGGGGAAAAAAAGAAGAGGAAGAGAGAGAGACAGAAAGACAGCAAGAGAGAGGAAAAGAGACGGAGAGGGGAACTTGGTTAGAAGAATAATTGTTGTGTTGTCTCCAGCTCTCTGATTAAAGCTGTGGTGCCTAAATCAAAGATACCAAGAGGAACCTCAAAAAAAGGACTGAAAACAATTTTGTGTGCTGCCATTTTTTCACTTGCCTGTGTTCCATTATATATAAAGTTTTATTTCATCTTTTGATCTTTGGAAGTAAAGAAGCAAGAAGGAGGTGGGAAAAAAAAAGAAAAAAAGAAAAACTGACACCAATTTTGTTTGCTTCCTTCTCCTCGCCTGCATCGATAACTCAATTGGATCAGAAGTGAAGTGCAAGCAGAAATGAACTGAGCACAACCACCAAATGAAAACCAAATGCTAGATTGCAAAAGCAATATTTCCAATAACGTGAAATTACTGGGCAGACCTTCCTCCCTTCCCCCGACACATTGCAGCCAGGCTGCTGTGGAGCCCAATGCAAACTTGATCTGCTTACAGGGGGAGCAGGGATACTCTGTCTTTAAGCAACCCTGAAGCTGCATGTATTGGTAAAAGACCAGCATCTGCTGTGGAAAACCAGAGCAATTTATGCTGAATATAAAGCTTCGATCACAGACTGCCTGGTATGTATGGAAGTAGTAAGGGTTCATGAATCTGCTTGCATTCACAGCTCAGATGCCACTTGTATTGGATGAGTCACAGCACTCTTCTCCACATACATCTGTCCCCAAAGTAGGAATCACAACAGACACATCTTCATTAAGTTTCTAGAGAGCAAAGTTGGGGAATCTGAAAGTGTTTAGCCCCAATTCAGCTTGCACAAAATAATAACAACAACAACAACAATTATTTCAATATCTCCCACTTTGCTTCCCATAGCACACAGTAATAGATGTCACAATAGGTCCCTACATGAGAATGGCTTCTCAAAACCAAGACTTGCAGCCCTGGACAAAGAATTAAACCACTGCAAGTCATCTGCTATATGAATATGGTTCCCCGCCCTGGTAGGAGGCTCCACTGATTAAGGCTGTACTGGGACAAGAGTAACTGGTGAAGCACACAGTTGTTGAGAGCCATCCGTTACCTCAACCCTACACTCCCATGGCTGCTATCACCTGTCCTCTCTCCTACTTCTGCAGCTTCTGCTTCTAAGATTTGTGCTTGCTGTTTTGCATCTTCTAGCCACACACATGATCCACTGGTCTGCCCACATCTCATCTAAACTTTGAATGACAAACTGAATGGTAATTCAGTGGGAGGACCTTATGCACTCAAGGACCTGCTTATCCAGTGGGCTGTATGAATGTGCTCACCTTCCTGCCTTCAGGTTACCTACTTCAGGAAGACAAGCACCCATAAATAATAGAATCATTAAGACTGAAAAGACCACTAAGATCATCCAGTCCAATCATCAACCTCAACGCCCACTGTACCATGTCCCTCAGTGTCACATCTACATGTTTCCTGAGCACCTCCAGGGATGGTGACTCCACCACCCCCCTGGACAACTTGTTTCAACGCATTACCACTCTTTCTGAGAGGAAATATCCAACCTGAACCTCCCCTGGCCCAAGCTGATGTCATTACGTCCCATCCTATACGTGCAAAGCTGAACACTGTAGCAGCAAAACAGAAGTCTGTTTCACCAAACACGCACATTTTCCATCAATGCCCAATACACATTGGACAAAAGGAGGCACAGTGAAGAAGAACATTCACAGCTCTTCATATCACCTGCACAGGAATGTATCTTTACCTATGCCATGAGATCCTCATGATCCATCCACATCCAGCAAGAAACCCACAAGGTATGTTTGCCTTTACATGATCCAAGGTCTGAAATAACAACTACAACTTCCATATAACAGGCAAGGGGAGGGAAGGTATCTTTGGGTTTCTTGTTCTAATCGTGAGCTATCATATGGGCTATTGTACCAAAGCCCATCCAACACTGCTGACAGCAAGCCTGCAGTTTGCACATAGCAAATATTATGTGTGCTAACAGCCCAGCTACTTTTTAGGCTGAGAATTGGAAGGATTGGAGGGCTTAAATGTTGGATTATTAAGCCGTGATTTTTCCCTCCTAGATGGTGCTGGGTTTGGGTAATGCCTGGGCAATACGTCTGTGTGTGGGTTGTGAATTGTTTGTACATGCGTATGTGTAGGGAGGGATGTCAGTGGGAGGAATTCATTAGCATTTGGGTTGTTACATATTTATGCTCTGAAATGAGCACGTGGAACAAAGAGAAAACACATTGGGGAGCCCTGCTTTGCAAAAAGGCCTCTGACATTCCCAGCTGTTCATTATGCTGGTGGCCAAACACAGCCAAACTGCCATTCCTTAGGACACACCACTCCAAATCACGAGCAGAGGGAAACTCTTCAGCCACCACCACCTTTCTGTGGCTCACCACCCATATAATGCTGCTACCCTAGGTAGCTGCTATATTTTCCCCACTGCTTCAACTACGTATTTGCTGCAATTTGAGCCTTTCATTTCTCATCCCACCTGCAGTAAGCACAGAGAGCGTAAGACTCCCTTCCTCCTTGCAGCACTTGCTGCTATCACAGAATCATTAAGGTTGGAAAAGACCATTCAACTCTTTGAAAGGGTAGATTATAGCAGGACAAGGGGAAATGGTTTTAAGTTGAAGAAGGGAAGATTTAGGTTGAATGTCAGGCAGAAGTTCTTTACTATGAGTGGTGAGGAGCTGGAACAGGCTGCCCAGAGAGGTTGTGGATGCCCCGTCCATCCCTGGAGGTGTTCAAGGCCAGGTTAGATGGGACGCTGAGCAACCTGGTCTAGTATTAAATGTGGAGGTTGGTGGCCCTGCCTGTGAAAGGGGGGTTGGAGCTTCGTGATCCTTGAGGTCTCTTCCAACCCAGGCCATTCCGTGATTCTGTGATTCAGATCACCTTGTCCATTCATCAAACCACGTCCACTAAGCCAAATTCCTATGTGCAGGAATGGTGTGCTGTTTTCATCCCTGGACATTTCAGACCATCCCCATTTCTTCCAAACTATATTCAGAGGGTCATATTTTGAAGACAACCCAGCCAAACTCCACAAGCAAAAGGATGCAAACAAGAAAACATACCAATAAAAACAGCATCTATCTCTAACAGCTAGTGTTCATCACTATCCACGTTTTGGAGTTCTTTTAGGGACAGAAGAACCAAGAACCAAGGAATAATGGCCAAGGAAACTGATTCAGGACCAGGAATAGCACAAATTCCCTGAAAGCAAATGGTTTTTACCTCTTTTCTGCCTCACCCCTTGTCATTGCTGTTGTGTACATAAAATACAGATAATGGTTTCTCCCTTTCCCTGGGCAAAAGGCACAAAATGTTAGTCTGAGTTGCCCAAATAACAGAACTATCAAGGCCAGAAACTCCCAGCTCTACATTTTGCCTCCTGCACCACACACCATGAGCAAAAACCTGCTGATACTTTGCTGCTCTGCTCTGCTCTCCTTCTCCTTATAGCAATATATTCTTCCCATCTTTTCTCCTCTGCTGAGCCAGGAAATTCATTAGAAAGGAAAAGGAAGTGACCAAACAAGCAAATAAGGTCTTTAGGCTCATGCAAGTGAGCACTGAGGTCTCTATAGGAGTTCTATCATAGGAAGAGGCAACTGTCTCATTAGTTTCGGTTGTATGTTTGTTTTTCTGACCACTGCTGCTCCTTTCAACTCTCATCTTCCCCTCAGGCTAAAATCAGTTGCACAGGCTGTATTAAGCTTTCCACTAAGCTTCCTCTTTGATTACAATTCCCAGCAAACCACCAGGGTGCAAGAAACATAATTAAATACCTTGCTTACTCTGTAAACAGACATTCCCCTGAGAAGGCAACCCATGACTCCCCAGATGGACTACCCAGAAAAAGTCTCCCCAACTTCAAGGTGAGACCAGGGAAGCCACAGCAGTTGCATTTCTGTCCCTGAGACATTATCTCAACAGGCCGTGCAAAATGCAGTAATGGAGTTAACCTAGGGAAGGATAAAAGAAACCGTTTAAACGATAAGTGACTTGGACTGATAAAAAGTAATAACTGTGCAAAGTGTAGAGCCAACGCATGTTCCCTGCCCTGAGTGCATTGCTTTGAACATAAAGCTCATCAAAGGCACTTAGTTTTCATATAATTTCTTTAGAATGACAGATCTAATATCTATTCTGTCTACAGCAAAGCCCTGGGCATGGTCTAAGAAGAGGCAGAGATGTAGCCCAAAAGATATGAAAAAGCTTCCTCGGTAGAGGAAAGAGAGTAATATTTATTAGTAAATCCTTTTGCAGATTTCACCTGTCTGGAATATTATCTGGGAATGCAAGGGGTTTCCCTGCCTCTGTCTCCAGAGAGCCTTCGTATCACTCCTCGCTAACACACAGCTCTCAGGAGTATAATTACAGCAGCAGTCTCGGGGCAGAGTGACGCACGGATCAGAGCGCCTATGAGAAGTGCTGGAGGGATGTTCTCTGGGGAAGGGTGAGGAGGCTCTCCAAAGACTGGGGTGTTCAACTGCATGACTTTCTGTGAATTTTGGTGATTTCTGTAATTATATGAATTAAGGAGGATGAAAAAATAAAGGCTTCAGGGAGGAAGTTCACTGTGAAAGTTTATATCACACAGTTGTGAAGATGAATTATGGAGGTTTCTCACTTCCATCTGCAGCTTTTGACTGGGTCAGTGCTGAACTGGATGTGTCACCCTTCCTGGTATGGCCCATCATTGTCTTCAACAGACAAAGAAAACCCTCTAGAGTCTTGTGAGATCATCTTTTTGAGAAGAGCCAAGACTGCTACATCCTGATGTATTCCTGTAACAAATGTTACTTCTAGATGTCCACTGGCAGCTTGGTCAGGGCAAAGTAGTTGAAATAGATGATCTTACTGGTCTTTTTCAACCTTAACGATTCTAAGAAAACCGAATGCTTAGTTGTAAATGTGAAAGTCTGACTGTATGAAGCTATAAGAGAGTGGAAATCTAAAGTTCTCCCCATGCAAAGAAGCGTGTTCCCTTTTTGCTCCAACAGATGTGTAGGATGCATCTTGCTCAGCCTTTCAGAAAGGTACCTGTTGTGCTTTTAGAGCAAACCAGCCAAGGGGCACAGCATGTCTGCTTGACCCTAAAGCCCAAAAGCACACACCGACTTATAGAATCATAGAATCATTAAGGTTGGAAAAGACCACTAAGATCAGCCAGTCTGACCATCAACCCATCCCCACCATGCCCACTAACCATGTCCCTCAGTGCCACATTTACCCTTCTCTTGAACACCTTCAAGGACAGTGACTCCACCACCACCCTGGGCAGCCTGTTCCAATGCCTCAAAACTCTTTCTGACAAATTTTTCCTAATATCCAACCTGAACCTCCCCAGTTGCAACTTAAGGCTATTACCTCTCGCCGTATCACAAATAGAACTCCATGAATATCTGCAAAAGTCTTGCCAAGAAGCATGTTCAAAGATATGAAAATGCAAAAGCAGAAGAAATTCAGAGACAACACACAAGATCAGCCATTTCTCTTGCTGTACAAACCCACTTTGTTCTCCTGCATTGCATTTTCTTCCCTCTTGGAAAGTGGATCTCATGACCCATCAGACGCTTCAGACAGTAATGGGAATTTTTGATGTCATTGTGTTAACGTAAAAAGCCTACAAGGCCTCTGTTAAAAAAAAAAAAATAAAAGATTTTGGGTGGTTTTGTTATTAATTGCTCTGCCTTTTTAGCAGTTGCATGAAATAACTAGACATCCATATGGAATGAGGGGGAGGGGGAGGCCACAGTAGCATAAAGGAAAGGAAACCGGGGAAATGTGAAACTTTCATGTGAGATAAGAACCTCATAACACTGTTATTATATCCCTCTGCAGTCAGGCGGTCTCCTGGTTTTAATAAAATCTCATTTTCCTTAAATTTTCCCATGTGGCCAACGTATTATGTGTGGAGTTTAATGTAGCAGGATATGATCTAAACTTAGACTCAGGTGGTCCAGGCCCTCTGGAACAGACGGGCTGGATTGTTGAACCCTGGATGGGGAATATAAACAGCACCAGAAAGCTTCCTCTTTTTTTTCTTTTTCTTTTTCTCCTTTTCAAAGATCTGAAGAGACCTTACTATATTCAATTAATGATCCAGCCAGCCAGCCCAAATCAAAGCGACATGCATGCAGTCATGAAGGGGTGGGGGTTGACGGGAAGAATATAATCAACACTCACTTTTCTTTGTTGGAAGAAACAAAGAAATTCCAATTTAATTAAAAAAAAAAAATTCTGCAAGTGCTTAATTTGTATAGCTTTGTTTTTTGTTTGTTTGTTTCATATTATTTTGTTTTTCTGTTGCAAAGTTATCTGTTATTGAAAACTATCCTAGCTCTATTCCCTGCAGAACTCCTTAAGGTTTTCATTAGGATAGGGATATCACGTTCATTAGGATCACTGGTCCTGATGAATTCATTTTTGTTGTCACATACAATTCCATAAATGGACTTCACTTATAGTTCCAAGGGTGATCCTCTGTCACACGACATCACTCACCACATACTTAAGAAAGAAATATTCCTGAAATAGAATGGATTTCATTCAATAAAAAGAAACATTCTTTGCAATAACTCCACTCAAGAACATTGGGATTTCTTGTTCTGGTTGTTTGGTTGGTTGGCTTTTTTTGTTTGTTTGCTTGCTTATTTTTCAATTAAAAAGATACACCATTAAATTGCATGTTCCTAACAACAGCTCATTAAGAGTTTTTCCTTGAGCTGATAGCACCAAAGCAAATTATTTGCTCTGCTTGCTAAGCTTAGTCCAGCCAACTTCTTATTGTATTTACAGTATTTCTTGCCTCATGCTATTTCTCTATGCATTTCCAGAAGGCACAGTCAGGTTGTTGCTGCAGAAACCAGAACATGGGGATAGTTAAACAAGGCATAATGGATCTGTGGTGCCCTGCTGAGCATCGATTTAGAAATTTCTGTTCATGGCTGTAGGCTTCCAAATATAGGATCTCGCAGTCAGACACGACCAGGATTAACTGGCAGGACTTCCTGGATCTATACTGACCAGTCATCCCAATCAATGTCACAGCAGACCCTTCTCTTCATACAGACTGGGACAGATGGCAAAGGAGACCACCCGGAGGTCAGACTTGTGTGTTGGGGAGGTTAGTGTGCAATAGATGAGACCACCACTGCCTCCATTAGTGTGCACATCCATGCAGCTTCAGGAAGGGGAACCCAACCAGTGCAGAAAACAACATCCTTGAACACTTCTTTTCAGTAATTTCCTGAAGCAGAACCTTTACAAGGCAGTCTTGTAGAGGCTTAAAAGACATATGTCCTAGAGTCTTGAAGACACAAAGTGAGCACAGGTGCAGAGAGGAAAGGACTGCCTCATACCACAGACAGGTGACAGTGGTATCAAGAGTGAAAGTCCAAAGGCACTCATCATCCTTCTCCTTGCAGATCTACAGTAATTATTGCAGAACAGAAACCCTCTGGTTTGAGCTAGTTCACACCAATGTTGAGCTTGTGTAAATGGTCCCAGTCAGCAACTGATACGACCTCTGGGGATATATCAAAAGCCATGGATATTTCACACCAGAGCTGGGAATTGCACCTTGATCTCCTAAATTGCAGCCCAAAGCGTTAACCATGGGCTCATCCTCTTATATTAAAACAGTGGAAACGTCGCCTCCCGAAGGACTTGTCTTCTGGAAAAACTCTCTCACTTTAAATTCACACTATGCTTTACTATGGAAGAACTTTCATGTGTCAACAACTAAATGAAATGATTAAAGATAAGCTCTTTCCTATTCCCTTGATTTAAAAAAAAAAAAGTATAAAAAGGAAAAAAAAAGAAGAAAAAAAATATTATCAGACAAAGAACAACCTCAAAATCCCTTTTTCTATTTCCTAGATCAATAGACACAATGGGGTTTCCCAAGCCCACAACATCGCCGATCAACCTACTGAAACAACTCATTCAGACTTTGCTCTGGTTTCAAAATACTTTTGGAAAGGAAGAAAGCCTTTTTGAACGAGCACCTTTCAAGCTGTGTCAAGTGAAAACAGGCTTTGTAACCGAAGGGGCGTTAAGCAAGAAGCAACTCATCAAAGCTCAGAATTGCAGTGGTGAGACATGAGGCCAGGAGGCAGTTGCCTTCCAGATAGAATGCTCCAAGGATTTTGATCAATCTCAGATAACGCTGAACCCCAAGAGGGAAAATTAGTAAAAACTCGTCAACTGATCTCCCCATCTAGCAGCAGCATGAGAGCTTATCTCCCTTAATCTAATTCATTGGACTCTACTTAACATCCCCTGCCCTTTCATTCTTCATAAGGGAATAGTGATGGATAAAATTAACTCCTTTCCGCTCTGATTCTGATCTTACATTTCCCCCTTCTCCCCCACCCACGAAGCAGAGCACTACCCCTAGAACCCAGTATTCCCACTGCCATCTCACCTCACACACCCTGCTAGGGCACACCATGCTTTGAACTATCCAAGAGTTAATTATGTCACTTGATTTGAGCAGGATGTGTGGAATACAGCCTAGAGCAGTGTACGCTTACGGAGTAACTCATCCTGCCTGCATGCTTGCTCTTCATCAAACATGAATGTCAACAAAACCTCACTTTCCTCTTTTCGTGAATTTTGAAAGAGCTCTTTTTGTTTACTTGTTTCTTTTTTGTTTTCTTGATTATTATTTCTTGTGGCACTGAGTGACATGGTTGGTGGGCATGGTGGTGATGCCTTGATGATTGGACTGGATGATCTTAGCGGTCTCTTCCAACCTTAATGATTCTACAATTCTGTGACTCTATTTTTCCTTCTCTTCCTCCGGGACTCTCAGAAGGGAAATGATAACTTTTCATTACAGAGGTCACTACATGAGTTTGATGGTCCATAGCCTTCCTGGTTGCCATTTGACCCCCATATAAAATTATTATAAAAGCTTGCCATGCGAGACTGATCACATAACAATCCCCCACGACAGAATATTGACAGCATTTGAATGTGAACCTCAAAAGCAACAAAGAAAAGGAGATATATTGATTTCTAGGAAGAGGAAAAAGGCCCACCTCACTCCCAGAGATTACAGAAAACACAGCTCATGTTAAACACTATGGAAGAGGACAGCACCTGGACTAAGGGCTCTCCAAAATGCACCCTAATGAGCCATAAACGATGAGAAACTTGCAAACAATCAGAGTGTGAAATTGCAAGTTTTGCATTTGAATTTACCCTATTTGCAGTGCTGGCACTGAGTCATTTTCTACACTTTGTTCTGGATGGTAAGGCCAGGCTGGGGGATTTCAGGGGTTGCAGGGTATTACTTTGATGGTTTTTGAGCTGTACTATTGTGAGAGTTTTCCAGAGCTGAAGAGAAACATTTTAATTCCAAGTAAGAAAAAAAAAAATGGAGAGAGGCTTTAGAAAATCATGAATTTGTCATAAAATACACCAAACTTAGTAGGTTTTTACCTTAAAATTATCCGTCAGCGCTGAGATAATATTTTCACTGCATACAAAGCCCTCACTAGGAGAACTTCTACTAAGCACTCGCTTATTATTTCTTCTTAATGTTTCCTTAAGAAAAAAAAATCTGTTAATTACACTTCTTTTGTAACCCTCTTTCATGACAAATACCAAAGGAGGGGCTCCCCACACACACCTAATTTTTCCATTACCCCTTTGTTTCTATTCACTTTTCTTTGTTCATATATTTCTAAGCCTTACAGCTATACAGCACAGAGAGTCTGAAACTGGTCTGAGCTCCTCACTCTGAGAGGGCCAACAAGGATTTAAGCTGAAGGCTCCTGGAATCAATACTAGCCTTTGGCTTGTCCTTATTTTATCCTTGCTGATGGTTGATGTCTGTTGTCAAAACTCCTGGAAAGTGTCTGGTGTGATTTGCTATACTATCCGTGTAGGCTTTAATGAATGAAGTCCCTCTCTTATATTTGAGATCACCTTCAAAATCCATTACGCTGTCTCATTAGAGAGCCCTTGGAAATCTTCCACGTAGAGAAAGAGCCAAACACCTCCTGCGGCACTGTTTTCTGCTTTACTTTTGGCCTTATACTGACCCAGATAGGTCACTTTGCAGCCCACAGCTCTTGAGACATGTTTTACCAGCCCGGGGCTTGCTCGCCACTACATCTGGTCTGGGGACATCCAGTCTCTTCCACTCCTCAGTATCCCACATCAAGCTGGTTGGTCATAGGTTCCGTAAGATTTCAAAGAGCATACCAAGCCAACAAGGAGGCATTATCCTCATCACTACACCAGGGAGAGGAATCAAAGGGAAGGATTTGCCCCAGGAAATCAGTGAGTCACACAAGCCACAAAACCCCATTCCCAACTCCTTGTCACTGTCCACATGAGTTCATGTGAAGGAAGAAGACTTAAAGCCTGCTTTTAAAGAGCACACTAAAACCATCTCCAGTTCTTCCTTTATTTCGAGTGAGCAGCTCAACCTCTGATACAAGTCCAACACAAAACTGGATCTTTACCATCCTTTTGGTCTATTTTCATCTTTTTTGGTCCATAGATCTCAGAAAATTGAGAAACCACATCCTTTCTGGTAGTACTCATCCTGTTTTAACTAAGCCTTAAAAGCTTTCACACCAGCCTGTCCATGAGCAGACCTGCTTTGTTGAATGGGTGCATTTCATGTAATTTACCTTCTGCTTAATCATTCTCATGCACACGTTAATTGTTCTTCTACATGAGCAGGATACTAATCGGAGCTCAGATAACCTCTCTACCCTACTTTACATGCTGGTTCATGCTTTCCCTTATTTTAACTGGAGCCGTTTTTAATTCCAGTTAGGAAATTGATTATTCACACTTTTATTTGCCTTCTTTATGAAGAAAGCACAAGGAGCGCGAGAGGAATTGTAAATGCCTAGGTTAAGACCAGAAATGGAAATCTTGCATGTCAATGTGTGTGCATGTACGTGTTGTACGCATGGATGGGCAGGAAGGAAAGTGTCCTCATCATGTTCCTGATCAATACTTAGGAAGCTTTTTGCAGCAAAGGTGCTGAGGCCAGGTCATTGGGGCACGGGGAATATAAGTCTTACTAAGCTGGCAGAAGGGCTGAATGCAGAGCTCAGGCAATCAGACAAAAAATGTCACAACCAATAACCCTGTCACTAAAGCCTTGACAAGGTCAGGGTCTGCCTTGTTTTTATGAGCAAAACGTGTCCATGTCTCAAGGGCTCTGACATTCGGGTAACAGCTTACCCTGAGACCATGGAGCCAGAAAGTGAAATGGAACTATGCAACAGATGGGTCAGTGGAAATGGTCCCCTGGCCTTGAGTCACCAGCAGGAAAGTGTGAGGCTGGTTTGCTCTCAGCTCAACCTGGTTCTTTGCTCATGAACAGGTTGGCTTCCAAGTAGATGTGCTTGCTCAGAACTCTTACTGACACCATCAGACCTCTTAGCTAGGTTTAGCAACACAAAAGGCGAACTCCACTGAGCCAATCGCTTTCAGCTCCTTCAAAACAAAGAAACAAAAAAGGCTACAGAGAAATAGGCAATTCTGGACAACATCCACTTGGTTTTCTGCCCAGAAATTCCTGTTCTTCTCCATAGGCTGCAGAAGTGTGAGATGACCACATTCTCTGAAGACATTGTGGTACAACACATTTTCAGACAACCTAGACTTCATATGACCAAAAAATAAGTTTTCATTTGACCTGTTTAAGACTCAGAAATCAACCAGCGGGTAGGAGTTAGAAGCCAGCCAGTATCATGCATTTAGCCCAGTATCCAGTCATTTAATCTGGTCAGACATGCTCCAATGAAGTAACTACACCAGCAGAAGCCAGATGCATTCAAGATAGGCTCTATGCTCCAGTGCAAAATGCAGCAAACCAACTCACCAAGCCTGGCAGAGGGAAACTCCATTATCAGTTCTGAAAGGTTTGGTGCTGCTGAATCATAGAATCATAGGCTGTCTTGGGTTGGAAGGGACCTCAAGGATCATGAAGCTCCAAGCCGCCACCGCATGCAGGGCCACCAACCTCCCCATTTAATACTAGACCAGGCTGCCCAGGGCCCCATCTAACCTGTCCTTGAACACCTCCAGGGATGGACGAGGCATCCACAACCTTATTGGGCAGCCTGTTCCAGCACCTCACCACTCTCTCTGTGAAGAACTTCCACCTGACATCCAACCTCATTCTTCCCTCCTTCAACTTAAGACCATTTCCCTTTGTCTCACTGTTATCTACCTTTTCAAAGAGTTGAACAGGAGCCATGCTTCTATTACAGCCGACCATAAGGAAATGGGCTTTGCTTATGGTTTCTCTAGCACTTTCAGGTCTCTGTTAAACAAGAGCAGGCTACAACTGGCAAAATTCCTGGGAGCTATGGGGATTTCACTGCTGGCCACGGAGCTCCTGCTGTGCCAATGCAGCCAGGCAAGAGCTCTCTCTGCCCGAGTATTTACACCATGCTTTAAGTTCCAATTCTAGTAACCCAGAAGCAAATTAGATGGGGATTTGCCTGAATTCTCATTCCTCAAAGATTTCAGTGGGCAGCAGTGCTCAGACATTGCCCACCTCTCTCACCCTTCAACTTCTGTTCCCTTTGGGCTGTGCCTCGACAAACCCCATTAAGATACTATTGCTTACATGCAGGTTGAAAACTCAAGAATCACGTCTGTCTTCAGGCTGTGGGCTAGAAACATGGAAGCCAGACTCCATTGTCCTCTGCCCCCCAGAAGTCCAGCAGGCATGAGCTAAAGCAGGATTGGGTCCATAAAAAAACACATCCTTTAGAGGCTGTGCATACAATGACACTCTTTAAATAACATTGCTCTGGTCAACATCAGTTATAAATACTCTTTGTGGAAGTCTCTAAATAATACTGTACTGAAGAGTGAGTGAAACCTCATTAAGTTTGACAAGCTCTTAGCTCTGGACACAGGCAGGAGAGAGCAGGAGAAGAAGCAACAGAGGGCGATGCTCAACCTTATCCTACGTGCAGAATCAATCAGGAATATGAGCCCTGTGGCACAGCACTGTTGAAGGGCTGGTGATTTGATGGAGTGTCAGAAACAAACATAAAGCAAGCAGGCTGGAATCCCAACAGACTACTAGAATAGAGGAGGGAAATATTTTAGGCTAAGTGCTAACTAGAGAAAGGAACCACGAGCAAGTTTTTTCCTGTTGTTTGATCGCTGAATATATTCATGGAACAGAACTTTATGCATCCTTTATATGAGAGCGGGATTTCATCAAAGGGATAATAACTGCATCATCAATTTCTCCTCCAAAATGAAACCCAAACGTTGTCCGAATGCAGAAGCCAAAAGCAGTAGCAATAACATTGCTGGAAAGAACTCTGTAATTGAAACTCCATAAACCATAATCTTTGTTTTAGAAATAACACCTGCTCTCCCAGTGACTTACTCTCTGTGGTACCACCTCCTGAAACTCCCTGCACACGGTGTCAGCCGGCTTAGGAGCTCATATAAAACGCTCGAGCATGCCCGCTTCGTGAAAACATATTAACTAAATGGAGCTGCAGGCTGCATTCCCTTTTGCCAGAAGATGATTCCTGCCTCCAGCTTCACTCCTCTTCTCATAATTTATTTTCCTTTTTTAAGTGCTGATACGCTCTCTCATATTAAAAAGAACTGCTTTTCTGATTACGCTGGCAGAGGAAAGGCTGCAGAGCTGCTTGCCACTCTGCATGGGAAACTTTAGTTCACTTTTTTCCATTTCAGATTTCAGATTTTTTTTAATCTCTTTTGGCTGTTTTTTTTCTTTTTTTTTTTTTTTTTAAGAGCAGACATACTTATTATCCTCTCAGTCAAGAAACCTCACAGCCACAACAGTCAGGGAAATGTAATTACTCCAAAGAGCACAAAGAGGGTCTTATTTAGAGCAAGGAGGCACGAAAGGCCGTGCAGCTCAGTGTCACAGGGGCCAGGGGAGACGATGGGGACAGAGCAGGCAACATATCTGAAAGGGACCAGATGGAGTTCATCCCACTCCATTGTTCAGCACAAAGTGAAGCAAGGGCTCGTGAAAGGTACCAGCTTGATAGGGTGGGATACAAAGAGCAAGGGGAGATGGTGCTTTGCCCACTCATCATTCATCTACCTGTGTCCATTATGGGAATTTAATTGCTTTTTTAATCCAGACTGTGATAAATCAAGGGTGTTTGTGTGAACTCACACCATGAAGGAGCACGACCCCCATTCAGCACTTGGGGACTTTTCTATTTCTCTTGCTTTTCCACCAGAGTTGCCTATGGGAACTGCCACTCTCCCCTCATCCAAACCCTTCACGAAGAGGGCTTAGGTGCAAGGCTTGAAGTACTTTCTCACCGTTTCTGCTGTGAGCTCTGCCAATACTCTTTATTAAACACAAGGCTGAAAATTGTATGTTTGGAAAGCTCCTATGGGTACCACTGGGGGAAACTGGAGACTTTAATAGGACTCACACGGTCAACAAGAAAGAGAGCAAAAGGTATGGTGGGGGAAGAAGGGAGCTATGGGTGGATGCTGGACTTTGCAGCAGGAGGAGATGTTTTCTGAGACGGAAACACAACTTGCCCAATGTTGCTGCAAGAAAATCACGTACTGCCTGGAGCCTCTAAAAGTAACATGAGTTTCCCACTGACTTCAAAGGACTGTAGACAAAGACCACAAAGAGTTTTTCTCTTCCTTTCACTGACAGACAGCTGAAAATTGAAGGAACTGAAGCAAATCTTTTATTCTTATACCATGATTTGCAGGCACTCCCCAGATGGGCTGCTTCTGCATGATACAGTTTAGTCCTTGGGAGAGATCTCAGGATAACGGGTTTGAAATGAAAGTTGCAGTTCATCTACAGACCATGTAAAGCAAAGGAGAGATGAGTCTGGAGCCACTGGCATGACTGGGATTTAAGATTTGGGGTAAGTCTGGGCCCCCTGCCTCCACAGACTTATTCTGTGCTTGCTTTTACGTAGCATCATCCCTCCAGAAGGAGACAGTCCAACTTATCAGCCAAAACTGAGATCTAAAACAGACACAGGAAGCCTTTCACCTCCTGAGAATGGAATAATAGCTTTGGCAAGCCTCACATTCATGTACATCCCAGCACCATCCATTAATGCTGAATACTGATGTGAGCCACATTGGGTGCTACGAAACAAGAGCATCTGTCTGGTCCAAGGGTAGAAGACCACGTTCAATGCTGTAGTCTTGGTACTCAAGGCATTACACCAACAACCCCGAAGGTTTAGCTTCAGCTTTCTCTTTCTTCCTTTGCAGAGCTGATAAAAGGGAAGCAGCTTTTATCTGCCTCCAGACCCAGTGCTCTTTCCCAGCTCTGTTTGCAGGACTTTTGTTCTTCCAAACAAAGGGAGATGCTCTGTTCCTCAGCCAGGGATCTCCCTTACTGTCTGAGTCCCGATGAAAGGAGTGACACTCAAAACCAACCCGGATTGCTCGCGCCCTGTTTCTAATTAGCACATCATCTGCTTGCTTCTAAAAACAGCTAAGTGCATGTGTGCCTGGAAGGAGAGCCGCCTGCCACAGCACCTCGTGCTCCAAGCAGCATGGAGCCAGGCTGGCGGGGCCACCTGGCCACACACCAGGGTTGGTGCCACACTTCTATAACTAGCAGAGAGGTTGGTGCCCCAACCACATGTTTTTCCCAACGAAAGAAGTTCAGACCATGGAGTCTTTGGTGAAGAAGAATAGGGATGAACTCATCAGTCTATCTGTTCCCTCCACCCTGGGAGCTCTTCAAACCACCAGGTGTCCTCCAGTTTCTCTCCATGCTATGCAATCTCAGGGTGAAAACCCAGACTGTGGCTGGATACAGCAAATTAAACTCTAAACCACTTGTTAGAGGGAGTCCAGGCACACAAATAACAAAACTGAGTGATCTGGAATGTGGTTTCATTATGTGACCTTTAGCTGGAGATAATAATGTTTGGGGCCACTCACCACAGGAAAGACTGAGGCACTGAAGTGTGTCCAAGAAAGGGCAATGAAAGTATGAAGGGTCTGGAACAGGGAGCAACTGAGGGAAGTGGGATTGTTCAATCTGAAGAAGAGAAGTTCAAAGGAGACCTGATCACTCTACAAGTCTCTCAAAGGAGGCTGTGATGAGGTTGGGGGTTGACCTCCTCTTCCAGGTGACAGTAATAGGATGAGAGGTAATGACCTCAAGTTACACATGGAAAAGTTCAGATTGGATATTAGAAAAAGTTTCTTCTCAGAAGAAGTGTTTGAGCGTTGGAACATGTTGCCCAGGGAGGTGGTGGATTCACCATCCCTGGAGGTGTTCATGCAACATGTAGACGTGGCACCAAGGGACATGGTTTAGTGGGCATAGTGGTGATGGGTCAACAGTTGGACTAGATGATCTTAGTGGTTTTTTTTCCAACCTTAATGATTTTATGATTCTATATAAGTCCAGGATCTCACTCCATTTTGAACTTTTGCCTCTCTATACAGTGGTGCACTGAACCTTTCTTCTTATTTTTTAATTCATTTGTTAGTGAAGCAGGAGTTGAGCCATTGAGAAACTTTCTGCTGTGCAAAAAGCATGTGCAGGCTGAGGGAACGGGTGGGAGAGAGGTAATTAGAGTTCTCTGTATCTCCCTTTAGCCCTGAAACTAATTCATTGGGATCACTGAATTAACCTAAGAGCAGAGATATCTGAGGATTGTTCCTGGCAGTTTGTCCCAGTGATGCTGGACTTGGTGTGAGTCTTTGGACAACAGCCAACACTGCTTGCAAGCCAAAGACAGGACTGCAGACACAGCAAGTCCTACTGAAACAGACAGCCAGTCTGTGCAAGAGATGCACACAAGAAATGAGAGAAGGTTCATTGTCCTAACCACTCTCCCAGATGATAAGGACACATACAGTCAGTGATGCTAACAGTGAGAGAGAAAAAGTCTATTTGGAAAATAATAGAAGGGAGGGAAGCATCAAGTCCAGATCAGCAAGGCAGTATATAGCACCAAGAAAACAACCGTGTTCTCTCCAGCCTGGATTCAGGTTCAGGTGTGAGCTTGGTTTCACTCAGCTTCTCCTGAGTCTTAGTTCTGTAACAAAAGTGAAGCAAAATAGACTTCATTTTTGGCTATGAAATAGCACTGAGTCCAATGAAACCTCTATGGCTCTATCTGGCATGAAGCAGGAAAGGGATACCAGGTTGAAAAAGCAGCTAAGATTCAAAAAAAGAACTGACGATAGTGAAATTCAGGATTCAGCACCTGTGGTCCCTCCAGACTTAAGGTTTTTCTAATGCTGAGGAATTAAAGAGATGGAGAATATAAACCTGTGTCTATATTGGATCTTTAGGTAGAGCCTTGATTTGATGTTCAAGTCAACCCTAGACTTTAAAGAGGCCAGCTAAATATTAGGTCTGATCCAAGCTGGATACCAAATGAGTAAAGCTTAGCTTATATAGATGGAAGGAAGCAATATGGGTGGAAGAAAGGAAGGACATAAAGCAAGGCTCTACATCTTGCCTATGCCTTCTCCAAATCTCAAAATCTCCAAAGAATCTGAACCCAAGCTTTGGTTTGGCACACAACAGAAGACATAATCCCAATCTGCTCTTGGGCACAGACTCTACTCCTCCCACGCAGCAGGATGAAGATTTGTTTGGTCTATCCCTTTTTAAATGTCCCTCTTCCACTGCCAACATGAGATGCTCCACATACCCAGAGAGGTTGGCTGGGCAGATTCAAAGCACTCCAGCTTACTCCGCCAGCACACAACTGTGGCACTTCCAAAAGGTACTGGGGTTTTGCAAGCTGTGGGATTTCCTTTCTGAGCACAACTTGTCAAAGACCAAGACGAGACTTCTCTGAAGCTCTGCCCAACCAATCACTAGCCTGCTCTAAACCCCTGGAGACATTCAGATAAACTTGGTCCAGATGGCACTGGCAGACACAAGACATCAACAAGTCACATCCTGACTCGGACAGTGATGACTTTACCAGGGCTGCTCAAACTCAGATGACGACAAATAAAATCAGAGCTGACCTGAAAAGCAAACTGAGCCTTCCTTCCCCACAATGATGCCTCTGCTTTGCGAGACTGTTCCTAAACTGATCCATTACCTTGCTTTTCCTTTCACAGTTTCTTCACAGCTCAGTCTCAGCCAGAAGTTAAGCCATCTGAGCACACAAGAAAGACTTTTCAGACGTGAAATCTGGCTCAGTGGGAGACCTAAAAAATCTCTGAGGCAAACTGGGCACATTCAGTTCACCAGCAAATGTCTCAAGGGTTTGTGTGCCGCCAGAGAAGAGCTGAGTTTTGAACGCAAAATGAACCCTCTGAGATCTTCCCGTTGTGGCTCAAAAACCACATCATAGCTCCCTTCTCTAAAACATTAAAATCCGTGCCTTACATAAGCTAAATTTCTGTTCTTCCTGCTTACGATTCGGTTGGCAGTGCCAGCCTGGGAGGATTCAGTCCATACCAAAGGATCTCATGGCACTTCTCAAGCATTCATGAATGCCCCTGAGGAAAAGGGATGGAGTAAACAGACTCTCTCATATCTCTGGTGAATTCATGCAGAATAAACTGTGCTAACTGACCTTCCCCACATACCAAGAGACCGTGGCAGCATCTAGCACGCAAGCTTCACCTCCCAGCACATGATACAGATGCTAAACAGCTCCATCTCCATGTGACAGTATAGTTGGCACTTACTGAAACCCCTCTGGCATGAAATGCCCTCAGATCACCTATGAGCACTGACAACATCCCTCAGTCTGCTCCACGCTGCAAAGAATCTGCTGTATCAGTTTGCAGCCATTAGTCATCAGGAGAACTGGGAGTCACCTTTGCAATGCTTCCCCCCAAGTAGCCCCATCCCATGCTCTGAACGTAAACACAGCCCACAGCCAGAGCTCAGTTTCCACAACAGTATGCACAAGGCTATTTATATCCCTGGTCCTCTCTGCATAAACAAAATCAAATAACTTATACCTTGCAGCAGCAATTGTGCCTGCAATTATTGATCAAACAGCCCTGGGTGTGAGCTTTCCATAATAAAAACAGGGAAATACCATTAAGTGTTCACATCTGTGCCCTGTAAAATCTGCTTCGGTGCTTCCTTCTCTAACAAGGGTGATCACTCGTCACCTGGGGATTGCAAACCAAGGGATTTGGGGAGGCTTATGCATGGAAGGGAGATTAACGCAGACTTGAGCCGTCTGGCTTGAAGATGGGGGAGGCATGATAGTGACATTCACTGCAACAAACTACTCAGTCCAGAGCTTTTTTCCCCACCTAAGAAAATTTTGGGTGTGAGTTTACCTCAGGTTTAGTCCTTTGGGGTCTTTCAAATTACTATTTTTTCTATTCTCAGCTGAACCGCCATGGATTATTTCCATGGAGGGGATGGCCATGCAGATGGGTGCTGTCCATCCCTTGCTGGAGAGAGAACTACTCAGAGGGATTACCTGTTCCCTAAGCCAGGTAAACAGAAGATGCTGCGTGGTCAGGGCCCAGCAGATCTAGGTTAGCATCCTTCTGTGACAGGCTCCCTATGTGACCTTGAACATGTTGCCTACAGGTCCGTCTTGGAGCCGATTACAGGATTTAACAATATTTTCCTTCAAATTCACAGGAGGGGTTTGCTTGTTTCAGGGTTTTTGCTTCGTTTTGTTTTGTTTTTAAATCTTAAATCTGTTAGTTGGCTTTGGATATCTCAATTATAATCCCTCTGGGTTGCAGACACAACCGTCCAGCAGATTCAACTGCTGTACACACAGCAATAATTAATGAAATGAAAGCTCTTTTGACTGAATGTATGGCCCCTGTCTTATACTTGCTTCCTCTGACCAGATTAAGAGATCTGTCAGAGGCCAGTAAAAATGAACACGAACTATGCTATCTAAAAACATCCTATGTACGAATAATGTGTCCTACAGACAATTTTTTTTTTTACTAGTCTCCAAACAGGGCAATATAATATGAATGAGGTGTGAAGACTCAAACAGCAAATCACTTCAAGTGCATTCACACCAGCTATTGTTCACTGTAGGACCCAGTGACCTCAGCAATCTGATCAAGCTGTAGATGTCCCTGTTCACTGCAGGGGAGTTGGACTAGGTGATGTTTAAAGCACCCTTACAACTCAAACAATTCTATAACTCTATGAAATGACCTGGAAGTGGACAAGACCTACCAATTCTCCTGGGCCCACCCAAGGGACCAGAGCTAAGCTAGCTATGAGACTGCTTCTGGTCTCCTCCAAATGGAAGAACATGAGCTCATAAAAGAATAAAAGCCATGCAGTCATAGAATCATAGAATCATAGAATCGCTAAGGTTGGAAAAGACCCACAGGATCATCCAGTCCAACCATTCGTTTGCCCTTCACCAATGATTCTTGCTAAACCATATCCCTCAACACAACATCCAAACGCTCTTTGAACACCACCAGGCTCGGTGACTCCACCACCTCTCTGAGCAGCCCATTCCAGTGCCTGACCACTCTTTCAGAGAAGTAGTATTTCCTAACGTCCAGCCTGAATCTTCCCTGGCGCAGCTTGAAGCCATTCCCTCTAGTTCTATCACTAGTCACACGAGAGAAGAGGCTGACCCCCAGCTTACTACAACCTCCCTTCAGGTAGCTATAGAGAGCAATAAGGTCTCCCCTGAGCCTCCTCTTCTCTAGACTGAACAATCCCAGCTCCTTCAGCCGCTCTTCATAAGGCCTGTGCTCCAGACCCCTCACCAGCTTTGTTGCCCTCCTCTGGACACGCTCCAGGGCCTTGATGTCTTTCTTACAGTGAGGGGCCCCAAACTGGACACAGTACTCGAGGTGTGGCCTCACCAGTGCTGAGTACAGGGGGACAATTACTTCCCTGTTCCTGCTGGCCACACTATTTCTGATACAAGCCAGGATGCCATTGGCCTTCTTGGCTACCTGGGCACACTGCTGGCTCATGTTCAGTCTAGTGTCAATCAACACCCCCAGGTCCATTTCCTCTACGCAGTCTTCCAGCCACTCTGCCCCAAGCCTGTAGCGTCGCCTGGGGTTATTGTGGCCAAAGTGCAGGACCTGGCATTTGATCTTGTTGAATCTCATCCCATTGGCTTCAGCCCAGCTATCCAGCCTATCCAGATCCCTCCGTAGGGCCTCGCTACCCTCAGGCAGATCAACACTTCCAGACAGCTTGGTGTCATCTGCAAACTTACTGAGGGTGCACTCAATGCCCTCATCCAGGTCATCAATAAAGATATTAAAGAGGACAGGCTCCAGCACCAACCCCTGGGGAACACCACTCGTGACCGGTCGCCAGCTGGATTTAACTCCATTCACCACCACTCTCTGGGCCCGGCCTTCCAGCCAGTTCCTTACGCAGCCAAGAGTGTATCTGTGAGTGTATCTGTCGAAGCCACGGACTGTCAGTTTCTCTAGGAGAATACTGTGGGAGACAGTGTCAAAGGCTTTGCTGAAGTCTAGGTAGACTACATCAACAGCCTTTCCCTCATCCACCAGACGGGTCACTAGATCATAGAAGGAGATCAGGTTGGTCAAGCAGGACCTGCCTTTGTGAACCCCTGCTGGCTAGGCCTGATCCCTCGGTTGTCCCGCACATGCTGCGTGATCTCCCTCAAGACAATCTGCTCCATAATCTTCCCCAGCACCGAGGTCAGGCTGACAGGCCTGTAGCTCCCCGGATCCTCCCTGCAGCCCTTCTTGTAGATGGGAGCCACATTGGTAAGCCTGCAGTCTTCTGGGACCTCACCCATCAACAAGGAGCGCTGATAGATGATGGAAAGCGGCTCGGCTATCACCTCCACCAGTTCCCTCAGCACTCTCGGGTGAATCTCATCTGGTCCCATGGACTTGTGGCAGTCCAGTTGGAGTAGCAGGTCTCTGACTGTTTCCTCCTGAATCGTGGGGGGTTTAGTCAGCTCCCCAGCCAAGACTGCTAGGTCAGAGAGTGGAGAAACCTGAGGATAACTGGCCTGACTTTTAAAGACAGATGTAAAGAAGGCATTCAGAACGTCTTCCTTTTCCTTATCCTCAGTAGTGACATTTCCAGCCTCATCCAGTAAAGAACGGAGATTCTCCCTGGTCTTCCTCTTACTGTTGATATATTTGTAAAAGAGTTTCTTGTTCCCTTTTACCCCAGCAGCCAGGTTGACTTCAAGCTGGGCTTTTGCCTTTCTGATTTTCTCCCTGCACCTCTTAACAACTTCTTTGTATTCTTTCCGGGTTGCCCGTCCCTTCTTCCACAGGAGGTAGATTCTCTTTTTCTCCTGGAGCCTCAAGAATAGTTCCCTATTCATCCATGCCAGTCTTCCGCGCCGGCTCATTTTGCGGCTCAGGGGGACAGCCTGCTCCTGCACCTTTAAGACTTCCTTCTTGAAGAGCAACCAGCCATCTTGTACCTCATTACTCTCTAAGACTGAACCCCAGGGGACTCCCCCTACTAGTCTCCTGAACAATTCAAAGGTAGCAGTTTTGCTGTTCCCCCTTCTGACTCCACCAAGAATCGAGAACTCTACCATGTTGTGGTCACTTTGCCCAAGACAGCCCCCAACCTCTACATCTGCCACCAGACCTTCTCTGTTTGTGAACAGCAGGTCTAACAGGGCAGCTCCTCTCGTAGGTTCTCTTACCAGCTGCATCAAGAAGTTGTCCTCCATACATTCTAGAAACCTCCTAGACTGCTTCTTCTGTGCTAAATTGTATTCCCAGCATATGGTGGGGAAGTTGAAGTCCCCCATGAGGACAAGGGCCGGCAATCGCGCAGCTTCCGCCAGCTGCTCATAGAACACCTCATCTGTCTCTTCATCCTGGTTCGGTGGTCTATAACAGACACCCACCAGGATGTCTGCCTTGTCAGCTCTTCCCCTGATCTTAATCCATAAGGATTCAACCTTATTATCCCCAGTCATAAGTTCAGTAACCTCAAAGCACTCTTTAACACAGAGCGCCACGCCACCGCCCCTCCTTCCTTGCCTATCCTTCCTGAAGAGTTTGTAGCCATCCATTGCAGCACTCCAGTCATGGGAGCGGTCCCACCACGTTTCCGTAATGGCAACAAGATTATAGCTTGCCTGCCACACAGTGGCTTCTAATTCTTCTTGTTTGTTGCCCATGCTGCATGCATTGGTATAGACACACTTTAGCTGGGCCTCTCACCTCACCCCTAATCCTATTATCACTCCCCCAGGCTCATCTCTAGCAGGCCTCGTTTTATCCCCTTCCCCCCTCATGTCTAGTTTAAAGACTTCTCTACAAGTCCCTCCAGCTCCTGGGCAAGGATCCATTTCCCCCTTTGAGACAGGTGATCCCCATCTGCAGACCTCAGGCCAGGTGCCAAGTAGACTGCCCCATGATCAAAGAACCCGAGATTCTTGCGTTGGCACCAGCCTCTCAGCCATGTGTTTATGCGATGGGTTTTCCTGGTCATTGCATTGTCAACTAACCTTCCCAGTCCCCTAAAATCATTTTTTATAGCCCTCAGGCTTCTGTTAGCAACATCATCGCTGCCGGCCTGAACTATCAATAATGGATAGTAATCAGAAGGCTGGATCAGACCAGGAAGTTTTCTAGAAATATCCCTGACCCGGGCCTGAGGGAGGCAGCACACCTCCCTACGGGTAGGGTCAGGCCAACATATCGGACCCTCTGTTCCTCTCAGGAGGGAGTCACCTACAACTATCACCCTCCTTTCTTTTTTTGGAGGAGGCAGTCGTTAAGCGTGGAGCTGACCTCCTCACCTTAGACACACTTGAAGGCAGTCTTCCCACCTTATCCTCACTCACCTCTCCCTCCGGTATCAGGGCGTCAAACCTATTACGTAGAGACACCTGAGCAACTGAGGTAGGTCGGGGTGGGGGTTGCCTGTGTCTCCGAGCTGGGATCTGCTGCCATTCCTTCTCTCCTCTCGAGTCGGCTCTCTGTGCTTGACTGCAGCAAGGCAGAGGGTCCACTACGGTTTGGGGGGTGCAATCTCTGCTTCTTTCTCTCAGAGCGTCACTCCACCAGTCAATCTCCCGCTCACACTCTCTGGTAGTTCTTAATCTCTCCACCTCCTCCCTGAACTCTACCACCAGGCTGAGCAGCTCATCTACCTGCTCGCACCTCACACAGGTGGCAACCTTCCCATCCTCCCTCGACAGCAGCAGGCTCTGGCACTCCCTGCAGCCAGAGACCTGCACGGCCACATTTCTGGGCAGGCCCTCTGTCTGGGTCACCACAGTCTTCCTAGTGCAAGCCCACTGCCTGCTAGAGACCATGTTCAATCTGGAGGTCTCAGGGACTGTCTGTAGGAGAGCTGGTCTCCTGAGCAAAGACAAAAGGAACAAAAGAAACACTCACATATCCCACCACAAGACCCACCTCCCACACCTGCTGCTACAGTATGGTATGGGCAGTGTGGGCTGTGCTCACACACTGACTCCCTTCCTGTTAAGGGTGGAAGGTAACACCCCTTTCTCATCTAGTGCGTTAAGGGGGGGGAAGCTAGCTTCCACCCTCCCGAAGATGCTTCTATTTGCACAGTGAAAGGTCAAGGTCGAGCTCCCAAGATAAGCGTGGGCAGTGCCAGCTCCACCCCTGCTGGCTCAGCAGCCCACCCACAAGCTGCCAGCCCCCCAGCACCGGTATAGTGCTTTTGCTAGCTTCGAAAAAGCCCTAAAAAGAGCTTTTTGATCAGCTTTTTTTGCTTTAGGTCCCTTGTCCAGCGCAGTCTTACCTGCCCTGAAGCTGGTCTCCACAGCAATGACCACTTCACACATGAGGAGGGTGTTTAAACTATACCGCGTTTGTGCCAATCAGATTGCCAAGAACTATATTTAATTTTTGTCTCTTAATATTCATGTCTCTTCTGGGCCCAAATTAAACCACAGGATTTTGTGATACTTGGGTGTGAATTCATATCTGGTATGAGATAAATAGAAACAGAGCTGTATGAGAGCTCATAAGATAAAAACCTGTCTTATTCCCAATCGCTCCAGTGTGACATTTTTGCCCTCTAGCTACAGGGACTGGGTGATCACAGCCTTTATTTCAGCACTGCAAGAACTGAGTTTAGATCTCCTGTTGCATTGTGGATGCCTACTTTGCTCTCATGTTAGAAGAATGCTCCAGACAGAACAATAATCAATGTTCCCGAAGGAAAAGGATACCACCTTTCGTGAACCTTACTGTGTGACCTCCCCAGAGAAGGCAATGTTCTCAAGTTCATATATTGTTAATATCCTCCATCAGAAGAGAAAAGTGAAACAGCTGATTTTGTGAGACTGACTATTGAACTAATGCTCCTGGCTGTGACTTCAGTAGCAAGCAATCGGGGAGTGGAGTACAGTATTAGTCTAAACCACATCAAGGTTTTGATGGAAGAAGAATTTCATCAGGAAGTTTTTCACACAGAGGGTGGTGATGCACTGGAACAGGTTGCCCATGGATGTTGTGGATGTCCCATCCCTGGAGGCATTCAAGGCCAGGCTGGATGTGACTCTGGGCAGCCTGGTCTGGTGGTTGGCGACCCTGCCCGTGTCAGTGAGGTTAAAACTAGATGATCATTGTGGTCCTTTTCAACCCAGGACATTCTATGATGCTTTTCATATGTTCTGAAAGTCCAGGTTGGATATTTGGAAAAAAATCATTACCTAAAGGGTGGTCATGTATAGGACTAGGCTGCCCAGAGAAGTGGTGGAGTCACCATCCTGGGAGGTGTTCAAGAAAAGGGTAGCTAGATTTGGCACTGAGGAACACAGTTTAGTGGGCAATGGGTTGACTGTTGGAGTAGATGATTTTAGTGGTCTTTTTCCAACCTTAACAATTCTGTGATTCATCCAGTCAAACTACAGAGAAAACCAAGGCTGGGGCCATGTAAAAGTATTAAATATGCACAGAACTGGCAAACTTTGGGGTTTAAACTGAGACTGCCATGTATCCTACATTTTCAATAGGGATAATGGGCAATGCTGGGCTTGAGAATGAACTGATAATAAACACAAACCCCCCAGAGACAGAATAAGATGGAATAATGAACTACCAATGCTTTGACGGCACCCAGGATTTCCTTTATGCTGAATCCAGCACATCATCCCAATCATCTTCTGTAAGCCTTCACTTGTGCTCCTAAATTTGGCAGCTGTCATCTCTGGGAATTACGTGATCTGGAGCTAATGCAATTAGCTGTAACTTTGAAGGCACACAGCAGCTTCTCATCACTTTCTGAAGAACCTTAGACAACTTGGGGACAGCAGCCAAGCTCAGAATGACTGCCAGGAGTGTCGTGCTGTTCCAGAGCTAAGATAGTGTCGGCAACAGTAACAGAGCCCTGGACAAATTGAGGGAAGGATGTAGGAGGGAGAGGAGGAAAGAATGAATGAAGACAAAGAGGGATCGACATCAGAAGATGGATGGCCAAATAGGTACATATTCACGGGGTGAGGGTGCAAAGGGGAGCAAAGGAGGAGGATGGTGGGAATACGGGAATATGGGACACAGTATGGGGGGAGAAGAAACAAGAAAATAAATGAAAAAATAAGTAGATTAAAGATAAAGGCTAGGAGAAAGCAGAAGGGAAAGGACAGTGCATGGAGACAGGGAAGTTGAGTTCAGTGTGTGGAAATGACTGGGGCTGGCGTTCAGGGCTTCATCAGTCTCACTGATGCAGTGTCAACACTGTCATCTCAAAGGAGACATTTCAGGCCAGGCACTCAGCTCCAGAGACAGGACATGACCTTGATGGTCTGTCAATTCCCTCCCTTCAGTACAATTTAACCCTTGCCCAGTGTGCACCATGCAGCACTCCTTTCATCCAGCACATCTGAACACTGCTGCCACTATCCACGATGCTCTGCACCGAATCACTGACAGGACTGGGGACAAGCTTTACAAATGCTGTCACTGATGGGTCATGATTAAACATGGCCTGGCAAGAAAGGTGAGAGGATTAAAGTATAATCAAAGGCAGAAGAGGAAGTCTGACTTGCAGGAGATCAAGCAAAGAAGAAATAGCCTCTGCTGGCCCATAAAGTTGCTCCTGTTCATGTGGTTCACATTTTTTTTTATTAGTCTTGATGTATTGTAAAAAAGTTACAATAAATACTCCCAAAGGTCAGGCTTTCTGCTAGATGCCTGTGGAGCACATGGCCCATTCTTCTTCTTTCATGTTACTGTCAGAGAGGCCCCGACTGTGAAGGACACCTTTACCAAGGAGACCAACTTAGAATCACAGAATCATTAAGGTTGGAAGAGACCACTAAGATCATCTAGTTCCAACCACCAACCCATCACCACCCATGCCCACTAAACCACATGCCTAAGTGCCAGTCTTGGTAGACTTCTCTGAACCTTAGAGGTTTTCCAATGCTAATTAACTCACATATGGGGTAGGATGAGGAGCAGGGTCCCATGCAAACAGCACCGGTGTGTTTTTGATCTTCCATGTGTTTCCCACTGCTTGTCTACAGGACTACTTCCAGATTCCCATTCTGACCCCAAAGTGCCTATACATGCCTAGGATGATTTGCATAACTCCTCAGCACCCCACATGCTCAGTGTGGCTATGAGTTATGCACACAGGCTGTGCACACAGATCTGACTTACTGAGCCTGCCATGGGCAGCCACCATGCGCATACGCTGCGGACATCTGGCTTTCTTGGCCATACAACAGCCCTGGATAGGAAGTCTGTGCTTGCAGACAGTTAGTGTATGGCACCTGCAAAGTAGACACAGTCGGAGCCTTTGATCGTGATGCAGCCTGCCAGAATCCAGGAGCCACAACTAAATGCAGGACTGTCTCCAGCTCTATATATGGAAGAACATGCCTACATATGTCCCTGTATATAAAAGTTAAATGCAGGTGTTTTATGACAATTTTGCCCTAAGGAAGAGGTGATCTTTAGAGGCTGCAGCTCAACAGCCTATTGGATAAGAAGGAAGAGGACAGACTCTTTAGCAAGGTCTGTTGTGACAGGATAAAGGAAATGATTTCAAACTAAAAGAGAGGAGATTTAGAAAAAGATTTTTACAATAAGGGTGGTGAGTCACTGGAAAATGATGCCCAGAGAGGTGGTAGATGCCCCATCCCTGGAGATGTTAGATCAAGCTTGACAAGGCTCTGAGCAACCTGATGGAGCTGTAGGTGTCCCTGTTTTTTGATTGCAGAAAAGTTGGACTAGATGACCTTAAAAGATCCCTTCCAATTCAAATGGTTTTATGATTCTATGATATTTCTGCTCTACATGGAGGAAGTCCTGCATGTTATTCTGAGGTCCACTGAAGAGGTGTGTGTGCATGCATGTGCGTTGGTTTTCAAGAATATAATATGCATATAATGTATACAAGTACAAATATAGCCTGGATATAGAGAAGTCTACCAGTACAGTCTGCTCTCTTCAGCTTAGAAAAGTGACATGCCTGAGCACTATTTTTACAAAGCAAAAGAAATTCCCACCCTATAGGTTGGCACCTTCTAGAAGAACAAATGCGTTAACATGAGTGGCTCCTTCAATGGGAGAGGAGACTGGTGTAATTACAAATCAATTGAGCAGACACTTAGACCTTACAAACCTAAACTCAGTGTTCCCAGCTTCTCTGCCTCTGTCAGTCCACACATGTCAACACACACTATGGGAACCAAGGGCATATGCTGAGAAGCGACTGCAAACAGCTGCCAGTCTAATGAATGTGTCAAGGTTGGGGCAAGTGGGCATAGAAAGATAAGCAGGTGTCAACGCCACATCACCTGTGACACCATGCATCACACTGCCAGGGTGGGGCAAGCTGCCTGCAGATGCCTCCAACAAAAAGGGTTGCGTCAAAGTGCACCATAATGATGCCAAGCCAGGAGAATCTGAAAAGGACTGATAGTGATGGGAGAGAAAAGCATCTAGCTGTGGCTTGCAAGAGGAGTCTGCCTCTCTTCCTGCAGAGGAAGCTGGCATGTAAGCAAAAGGAAAGACAGGCAGCTGCTTGAGATGTTCTGGAGAGACCTGCGGTTTGCCAGTGGTACAGAGCTTCCTCTCCCAGAGCAGCTCAGGTAATAAAATCTGTGTAAACACTGTCAGTGGTGTAGGGAGACCGGGAAGCTAATCAGTCTTTGGTTGAAGCTTACAGAGAAAAAGAATGCTTGGGAGCAAATGTATTTTTTTTCCCAGTAGGGCACTGTATGGCTTGTTGGAAGACAACAGCTCTGAGCCCAACCCGGGGCAGCATCAGGGAGTGACTAACTGCAGCTGGGGCATCTTGATGGGTACCATCCCAATATAAATTAGAAGGGACACAGGAAAAACTGAAGCTAATAACCCCAGCACTGCCAGGATTTTGTATCAGAAATAGTGTGGCCAGCAGGAACAGGGAAGTAATTATCACCCTGTACTCAGCACTGGTGAGGCCACACCTCGAGTACTGTGTCCAGTTTGGGGCCCCTCGCTGTAAGAAAGACATCGAGGCCCTGGAGTGTGTCCAGAGGAGGGCAACAAAGCTGGTGAGGGGTCTGGAGCACAGGCCTTATGAGGAGCAGCTGAAGGAGCTGAGATTGTTCAGTCTAGAGAAGAGGAGACTCAGGGGAGACCTTATTGCTCTCTATAGCTACCTGAAGGGAGGTTGTAGTGAGCTGGGGGTCAGCCTCTTCTCTCGTGTGACTAGTGATAGAACTAGAGGGAATGGCTTCAAGCTGCGCCAGAGAAGATTCAGGCTGGACGTTAGGAAATACTACTTCTCTGAAAGGGGGGTCAGGCACTGGAATGGGCTGCCCAGAGAGGTGGTGGAGTCACCGAGCCTGGTGGTATTCAAAGAGCGTTTGGATGTTATGCTGAGGGACATGGTTTAGCGAGAACCATTGGTGAAGGGTGAATGGTTGGACTGGATGATCCTGTGGGTCTTTTCCAACCTTAGCGATTCTATGATTCTATGACTTGGAGGTTATTAACCCCAATTTTCTTCTGAAATTCTAGCTTAGGCAATCACTTTTTTCTCATCCCAGAGAGATGAGTCACTTCTGCCCATCTGCAGCTGTCAGTGGCACTGCTGGGCTGCTACCTTGAAGGGAAAGCAGCTTTTTCCTTCTGTGGAACACTCACTGCATGCATGATTGTCCAGGGCCCTCCTCTGTGCCCTATTTCATCCTGGGATACTTGTCCCTGTCTCTGTGTCACATCTCTCTTGTGCCAACACTGGGCTCACAGTGCCATACAGTGAACCTGATCCAGCTGAAAACTAACTTGGTAATAAATATATGTATCATCTCAGCCCCTGCGTTGTTGCACACCCAGTGACCTGTCTGCACAAGGGGGATGTAATGATGTTATAAGTGGTTGGGAGGTTGGTGGCAGGGTTTGGGGTGGGTTTTTTTTATTTGGAGTTGCTCATGTTGTTTGGAGCACACATAAAATGAGAATGTTACAGGTGCAGAGATGCTACAGCTGACACTCTTCCCTATCAAACAGTGTTACTGTGCTTTTTGTATCTGTTGTAGTTTCCATGGAAATAAATTTGAGGCATTACTTTTGGAGCAACCAACATATTACTACACCATGACACACGGTCACTCCAAAGCCTTTCCCAAGACTGGCAGCACCAGCCTAAAATCTGCAAAATGCAATATGCCATAGGAGGAGGGAGAGAAGGACATTGCCAGCACCTGAGGGTGGTTTTAGAGCAATGGGAACTCAGCAATACTCAGTGCACATGTTCTGTGACATGCCAGCAACATGGTTCTCTAGACAGCCACAGATTTGTTATGCTAATATTCCCGTCTCCTTCTGAGATTATCAAAAGGCAGGTGCTGTCACACACACACAAAAATTACAGCTGGGGATGGATGGATGTGACTGGTGTTTATTGCTCATGCACTACGGGGAAGACACTAAAAAGAAAGCTGAAAAAAAGTAAGAAAAAAGGGATTTTACCATTTTCCTTCAGATCTGTTTATGAAATCTCTCCCACCTGGGAGTCATCGGACCAAATAATCCTTCCAGGAATATGCTGAAGTAACTGCACTGATTTCTATGGAGTGCCTCCAGCCCAGGTTGGAGTAAAGGCAGCGGGAATCCAACCTCCCCTTTTCAACGTAGGCTGGCCTCAAAAGCTGCCAGCCCCAGGGATCCGGGCGGTGTGGGATGCTTCTGAGCCTGCAGGCACAGCCTACAGTCCTAGACAGGCTTCAGGAAGAGCTGCTTTAGTTTTCAAGCTCCTAATTGAACTAATTGAGCTTCTGCAATTTGCAGAGTTAACCCTCCCCTCACTCTCTGCGGGAGGCCAAAACCTTACTGCTGGTCTGCTTTTTGCACAGCATTTCCCACAACAAAGGGGAGATGGAAACTGTTGTTGCTCCCGGACCTCTCAGGGTCTCCCTTTGATTGCTGTATTTCCTACCAGTGTCAGCATTTGTGCTATTAATGATCATGACCATGGGTCATTAAAAAACATTCAGGGCAGCGGGTGGAGGAAGGGATAGACTGCAGCCCTATGAGGAAGGATTAGAGCCCCATCGCTATTAGAGTGTGAATATTCACCCCGTCCAATTAAAGAGATCTTTGCCTAATAGCAGGAACACCACTCCTTCAACTCCCCTCTGGCAGGAAGGCAGCTGGGAAGCTGCAGAATAATTTTATCACCCCTGAATAAAGCCGAGGAGATATCTGACAAAGAAGTCTGTCTGTTTCCCTGCATCTGAGGTGCCCACTCCAAAACATGAAGGTGATACTGCTCGGGGAATCACAGGTTGCCGTCTGATAGCGTTCATAGGGATATTTCAGCCGAGGGGCACCAGTGGTTGCAGAAAAGGGGACCTCCAATTTCGGTGTCCTTTCATTTCCTTTTAATGTTAATTGGATTAAAATTTCAATTGGTTGGAGGTGTATTTTTGCATGTGGGAGATAAAGATGCATAAATACGAGCCCTGTCAATGGGAGAGTAAATCAAAAAAGAGGAGGAAGAGGCCGTGGTGGCTGAAAGAGTGCTCATATTCTCGCTTCTAACTTGGGCTTGGGTAAAGTAAGATCTCTTTGATTCAGAGCTGTGAGCTTGATCTTAGGACTGGAGTGGGGAGAAGTCCTTTCCTTTTTCATTAATTCAAGACAAAACAGCAGTGAGCTATGAAGGGGCCAAACAGGAGTTCAGTGAAACAAATCCCGTGCAAACAGCTCCATTTCTCATGCTCAAGCTACCTATGGGGAATCTTAGGGAAGGATGAAGGATGAAGGAAAAACAGATGAAGGAAAAGAGGCTCGAACAGTCATCATCCCCACCACCCCCTCAGCACAGCTGCTTACAACTGACAGCAGCTTCCAGTATTGCTTGTCCAAGAGGTCAACCACCAACAGTGTCTCCCTGTGAGATGCTGCACAAAGAAAAAAGATCTCAACTCATATTCCTTCTCTCTCTTGTCCTGCAGCCTTTGCTCTCCTGGCCTCCAAAATGAACCCACTTCACATAACTGGATTCCCATCTAGTTGGACCCCACTGACCTCCAAGCCCACCTTTACCTGTGCAGCTGACTCGTCCAGGTTACTGGCTGTAACCTCCTTGGATGAAAAAGATACTAGAGAATTATGACTACTTCCCCCACCAGTGCTGGATTTTAAGCAGATAAATAACTGGCATGAGTGGTTTTTGTAAAGCAGACCTCTGTACCCAATTGTTATCCATTTGTTCATGGATTTCTAGCAAACACATTGTCAGGCTGTCTACAGAAACCTACATCACCACCACATGGAGAGAGAAATTAAAGAAAAAAAGAAAAAAGCTCTTCTATTTATTATAAAACTTTAATTAGCTTTAAAGAGTGACTGTCGTGCTGTCTGACACTTTAAAGTGTTCTGTACAGTAGGAGACATAAAACATGAATCACTGCACTTGTTTTTCATCGCCTCTCTTGCCACATTTGCTAATTATTTAATCTTCCGTGTCAGAAGCAGGACATTTGCTCCTTTTTTCTCCTCGTTTTTTTCTTTCCTATATTCTCCCACACTCAAATACAGTATGCATGCAGTTTGGGCATGGATAGCACAGATTTGGAAGAGCTAGGGTCTAAGAAAGGGGTTAGACACATACATGGTTGAGAAATCAGAGAATCACAGAATGGTTTAGGTGGGAAGAGGCTTAAAGATCACCTAGTTCCAACCTCCTGCCGTGGACAGGGTTGACAACCACTAGATCAGGCTGCCTAGATCCCCATCCAGCCTGGACTTGAATGCCTCCGGGGACACATCCTTAGCAATTTAACATGACAGTCTCAACACGACTTCTTGCATGAGTCCCTCATCTGGATACTGGAGGTTTAGGTACCAAGTTCAATCTTTGAATCATAGAAACATGGAATTATAGAATGGCTTGGGTTGAAAAGGACCATAATGATCATCTAGGTTCAACCCCCAATGCTGTGTGCAGGGTTGCCAACCACCAGACCAGGCTGCTCAGACTGCTGGCTCCCATAAGCATTTGCTCCTGGCCATACTGGGCATGAAATGCTTGACCCATGCTCACAAGAGCTGCTCCTTACTCGTTTTGCCCATTAAGGTCTATTGCCTGCAGAGGAGGTGGGCGCAGTTGATGAAGAGGATCAAGACTTGTTTGTCTAACAACTCCTTGAAGCGATATATAAAATCACAGAATATCCAGAGTTGGAAGGGACCTGTGAGGACCATCGAGTTCAACTCCTGGCTCTACTCAGGATCACCCAAATATCAGACCAGAATCACACCACTACACTGGTGTGCTACTTTGGTGGGACAGAGTGACCATTCCTCTTCATTCAGGTTAAAGGAAGTTCTCACTTCAGAATGGAGAGAGCAATATTTTCATACATCTGTTTATACTGCAACCATCAATATGTGAGTGCACACGTGTTCCGATCCACATCCCCAGGATAACATCCTTCCTAAAAATCCTGCATCCAATGGAAATTCTTTGATTCTAGAGAGAAAACATAATTTTCCAATCTGCAGCACTGGAACAGAGGTCTTTAAACAACATCCTGTGGGCAGTAAGGAGAGAAAAGCCCAAACAAATGGATCAGGAGAAGTCACAATCATGCTTTTTACCCACTTTAAGAGATTGCTTGGGTTGGAAGAGACCTCAAGGAAGGACAACTGCAAGCCAGCAAACCCTCTTTTCACCTTCCCATTATGCAGGGCAGGGCCTACAAGGTATGGATCTGAATGGGCTTTCTCTCTGGCTAGGAAAATTGGACTTTCTCCTTTGTCTGTAGCAATGACATCCCAAGGATTGGTATCCCATGGAACTGCTCCCCTTTGCAAGCCTGCATGCCCGTGTTGTGATTTGTCAGCAATATTGCCTCTGATAACAATTTTCTTAAATCCTCCACCATTTATGAACATGGGAGATAGGAGGGAAGGGGAGGGATGAAGAAGAGTCTCAGATGTTAGCCGAGAACAAACAATAATACCACTAATATGGTTGCATAATTTTATGGCTCTTTCTTCCCTGTCTTCAAAGGGCATCCCACAGCTTTTGGCAAGGCCTTGTGAAGTAGAAGCTTGTCACCAGCCCAATGCCAGCTCAGGGTTTAGCATTAGCAGGATTTAAGGTGACTGTTGATATCATTAATACAAACGTTTGAATACAGATGCCGGCTGGCAGTCGGCAGTAAAAGCACGGGCCCAGGAACTGCCCACTAGGGACAAGAAACATACGCAAGGACCAGCCCTAATTCTGGATATTTTGGAGGCAGAGGAAGGGATTTTCTCCCCAGGCTGGCACTGCTTCAAGCAATCACCAAGAAATCCAAGTAAATTTCTTAGCTCTGCATCATATGGTGCTGGAGAACACACGATCCCCTCGTCCCCATGTGTGACAGCAGCATTGGTGCTACCCTGCCTATCCTTAAGCTCAAAGCTTAAGGAAGAAAAAAGAGGATCAACTTCAGAACAAGGCCAACCACAGGACAAATACTGAATAGTTAATGCAAGGGAAACGTAGCAACACAAAGTCTCCCTGAAAAACTCCAGCAATTCTCCCATCTCTGGCTTCAAGTTATCGACTTGCACAACCTGAGGATCCTTTTGTAGTAAAGCTTCCTGGTTGAATCAAATAGATTTTTAGGTCCTTCCAACCTGGGCGGTTTTGGAACACACTGCCCAGGGAGGTGGTGGAGTCACTGTCATGTAGGTGTTCAAGAAAGGGTAGATGTGGCACTGAAGGGCATGGTCAGTGGGCATAGGTCAGCAGCTGGACTTGATGATCTTAGAGGTCTTTCCCAACATTAATGATTCTATGATACTAAGATGCTCTCTCGCAAATGCAACCCCTAGATGTGTTCAACTTGACACTCAAAGTATTTGAAGAAGGGATTTCTGATCCCACGAAGACTCTCCAGGTATTGCATCCCTCCCCAGACACCACATATTATAACAGTACTGTGAAAACAATGTGCAAAGCATTATCACTGGAACAATTTACTGACCCGCACAGGCAATCAGCTTATGATATGAGGAATGGGATCGTGTCGGTTGAGCAGGCACAGCTGCTAATGTTATTCTTGTTCATCAGAATACTTAATCCGACTTTCTTTTTTTTTAATAAAAATAAATCCTCAATGACTATTTGCCCGAGGCTTTAGTTAGAGCAGCTAATGGGGCGGTCACATGCACTGAACCCTCTGCACGGGGTAGTGAACTGTATCAAGATAGCAGAACTCAAAGAGGGAGGACAGGAGGAGACCAAATAGGGTAGAAAAAATGTGTGCAGAATGCTCTGCACAGGAGCACGGAGACTGTGGATAAATGAGTGTGAGCAGTAATAACATATCTGTGTACAGGCCTCTGAGGGAACCGTCAGGAATTGCTACAGCCCTTAGAAAAATGCCCCCCAGTAGAGGGTCACAGGCCCTGGGGATGAGAAACATGAGCCCAAATGAGCAAGCACCCAGGCGGCTGATTGAGGGAGCTCAGGAAGAGGAATGCCACAAGGGCAAGTCCAGCCCTAAGCAGGAGGTTGCAATGTGCAGTGGGTTTTTTTAGCCTTTTTTCTTTAGTTTCATTTACAAACCCCAATTATCCATCTCTTCTGAGAAGCCAAAACGGTTCACACCCATTTTGGCTCAAACAAGGACCATGGTCTGGGCACATCATCCCTCTGAGCCAAGTCCTGAGCCTGTCTATCAATGCCACACAAGTTCTGCAGCCAACAAGTTTCCAAGACTCACATAGCATACAAAGGAAAGCAAAGAAATGCTTGAAGATCAGACCCTGAGCTGAAACTAATTGTTCAATAAGCCATGAACAATGCAGCGTTCGTGCAGTTTGCTTTTCTGCCTTTCATCTGCAGGAAAGAAAAATAAACAGTTCAGAGAGAAGGGTGAGAGGTGCCAAGAGACAGAATGGCATTAGAAGCAGTGGTACAATAAGGAGATGCAGTATCTGAAACAGGATGGTGCTACAATGCTTCCCCAGCCCCGCAGCAGCACTGCCTGCCCTCAGAAGTGAGTTGTTTCCCTGGCACTGTCATTGCTTTGGTCAAAGAGAGCTCGATTCAGCTCAGAGTAAATCAGTGGTGTGGTATCAGCCGTATCAGAGTCCAGTCCCCAGAGCAGCTGAGAAATAAGACCTTCCATTCAGGGCTATTATTCTGGGAAGAGCAGCATCTCATTCAGAGTAGATTAATTGACAGGAATTAAAAACATACATTGATAACTCCGGACATACAGAACATTTTTATTCATGTTGGAAAGAAGCCCAGATGTAATAGACTTGCACAGACACCCGCTGCCTCTCCCCCCTCCTTGGTGCAGTAAGAACTATCAGCAATTTCTTTCCTGATCCTTAATGAAGCAAGGGCAGGACGGGATATGGGGCACCCAGTAAGATAGCATCCCAGCAGCCTTGGCACAAGGCAGATTGCTGGTCTTATCCTGACCCCGAAAATTAACCATCTACCCAACATATGGGTCCCAGAGAGTCTCCTGCAGAGCCCATTCCTCTCCCCACCCCTACAAGAAGGATAATCCCCTTATTGTTATTTAGAGACACAGAGAGGGATCTGATCCACAACCCCAAAATCCCTGTGTCTAGGAAGAGAGGAGATTAGAGATTCACCTCCCATAAAGGGGAAGAACTGAAGACTCAGACAGCCTTGAAATCTGCGAGGCTCTGAAATTTGGATCCAGACCCAAATTTTTCAGATGCAGCCCAGTACCATCAGCACGTTTTGTGTTTGTAGAAGGGGCTTGCTGCAACCTAGCAACTAACATCTGAGCGCATCAATAAGCTCAAAGCTTAAGGAAGAAAAAAGAGGATCAACTTCAGAACAAGGCCAACCAAGAGACAAATACTGAAGAGTTAATGCAAGGGAAATGTAGCAACACAAAGTCTCTCTAAAAAACTCCAGCACTTCTCCCATCTCTGTCTTCAAGTTAGCAACTCACACAACCGAAGAATCTTTTTATACTAAAGCTTCCAGGTTGGACCAAATAATTTTTTAGGTCCCTTCCAACCTGGGCTATTCTGTGATTCTAGGCATCTATGATTCCCCTGATTCTGAATTGGGGTGCTCAGTTTTTCTCTGGGAGTAAAAGCATAGCACAATACAGAGCAAGTGAGATTACTGCAAACATTTGGCACTCAGAGAAGCTTCCTTGTAGACAACAGGTTGGGAACAACCTGATTTTAAACATGCACGTTGGCAGAGAGATTGCCTGAAGCAGATTCCACAGTGTCTCTGGAGAAGGTGCTGCCCTGCTGGAGGGAGTTCAACTGGATAAAGCCAACTGGAAAGAACATGGGTCTCATTGATGGAGGCCTCACAGAAATAAACAGAACCATTGTCATCAACACAGTTGCTTAATGTTTTTATCTCTAAACATAATCCCAGACCCATTACATGCTCATGTCGTATGGAGAAGGGGAATCCCTTTTGCATAGGGCCCAGGGTTACACCAACCTGGTGCAATCCTGCTTCTTCTCCTGCTCCATGCCTCAATGTGCCAGACACATCCAGGAGGCAAATCCCAGTTCAGACCACCCAGCTGGGACCTGGAAGGAGAGCAGGGAACATATGTGGTGCCATAGCATATATCTATGTAAGATATCATCTACAAAGAAATCTGTAGGGAATTTGGTCAGCTCTAGACAGGATTGAGATGGCTATGATGTGCTGAGATTGGACTGGACACTGGGACACCAGCACACCTTCCAATGGTCCCATTATTTGGAAAATTTACGGCAGACCAAAGAGTCTCTCAAGTGATTTATCCCACAAAATTAATCTCTCTTCCTTTCAAATACAGTCTTGTTGCTACCAAATAAGGACCAGGCAATGAAAAACACCCTTTGCTCTTTCTCAGAGCTTGTCATTCCTTAAATAATAATGATAATAATAAAAACACAAACAAACAACAAATCCTGGACTGTTTTGCCCATACTTAAAAATAAGGGCCAGGTCAAGAGGGAACAGAGATCCAGTGAGATATTTCTTTCCATCTTTCAACTCAGAAATGCTCAAGAAGTTACTTAATGTATACCCAAAGCAGTGAGGAATATCGGGGAGGAAGGAGATGCTGGGGCTGCAGGGCCTTTGGGCAATGTCTAGCAGCACTTCAGAAGTGGGATGTCAAAGCGCTGCCGTGTGCTATCCTTGATTCACTGACCAAACTTATTCTGAAGTGCACATACTCTTTTCTACAATTAATTTCCACCTTTTTCCAACTTCTGGGGCTGAGTTGCTGAGGCAAATCCATCTCTGCTGTCTTCCCAAAAGCCATGCTGTATCCCCAGACCTTTCCATGAGTCAGCAGGGAATCTTATTGACGTGCTTGTTGTGGCAGCAAAACTAACTGCTGGGGTGATTTCACCAGAGCAACACGTCAATCCCATTTTCTATTATTAGGCATCTGAGTGTTATGTTCATTGATCCTGGGCACTAAATTACCTCAGGGATTAACAATATTTTCAACACGTGGACAAAAATCCATGGAAGCTTAAAGAATACTCAAGCGCAAGATTCCCAGAGGTCCCTGAGGACTGTGTTTTCTTTAGTTTACACAGACACATCAATATATCTCCTTAATTTCATTTCATTATTCCCCTCCCATAGTACTTACGTTCTCCCTAGATTGACTTGAGGGAGTTCGTTTTTATGAGAGATGGGAAGAGACACTGCCCAACTCATTAGGCGTACCTTGTGTTTTGTGAGCTTGATGTTCAAGCTTCAGGACAAGGGTGAAAACATGTTTAATTCTTCTGGTTTTCAAAGGAATAAAATGTAAGTATTAAGGCCTCTTGTGAATGCAACATGCAATGTGTGATTCCAAAGGGATCTTATTATAAAAGTCTAATTAATGTCCTATTACAAAATGAGATCGAATAAATATCCCCATTAGCTAAGCAAAGATGGGCAGAGATTTTAATATGCAAAACCAACAGTGAATAGGTAAGCAGAATCTCAATGAACAGCCCAGAGTAGATAAGAAGAGCAGACAGTCCAACTCTCACAATGGACAGAGGCGTACAGTAGGTTGGTACTACAAATGGATGATATATGGATGTGTCATCCCATGGAAGTTGAACATGAACCACAGCATACACCTGTCCTGGGTGCTACTTGTGGGCACTCTCCATAGGCTGTAGAAGGAGTGAAAGTAGGCTCCCAGGTAGGTTCCTACTGTCATAAAATTCTGCCCCTGGATATCACCCATCTACTGATATACTGCAAAGAATGTTTAAACAAGTAGTTAACAGCATTAACAGTGATGAGGTCCCAATTGTGCTGCCCACTCTAAACCTAGAAGAGTTTCTCTTGCTTCTGCAAAGTTACACCAGCACACATACAATCAAAATCTGGCCCATTAGTGCTCACATTTACCTTCTGCTCAGAATGCAATTTTCTTACATCTGCTCTAGCTAACAAGCAAATAGAAAGGGTGAGACACTGAAGGCAGAAAAGACAGGAGCAGTAACTAAATGATGGCTAATGGGCAGCTGATCGAGTAGAAGGACAGATGCAGAGAGAGATGAATAGAATAGATAAACAGGCATCAGACCCCAATCTCCCAGCAGTTACAGTCTGTTCTGGAAATCCTAATCTTCTGCGATAATTCTCTCCAATAATTCCAGTTAAATTAGTTATTATCCCCCATTTGTGTTTGTCCCTGGAATTATTTTGGTGGCATGGATCAAAGAAACACCACAGGCTTTAATGTGGCATGTGGTTTTAAAAAGTCAGAGCATTAGAAAGTGCTCCTCACGTAATGCATTCTTGTCTCGTGCAGGAAAGTGGCTCTTTAACTTCTAATTAGCGCATCTCAGGATCTGTCCAAACAACCCTGCCGTGTCTCTCCTTGCAAACACAAACAGATGAGGTTCCTCAGGGACCCTGAGCTAGCTCAACACCTATGAGGGACAGCAGTGCTATCACAATTAATAAAGCATGAGCGGGCACTAAACAGTGCTGAACCTACCTAGCTCTGTAAGTGTAACCCAATCATTCGTACTTTATTTTCCCTTTCCCATCTGACTGAATGAAAAAAAAACCTTACATAACAAAGAAAAAAAGGGGAGGGGGAGAGGGAGAGGGGAGGTGAAGAAACAAAACAAAAAAAAGATCTAATTACGTGTTTAATTTAAATCTCTACCAGTGATTAGAATATTTTATTGACTGATCGCCTGCCAAATGTTCTGGTTTAAATCAAAGCTGCTCCAGAGGTCTTCATGAGCCATAAAAGAGATACAGAGTTTGGAATTTTTCCTCTGCCTTGAAATGTCACTGGCTCAGATCTGGGAAAACAGAGGACAGGGGAATGATAGTAAGGTGGAAAAATGAGAGGGGGTCTGATGGAGTTAAGGGCTTAAATCTTTGGCTGGAGGAAGATCCCTCTGGTAGACTTTGAGATATGCAGCAATCAGCATGTGAAAGCAATCAGCATATCTTTATATATAGCCATGATGTGAAGCAAATAGAAGTGTGCAGGCACGTTGGCTACTATCAGCTGGTCATGGAGGTGCGAATGGGATGAGTCCTGTCATACCACCACACACCACAGTCAGGACAAGAAGTGAAATGCAAGGAGAAAGTGCTGGGATGTCCTTCTCATCAGCCAAACAGGGCAGGAAAGGCAAAAGGATCCCTCAAAAAGTGAAACAACGGAACAGCAGCAGCCCCGAGGTCCCAAGGAAGCACCATTTAATCCAGAGAAGTGGCAACATCCTCTTGTAACCACATCCACCGCCAAAAACACATTAGCAGCAATGACGATAATGTCTTCCAGCTCACAACTCAAAAAACAACACACTTGTATGAATGGAAGTACAATAAGTGAAAAAAAAAAGATGCTGGTTTGGAGGCAGAATAGGAACCGAGAAGATCATGCTCAGCAACATGTCCATGCTCTGCCCAATCCAATCAAGTGAGCTGGTGGAGTTACCTGGACATTTCCTTCCATTTTCAAAGTTTTATTTAGTAGATCAAATCAGGTTGAGGTCCAGCTCCATAGGAGGAAGAACTGCTCAGGAAGCTGAAGACAAATACCCTATAATTCCCACCTTGCCCAAGACCAAACCAGACAGACATGGAGAAACCTCAACACCTCCAATATCCACCAAGTCCCCATGTGAAAGTAATTGGATTTCTGGATTAATTTGTAGGTTGCCACTTTCAGAGACACACAAAATTAGAACTAGTCTTGAGAAAACAGCCAGTTCATACAAAGAGTCTGCACGGAGCTCAGCAGCTCCAATAAACACACAGTCCCCAGTGCAACTGGCCAGGCCCATCAAGAGTTGCCCAAGGGAAAGCCATAATCTGCTTTCTAACATGTAGAAGGCCATAAACAAATGATTACACTTCTGTGCCTGTGTTTCCCTAATTTGCAAAATGTTGATAATGATCAAGGCTAATTGAAAATTTCCCATCAAACATTATTAGGATGGGGAACAGGGGCTTTGAATGTACCAGTGGCAAAAAGCTTGATTTCCCCTATATATCTGATTTCTGACAGTAAAACAAGCAAGCAAACAAAATGAAACCAAAGTATCCTCTTAAGTCTCTGTTAAAAGGGAAAAATAGAAAACACCTGCTATTTTCTGGTCAATTCAATGACCTCCCAGACCTCCTGAAGCTTCTAAGGTTTCTTTTATTTCTCTTTAAGTAACTGCAGATGACTAAATAGAAGGCTAAATAGAGCAAGCTTTATTTTGGATATTCACTAAACAAACCTCGGGTCAAGTCTGTGTTAAGTCTTTGGCAATGATGCAGGGACAAGACACTTCTTCATCAAAGAGGAGGAGATCCCAATGATGAAGAAACTGCATAAGAATGGCCAAATACTGTTGTTTTGGTGGTTTGTTTTTTTTTAATCTGATCCCATCAGATTTTAAAATATCAGTTGCTGGCAAGGAGAAGCGCAGGCCTTGACTCTGCTATCACCATGTTTTCATGAGAAATGGATGGCTATGTCTATAGATTAATATATAAACCAGATTAAAGTTTATTCGCTAGCCCCAATACCAGTTCATATTCTTATTCCTACCTGAATGGGGGCCGCATTGAGACTGCCAACAGAGGACAAACTCCATCCCAAGCTACCTAGGTCCTTTCCAACCTAAGCCATTCTGTGATTTTACCCTTTAAGGGACCTTTAGGGTCCCTTCCAACCCAAGCCATTCTATGATCCTAACCCAAACAACATATGGGAGCTGGGAGTTAAGCTGTGGGAACAGCATGGACCAGATCTTGTGCCTGCTTCACTTTCTGACCCTGATGTACCTTGGAAAGCCAAGCCAGAGACTGGTGGCCATCAGCGTGAGTGGGAGCCCTCAGTAAATCATCAGCAACCTCAAATCTGGAGGTCAATGTACTTAAACACTCCTCTAATAAAACTCTGTCTGAGGCACCTGCCTTGACTTTCTACCCAGTCAAGACTAGACTTTGTTATGATTTAATTGCAGAGGTGAACAGAGGGCCTGGGGCCAAAGCTGCCACTTCCATTAAGCAAATTGCAGTGTCCCTTCATTGCCTGCACTTTGCCCAGGAGAGCAGGGCCAGCAAGAAACACAGAGGGCAGTCATCTGCCTGCATCGTTGGACTAACAGATACGCACACATAATGATGTACAACAATGTTATCGTGCAGTTAATAATGTAGGATAATTAGCAGAGCCCTGATGAAACACGCAAGCAGAAACTCACTGAAGGATATGGAAAGACTTCCATCAGCATCAGTAAAAGCTTTGGATCAGATCCCAAAGTATTCATTCATGTATTAGTGAGTTTTAGGCACCTAAATCCTTCCCTGTAGTATGCCTTCAAACCTGGCCTTTAGTTTTGTTGCTATCTAAAAGCAGAAGAGAAGCTGGAAAATCCAAGAGAAGAAATATTACTGACAAGGGTTGTGATTTCAAGGAAAATTGGCTCCAGCAGGACTGGATTTGCTGCTGCTGAGAACTCAGGATCTTTCTGTCAAGGGCAGACCAGACTGGAAATCCCATCTCCCACTTATTTGAGTTATAGGAAAGTTTAGGTGTGAAATCCTGCCTGTACTGTGGCTTGCAGAGTGATCATGAGGCTCCCCTTGAGCATAGGAGGCAACTCAACATTGCCATTGTCTTGATCCATGTGAAAGCCAAGCATGAGGACAATATCACCCACATTGCTTTGATTGTACTGATGCACAGTGCTGCACAGCTTTGGAAGAACCATGATACTAAAGAGCTCAGAAGAAAGAAAGAAGAAAAGCTGAGGGATCTTGAACACATCTCAAATCAGTTTATGTCTTTTTTTTTTTTTTTTTAATGAAAAAATACAATTGGATGGAGGATCCTCCTGCTGGGATGCAGAGACACAGAGAGATGAAACCATGCAGCTCAGGGATAATCATCAACTCATAGAATCACTGAGGTTGGAAAAGGCTAAGATCATCTAGTCCAACCATCGACCCGTCACCACCATGAATGGACCCAAAGCGAAATGGCCCAAAACGTAAAGCAGTTCTTCAAAGTAAGGGGGAAGAGAGAGGATGATGTGCTTTGCAGCTGGAAATCAGATTTATGTGGGACCCTAACTTCTGATTCACAGCAAATCCCACAACTTTTGTCTTCTGCTTGTGTTTGCTCAACTAGATAAAATGTCACATTTGGAGAGATTCTGCAAGTGAGACTGGAGGCTTGTTTAGTGTCAGCAGGGAGGCTTCACTTTGATTTCCTTTTAAATGAGCATGGCAGAAAAAAATACTCCTTGCAAAGCAAAAGAAAAAAAAATCATTAAAAAATGTCAAACTACATGATCCTGATTGAAAACAAAGCAGTCTGTACCTCTCTCTACTTTAGCACAAAAGCCCTGCATCAAAATCGGTAAGCCCTCACTAAATGCTTTGACATGGAAACATGTTGTCTTGTTTTGAAAAAGAATCCACTGGAAAATTATGGATCTGCCTGAAAACACAGCAGCAGTGTGTGCCAAAGTCTAAAAGGAGTTTTTGAAAATGCCACAGAGCAGATGCTCTCCACTCTGGCGAATGCATTCCACTGGAAACCCAACAAATGCATGGTAGGCACACAACTCTCTCTCCTTGGGTGATGCTTGTATTTGGAGAAGAGGATGATAAAATGATGTGCTTCCTTCTGCTGGCTGTTGTTGCTTTCCTTAGATAGAAAATAAACTCTTTTAAGTTAGAAACTCCACAGGTTTGGAGGACCACCAAAGACCCCTCCCAACCTCATTAGTTATATGATTTGTGCACATCCTTCCATGCCAAAGTAATCATACAATCATATAAACATTAAGATTGAAAAGAACAACTAAGACCATCTAGTCCAACTATCAACGCATCCCCTCTAAACCATGTCCCTCAATGCCATATCTACCCTTTTCCTAAAAACACCTCCGGGACTGTGACTTCATCACCTCCCTGGGCAGCCTGTGCCAATGCCTCACTATCTGAGAAAAAGTTCTGCCTAATATCCAATCTGAACCTCCCTTGCGCATCTTAATGCCATCACCTCTTATCCTAACATTGTTACCTGGGAGAAGAGGCTGACCTCCACCTCAGTACAACCTCCTTTCAGGCGGTTGTAGAGAACAATAAGGTATCCCTCCTGAGCCTCCTCTTCTCCCCCTACTCCCAAAAGTTCAGAGCATCACAATGCTCATCAGCATGCTGCAGGGATTGGCAAAGAGGTACCTAATCCCATCCACAAAAGAAGCAGCTAGTTACAATTAATCACGATGTGCAGTGCACGGTTGTGTAATACAGGGAGCTGAGCATCATCTGTGCCCCTAGCATAACTCACTAGCATAGCTGGAGACTTGCAGTTCAGATTACAGCTAGTACAGAGTAAATTATCAGGCAAACTTGAAAGAAGATGTGAAATTTGCAGAAGGGAAAAAGTTGCTGGGGGGAGGATCAGTTGCCAAACAGAAAGGCAGGGGAAGGAGCAGAAAGGTGAGCTGAACAGCAGTAGGGGATTAGCTCAGTGCAGAGCTTGCTGGAGCCTGATCCGCCGTGCTGGTGACCTGCACAAATCAATTTGATTCCCCTGCTCTGCCTGTCTTCAATAAGAACATGTTTCCCCCATGCCTGTGTCACCAGCCCATGTCACATGCTCTGGGTGACATTTCAGACAACTATAATTGATCACTATTTAGGAAGGAGAGCAGGGAAGCTTCCTTTTGGGGCTGAGCTCTAAGTGTAGGGTTAACCCTTGGCAATGCATTTGTCATGGAAATCAATTCCTGCAGGAACAGAATCCCACACACTGATGATCGCTACTGGTTTCAGGGCTTCTGCAGTGGTTTTGTGGGTCCCTCTGTGTGTTCTGAGGAGGCCAAACAGAGCAGGGTAAAAAGCTGAGCAGGGAGAAGATGAGATGAGCACAGCCTTTCTCCAGAGCTTCCTGTTCATTGCACATCCCTTCACCATTATCACTTCCATGCAAAAACTGTTGCTTCAGCAACCCCAAAAAACCTTGCGGATCTGCACTATGATGCCTGGATGTGGCAGCACTGGAAAGAGAGATGCACATTTTAGGAACAGAAAGAGAAGTCCACACAGAGCTCTTCTCCATACTGTTGGCTCAGGTGAGCTTTGATTCCAAAGTAAAGGCTCTGTTAATGATATCTGCAGAGACCAGAAATTAATAGTCTGTATTGCTTAGTCTGCATTCTCCTAAAGTGGAGTAGAATCACAGAATCATTCAGGTTTGAAAAGACATGTAAGATCACCGAGTCCAACCATCAGCCAATCCCCAGTATGCCCACAAATGAGTATCACTGCCACACAGAACATAGGGAAACTGAGGCATGGCTTGAGACGTGCACTCCTCTGCATGCCCCTGTAAGTTGTCTGCAAAAGTAGCCCCAATAAGAAGGGACACTGCCATGTTCCGAGCAGGTCAAGAGAGTTGTAGTGATCCTAGTGTTAATCAGCCTTCTCCCCTCTGCATGCAATAAGGGAAAAAGCTCCATCTCATTCTATCCCACCTCTGGAGAGAGATCCAGCTGCCACTGTTTTCCATGCACTGCTCTACTATGTCATAAGATTCCATAAGCTGGGATCAAGTTGAGGTCCTCACACTCAGGGCTTTCATTTATATATATATATATATTTATTTATGTTCTTCTGAGTGTCTGACGAAGGACTTAAGAACTCTCACAGTAATTCAAAGGCTTTACAGCTCTCATCTCCTGCTGCATGCGCAAAGGGAATTTCTCAGCCCCAGCCTTCCTAAACATGAACAGCTGGCCACATATATATTAAGCAAATACCTGGGTGTGCAGCTTAACTTTATAAATCCTGCTTCCTTGTGCCTTTCACTCGGCACACATTTTCTGCCAGCCCCACATCATGCAGTGTCTCTGGTGTCCCATAACATGGCTGCACTCACACTAAGCTTTGCCCTTAAGTGCAGTGCTGATTTGCTTCTCTCTCTTGTACTCAGCCACCTGCTTTCATTAAACTCATATGGAAATCTTGGAGCCCCTTCCTTCTTAGCACACTTGCAAATCAACAGGAAGATAATTTCCTAATGCCTCTTCATGCACAGAGCAACCAATGGTCAATTAACTGCAATCAGTGCAGGCAAAGAAGAGGGAGATGCTCAGAGCCACAGTGGACCAAGGCTCCTTCCAGCTGGACATCATGTCTTTGGCTGATGCTTTAGGAGAGCACAGCTCAAGCAAAACGCACAACACCTGACCAGCTGACCAACACTGTGCAGAGAAATGGGCAGAGGAGAGATTTCAGCTGCCTTTCAGGTTATTGGATGAGATTTTCAAGCCTTGTCATCCAAGAAAAGACAGACTGTGAGAGTCCTGGGACAACTCTCAGTGCCTCGCCTCAAATGTAGCTTCTGGTGACAGAGCTGGCTCAGCCTTTAACCTCACCTGTCTGGATGAAACAAGCTTACATTGACTGCATCAAAGTGGACACCAAATCAGGTAGGACCAATTTTTGTTTTGGTGCAAATGTTCCATGTGATAACTTCAGAAATGTCTTCTCTACCTCTTATGACCCAAACCCGAGGTGCTGTAACACAGAGATATAGAACTGGTTCCTGCAGCATGAGAGCCCATAGGGCATGGACAGCACTCAGAAAAGGTCAAGCTAGGGCTAAAGGAACAATGTGAATATCTTCATTTACCCACTGGATCTCACATGACAACACAAAAGGATCTGGTTAAAAAAGAAAATGAAAGTTTGTTTCATTTCAGTGTTCTTAATGCACTGAGTTGAAGTCAATCCACATGGCAAACAGCACAGGATTGTACTGGTTGCCAGTAGTACCCTAGGATAGTGACCAGCTCAGCAACAAATACATTAACCTGAGTATCTCACACTTGATCTCATCCACCAATTCACCCTTGGGATGCTTAGGAGAAAGGGATGATAAAATCATCTTCACTTCCAAAGCAGCAAACTGAGAGAAGGATCCTTCCAACATTAGCTGCAGTTGGAGTTTATCTTTGTAGGTCCCTATCAACTGAAATGAACTATTCTACTCCACTCTTTTCTATTCTATTTCTATTTTTCTATTTCTGCTTTATTCTATCACCACCAAGCAAGGCAAGGACAGACCAAGAGGAGAAGGAAAACCCAGGCTGCCCCAGGACAACATCTATTCATTAGGCCACACTGCTGTTCCTACCAAACCATCTGCAATCTTCAGAATATGGTACGGATCCCTTAACTACTCACATCAGGTGGGATTTTCAAATGACTTCTTCTATAGGTACTGCAGACAGTGCAGACCCTTATCTCTGTGGTCAGTCAGTGAGCTCTGATAGCCATGCGGAGTAGAAAGGTCTGAACTCTAAAGGACTCTTCACTGTGCAAGGCTAAACTGCCTTTGAAACCTAAGTGAAAATTTGCAAAACAATCATTACTGAAAATGAATAAATAAATAAAAGAAATACAGGAGTTCTCTAGCCCAAAAAGGCTGATTATCAGATATCACTGGATGCTTTAAACCCAAGACAAAAAATCTCATATAAAGAGCATGTTGTCATTCTCGCAGCTAAAATGTAGGCCAATACCTTTTTAATAGAACAAGATCTTCCTCAGAGGAGATTATATCATACTGATAATTATCTAATGACATGTTGAGGTTTAGCAGATGGATTAATTTTATTTTACATTATATTGTTTGTGCCACTGGAGAGGTGTGTGGCTGCATCCTGTTGGGTATTAAGCTAGAGCTCTCGTTGTGCACTTCACAGTCAGTGGCAACTGCTGGGCTAAAAACAAGCCTCCTCTGGCTTTCTGGGAAAAGCTGTCTGCAGCATCACATGCTGTAATGTCAGTCATAGGGATAGGCCAACAACAGCCTTTTAACTGAAGATGAAGGATGCTCCAGGTGTCCAAGTCCCAGTCTGAATCTCAAGAAACCGAGAGGTGACACCAAACTGTGCAGCAAACATCGGTGCCGATACGAATCAGCCGGATATGATGAGATGCAATGTCCTTGACAGCTTCCTCCCACCTGTAGCACTGAGAACAGGACAACTTTCTGCCCTCCACAGTAACTCGCTGCCAAATAGTTCAGACCTCTTGATCTGCGGGGGGCAATTTTCTGTGCACTCTGCTGCAGTCTGTACATACAGCAAATCAAATGACTCCATCCACCATGCAGAGTGCATGCTTGTTTTAAAGATACTTCTCAATCTATCCACCCCTGCTTCCCAGAAGAGTTATTATACACAGGCACATGCAACTGGGGAACCAAAAGGCTGCCACTCTCAGAATATTGAGCAAATAAATTGGTTGCCCTCTAACATACCTCTTTTCTCCCAGGATGACCCAGGCTACTGAAAATCTCATCCAGTTTTCTACAGGCTGGAAAAGGAGTGTGTGGAGTTCAACGTGCTACCAAGCACAGCTGAAATAAGCAGCAAAGGTGAAAAAGAGGAGGACAGAATGACTCTAATGAAGGATATTGACTGATTATCATGCAGGAAGAAATGTGAGTGGTAGCTCTAGAAAATATGCTGAGAATAGCATTTATTGCACTGTGAAACAATTTCCAAGGGGAAAAAAGAGGGGAAACTTCATTACCCTCAGCAGAAACAGCCAGGTTGGACAAAATAACCTTGCAATGAAGAAATAGCCCAGCCTTGACTTTCAATTCCCTACAAGCCTCACTGTGCTGCAGTGGGACCCAGGGAACCAAGAGGAGTTTGGAGATTGCTGCCTTCCTGAAAGGGTGGGATCAGACTCATGGTGAGAAAGTGAATCATAGAATCATTAATGATGAAAAAGATGACTAAGATCATCTAGTCCAACCATCAACCCATCCCCACCATGCCCATGTCTCTCAGTGCCATATCTACCCTTTTCTTGAACACTTCCAGGGGCAATGACTCCACCACCTTTCTGGGTAGCCCATTCCAATGCATTACCACTCTTGAAGAGAAGAAATATTTCCTAATATCAACCTGAACCTCCTCTGGCTCAACTTAAGGCCTTCGTGTCTCATCTGAGGCTTTGATATTATTTTATGCCCTTCTGATATCAGCCTGCTCTAATTCTTTCAGGTTTCATAGACTCTTTGTACCAACATCGGAAAAGCTACATCAGGAGCAGCATGAGGTTGTTTAGATAGAATCATGTAATCACAGAATACCTGGAGTTGGAAGGGATCTTTAAAAGTCGTCTGGTCCAACTCCCCTGTGATGAACAGGGACACCTACAGCTAGGTAAGGTTGCTCAGAGCCCCATCCAGTCTGATCTTGAATATCTCCAGGGATTAGGTATCCACTACGTCTCTGGGCAACGTTTCAGTGCTTCACTACTCCTAAGGCAAAAATACTTTTCTATTTTCTTGTTGGTTTTGCAGCTCAAGGTGCTTCAATAGACCCTGATAGTCCATTTCAGCAGTAGCACCTTGAAGAGCAGCAACATCACATGATATAGCACGTAGGTGACATGCTCTATTTCCTCGGTTATTGCTTACACATACAGCTTCACTCCAGGGCAGCCCTGGTTAAAAACACAGATCCTTTGTATTTCTTTATCTATAACCTAGAGCTACATGGGGTGAGGGAGAAAAATCCACAGGGTTAGTCACATAATGGAGCAAATTTGAGAGGCAAGGACGAAGTGACAATGTTGGGCCTTGTTGAGGGCAGCAGCTCACCACATAGAAGCTTCTTGCTTCATCTTAGAGTTCCCAGGTGCCTAGTTGGGTTTCACTGGACCTGTTTCCCAGACCTTCAGTACATGGAGCCTGGGATGTGTTTAAGCATTGCTCTTGAAAAATAAAAAATTAAAAAAAAAAAAAAAATGACAGGCCCTGAGGCCCAAGCTTGCAATGAGAAATGGTTCTCATTTTTATGAGAGCAGCAGGTTCAGCCAAGGTTGATGGTAGCAGCGCCAAGGGAAAGCCACTGGAAAATATAACTAAGTTTCCCATCACTCACTCTCCTCTTTCTTTCCTCAGCAGACTCTGGGTCTGCCGGAGAAAGCAGAGCAGAGCCAGGTGAGTGGTTAAGCTCTGTGACATTTGCTTCTGGTGCTGTGTATGGGATGGGGACTTGGGCTCCTCTTCAACCAAGTGTCTTCCCACCGAGTGCATATGGCACTGAAGACAGTGATACGCTAAGCTACAACATACATCAGCAACGATATACCCTCTGCAAGCCCAAGCAGGTGATCCTGCCACTCTGCTCTGCACTGGTAAGGCCTCACCTGGAATACTGTGTCAAGATGTGGAGTCTTCAGTACAGCAGAGACAGGGACCTACTGGAGTGCGTCCAGAGGAGGGCCACCAAATGATCCAAGGGATGGAATAACCTCCTTGCAAAAACAGGCTGAGAAAGCTGGGGCTGAGCAACCCGGAGAAGAGGAGGCTCTGGGGAGACCTGAGAGCAGCCTTTCAGTATTTAAAGGGTGGCTATGAGAAAGAAGGGGACAGACTCTTTAGCAGGGTTGGTTATGACTGGGCAAGGGGAAGTGGTTTCAAACTAAAAGAGGGGAGATTTACACTGGGCATAAGGAAAAAGTTTTTTACAGTAAGGATAATGGAGCACTGGAAGGGGTTGCCTGGAGAGGTGGTGGGTTCTCCATCCTTGGTCTTCAAGGTCAGACTGGACAGAGCTCTGAGCAACCTGATGGAGCTGCAGATGTCCTTATTCACTGCAGGGGAGTTGTACTAAATGACCTTTGAAGGTCCCTTTCCACACAAACGATTCCATGCTTCAATTAGCTCAGAGCAAAAATATTTTCACTGCAGAACTTCCTTATTTTAAAGAAGAAACACCCTCCTCCCAATAATAAATAAATAAATAAATAATCCTGCTGTTGTCAGTTTTTAACATTAATAATAGAAGGGACTTAATGAGCGTGATGACTGAAGAGTGAAGTTAATTGGATTAGCTAGAATTGCTCATTGCCGCTGCTGCGCAGCCCCTGGTTACAGCTGACTCCTGGATGCTGCGAGCCCATCCCCAGCTTCTCAGGCACCTCAAACTTCTTGTGATGGAGGTGCAGATCTGGCCAGGATGTCTGTTTGCCTGGGATAGGATTTCCTGGCAGTCTGACCTGAAACACTACATGGAAAGAGGGAAAGGAGAACGAGGGATTGTTGCCAAATAGGTATGACAAAGGCCAGACTCAGAATTCTGGTCCCATGTTGAGGACTAAATCTTCTTTCTGAGAGCAAGTCACTCAGCTTCTGTATTTGGTTTGAGTTCCTTTTACAGCCTATTTGCTGCCATAAAGGAGACCACCACTAATACATTGTAATCACGTTTTTGTTTTTTTTTTAATTGCAGGATCCTGATTCAATGCAAAGCATTCCCTTTTGCCTCAACGGTCTCTGAATCAAGTTTAGTACTGCACCTTTTTATTTGTGAATTCTCAAGAGCTGGGTGGTGAGGCACTGGCACTGCTGCCCAGAGAAGCTGCGGATGCCCCACCCCTGGAGGTGCTCAAGGTTAGGTTGGATGGGGCCCTGAGCAGCCTGAGCTGATGCTGGATGTAGCAGTTGGCAAACACGCCTGTGGCAGAGGGCTTGGAACTAGATGATCCTTGAGATCCCTTCCAACCTAAGCCATTATATGAAAAATATCCCTTCAGCTCCAATGACTCCAGTGATGAAGGTACTCTGCTCCTCCAAGATGGTCACCACACCACTCCCAGCATTAATCCAAGCTGTGTTTTGGGACCGGTTTGCATATGTAGAGACAAGATACTTTTTAGGAGTTACGTATTAAAACTGCATTCCTGCTCTCCTCTCATTTTCCTAACAACCACCCTGCAATGCAGCGAAACGATGGGCTTCAACACAAAAGCATTGCAGCACAACAAGAAAGAAGACAGGCAGCTCATCCTTAGCTGTCCAAAATTCCCCCCCCAGAGAACACGCCCCTACACAAACCCTTTGGTGACATTTTACCTGGCTGCAGGAACCTCCTGCCACATTTCTGCCAAGCCCTCATCAAACCTTTCACATCATCATCTCCTTTCTGATAGTATAATTGAGGCGGAGCAGTGCTGGACCCCAGCCAGGTACAGTTGGCACTTCAGTGCCTGGCAGAGATGCAGGCTGTGCTGCCCGCTGCCTGCATGGCTCCAGCATCAACATAAATGGAAATAAAAAGCAATCCAACTCCTGTCTGCGCACCCATCATAGCTGCATCCACGTAGAGTATTGTGACGCACGCTGTCACATCACTGTTTTAAGGTTGATGCATTTGGTCCCAGGAGGAGAAGCCATTAAACACTGTGCTTATCTTTCATTGCATGCCTTTTCACAGAGCTGGAAAGCCAACAGTTAAACCCCAGCACTGTTGAACTGAATAGTCACACCCTCACCAGACTCAAATCAAGATTTTCCCCGAAATGAACAGAGCGAAAAGTGAGTAGACTCCAAGTCCGCTTTCCCCTACAGTCATCCATCTACTGAGATATTTATTTGATCTTCTGTCACAGTGGTATCTGAGTGTTTGCAGTACACCACCGTTTATGACAAAGCTGAATGAAAATCCTTAGCAGTGCTGTGACGCAGCCCCGGTGCACCTCCGGTGCACATGAATGCAAAAGAGGGTTCCTCTCATCCCTTGTACTGCACATAGGGAGGGAGATTTGCTGAAGTCTCCCTGGGCACAGATTTGTGATCTTGGATGAATAATGGTTTAGGTTATTGGAAATTCGCTTTTCATTTTGCTTCAATTAAGTGACCAGTGAAATCAATCACAGACCTTCTGCAAACACTAAATCTTCCAGAGGGAAAATATTTATCAAGTCCCAAGCCACCAGATTTAGCCCCTTTATCCATCTAGCTCTCTGGAATTGCTTCTCAAAGCAGAAAAAGAGGGGGGAAAAAAAGTCAACTTGATAAACTGGAACTTCAGGGGATAAAAAGCAGATTTTGAAACAGCAACAAGAGCAGCAAATGCAGAAACATCCTATGGACTTGAGCAGAGACAAAATCAAGAGGTTATGAGCATATGTCCAGGTGTCACTGAGATGACAGCTGAGAATGAGCCCCTCTGCATACAGCTGCTATGTTTAGTTATGTTAACATCCCCCAAGTATTCTACTTTTGCTATGGAACTCCTCAGGCCAGAAAGGTCTGAGGAAAACAGTTTGCTGTTTAATTCTGCAAAACTCCTCCGTATGGCAGCTGCAGGAATCTGCCATCAGAGGGCTGAAGCAGAGATGTAAAAGCTTTGGCAGACCCCAAACAAACCAGTTTTGTCTCAGGCTTCAGGTCACAGTGAAGTCTTTTCTCATTATATCTTGCTAAGCCCAGCTCACACTACAGTGGTCAGGGATGGACAGGTTGGCTTTGCTGATACTCAGGCCAGGATTACTGAGGATTTTCACCTCTGTGCTGCCTTCTCATCCCAAAGCTATTGCTTTTGAAAACCACAGGGATCCAATTCCCTTTCCACAAGCAGACCTCATTCTCTGAGGACACTACAGAAACATCACCCACAGCCCAAACAGAGCTAAATGGGGATTCTGTATTTGAATACACATCCACATTTCAGTTTTATTTCAACTGAGATGAACAGAAACCTGGTTTTCCTCTTCACACCCAGGTCCAGCTATCCTTTGCTCACAAAGCAGGGGATTTCCCTTTAGGTCTAGAAATGCCACCCACGAAAGTGGTCCTGAGGAAACTGTAGTGACCATGACTGCCTGCTTGCCACCACTCTGGATGAAAGCAGACTCCAAATATCCTGCAATTCAGTCTTAGAAAGTAGCTCTGAGACATGTTAAGATCAGATGAAGGCTCTTCAAACTCCTTAGCACAGGAGGATTTAATGCCTCACTGCTAACGCCCCTGGGAAGTAGCTGATTTATGCAAAGGTAATTCTCTATAAAGAGACACTACTCTGCCAGCTGGTTTTGCATCCTCCTCCCAAACGTATTCCAAGAGAAACCATGGAAGAGCAACCTGGCTACATGGCAAAGGCCGCTAACCTGAGCTGCACACATACCCCTTGATACCCCAGAGGTTTTTGCCATGGACATAAATGAGGCTAGTGCTTCATCTCTGGCAAAGCATGGGATTTCAAGGTGGAAGAGGACACCACCCAACAGAGATGGGATTCCTCCTGGAACCACCAGAATTACATTACAACAGAGGAATCTTCTACATGCAATCATCCAAACAGGTTCTTTTTGAGATAAGAGGCGCTTCAGAGAGGGAAGTCTTTCCTAGGAGCCTCTTAGCAAATACTGGTGAGAGAAAGTGGAGATATCTGGGGAGATTCTAGTGTGGGATAATCATGAACATTAACAGATGTGTTGGAAAACACCATATGCAAACAACATTCAGTTGTCTCAGGAAATCCACTGACCAACCTCCATGAGATCCAAGTGAAAACACAGGTCTAATCTCACAGGGATGGGCAGACTCATACAAGAAATCCACTTCTGAGGGCTTGACCCAAGGCATAGAGAAAGCCAAAGGGAGGTTGTCTTTCAGTTTTAGTTGAACTTAATTAGCTTTAACTAGCCATGCAGCCATGTGCTTGACTGCTCACAAGGAGCCGGTGAGCATAGATGTGACCTGAGATTCCCATCACATGTTACGGATTCTCTTCTCTCCCAGCTTAGACGTTCCTAGGGTGGATTGTGGAAATGGACTAGCAAGAAAAATCAGAGCCCTGGAAGGGATCAGCAGTCACTACCAGACAACATGCAGGCACCAAATTTGTTTGAATATGATGGGACAGAGGTTGACTAAACTGATCCAAAAGCTGATGGACAGAAACTTGAGGGCAGGAACATCAGTTTAAAATGGTACTCAGTAATCAGAACAGGACTTTGGACAGGCAGAAATCAGTCCATTATCAAAGACAGCTAAAATGTTCTGTTCCATGGTGGTAGACAAGGGAGACCAGTCCTAGCAGAGCTCTTGACTTACAAGTGCAGCTGTCTGCAGTCCCACACTTAGAGAACCATAATCATAGAATTACAGGATATTCTGAGTTGGAAGGGACCCACGTGGATTATCAAACCCAGCTCCTGGGATATAAGTGACTCGTGGTATATAATCTCATATGTAAGTCACTCTCCTCTTCCTTGCTTTGTCCTGTCTGATTTCCATAATTCTTCTCCCTTCACAAACCAGTTTCATATGGCAATTTCTTGTTTCGTATGCTCCTGTGCAACAATCATTCCCTCACCAGTAACGCCATCACATCTATTTTCCTGATGTTAACGCTATATTTTTTTCTCTGAAGTTCCACATTCCTTAACCTCTTCTACCTTCCAAACCTTCTATATGGCCAAGCAACCTCCAACAATGCCTCAGAAGCAGAAGTGGTTCTGTATCTCTTGTTAGACTGTTAAAGCCCAAACGTGAGCCACAGATATTAATGTTTTGATTAGAATTTTGGTGCCAGATCACAGCCACTGGACTTGAGGGACCCTCAGGAAATGGAAATCCAAAAAATCTTTCTTCCAAACTCATCCCCAAACAGTTCATTGACTCTGAGAACATCTGTGTGCTTTGCACACAGAGATTTTTGCATTGGAGTACAGCCACTGCAAATGTCTGCTCTAAAACTGCCAATAGTCCACCAACCAACTACTGTTCATCCATGGCAAGGTCTATTCCTGACTGTGAGACTATCAGGGTAGGCTTCCCTACCACACTGACTAGAGCCTATGGAAGGCCATGCAAGTCTCCAAGGAGTAGGATTCTCAAGGTAGATTTGGCATTATTGAGAAATACTGAACACATAGACCATATTCAGTCATGCACATGTTGATTTTGCCTCTGTTCCTTCCAACTGTCTTTTCCATCCCCACAGCTTTGTCCTAACTCTCCTCTTCATGGAGATGGATATTGAAGGGTGAAACAGAAGTAAACAGCCATTTAATGAAGATGCTAGCTTAAAGCTAAAGATATTCCAAATCTCAGCTGTGGATCACATGAAGACAAATTCAAATTCTTATAAAGAGTAGCCTAGAACTGGTCTTAAAACTCTCTTTCATCTGTATGTGCGCCACTTAATGCCCCTCCATACACTGCAGCTGCTGAGGCGCTTGAGAACACTATGACTGAGTTTTTATCAGGTTGTGATTCAGAGGTAACTTTTATAGTGGTAGAGAAAGATGATGAAGAAAATGAAATTCGTGCATAGATAGTAATATGAAAAACTTTGTGTGTGATAAAGGGAAAATAAATGGCATCTATAAATCCAAGAACTTTCAAAGTGCCTACAGAACAGTTAATACCAGTCATGTTGTTCTGAAAGCCAAAGCTGGATTTGTCTGGGATGCTGAGGTTCATAACCTCAGTCTGCTGGCTTGGGCAGTGCAGATGTGTTTATTTAAGACAACCATAAAGAGGTCAGAATTAATATTTTAACCACTGTTGCTCAATGTCATGTCAAACAGTAGTGAAATCCAGACCACCTTGCTCTGAGGAGCAAATGCTATCCAGCCATTTCTTGCACAACTCTGACTTCTTGCACTTTGGAGTTTTTTTCCAAATACTAACCTAGTCCAAGCTTAAAGACTACAGAAGAAAAAAAAAATCAATGCTTTGGGATCCCTAACTTCAGCTAAGTTAGGATAAAAGCTGCTTGACTTAGTACCAAATAAATCCCTTACACAACTCCAATAAAGCAATTCCAATGGGCAGAAAGACTTGAGAGATTTATCTGGTTTCAGGACAAGGTCATCTTTTCATGTAAAAATCAGCATCTTTCTTGTGAATCTCATTTAAGTTACAAGAGATTAACAATTCATTTCAATTCTTTATGGATCTTCATCCATTGCTTCCTGCGGACAGAAGTTCTGCCAGGCGTGTCCAGTTATGTGTTTTTATCAATGGTTATTGATGTTTTTCAATTACTTCTGTGACACTTTTTGAAATACATTTCTATGTGGAAAGCACTCAGTATAATCCCATTCCAGCTCTGCCTGGCTGGGATTCTCTTACTGACGAGCTTTGCTCACATCTCTGCAGTTTGCAGCTCTTTGCTGCTCTTGGTCAACGTATCTCTCAGTGCCATCCCATGGATTTGCTCATCCTAACAGTAACACCACAAGTCTCAGCAACTACAACTAATACACATTTGAACTGGAGACCTTAGGTGATTCAATAAGATATTTTACTTCTTGTAAACCTCACACTCTCACATCCTTCCATGTTTTTGAATAACAAATTCCCACTGCTACGTCCACATTACTCAGATGTATTCCTACTGCTCTAACATCTCTGTGTGATATTTATTTTATTTCTACCCTTCACTGCTTATTCAAGATTTTGAGACTGCAATTAAATTTTCTTTGAATAAGCACCCCAGCAGGTAGGTACAACCATAGCATCATGAAAACAGAATCATTTCTGTTGGAAGGGACCATTAAATGTCATCTGGTCCAACTCCCTTACAGTGAACAGGGACACCTACAGTTAGATCAGGTTGCTCAGGTTGCCCATCCAGCCTGACCTTGAATATTTCCAAGGACGGGGCATCCACTGCCTCTCTGGGCAACCTGTTCCAGTGCCTCACCACCCTTACTGTAAAAAAACACTTCTTCCTTATATCCAGTCTAAATCTCCTCTCCATGCTACTGTACTTAAACAAGTCTCCTAGTTCTCCTAAGGTTCTTGTTACTGACTGTTATTCCATGCTGGAATTTATGCAGAAAATGCTAAATAATTACAAGCTCTGCTGAAAGAAGATCGTGCTTTGAAAGCAATGCTCCCATAATCTCTGCCCATAGTTTCCATGCTGCCCAGGAGTTTAGCCAAAGTGATCACTTCTTCCATCAAACTTTCTGCAGACCAAGAAATGACAAATGAAACCAGACCTTGGCACTCTCCATTTTGCCTTGTTTCTCTGGGATGAAACTCAAAATCTTATGTGACTGCTTTGCGAGATATCCATTCAAACTTCTGGATCCTATGCATGATCATTCCAACACACAGTGCATTTCATCCAAAGCACCAAAAACGTCCTCATAGAAACTACACAGCAAGCAGAAAACCACAACCACCATATACTGAATTAAAACAGATCACAAACAGAACATTTTCAAATAGTCCTCTTATTTTTATTCCTGAGCTTTACCATAAATCTATGACATTTAGAATCTTAAAAAATATATATTGTAGAAGTCCTTAGTCCCACTGAAATTAAAATCCACAAACTCAACAGTGCTATAGGCTTTATGGCTATCCACAGCTCTGCAGATGGCATCCCCCTTCTGCAATGGTATTAGAAACAGTATTTCTCTCTCTCCCACTATGGCTATGGACCTGCCTCCTCCACTGTTTTTACCACCCTTCTCAGCTTTTCAGATGCTAATTGCTTTTCTCACTAAATTGAAGGCTTAATTAGATTAAATGAAGAACAATAATTGTGTCTTAACTAGTATTTAACTGGGATTTTGCTGTTTCTTTTCAGATCTCAAGAAGAGATTTCTGTACAAAAACGTGCTCCCATTTCCTTTGATTTCTATCAGTCGATTCAATGAAAGATATTTTACTTCTTTTTGTAAACCCCACATCCTCACATCCTTTCAGGTGTTTGGATAACAAATCACCGCTGCTAAGTCCACATCAGTCATTTATGAGGTCACATGTATATTGCTGCTGTACCCTCCAATTTATCTCTGGATTATTTTACATATTCACAGATAAGGCATCTCTAAGCAAAGTGGACACAAATCATAAATTAGACGATTATCATTATTGCATTCAGTATTTTGGACACCCCAGAGATTTCTTCAGTAATATCAGTGAGGGACGTTTATTTTCTAATAAATTGATTCTGAATACTTGTGGTAAAAGAGCTACTGCTGAAACATGTCAACACAGCCGTGAACATCAGCAGACCCATTGAGATATCTTCACCCCTCACCTTCCGGTCCAACTTCTGGACTCAGCACATCCCAGTTGTTGGCACAGTTCAGACAAATGCCAGATGAAGCAGCCTTTCTCTGTAAGCTACGGCATTCCTGTCCTTGGCAAAGCCTGGCAGGGTCCATCAGAAGCTAGAAGCTACTTTCTGACTCAGACAAAAAACAACCACATCCCTCATGATGCTACCTCAGGTTTTAATTGTTAATAATGCTTTAATTGTTAATAATCCAGGCTGGATGTGGCTCTGGGCAGCCTGGTCCAGTGCTTGGCGACCCTGCCCATGGCAGGAGGGTTGAAACTAGATGGTCATTGTGGTCCTTTTCAACCCAGGCCATTCTATGACTCTATGAATAACAATACCAGCAACTGGTTGATATTCTTCTGGACTCTGTGCCACTTTCAAGACCCTACCAAACTTGACAGGAGACCCTTAAAGAAGCAACAGACATTGCTTAGAATCCTCCTCTTAGAAATCTGTATGGATTAAAGCTTGTGAATAACACAATGCATCAGCAAGATACCAGTGTTCTTCTCAACAACAAAAAAAAAGCCATAGGAAGCTTTTCTGCAGAACGAGTCAATCATACTGCTACATTTGGTCTGTAACACTGCATACTGTCTCATCATATAATCATTTGAGTAGGAAGAGACCTTTAAAGGTCATCTAGTCCAACTCCCCTGCAGTGAACAGAGACATCTACAGCTCGATCAGGTGCTCAGGGCCTGGTTCAGCCTGACCTTGAATGTCTCTAGGCACAGGGCACCAACCTCCTCTCTGGGCAGCCTGTTCCTGCACTTCACCACCCCTATTGTAAAGAACTTTTTCCTTATATCCAGTCTACATCTCCCCTCCTTTTGTTTGGCCTTTCTGCCAGTGGCTCTAGAAATAGGGTACAACACAGAAGCTGCTGTCTGCCAGGAGAATTTGCTGGTGAATATGAGTGAAGAAAGATGGAAGTATTAGTCGTGCAAGACAAAGTAGGAGCTGAAGAGGTTTAAATCCCCTGGATAACCAAAGTTAGATGAAATTATTGGTGTAGGACCTGATTAAAAATAATAGTAAAAGTAATTATATTGAAATGTTGTACAGAAAAAGCATTTCTTACAGGGCTCTTATCTTGAAAGATTTCCACGTCACCAGTGCAATGTGGTTTTCTCTGGGATGGGACACAACAGATGCATGACAAATTTTCCTCATAAAACAGATTATATTCTAGATAGAAAGAGGGGAAGCAGAAAGCAGAACAAGCAGAAAGCAGAACAAGTAGAAAGCAGAACAAGCAGAAAGCCTCTGTATACGTTTTAGCTTGGACCTTGGCTTATCCTTCCCTGCTCTTAATGCTTACAGATCAGACCATCGGGCAGTTCTGCAATATTTCAAGCAAATGGATCGGAGTAAAGGAGAAATCATCGCAAGTAGACATGATGTACCCTGCCCACAGGGCAATGTACTTTGCCTGGAAAATTGAACCTCTTTTTAGGAAGATATCCAGACAGATAGCCAACACATCTCATTTTGGTTAGCTGTGAGACCAGACATGGAAACCTAAGGCTCATGTTAAGGCCTCTTTACTCTGCTTACTGCTCTGAAATAGATACAGAAAAGATAAATACGACAAATGGCCATCCCAGTCAATCTCTATCCTGTTATCCAGAATTGGGCAAGGTAACACAACAGAAAATGAGTTGATTTACCCTCTCTTTCTCTAATTATTTTTTACCCATAAATCTTGTCTTTTCCTCAGTCAACAAACACGCACTGAAGTCCTCACACAGTCCCAACAGACATCTGCCCTTCCAATGGATTTCTGCCTGGTGTGGCCACACGAAAACAGATCTCAGTAAAGCCATTTTAGGAGGCTTTGCCCACGACTGGTTTCCTCTGTGGAACAAACCAGAGTTGCCATCTCTCCATCCCATTGTCTGGAGCAGCCAGTGCTTGTTTGTACACAACTTCTGACACAGTCTAACAGGGATAGGGCATCAGGAAATGGCTTTAAACTAAATGAGGATATATTTATGTTAGATGTTAGAAAGAAAGTCTTTACTCAGTGAGTGCTGAGGCACTGGAACAGGTTGTTGACAGAATGTGTGGATGATCCATCCCTGGAGGTGTTCAAGGACAGGTTGGATGGGGCCCTCATCTAGTGCCTCATGTACTGGTTGGCAACCCTGCCCATGTTAGGGAGGCTGGAACTAAATTATCTTTGATGTCCTTTCCAACCCAAGCTATTCTATGGGTTCTATATAAAATCTCTGCAGTTTTGCCTAATTACGCCCTTCTGGTGATCATCTCCACTTCCACTTGGCTGGCTTTGATGAGCAAAATGCGTCTGCTGAGAACAAAAATATCTCTTTCATAGCACTCAGTTTCTCTGTGTCTTTCTCCCGGAAGCATCTTCTTGGTGGGAGGAAGACAGACGAGTGAATGCTGTTGGATCAAACAGCACACAGTCATCTGCAAGCTGGCCTAAGCAATGGGTCACTACTCAAGGTCTGAGTGACCACAGGCATTCAACTCTTTGCTTGACAACAAAGAGCTTAAAGAAAAGAACTCTTTCATCTTCAGAGAAATCATCTTCAGTGCTATCTCCCAGTCAGATGATCCCAGAGCTAGCAACACTCCCTGCCCCCAGCCACAGAGCAAAAGTGAATGTTTCTTCTTCTCTGTTTAAAGACAGTTTGAATCAAGGTATAGAAAAGAACGATTTGTAAGATTCAAAATCCTACAGACTTGGTAAGCGACACTCATACAGAAACTTCATCTCCTACTGTCTGTCTCATCCCTCATTGTTTCACATGTCTCTTTTTACTCTGTCTGTATGGAGGTGCTATCACACTAAATGCCTGACGTGGTGGCATTGACAAGGTCAATGGATCCAAGTCTCATGTCTCACATATTCTTCACACTTGTTCCTAAACATGAAAGACAAGAAATGCAACTAAAAGCAACATGCAAGACTTACATCTAACACAGTGACCTGTGACAACCCACTTGCCTCTTTCTGCTCTGGATATCTGTCTCTACCAACATGGATTGCTGTTCCTCAGACATCTGTGTGCCCTGCACTGGAAGTACTGACTACAGAATCCCTTTGCTCTGGGATCTGGATTCCACCTGGGTCCATCAGGTTGGCCTGGTCTCTGACTTGCTGCACAGATGAAACCAGCATGTAAGGTCCCAGTGTGAGCAACAGGTCACACTGCTCTCAAAGATAAAATGGATTTGGTCCCCATAAGGTCTCTTGCATTGATCTTCCTCCATTACAGAAGCTCATGCATAGCCCCATCACATGACTAAATGTGGTTTCCTAGTCTAAAAGAGAACAAATTTTGGGTTTGCAAGAGAGAATAGCTGGAAACCGTGTGACATGAGCCAGCTTAGGGAACAGATCTGCATGAGAACAGATCAGGAAGCAGTGGTGTGGAAGGGAAGGATGATGGCAGGAGATAACAGCCGTTCCCTGAAGATTCAAGGAGCACTAATGAAGAGAAGAAACATGTCAGAAGCCGAAGTAACACAGCATCAGGAGACCACTGCTGTAGGCTGGGGACTTATTTGTTTTGAAAAGCTGTCCACCTCCACTGGCTTGATTAGGGAGTATTAATTAACCAAGCAGTGAATACACTGACCAAGATTTGCCTGTTGTCTACAGAAGAACATAAACGGATCTGAATCATTTGAGAAAAATAGTGTTACAGCTGGAAAACAGCACAGTTCTTCTTTGTAGTTCTTTGTCCCTCCCTCTTCACTTCTTTTTCATCAAATACTTTAGTAAACCTCTGAAAATTGGTCTCCTTTTCTCCCCTCTGGCAGACTGCATTTCCTCTTTACTCACAATGACTGTAATTGTATTATTTCCATAACAACAGGCTGTGAGAACAGAGAGCTGCAGATGATGGCTTGGAAAAGGAAATCAGCCAGGTAGATGGTCTCAGCTTCACAGAGTATCATGTGAGATGGATAGGACTTCCCAGGAAAAGCAACATCTGATCTACTGAGTAAAACATCACTGGAGCTACACCAATATACTTCAACTTAGACTCCAGCTCACACTCACAAACACCTAAGAAGTGGGGCAATGTGCAGTCTTCCTAGAGCTGATGTCAGGGCTAAATGAGCTGCCAGACTGCCATATTCAAAGGGTCTGATTTAGCAAGCATCGCACATTAAGCACATGCTTTGATGTGTGTCATGGTGAAGTCCATCATAGAACTGGACCAGTTACATAAAAGGTGGAGCAGGTCAGCATCTCCCTGGGAAGCAGCAGAGAACCTCTTTCCCTGCAGTGGCAGGGCAGATCGTGTGATGCACTCGCAGCCCCTGAGCACAAGTGTCCACCTCAGTTTGATGGGTTGTAGAGCATCAGTGCTGCTTAAGGGAATGGCAACTGACAGGACAGGATGTCACCTTGCAAAGCAAAAGCTGCCTCAGTCCTCGCCCGCTCTTATTTTGTCTCTTTCTATTCAAAGCTTTGGAACCATTTTACATTGCCACTGGGGGAGAAGGGAAGAGGGGTTGAAGAGATACAGGCAAGAGCAATCAGCAGCTCTTTGAGGACATGAAGAGCCCTAACAAACGTGGTAAAAGACCAGAGCCCATGGCCAGAGGGAGAGGAGCTATTTTATTCAACTGCCCACCTCTGCTTGGTGAGCAGAAAGTCTTGTCAGTGGTTCCATGAGCAAAGATGCAGGAGAAACAGGGGCTGAGGTATATTTTCTATCTTGTACGAAGTCAATGAGGATAGTTACATGCAAGAAAAACAGACCAAGCTGGCTATGTTCCCCTTTCACCTTAATACCAAGCATCAACAAAAAGAAGGTGTCCCAAAGGCAGATCTCAGTGCTAAGTGGAGCAGTCTGGTTGGCAATTTGTCACTAAACCAAATGTGGACATAGCTCCAAAGACCACTGGCTATGACAGCAAATGCTCCTGTGTTTAAAGTGCAAGCACAAGATGCACTTGTAGCAAGGACCAGGCTCAAAGATCACCTTGGAACTTCAACCATAGAATCACAGAATCATAACAGAATGGCTTGAGTTGGAAGGGACCTCAAGGATTATCAAACTCCAAACCCCCCCCACCACAGGCAGGGCCACCAACCTCCATGTTTAATACTAGACCAGGCTGCCCAGGACCCCATCTAACCTGGCCTTGAACACCTCCAGGGACAGGAAATCCACAGCCTCTCTGGACAGCCTGTCCCAGCACCTCACCACTCTCATAGTAAAGAACTTCCCCCTGATATCCAAACTAAATCTTCCCTCCTTCAACTTAAAACCATTTCCCCTTGTCTTGCTATTATTTACCCTTTCAAAAAGTTGAACCAAGTTGTTCCTTATGGCACTCAACAGCAGAGAGCCATAAGTGCCTTACAAGCAAGTCATGCAATAGAGTGTGGCTGTTTTTAACACTTTTGAGGAAGCAGAAAATATCATTTTTCATAAAGCAGAAGAGGCAGAAAACTGGCGTGGCTGGGAAAGGACCCGTTGGTCAAAATGAGGGAAAAGAAGGAAATGCAATTAGCTTGAAAAAAAAAAGTAAGAAAAATATCTCTGAGATGCATCCAGTAACAGAGATGACTGGCTACTTCGTGCCTTTCATTTAGGGACCAGGAAAGGGAGAGGGGAATGAGAGGTGTTTCTAATAGCTAATTAGATAGCTTTCTCAAGCAGTCATTAAAATCTGCTAATTATCTCATGGTCTGAGTAAGAAGAAAGAAATCTCTCCCTCTGGATTATTCCGGTGTTGGTGAAAAATTTTCAAGGCCAACAAGTTGCCACGTTCAAACTTGCAAAATAAAACCCTAGGAATTAACCTTACATTGGAATTCTCACTGCATCACTTTTGCCTTGCAAATGCTTCCGAAGCAGCCAGAGGTGAGTGGTCTTCCCAGTGAGCTACACCATAAACAGATGCTTTCTAAATGGCAAAATGATGACGTTTTCAAAGGTTACTGGTCTCTGTGACAGAGTTTAATGTGGGTCTCACAAAGTACATGAAAGACTGTCCTACAAGAACAGGCATTGTGATGGACTGGTGACCTCCTTGGCAGGACCTGCACTAGTAGAGGCATTGTCTGCTGGAGAAGTGACTGCCAGCTCAGTCCATCTGAGCTGCATTTCTCCAATAAAGGAAATACTTTACTGAATGGCTTTGATTCATAAGTCAATTTTGTACCAGGAAGATTGAGAATTTGAATACCCTGCATCCCTGTTCTGGCAGGTAGTACTTAGCCAGAGACAGCTTGAAATCAGACTTGAATAATCTTCCATTTTTTTGCTAGCATTTAATGTCTGAGAGCACAAGTACAGCCCAATCACTCTCATGTTGTGCTTGCAGTACTACTGACCTGTGAAGACTATTTAAAACAAAGAAAATTCAGGCTCCTTAGCAATACTGGCCTGGAGCCTCTTGGAAGATGGCCCTGAGCCCTCATTTTAAATCAGATAAGTAATTCAATATATTCTCATCACACAAAGATTTCCCCCTGTAAGGACTACAGTGTTTATGAAAGACCATATCTCCCTGCTCAGGGCACTTCTGTGAGATAAGAGTACCTGAGCATCAAGAGGTTCAGGTCAGTATTCACAGAAGAGCCTCTTTCATTGCCCTGGATTTTAGATCATCAGAAGCCAATTAAATATACACACCTAGGTTCGTATAATGCCAGCTGAAATCCCTTCTAGCTCTGGCCTGGACATCCCAAGGTTTAGGAATCCTCCCCACATTGCTGCTGATATGCTTCAGACACAGCGAATGGCAACACTCAGCTAGTCAATGGTTGGCCCAAAGCTTCTTATCAACAGATGCAAAAATTAACTCTGTCCTATCTGAATGAGGAACAAACTCTGGTGAATCATAGAATCATTCAGGTTGGAAAAGACCTGCACAATCACCAACCTGACCTACAGGGGGGTCTCATCATGAACCATGTCCTGTACTGCCACATCTACACACCTCTTAAGTATCTCCAGGGATGGAAACTCTACCAATTCCCTGGGCACCTCTCTCTACAAAGAATTATCCAGCCCAAACTCCTCTGGCACAACCTATTTGTCAGCAGTTTCAATGACAGGGTAGAGAAAGGCACGGAAAAAGAAGACCACCACTGGAAAAGGAATCCCCATATAGATTTGCAGGATGGAGTTGGGAGCAACCTATGAGCATTGCAGGACCATTAGTAATCAGACTGGAATCAAAGAAGCAGAGCGCACAGTGTTTGGCAGGTTGTTGGAATCTTCCACAAGGACAAAGTGAGCCAGCAAAGCTTATTCATCAAGGGAAAAGAAAAGAAAAGAAAAGAAAAAAGCTTATTTACTTAGACTCCCCAAAGAGAAAAGCATTAAAACAAGCAAACAAATAAAAACATTGCTCCAGAAAAAATCCTCAGGATTTATACTGTGTAAAATGAATTGCAAATCCCCAGACAGGGGGGATTCAGGTAAGCAGAACAAAAGCAAGGTCCTACTTAGGAGCCTGGTTAGGAGAGAGAAGCTGCTATTTCCTAGCTCTGAAGAAAATTATTCTGGATCTTTCTATGAGCAGAAGGTGACAAGCTGATCTTTCTCACAACCAAAGGCTGCTTCCCCCCATGTCCCTGGAGGTGTTCGAGACCAGGCTGGATGGGGCCCTGGGCAATCTGCTCTAGTGCTTGAACTAGCAGTGGACAACCCTGCCCAGAGCAGGGGGGTTGGAACTAAATGATCTTTGAGGTCCCTTCCAACCCAACTCATTCTAAGATTCCTCCATAGCTTCCATTTGCTGAACATAATCCAAAAAAGAAGTAACAGCTCATTAACATTTTGGGGCAGCCCTGTATAGAGCCAGGAGTTGGACTCAATGATCCTTATGGGTCCCTTCCAACTTAGGACATTCTATGATTATGTGACTAACACCTTCTTTTGGCAACATCCACACATTGCTGAGGATTCTCCATTCAATTGCTTGACTCAGGACACACAGGGAGATCAAGATACAAGAGGACAAGATAGAACAAGAGGTAATGGCATCAAGTTGCACCAGAGGAAGTTAAGGTGGGATATTAGGAAAAAATTATTCCCAGAGTGGTGAGATATTGGAACAGGCACCCCAGGGAGGTGGTGGAGTCCCTGTCCATGGAGATGCTCAAGGAGAGGATAGATGTGGCACTTGGGGACATGATCTACAGAAGTCACAGGCACGCACTGATGGTTGACTGGATGTTCTTATTGGTCTTTCCAACCTTAATGACTCTATAATTCTATGAAGAAACATGTCTGCAGGCTAGAAACCATTTCATCCCCTGAGGGGAGCAAGAATGGTCCTCCTTCATGGACAAGAAATTGAGAAAATGAAGAGTGAGGGTATCTCTGAGGAAAAGTAAAGCAAAGATGAGGAAGGGATGCCCATAACCTGCCTTTCTTGCCAGAGGCAACTGCACACAAGACTTGCAAGAGAAGGCACAAGAAGGCAGAGCCTGGAGAGCTGCAGGATGAGGCACAGGATGTACCACAGCAATCTGTCCAATAGCCCTGTCATCATCTCTGAAGACATATTTGGGGACAGTGCTCAGAGTGCTGCAGCCCCAGGCTGCAAAGGGCCCATCTGTTTGTTTGCATACAACATACGATGGTCCTCAGAGCAGACCAGGAGGAGAAATCAGCTTCAGTGCCATTGCCTTCTGCAGAGAGAAATGAGGTCTGCATGGGGCAGGGGCCTGAGGGGGCAAAGGGGAGCTTGAACTGTGAAAGAATTAGAAGATCCCAGCCAAAAAAAAAAAAAAAAGCAGGAAGGAGGGAAGGAGGGAGGGAAGGAGCCCAGCAGAGCAGTGCAAGGGTGCCTAACCACGGTTGCTGATGCAAGTGAGCAGGTTTCTATTTTCATCTTTTCATTCAAATATGAGCCTGGAGTGGAATTCAACCTCTTTCATTAACGTCTGTGACCAATTCAGCATACTTCCGAAATGTGGATGACCCAGAAGAGTTCTCGTAAACCTGCAGACTTTCTAAAATAGGTCTGTAAGAGGAGGAAGGGAGAGAGCTGGTTGAATTCTCTCTCTCTCTCTCTTTTTTTAAATACTCTATCAACCTGCAGGCTGAGAAAACAATAAAAAAATATAGACTCCATTAAGCTACTTAGAAGAAAAATCACTGCCTCTGGATCGTTGAAGCCTGCCAATTTCCTGCCAGTCGCACTGTATTTGTTCTAGTCTGAGAAAGAAAGGAGGAGAAAGCTACCAAAAAAAAAAAAAAAAAAAAAAAAAAAAAAAAAAGACTAATAACAGAAGAAAAACAACTGTGTGAAACACACTGAAATAATAAGAGTTGCTCTGATTGCATTTCCCGGCAGCAAGTCCTTGGCGTGTGTGCTGCGGCAGGGCGAGGAACGTAATGCAAACATGTAATGAAAATAAAGCAAATATGTACCTCACCAAAGGGAAAAAAAAAAAAAAAAAAGAGAAAAAAGGATATTGTAATTCCTGGAAATAGATGGAAGAAGAATTTTTCTCTGCATGAGGTTTGCAGCTGGGAAGGAATGAGAATCCTTCCCCATTCAGCATCTGCATCCACCTGCTTTTGTGGCAGGTGGGGACTCTTCCAATGTCCTCATTGTGACATCAACCACATCCCAGTGCCATGCGACGCTGGAAGGTTCTCATTTAATGGGGAGTACACAGGGCAATACAACTCATTCAGCATTGGGTTTTCCATTGAAATTAGCACTACTGTCATCTCAAAGAAGGGTCTTCAACCACAGAGCTTTTCTACAGGGTCTGCCCTGTGTGTGTGAAGGACCACAGACATACCACAGTGAGCAGAATTGCCACCCTCCCCCACAAGGCCAAGGTCTGTCTAAAGATAGTCCAGAGAGCTGTGACAGGAATGATCAAGGTCACTGCAAACATTTGCTCATGAAGAGGGATTAGCAAGGGCTCCGAGACTGAACATTTCAGAGGGGAGATGAACGTGAAGGGATGATAAAGGTATATTAGAAAATGACAAAGGGATCTTTTGTTCTTTCTGCCTCATAACACAAGAAAAAGGACAATTTCACATGAAAAAAATAAATTAAAAAAAAAAAAAAAAAAGGAAATACAAAGCTGATAAAAGAAAGTGCTTCTTCCCAATGCTGTATTATCACAGGAGCCTTTGGGGCAAATAACCTACAAAGGCAAAGGAGGAAGCTGATGTATTTAAGCATTTTAAAACAACAGCCAGTGCTAGAGGAATAGCCAGTAGGCTGTCCTACATGACAGTATCTGTCAGCTGTCTAGTCATGTACCTGTAAGCATTGAGCAAATCCAGAATATGTTCAGGACATAGCAACTTAACAAAATCCAATTGCACTCTACAGATGCATAGCAGCAATTCACGGTGTTGCATGAGTGGCACACAGGGAGGCATTGGATAGGAACTAGGATTCTTCTGTTTACCACCAGAGCTGCAGAGATTATCATAGAATCATTAAGGTTGGAAAAGACCATCAAGATCATCTAGTTCAGGTATTAACCCATCTGTCCTATGATCACTAAACATGTCCCCAAGTGCCACATCTACGTGTTTCTTGAATGGCTCATCCTTACAGGTGATAAGACAAGAGAGAACTGTGCCAGAGAGACCACATCCAACCTGAAAGTCACCCACTGAACCATTCCCTAATGTAAAGAATAGCTGACAGAGGGGACCACCTCACAGCCTGTACATGACACTGCATTTCCCAAATGTATTCCTGACTCCTAGTGTGTTCCCAGCACAGACGCAAAGAAGAACCCATCTTCCTCTGTGAGGCAGTTAGTACAAGAGGTAATGGCCTCAAGCTATGCCAGGGGAGGTTGAGGTTGGATATTAGGAAAAAATATTCTCAAAAAGAGTGGTGAGGCATTGGCACAGGCTGCCCAGGGAGGAGATGGAGTAACCATTCCTGGAGGCGTTCAAGAAAAGGGCAGATGTGGCACTGAGGGGTGTGGTTAGTGGGCATGGTGGGGATGGGTTAATGGTTGGATCTTAGTGGGCTTTTCCAACCTTAGTGATCCTGTGATTCTAAAATAGTGAGTGTCACAGCAGAAAACATGTCATGAGATGTGCAAGGACTGCAAAACACAAGGAGCTGTAATAGGGCTGAGGTCTATAGCCGTGGAAACAGAGTGAAGGTAGGTTGCCATCCTTCTCTCATCTCTAAATTTCCACTACTTTCCAGCCTTTCCTACTGTCTGCTTCCCATCTGCTCCTTCCAAGAGGTGACTGGAAACTGCCACAGCACAAAACCCTCAAATTCCTATGCAGGGAATTCCAGCTCTTAGTCATTCCCCAGCTCTGGCACTACATTATGCTGTAAACCAACAAGCTGGGGCAGTGCTATGTTGAGGAGCACATACATGGAACAGGCTTAGGAGTGCAACATGTACCCAGACACTCCCCTTCTTCACTCCTCCTGTCTCCCCCTTCACTACCCTTCAATCCAGCCAACTATTCCTCATTTTCCTTCCTGCTCTGCTCAACACTCCTATCTTTTGATTGATGCCTCTGGCAGGACTTAACTCCCTGCTTTTTTAACCCTAAGCTTGCACCCTCTTCTCACCATAGGCTCTGTCTGCTCTCTGCTAACCCACTACCAAAGTGGCAGGAGAAGCAATGTGAGAAAGAGCCAAATAACCCCACCTCCCTGACCTTGTTCAGCCCACAGAAGCAAAGCAGCCTCCAACCTGATACTGAGGGTGAGCCTCAGGCAATATTTCTTCTCTCCATCCACGCACAGAAGCCAGACAGGCCAGCCAGCTGGGATGGTGCTGGCAGAGGCAGCCTGCAGGCATGCAGAAAACTCAGCAGTGAGGGAAAAACAGCAGCACAGGGTTTAGAGGAGAGGACAGTGCTGATAAAATACTCCCTCTGTCCTATTGGTAACTTGCTGAGCAAGCAGAGCTGTGAGCATTTGGGATCCTGGGTGGAAATCGTGTCACTAGAGACTGGGGTGAGGACAGCATCCACGGTGGCCCAATGGCTTCCTCCAGTGTCTGATGCTGGTCTCACATGGATGAGTGGGGGCTGTTTCAAAGAGTGAGGCCTCCCATCCAATAAACTAGAGATGGGATGGATGCTCTGCACTTGGAGACAATCAAGGTCAGGCTGGACTGGGTTCTGAGCACCCTGACCTAGCTGTAGGCATTCCTATTCATTGTAGGGGAGTTGGACTTGATGACCTTTAAGGGTCTCTTCCAACTCAAATGATTCTACTATTCTACAAACTAGCCCTGCTCATCATGAGGCCATGACACTGGGTCTTGGGAGACCCTGCTCTGTGGGATACCACATCACCCCACAGACATCTGTTCTCTCCCTCTGCCACAAGAAATCGATTCTCAGCTTTTAAGCCTGGAAGATCAGGGCTTATTTTTGTCCTCTCTAACAGAAATTAATAGCAGCATTCCTATATACCTATACCAGCAAAATGAGACTGTAAGAGAAAAAGACAAGCAGAGCATTATTAGACCAAGTCCCTTCTGGATCCCCAACCACCTCTGCAATGCACATCATTGCAGTATTTAAATAAATGAATAAATAGAACCAGAAAAAACCCTCGGCCACTTGGGGAGAGAGCTGTGGGTGAACAGCAGCAGATATCTGCAGAGCAAATGAGAGTTCACATAACTACAGCTGGCTTCTGGGGTGCTGCACCATTCCCCTAAAACTAGATGCCAAACAGGGAGAAATCTCATTGCAATATCCCCTCCCAGGCAGACCCCTACTCCTGTCCATGTCATCGTCACCCCTAAATGCTACAAGCCAAACTTATCATAGAATCATTCTCCCCTTTATCTTATTTCTCCCCCTCCAAGCAAGCAAACATCCCAGGGCCAAGGGGGGAAGACTACAGTGTCTCTTGGCAATAGGCAAAGCCCCCCATGAGGGTTCAACCTTCATCATTCAAATACTTGAAAAGGGGGAGACAGCAAAACTCTGGGGGAAGAGAGGTGTTCTGGGAGAGGTTGGGGAAGGCTTTATGTATTTCTTGAATGTAACACAGATCACATATGCATGAGACTGAATGAGGCATCCCCTGCCAGCACCTCCCAGCCTGGCAGTGGTTCAGGTGTCCCCTTAGTTCAGGTCCTGGCATCCAAATCTCCACTGTGGATTTTTGTTTGTTTGTTTGTTTTTTTAATTTTTCCTTCTCTTTTCTCTCTTTCTGGAAAGCGTTGTACTACCCTGGCAGCCTGCCATGCTCATGTCTGCCTCCCACTTCATCCCCGTCTGCCATTGTTTCCCATCAGTTTAGGAAACAGCACTGAGAACAATTAGAAAAGATAATGGGGAAGAATTACATAATTACAGGCCACCAAAACCAAAGAATTTTCACAGGCTGAGGGAGGGAGGGGAACTTAATCATGTCCTGTCTTTGCTTTAACTTTTCAGACTCGCTATCATCATCAGACGATGCCAGGACAGCTGGCTATCTAAGGCTGCCCCTGCAAACTGCCCCAAAGAAGGGTTTTCCTCCCCAAAATTACAACTGTCCTGAACTTGAGGAGAGTGATATCATTCTTTCTGCTTTCAATGCCTGGTGGTGGTTTCAGCCTCAGCCCTGCACAGCTGTCTCCATGGATCACATCTGAATAGCAGACTTCACCCGCAGCAAGAAAGAAGGTGCTCAAGGAATTAATCTGCTCCTGAGGTCCCCAGCGAGGCTTATGCAATAGTTCCCAGCTGAGCAAGGCTCTGGTGTGCCAGCAGAAAGATATCACGAAACTGCAAGCAAGCGAAGATGCCAAAGGCATCTCTGCACACTGGAACAAATCTGTACCCATAGTGTATATTCCCCTATAAAATCTGGTCCCACCATCTATACCTCCTTGCTGCAAGGAGCTGCTGTTCTGATTGAGTGCATGCATTTGTAGCTAACCTCTCCTTGTTCTTTTACCAGTACGACCTACACCACCTATCATTTCACTGCTCCTCTCTCCACTTCACCTGCATAACACCACCATTACACCACAGCCTAAGTTTCTCCAGGTGACTCCAGCTGAGGAAACCCAGCACTGAATGTCTGCTGCTTGCATTGCTCAACACCTGCCTAATTCCACCTATCTGATTTCCTTGTCCCTCCCCACACCATACGTTCACCATCTGCCACCTCCTGCATTAGAGCTACCAGAGAATACAATGCCAGCAAAGGAGACATTTACCCAGGAGAGCACAGTCTTGAATGCTTTTTTGGGGGAGGATTTCAAAGCAATTCTGCTATGATCATCCTCACGTGGCTGGAGGCAGGGACTGCTATGTGAACTGATATTTGATCTGGCTTCACAGAGGCTCCAAGCTCACTGTGTCCTCTTTGCCATACACACTGGGACTGATTTGCCACTCAGACGTTATTTCTGGGAGCAGAGAAACATCTTCAAATTTAAGAATCCACTCATTTGGCTGCAAGCAACTCTTAACAAACATCAGAGTAATTAAAAATCTCCCGAAAGCATGAGATCTGGGAAATGCCTTTGATATTTGCTCTGACTACGGATGCTCTCATCCTGACTCACTGTGTCACAGATGTTAATTGTGAATTCCCCTTCACTCTTCAACCTCCTGAGCTCAGCAAATTCACCACTACCACGTCCTTCCCGATCGAGGTGCAATTCAGATCGTTTGAAATTAAACCCCTTTCATGACATCTTTGATTGAGCCGCTCCCGTAGAAGGACTCTAGGGCTTCTCTGTTCCTTTTTAAGATGCAACGAAAGTGAGATGCTGTCCAAGCTTTGCAGGAGAGCTTAAAATTTAAAAATCTGGCATGTGAAATAACACTGTGTGTGTGTACAGATGTTCAAACAGTCTTGGAATAGGAGCAAAAGGACTTGAGCAATGACATCTTGGAGATTCCCTATCCATGTTTGCTGATTTCTATTACTCCATTTGGGTTGGATATTAGGAAAAATATTGTCTTGGAAAGAGTGGTAATGCATTCCTGAGGATTCTCCATTCAATTGTTTAGCTCGGGAAAAACAAGGAGATCAAAATATAAGAGGACAAGGTAGGACAAGAGGGAACGGCATCAAGTTGTGCCAGAAGAAGTTCACGCGGGATATAAGGAAAAATTTCTTCTCAGAAAAAGTGGTGAGATATTGGAATAAATTGCCTAGGGAGGTGGTGGATTCACCAGCTATGGAGGTGTTCAAGAAATGTGGAGACGTGGCACTTAAGGACATGGTTTAGTGGGCAATACTGGTGGTAGGTGGATGGTTGGATTTGATGATCTTAGAGGTCTTTTCCAACCTTAATGATTCTGCAGTTCTTCTATGATTCTATGATGCCCCCCTGCACTCCCCACTTATTAGGTCTTGATGGGCAGATGAAGCATTCAGAGATCCTTGTACAAAAATATTCATGCTATCATTTAATATAAATCAGACAGTGCAATGCAAGCTTGGGGAATTGCACAGATAAGAGGAAGAGACATTTCCAAATTTACTCTGAGATTCATCACAGTGAGTGTTCACAAAATCACAGGATTGCAGAAGTTGGAAGGGACTTCAAGATATCAAGTACAACCACTTTGCTAAAGCAGGTAGTCAATAGATTGCACAGGTAGAAGTGAGGCCTGAAATCCTATCATATAAATTTAAGATAACTTAGGTAACCCATCACCCAGTACTGCTGTGTTGGGCAAGAAACGAGGGAGAACGTTTCAGATCTGAAATGGACACAACACACCTCTGGACGCAACAATGGTTCCGTATTGCCAGCAAAAGCCTGGGGAGCCAAAAGATGGCCAGCTAGTTGACTAAGGTGTCTAAAATAGGTGGGACTAGGTTTCTTGAGGATGTGGGACTCAACCATTACATCAATAAGCTCAGACAATCAAACAGCTTTGGAGATGATAATCACAAGATTTTTCAAATGGGTCTGGATGGACACTCAGTGTTTAGGGGTCTTTTGGCCCATCCTCCAGCCATGGTAACATAGTCAGTCTCTTGCAGGAAAAGTTTTTACAGGCAAAACTTGAAGCACTTGTGGTAGTTCTGGGAACAGCCAGAGGGCTTCCCAGGGAGGGTATAAAAGCAAAAGCGGATGAAACGCACAGACAGGGAGGAGTCTGTTTTTGAATAAGGCTCTGCGATTGAATAGAAAGCACAAAATAAACCAGGAGGACAGTAAAAATCAAAAAGCCAATGTGCGAAACATGAGCTGAATGGTCTGTGAGGAAAATGCTTCTCAAAGCTTTGCACGAGTTGTCAATGGCTCTTCAACGCAGCTGCGTGATAACAAACTCTATTACTCAGGCAGGCTTTGTTTTTTGCATGTACTTGAGCAAAATGAAGGCCCTCTCTCTCAAGGTAGGGAGCACAGGTGGAAGGAGGAGGAGGTCCATTACGTCTTTCACAAGCACTCCTTACTGCACTTGCTTGATTTTCCATTGTTCAGAAGACTGCCTCTCACCACTGCCACTGGTGTGATAGTGATGGATATAGTCATTAGATTCAATGAGCACTCCCTGGAGGGAAACTTGGCCTGTGTGAGCCTGCTGGCTCCCACAGAGGAGAAGGGCCCTTTAGATGCTAAGAGATCCCAACCAGGTGTCTCTGGGAGGGGGATTTCCCTGGGACATCCTCTACTTCTCCCTTCTCTAATCAGCACCTTGCCAATTGTGGCCCTCCAGGGACCTTCCAGACCCTGTTCTGTCAGGATCTGTCCCTACAGGCTCTGCCCTATCACTGGACCATCAGGGAGATGTCCCACTAGAGAAGCCCTCTCTGCACTAAGCAGTTCATCTCATTGCAATCCAGTCCCAAGGGTCCCTATGCAACACATTGCCCCAGGAGAGCAAATCTTCAACAAAACAACTGCAAGAAAAGAAGCTTGGGGAGGGGGAGAGGAGGGAAAAACAGTTTCAAAACTTGGACACATCAAGAGACTGTTTCCATGGCAACCTCTCCTTCTTACAGTAGCTCAAGCCTGTTTTAATCAGTTGCAGCATTTGCCAATAAAGTCTGTCTGGGTCTGCACTTCCTTCCCATGTATTCTCATTGGGATGGAGAGGGACATGCATCCGTCATTTGGAAAACAGTGATTATTTTTGCCATGGGGCTCTATTGGCAATGACAGCTGGAGCCACAGTGCTATGATGCCTACACATGCCGTGGAGAGGGTGCAGTGCAATGCTCTGAGCGTGTACATTGCTTCTTCTAAAAAATCTTCACCCAAGCAGCTTTCCATACTCTTTGACCCTGCTGTTGGCAAGCTCAGCCCTCGGTGGCTTGCAAAGCTGCCCAAAAAAAAGCAGGAGCTGCCAGTGCTGCCTTCAGACAGCAAACCATGGTGGGAAAGGTCACAAAGCAGCTGCTGTGTGCTTGGTACTACATTGTGCCAATGGGCTGCATGGAAGGGACATGCAGAGGAGATGAATAGCTCAGTCTTCAACACTGGGCACAGGGGATTTTGTTTGTTTGTTTGTTTGTTTGTTTAATATTATTTCCACTGGTCTTGTTAAGTGCATTTTGCTCTTTGCTACCCAGAGCCTGCAAGGTGCCAAACTGCAAGACAGTTTCTTATTGTAGTTGTTTGCAATGCTCTTATAGTTGAGGAGTCCAAAAAGTAAATGTTTAAAGTAAGTTCTGGTTCAGCTCCAGAAAAGCAGGTTTGGTTTAATGGCTTTCAGCAGTTTCCAGTTCAAGTCCAGCTCAATTCCCTCAGGATTTTGCAGTGCAAATTTAAACAGAGTAGCCCAAGCCATCAAAACTGCCCAATATCAGTGGGCTCAGGTCCAAAATTTCTCTGCAAAAAAGAGGTCCTCAAGCAAAAAGTGCCACAGATTTGTCTTAAAAATATTCATGATCGCTACAGTATCTGTCATATTGTGGTCTGAATTAATACTGGACAGGAATTTTTGGTTCATAGGATAATTAGCAACCAATACAGTGCAAGCGTTGCTCATGGAAAATGAAATCATCTCAATGGTTTTGAAAATTCTGAGAAGTTTCTTTGTACGATTTCAAAATAGATGTTGATATTTTATTTTGAGATTATTTTAAATTTATTTTTAACACAACAGCAATTAAAAATAACAAAGCGAGGAAAAGAGAATATTTAAGCTTTAGATATATAACCGGCCTTGTATTGAAGCACATTCTTGAAGCATATTCTATCACATAAATCTGGCAGAGAATATTTTACGTCAACAGAAAGACTTCTCAATGTGTTTTTGCTTTCAGCCAGTGAACCTAAAATCAGTTATTTGTACAAGTTTAGCCCTGATCCATGACTAGGAGTTCTCCAGCAATTCAAATAAATACAAACTGACAGCAACCTCACTTTGTTTGGGTTTTCTTTCTGCAGATGTTCTAATGGACCAGTTTAATGCCAGGAAACGTTGTGAGCATAAACACAAAGGAAGTTTCAGTGACTGAATTTGGAACACACCCACCCATCCTGCTCCTAAAAAGTACACACAACATACCACATAAACAAGGAGCCAATCACATCTGATCACCATAGCCCGGATTGCACAAGCTTGCCATGAAGTGCTTAGCAGAGCAATGGCTCATTGCCTTTCAACAGCAGAACCAGCCATCACCCAATGGAGCTGATGGGTGCTGAGTTCAAAATCATAGAATCGTTAAGGTTGGAAAAGACTTCTAAGATCATCTAGTCCTACCATCCACTACCAATATTGCCCACTAAACCACGTCTCTCAGTGCCACATCTCCATCATTCTTGAACACCTCCAGGGGTGGTGTCTCCACCTCTCTGGGCAACCTGTTCCAGAGCCCAACCATTTTTTCAGGGAAGGTTTTCCTAATATCCAACCTGAATCTCCTCTGGTGCAACTCGTGGCCATTCCCTCTTGTTCTATCACTGGTTGCCCAGGAGAAGAGGCCAACCAAAATGGCAGAAGCCATTTCTTAGCACAAGCCATGAAGTTCCCTGCCCCAGCACATTCTGAATGCTCAAGGTCTGGATGGTTTCAGAAAACACACGTATATTTTGGGAAGAAAAATTCACTGCAGGCATTAAGAAAAAAAATAAATAGCAGTGTATTAACCATCTCAGCCACTCCTCAAGAACCCTTCTTCCCCACTGGCAAATTTTATCTGTGACGCCTTTGTGCACCTTCACAGCAGCTTCTGCTCACTGTAAATATTTAACAAAGCTTTCTCTCTCAGGAGACCCCTTCCTCACATCACTTGGGCTGAGAGCAGTGTGCATCTGAACACAAGCCAAGGTTAACAAATTTGAGCAAAATGTCACGGCTGAGCCCTTCCTTCCTTCTCTGGCACCCTCCAGAGTGCAAATTCATGCTCCACAAGCCACAGGGTGTTGCTGTATTTGTTTTTTCTTGCAGGGAGCTATTCCCATTTAATGCTTTGCCTGACAGCTGCTGTGATTAATAGGTGATGTGCCAAAAGCCACATACTATTATTATTATTATGGCAATATTTAGAGGTCATAACCAAGAGCGGGGTCCCATTGTGCCATGCACTATACACAGTTGGATGTAGTCTCTGACTAAGGAAACTTCCACCTAAGTAGTAGGGGAAAAAACATGCACAAAAATGAACGTGCTGTGATTTTCTTTCTGTGGTACCATGCACAGGGCAAGCAAGAGAAGAGAATAACCCTGCCCACCCCAGCACCCAACGCATTACCCACTAGACCATGCTGTTTAGCAGATGTGAATTAACTTCCATGCATAATTATTCCACCGTTGCAAAGGATAGATGCTGAGGTACAAGGTGTTTAGCAAGTGGGTTAGACTGCATCTTCAAGGTTGACCTAGGACATTTCTGAGGAAATAACAACAACAACAAATTCTGAAGTTTTAGTAGCTAGTGTTAGAAAGCCATGACTTCACCAAAGGTTTTCTCTTCCATCCCGGAGAACAAAATTGATCATTTTCTGTGATGAATATAAACACTGTATCAAGTGATTTCACCCAAGTTTCAACATAGTTTGATTTCAGGTAGACAAATAAGACTCAAAAGTCCTCACAGCTTTTCCATTGTGTTGTCAGCTGGATCACAGCTCTTTACCAGAAGCCTTCAAGGTGGAGACTGCAGCTCCTACTTGGCTTTTATTGGCTGGTGAGAAATGGAGGCTCAGGTGGTCAGAGTAGAGGAAACATTATTTGTGTCCTATAGCCATGCAGATGAATTACCCAATTCATTCAGCGACATAACAGGGCTAGGTAAAATGTTATCTCTAACCAGGCAAGGCTATTCACTTGTCTTTGAATTCAGGTATCTTTCCATCCCCAGCAAGACATTTCTGTTCAGAGGGTGAGAGACTACAGCTAAAAGGATGAAAAATACAAGAGGAAAAACATAAATTATGTCTTAAAGGATGCGGTTCCCTACAAACTGAAAACTCCCCATCACCCCAAATTATCTGATTTGGTGACTTCATTCAGGTTTGTGACCAGGGGCTGAACATTTCCAAACCTCGGCACTCATCTCACTTCTGATATTGTAGAACTGCTGGAGTTTTCAAAGACACATGTATTGCCAGCATTATGAAACAAAAATAAGACACAAAACCAGGTTACCAACAAAATCCTCTAGCCTGACCTAACTAGATATGAAGGAGTCCTGGATCCCTGAAGAAGTGATAAATTGGTTTTAGGACCAATCTTGCCCCTTCAAGAAAACCACTTGGAGAAAATGGACACTTCTTATAGACCTGTCTACGCATAAGATTTTCTGTTCCAGCCACTGAGCACTACTACTGTGTAATTCATTCGTATAAAAAATTAGTCCCTTCTCAACCTCAAATCTATATTAGCAAGGGGCTGACAAGTGCTACTCTGCTACTTCCTATTCTGTCCCACCATGCCTGCTCTTCTAGCCTTGCGATGGCCAAGAGCAGTTCCTGGTCCCATAATTTCTCTGCTATCCACGTGTAGATCTGAGGCTTCTCGTGATCCTCACATTGCCTCATCTACTGCCAGGAGCAAGCAGTTGTCTTCATGCGCAAGGTGGGAGCACAGTCAGGCCCAGAGTAAACCCTCTATCCAGGAGTTTTCCCAATCTCATGCAAATGAAAAACAGCTGAAAAGAGTAAAAAGGAGAAGGATTTCTGAAAATTCATACTGCAACACATGAACAACTAGCATGCTGCTATTTACTGGTATTCTTTTCTATACCCAAAAAGGATAAATCCTCAGCTATCAAACAGTGGGATCTCAGTGTGTTGGTTTTTTGTTTTGTTTTTGTGTTTGTTTGTTTTTTTGCATATTGGCGTATCATCTTTACATGGGCCAACAAACAATATAAGCTTGTCTTCTAAGGAAAGTGCATTAAGATACACAGCCACCAACTCTGGAAAGAAAGGAAGTTGACCCCAAGAAACTCAAATTGGCTTTCTCTTTGCAGTGTTGTCTCTGGACTAACCAACCTGAAACTGCCTAAGAGTCTTACATATAATCTACACTATGGCAGAGGATAATAATTTCACTTAAAGAGGAGTAATAATCAACTGAATCAGGAAATGCTTACACCTGTGGAAGTCTAATTTAATGCGATATTATTTCTGGAAGAATGTGGTAAGTAATTCTACCTTCCCCCACCTCCTTCTCTCTTATATACTTCTGCCTTAAAGAAAAAAGATAATAAAAAGACCCTCACAACTCGCTTCAGTGCTAGTGCATGGAATCAATCAAATATCTCCCACATGGACAGCTATTAACCACCTCTTGTTTGTGAAAAGGACTTTCAAATAAGTGCTGTGCCTTGGAAGTGCTTCTGAGTTATTGGCTTTTCCATGCTCATGAAAAAGTCATCATGTTTATCTCTGGAGAAGAGAGAACCTCTTCTGAAAAAAGAAAAAAAAAAAAAAACCCTTAAAAAAAAAAAAAAGAAAAGTGACAGCTTGAAGGCAAGAGCCCACATGGCATGTTACAGGAGAGAGGGAAATGGCATACAGAGCACAAAGCCATCCCCAGCAGAACTCGAGCTAGCAGCAGCCTGTGGAAATCCTTTCCTCTTATTATAGATGCAGCTAAATAGCACTGAAAGAAAATGAAAACCAATAAGAAAAGCAGGGATGGTTTTATCAAACCTCCACAAAAGTTGAACTGCTCTTCAAAGCTGTTTTTCTTCCCTTCTGAGCCATTCATTGGCGACAGAAAGGATGATTTCTCCTATGCACACCACCCATAATTCCATCATTGGATTTCATGTTTGAAAAGGAAGCTTCAATCCCTATGAATAAAAGAGGCTGTTTGAAGGAGATTATTCACCTGCCCATGTAACCTAGACAGGAAGGAGCTGACGGCTCACAGTGGGTTTTTGATAGGCCAGCCTTTACCCCTTAAAGTCTAGATACAAGCAAGGACATCTATAATGAATTTCCACCTAGTAACGATAGGAAAGAATGAATCTTCAGCTTTTCCCTCCCTGAGTTGCCTCCTTATATCTTAAGTATTAACTACAACTCATGCTGTCTTCATCTCCTATGGCTGATACTCTTCTGAAGGACCAAAAAAGAGAGATATCAAAGGGAGTCCTGTTTATTTTGCTCCTGTGTGAGGCTCCAGATGGCAGAGCTCTATCCCATGGCTCTTGGAGGCTTCATGACTCTCCCCCTAGGTCTGAACTTTCCTCACGTACTCCCTGCTATTTGTTAGTAGTTAACTGTAGTAGTTAACTGTAGTAGTTAACTGTGTTATGGATCTTAAATAGTCAATTAATGATAACCTCGGAGATAACTCTAGGATTTCATCTACTAGGAGGAGAGAAAATAGCTTTACATAAAAATGGAAATTTAAAGGAGGAGGAGGACAAGAGGCAGTAACAATGCCAAGGTCTTGCTGTGCCTATCGTAGCACTTATCCGTCACATAAAACCACAAAATAGTCAAGGACTCTTGGCTTTTTTTTTCCTTCATCTTGAAGGAGTCAGCAATTAATCCAGCTTCAGTCCACCTATTCTGGTGTTGCTCTCCAAAACATGGCTGAGGGAGACAGTGCAAATTCCTGCCTTCCCACTTTCATAGAACCACAGAATCATTTCAGTTGGAAGGGACCCTTAAAGACATCTAGTCCAATTTGCCTGCAATGAAAAGGGACATCTACAGCTAGATCAGGAGCTCAGAGCCTGGTCCAGCATGACTTTGAACAGCACCATGTATGGAGCATTTCCATCTTCTCAGAAGGCAGCAGCCATCTCCCTGCCTTTAGGGATGCTGAGACACCAGAACAGATTCCCAAGAAAAAAAATGTCAAAAAACTAAGATTGAAAGGAACGTGAACCAGAATTAAGATATGGGGCCTTAGAAGAGACTTTGTCAAGAGCTGAGCTAGGGCTGCAATTTGTGTAAGGAAGCAGATCGACCCCACTGATCTAAAACAAAAGCCTGGACAAATCCCACAGTGTCATATTTACTCTAAGCCATTATAAAGCATTTAAAAAGGAAGGAAAAAAAACCTTCCCTGTGGACCACATTAAAATTTCACATGAAAACCAATGTTCTGAGACTGCTTTCCAACCTGATGACCAAAGTTTAAAATTCTTTCAAAACTTTTCCTTATACAATGCGCTGTTGGAAACTGGGGAAATGAATGATGAGGATCACCAAGAACCTTGAATTTTACAGCTTCCAACACAGATGAAATATGCTGCATTTTAAGCAGTATACTTTTGCCTGAAATCAGAGCTTATTCCACAAGCTTTTTGGTTCCAGCGAGTGGAAGCAAAGGCAATTCCCCAGGACAGCTTATGCAGTTGAAATGTCTAGCTAAAGGGGAGATTGGGATTCCCCTGATATACAAGAGTTTGTTTTCCTGAATTTTTCTCCCTGAGTTTTTTTTCTATGTGTATTCTTCATCATAGGGTCTCTGTCCCCATTGTCCTCTAGAACCTAATATCCAATATATCTAGGCTAGAAATGCACATTTTTCTTCATGTGCTTAGGGAAGCAACAGGGAAAAGAGAAAATGTAAGAACCTGAGCGCCATGGGAAAATGAGACAGAAGGGCAAAGACATGAATAAAGAGGAAGTGAAAGGGGAGAGAGACCATTTTTGGAAAAAATAAAATAAAATAAAATAAAACAAATTATATAAATAATAGAAACCTGCCCTGACACACATTGGTCCTGCTCATCTAAGACATATTTCCAAGGAGAAAAGAAGGGTCACAGTGTCAATTTTTCTGCCTTCTTTTGATGGAAATTTCCAGTGGCAAGTGGAGCACAGTTTAAGTTCAATTGTTGCGATTCCCAATGCCTGTATGCTCTCTAAACATCATATTCTCCTTTGCATGTTTGCCTTTGCCTGGAAAAGCTGGAGGGAGCCTTGGGAAAATGCTGCATAGTGCAACTGAAACTGCTCTTCTTTCTTGTTTTCTGAGCCAGGTATGAAAGCCTTGGAAGAAATTCAGGCATCCATGAAACTTACTTTGAGAGAAAATGCATGGGAAGAAGAGAACTTCACTGATACTGAATCAGAAGTTATCCATGAAGGTTTTCAATCATTCTGAAATACATATTTAGTGACATAATAGACATATGGGAGGCAAGAGAAGACTACAGATGTTCTGGGCCAATTCCACCAGGCAGTTGTTTTTCGACTACCCACCAGACCTTTCAGGAAGAAAGTAATGGATATACTGTGAGTCAAAAATGAATAAATGTGGTGTGGTACATCAGTTCAGCATTTTAGACTTGCATTCTGTTACATTTTTATATACCAGTCATGGAATTAACAGACCACACAGCATGACTCCCCTCCCGACACATGCTTACTTTCAGTTTGTCACTGTAGATCTAAACAGCTAATCACAGGTAATGACTTCCTTGAATCCTTCCCTAAGCATGCATATTATGCTGAAGTTATTAATGAGCAACTCCAGTCATGGCCTAGATGGATGGGACACTGGACAGGTTGGAACAGGTTGCCCAAGGAGGTTGTGGGTGCCCCATCCCTGGAGGCATTCAAGGCCAGGCTGGATGTGGCTCTGGGCAGCCTGGTCTGGTGGTTGGCGACCCTGCACATAGCAGGGGGTTGAAATAAGATGATCACTGTGGTCCTTTTCAACCCAGGCCGTTCTATGATTTCATGATTGTATGATTCTCTGACACCATAAGATGTAGAAGAAGCCAGATCACTCACCAATAACCTTGGTGCTCAGTACCAGCTTGCTCTTCATCTACAGGACTTCTCCCGGAAAGAATATAAATCACATGTAATACTAGAGTTTCAGATAATCACAGAATATCCCAAGTTGGAAGGGATCTATCAGTATCACTGAGTCCAAATCCCATGAGTTTGGGTTTCCTGGCTCATAAATTTTATTCATATCCCCCATGGATGATCCTACATCACCTCTTTACCTCTGGTGCCCTAATTGCTTTGTTCAGACTTAAAGGAAAATCTAAGTTTTTCTCCGTATTACTGGAAATAAACAAAACTTGCTTCTCTGCCTTCTTCATCCATAGGTGACAGTAAGTCTCCTTTCTAGCCAACAGCCTGAGGCTGAAAAACTGAGATTTGAGCTTTGGTTCAGATCTTAAGCTTATAAAAAGAAAAGGAAAAAAAAAGGAAAAAACGAACAACAAAACAAGCAACAAAACAAACAGGAGTGATTGACTTTGCAGGAATGCATCATCCTCTTTCTCACTGTTTGAAGGATGCTCTGATACATCTCTAACCTTAAAGAGACAACTTGGAGTCGTAGTGCTTGGGCAGTCTCATTGCATACAAGCAGAAGTTGCAAGCTTTCTACTTATACATCCTTCACCAAGGAGGGAGAACACAACTCTGGATTTGAAGGCAGTAAGAATGCTTTACTGGGTTCAGTCAAAGAGTCAGCCAGCAAAATAAATAAATAAATAAGTAAAAATAAAAAAAGCTGTCTCTACCAATGACCAACGGCAGATGCCAAGTGAGGAATAGAGTAAGCGAGTAAGCACAGAGCAATGTGTGCCCACTATGTTCTTTCTAAGAGTTTTAGGCTCAAGGATGTTCCAAGACAAATGCACAGACTTTGAAGTTAATGGACCTCCATTGGCTGGTGGCACTGAGGGACATGGTAAGTGGGCATGGTGGTGATGGGTTAATGGTTGGACTGGATTATCTTGGTGGTCTTTTCCAACTGTAATGATTCTCTTATTCTACAATTACTTTGCTACACATTTGTCTAGTTGCTTTTCTGAACCCACAATATGCCCCACGGCATTAAGTTTTATCAGTCAGGCAGTTCTTATGAATGGAGAGATGGATTTATTCCCCCAGAAATGTCTGTTTTGAGCCTGACACCTGCCAGTTCCTTGAAGACCTCACTAGCTCTTGCATCAGAAAACTCCATGAACAATTGATCCCTGTCCAGTTTACATAGAAGGGATTCTTCCTACCGTAGCCTAAACAAAATAAAGAAATCGTACAAGAAGGTGAATTTATCACCAGAAACAGAAAAAAAGAAGAAAAAACAAAAAAGGAACAATACTGGGGACTTTTATGAGATAACCTTCCTCAGTTTTCAGATTATCTTTAATCTCTTCAGTCTTCATACCAAGCTTCCATATCTGCTATTTTTACAGAAATGCTGATCCACCCATAACAACAGCTGCTTCCTTGTTAAAACCCCTGGCAAAAATTGTCACTGCCAGCCTCTCCTAGGACTCTGTAGACAACAAACCCATCCTTGCTACAAATGTGTACTTTCAAATTTCAGCAGCAAAGCCTGAATTCACATCCTCCTCTCCTCACTAGCACAGATACCTTGTCTCTCTCCCTCTTGGTTCTGTACATCTATTATGCGCATTTTCATTAGGAGCATTTTGCAAGTGATCTGTTGATTCATTGTATTAGAATTGCAAACAAATGGTATCATTTTCCCTGCATGCTCTTCTTTGAGAATTCAGCATTGATTTCCCAGCATTGTCAGGCTACTTGACTGACACTTCTGGTTGATTTGTACCCTTTCAAGACTTCTCACCAAAACCACTCCTGCTCATCAGTTCTTCTGTCAGGACTCAAGAGCTTGCAGGAGCTCAGACATCTGTATTGGCTTACACTGGGCCTATATATCCTTGTTCCATAGATGCTTTATAATGCTTTACCTTGAAATAGTAATGAGACAGCAAAACTAGGGAGCAAAGGGCCAAATTCAAATCTGTCCCTCATGTAATTCTATTGACTTCAGTGCCTGCTGTGTGTCAGATGGGCACGTGCACTTCCATCACATCCAGACCTTCAAAGGGCCCTTGATGCTGTAGGCAGTCAATGAGCTATTTAATCCTTTAAGTGCTAGGTTTCATTCTTTTTCCTGTATATGTATTTCTCTTTTTAATAGACAAATGTGATTTTTCCATGGTTGCTGTTATATCTGAAAACACTACAAAATGCTTTCTAACACTGTTGTATTCTTTACCTGCAAAGAAACCCTTACTAATGGATTTTACACGCTTAAGCAAATTATGGAATCTGAGATACCTGGCCTGCATAGTGAGGTTTAGCATCTTGCAGAGGAGAACAGAGGGTCATCAACAGTAAGTAAATTTCCCACAGTGTTGCAGTCAGCTCTCCAGACATAGGAGGAATCCATACAAAACTTTCAGAAGTCAAACTATCTTCTCATCAGAGAAGAAAATAGGATAAAAAGCCCAAACAGGACCTTTTGAGTTCCTATGGAAATTAATAGGATTTTTTTGCACTGCCTTCAGTGGAAGCTGCATCATATGCACGGTCCTCAGAACATTTCAGAGCATTAATGCTGCCTTTAATGAGTGAGACTTTAGCTCCTAAATTTATTAGGTGCCTTCACAAGTCTGCACAGCTGGTCTATAATGTTTGAGATTGATTCTAATACAATCATTAAGGTGGGAAATACCAATAAGATCATCCAGTCCAACCATCAACCCATGCCTGTAACAGCTCTAGACTGTTTCACTCAATGCAACATCTACCATTATCTTGAAAACCTCCAAGGGTGATGACTTCTTGCAAATGACCAATTACGGATGCCAAGATCAAATCCAGTTACTAATTCAAGTATTTAAAACAAAGCACCAGAATATCTACGCAATGCATACTCGCTAACAGCACAGAGAGACGACAGGTGGTGGGGAAAAGGGCCTTTGGGTGCCCAGGATTTCCTGCTCTAGGCAGGAACTAGTCTCTTCAATGTAATGTGATATTATTTCAGATGTTTATAACCAAATTGTGTGAAGTGTTGGAAAGCACACTGATTTGGTGCTTTCTGTGGTGTGTTGCAGAAGAGATGAATGACTTGTTTTCAACCCCAAAAGTCCTTCTGCTGTTGAGTGGACAACCAAGCCTTCATTTGACTGGACCCAAAGCGGTCTTGTACAGAGATCCAAGAGCATCACAGTTCAGGAATGTGAGCCCTTCTCTGCTCATCTGCCTCCTACACAGATCTTCAGAAGCCTGGCCCAGCGCCATTAACACTGATCTCTCCTGGGTGCATATCTGCTCTGAGTGGATGATTGATTTTATTGCTGTGGCAGAGAATTGCAAATATGAAGTGCTCAGTGTACCAAAATGACATTTGTGTAACTTATATTGTAAATACATACTGACACACTGACGTTGTTGTTAATGTAAGAATGTTAAGAGGCTATTAGTTTCATTATTGCTTAATCAGCAGCAAGCGCTGTGTTCTCCTCTCCAGCCCAGCTGCTTGGCTGGTGAGGTGTCCCCTGGAGAGGAGGCTGGGAATGCAGGACAGTGATGATGATGCCAAATGTCGATGCATGTGGGGCAGAACTCCATACATCTGTGCACATCTGGAGCCTGGATGGAAGAACAGCTGCCTTTATGAACCTTGAGCAGATTGAGTGGCCTGAACAGTTCAGTCAGGGTTGTCTCAGCGCAGGGCTTTCCCCTTGGATGGGGGTAAGGGCCTTCTACCTTTTATTATTTCCTCAGATGAGCACCAGAAGTAATCTTTCTTTTTTGTCGTTGCTGTTACTATTATTTTACTATTTCCTGTCTCTTCTCATCCTTAGAAAACCCTGCTGCAAATCTGAGAAACTATTTCACAGAATCATAAAAGTTGGAAAAGCCCACTAAGATCACTGAGTCCAACCACCAGATCATCCCCACTATGCCCACTAAACCATGTCCCTCAGTGCCACATCCACCCTTTCCTCAAAAACCTCCAGGGAATGCAAATAACCCAACTTTTCCCTATGTCTCCAGAAATCCTATGTACCCAGGACAGAAGAGACCGTATTACCCCTTCTCATATACTATTCCAAAATTTATGAGTATGTCTAAACCTGTGGCATTTATGAACATCAGTGTCTCCATTGCTTATTCTACCAGATCTATTCTTTTCTACCCTCTGCCAGAGTTCATCAAAGGTGAGATCCAAAATCCCTCAGACTCCGAGAAGTTGCAGCAAGAGGGGAGAAAAAGACCTGTAAAGTCATATAGCCTGGCCATGTTTTAGTGCAAGGAAAAAGAGGGTCCCTTGGGGAGACCAGGGCGAAAGGATACAGAGACACAGCTCTTGTAATGGGAAAACTATTAGCCCAATGAGTTGAAAAAGTGACAGACGGATAAGAAGTAGCCTGTGTATGAGGAATAACTTCCTGACAGCCAGATCTATCAGACTGCAGGAGAGAGGCCCAGGGGAAATGTCAGGAGGCCCAGCATTCAAGCCACATAAAACAGAGCAAAACATATTTGAAAGCAAACCTGAAATGACCAGGAGACTAAACAAGCTGCAGTCTCTTAGCTATAAGTCTTTTCCATAGCTAATAATTCATGAAGGGATATCAGGAGCACAAAGTCCAAAGGGGAATGCAGCTGACTTACATGACTTCACCTAAGAGGGGTGAAACTGCTTCAGTGTCTCAGTCCCCTGAGACACAGGAAGGCCAAACGAGGCCAGACACAATCCCAGCTCCCTCAGCCACTCCCCATAAGCCCTGTGCTCCAGACCCCTCACAGCTTCACTGCCCTTCTCTGGACGCTTTCTAAAGCCTCAATGTCTTTCTTGTAGTGAGGGGCCCAAAACTGAACACAGTACTCAAGGTGCAGCCTCACCAGTGCCAAGTACAGAGGGATGAACACTTCCCTGCTCCTGCTGGCTGCACTGATACAAGCCAGGATGCCATTGGCCTTCTTGGCCACCTGGACACACTGCAGGCTCACATTCAGCCAACTGTCAGTCAATACCTCCAGGTCAGTTTCCTCTACACAGTCTTCAAGCCACTCTGCCCCAGGCCTGTAGTGTTGCCTGGGGTTGTTGTGGACAAAGTGCAGGACCCAGCACTTGGTCTTGCTGAATTTCATCCCACTGACCTCAGCCCAGCTATCCAGCCTGTCCGGATCGCTCAGTATGGCCTTCCTTCCTCCAGGCAATTTTATGCTTCCTCCCAGCTTGGTGTCTGCTGACTTACTGAAGGTGCACTCCCTCATCCAGACCATCAACAAAGATATTAAACAGGACAGGCCCCGATACTGATAGAAAGCTCTCACCTGGCTCTTCGCACAACTTTCTCCCAGGATACTGAGTGACATCACAGCCAAATAGAAGCTACTTGTCATAATTGTCCCCAGAGCGTTGACCCATGAAGGACAGCATACTTATCAGTAGCTCCATGCAGGTCATGCTAATCCCAACTACATATGATTGGGAGCCTACCATCTTCTCCCAGAGTTGCACCCTTCACACAGAAACAACTGGGTTAGGGGATACTGAGACCTCTGGTGATGAAGGAAGTGAGGGCCAGTTGTGTAAAACACAGCCCCTGAATCAAGACTGGCATTCATTCACTGGTGCTGCCTCTGACTCACTGCCTGACCTTGAGAAAGTCATTTAATCTCTCTGTGCCTCAGGATCTGCATAAAAATAATTATTATAGCCAATGCTTTAAGGGAGAAGACCTCTGCCATACAAAACATTCTAAAATGTCCTTTCCATTAGGAAAAACTCTATAGGGGGCAGAATTCCTGAAGTCTGTCCCAGTGTTTCAGTGTGTTTGGGTCTCAGCACACGCTATGCAAGATTTAGATTAGAATTTGAGAACAAGAATTGCTCAGAAAGATATTCTAACTAATTCCAGTGGCAGCTTCAAGTTCTGATGATGAATTGTATCTAATTAGTTATTTTGTCATTTGCAAAGATAGCCGGATAATAAATCACTCTTTGCAGCTAGAAAACTTTGACTCCACATCTCCCCTCCTTCTTAATCAACTTTTGAGTCATTCTTTAGTTTTTCATCCAGAAATATTTTCTTCCAGCAATTGTCAAGCAACCAACATTTTTCAGGTTAAAACAAAGCTGCAGACTGGGCAGTTACTTTCATTTTTAACAGGAAGAAATTCCCTGATTAATGTCAACCTATATATATATGTATATATACACACTCTGCTTAAAGCTTATCTTCTCTAAAATAAACATTGCTACGATTCTTCACCCCGCTCCAAGCCCTACAGCCAGTGAGAAAAGGCAGAGTTTTGTTGACAGCTCTGTTTGCAAGAACGTTTTTCCTCTCTCTGCTTCAGGTTACACTCTCTAGGGAAGACTGTAAATAAAATAAAAGGGGAGGGTCAGGGTGGAGCACGGTGGGGGTGTCCTGAACCTCTTTATACCAGCATTGGCTTTCAAGTGGCCATACATGCTCCTTCCATGAGGAATTATTATTAGCATCCCAACACAGAGCGCAGAAGAAAAATGAAGGAAGTGATTGATCTGCCCAGAGGGCTCTGCTCTGTCCTACCTTATTATTTTTGACTCTCTCATGGCACAAATCATTAAGCAGATCTTTAGCTGCCATTCGTTCCAACTGCAAAGACAAAAGTCCCTTCTGCGTGTAGTCACCACAGCTCAATCGGAACTGCACTGCTGCTTGTCATCTGCACGTTAACCACTTCATTCATATTAAAGACCCACTCAGATCTGAGGCAGTACGGCACCTTGACATCAGACGCCTCTCACACAGAAATAACAAAAGAAAGAGAGGGCTGTGTTTCATTTGGTTGCTTTGGAAGCTGCACATGACAGCAGTGGTGGTTCAGTGTTTAGTGGATGAAAGATTTGTTGGTGCTAGACAACCAAACAAATGGGTCTTTTCGTTTCATTTTGGTTTTGTGCAAGTTGTACCTCTGGCTATTTAAAATGAAAATACTGTGATGGATCAACATTCTGATCACAACTTGGACTTTCTTCACTGAGTTTCCAGTGGCATTTCCTCTCCCACAGCAATGGAGGATTTCTGAAGCTGCTCTTGACTTGAAGAAAGATCTTGAGCAGGACAGTCAACACCCAGACTTCAGTAAAGGACCATTCTGCGATCCTATGTTGCAGAGAAAGGACACAGAATACCCTGAGTTGAAAGGGACCCGTGTACATCATCAAGATGAGGTGGCCAATCTTATTAGGAACTCAACTTCACTGGATCAGGAAAACTCACTGCAGTGATGGATGCTATGAGCTCTAGCATGTGAAGAGGATATTCCACCTTCTACCCAACATCTGCCTCATAAAACCAGAGAGGATGTCAGAGGGGGTGCAGAGGGATCACTGATCTCTATGCAATATCTCCCTCAATACTGGGAATTTAAAAACATACCACTATGCAGACCCTTCCATGACACTGATACTTTGCAAAAAGCAGAATCAGTAAGATCACAGCAAGTCTATTCTGTCTCTCAGGTTCAAAATGAGCCCTGGATTCATTCATATATACTCAAAGCATGGCATCTTTAACAAGCCTGAAGGTTTTACCATCTTCTAAGATTTCCACTTGAATTACAACAGCAGTAGGAAAAGACCTAATGAGTCACAGTCTGGAGTCTTGTCCTCTTCCCATCCCATTGAATCATACACAGATAACTTGATGCAAGCATCAGAGAGCAAAGAAGATGTGATTTGAAATGCACCCGACATGCAGTACTGACAGCTCAACATTCAAATCAGTGGGAGGTGGATTTAGATACATCTCAGGCACACTTCTAGTCCCATTTTCTTCTCTCTTGTCCTGAGAGATTTCATGAGCTGTTATGCTCTGTCTATAAGGTAACATGAAGACACTGCTGTTCAGTTCTTCCCAGGGAGACAAGTTACCAATGGATCCTCTATGTAAACAACAAGGACATGGGAGAATGGAGGAACACATGCAGTCTTGGATGGACCTGAATCCCAGAACTGCTTCCCACATACAGCCCCTGGACTGACTCCCTCATTCATCTTCCACAGCTTTAGCTTAAAGGAGTATTAACTGTTGAAAAGAAATACCAAGCAGGAGATCTACAAAGGACACACAGCTTCATTTTTCAAAGCATAAACCAACTCTATATAAATAGGTCAAGGGGAAATATTCCCACAGGCTGGAATATCTCATAACTCCTTTCTGACAGCTTTCCTGCACCTTCTTCTGGCCAGAAAAACACTAGATGAGCTGGACTACAGATCCACTCTGATTCTCTGTTTGGTCAGTGATGATTTCTCCCCTGTGAAGTACTCAGGTGTCATCTTTATAATGGGAATTTTGGTCAGGGGGATGTGGAGCGGAGAGAAAGCAAGAGGCTGACACTTCTACATGCACCACATTCTAATTGGGGTCAAGGGATGCAACAGTTGGAGAGCAGCAAGTTATTTTCTGCATCACTGGCCTGTCAAAATATGTTTCTACCCAGATATAAGGAAGGAAAAGGACAGAGTCCAGGAACAGCTCCCTGTCAAGCCAGTTTTAGGATGCCAGCAGCTGCCACCTTGAGCTGGGCTTAGCAAGGTACTTCATACTCTTGAAGGTTAACAGAGAATCTCAACCTGTTGCAAAAGGTCTGTGAAGCAGAATCATCCAAAAATCCTTCTCATGGGTAGCTTTTCCCATGAGGTAATATGATGCATTGTTGACATTTGATGGACTTTGATTTACCAAGCACATTTACCCTAACGTCGAGGGCATTGAGGTTCAAGGCTCCTGCTAGCACAGCCAGGCAAGATTCCCAAGGTCCAGACAATTCAATCTGACCCAAACGTAAAAACAGAGCAGTTCCCTATGCAGCCAGCTCACCCCAGGAGAAATCCTTGCTACGTGTTTGGAAAGCTAAAGTCCCATTGAGCGATGTGAGCCAAATATTGCTAAAAATCATTATTTGGAAAGCTAAAGACATAACAGTATGAGCCAAACCCTCAGATGGAAAGGCTCTCTTTGATGATGTGAACAGCTAGAGTAACTACAGGCTCAGAGTGGACAGAAGAAGGAAGAGAGAAGAGCTCCTTGTTTGACCATCACTGATGATTACCAGATCCCTTCTTTCATCTGATGTATGTCCCAAGCATGTCCATTCCAGATAAACAGAGGAATTTGGGATATTTTCATCCGGCAAGAGCAAGTCCCTTGCCCAAAGGTGTGGCCAACACTGAGCTTCTTATTCCACTAAGAGGCCTCTGCTCCACCTGTTAAAGACTGGGAGCTGAAGGGCAGGAGGCAACTTGGGACAGTGACAGAAAGTTAAAATACAGGAAAGGAAAAATATGATCCTGTAAGAAAACCATAAAGCAGTACTTCTTTGATCAAACATCTAGACAGAAAGGCAAAACACGGGGATATTACTCAAGTGTATAGACAGAAGAGGAGGGTGTTCCAGGGGGTGTCCATGTCCCTGCCACCAGCCAGGGGACACCATGGAGGTACCCAGCTAGAAATAAACTCCTTTCCCAGCACAGCATACACAGAGAGGTTCCCCACCTACAGCTCTTTATTAAGCCTCCCTTCCTCATAAATGAATAATGAGGCTGCTTTAATTGAATTAATTCTAAATGCTGATCTTGGGATGAATTATCAATGTAAAACAGCAGCACAAGCGCAGGGTGTTTGCACAGTGCTGCCAGCCACAACGGCTCGTTGGCTGCTTGCAAACGGGTTTTCAAACAATGGGATGTGAAAGGAGGGAGGGCCAGAACCCCAGAGCTTCCCTAAAGGAAGCTCATGCTACACTACTTCTTTTCTTGCTGCTTGTTGTAGCACCATTTGGAACCAGTCTGTGCATGCAAAAAGCCTCTCAAGACTGTACGTTACTGTATAGTTTGTGGGAGGCTGAAATAAAAATCAGTCGTATGTGAGACAGTCTGAAAGATACTACTGATGTCCAACGAGAGTGAAGGGTTATAAGAAAAAGAAAGAGCAACCATGGCCAAGAGCTTGGTCACAGATGCATAGGGCAGGACAAGCTCAAAGCTGCACCAGCTCAGTCCTACTTCTTATTTGCAGAAACACCTACTCCCAAGCAACTGAATGCTGAAAACATTGTTCAAGCAGAAAATTCAGGCAGTATTCCCTGAAACACTGGGTCAAGGGTGAAGGATCTTCTCTGACTTGTACCCATGTGCTGCCTCAGAATAGGGTCACGTTGTATGAGCTCAGAAAGCAAAGCTGCTCCCACGCCTGCTTTTCCCAGCAGGCAGGTGAGAGAAGCCCAGCCATGCAGGAGAGCAGCAGACAGAAAGAAATGTGTCAGGCCGTGCTTTATTTCCTCAGCAGTCAGCACAGTTGGTAGGGAGGAGTTCGAAGAGGGAAAAAAAAGTGTAGTGGAGATAACTGAGATGTGAGCAATGGTGCAGAAAGCTCAAGGGAAACAGGTGAGAAAAAAATACCCATACCCCTCCTCCCAGCCACACTCTCCCAAAAACACTCTCCTGGCATGGACAGACATCCATGGTGCTGTTTGCTCCAACACAGTTTCGACAGGACCAGGATTTTCCCCATTTAGCTAAAACAAACACAGTCCTTACATACAGCCTAGACACTCATCCAAAATAAACAGCTCTGCTGTGATGTATTGGCACCTCAGCAGCATAATCCCACACTTGAGAAGGGTTCTCCATCCTCCAAGTTCAGGCTGGCCCACCTGTTGGCTTGGGATTACCTTCCCTCTGCAGTTAATCCTTGGCACAGGCACCAGCTCCTCCACTAACTCATCCCCTCCCCATGCACAGGCACCATCCCTGGCAGTGTGTTAAAGACTTTTCCTGAATATTTTTCAAGAAAAAAGGGTACGTTTTCAAGAAAAAGGGATAGATGTGGCACTGAGAGACATAGTTTAGTGGGCATGGCAGTGATGGGTTGATCATTGGACTTGATTACCTTAGTGGTCTTTTCCAACCTTAATGATTCTATGATTCTACAATACCCCTACTCCAAGAAGATCATAAGGGCTTTGCTTTCACTCCTCTGCAATCACTCAGCTCCACCCCTCTGTGGTCAATCAGTTTTTTTTCAAACAAGAGTCACAATAAATAAAGTTGAAGCAAGGGTCTGAGTCACAAGTTTAGAATAAGACTTCAATGATATTAAGTCCATCCAAGGCCTGTCTGTTTTGGGCTTTTACGGCACAAGGACTGGGTTAAGCACAGATTGAGTTTCCCTCTGCTGCATCCCAGCTCCAGGCAACAAGCTCAGGGAAATCTTGCTGAACACATCACACCCAAACACAACACATCAGGTTGAACATTAGGAAAAATTTCTTCTCAGAAAGAATGGTTGGGCACTGGAACAGGCTGCCCAGGGAGGTGGTGGAGTCACCATCCCTGAAGGTGTTGAAGAAGGTAGATGTGGTACTTAGACACAAGGTTTAGAGGGCAATATTGATGGTATATGGACAGTTGGACTAAATGACCTTAGAGGTCTTTTCCAACCTTAGTAATTCTATGATTCTACAACAATAACAAGGATGGGAATAGATGATAGGGTCTTACAAACAAAACTGAAGAGCTGGCTGAGCTGGTATTGGTGAATAAGGAGAGGTTCGTGCCTTACAAAATAGATCCTGCACTTACATTGCACTTACTGGAATTTAACCCCCATCAAAACTCCTTCGATTCAAACGCTACAGTCCAATCTTTCATTACACCACTGCCATTAATTCCTGTGATCACAGGCAGTAGTGATAAGACTGTTTTCCCAGTCCTTGCACCCTTACTGTGCTTAATATCACTGCTACTGGAGAGTGGGTTTACTGACTACATCCAGTTAACGATGTGTTTATCCACATCTGTGCCATGACCTTTCCAGCTTGGAAAATTAGCAGTTATTAGAGGTAGCTAAAATAAAATGAAATAAAATAAAGTTGTCATAGCATAATTAAACTCTAATTATTATTAAATTGAGACCTAAAAGAGATTCCATCTGCGTAATAGCCTTTCTTTAAATACACATACATATATAAAAATAAACAGACAGATCTCTTCCTCCGTAGGTGTAATTATGGAGCTCTATCATTTATTCACATAGCCACTCTGTATGTATATTCCACAATGCAGATACAGTAGGCGGCATATGCATGAGAAGAAACTTACAAACTATATTTAAAACATGATCATTACTCAGAGTATTTGACAACTCAAATATCAAGAGATGCATTTGCACTGAAATTATTTTTTTGTTTGCTAATCACTCAAATGCAAGTTTCCTATGAGCTTCCCCTCCTCGACAGCAAGGTCCCAGAACCAGACCTAGTCATCTAAAAAGGCCAAGAAACATTTCCTGCCTGCCAATTAATGGCAAAGAAGAACTGGCTGTGCTCAAAATAATAAACAACACCAGTGCAAATTCCTCCAAGCAGCAACTGCATGCTAAGCTGCTGAGTCAGCTCCTCCGGAATGCAGAGCAAAATGTAAAGCAGCCATCAGAAATGCATTGAGGAAAGAAAAAAGGAATAAAAACGGGGAAAAAAACAACCATCCTTGTCATCAGAACAAAATCAGAGTAGGAGCACGCTTCCCACTGTCTCTGCTAACAAACCCTTCCATCAAATTTGTCTGCGTTGTGAATGTGAGTGAGGTGAGCATGTCTGTATTAAATATTTCTGGCAGAGGCACTTCTAGGCAAGATGTGCCCGATGCCTTTTTTTGCTGCTGTTTATGGAGTGGCTGGAGGGAGGCAGGTTCAAGTGCTGCTCCATAACACTGATATGTGAGCACTGATTGTCACACATCACTCCAAGGCTGGAGGCACTTCCCACTGCAGCCAACAGCTTTGAGGCTATCATTGGAAGTCCTGTCTGACATTGCACTGCTTTTGAACATCCCCTTGATACTGTGCAAAATGCAGTCTTGGTGCTGCTGGTTGCACCAGCTTTGCACACAGAGATGTGACGTGGAGATGATCTGCTCTCCCCTTGCAGAGCAGTAAAGTAACCTTGACCCGGCTTCTACAATACATATCTTGAACCCTTTGGCTTTCCTAGGCCGCACTGAGCAAAGAGGAATTGTCCTGGGCTACATATAAAATGTTATATAGTTAATGCATATTGCAAAAAGTTTTGTTGCTTCTATATCTATTTATTAAAACAACAACAACAACAACAACAACAAAAAGAGAGCAACAAAAACATAAAGTGAGTGGGATATGTGACCTCATCTTGCTTTTGTGAAACTAATGCAGCAGTCTGGTTCGATGGAAGTAGCTGCAATTCTCAGTGAGCTCTCAAGGTGTTCATCAGATTTCTATAGAAATTTTAGTCTTCCTGTACTTCATCCTTGAAAAGAGTTGTTCACAAAGGTAGATATTGCCAAAAAGTGATTGTGATTGTGAAGGGTATTTTCCTCTGGTAAGAGAGGTCTTATAAAAGTCTGGTATAGAGATACAATCAAATTTTTGAGCTGAATATCTGAATGCAACTCCCTAAGTTCCATTTGAAAATTTGCAGGTTATGTATTGATATCTACTGAAAATAGAGTCACAGATATACCAAAAAATGGATGTGAGCTTTTTTTTTTTTTTTTTTTTTTGGCAATCTGGAAATCTTAAATTCCTTTATCACAATGGAAAGCACAGCTCTGTATTTTTCACTGTTTGCAGGACTGTGTTTCACTGTGTATCAAAATGCATAAAATTATTTGCCATCACTTGAGTTAGCACAACACTGCACCTTCCCCATATCCTGGTTTAATCCCAGACATCAACGTGTGGTTGTTGCTGAGTGATAAGTGGGCATCCAAGGCCAGACCACTTAGAGCCACTGCCATGATGGTGCAGGGCACAGGGCAGTCCCAGTGTTGGACATCTCAGGCTGCAGGCAGCCCACAGGTTGGATATGCCTGGTCCAGGATGTCATCCACATGCTCCAGTAAGGACACAGGTTGCTGGAGAAGGCATGTTTCTGCATCCATCTTTGCTCAGCTGGGGTGCTGGTGTCTGTGGTTTAGCATCCTTTGTGCTTCCCACTCACCAACTGTAGCCCTTTGGAACCACCATCTTGTCTGTCCCACCAGCATCAAGAAACTTTGGGTCTGAACAACCAGAAAAAGTGAATTAAGGTGATGATGATGCCTTCAAAGCTTTCAAACAGAATCCAACAGAGTGGTTCCAGCAATGTCAGAGGCCTGGATTTGGCCAAAATGTCCCTTCCACTTCTACAGTGCTGTGTAGCATGGCAGAGTTCTGCTCTCTGGCCCTTCAGTAAATCCGAATGTAACAGATGGAGGAGAGGGAGGTCATAAAACTCATTCCCAGTCTGAGTAGGTCATGTTTTGAACAGGACACTGATGTACTTTCTTCCTTGCCCTGCTTTAACGTGACACCAAAGAAAGAAATCAGGTGCTACTCCAGCAGCACTGGAAGTGAAAAAGGTGAGTTTGGGGTTTAACAGAATCATTAAGGTTGGAAAAGACCTCCAGAATCATCAAGTTCAACCATCAGTGTATTCCTATTAAACCATTTTTCATCAGAAAACACCATCTGTGCAGAAATAACTGCAGAGGGATGACTGGCAAATGACCCTCCACAATAGCATGAGTGTAATCCCAGTGACAATGGACACTGAAAGCCATACAGGAAGAGTAGGATGAGGGGAGTCAGAAGGAGCAGTCAGCTGCAGAGAAGATGACAGAGGTCCCACCAACCACCCCAGTGGCTGAATGTGGGGAACAGTGTGGCTGCCCATCAACACAAAGATCAAAAAGGCTTGGTCTTCAGAAACCAAAAAGCAAAAGCACACGAAGAGAAGGAGAGCGCATATGTTCCCAGAAAAAGAAAAGTAGTTCCTTCTTTGAGTAATTATTTCACAGTGATGGTTCTAGGAAGAGCACAAAGCATATCTGCAGCTTAACCTTGGAGATTTTTCATTTCCTAGTAAAATGTCTACTTGTAAGACACAGAAATAGCTACAGGGCCATGCAGGCTGGGCTGTTCAGGCAGTGAAATTAGATGACTACACCATCCATTGTGGCTTTTAAAGCTCTCTCCTATAACCTGGAGCCTTGAGCAATGACAGGCTGTGATGGCAGGAGCATTCAGGAGACCCCAGCTTGAATCGTGAGCAATCCAGTTTGTGGATATTGTGGTTGAGGCAACAAGTCTTGTAGATGCTGGGCTGTCAAGACAGTCCACCAAAACACTCATAGGAGTTGCCGGAGACTGTAAGCCACTCACCTTAAGCCAGCCATGACTCTTGAAAGACCAGGACAGGTGGACCCATATGAAAAGTCAACATTTCAACCAATGCTGCAAGTAAAGAGGGTACAAAACACCACTACACACACAGTCTGAGCACCAAGCCCGCTTTCTCCGCCTGCGTATGCTCTGAGCATCAGAAGGAGCTTTCCTCCTAACTTATTAATGACGTTCTGGAGGTCTCACCAAGTTCACCCCAACCCAGCTCATGCAAAAAACAAAAGCTTGGAGCATCACAAAGGGCATTTCACTAGCGTGGTGGAGGGAGGAGAGAGTTCTCAGTAGTTACACTGCTCTTGCAGAGAGTGATATTGCTCCAGGAGCTGCAAGAAGCAATGAGAGAAGGGGATGAACTCAGGCCAGCTTGTATCTGCCACTTCTGGGAAGTCAAGGACCTCCCACCAGGATGCAAAGCCTCTGCAGGGAGCTGTTTCTAACTGATACTCAGTAAGCACAGAAAGGGATGGTGTAGTCAAGCTGCAAAGCTTCTACTTCTATTACCCCTTCACATTTTTCCTTATGTGTATTCAGACTACAAAGAAAAAATTCTTAGCAGCCTCCCATGCAAAAAGCACTCAGCTAGTTTCTACATACAAGAATAGAAAAGAGTAGAGATCATTTTTACATATGAGAAAAGTGAGATATATAATTTTTACATAGTAAAGACAAATGGGTATACAGTTTTTATATACAAAAAAAGAATGGAAAAAAAAAGTAGATATATAGTCGTACATACTAGAATAGAATACTAATTCAGCTTCCAGCTACTTCCAGTGCATATGATCAGAGTTTGCATCTTCCAGATGAACTGATATTCACCGAGTAAGGGACTGTCACTTGATGTCAGAGAAACATGAGGGAGCATAAAGGCAACACTAAGGGGAGTATTATGGTCACCTGTGCTGTTCTTACAGCTCTGGGACATAACAGAACTGGCATTCCGGCTGGAAAGAAAAGAGTCAGTGGGATTCATGTGTTGGAGATTTGCTAATTTCCTACTTTTTCACTTGTCAACAACCCTGGGAGATATCCTCTCATGTCAGCACCATGAGGAGATGTAACAAATGTGATACTGCCAGATGTGGCTGATAAGGGGGAAGACATGAGATAAAGTTGTCTGTGCACAGCAGTCCACTACCATCACCAAGGGGAATCCTGTTTCCATTTAGCTGAAATCCTCTCCTCCTAACTTTTAGGGATGCTTAGCACTTACTTGCAGCACCTTTAACAGATCTGCTAGATCCTCAAGAGGGCAACAATCCAAGATGTGGACAGATATAATGCATACTGCTAATATTATGAACAATAAAGTGTTTTGGCTTAAGGTAGATGCAAAGGAGAACAACATTCCCCAGGAGGATATCACCTTTACTACTCATGGGAAGCTTCCTACAGAGAGCACTTCAGGCCCTGGCTACATCTCACTCCTACCAGATTGTGACTTGAAGTGGGGATGGAGACAAGCCCTGCATCCAGGACAGCAACGGTTCAGGATCACCACCATATCCCAGTCTGAAATACAGCCCTGCTGCACCCTTTGATTCAGCAGAGAGGAACTGGGAATGGAGCAGGTGATGGTAACCCAACACTCACCCCAGTTGCCTGGCTGTGGTCAAGCTGTTATAAATAACATCACTGATGACTGTCGCATAAAGGTGATGGAACGAACACATACACTGGTTTGGAAGAAGGGTATGGAGATATGAACAAAGATGTGGTTCAGTGCAAATGAAATCCACAATGAGTCCAGATCTCATGGGATTGGTTCTAGAACTCAGTCAGGCTGTTAGGAATTATAATGAATGAACTTTGATTCTGCAAGGAATGTGCCATGATCCTAACCTGGGTCTACAAAACTTTTAACTCTTTTACATCTCCAGAAGGGGAGGCTGGAGATTCATGATCCTTGAGTTCCCTACCAACCCTGTGATTCTGTGAAGGGAAAACTGAGGCATTGTTTCAGCAAAGAACTGAGGGACTGAACAAGAAAAGTATCCTCTAAAGGTACTTGTGTGTGTATGGCACCACAAAAAGTACTGTGTGTTTATGTATGAGTACACACAGTCACCTGCCCATGGTAGTGGTTGGCAAATACTAACAAACCTGAAAATCAAAAGAAGGAAGGGCTTGAGTTCTGCATCATCCAACTTTCATCTGCTTTCTCCCAGCTAATCCAGCTCTATCCATGATGTTCCAGCAGGTTAAGCACAGCTGCCATTTAAAATAAGTCTCCTCAAAGTATTTAAAAATACCACATGCACATGCCAACAATAACTCTGTACCCTACCACAATACCCCTGTATTTATAGTCATGCTTTCTTTGTGCTGCCCTGCCTTGTACTACCCCCAGCAGCAGAACTAAGAGATCTCATCTCCATGAAGAGAGATTTTATTATTTTAACAAGCTGTGGCAATAGCCAGACAACTTGCCCATTTCTACTCAGGAGTGAATTTCAGCCACACAACCACATGCCACGTCAGCACAAGCAATACAGAATTTTAGCCCTTATCTTCACTGGAGATGACAGGGTAAAGTCTCCTGAGAGTTAACACGAAGCTGCAACCACTTCCATTTGAGCAGTAATTGAAAATCAATATGATTGGTAGTTTGAATGCTTTTGCGCTTAAAACAGAGGTCTAGAAGTCAGAAGTAGGAGTGATTTCTTCTCCCTAATCTGAAAGAATCATATTATATCATAGAATCAGAGTATGGCCTAGGAAGGAAGGGGTCTTAAAGATCATCAGACTCCAACCCCAGGTCACAGGCAGGATTGCCAACCACTCAATCAGGCCTTTTTAAGTTCTCTGAGCCTGCGTTCTACCACCAACAAAATGAAGACAACCTGCTGTTGAGCTGTCATTCACTAGAGCTTAAAAAGTGCTGAGGAACGTAGGAGTGAAGTACACATTCATGGAGAGTGAGTTATTATCAATACATTAAGGTAGGAAGCAATGAGGGATGCAGAGCCTTCTTATTTCTTTCTTTTCAAGGAGCATCAAGAAAAGCTCTGCATCAACAATCCTTGCTCCACTTGACTAATCCAAATTGTCCAGATCCACATTTTCAGCTCTTCCACATATTAATATGGAACTTCCAGTGTTCAAATTTTAGGCCATTACTCCTTGTCCTATCACTACACTCCACCGAGAAGATCCTAGCCTCACTCATTTGCCTTCTACCTCCCCTTAGATATTTATAAACGTTTATCTGATCCCCTCTCAGTCTTCTTTTACTGAGGCTGAACACACACGTGTTACTCGGTCTTTCCTCATATGGGAGATGCTCCAGGCCCTCAATCATCTTTGTGGCATAATGGACGTAGCTGCATTACCTGACCTCTGCCCTGTGCCCTAGGAATGGTACTTTCTCATCACATAGACCATGGGCAAACTCTGGAAAGGAGAGAGATTAATTTCACTAAAGGGGTGAAAGACTGTATTGAAGGAGAGGAGGGAGGAAGGTGCAATCACCGATGCAAACATGCCTGAGTCACAGCATTCAGATGCTGACTCTGGTCAGAGCAACAGGGATGGACTTGCTGGTGGGCTCCCAAAGATGGAGCTGACAGTCCCACTGTTTGCAATTGCTCCCCAGGTTTGCTTGGTGTGAGTTCCGACCCCAAAAAAGCAAGAGGCATCTCTGTCTGTTTGAATAATCAAGACTACACATGCTAAAAGAAGACCAAATACAGTCCTAGAAAGACTCTGCTGCAGAGGAACAGAGAAAAATACTACCAGTTTCATCTCCTACCTCCCTCCCCTGCAGGAAATGCTTCATGCTGCTCCACAGCTATCCATCTTCTAGAAGAGGCTTTAAGCAAACTGGTGTTCCACTGTGAGCAGAGTTACACCAAATTATGACTTATTTCAGCATGACACATTGTTCTTCTGTCACAGGAACAGGTGTACGTGTATTTTAATAATACCAGTGAACACCAGGGAGAACATCTTATTTCTTAATTATAGTCCAAGCAGCACAGTTGCTAAGTTGCTATAGTAGTCAGGGTTCGTGGTTTGTGCAGTAGCATCTGAGCTAGCTCACACTTGGCCTTCATCTCCAGCTGCCGAGCAGCTCCAAAGCAGCTGCCTAGTTCCTGCTGGATCCAATCTTCTGCAAATGTGGGGTGGTGACACAAACCTTGTGTTCCCAAGGACAAGCAGTCTCAGTGGAAAGTCTATTTCACCAAGCCCTGTTCAGAGCACAGCTTGGAGATATCATTAAGAATCCAATCAATGTGACGTCATGGATGTAATTGAATTATGTGTATGCTCGACAGCCCCTTTCCACTTGCTACCTTCATTGGCTAATGGAGAATTATGATGGATCATACACAGGGATATGTGAAACATGCATGAATAACCCAAGCATGCATTTTTAATGATGCAGTCCCGATAACTTCCCCCTCCTAACGAAATCAAAATGAATTAAACACAAGTAGCTGTCAGTGACTTAAAAAAAAAAATTTCATCATTTAAATGGCAACATGAAATGTTCACTTGAATTGCAGTGTGACTAGGACCGTTTGTCGTAATGATACCAATTAACATATCTATTCATTTAAAGTTTCCAGAGCAAAAAAACGAGCAGCTTGGGTGACATTAATAGTACGGAAGAAAGGTGGCAATAATGGGTTGCAGGAAGTCAATAGGACTCAACTGAATGGATTGTTCAAGTGAGCTTTCTGACATTGGTTGGGCAATCCCACAGAAGACTATGTTCACAGAATAAAAGAATAACCCAAGTTGGAAGGGATCCATAAGGACCATTGAGTCCAACTCCTGGTTTAGACATTTATTAAAATTAAACAAGCACAAAACAAATCCAACAGTGAAAAATGTTCCAAGTCAATCAGAGACCACCAGACTGCAGAGTTCTCTCTTGAGATGCCACCCTAGACATGTTAATCTGGACATCCCCCCTCCATGGTTTAGCTGCACAAGCTTTTCTTTGGGACAGGGAGTACCAGAATTCCTGAGGTCAGTTCCACACTTGCATTCTCCTATTTGACTGATCACAACTAAAGGAAATCATTTGTAGAGGCTGCCTTGCATCTTAGAATTGCACTTTGCATTGCTACTGACCTCATACAGATACAGTGCAAGAGCCACACTGGACAAATGAGCGATATGGCTCAGTTCTGAGTGCCCTCATCTGTCAGCACCATCTTGATACTCTTTCTTTAGTTTTATTTGGTTTTTGTTTGTTTTTTGGACATCCTACACTGTCACTGTATGAATTACCTAGCATAGCCTTGGTAAGGATTATAGGTTGAACTACCCAAGCTAAAACTGTTCAAATTTCTAAGTATTTAAAAGAAAACAGGAGGCAGTCCTGCTAATAAATAAATAAATAAACAGTAAGTCTCTGGGGACTTCTGAAGAATTCAAGTCATAAAGAAGTAAAAACAGAAAGTCCCTGTTTTGCAGATCATGAGTTTCTACCACATTCAGTGAAAAACAGCCATTTTCGTCTCACTGAGGATTAGTGTCAAGCACAATGTCACAGACCTTGTTCCTAATTGCAGACAGGCTGGACACAATGGCAAAGGAGAGAGCCACTAGAGACACCAATATATATATCACATAATAAGCTCATTAGCTCTAACACCAGCCCCCCATGTTCCACAAAAACTGTCCCAGGGCCCTTCTCAAGATTTTTGCTGAGTATGCTTAAGCAGTGAGTCTCTTGGAAAGCTTGTAAGAGAGGAAGTCAGTATACTTCATAACATCCAAGCAAAGGGTCATCCCTCACAATTAATAGCAAGGGAGTTAAATAAATAAATGAGAGTGTTTATCTTCTCCAAGTGGGTGGCTAGCATGCCTTACTTGCTGCTGCAAGTGGCACATCAAGCACTAACAGCAGATTTTGAAGAAGAGATCTATACATGACCAGGGGTAAAGAACAATTCAGGGTCAGAAAAAACCTTTCTTTCCCAAGTGTGGCAGGATGATTTGGTAAAAGGAATAATCCTATTGTCATCCCAGGGACCCCAAAGTTACCCCCTCTTCTGTGGCACAACCCTCGTAGCCTGTGCAACTCATTGCCATCACTTGACTACAAGTCACATTCAGGCTTTCTGCTGCAGTGCCTCACATTGAGTCACATACTGCTGCACGTGTCTGCACTGGCAGGGCACTTCATCACACTCCCCTTAAACATTTGAGTTACTTACATAGGAAATAGATGGTTAGCTATCTCCAGGGAACAATATAAGCAATGCTTTGAACTCCTCTGTCTATATAAGCCTGGGCAACCTGTCTAGGAAGTCATCCAAACCACTTTCTTAAATACTTCTTTTCCAGGTAAATCCACTTCAAGCATTCAAGTACACAGCTTGAATGGCTTTGCCCTCTCTGCAACTCAGGGATAGTATCACTTCCATACCTGTCAGGAGAATAAGTATGTTATTGATTTCACCTGCTACAGCCAAAACCTACAGCACAAAAATCTGAGCAGCCTCATTCAGTAGCATCCACAACATGAAACAGAGATGACCACAGTCTTGGTTGGACTGCCAAGATTACGCCATCCTTTTCAAGTGAGCAAGACTTTTAAGAAGATGTAAGAAAACTGAATTCCAACATTTCTGACTCAAAGCCCAGACTCCAAAGCCACCATTCTCTTCTCATGATGGATGGTATATTTCTAAGAGGATGGAATTGCTCTCCCTTGAAGGGCTCATTAGTGACCAGAGCTGTGAATTGTTATTTGCAAACAAATCACTCCCCCATATGCGTGCTTCCATCCCTTAGAAGTGTATTAGAGACTTCCACTGAAAGAGTTCAAGCTAAGGGGACAATTTTTCCTTTCTCTATTTGCTTTGCTCAGACTTCAGCACTGTATGTAAATGTTAAATCACAGCATAATTTAGAGATAGGTTTGTTTGTTTTAAAGAGAGTCAATTCACCTTTTGTTACAGAAAAACAGAAAAAGAGGGGGAAAAAAAGATGCTTCAGCTTTGGTAGATTTCAAAAGCAAAATCACTTAATAAAAAGCTGCTCAGAGACTGCACATCACTGGGAGATGTTTAAAATGCAAGCAGAGGGTTTTTTAACTGTTCCCGAGAAACACTCCTGTCGAATAGAACGAGGGCCAGGAGGTTAAAACACAGCCATCATAACCTTTATTGCTTCATTTTTGTGAAGCCATTAACCACAGGAGGACCACAGATGTGCCACAGCTCCAGCAGCTGGAGTGAAATTCAATACCCACATCAGAACCTAATTTATGGTCAACCTGTTGGGAGGGGGCAGGGAGGCCAAGGTTCGGCATTCCTGTCTACCACACGGCAGGGAAATCACAGATGCATGCGAGTCTATGAAAAGCTGCATGTTGAAAGAGCTCAGCCAAACCCCTTGCACAAAGAGGGAGGATTTAGACTTGGATACAAGGAAGAAATTTTTCTTACAATAAGGATGATGAGTCACTAGAACAGGTTTCCCAGAGAGATGGTGGATGCCCCATCCCTGGAGACACTCAAGGTCAGGATGGATGGGGCTTAGAGCAACCTGCTTTAGCTGTAGGTGTTCCTGTTGAGTGCAGGGGAGTTGGAACAGATAACCTTTAAGGGTCCCTTCCAATCTCAAATGATCATGTGGAAGTAGCCAGCACTTGCACTAGTGGTGAAGTTTTACAAGTGGAAATTTTGCATATGAAAGCAGCTGAACTCCAACAACACAGAACCATAGAAGGGCTTAGGTCGGAAGGGACCTTGAAAGACCGTTGAGCTCCAACCCCCCTTCTGTAGTGGGGCTCCAAACATCCAGCTTGGAACTGATGGTTCAGTAGCCCATGAAGCCTTGAGATGAAATAAAAGTGCCAAAGTGCGGGACATGATCACTGCAAGTGACTGTCCATTCCCTGAAGAGCTCACAGGCTACATAGGGAAGAGCGTAGGAGGCATGCAGAGAGTGTTTTGCCTGAGGTTATGCAGCAATCAGCAACAGAGCCAGGAATAGATCAAGGGTTTCTTGCTCTGCCATTATGTCATACTAAGCTTTTCCTGACTACCCTTTGTGCTCTTCTCCATACTGTCCCCAATTTGAGCTGGCCTTTCTGATCAACCACCTGTTCTCAGATCCCTCTAAGGAAGCCACTCCTTTCCACACTTTCCCTTTTGACATCTCCCTGCTCCAGTTACTTGTTCTGTTCTGATTGCAAGTTCCTGGATATAAGGACCTTTTGCAACTGGGAATCATCCACCTAAGCACTTTTGAAAGTACCTTGATTGCATCTTTGCATACTTAAATACTTCCTTTCTTCTTTAATCTGTCCCGTGCTACTAACTTGATTCTCCAAGTCACCTGGAAGCATGATGAGCACTCAAGAATATACTGCGGAATTGTGCAGTCACCCTGAGTGCTGCTTGCACAGTGATATGACGATACAACACAAAGCCCTGCCTACATGCAGTGGCAGAATCCTCCAGGATAACACCACAGCCAGTCCCAGGATCACTGCGGCTGTCAGATGTGTGATCCCAATGAGAGACCAGGCTGCTCATCCACTCATAACTCTGCAGTTGCTGGCAGAGCCCCCGGTCGCTGCAGATGCCATAAATCCTGCAGGCTCCCTTTCCCTTTCCAATGAACCTTGAGGGGCTTTGCTGCTGTTGTTTAGGCATGGGGGAGCACTGCTTGTTTGTTTTCCTAAGCTTTTAGTATTTTCAGGGGTATTTGTAAAAGCATGAAAGACTTGATCACTCAGGGGTACACACATGCCAGGTTTGTTCTCGGCTCCAAACCATGTGAGCTGACATTGCAGCACAGTGTCCACACTCAATCCATCTTCCGTATGCTCTCTGCAACTTTCACTTGCATGGCCCACTGCCCAGCCAGGTAAGTACATGTGAGTTTTGTAGATATTGGATAATTCACTTGCATTAAAGTGAAGAAAATACAGGATGCTGCAAAGAACCAAAATAAATGCCCCATCCCTGGAGTTGGTCAAAGTCAGGTTGGATGTGGCTCTGGGCACGACTGATTTGGTCTTTTATTTAGTGGCTGACAACCAGCCCATGTCAGGAAGGTTGGAACTAGATAAACACTGAGGTCTCTTCCAAACCAAGACATTCTATGATTCTAAGATGAGATCAGCTGTATCCTGCAAAAACTGGAGGTTTTTAGCTTCCCAGACAGAAAAGACAATAGATATCTCCATCCACAGGAGGTATTGTCCACATTTAGTGATATAGCCCGCTCTCTATTTTTTGAATTCATGGAAGCCTCTAACAGAGACACAAACTCAACCTGAGTTTTTTGCATTTCAGTCTGATGCTCAGATCAAACCACAGATGGACACCCAAGATGGACAAGGCCAAAGAGCCATCCAGGAGTAACAAAACTGTGAAGACAAAGTCAAAGGAATCACACAAAGCAGCTATTGGAGGAAAGGGACCAGATGTCAAAAAAGATGAGGAAATGAAGTCAAATGCCCTCCAAAAGTCAGGAAGTGTGAGGAAAATTCAGTTGTGGATGCCCCATCCCTGAAGGCATTCAAGATCAGGCTGGATGTGGCTCTGAGCAGCCTGGTCTGGTGGCTGGCGACCCTGGGCACAGCAGGGGGGTTGAAATTAGATGATCATTGTGGTCCTTTTCAGTCCAGTCCATTCTATGATTCTGTGGTTCTATGAATATATGAACATGCACTGAGTAGTTTACTGAACAGGTACTGGGCAAGTCTTGAGGACTCCTCATCCCCCGTTCAGAGTGGGTTTGAGGAACTCAGTCCTCTCCCAAACCACCTTTTTCCATCTCTCTCTCCATTTTAATAATTACAGGACAAATAGGAAGATTGGACACATGAGTCTACGGTTACCTGGACAGCTGGTGGCCTATCAAGCATCACCAAGAGAGTCCTAGTCCTTCTGCAACAGAAACCTTGTCACAAGAGGTGGGACTGAGTTAAAATCCTGGAAGTGAACTTTGTAGGAATTGAGCTCAAATTCTTAAATCTGCAGCCCCATCCTACTCAACTGATAAATATAATAATCAGTATTATTATTATACTCTGGGATCTGTTGTGATAACACATGGGGAAGTGGTTTCAAACTAGAAGAGGGGATATTTAGACTGGATATAAGGAAAATATTTTTATGACAAAGATGGTGGATTCCCCATCCCTGGAGACATTCAACATCGGGCTGGATGGGGAGCTGAGCAACCTGATCTAGCTGTAGGTGTCCCTATTCACTGTAGAGGAGTTGGAGTAGATGACATTTAAGGGTCCTTTCCAACTCAAACAATTCTGTGATAACAATATAAAATAATAGTAATAGCAACAATAATAATAATACACCAGTAGGTTTGGAAACAGGGTGACAACACCTGTGCATCCTGGAGGAGAAAACTACAAGGAAACTGCTTCACCTGGGTTTCTGTCAGGAGGGAGAAAACAGACAAATAACGGCTGAGCTCTTCTCAAGCAATTAAAGAGCAGTTAATGAAATCACCTGCCACAGACAGAATCGACAAAACATAGAAAATAAGTCACATCAGAGTCTGCCAGAGCATCTCTGGCACAGACCAGGGGCCTGATGGCTGGTGTATATTTAGTGCCAATGATATCATCTTTCCTAGTGGGGCTTGCCTTCCGCAGTGAGGAGAAGGGCAGCACTTCTATTGCAATGTCAATGCGAGCTTTAAAGAGGAAAGCGCCTGAGATTTCCTTAACAGGGAAGAAAGCAGCACAGTGGTAGCCTGGGCTAGATCACAGAGTAGGAGACAAGCAGAGCATGATCAAGGTGAAAATCCAGAGGAAAAAAAATAACAACCATGCTGGTATCTTTAGAACTGGTGGATGATACTGTAATAACTTTGTGGTTATTTGGGCTTTGTTGACTTGCTTCATCATAAATTGGGACTGCCCATAGCTTTGCAGGAAGGATACGGCTCAGATCCCCCCCTAACATCGCCCAGATTCAAGCTAAATATTAATCTTTGTTAGCACAGTAAGGCATATAACACCTTGGTGAATGGTCCTGCATCTGCATAAGCAAGCATTATGCCAGCAATCTGTTAAAAGTAGAGCATTAGAATACTAATTGTGATAGGTTTTCTCATCTCTTGCCTCCCTCCCCCCATCTACCACTTCATGTCACTGTCAGTGCCCAAAATTCAAAGATGCAGAAGTCAGACTCACCTAAAAACACAAGACTGGCTTAAAATCATTAATTAGCAATTAACTCTCAGTTTTAGCTTGTTATTATAATTACTAACAATTAGTGTCAGGAGGCATTTGGGGCTTTTGACATTTAGATGTTAAATTTTCCTGCTTTCCACCAGCCCGAGCAGCCCCCTCCCCTTAAAATAAAGATTTCTCAGTCACGCAGCTCAAAGCCGAAGTAATATTACAGCTCTAAATGAACAGATGTAATTCACCAGGGTAGCCCTGTGCTACTCCACCATTCTAAAAATCTTTTCTTTTCCCACTATATTATGATAATTTATTTCACTACGGGAGCTCCCAGGTGAGTTCAGTTCTCCAGTTTCCAAGCAGGCAGAAATGCTAACCCGGCAGAAGAAGTTTTACTAAGAGCTTAAATGCAGCGGTCTCGTAAGATCTCGCAGTTCTCCATATATTGCATGCTAAGACAGACGTGTGAGGAAAACAGAGATAGAAATTTGGAATATCTTCCTTTCCATGAGTAGTAAGTTAGCTAAAAATTCCCAATATAGGTGGGATTTGGGGAATTCATTTACAACATCACAAGGGGGAGAAGGGGTTTGAAAGCATCAAAAGATTTTGACTTTCCCATCTTACAGTAGAAATATCTGTAAAATGAGAGCTAATTAAACAGGAAAAAGAAGAAAAGGGGAGGGTGGGGAGGTCAAATAACCATAAATAGTTGTTTTGTAGTCCATAAAAGCTTTTGGAGTTCTGCAGATTTGTTTGTTTTGCTGAAAAAGATGAGGGAAATAGAGTAAGATTTGATTTGGTGCTGGTGTGAGTTTGTTGGTTTAGAAGTTCCCCCCTCACTCACCCGTTTTCCTCAGTTCTGTAAGGAAACAATAAAATGAATTATCTTCATTGTAAGAGAAAGAAAGAAATGCTCAAGCCTAATGTGATGCCAGGGCCCTATCTCTTACTAGCACAGAGATGCTGTCTAAAGGGCAGGGAAAATGCATTAGCATGCATGACATCTCCTTATCGCTCAGGTTAGCTCTATCATCAATATGTTCCCTTAGACCCCAAGGAGATAAATCGATTGCATATGAAATCCAAGAGAAGCCAACAGAAACTTGTAAGCAGTGGGGAAAAAGATCAAAGTGCCCATAGTGTGTGAAACTACATCCATCCCAGCAGATATCACAAGCAATAAACTCCCCCTGATAACCCAGCCTTAATCAACCATATGACAAATGAGGCAAACATAAGGAGATCCGCACTGCTCTGGTCGCTGTGTTTAATTAGATTTCATTGGAACGATTCTGAAAAATTAATATGATGAGGTCTCTGCCACTCTCAGCGATAACCTTTTGCCCGACATCGCTGAAATACATTGCCAGGATCAGAAAAAGTTACATGAAGTCAAAGGGAAGGATGATTCCAGACTACAGCCACGAGCATCCCAGCAGGGTGAGACACCAGCATGACTGGCAGTAGAAACAGTGGTTTGCGTTTCCAGGATGCCTTAAACACAACAGTGCTGGGGTCCCATGCCAACATACCACATCAGCTTAAAAAGCAAGCACCCACGGAGCTTCCAAAACCCACCGAAGTCCCTTAGGAGTTCATGTTTTGTTACCAAAAGTGTCCCAGTCCTGTGAATCATCAGCAGAGCATGTTTGGCATGAAGGACTGAAACCAGAGCTGAAACCCATAGATCAGTGGTTCCCAGCTTTCCTCTCGACTTTGCTTCTCTTGGCACTTCCAGGGTCCCAATGGGTCCATCTCCCATTGGAGCCTGTGAGTGTGCGACTCATTTCCAACCTAATTCCACATTCACCACACCAAGGAGGATCCCAGTTTGGAGGTGATGGTGCATACTTAACACAATGCTGCTGATACATTAGACCAGCTCTTATCAGGAGTTATCTTCTGTGAGATGTGTCTCAAAGATGGAATCTCTCCATTAACACAGTTCTGCTGTTTAGTCAAGTGCAAATACCAACACAGCCAGCACATCTATTTCCTTTCAAAGTCTCACACTGAAATCCTTATCCAACTCAATCCCTTTTAATTTAAGAAACAAATGATCTTCCTAGGGGTCAAAGCTGGTGTAACACTGGCCAGTACACTGAAAGCCGAGTGATGACAGAGGCAGGTTCATGAAAAAGGCATTAACCTAAAGTTAACACTATCAGAATATAGTGAAATCTACAGCGTTAACTGCTGCTGTCACAGCTATAGCAAGATGCTTTCTTTTCACCCTGGACATAGCATCCCAGAGGGACTTTACTAGAGCCACAGCTTTGATTAATAGTCGTGGTCTAGCCTTCAACCCATACTTCTACCCCTCACCCAGCAGTAAGCTTTTTTAATTTCAGGAAGGGCTAGGGACCTGCAGCTCTTCCGTGTGGTTTCATTTAGGAGAGGTGAAAGGCTACTGACAGGGTTTTGGCAGGAAAAAAAAATAAAAACAACAAGTGCCAGACCAAGCAGGATCAGATCCCCGAATCCTGCATAGCAACACACGTCTTCACTCTCACAGATGTCATATGAGTTGGGGTCTACAAAATCCAGCACAACTCTCCCACGCCCCCCTCCAGGCTTCATACACATGGGTCCTAAAATCAGCAAAGTTTCGTTGTTTTCAAGCCAGGCTGCCACCAAGAAAAAATGACAGATGATGCAGTGTAACAAGCCAAAGTCATTGAACCAAACTGAAGGAAGCACTAGGGGGAAGAGACCAAGTTGTATAGGAACAGGGAGATTTTATCTCCACCTTCCTTCTCATTGACTTCACAAACACCACAAGACTGGATACAATTTTGTAGAGACTTTTCCCTAACTATATTTGACAGCATCCCTTTGGAAGAAGGAAACTAATGGTCTACACAAGTAAGCACATATCAAAGTAGAGCAAGACTGAGTTAGGTAGCAGTGTTCACAAGCAGTAGACATACAGACAGCACAAAGCTCCTTAATGGGGGTGTGCAAACACCACAGTGATGCTGACAGGCTGCCATGCACTGGAGAGCCTGGATGTATGCAGGGGAGAGGCTCTTCCAATCAGCTCAAGCTGAAAGTCATTCATTCAAACAAAGGAAGACACACTCCGTTTTGCCTTTTAATTAAGAACTAGCTCATAAATCAAACCTCGTTTCTACTCTCAAGGTGTCAGCTGAGCGAAAAGCTCTTTTCAAATAGCCAAGGGCTACCTTATGCAAGCCGTGGTACCTTCTCCAGCTCTGCTAATACGGCTAGTTATACTACTTTTATTTGCTGTTATAAATCCAACCTGACTTTACTAGAAACTTCTCCAAGCATTTCCTGGATTCTGGAGACTATAAGAGGATAATTGGCACTGGAACCACACATCTGTGGTTGTCCCAGACAAGTTGTGGATATTCCATCCTCATAACTGGTTCAATGTTAAGTTGGACTTAGCTTTTGGCAAACTGATCCAGAGAGAGGTGTCCTTGCCAATGGCAGGAGTTTGGAATTGGGTGATCTTTATGGTCTCTTCCACCCCAAACCATTATATGATTCTATGAATTTATTTGAAAACAGGGACCATGTGATGCATAAGCAGAGCAAGTGGGAATCTACTCCCTATTTACCCTCAGAAATCGCCTGCTACAGGTCAGAGGCTGAGCAGAGCCTCCCCCAGTTTAAGCATCACCAGTGGAAAGGAGAGTTACTGTTAAACAAAGCATCTCCTTAAGTTTCCTTGAGGGCATCCACAACTTACTTTAAAGAAAAGGGTTCTTTGGGGTGGGCTAGGGAAAACTACACAAAGCAAATTGTTTTCACAGAACAGTAGCCAGAGAACAAAGCCTCAAAACAACATCCTTTACATGTACACACACATTATATATTTATATGCAGCTTTAAATACACATGAGATTTCAGGGAAAAAGTGTGGATCTCTATCAATGACTGTTTTGTTCCTAGTCACTCTGACCCTGCTGTTGTCTCTGCACAGCAGCCATTTCTAGCAGTTGGTAGATGAGCTAACTGTACAGCAGACCAGTGCAACAGAGTCCATCTTAAATTCCCAGCAAAGGCCTGAAAAACATAAAAAGTGAAGAGTGGAAATAAACTTCTTTCATGCAATACATACCTCATAGATACAGCAAGATTCTCTTATGAGCAAGCAGGCAGATTGGTTAGGAGGGCACAGGGAACTGAACCTGGACCTTATTGTCATGCTTAACATCTTCACCAGCACTCAGTTCCCATGCTCTGCACCCTTTCTACTTCCTTCCTAAAGATGGGAGCTGTCCAGTTTTGATGTCTACATCAAAACCTATCTGGAGTTGAACCTGAGATCTGTCACATGTTCGGGCTGCAACTCTACAGTCATAGAACCATTTGAATTGGAGGGGACCCTAAAAGGTCATCTAGTTCAACTCCCCTGCACTGAACAGGGACATCTACAGCTCAGTCAGGTTCCTAAGAGCCTGGTTCAGCCTGAGCTTTAATAAGATCCCCTCCAATGCAAACCATCCTATGATTCTTTGTGGCCAAAGAAAGAAGATGAAGACAAGACAGACTGTAGAGGTGATTCTGGGCACAGACCTAGATGCAGGATGAGGAGGGGGATAGAGTGAAGGACTATGAAAGGAAGAGATGGATGCACAGTGCCTTATCAGGGACTTGCTGTTCTTTCAACTGGCTCCCTGATAACATATGGAGCTTAATCAAATATGCAAATTATGTCCTATCTAGAGACAAGAAAAATAGAGAAATAAACCCAGACACTGTGCATTAAAACAAGCCAATGAAATGAAGGAGCGGGTAAAAGGTTTCCTTTTTTTGATAAAATTATTTCAAAAGATTAAATTAAAGCAAAACTAATTAGGAGAATCGCACTTAAGCCGACTTCCCATAAGAAGGGTCAGCAGGCAAGAGGCATTCAAAGGCAGATGCAAGAGCCACTTCAAGGGCTCCCTGAGAAGTCATTATCTTAGTGAAAAGGGAAAGGGACAGAAAGAGGAAGAAGGAATGACAAGAGCCATTTTGGCTGAGCATCCATCTGGGCATTAGAGGAGTGGATGGGAACTAACAGCCTCTCTTTGTCACCCTGGAGGGTACAAGTGGCAGGTGAGGATCAAAGCTGTTCACCTGATGTCTCTTCCATAGGGCTTCCCAGGGAACAGAGGGATGAAGTCAAACAGAAGCACATAAAACTAAGGGCAGAGAGATGTATCTCTTTTTTTTCCCCTTGCATGGTTTCAATGAGCAACACAGACACATCAGGTGTGGCAGCCTAAACACTCCACACATCTTGCAGAGAGCCTGCAACACCGCACTGAAAATCATCTGCCATGACGAGGCAGGTGACAACAGTGTCACTGCAAGCCATCCCCTGGGGAGGCTGCAGGGACCCTGGATTTCAACAAGGTAACTGGCAGCAGGACCTGCAGTTGTTACCTGTCCCTTTGTGTCTGCTTTTGTCACAAACATCCCTCTTCCTGCACATCCTCAGCCCACTGTGGGGGAATGCAGCTCTGCTGCTTTGGGACTAGAAATCTGTCAAATTCAAGCTGCAGCCTCTTTCAGGAAGGCCTTGAAGAGCTGACAGTACAGCCTGCTGCCTTCCCTGCTGCAATGGGTCTGCTGGAGTCCACTGCGGTCAGGAATAAAAACATTCAGATCAGCACCAGCAAAAGAGAACACGTGGCAGCAGCCAGCGTGCACCTCTGGGCTTTGAAGAGCAGATTGCATCTGGAGGGATTAGATTCACACGATCCCATCTCTGACAAGGCACTGTTAAACCGAAACCTCAAAAACACATGTATGCAAGGCACCCAGCAAAAGCACAGCTCAGCCAAACCCTGCAAACCAGCATGAAGATTGCTGAATAGTCAGAAAGCAGGGAGAGATACTTGAGGGAAAGACAGGGAGAATTAATTGCTCTCTGCCAAGAACCATGCTCTAACTCTTGTTAGAAACAGCCACCTCCCTAGCAGACTAAAGGGAGTGTTCCTACTGCAGTCAAACACTGGAAGGAGCAGTAAGCTCACTGCAGCATAATGCCCTGAGGAGCTGTAGCTAGAAGTCTCAAGGCAATGGACAGGAGTGGTGTGAGAGGTCAAGCAACCATTTGCAGTGATAGAGTAATTAGCAAGTGTTTAAAGCAAATGTTCGGCAGCAGAGCCCAGATACGGGTCCTGTAGTGTGGTTTAGGGCCTGGAGTTTTGCAGCAGAGAATGAATCACAGGGTGATCTAGGCTAGAGGGGACTTTGAAATTTCTAATCCAGCTGTCCTTTAATCTCATGAAGTTCCTGTCAACCCATTTCTCCAGCCTGCCTAGGTCCTTCAAGATGCCAGCTCTACCATTCAGTCTGATTTTTCCAGACGGTTGCAGCTCTGGGAAGGATGTATGCACTGAGAAACTTGCTTCCCACCCACTTTTTACAAGATGGACCTGGAGTTGAAGTGTAGAACAGAACAGTGCTCCCAACCAAGGCTTCAGAGGAGACAGGACAGAGATTGCATAGCACAGCAGCCTACAGCCAGGATTTATAAGTCCTATGACTTTGATTTCACCTGTAGAAACTAAACACCCAGCACCTTTAGGCTAGACATTAGGCAGAAATACTTAGAGGCGGTGAGGCACTGGCACTGCTGCCCAGAGAAGCTGGGGATGCCCCACCCCTGGAGGTGCTCAAGGACAAGTTGGATGGGGCCCTGGGCAGCCTGAGCTGGTGGGTGGCAATCCTGTCTGTGGCAGAGGGTTGGACCTGGATGGGCTGTAAGGTCCCTTCCAACCCATGCCATTCTATGATTCCATGATTTCTGTCATGCCAGACTCCAGTATCACCAGCTAATGGCTTTTACATGGCCCAGTATGAGTAGCTGTCACTGGTCTGTGTTCACATAGGTTTCTACCACCACCTCTCTCAGGGGACCCAACATGAGTACTAAGGGCAGATCACACCAAGGCTAGCAAAACACAGCTTTCTTGCTGTCACATCCAGAAAACTGAGTACTCTTCAGGCATCTAAGCTGGCAATGACCTCTCAAAAAGTGACTGTACATCAATGCAGGACAGAGAAAGCTTCAGCCTTCATAGATGTCAAATACAGATGGGAAACTGTATCATTCCATCACAAGCGAGTGAAGCACTAGGACTCCTGCTGATTTAGGAAGCTGTGAGGAGAGGCCAGGGTGAGCAAGTCCCTCTTGCAGAAACCAGCTTCTCAGCAGGAGCTGGAGCCTCTACAGCATGTTTTCAGAGCAGTCAAGTCCACTTGCCAAACAGTTAGGAAAAAAAAAATAATTTTTTAAAAAGAATCTGACTCCTTCAAAGCAGCAGAGGGAAGGAGAAGGAAGCAGGGTTTCCTGCTGACATTTGCAGAGCGCTGTCAGCAGCAGAATATCCTCCAGGGAACATCAAAACAGAGCAGAGTTTCATGTCTTGTGCATATTCAGAACCCCTTTATACTTGGAGAAACAGAGAGGATCTGGCTTTTTCTGCAGTTATCAGAGTCCACAAAACTGTGTTCAACAAACCCAAGGCTCACTCTCGTTAGCTCCAGCTTTTGGATGGGAAGTAATGTGTCAGAGGAGAAAGAGGAGCAATTCCTCCCTTCACCATGTGGGTACATTGCAATATCACTAACCTGGACAGAGCTCTTCCACCTGTTGAGCTTTTACCTCGCTCAACAGTGTTTTGCATAAAAAGCTCCATTTCTTCACTGTGTTGCCCACTAATGGCACTTAATAGCCACCCTGCTTTGTGGAAAGATCTAATGCCCTGTCAAGAGCCATCCCACCAGGATGAACTCTGCTCTGGGAGGGCTCTATTCCAACCTGGGATGAGACAAGGACTTGCTGCAAGAGGGAACTCACAGCAATCAACTATGATAATGAAGCTGCGCGTTGAAGTGTCCTTCAGGGTTACCCTCCTGAAGCATGGACCAAGGTGCTTCATCTTCCAGCCATGTGCTGACTCATTCTGAAGCTCTCAAAAGGCAAACAGTCAGTAAACAAAGCTTCAGCACACAACTGGAAGAGCTGTCAGCCACAGCTACACGACCAGAAGCCAGCAAAAGCTAAAACATGCAGTACTTTCCATCCCAACTATTCATAAGAGAAAGCCAATCTTCCCCAACACAACTGTGAGATGGGCCCAAAATTAGAATTGCCAATTTGAGTTCTCAAATTGAAAAGTCTCCCTATGGTGTTTTGCTTTGGATCCAAAGAAAGCAAGGTCTCAAGGGTTCAGGGTAATCCAGAGGGTGGTTCGTAAAACTGGCCGATGGTGAGAGTTTTCTACTAAATTGAAGTGATACCTGATGGGAAGTGTTGGCCCCGTTTCAGAGTTGTCTAATCTGAATGAAAACCTTTACCCTAAATGTAAAGCCTCTTCAAAGACCTCAAACTGATGAGATTTCATGTAAAATGAAATATTGGCCATAGAGTGAAAGAATTGACGCTTAAGTTCAGCTTCTTTCTCTGCGAGGAATTTAGCATAGGGAAGGCTTCAAATGAAATATTTTGATGGAATAAAAGCATATTTCTCACAAAGCAGTTTCAAACAAATGTAAATTATTACCTCTTCATTTTAGAGGAGACATTTCAGAATGGACAAAGCCTTGTTATGAACAGAGATGCAGTTCCTGGGGCTGTTCCCAAGCTGATATTTTTAAATGTTAAGTTGTTCTTTAAACCTGCACATGCACACAGAATAATTGCAGGTAAGTTGTCTTCCTTGTTTGTTTGTTTTCCCTGAGTGGAAACTATCTGCACAAAAGCAATATCCATACATTACACACCCCGGGAAGATAGACAATGAATACTGAATGCTGCCACATTCTCTTAACCATGACATGTGTTCGTAACACAGTTTGGCCAAGGCTTTCAACACAAAAATATTTCTCATAAGTACCACCACAGGATCTTCAATGCCCACAAGTGGTCAGGAGTTCCCTATCTCATCTGATTTACCTGCTTTAGTTGTGTGATAGAATCCTCATGCTTTTATACTCGAATCCCTTGCAACCTGCAGAGCATTAATTTCTCCCAACACTGCTTTGAGCAAACAAAGTATTTCCTTCCATTTGTAGAAGGGAAAAGCATATACAGAAGAAGAATAGAAGCTCCTGTTAGATTAAAGGGCTGAGCTTGGCTGTCTCACAGCCCACTCATCCCTGAGCTGCCTTCTCCATTCCCAAGTTGACACCAACACCCATCAAACCTTTAATCCATGGTCTGTGGTTTCTGCCACAAGATACAGACGGGGGGATTTTTCCTTTTCACAGTGCAGCATTTTTATCCTATTTATAATTGTTCTGCAGGGCCACACTGTGCTGTGGACAAGCTGGCAGAATTGGAGGGCATATTTCTACAGGGTATTACTCAGAGCTTTCCTGTTGGTCTGCACATGTAGTTATGTGGATGAGCAAGGGCTGCAAGAACTATTTTGCCTGGGGCAGTGGAACAGCTAAGGCCAGCCTTGTCATTCTCTCTCACTCACTCTTTTCTTACCCTATCTCTATCGTGCTTTTTCCTTTTCTTTCTCTCTTTGTTGTCTTGGTTACGTGGGCAGATTCCTGATGTGCTGCTAGTTTTCATTTTAATGATACGTTCCTGTAAAGCACGATATTTTACTTCAAGTTTTGTGTGCCACTGGATACATTCCTTTGACATGTGACATTTGTATATCAACAGATATTGCTTTATGACTGTGGGTATTTTTTACTGCCTCCACAGATTTCATTCTTCAAAATCTGATACATGGTCTGTATTTTTTCATATAAAAACACAGGGAAGATGACTGAAACTGCAAGAAAATAAGGGAAGTTTCTCCAAAACCATCTTCTAATTATTTGTAGTGAATCTTTCAGCAACAACTGAGCAGATCCTGCTGCTTTGAAGATAATATAACAATGCATCTTTTTGTGCTATCCAGAAATGCTTCACTGTGGCTTGATCAAGCAGCTGCACTGCACCACAAAAACAGCAGTATGTGCCACGTGTGGTAGTGGCCCATCAGGAAAAGGTGAATCCTTGGGCTTCATCCACTGGTACAGAGTTTCATCCAATCTTACATAGCTGATTCCAATTTACCCATATGCAGTTTTTTAAAACATAAATCAAACTTCATCCCAACACAATGGACTTCTCAGGAATTGCAATTACCAGTGCAGTATTTCCCTTTGCTTCCAATCCCAAAGCACCTGTCTGATGAGCCAAGATGGGAAACCAAGCTTTGAAAGGCTGTGAAGCTTTGGCAGGGACCAGGTAAAAATGCTCAGTGCCAAACTGGCCTTGTGTGGCCATCGGAGGGGGAAAGCAGATACCCTCGGGAGCCCTGGAGGAGAGTAAATGGTTGCAGAAGTCATAGCAAGGATGGGGCCAAACCTGAAGGGAATGCCTATTTCCGGGATCAGTTGGTCCAAACAACCACATGAGTTTGAAGAAGCCTCATTTTGCACTGATGTTCAGCTCTGCATGCTGCTTTTCTGATAGATAATTATTCATCCCACGAAACCCTTATTCACAGCTCCAGCCCTGCTCTGACACACAGACCCAGTGCTCTAACTACCACAGGCAGAGCATTCATCACGTTCGGAAAAAGAGAATAAAACACAGCTTTCTCAAGTTACATCAGTTAGTTCAGCACCCCTCTTCTCATTCTTTACCCTATAAGGATGTCTCTGCTCTCTACCACACTCAGAAAAAAAAAATAAAAAGCTTTCTCACTCTTATTTTCCCCTTTTCAAAAGGGATGAGAGCTTGGATTCTGCATTTTGACCTGCAAAGGCAAAGACAGAGCTACGTCTGAGTTTCCTTCTCCTGACGCCAAAATTAAAACCAAAAGCTCACGAATGCAGAGAAGCAATAGGCATTCTTAACTGTTTAGGTCTTTTGGATATTTACCATTCAGATCTCAGCTACACATTTTCTTCCTCCAGTGAGACCGGCTGGAGAACTAAACGTTTTATTATGTTATCACAGATGACAAGGAAGCAAAACCTAATTAGTCAGGGGAGGAGATTATTTTTACTACAACTGTTTAAAAAACAGTTTGGCTCCTTTTCCACGTGCTAGAGCAGACCACTAAAACAACCACACTCTTTACAAAAGCACCAGAAGCTTTTCCTCTGTTGAAGTTGTCTGGAGACATCTGTCAGTGGGCAGGATCCTATTTCATACACCTCCTACCACATGGGTGTAATGCCACCTGAGTTTAAAACCTTGGTGTTCTTCTTAAATGAAGCAGTAGCAAGAGGATCAAAACCAGAGATCTCAGACCCTCCTTACACATCTATGAACAAATGAATCCCTTTCTCCTCTTTGCTCTGCCCATCATATACACAAGCCATAGTGGGAGACTTTTTAATAGCACATTCATCTCCTCAGCTTGACATTATTTGCAAAAAGGAATTCAAAGAGGATTCAACACCCAGTCCAAGCCCCGGGGCTCCTCCAACCTCCTATAACAGCTTCTCACCCATCTCCTCACAAATCATATTTTGCAGCATTCCCAGCTCAAGCATTCAAACGTTGCCAAACTGGCACAGAGGGTTGAAATGGATGTGATGCCCATCGTTAGAATAAGGCCACTTCTAATACCTCTTGCTGACTTAGGGAGAGGACCTACTAAACACACAACAAAGCTTCCAACTCTCAAGCTCTGTATTACTGCCGTACACGATGAACTACGGCAGCTGTTACACTACAGAGCTACAGCCGTGCAACAGGCTTTTCTATTTTTTGAGAACACAGAGTGAGGAACATAAGTTCTAATTCAATAAAGAGTGTATTTATTTATGTGGCCTCAGCCATGGTTGCTCCATAAACATAACTCTGATTATCATTCAGACACAGCTGTCTATTGATGAAAACACTTTTCCTTCACAACAAGCACCCAGTCCTTGGGGGTGAAACACAGTTTTTTGTCAACTGAAACATTTGCTATCCTCAAAGTAGGTGATGCACCTCACAGTAAGGTCTGCGCTCACATTCCTTTCAACACCACCTATCTCCATAAATATGTGAAAAACTGAGTTAGAACACAGCATTAGGTCTTACCTTCTTGAGCTTTCCACTCTTGGTTCCCACAAAAGCTAGCGAGTGGTTCTTGTAGACATAAGCAATCACAGATGTCATTCTGTCTCCATCTTCAGTGTAAATGGGGAGCCCTCGCACCATAGATGATACTCCCAAGGGGGCATTCATATCCAGGCCACAGAAGTTGTCATCAATTGTTAACAGCTATAAAACAACAAGAAAGAGAGTATGAAAAAGTGAAGCCAACAATTCTTAAGCTATCTTGGAAGCATTCAGTCAGTCAGGGACAACATTATGCAGGCTGACAAATCAATGACAAAGGCACACTGGAGGAATACAAAGGTGGAAAAAAAATTGTCCGAAGTTTCATGATGAGTTACAGACAGAAGGAGCACTGGAAACTTGTTTCTATTGAATGACAGCCCAGCGGGATATATTATTTTAAGCCTTTTTCCTACTGCTTTACCAGTCAAGACCTAGCAATCAAAGATAAAGTCTGCAGAAAGTGTCTTAAACTTTTCTAATTCTGCCAAAAATAAAGTATGCTTGTCATTACTAAGGGATCCAGAATACGAAACACTGAGATAAGTCCATACTAGCAAATAGACCATGGCCTGTCCTCTGGCCCTTACGCTCACTCTTGTGGCTCACATCTATGAAACCTGAATATCTCCCATCCTGACTCCAAAAGGAGCAGCACCATCCACAGTACATCTTGGAAGCAGCTCTAATGTCCAACCAGGCTTTCTCAGGAAGAGGGCTGGTCAGCAATAGGGACCATGCTAAGGATTATACACAATAGTAATTGCCTGCACTCTTTCTATTCCTGGAGCTAGTTCACTCATGCGGTTCTGGGTCTTGCTCTCACCCTGTTTGGCCTGGGCACTTTTCTTCCACTGGGTCCTTATTTCATTCCTATGAAATGGAGATTATCCACCTCCACCCAGCTCACGGGGCACTACAACTCATTGAAGTCCTTGGAGAAGGGGAAGGTTTCATAGCTTTACTGGTGCTTTATTGCGCTTGCTGGGGAAACCCACAGACTCACAAAGACCAGAGAAAATATCTGACCATTGCTGCTGCTTCCTAAGCCCTGACATCTATTGCATTAGAACTCAACAGGCTATCAGACAGAGGCTCCGTTGGGATCAAAGATTTGAGTTGGAAGGGACCCTTATAGATCATCTAGTCCAACTCCCTTGCAACGATCAGGGACACCTACAGTTCGATCAGGGTGTTCAGAGCCACGTCCAGCTTGATCCTGAGTGTCTCCATGGATATGATCCTTGGATATGAGTGCTCATAATATCTAGTTATCTGCAAGGGTGCTTCCTTCAACTTCAGAGTATTACAGAAGTATAACAGCAAAATCACACGGACAACTCTTCTATCCTATCTCACTGCACAATTTGGAAAGTAAGGTTAATACAAGTTCTCAGTGTGAAGATCTCACAGAGTAAGCAAAATGAAGATGGAACTCCAAATATCATAGCACGCAATTGCCGAAGCAATTAGGCTTCACTGACTTCAGTGAGATCACTCTCACACATCTGAAGCTAAGTTTAAAACATTTTCCTGGGCCAAGGCCTAGGAAGGCAATAATTCAGTGGACAATAAATTCATCTAATTTTCTTCAACCATTAAAGAAGGACCATGATGATTTTCTTTATCTGAGATCATATATTCATAGAACCATGGAATCATAGAATGGCCTGGGTTGAAAAGGGCCACAATGGTCATCTAGTTTCAACCTCCCTGCTGTGTGCAGGGTCACTAACCACCAGACCAGGCTGCCCAGAGCTACATCCAACCTGGCCTTGAATACCTCCAGGGATGGGGAATCCACAACCTCCTTGGACAGGGAACTCGCGGGCCTGCACCCTGGGAGAGGGGATTTAGGGGGATGGGTAGGGAGATGGGTCTAAAAACAAAGCAATGGCAGCGATCTGAGGAGGAACGTTAACTTACTAAATATGATCTCAGAATGCAAGATAACACAATACAACACCATACAATTGGAACTGAGGCCAACAAATCAAACAAAATGAGAGAGTGTCCAAACTAAAGGCCTTACTCTAAACCTGCAGACAAAAAGCAGCCAGGGACCAAGTGCTCCTGCCAGGACCTTCCTGGGCAGGAGGTCCTCTGGGGAATGCAGCCCCTCCCCCAAGAAAAAAGCACCCAGAAATGGTGATCCACAGAACCAGAACATTAACTCTTTAATTCCCAGTGCTTTACATGATGCTATGATGTGGAATATCGACAGCAAAAAAATCACAAAACCACAACATCATGTAACACGTTGGGGTCGCTTCCTCTGGGGATCATCTGCAGGAAAACAAAACAAACAAAAAAGAAGAAGAAAAAAAAAGCCAGCAAATGAAAGCCTGCAAATAAACATCAGCTAGCTTCTGTGCAGCTGTGGCTCTCAGCTCAATGTACAACATCTTTTTAAAGGCAGAAATAGAGTCATCTTCTTCAGCATAGAGAAGCACATAAGCAAGCTTGGATTTATGATGAAGCAGTCAAGAGTTGCAAACCCAGGTTTATTTTCAATTCCAGACACTCCTAGCAGCAATATAAAGTAGCCACGTTAAACTCTCTGGAGCTTCTCTGCTTGGCAATTTCACGTTAATGACTTTCCAGAATGAAAGCGGAGGTGAGAACATGAATTCACTCTGCCTGCAACATGGCTGTTGCAGCAGCTGGAGTATCGGAGAGGGTCAAAGGGAAGATCTAAGGAGACAAGAAGCAATTCTTGCATCTCGAGCAGTAGAAGTCTAACTCTGAAATTCACAGCGTAGTCTGTAGGTAACTGAGAAAAGGAGGAGGATTTTGTGATTGAATCATAGAGTAGAATCATTGAATCATTAAGGCTAGAAAAGATCTCTAAGATCATCCAGTCCAACTATCAACCCATCCCCACCATGCCCACTAACCATGTCCCTTGGTGCCACGTCTGCCCTTTTCTTGAACACCTCCAGGGACAGTGACTCCACCACCTCCCTTGGGAGCTGTTCTTATGCATTACCAGTCTTTTGAAGAGTTTTTCTCTAATATCCAGCCTGAACCTCTTCTAGTGCAACTTGAAGACATCCCTCCTCATCCTATCTGGGAGAAGAGGCCAACCCCCACCTTGCCACAACCTCCTTTCAGACAGTTGTAAGGAGCAAGTTTCTGAGAACATAGAATTATTTGGGTTGGAAGAGACCCCTAAGATCATCTAGTTCCGAACCCCAACTGGAGTCAAACCATCATCCCATCTCACATTCCACCTGCTAATGAGGGAATATTACTCACCACCCCTCTGCTCCAGGGAAGCCACTAAACAGAGGTTTATTAGGTGCTCTACATATCCAAAATATCTTTATGAGAGAGTGATTGGCAGCTCCCAGGGCATCCAAGCCCCACCAGCTGCCTCTCCATCTGAAGCTGATGCACAGTGGGGATTCAGCTGTGGAGAGGTTGCTGTCCATTGCTAACACCAGAGGTTACATCTGCAGCAGTGACACCATGGCCAAGTGTCATGTTTGCCAGTGAGACAGGAAGGATGTGCAAAGAATGGGCCTGATTTACAGGAGGATTCTGGCAGGCTTCTGCATTCTCCAAGATTAAGCCTATCAAATAAATAATGAACAGATCCAAGCCCTTCTGGATAGGATGGTTTTAACAAGGATGGTGCTGGCTCAGCCCTCTAGAGATTCACTGAGCCCCCCGAACTCAGCAGAAGGGTTACAACTCTGATTACAATACGCCCTTCCCCAATTCCATTTGATTTCCCAGCAGAAGCGAGCAATTTGGCACTGCAAAAGGGGCTGAAGTGCCAGCTATTAGGGAAGCAGTGCAAACAGTGCTCCTACTGAGCTGCAGTTGTCACTTAAACATCTGTTGATGGGGGTCGGCGTCCTTTCCCCGGTAACTAGAGATAGGATGAGAGTTGCACCAGGGGAGGCTGAGGTTGGATATTAGGAAAAATTTCTTCTCCAAAAGAGGAGTGAGGTTGGGACAGACTGCTCAGGGAGGTGGTGGAGTCACCACCCCTGGAGGTGTTCAAGAAAAGGGCAGATGTATCATTGAGGGACATGGTTAGTGGGCATGGTTGAGATGAGTTGGGGTCAGACTTAGTGATCTTAGTGGTCTTTTCCAACTTAAATGATTCTATGATTCTATGCTTTAGCCTTTGGCCTCTGAAGCAGCCTCTTATAATCAACTATAGCCTAACACACATTTGGGGAAAAGCTTTGATGAAGGATCAGCCATCCCTCATTCCTCTTTACTTTTACTCGGATACAATCTTCCTTCCCAATCAAAGCACAAGGGCCTTTTCTAGATATCTCAGCAGGCTCCAAAGCCATTCCACAGTCTCACCAGGGATAAAGGCTGTCCCAACAGCCAAGTCTTGCCTTTGATTTACAGCTAATACCTAACAGCCTTGTCTTTGTATAGTGGCAGATACTTGGCTTCTCACTCTTGTTATCTCAGGCTTGGCTACTTCAGATGATGAAGGGAATGCATACATTACGGCTGCCTGTGCTGTCAGCAGGGCCAGGGAGCCAACAGCAGTAAGAAATCAACAGTGGTATTTAATTGAATCTTTGCAAGGTCCCAAGGTCTTTTCATCACCTGAATGCAAGATCTTCTCATCAGTAAGGACTGAGATTCCTGCTGAGAGTGGACATGTATCCTATTCCACTGGGTGTTTAAAAACCTAGGGCGATGGAAGCCCAAGGAAAATCCATCACCAGGAATTTTATGGTATCTGTAGAGATGCAAGTAATGGAATTTAGGGTCTAGAATGCCCAAAGTGGGGGTAAACCTTAAATCCCCCTCCAGCAGAGCTGCTAATCATAGAATCATGCCTGGGTTGAAAAGGGCCACAACGATCATCTGGTTTCACCCCCCCACACTATAATGCAAACCACCTCCCTGCAAACCACAGATCTTTGAACTCCAACTTCTACAGCAGCAGTTTGCTTTCCAAGGATTGTGCTTCTCTGAATATCCTCACAATGCACTGCCATCAGCATGGGCTTCACTACTTGGTTAACCTTCTGGTTTAGGTGCTGGTTTGCCCTCACTCTGGCATTAGCACCCTACCTTCCTTAAGCTGGATTGCTTCTGTTCTCCTGCATTTCTAGCAACATCCTTGCTTCTAACCATGCTGCCTCCAGCCCTCCCTTCTGATTCCACTGAGTCCTGTGGGTTTGGTCCATCCAACCTAGCGATATAACAAGGCAGACTGATTTTAAACTAAACGAGAAGAAATAAAGTTATATGTTAGAAAGAAATTCTTTACTCAGAGTGGTGAGACCTTGGCACAGGCTTCCCGGAGAGGTTCTGGATGCCTCATCCTTGGTGACTTTCAAGACCAGGTTGAATGAGGCCCTGAGCAGCCTGATCTGGTGGGTGGCAACCCTGTCCATGGTAGGGGCTTGGAATCTGATGATCTTTAAGGTCCCTTCCAACCTTAGCCATTCTATGATTCTATGGTGCTATGTCCTTCCCCCCAGTTTCTGTGCTGTGAACTTTGGCAGGACCATCAGATTTCAGGTATCAACATCAGACCATTGGTTGTATCTAGCGATGAGATCCTGGTGCAGGATGGAGACAGCTCTTCTGACGTTCACCTTGTGCCACATCATTCACATAACTTAATGCCTTCCCATCACATGTGTTCCTGACAGTGGGACAGAAAAAAGCTGTGGGCTTGCCCAGTGACCACCAACAGCCATAGGCCTTTGTCATCTGAAACTCTGAGGAAATTCTGTGGGCAAAAAGATGGGAACTCTGGGCCACCAGCTGAAATGGAATAGATCACCAACCAACCCTCCCTTCAGCGGTAAGCCTGCAGTCTAATGACATACAAAAATATCCAGTACCATTTCTCCAGGGTGCTTGGTGATATAATGGAAACTGGATAAAGAGCCAGCATTTGGAAATACGTTATAATTGCACACTGCTTTCACTTGTGCAACCAGAGCAGTGGTTACCACGCAATTACATGTCACCATATATAAATGACAGTGCAGTTACAGTAACTTCACCAATTACAGGGAAATTGCACCCACTCTGCTAAGAGGTTTTCACTCAAACATAATTCAGGATCACAAGACCAGTTACCCAAATTGACTTGAACTTGTACAAGCATTTGGTTTTTAGGTCTGGAGTTTAAGCATCAGTTCAAGGACTGGTGTCAAGTTTCCAGAGTGCTGCAGAATCTTAACATGGTACAGACTTGTTACGCCTGCATTAACGTTCCTTCTGTACTGTGAGCATAAGGCTTCCCATCTACCATCTACCTCCACATCGTAAAACTTGCAATTTCCTGAAGAGGAGTCTGCCTTCCTTATGGAGACCAATAGAATTCTTCAGTCTTCATGCCTTTTGCTCAGCAGAGCTGGTTGGTTATTAGTAAGAAGTAATTGCTGCCGTAAATTTAGCATCCTCTGAGTTCTGAATTTTGGAATGATTTGTGTGCCAAAAGATATGCACAAAGTCCTACATGTATCCTAGACCCAAATAATTGCAAAATTTAAGCAATAGCAGCAATGGGTTTGTTCTCCTTATTTCCTGCTGCAGACCTGGTGTTGCAGCCACAGAGTCCATGAGAAACAACAGCAAATTCTTTTCAGCCCATTGCTTTTTCTCCAGCTCTGGTTCCCACTTTAGCTATACACACTGCCTTACTGGCATGGGGCTGCTCACTGCAGCATTTTAGCTCTGGAGGCAGCACTGAGCTGTCAGAGGGAAAGAATTCATGCCCCCAAAAGTACTGACTACGTGCTTCTCAAAAATCATAGAACTTTGATATACAAGCTCCCAGGCCAAACACAGAATCATAGAATCATTAAGGTTGGAAAAGACTTCTAAGACAATCCAGTCCAACTCTCAACCCATCCCCACCATGCCCACTAACCACGTCCCTCAGTTCCACTTCTGCCCTTTCCTTGAGCACCTCCAGGGGTGGTGATTCCACCACCTTCCTGGGCAGCCTGTGCCAATGCCTCACCACTCTTGCAGAGAAGAAATGTTCCCTAATATCCAACCTGAAATACTGTTATCAATACTGTCATCATCAAAATGACATCATCAAAATGACATACTGACTTATTGTCTGCTTGCAGAGAATATACTCCTACTGTTGCAAGTAAAGGGGCAATTACCAGCCTGATCCACCTCCAGGTTAACGAATCCATGTTAATGGCAGACAGCACCCTGATGGTGTGCTGATATAATCTCCATTTTCAGATCTTTCGACTTCAACTCCAAGTGTCTGCCAAGGAAAAACGATGCCAGGATATACAAGACACAATGCAGAACCGATTCAGATACCTGGGAATATATTTCAGTGGGATATTTAGAATCATAAAATGGTTTGAGTTGGAAGGGACCCTTAAAGGTCATCTAGTCCAACTCCCCTGAAATGAATGGGGACATCTACAGCTAGATCAAGTTTCTTTGAGTCCATCCAGCCTGACACTGAATGTCTCCAGGGACAAGGCATCCACCACCAAACCTGTTTCCAGTGCCTCACTCCCTCTGTTTGGATATTTTAAGTTAAGGGATATTTCAAGAGCCCAAGAAACTGATACAGGCAGGGAAGAGGGACAGCACCTCCAGAAGCAATGCAGACTGTCAAACTCAGCACAAACACTCTGGTTCATAGTGGCCTTCACATCCCAAGTACCATACATCATTGCTATGTCAGCCAAACCTCTCTTTTGCACATTATTCACACTCTCTCCAAAAATGCTGGCAGTACTACTCCAAATCTCTATTTTAGCACAACAAGCTATGCAGCTGGGCTGAAAGTCAGATCGCTGAGCTGTGTGGTCACTGAGGTTCCTTCACTCCCAGGTGGGAATTGTGTCTGCGCGCAGCAAGAGTGGATGGGACCTAAAGAGCAGAAAATGTGGCTGTAAAAGGAAGCTGAGCTCTTCTGCAGTCCCATAAAATTCACTCTGTGGGCTACGAGGATGCAGAATCATGTGGATGAGGATAAACAGAGGAATATGATCTCTGCAGCTCTCAGCTTGCCACTTTCCATGAGCTTTAAAAAATTCGCTTAAATTTTTTCACACCCCCAAAAAAAGAGATTATTGAGTGTGGAGACTCTGCTTTTGAAACTACCATGGTTTATTGGGTAAATAAGCATTTAGGGATTTTTCAAAAGTGAAGTATTGATCAAATAAGCTGCTAGAGCTCTTCTGTAAGAACATATTCCAGCTGCAAAGCTGTTATGCACCTGAAACACAGCTGTACTGACTTCCCCTGGGGACTAAAAGTCACAGGGAGAGAAAATCTTGGGTGAAAAGGTTTTCTCTGTATAAAATGAAAAGGTTTTGTCTGTACAGACTGAAGAGTTTATCTAGATAGGCAAAAAGTCACTTTTGGGAGAGAAGTGCATTTTGTCCTAAAGGACATTGGATTTCCATGATCAGCTAAAGGCTGTTACATCACAAATTCCATCAACAGCAGTATTGATAGAGGTGTAAGAAGGGAGCTCTATCCTCTATATGCCTCTGTAACCCTGAGCATCCTTGCCATAACTTGTGTTTCTCCCAAGTGTCTCCATCTAATAGAGATACCTAATGAGGAGACATTCCCCACATTCATCTCTCACATTCATCTTCATCAGGAAAAAACATCCACCCTACAGGGCCCTGGTAAGGCCTCCACTGCAAGCATCATCGCTGTCAACTTTGAAGGGTGTAGGAACACTTGCTAGCTTGCCCTCTCTTTCACATGCTTGACCCACTATCCTCCAATACTTGTTGGCAACAGAATGGTTAAATCTGAGCTCAGATGGAGCATTTCTGGCAGCTGCCAGGCACTCCTTATTCCTATTCCACTGATGCACACCAGCACCTTGCCGGATAGAGTCCAGCTGCCTCCCTCATGTCGGCACCACCAGACATTCCCTTAATTACTATAATTATTATTTTGTTCCACAGTCAAAATTATCATTTGGGCTGCAAAGTGCCACGTGCACCAGCAGCACTATATAAATGAAACAACAATGCTGCTTTGCATGCGGGCGACACCTCCCAGAGATCCCAGAGCTGCTTAAAAGCATTAATTAAGCCTCACCACGGTCCCACAAAGGTAAGCTAAGTGTTGTGATGAACAACTTGCATGTGTTGTTGGTCTTCAGCATGGGGAAACTGCTCAGTTGGATATGAGAGTTGTGTCAGGGGAGGTTGGATATTAAGAAAAATTTATTCTCTGAAACAGGGGTGAAGCGTTGGCACAGGCTGCCCAGGGAGGTGATGGAGTCACCATCCCTGGAGTGTTCAAGAAATGTGTAGATGTAGCACTGAGGGACATGGTTAGTGGGCATGGTGGGGATGGGCTGACAGTTGGACTGGATGATCTTAGTGTTTTTTGCCAACCTTAATGATTCTATGATTCTATGAGTGACCTTGGCTTGCTCACCAAATAATGAAGAGCCAAGGGCTGTGCATCTGCATCAGGGAGAATTGAGTTTTGTCTGGTTCTATCATCTGATGGAAAATGAACGCAAGGGAGCTGGGTTGTCACTTTAAACGACAAAATACAGCACTCGCGTTCTGCAAACCAAAATCTCCCACTTGCTGCCTCTGTTTGTGCAGATCTCAGTGCTTGAGGAATGCAGAGTGCTTGTGTCAGCCTCTATATAATTCACTCAATCCTTTCGCTTCCAACTCTCTTTGCATCTGAAAGCAGGGCTGTGCAGTGGATGGCCCTCTGAAGCAGGGATGCCGTGACAATTACAGCCCTTTGTTTCTTGGCGCCGGATCCCGACCAATAGCCCCGACCCACTGATAAGTGCTGGGTCATTCCCTCATTAGGAGCAGCACGTTTTTATTATTCCCTTCTGCATGCTCCCTCGCTCTGCGTCTCCCACTCTCTGAATACGCGCCTAGCTAATATCACTTGTTTACAGAATAAATCAGCTGAACAAATCCTATTATATTTTGGAACAGTGACAACGATGGGGTAATGACATTGAAACAGGGAAAATGCGATGTTGTTCCTGCTGATCTAATGTCACCCACATTTTCTATCAGCAATGCCAGCTCTGGTAATGCATGGAGGACACAGAAGTCCTTTTGTTTGTCCACGGCATTACCATTTGGATGCACAAATACCTGGGTGTCCCACCCTTCCTGTGCTTCAGGCACTTCTGTAACTAATTTAATTATTAATCAGGCTACCCGGGGCGATGGTGGAGTCACTCTCCTGGGAAGTGTTCAAGACAAGGGTTCCCAACCAAGGGGTATGCTTTGGAGATCATGGTGGTGATGGGTTGATGGTTGGAGTAAATGATCTTAGTGGTCTTTTCCAACCTTAATGATTTTTTGATTCTATGTGCTCAGACTCAGTCTGGAGCTGCAGATGTGGGTGTCATGCGCTCATCTGTGTATGAACCATTCTCTTCAGAACTACTGAAGATACTACTGATAGATAAGGATCAAGAAGTGGAGGAGCATCACCTCACTGTGCTTGCTGAAATACAGACCTTTGTTGTATCTTCCCCTTGGAGGGAGAGAATGCTCTCACACTGATTCTTCCTTAAGTGCACTGTGATTTTTGTGAGTGTGTGTGAGATGCTGCATTACAGAATCATAGAATCATAAAGGTTGGGAAAGACCACTGCGATCATCCAGTCCAGCCATAAACCCATCATGCCCACCACCATGACCACTAACCATGTCCCTCAGTGTTACATCTGCCATTTTCTTGAACATCTTCAGGGACAGTGACTCCACCACCTCTCTGGGCAGCCTGTGGCAGTGCCCAACCCCTTTCTGAGAAGAAACTTCTCCTAATAGCCAACCTGCATCCCCTATCCTCACATCTTGCTTGTAACTTCATGGTGGAAAAGTGCAGCATCTGTATTTATACTGACTGATATACTGGGGATACATTACAATTCAGGTAAAAAGGGAAACACGCTTATTTCAGGAACAAAAATAATGCCCTCTGTTTTGTATGTGTTGGAATAGAAAATCAAGACAGACATGTGCATCAGGCTGTTCCCAGAGGCTAAACATCTTCACTGATTCCCTAAGCAAGAAGACAGACCCTGCACTGTTTTTCACCCCGACAACTCCACTTGCATCAGGCAAGGAAGAAAGGGTCTGAGCAGGATTTGTCCCAAAAGCAACGCTGAATCCAGCAAGCCACGACCCCCTCCTCAACAGAACGGGTATTGTACAAACCCCAGCTGCCCCCAGTCCGGAGGTGCTTTAAATAGCATTGGTATCATGCAGGGAGCCGAAATCACTTTGCTTCTGGCTCATGCAGGATTTTTCTGGATTTTGCATGCAGCTTTTTTCTTTTTCTTTTTCTTTTTTTCTTTTTCCTTTTTTTTTTTTGCTTTTTAATGTTGTGTAAGCATTCCCCTCGGCTTGGAAGGCAATCTCCTGGTGAGGCAATCCGAGGTCAGGGCTGTGAGCACCCAGTGTGGAAGCGAATGCAAAGAGATCATCTGCAGCGCTCCAGAAATGCAAGGCTGAACCACATGTGACCACAGGGCTCAACCACAGAGAAAAACAGCCTGGGTCGCTGGCAGGGAAAGCAGCAAAGATCACTTCTCAGAAATAAAAATAATCGTCCATGTGGCGAGGAGCATGAAGCAGCAACGTGGAAGCCAGCACCTCGCTCTCCTGTGATAGCATCTATCACGTGGAGTCCAGCAGGAGTAAGAGATGATGCTGAAGGGATGCTGAGAGATGCTGAGTGATGCTGAGCCGCGCAGGCAGAGTCCAGGGCTGGGATGATAGTGGGGGAGGGAGCAGTGCCTGAAATATCTCAGACACAACAGCGAGTCAGCAGCCTTGGGCCCTGCTCTGTCTTCAATGAACAATTTGTGTGAGCAGGGTCAGGCAGACGCGAGGATCCAAGAGAGAACAGCACAGCGTGCACGGGGCTGGCACCCGGCCACTTAAAGGCATAGTTTCCTCTGGTGCGTGGGAAGTAAAGAAATGGTTCCATGCAGGATGCTGTTGGGTTGCTGGGTTTTTGGGGGGTTTTTTTAGGTTTTTTTTTTTTTTTCCAGAGGTTTCTCATATCATTACAGCACAAATAATAAGCATTTTGGAAGGAGGGTAATTAATTACAGCCAGCATTATTTCTGATCTAGAGGTATCCTTTCGAGGGCATAGTTTAGAGGGCATGATGGTAATGGGTGGACATCTGGACTGGATGATCTTAGTGGTATTGAGGAACATACTTATTGCCTCAAACATAATCATCCTCTGCTTGCTGTTAGACCCTGGTTTACAGCCCTTAAGTGCAAGCTTCTGTTAATGCAGATTCTGAAGACTTTTTGTTTCTCTCTCCCCCAGAACCTCCAAAGTTGTGAGGAAAGGCCAAAACCATCAAAAAGTGAAGATGATCCCATGCAATGCCTACAAAGCCTCTGCAAATGAGTTTTGACCAGATTTTAGTATCATAGAATTGTTTGAGTTGGAAGGGGCCTTTAAAGGTCATCCAGTCCAACCCCCTGAAATGAACAGGTCCATATATATCTAGGTTAGGCATATGCACATCCCCCTGATGGTGGGCACAGGCTTTGGAGGATGTCCAAAAGTCAGGATGTTGGCAACAACTACACCCAGGCCTTAAACACCATTCTTGCTAGACAAGAGCTAATGCTAATCATCTAATGAGCCTACTTGGTCACATCACAGTGGAAGAGATGGAGAGACTTTCCTAATTTCAGCTACAGAGGGGCCACGACCTTTCTCGGTCTCGGAGAGTAGAGGTTTGAATTCAGCTGCTCTCTATTAGCCTGAAGAGCATGGCCTCAGCCATCTCTGGTCACTTCCACCCATCAATATTCATGAGAAATAGCATCCACATCACTGGAGAGAGCTCCTTGCCCTGCTTTTGCCTGAGCTGCCTCATACAGCATGACAATATGACATTTTTCTCCAGTGATGTGTCTTTCACTCCCAGAGCACTGCTTTGTAGAGGAGGCAACAGTCAGGCCCTGGAAAGAGATGGGGGAATGAGGAGAGAGAAAGTCCATGGGGGAGATTTTCAAATGACAGAGCTCAGATGCAGAAATCCTATGCCAGCACCTTAACCCTTGTCCATGTTGCATCCCCACTAACCCCTTCATCCGCTCCAGCTCCCACCAATGGCAGAGATTTCTGGTTATCTATTATCAAAATTGTTGGGTTCAATGAGTCCCTCCAACAATACGCTTCACACATACACTACAATCCAACACAAACTGATGTGGCCAATTATACAAATACAGAGCACACAGTAAAAAGCTTGTTTGCTCCATCTTGAAGTATCCAGTGAGCATTGCCAGAGAGGAAATTCTGTATTTCTGAGACTACTGCTTCTACACAGGCTGCATTCTGACTTTTTTTGGGGTGTTCTTGCTCTTGCTTACATCTCCAGAGGAAGAAGAGGAAAGCACCATTGAATGTTGACCAAGAAGCGGTCTTCAGCTGATCATGAACTCTTTAGATGAGAAACTTAAGTCTATGTAATTTGGGCTAAAAGTGTGTCTGCAAAGCTTTTCTGAATGGCATATCCAGTAGAGATGAACAAAAAACCCCATTGTATGAGCACGAGCAGCACTGACCTCATACAGATTTACTTAGGATAGCCCTGCTGGCAAGCAGTGACATGATGAGGCCTCATGAAACCGATAGCTTGTTCCTGTGACTGTGAGTCATTCCCCAGGGAAAGAGGCAGGCTCATGTACTGGGCAGTTCCGCAGGGGAAACCAGCATGCTCTCAAAATGTCAAGGCATCAGCCCTGCATGGACCTCCGTCCACGTGCTCCTCTTCCCAAGGACTAAGCAAGAGTTAACACTGCCTTTCACCCCAACCTTTTCCTATTACGGGAATGACAACTCCAAGTCTTTTGATTGATAAAGTGATACTTTTCCTTGAAACAGCTTTTTTTTTTTTTTTCCACAACTCATTTTTAAATGACTGTAGTAAGGATTTATTCCGTCTTCTTGCAACAGTTGAGAATACTGGGTGCAACAGAAGGATCCAGGAGTTCCTGAGCTGCAACCAAGCTGCAGGTCATGTTTCACTGTGCCTCAACTCCTGCAAAACAGAAGTAAAGCTTCTCCCCATCTTTGTGTTGTTGAAGAGGAAGATAATGAAACTGTTTGTTTGGACAAAAATATTGGAAGTTTTTTGATAGGAAAATTATGGCCACCTCATCATCAATGGTTGTCTCACCAGGAGTCAAACTGTCTTTGTTTTACACCAAGCTAGAAAAGGCCTTTTCTAATCTGATGGCATGGAGCAGTAGAGAGCCTGGATGTATGGATCAGTCTCAAGGGCCAAGCAGCATTCATCCTGGGGTGAGGTGCTCATTCTGATAACACAAATCTCCTGGGCACACAAAAGCCAGTGCAGACACGTCTGACAGCCATACATGGAGGACAGTATGCATTCTACAACCTCTTTCCATACCTGTCTGAACCTCATGGGTAAAGCTTGGTGGGCATGAAGCACCTGGGATAGGCAAGGGTTAATAGGTAAATCAGTAGGGAGTAGGAGAGCAAAGTCAACATGAGGAATATATATGCATGGAGGAGACAGAGGACAAATGGGGAACAAGGCAATGGTGACTAGAGGGATACCTGGGGGAATTATTGACTTAGATGTGGCTTCGATTATCAGAAGCAGAAGCCTTTGTAGCTGAGTTACTTGTCAGGCAACGACTCCAGTTCCAAATGCCACCTTGCCTGCCTTCTGTTAACAAAGCATTGGAAAAATATTGCCCAAGTCTTTACACAAAGCCTTTTGTTGGCTGGTCAGCTTCAAAAAACATTCCTTTTCTCCCCCATCTGACAACATTGCCATGAAAAACAGGAAGAGATTGAATGCAGTAATTTAAACAGTCAAACTCCATTTCCTGCCAAAAGGAAAAGAAAATACTGGCAAAAGGCAGAAGCCGGGCGATAGTTGGGGACAGACCTTCTGATTATCTCAGACAGATATTCGCACTGTGTATCCGGTAAAAGCTACGATGGTGGAAGTGACACCTTTTCATTTCAGGGAATGCAGATTGTTAGGCTGCAGAGCAGCAGGTGATGCTGTAAGGCAGATCAGGCTGGGAGCAGGGTTGCAACCAGCTCCTGAACTAACACTTAGGATAGGATTGCACGCTAACAATACACTCTGTATGAGTGTGTTGCTGGAAGGGCGGTTGGAACTAGATGATTTTCAAGGTCTCCTCCAACCTAAGCCATTCTATGACTCTATGAGGATTTACTGCAAGCCAAGTCTCCACCAAGGATCCCCATTCTTTTCACATCTCCCCAGCAGGCCCTGGCACATGCACAGTTCTCTAGGGGCAGTCTCCAATATCCTCCTCTTCTTCATCCATCCTTGTGTGCCCCACATGGCAGTTCATCTGCTTGTTCCCTAAGACTGAACTTCTGTGCATCCCAGTAATGCAGTTTCCACAGGGCTTCAAAATGTACCCACTGGCAATCTTATTTCATAACACCGAAAAACAACAAATCTACCAATGATTAAGACCAGTACTGAAATGGCCCATTCCCACCTCTATCCTCCTATCAAGCTGCCTCTTTTTAAAAAAAAAAATCAGCATGTTGATACAGCATGATGCATATTTAAAACTGCCTTCTTTATCCTATATTTTCTGATCATTTTCTGTTTAGAAAAACAAACAACCTTTTCACTCTAGAGCAGCCCTTCCTTCTGCCAATACTCTGCACATCTGTACAGCCTCTCTCTCTCTGCTCCGCAGAATCACAGAATCATTAAGACTGGAAAGACCACTAGTCCAACCATCAACCCATGTCTACGATCACTCTAAACTCAGTGCCACATCTACCCTCTTCTTGAACACCTCCGGAGTTTGTGACTCCATCACCTCCCTGGGCAGCCTGTTCCAATATCCCACCACTCATTCTTCAGAAACTTTCTGAATTTAGACTGATGCATCACAAAAGTGGTGGCATTTTGGTGGCACACATCATTCCTCGTAGGTACTCAAAGGAAACAAAGGTGCTCTCTAGGGCCATGTATATTGTAATGGCTTCAGTATCAGGAAATGAGATTAGAAGTGAGGGAAAGCTTCCTAACAGCAGAGATAGATCATGTAGGGAGAGAGGGGAGCCTCCCTCACTGGAGGTTAAGAACAGGTGAGACAAACATCTGTCAGAAATGTTATAAGTAAAGCAGGAGGGCAAATCAGATGACCTCATAAGACTCTTTTTTTTTCCCAGTCTCATTTTTCTCTGATTATATGAATTTCTAAGCATTTGGGGTCAAGAGTACTGTTTAAATGTAAGTTATTATCCTGCATTTGCAAGGTACAGAGAGGAGAACCAGAGATATTACCTGCAACTATTCATCACCTGGGTGAACATCCCCAATTTGCAAATCAACTGCCCAGACATAAAAATCCATCTTTTTTTTTTTTTTTTCTTTTTTCCCTGATTTATGCTGAAGATTAAGAGGACAGCTATAACGCAGGAGAGAAATGTACATCAAGGATTGTCCATTCATCTCTGGTCTTTCCCAGGCCAGACTTGACCAAAGTGCAAGGACAGTGCGGTGAGCCCAACTCCAGGGTCCAAGAGTAAATATCCCAAGGAAAGGCTGGAGTATGTCTTCTAACAGTGTTTTCTCTGCAATGCTCAGTGGGGGTTTCCCACAGCTTCTCTTTACCCATCTGCTCACTGAGTACCATACCAGCTGTATCTATACACATGCAGGATTTTGGCTGCTGGATGCAGGGCAGCAGATCTGAACTTCAAGTCCAAGCTTGATCATGTGCAGGTTAGACTTCTATCCTGCACTAGCAGAGACACATTTGATATCCAAATTTAAAAATAATAATAATTAAAAAAAAAAAAAAACATATGAAAAGTTACACTGGTAGCTTTATAATTGGTTTTATGTCTGCTCCAATCCACTTGCAAAAAGGCAGAGCAGCAGTGCTGGTGGACTGCTGGCAAGCAGGACATCCATCAGCAACAGAGATGAGGCCCTCATGGACATATGTCCAGGCTCCAAAATACTTCACCGACCATCAAATATTTTCCAAGCTTAGCAGCTGGACTCTGCAGCCTTTACAGCAGCCAAGTCACTAATACCTCTTCCCTCGGGCAACACAGCTGATCTCAGGCAGGGCTTGCCAGCAGCTCTAAGTAGACTCATTAAAGGAGAGCACAGCCCACTTAGTTACACTTTTCAGACTCTTATTTTCTCTTCAAGGATCTCCGGGCTCTTTTTCCAGATGGGAAGCATTAGCATCTCTGATTCACAGTCACAAAGATGCTCTTACAGTTTTCCCTGCTGTGCCACACAGACCCCAATTTGTTGTCCTCTCCCCAGTCTCTGCAGTCCTGTCCCTCCAAATTTGCTCTAATATATCCCAGACTCATCCCAAGGGACAATGTTGGCCCTTTTTCCCCATTCTAAAGACACAGAAGCCAGGTGATTGAGGGATTTCAAAACTGTTGGTTTGAGAGGTCCTGTGCTGCAAGCATTAGTATGGAGCACAAGCGGAGCAGATTTGCAAATACATGGAGAGGCTTAACAGCCTGGGAAAGTAACTCCAGTGGGAAACTCCAGCTTAAATCTAAAGGCAGCTTTTTGAATGTGCGGAGGCCTTGAGGCTAAACAAAGAAAAAAATAGAAAAAAATCAAAGCCAGATTCGGGCACAGCCTTTCTCCCTGTGAACCCATAGGGGGTTTGCTGCTGGCAGAGGTCTAGACAGAAGGGATCCCACCAAACCAAAGGGTTTGTCCCTCCTCGACTTCAGTGTAGGACTGTGAGAGCAGTGCAAGGTCACACAATAATGCTGTGTTTGTGCAAAGGAAAATTAGGGCAGGGTAAGGCAGGATCAGTCTCCCTGCAATGATATTTCCATCTGCATTCCTCTTAGTGTGTCCTTGTCCTGCAAAGGAACAACAGCAGGGATCTCCCAGCAAAGGATGCTTGAGTACAAAGGAAAGCATGAGCAATCCCATATCCTAAGCCCTGACTCTGCCATGAGATTATGGGGCAGGAAGGCGCTCTGGTGTTTCTCCATATTCCCTTTGCTCAGACTTGAACTTGCCTCTTACTTGAAAGAACTAATTAAGGATGGAAATCAAAGCCCAGAGAGGCAGCTATTACAGCAGCCGGGGTGCAGTGCTGACTATAATGCCGATTTCTGTGCATGGTATCAAAGCCAGCCACATATTGGCAGGGCTGAGGCAGATTTCTGCAATGACACTTTAGTGAACTGGTGGAATAAACTAAGAGAATTTCTTAAGACCGTTTGTAGGTCAGGTAGACCAACCTCTTCCTCTGTCCTGCCCTTAAATGTTGCAGCATTTCATCCTTGATCTGTAGCCAGGCCTTAATTTTTCAGTGCACAGACAGTGCAGAGCTGGCTAGAAGGAGGAAGACAAGGGACTTTGATGGTTAATGATCAGCGCTACTCAGCCCTAGAATAAATGAACTACTGGCTTCACAAAGCTCCCGGAAAAAATCCTGCCCCAACTCCAGCCTAGGGAGATAAAATTCCACCATCAGACACAGAAATAAGCACAAGCAGTTGAGGTTATCTGAGTCTTATTTTGGTTTAGGCTTGAGCCAATACTGCAGGAGGGAATGTGATTTCACCCCTAATGAATTTCACTGTGAAATAATAACAGCAGGACAATCCTTCCCAAAGATTTCAAGGCCTCTTGGCTTGTTCCATCAACAAGCTTAACATTCCTGGGAAGGTCAGAAAGTGATACCTTCCTCAACTTGACCATGTGTAAACTGAGGCGTGGGCTGGTTAGATTAGATGGTGTCATGAGCCAGAGGAAAAGCCAAGACTGGGATGAGGCAGGTTCAGTTCCTCACTCCCTACCGCAGCCACTGAGGCACAGTTTAAGCTCTGCAAGAACGTGAGGAGGTTAAATGTGGGTGTTCAAAGGCTAGACTTACCGCACTGCTACAGGGAATGTCCTTGACTTTGAGCCAGGCCAGATCTAATGTCCCTTCTCCCCTGTAGCAGGACTGCAGCCTGTCCTTGATGCGATCGTTGATTTCTTTCAGGACAAAGATGCAAAGAGCAGACTCATCCAAGGACTTCATCTTCCTTTTCTGCCCCTTGGAGAAGACTGTGAAGAGGATATCATCCTCAGGGCCAACACCCAAAGACCTTGCTAAAATGGCTCCAGCCTTGGACAAGTAGGCTGCCTGGAGCAACCGGTACTCCACCCCGTTCTTCTCACAGCCAATGGGCACCTCAACATAGGAGTTAAAAGCTGTGTCCTCTTTGCACAACCGAACCAACTTAGAGGTATAAACTTGTTCTTTCGTGGTGGAACCAGGTGGTGAGATCATCTCAGGCTGCAAAGTTAGGAAATAAACAAAGTTACCACTGCTGAAGCCATAGATGTAGTAGATATCAAAGTCAGGGATGATGGTGAATGTGTCCGAGGGGATTTTGATCATAGACGCCACAAACTCATCATGGAAAACGTATGCAAACATCCCATCTGCCTCAGAGTTCTTGGTAAGCTTTCTGCTGGAAATAGTGGGGAAATACTCAGGTTTGCCATCCACAGCAGTGGCAATGAACAACTTGTCATCCATGTTGCTGTAAGAAACAATGACTCCAAAAACAGAGCCACTCTCGTTCACGCCGGAGAGGTAATGCTCCTTCTTGTGGAAGGGTTCTCCCAGCTTGAAGAGGTCATCCAGCCTCAAAAGCTTACAGATGCCCTGGTAAAGACTCCCACAGGCTATCAATCGATTCTCCTTGTAGTCTATGAGGAGCATTTTGTTGATGTTGTTAGTGGGTGTCAAGGGTTCATTGCAGGTTTGGACTATCCTAGGAGGATAACACTTGGGATTATCATCATCAGGACCAGTCTGGTGGGTCACCAGGACCTTCAGGTCACTGGAGAGTTTATAGATCCTGTTGACAGCTCCCAGGTAAATGTGCCCAGTCCTTTCATCAACCACTAAGTGGTTGAAGTTCCCCTCCGTTTGATCTCCAGTGAAGGTGATGAAGGGCCTCTTTGAGTGGGGAGGCTGCTGCCTCCCGAGAGGTGACACTGTGGCAGATAACAGAAGGTGAGAAACCAGGCAAGTCCACTTCCACATGGCTGGTGACATATTTAGAAACGTTTGTATTCCCAAGGGAATGAGGATTGGAAGCTGTGTCTTCAAAACGCCAATTCCCTGGCAGATTTTGTCCTACAAGCAAAGAGAAAAGAAAACAAAAGTATGTTACTATGGAGTATTTCTTCCTCCTCCCTCCTTCACAACCATGCCATCATCAGAGCATATTTAATTGCTAATCCTCCTTTTCTTGCCTCAGAGCTCTCTACTTAAAACCAGCACAAAGGGAGTCCTCCTGAAAGAGAAGATGCTGGTAGAAAGAGCAGAAATCACATAGCAGAATAATAAATCAGTGCCCTTTTAACCTCTACTACACACACACGTGCCCCATGGTACAGCACAAAAACTCACTGGAAGCCAGAATAGTGCAGAAACATCAAGCAATATTACTCTTTGCACTGCCAACTTTGACCCAACTGTGTGTTTGTTAAGACAGGACAGGAGAAGGATTATTATCCTGCTCTTCCAGATGAGGGAATGAAGCCTAGAGAAGGTCAGGGACCTGTCTGCAGGGACAAGTCCAGATGGCTGCTAAGCTGTCTTCTGACTCTTCAAGTTTGCCAGGAAGAAACCAGCTCTGGTCTGACATTAGCATCCTTTTAGGGAGGCGCTGGTCCAGAGCAGGACTGTTTGAACAAGCTCACTGTGGCTTCCAGATCAAAGCTGCCTCATGCCAGTCCAGCTTGGGGTACAGATGTAGGAGTTGTGTTGTGCCAGACTTCAGAGCAACATCTACAAGGGGCACACTGCCAAGCACAAAGCAAACTGAGCACCATGTCTCCTCCCTCATAGAATCACAGAATCATAGAATGGCTTGGGTTGGAAGGGACCTCAAGGATCATGAGGCTCCAACCCTCCTGCCAAAGGCAGGGCCTCCAACCTCCATGTTTAATACTAGACCAGGCTGCCCAGGGCCCCATCCAACCTGGCCTTGAATGCCTCCAGGGATGGGGCATCCACAACCCCTCTAGGCAGCCTGTTCCAGCACCTCACCATTCTTTTCCCCCTGATATCCAACCTAAATCTTCCCTCCCTCAACTTAAAGCCATTTCCCCTTGTCCTACCATTATCTGCCCTTTCAAAGAGTTGGCTCCCCTCCTGTTTGTAGGCTCCCTTTAGGTACTGGAAGGCTGCAACGAGGTCACCCTACAGCCTTTTCTTCTCCAGGCTGAACAATCTCATCTCTCTCAGCCCTCCCCTGGTCCTTACCACAGCGCTGCTCTTCATCCCCTGCAAAGCCAAGACAACCGTGTCTAAATAAAAGATATGGTGCCATAAGGCATCTCAGAGGGCTGACAAGAAAGGGGCTGCCCAATTATTAGCAGTAATAAAGTCTAAAGGCCCATGATGTACGAAAGCTGACAACACAGAGACTGGCCTAGTGATTCCCCCAAAAGAATGAAGGGGCTTTCTTGTACTACTCAGTCACTTTAAATCTCCCAGCTTTTAACCAGAGTTGTTGCGAGCCATAGGGGATTTCACCACACCCCAACCTTGTGCTGTGGAGATACATCCTCCCATTTGAAACATCTATCTGCTCTCCATTCCTCTTCCTTTTCAAGGTTGATTCTGTACCAAGAGAAGCTTTCACAGAATCATAGAATCACTAAGGTTGGAAAAGACCGCTAAGATCTCTAAATTCAACCATTAACCCATCCCCACCATGCCCACTAACCATGTCCTCAGTGCCACATCTACCCCTTCTTTGAACATCTCTAGGGATGGTGACTCCATCAATTCCCTGGGCAGCCTGTGCCAATACCTCACCACTCTTTCTGAGAATAAATTTTTCCTAATATTCAACTTGAACATCCCCTGGCACAACTTGAAGCACATGGAAGATGAATTCCCAATGCCTTGAGTCTTGCCAGTCAAGCTTTTTGCAGACTGCTGATTACACAACCCTTGTTACAGGTGGCCAGGCCAAGGCACACTGGTCTTTCCCCTCTCCCTCTTTAACATCCAGATCAGAATTTCACAAACTTCTTGTTGCTTATTAAAAGTGAAACAAATCAAATTCCAGCTTCAAATATCCTTGTGATTTGAATGTACTTCTTCAGACCACTGTCCTATCTCTTCTCACAGAGTGCCTTTGCTGGAATGAGGGGTGTAATTTGCTGAGTAAAGATGACGACAGCCAGCCCTGTGCAAGGAGGAGGCAAGGGAAAGATTGCTGTTTGCAAATCCCAGCAGGGAGGAAGATGTGGCAGTGACACAGGGCTGGGATTCACAGCTTCTTCAAATCTGTGCCAGAGGAATGGAAAAACTGACTTCAAGGAATAACAAAAAGAAAAAAAATTCTGTCTTCTTTTGACCTGTAAACTGATCAGATCTGATAGTGAAAAGGGTACGTCTGGGCTTCTAGAGCATCCACCACTTTTATGTCACCCCAAATATTTCAGACTTCTCACAGCAGCCAGAATTTCAAAGCAGCTGCATGATCCCCTTCACCTCCCTACCCCATCAGCCACAGGCGCTGGTTGGAGGACGGGCAAAGGTCACTTCACATTTACTTTAGGCATGTTTACCGTGTTCTGCTTTGCCTTTCTGGTCAAGCAAATATTTAATAAAATCAAGATCATACTGCAGAGTTGGCAAGACTGTCCTGTGAGTTAGTGAGGATTCACTCTGCAGGGATACACAGGCTGGTCATGTCAGCTTTTAAATAACCTTTATTATGATAGATAGAGAGGCCATGGGATGAGCACTCCCTGCATAGGCATTCCCCTTTCAAAAGGGGCCATCCTTGGGAGAGCAGCCGAAGAGGGAAGCTGTCCCTGTTTGAGTCCTATGTTCAGAATTATCACGTGGTGACCCTGAACACCGGTGCCCATCACTTCTGAGTTATGATCCATATTTCTAACAGATACTGCTTTGATCGGGCACTAGACAGATGTAGGAAGAAATTATTTTTTTGAAGTACAAAAAAGATATCTATTTTACTCCTGTATTTTACTATATTTTACTCCTCCTAGACCTCCTGAGTCAGCACAGCTGCAGGACACGGAAATGGGAACTGCTATTACCTATGCTGGATATTAGGAAACATTTCTTCTCAGAAGGAGTGGTGAGGCACTGGCACAGGCTGCCCAGGGAGGTGGTGGAGTCACCCTCCCTGGAGATGTTCAAGAAAAGGGTAGATGTGGTACTGAGGGATATGGTTTAGTGGGCATGGTGGGGATGGGTTGACAGTTGGACTGGATGATCTTTGCTAACCTTAATAATTCTGTGTTCCTATGACCCCAAGTCTGAAGAGGGACATAAAAGCCCCTCTTCTGCAACATGAGCTGTCTGCCCAAGGATTATTACAGAGCCCCAGACCTGAGCTATAACAACAGCACGAAGTGCCCCTTTTAAATTAGTGGTCAACCCAACATAAGAGGAGATGCACTCCAGATGTGAAATCTTCAAGGCCCAACTAAATGGGAATTCTGATTGAGTTTGAGAAGTGTCTGTGACTTACAGAGGAAGGAGGGAAACATTCCTGCAGGGAATGACAGCAAATTTGGTTTGGAAACTAGAGGGGCTCCAATGAAAAACTCCAAGAAGGGTGGATGAGGAGCACCCTTTGCAGCAGTCAAGGACACTTAGAAAACAGAGAACTTGATGGGATAAGATGTTCACCAGCAGTAGGAAGAGCTACCAAGCAAACACAAATGCAGATTTTGGAAGAAAGCAGGGAGCCTACCATCTTCACCCTGCAGTCTGAGTGACCCTAAGAGGTCTAGGTTTCTCTATGAACACTGCTGGCTCTCCTTGTTCACCCATCTGCTCACATTGTCCTGCATCCTTCATCCCAAAGTCCCAGTCAGTACTTGAGCTTCTCAGTGTTAAAATTTCTAATTTGGCTTAATTATTAAATAACAGCAGAGGGCAGAGGCAAGGAGGATTGGATGTTTAGTTTGCAGAATAGAGCAGGGTTTGCATAACCCCTCAGAGAATGCACAAAGGAGAAGGGGTTTTATGCATGTCTTTTTATTATCCATGTCTGGACAGCAGGAGATCAGAGCAGTTGGGAAGATAAATACTGCAGTGCCATAGACATACGCAGTCTTTTGAGCTGCAAGAGTCTAATTACGTTACAAGAAAAATAAACAAAAGGCCAAACTGAGCAGGCAGTGAGGTCTGGGCTTAGGCTCTAGTCTGGGTATTTCCAACAGAAACCCAAACCACCTCCCAAAATAACCATGTTCCCTTGCTTTTCCCCCTAGTGACATGGCCAGCAGTGCCATGACCCAGTGTGCAGAGCTTCTGTGTGAGCAGATCTACGTGGCTCCTGCCACATCTGCCTCTTTGCCAACACATTCAGGATCCCTGGAAAGGTCATACAGTTTCTACAGCCCCGTGGGTGTGTGATGGGTACATAATCCCATGATCCCAAGACTCTACAACATGCAGTTCTATGGGCCTTGGACAAGAAAAAAGCCTAAGCGGAAGAAGCATTTCTAGCTTCTTTTAACTGAAGACCAGCACAAATCCACCCCATTGCATTTGCTGCTCCCAAGAGAGTGAAGATGGAAGACAACAGCTTCTCCCCATTTGGTTCTCATGCACACACAGCCCTCCTGACATCAAAGGTTGTAGACCGATCCAAATCAGCAGGTCCCCTGCCATAGCCACCTTCTGCAGCAGGGGCACTGCAAGGTCAGCAGCAGCATTTCACTGAAAGAGTTATCTGTGATAACCTGAAAAACACACATTAGAACACAGAAGGCAGCAAAAGCATGCACAAAAACAGCACCAAGAGAGGAACAAATCTCCCACCTCCTCCTGCACAGCATACCCAAGAAACACCACACCAGGGTCCCAGCATGTGGTGGATCATGCTCATATGGACCCCAGTGTGTTATTCAATTGGGAACACCTAGTTAGGAGGAAGCCAGCAGCAACCAGCACTACAGGGCAATGTCAACAGCATGAGCACTGCAGTTAATGAAGTCAAACATTAATCAGGCAGCACGTTCCTGTTTGCTTTTGCTTTGCTCAGGCATGGCTATTCATTTGCTGGGACACAGGAGGCCGTGCAGATGCTGACGAGGCAGACGTCCAGCAATGGAGCCAGCACACAGCAATTCAGCACCAAGTGCAGCTACACAATCCCTTTAATCTCAGCTAAAGATTTTTCCCTGACTTCCCTTAATAAATCCTGATTACCATGGATAGATGCTTTTCTCTGGGAGCCGACACGGCAAGAAAACTCACACAGGCACATTGTGGACAACTCCCCAACAAAGAGCAGCTTCTAACTTCTGCTAAATCCTCCCTCCCTGAACACACAACCTGTTCGATGCCTGATGGAAAGCAAAGGCAACTCTCTCTTTGGGGGCATCCAACACCTTTTTTCTTTTGGAGCTTGCCACAATGAACAGATCCCAGCACAAGCTGCAGCTTGTCCCAGATAGAGAGATTAATTTCAGCAGTGGGTCAGTTGCAAGGCACTTAAGCTTCAGCAACAGAACATGGCCCTCACTCATCACACAGATGATTCTAATCAGGCACTCACATGTTGCCCATCACCTTGCTACCTGTGCATCTGACAGAAGAGCATTAAAGGAAGGGATTAACATTTGCCACGAGTGGGACTTTCTTTCTTCCTGATTTCCCATTGGAGGAAACTGCACATGGATGCTGTTTCTCCCTACATTTCAGACTTGGTTTTCTACCAGCAAAAGCAGGTCAGATGTGTGCTCCCTTGTGCTTGGCATGGTGAGAGGAAAGGCTTGTAACATTCCTCTGGGAATTTTCTATATGGAGATTTGATGAAAGAACACATATATGCAGTGCCATAAAAACAAGAATGGAATTGTGAGGTCATGGAAATAACCTACAAATCCAAAGAATGGGGTTAAACTCTTCTTTCTGGGGCAGATTCACCTGTGACTTTCAAAGGGCGAGTTCCCCCTCCACACTGCAGGCACTTATCTCAAAGTCTCCTAAAATTGATGACTAGATGATCTTTGTGGTCTTTTCTAATCATGCTATGAAAACTATTCTGAGGACAAGTCTATTAAAATTATTCCTTATCACAGCAGCTGGGGAAATGTAAGCCTCCAGAAAAACAAATAGTTGTAGTAACAGCACATGAGGCCGTAAATTTCAAGTAAACAGTGTCACAACACTGCCTGACATTGTTGAGGAATGTCTATATTAGATCATCCAGATCCAAAGCATAGAATCTCTGTATTAGACCATATAGATCCAAAGCACAAAAAAAAAAAAAAAAAAAAAAAAAAAGCCTCTGAAGGATGCCCAAATAAAACCTTAATTTTTTCTGGACCTAGTCCAGTATCAAATGCCAAAACCCCACTTTGGCTCTCCAACATCAAAAGCCTCTGACCTTGGGTTTTTTCCCACGTCACCAGGCAGTTATTTTCTTGTTGGCTGAGGCTGTAGAACACAGTTTCTATTCCACTGAATGCCAGTGGGTGGATGTTTTCCCCTGCTTTGCAATCTTAGTAAGATCTGTGAGACACAATTCCTCTCTCTCAGACTGAAGTTTTGTAATTAGCGCTGTATAAATCCATTAAGAGGCAAATCTTGTAAGACAGAGACCATACTTCAGCTGTCTCCTGAAAGCTTGGCACAAAGAGGAAATCCATATTCACAGTGACTTTGTGATCAGTGGCTATTTCACTCTCCAGATCTACATGAAACAACAGCAAGGATAAAACATGGGGCTTACAGGAAAAACAAAGCCTTTAGACCTTGATTTACAGCTTGTTGGAGCACCAAGATCTATATTTGCAGCTGGGAAAACCACTTGCAAAGAAGCCAGAAGAGAATCTTCAGTCTTCAAAGTCTGAGATTTTTCTACATATTCAAAAGGCAGCTGGAGCAGAGCAGCCTGAGAAACAGAGAGTAAAAGCAACAGGATGAGGAAAATCAGAGATGGTACCAGGATGAAGGATAAAGTTCCATTGGATCCATTGGATTTGCTGTGTAGAATCATAGACTCATAAACTATTCCATGTTGGAAGGGACCCACAAGGATCACTAAGTCCAACTCCTGTCTCCACACAAGAGCACCCGAAATCCAAACCCTATGTCTGAGAGTGGTATCCAAAGGCTGATGCTGTGACCACTTCCCTGGGAAGCCTGGGATGCCTGAGCACACTTTAGTGATTAACGTTTCCTTTTCCAAAACCTTACAGTCATAAATAGGCTAAGCACACAGCAGGAGCAGGAATAGAAAGAAAATGTCATCAACAGCCCTGTATAACTGGGATGGAACAGAGAAAGGAATGGTGATTTCTCTTCAGTGGCACAAGATTTGCAGCACAGGCAAGAACAGTCTCCCTTTATGCTTTATTCAGCTTAACATTTTTTCCCCTATTTTTGTGGCAGATATCCAGACTGTTTTGGAGCACCAACCACTGGCCACTCATGAGGACAGTGGGAGGAAAGATCTGACAAAGCAAATCCTTCAGCTTCTTCCCACGTGAAAGGCTAAAGACAGTTGGATCAACTCACAGCCAGATCTCGAGTCCAACACACACATTATCACTCATGGGAAGAGGCCATGCTGACTGGCATTTGCTTATCCAAACCTAAACGAGAGCTTCAATTTACTGCAACCATTAGCAATATTTTTGTGGTCACAACCCTACTGGATGAAGATCATGAAAAAAATATATATATTTGACATCTCCTTTGAATCATAAAATCATTGAATCATTAAGGTTGGAAAAGATCTCTAAGATCATCTAGTCCAACCATCAACCCATACTCACCATGCTCACTAACCATGTCCCTCAGTGACACATCTGCCCTTCTCTTGAACACCTCCAGGGATGGTGGCTCCGCCAGGTCCCTAGGCAGCCTCTTCCAGAGCATAACCATTCCTTTTGAGAATAAATGTCTCCTAATTTACAAGCTGACCCCCCCCCTGACTCAACTTGAGGCCATTCTGTCTCTTCCCAGTTACCTGGGAGAGGAGGCTGACCCCTACCTCACCACAACCTCTTTTCAGGTCTTCCTGATCTGCTTAGTTCATACCTTGTGCATATAAAAGCAATTCCTTAGTCTACTTTGCTTTAAAGTATTCTATTTCTCTTGTCTCTGTGGGCATGAAAGTAGATCTTTCAGAGCTCTCAGAGTGCTGCCTAGTCCAGACTTCTGCCCCCAAAGTTCACCAACTCCAAATTCCAGACAATTGCAAACATGAGTTGCTACAAAGCATGACCTCTTCTTTACAAATGATACGTTACAGAACAAAACAGGCATTTTTTTTCTAAACAGTACAAATATACTGCATGCTTTACTTGGTTCTCCCCAGCAAATGTATTATAAACTGTATAAAAGTTGTTTATAAATTGTAACTGTGCTGCCATAAAATAACTTTTTGTCAAGTTCTAGGCAAAGCAGGATTCAATGCAGCATCTGTGTTCAGAGTTTCCCTCTAAGAAAAAATATCCAAGATCTGCCCAAATGAAAGATGTTCGCTCCAGAGGACTTCCCTCAGAGCACTTTGGCTAAAGTCTTTTGTCCCCCTCAACTTGGAATTTTTTTGCAATGTCATCCGATCCAAAAGGCAAACCATGCTGATGGAGTCCCTATGCTTGCTCTAACAGAGCTATCCAGCTGAGACACAATTTTGAGCCCAGCAGGAGGAAGAAGAATTGACTTGTTCTGCTGATGGTCTTAACTCAGGCTGGATATTAGGGAAAAATTTCTTCTCAGAAAGAGTGGTGAAGTATTGGAACAGACTGTCCAGGGAGGTGGTGGAGTTACTGACCCTGGAGGTGTTGAGGAAAAGGGTGAATGTGGCACTGAGGGACATTGTTTAATGGGCTTGGTGGGGATGGGTTGATAGTTAGACTGGATGGTATTAGGGGTCTTTTCCAACCCCCCGCTCATAGCAGTGATGCTATGATTCTATAATGATGCTGTGTGGACACAGCCCTGATAAGCAGTGGCTTTGTGAGCATTTTGGGGGGAAAAAAAAAAAAACAACAAAGAACACAAACCAAACCAGCAGCCAGACATCTGTCCTTTAAGTCAGTACCACCACAGTCCAATAAATCCCCATTTTACAGACTGGATGATCACAGCCATCACTTTCAGCAAAGAACCAGTAGTATAACTATTTCTCTCCCTTCTCCTCTTCCAAATAATAATAATTGTTATTATGTGAATAGTTACAACAAGCTTGCTCCTAATTTTCTCTTCCAGTGACGTTGTCACTTTAAGGCAGAGGACAACCTAGCTGCTGCCAACACATACAAAAGCCAATGGGAAGTTATTCTTAGAGCCCTGCCCGGCTGTTGCTGCAGGATAACTAGCATCAAATCATGCCTGACAGCCTCAGGATACTGCTGAGCTAGACAGGATACCTATGGCCGGGATCTGATCTAGACAAGAGACAGAACTGTGCTAATACAGGCAAAAAAAACCCATAATCACATGCTATGTTTGTTAACAGAAAGATTAGGAGAGAGCCGGTGTATACCCACACAAACAGCATTTGCAAAGAGAGACACAAATCCATCCTGCACAGCATACAGACATTTAGTTTAGCACGGAATTAAGCAACACCCAGTGCAGGGCACTGTGTGCATGCGTAATTACACAGGCATTAACAGCAACAACTGCAGCTCAGGTTGCCTGACATGTTCCATAACAGGGTTCGGTTTTAAGGTCCTCATTACTTTGACAGTCCTTAACTGCTCTGGTGACGATTTCCCCAGCTCGGTGTTGGGCCTCAGGCTAACATCTTTGGAGAAAGTTGCATTCAGAATGGCATGGGCAATTGTGAGAACTAAATTAGGAGAAAAGTTTTTGCAAGTTATTAATATTTGCATCTGTGTATGTTTGACCTTGGTTATATTCTTTCCACTGTTTTGCTGAAAAGTTTCCTTACTTTGGAGCAGGTGATAATAATTGAGAGGGTGTTGTCAAGAGCATCCTTTGGCCATGCTTATAGGTCTCTACAGTTGACCAGACTACAGCATCCAATAATCAGTGCATCACATATGAAGGGCTGTCTCCCAGCATGGATCAGTCAGCACTTGGGCTATTACCATAGGATGAGTAAAACACACTCAGCATCAGGGATGAAGGGACTAAACAGGTTTTCCCATTTGCTGTGTCAGCTGGAGGCTGCCATGGTGCTAAGGAAACTCTTCTGTGTTCCCCGATGAAGTGATGCTGTAGCTCAGTTTAGTTAACCCAACTGGAAACCAACGGTAGAGCATGTTCTGACACAAGGAAGGGAAGGCTGGAAGTGGAGGAGGAAGAGAAAAGTGGGTAGAGATAATTAAGTAAAACGGATATGAGCAGAGAGTGGGACATGTGGGAAGGCTGTGGATTTGCGAGTTCTGTAAGCACTGAAACATCCTCTCTTCATGAATAGCACATTGATCTCATAGCTCCTGATTCCCATAAGATGGGCTTCCTCTGGCTACTGACTGAGGTCAAATCACTTATACAAGATTGAAGTTCTGGGGAGAAATTTCCATTTTTGTCGTATGTGAGGGCGTAGAAAATTTGTATTAAAAGAAAAAGTGCAACTAAAAGAAACGAAAAGAGAGGGGAGAATAAAAAAGCAGGCAATTGCTGAACTTTATAAAGGGCAATGATAGAATCATATAATTATTTGAGTTGGAAGAAACCCTTAAAGGTCATCTGGTCCAACTCCCTGCATTGAACAGGGACATATACAGCTTGATCAGGTTGCTCAGATCCCCATCCAGCCTGACACTGGATGTGTCCAGGGATGGGACATTCACCACATCTCTGGGCAGTCTGTTCCAGTGCCTCATCACCCTTACTGTAAAAAAAAACTTCTTACATCCAATCTAAACATAAAACACACTGAACTAAGGGATAGTTGTCCAGCACATTTTATGTACATTAAGTAAAGGCTGAAGGAGCAAAGCCTATCCCCTTCCAATTCCCACTCAACACCAACATTTAACACTAAGCCTACACTGAATTACCAGATTATGAGCCTTAACTGAACCAGTGCAGTCCCACTGAATGTCACCCCAGCACACCACTCCTTGTCCTGAACAACCATCTCAACTCCCCTCAGTGAAATACCACAACACTGCTTGCAAGGATAACCAGCAGCTCTTATCCAAACTAAGATCCATTTCCTAACTTTGGACATGGTTTATGGGCAGTACTGGTGGTAGGTGGATGGCTGGACTAGGTGACCTCAGAGGTCTTTTCTAACCTTAGTTAGAAAAAAATGACTCTAAGATCCACCTAGAAACACCCCAGAAGGACAGAGGTCCAGGGTAGAGAAATACAGCCCATCTCTTCATTCCCCAGCTATGTGCCACTGTGTCACAATTGCTACTCTGCAAAGCCATGTGTGCAGCACCAGAGCTAACTCCCTTCAAGCTGTATTTTTTTTTCCATTATCGTCTCCTAGGGTGCATGTTTTAGGAACACACACATACCCTAATGGCTCTGGAGCTGTAAATTCCCATCAGTCTTAAACTCATCCACTCTGTGAGCACTCTGCCAGCATCAGCAGAATAGGTGCATTACACACTCCGTTGTCATTGTTGAAGCTGCTTTAAATAGTCCAGTGGTGACTGCATTCGGTGCGTCTGCACAGATGCATCCAGGGTGTCCTGAGATGATACAGAGCAGAGCCCTGCTGCTGGCAGCCAGCCTGCAGAGCTGGTGGGAGGAAGGGAGAAGGCAACTGATCCAGCTACTCTGCTGCTAAAGCTCTCTGCAATCTATACATGTGTGTATAAACACAAACACCGGGAGGAGACACTCTCTGACTACCTTCAGAACCAGAAGCAAACCTATGAGCTCTTTCAGTTTGCAAAAGATGGTTTAAGGGTTTGCAGTAACCAAACCTGGGTTGTGCTACCCCCTAAAGAAAAGTTTTGTGTTTCCTTAGAGTGCTGCAAGCAGAATGTCACCTCAAACTCTAATTTAATCCAGATCCAAACACCATCTGCTTTATTGTTCTCTGTATAACGGCACCTGTGTCTAAGGCGAGGGGCATTTGTAACGTGGGAGTGTGGGAAGGCTGTCACTGTTGGTGAAATCCTGCTCATTACGAATGGAGGTCCTAATAACAGGATGTAAGAGCTAGAGAAACACTGCAGAGGAGATGCATGGTGGTGAAAGAGCAAGACCCACCGGAGACTGTTCTCCATATGCCTTTCTGTACCCCACAGTCCATTGTAGAGAACAAGCCTGCCCCATCTTCCTCCTCCTCCATCCTTCCCCAGGACAGAGGGAGCTCTAGCAGAAGAGCCAACACATGCATTTTCAGCACTGCACGAATCCCAGATACCATCAGTCCCATGCATTCCTGCCTTTTTGGGATACAGACACCATTGCTTTGAGCCAGGAGCATCCCCCTGATCTCAGAGAGCATCATGTGTGCTCCAGCCGTGGATCCTGCATGGCTGGGATGCTCAGACTGGGGCAGTGAGGCTCGAGAGGCTGCAAATGCATTTTCAAAAGTTGGAGCCTGTAAATAATTTGCTTGGAGAGAGAGACAGAAATGCAGTTTGCATTATTGGCTGTGGGGTTTAGCTGAATTCAGCTTTGGCTTGCAATGGGTAATGCTGAACTTACTGGGATGGGCACGAGGAGCATGCTTGAGTGCCACTTGGGCACTCCTCCTTAATAAAACAAAAGCACAGAGCTAAGGATGGACTAGGACACTTCCAAAAAGCAGATAGGCCTAATAATTTAATGACTCGCTGCCAGATGGGCCCTTGTGAGGTCAGTGTTAGAAAACACACCCAAGAAACGTAGGAGTTGTATGGACCAAAACGCACTTCACCAAGTCCATGGCCATAGCTCAATACTATGGATCCATCAAACTCCCACCTGTCCTCTGCAGTAAAAAAATACCATCAGAATGAGCCCACAGCTCACAGCTGCAGTCCTTCCCAATGCCCAGGAGCCAGGATCAAAATTGCCACAGCATCCACAGGTGCAAAAGATGCTATCACAATTCACTGGGTTATTAATAACGAGATCTTTCTCCTCGGTGGCCATCTGCATCCCATACACCCACACAAATGTAACACTTCGGCAGCTAGAACACTCATTTAGTGAAGAAAATTCCTTCTTCTCTCTGTCTTCAAATCATGCACAAAAGGTAGCACTTAACAGGCAGTTTCCCTGGTAGGACCCATGCAGACTAACACTGTGCCAAGCACCATGACCTCAAAATGGAGGTTTTCCTATGGAAGGAATAAGACAAATGAACCCTTCTTCTCTCTCTGGCTTTCTGTCTACAGCTCCCACACATCACTACCAGCGGGGCTTTAAAACTAAAACAGACTGGGTCTACGTGGCTTGAATTTAGTCTGAAAATTTATCTCTTCTCCTGAAAGCTCTGTGTTTGCTTGATCTTCCTGCCTTCCAAGTCCTACAAGTGCCACATGTTGCACATCTGGATTCCTGACAGAGAAATAAAACAGGAGGGAAGAGAGAAGAGATTAATATATATATATATATACACACACACATATATACACACACTTGAATGCAATGGCCAATGCTTTCAGAAGTCAACTGCAAATTTCAGCAAAACAGTTTCAGGTATCCAAGACTGCTACACGCAGGCAACACAGAGCTCTTGATCCTCCAAAAATCTGCTCTCTGCGGGGAGAACAGGAAGAAAAATGACCTGGGAGGCCTGGAAGGTGTTGCTGCTCAGAAGATGCTCCTGATCACCTCTTTCAGGGGAGGTTCAGGTTGGACCTTAGGAAAGATTTGTTCTCCAAAAGAGTGGTTAGGCATTGGCACAGGCTGCCCAGGGAGGTGGTGGAGTCACCATCCTTGGAATTCTTCAAGAAACATGGAGATGTGGCAACGAGGGTTTAGTGGTTTAGTGGGCATAGTGGGATAGTGGGCATGGTGGGGATGGGTCAGTGGTTGGACATGGTGATCTTAGTGCTCTTTTCTAACCTTAGTGATTCCATGATGCTATGATTCAGGAAAGGTTCTGCAGAAAAGGCTTCAGCAAAGGCTGGAGGTAAGACAGCTAGGAGGAAGAATAGATGTGTGCAACAGTAAGGGAAACACTGGCTAGTAATTCTCAAACTTTTAGTGTGCTAAGCCAACCATAAAGCAAGAAAAGCTAAAGAGATGAAAGCTTGTTCATCTGAACCAGCATTTTAAAGAACATGCAACCACGTGAAAGAAAAAAAAAATGAAGAAAACATTTTTTCCTTGAAATCATCATAGAATCATCATAGGATCATTTGAGTTGGAAGGGACCATTAAAGGTCACCCAGTTCAACTTCCCAATGAAGTTCTGCACTCCTTCTGCAGCAGGAGTGGGGAAAAAGTCAAAAACAAAGCAAATGAGAGATTCAGTTCATAAATATGAGAGAAGGTCAGCTTTCTCCTCACCAATTCCCACAGGAATTGAGCATGGTATTTGATATAGGGCAGACATTCGATTCTTTCTTCCACGTAAGCAGGCTGATACATCCACTTCCCATCTCTCCATCCACCTTCCCCATGACACTGCAGCATCACTGCAGGCAGGTTTAGGTCCCTTCCGCGGAGCAACTGCTTCAGCAACAACCTGTTAGAGTTCAAAATGCATCTCCTCTTAGCCCTGAGCTGAGAAAGGGGTGATTTTGTCTGTGTTTGAGAACAGGCTCCTGCTTCAAGGTGCATGGAGACCTTGGAAGAAGCTCATGATGGGTGGCAGTTGCCCATCAGCAGAGAGTAGCAGAGGAGCAGGCTAGAACAAACCTATACTTGGAGACCACTTGCTTATCATAAAACAAAGCAGCTTCTGCTTTATTTCATAAGAAAGGAGAAGCAAAGAGGGAGAGACAGAGAAGGCAATGAAACTGCTGCACAGAAGGGCCGTGTGTTTCTCTTCCAACTCACTATTATGACTCTACATAGCATGCTGTAGCTTTTGTATACTCCCATGCAGGTATTGAGTAACCTCAAAATTATCCTCCCCACACACATAGCCAAAAGGAGTGGAGGTACAGCAGGAGAGCATCTTGCATGGACACATGGAACTGCTCTTGGGGGAAAATGTGGCTCGATGCTTGAGCCAATCAGAGTGATGGAGATGTCTGCAGGAGCATCAGTGCGTGCAAGACCAAGCACTGAGAAAGCAGATTGTCACCAAGTCACAATCTGCTTGGAATCTGCTCCAGGCCCATGGCACCTTGCTGCTGCCCAGCTTGAGTGCTCATGGCCAAGCTCCAGCCAAACACCTTGGAGGGAGGAGAAGTGGTGCACAACCCCATCTTGCACCCTCTTTGTCACCAGCAGCATCTGCACCTTCTGAAAAACCATTAAAGAAACCCAGCTCACAGAAAGCCACATTCCCAGACACAAAGGCTTCTTATAGAATCATAAAGGTTGGAAAAGATCATTAGGATCACGTAGTCCAACCTTTGACCCATCACCACCATCATGCCCACTAAGCCACGTCCCTTCTCCAAGATCATGTTTCTACACACATTTAGAAGATATGGAAGACATAGCTATGTCTATGTGCACATGTGCAGATCTACTTAAAGGATAAAGGAACTCCAGCTTCAAGTGCAAATGAGAGAGAGAATTGGCAGTGCAATACAGTGACTCAACCCTACTGCGTACCCCAATGCAGTACAGGGTATCCCATGGGCTCACACCACAAACACACAGTTTTGCACTAGAAAGCAACAAGGAGTTCTCTTTGTTTCCACATGAAATAGGAAAAACAGAGAGAAATTAGTATAGAGAGATGGTCACGCTGAGAAGATGCAAGTCCTGTTCCTTAGCTCCCCAGCATGAATGTGGGAAACAAGTCCTACCAGGTCTTATTGTTGCTAAAAGATCAGCTGGGTTTGAAAAGATGCTAAAAAACCTCAGTTTAGCCCAGATTTGGAAAGCTTTGGGAAGAGCTTGGCAGCTCATCATGTTCTGATTATTTACTTCTCCAAGCTAAGGAGAGACCTACTTCACATACTGCCTCCTGGAGAGGCGGAAACATCAGGCATGTAAAATAAGAAGGAAATCGACTTGATAGCTCCTTCCCCCTCCTTAATGGGTAATACTTTCCTAATTATGCCCGCTTGCCATTTCCTTTTCCTGTTTTATTTGAGACATTATGTAGAGAGAGATTTGTACTGGAAGTCATTACTTTCATTCCTTGGTATTCCTTTGAGCTGTCTGACTTGCTGAGGCAGGCAAGGACAGAAGCTCCACAATAAAGAAGGAAGAAAAGTTTCCTCAATGGTTTTGAAAGGTGTTCTTTCTTGTGTCCATCTCCTGCCATATGCACCTTACCTCCCTCCCCATCCTTTTCCCTCTTTCATTGGGCAGAGAGGTGCAGCACAAAGGATATCCTGTGCCTCCTGCTCTCTCTGGGCCATGGTGAGAATCTTGGGTAGGGAGAGTAAGCCAAAAGGCTGCAAAGATACTCCAAGTCCAGGACCCAAAGTGGACGCTGGGGTTCGGGGAGAAACCTGATAGTCTCATAACTGGTGGGATCCAAGGTGGCATCAAGACAACCTTTGGATGATCTCTCTTGAAGCACATCATACCATAACCCAATCCAAGCAGCTGGTGGAGAAAAAGCGATGATAGAAACAAACCACTCTGATCCCACCGCCACATGGGTGACCCTACCAAAGGCTTGTATTTGCTGCAGGCAGGCTCGTTCCTTTAGCATAGGTCCCTATTAGTGCTATGCTTAATTGCAACCGGAAGTAGGGAGGGATGGCACACCTAGGAGCAAGAAAAACGTGCTCTTCATCATTCCAGCATGTTAACGAAAACACACCTTCCTCCACTTGCATGCTGCTTGGAGATGCATCCAGCCATCTGAGAGGTACAGAAAGCCCATGGGATTGTCAGGGATTCTGGCAGAGGGGGGAATCAGCATTTAGACCCCCCCCCCCTACATCCCTCTCTCTACCTCCAAGCTGCACCTGACAAGAAGGCCCCCAAGCTGTGCTCTTGCACCCCAGGTGTTTCTCTCTCTTCTCTGCAGGGAGCTCAGCTTCCAAGAAGGGAAATACAAAGCCCAAGGGGATTGACTTCAAGCAATGAAACAGGCCCTGTAAAGGAAGGTGTTTTATTCCTGCTTGAAGGAGTGCTTTAAAGAGCTTCCTTTTGTTTCCTCAAAGGCTGGGAAGGATGTTTCCCAGTCCCGGCCTGGCAGGATGGGGAGGGGGAAAGTGGAGAGAAATTTGGGGGAACTCAGGAGCTACAACCTGTAAGCACCAACAGAGATTTCCCCACATCCCGCCTGCAGCAGCCTGCACTGGTCCAGCCATTCCTGCATCCCTCCCACCCTGCAGGGTGTTCATCCCTCTGGAGAGCATCTTTAGCAGCAATCAGTGGCCCAGTAAGCAACATCTAGAAAACCTATGCTGTTGGGGTTTTTTTTGTTGTTTGTTTTGGGTTTTTTTTTTTGTTTGTTTGTTTGTTTGTTTTAATCTTTTTTTTTTTTCCCTTTTCTCTTTTTTGGGAGGAGGGGAATAGTTGGGCATGTTGGCCACACATTTTGCCCTCCACCTCCAGGCTACACTGCACCTGGCCTGGATGGAGGTGCAAAGCAGCCCCACTGCTCTCCGTTCCTCTGGACATTTTTCCAGTCCTCTAATCCATTCACCTCCTGGCCCAATGAGCCACCCTTCTGCAGCAAATTCAGCATCCTCAGAGCCACTGAGGTGTGAAGGACAGAAGGTTTCATTGCAGAACCACCTCTGCAGTGCTGCCAGCTTTGAGGTGAAGCTGTGAATACAGTTTTGCATCCCTCCTGCACTTCCTATCTGCGCACTCCCCAAACCAATGGATTTATCTGAAGACAGCTCTAAGGGGACTCTCTGCAGGACACCCTGCTGCAGAAGTCAACTGGAGCACTGCTCAGCACCCAGCCTACAGAACATACCTGTTCCTACCCTGGTACTTGGAGAAAAGGGAGACTACAAAGCAGGATTTGTCCCACTCACAGCTGGAAAGCAATCGTTGGGAGGCACAATTTGCTCTGCTTGGCATCACACAAGCTGCAGAAAGCCCTGGAGCAGCATCTTCCTGCACTGCCTGGCCGGGTGCCCAACTGCAGGAGGGCTTGGGCAGAGCAGGAGCCCAGGACAGGAGTGCTGGAGGAGTTTCCCTGCCTCCCAGCGCAGAGGGATGGGTTTGCAGAGAGGGGAGGACTTCAGCAAACAACAGGGAGCAGCGTATGCAAAGAGATAAGGGAAGGTATTTACCAGGCAATCACTACAAGGTCCTGTGAATATAGTATTTGTGATGGATGAATAGGCATATTATTACAGAACTTAATGCAGACCGGTTGCACCAAATGGCGACATGCGATTACTAGTTGGGAAATAACTAAGCTCATTATAATGAAACGCTTCACTCAAATCCCCCTCCAAAGGATGCATCTGACGGAGGAAGGAACCTGTGACGGGAACATGCAGGGGGATTTGTTTAACCAGATCAGCCTGCTGGGCTGCTAAAGCCTGGCTGGTGGGGAAACACAACCCACCAACCTATGTGGACGGGGTGGGCAGCACCCCACATCCAGCACTGGGCACCTCCTGGCACCACCTCGCCTTTAAGAGATGAAAAGAAGCACCTTTCAATAATAAATAATAATGCTAACTATGTGTTTCTATAGCAACTCATCACCATAGCAGCTAAGCACAGGAGGAGGACTCAGGGCTGATCCTGCCTTCTTCAGGGTGCGGAGGCAATTGCCCCTCTGGGGGTGGCTCAGTAGGTGGAAAAGCTGCAATGGAAACCCAGAACTTATCCTCCAGGTTGTCCCTGAGTGCTGCCAAACCCCGCATTCATTCAGGGGGACACCACAGAGGACAGAGTGCAACCAAAAAGAGATGTCCTGGAGCACTTGCACAGTTAGAGGAGGAATTATCCATGTAAATACCCCACCCCCACACATGCACATCTCAGGTTAACATCTGACAACACTCCTTTAGCAAGGATTGGAGATGTGTACCAAAACCTGAAAGAATAGAACAGGCTTCCCAAAACTGTCCAGAAAGTCACTTTCTTTATAGCTAGTAAGTCATGCAGACCTACTCATTGTAATTTTTTTTTAAATCCCCTAGATTATCCAAGAAAGAAAGAAAATCTGTGGAAAAGACTTTGAGTAGCCCTCCTACCAGCATGGCTGTGCTCCCAGCTCACTTCCTTTCTCTTCTTTTCCCCCAGCCCAGAGCAGCCCAATGCCACTTCCAAAAGCCTCTTCCCAAAAGTCAGCAGCAGAAGGGGACACCAGCCAGGGACACACCTTGGTGGCTATTGGCTGTGTAGAGTGCTGTTTCTCAGGCTGGTAAGTAAGTTCCCTATCAGAACCTCCATGGTTTTATCATCTCTTATCATTTTGGTTGACCAAAAGTGAGTCATTTGTAAAGACCATTAGAGCAAATAACTGCAAGATGTTTGGCAGTCGCTTCTACAGGACCAGGGTGCCCACACTTGGTAGATAGGGAGAAAAAGACTTGAAGGACAGGGATCACAGGGAAGCTCTCTGGATAACCAAAGTCTCCCTTTGGCAAATCAAAGTCTCCCTCTCACAAATTAAAGTCTCCCTCCGACAGCCCAGAGTAAGTTTTCATAAAGTAAAACAAAGCTGTGTTGCACACCAAGTACTTGCTATTCCATCAATAGGCAATTGTAACAGGATACACCTCCTTAGTCTCTAAATGAGTTTTATTTCCAGCACTACATTATGGACAAATCCCCAGTCACACACACACACACACACACACACACACACACACAAAACAATAAACAACACTACAATAAATAAATCCCATTTCACAATCAAATATGCTCTAAGCCAGTCAAACAGGGCCACGCGTGCACAATGAATCCACAATTCTTTTCCCAATTCCCCATCTTTTTTTTCAAGGAGGGGAGAAAGACGGAAGGAAATGAGGGAAGAGCTGATAGACGAAATGAAGTGGCAATTTCCCCGTTCAGCTGGGGATCAATACGTGGGCTCATCATGGTTCCTGATTCAAAGGGCTCAGCTCTCAGTGCCCAAGCCCAGATTGATACAGCTCCAGTGCTTGACTTAGAAGCACTTCATCTCGGCAAGATATTTTTAATTTAAGTCTTGCTGCAGTCGGGTGCGGAGCCATCCAGGGTTTGATTTACTGCTAATTCGTCGCTTCGATTCCTATAACTCTACACTCAGTCACCAAACAGTTTAGTGTGGAGACACTCAGCAGTGCAGCTCTTCATGAATGAGCACCAAGGGGCTGCTGGTGGCCAGCTCGCATTCCTCGCTTCAGACACAACAACGAGTAAATAAATCACAAGCATTACATGCAGCCCCCAAGTCCAGCATCACTTCATGATTCCAAACGAAAACAATACTGAGGCAAAAAAAACTCCACCACACTCATCTTTCCTCCCTTATGTAATGTTTTATGCTGAAGGTGAACCAACAGGTGGGTCAGGGAAACCTGATTGAGCTGTGGGTGTCCCTGTTCGGTGATGGGGAGTTGGACTAAGGGTCCTGTAAGGGCCCCTTCCAGCTCAAACCATTCTATGATTCTATGATTCATTTACATGCATTTGATGCAGTACTGGCTTTGAGAGTTCACCGAGCATGAAGATTTATTCCCCTGTCCCTCTGCACAATCTCTGAAGAAGGGGAAGTGTATGAGTATACATCATGCAAATGCCTGTAACGGAAACCTATCCCATATTATCTGCATCAGATCCACACATTCACACTATCAGAAGGACAAGGGAGATTCAAGTGACAGTCAGCTCCTGTAAATTTATAGCTAATGGCTTGTTGGGGAAGCCCCAGCAGAACACTTGTGTATGGATAAGGCAGCTAGAGGATAACTTGGGGGTCAGGTGTGAAAGCTGGGAGAGACACCAACGTGAGGTCTCCCTTCTGGATCTGGATAGGCTGGATAGCTGGGCTGAAGCCAATGGGATGGGATTCAACAAGACCAAATGCCGGGTCCTGCACTTTGGCCACAATAACCCCAGGCAACGCTACAGGCTTGGGGCAGAGTGGCTGGAAGACTGCGTAGAGGAAATGGACCTGGGGGTGTTGATTGATGCTAGACTGAACATGAGCCAGCAGTGTGCCCAGGTGGCCAAGAAGGCCAATGGCATGCTGGCTTGTATCAGAAATAGTGTGGCCAGCAGGAACAGGGAAGTAATTGTCCCCCTGTACTCAGCACTGGTGAGGCCGCACCTCGAGTACTGTGTCCAGTTTTGGGCCCCTCACTGTAAGAAAGACATCGAGGCCCTGGAGTGTGTCCAGAGGAGGGCAACAAAGCTGGTGAGGGGTCTGGAGCACAGGCCTTATGAAGAGCGGCTGAAGGAGCTGGGATTGTTCAGTCTAGAGAAGAGGAGGCTCAGGGGAGACCTTATTGCTCTCTATACCTGAAGGGAGGTTGTAGTGAGCTGGGGGTCACGAGAGTGAGCTTCTCTCGTGTGACTAGTGATAGGATTAGAGGGAATGGCTTCAAGCTGCACCAGGGAAGATTCAGGCTGGATGTTAGGAAATACTACTTCTCTGAAAGGGTGGTCAGGCACTGGAATGGGCTGCCCAGAGAGGCGGTGGAGTCACCGAGCCTGGTAGTGTTCAAAGAGCGTTTGGATGTTGTGTTGAGAGATATGGTTTAGCGAGAACCATTGGTGAAGGGCGAACGAATGGTTGGACTGGATGATCCTGTGGGTTTTTTCCAACCTTAGCGATTCTATGATTCTATGATTCGGGGTCACTGGTGCAGATCCTGCCTCTCTCAGCTGTGGTTTTCTTTTATTCCTATGCAGAAGAAAATCAGTCTCCTGTTTTGGGGGTGAGGATTTCTGTTTTCATGGCATGTGGGATTTAAAACACTCTCATTGGCAGCATGGCCTGGAGTTAAAGCAGGTCGCGGAGTTTGCAGATGACCTCTCTCTTTCTAGAGAAATCATGGAATCATTAAGGAAAAGACCAATCTAGTCCAACCTCCAAAAGAAGTAGAAAGCTATTTGTTGATACGCACCACAGTGGGGAAAGAGGTTTCAGCCCAATTCATGCTCCTGCTTAAGCCTACAGGCTCTCCAGTCCCAAGCACTAGGTGCCTACTACAGGTATTAGCATTTGAGATGGAAACAGTTGAGAATACCATAACTTGAGGAAAGATTGGGCTTCTGCCATGGGAACTCTGCTTGTGAATCAGCTTTGAAAAGCAAGCTTGACGCCAATGAAGCACGGAGCATAGATGAGAGATGTTTAAATTAGATGGCCATTGGATTTCCAAGGCAAAGAATACACATTCAACCTGATCTAGCTGTCTCCTTTCATTGCAGGAGAGATGGACTAGGTGGCCTTTAAGGGACCTTTCCAACTGGAATAATTCTATGATTCTATAGATCAGAGGTATCCAAAATGAGATGGCCTTTGGGTTTCCAAGGCGAATGATACCCATTCAAAGGTACAGGACAGAAAGCAACCACACTGGCTCCCATTGCTGATGCAGGACACAGTCTTGGAGATCCTTATCTGGTGCAGCACATTATGAGATATCATAGAATCAGAATAGCTTGGGTTGGAAGGGACCTCAAGGATCATGAAGCTCCAACTCCCCCCCCCCCCCCCCCCCCCCCAAGGCAGGGCCACCAACCTCCACATTTAATACTAGACCAGGCTGCCCAGGGCCCCATCCAACCTGACCTTGAACACCTCCAGGGATGGAGCATCCACAGCCTCTCTGGGCAGCCTATTCCAGCACCTCATCACTCTCGTAGTAAAGAACTTCCTCCAGATATGACCAAGCAAAGAAAAAACAAACTTGGTGGAACACATACCAATGGAAAACAAAGAAAGTCAGACAGTTCTAGTGAGATGAATCAAAAAACCACCACGAAGAGAAATGCCAGTTCCTGAAAATCACCACGCAGACTGTCAGCATCACAACTCAATTCTGCAATGATCGCTCCATTTCCAAGGGTTATTAAAAACATCTTATACACAATTTCAAACATGGAAACCAAAGTTCATGGGAGCACAGCTGCCCCATGGCCCATGTGCTCACCCAGGATAAGGATTTCTCATTTTTAAGCATCTATCTGTCATGTGAACTGCAAAAATTTCAGTCTTAAAAGTGTTGTGTTCTGACCGTGCACTACTGGCTGTTGAAGCACAGGCTCAAGGGCAGCAGACCACTCACTGCTCTCACTCCCAAGGACTGTTTGGGGCTCAGTCTGCATTTCATGGTAGTGAGTGAGGAGTCTCACCAGTTAATGGGGCTCGGACGGAGCCTCCTGCCTCTCCGTGCCTCAGTTTTCCTTTTTGAGCCCTGTGTATGTATTTCTGCTTTGTGTTGTTAGGATCCTTCTTTTTTTTTTTTTTTTTTTTTTTAAATGTAAGCTTCTTGAGAACTCCAACCTAAGGGATATAAAGTGCTTTTCAGCCTGATGACAGCCATGCATGGAAGCACGCCCACCACTAACATCCTGCAGTAAGTCAGCAGTGCTGCCCAGACTCAGCGCAGACGGGAAGTCTCGTAGCCTTGGGCGCCTGGAGGGGCTGATGTCCATTAACAGAGCCTTGCAAGCCATAAGGAAGGAGTAAGAAAGAGCCCTCTGAAGCCTCTGTTCAACTCTGGTGGGAAGCAGAAAAGGCTTTTATTTTATCTTATTTTTGAAGTGCCAAGACATTTGAGGGTTTTACAGTGGGAACCAATCCAAATACCCCCAAATAATGCATTCTTAGCTGGGGAGGGGCAGGACATGAGGCTTTGGAGACCCATCACTGCTGCAGTGCAGGGTGACGCTGGGTTTCAGTTGCCATCAGCAATGTGAGACTTCATTTTACAGGGGTATTGTGACAAATAAACCAAGAAGAGCCAAGAGATTCCGAGGACAGATGATCACAGAAAAGTCACCGCGCCTGAAAATGTCTACACGCTATGCCAAGCCACAAACTTTGGCACTGCTAGCTCCAAAACTCAAAAGCTCTACCTCTAACACCCTCCCAACGCAGGATCCCAGTGCGCTAGTGAGTAGAACACGAGCCCACCATGCCAGCATCATTCTCTGCTTTTTAGGAAGATTTTCAGAGTTCCCTTCCAAATAAGAAATTAATTCCTACGCAGTGTTAACCCTCAATACACCCGAGCATCCTAAGACCTTGCAAAGCTTTTCATCCTCGGGCTCACAAGCGCTCAAACCAAAGCTCGGCACTCCGTGAAGGAAGCAGGTTGCATTGCATTGCATGAAGGAAATCAGGAGACAAAGCAATTCAGGAAAAGGAGAAAGGCAGTACAAAAGGGGCTCCAGCATCCCTCCTCCTCTCCCCTCCTCTCTGCCTTCCTGCTGCCCCCCGGGATCCGCCTGCTGAAACTGCTGCCTCCCCGGCTTCGCTGTGCCGCAGCCACGGGGCTGTCTAGCACTGCGAACACAGCAAGGCAGGCTGGCAGGTGAAAGCTTGGATATTTCCTCTCCCAGTGGAGAAGTTCAGCATCTCTCTTAGGATTCACGCTAGCACTCAGCCCTCCGCTGGCCAGGCTCACTGATTTAACGGCAGCCTTCAGCGCCTACCAGGCAGCTACGATCATCAAGCGAAAGCTTCCCAACAGCACTGTGATTGATCATCAGGCTGTATTCTAAAACACCCGTCTTGGATATAAACAACGCTTAGATCATGCAGCTGTCATCTATTTTGCATCGTATCGAGATCGCCGGGCTCCACGCATGGAAGAGGGGATGGGAAGGAAAAGGCTCGGAGTGGTCCTCCAGGAAAGGAGACACCCCCACGGAGGATGGGTCTGGGCAGGGGAGGGAAGAAAATCCCCGACTTTCGTGATGGGGTTGCATGTTGCAACCTGGCTGCGCACGCTAAGCAGACACACATCTGTTGCTCTGCTTGAAGCCTGGCTCCGGCAAAGGGTCCCACGCACAAACAAACAAACACACGCTTAAAGCGCGGCTCTCATCCCTGAAACCTTAAGGCAGTGGCTCAGCCAGGGGGAGGAAGCACCTAATCTCACAACGGGAGGCACACGCTGTAATTAAAATCACAGAGACCCCATGCTCCAGCAGTCCCACCCGCTCACGGATTTAACCGGCTCCTATAATTAAGACCCAGGTGAAGCAGAAGGCGGATAAAGAAGTTAAGCATGCTTTATGCCTTCTGAAATATTTGTGCACGCTCAAGATAAGACCCCAGAAGGCTGTAAAAAATCCCCTCACACGGTCATTGTTCCCCTGGAATAGGAGCATCCCCGGCAGCCCAAGTCCAAACCATCCCTCCCTCCATCACTCTCCCCTGGACGCTCGCATCCTCGCCCTCCCCAAAACCTCGCATCCCGATGTCAGAAGGAAGCCATGAAAAATCAGGTGTGTTTCCAGCCAGCTGCCTGGCACGGCTGGAGGGCGAAGCAGAGCAGACGTGGGGTGGAAGTTTACAGGGAGAGGAGCGCGGCCGCGAGCTTCCCACCTGGTCACTTCCACGAAGGCAAATCCTTTGGGTCCGACGTGGTGAAGGCTGAGTCCCTACCCAGAGCCAGGAGCAGATGGGGCCCCAGGAGGAGGGTTTCCTCTGGGCTGGGGATGGAGCAGCCACACGCAGCCGCTCCAAACCCAAACAGCACTTAGCCCTGCTGGGGCTGAGCAAGTGGGTTTGTTTATCTGGGAGGAACTCATCTGCTGCCGGAGTATTATATTTCCACCAAAACCATGTGCAGCTCGGTGTTTAGATCACTTCTCCTTGTCTACATCATTTAGGGGCATATGTCTGATAAACGGAGAGTATCAATACGCAGGTTTCGGTTGCAGCACACACACATGGACGGAGGGAGGGGAAGGTTTATCAACACCGATTCCGCAGCCGGGATTTAGGCAGCCAAACTCCCCAGCACCTCGCAGGAAGGGAAATGATGGGGGTCACCCCCTTCTCGCTCAGGTGTTCCCCCACCGGGGGTGGCCCCTGTCCCCATCGGTCACCCGGGAGGCTCCGATCTTCCCTGGGAAAAGGGCTCTGCCTCCAGCTGCAGCCTCGTCGGGAAAAGTTTGCAAATGCCTCCAGCCCGGAGGAGGCAATGGGGCACGGAGGGAGGGAAATAAGCCCCCCGAGAGGAGGAAAACCGCTGCCGGGAGTAGCCAGGAGCTGCGACGCCGGAGCTCCTTCCTTCGGGGAGAAAAGTTGAGCATTGTGCAAAGGGAGAAAAACCACCGAGGACGCGGGTGTGGAAGCTGGGGGGGGGTTGGGGGGGGGGGAGGTGGAACATCGGGCAACGCGTTCCCTTCGCTCTGAGGGTGCGGAGGATGGAGGATCCGAGGGGCTCCCCGCCGCGACCCCCCCAGCATCCTTCCCAGCCCGGAGGGGCCGTGCCCGGCAGCCCCCGGCTCAGCCCTGCTGCTCGCGGGGGGTCCCTGCCCGCTGGCCCTGAACCCCTTCCCACGGCCCTGTGGGTGGGGAGAGGCAGTGGGGTCTCCCCCCGAGCCCCCCCCTCAGCCGTTCTAGGTGCATAGGGCAGGTACCGCTGCAGCCCCTCCCGGGGCATCCTCCCCTCCGGTCCCCGCTGCCCGAGCAGGGCGGGAGGTTCCTTACCTGGGAAAGCTCCTCGCTTGCTTTTGGGTGGGTTTATATATATAAATATAGATATTATTCTTTTTCCCTCTCCTTTCCCCCCACTTCAGTCTTCAGAGCAGGCGCCGCATTGACACTGCAGATGGTCTCTGTGTGTGTGTGTGTGTGTGTGAGTGCGTGTGCGTGTGTCTCTCTCCAATCCCAAATACTCCACGGAGGCGGAACACGGAGAAGCCCCTCTCTCTGCACTGGGCAAACCGTGTCTGGCTCGCCCAGAGAAGCGGGGGGGGAACACAGCTCCAGTTTTCACTCCCCCCCCCCCTCCACACTACACCCTCCTTCTCTTCCCCAAATCACCCCCTCCCTCCTCCTCCTCCAGCCTTTAAATCAGCGAGGGGAGGGGGGGGGGGGGGGGGGAAGGGGGGAGGAGGACGAGCAGCCGAGCAGAGCGGGCGGGGGATGCGCTACGGGGCCGTACCCGGCTCCGCTCCGCGCTCCGCGGCCGCCGCACCGCTGTCCGCCCGCCGGGGAGGGCTCGCACTGCGGCTGTCTCGCCAGCCCTTCCTCCCTCCCCAGCCCTCCTCCTCTCCAATGGTGGCTGAGGAGCGGGCTTTGACACCCGAGGCTCTCTTGCAAACAGCCGCACACACACGCACACACACACCCCTCTTCCGAAAAAAATAATATATATATATATATAAATAATAATAATAATAATAAAGCCGGAGAGGTGTGGAAGGGAAGGCAGCGCCAGCACAGGGATGGATAATAACAATAATTTTTAAAAATCCCTTTATATTATTCTTCTCTCTCTCTATTTTTTTTTTCTTTTTTTTTTCTTTTTTATTTTTGCTGTGGCCGCTAGCTCCTCCTTTCACCGAGCCCACCCACCTCTGGGAGAGGGGAGAAAGCGAAACGGGCTCTCTCCCCTGGACAATTGGGATCTGAAGCCCCTTTGCCTCGTCCCGAAGTTTGCAGGGGACGGGGACGGGGATGAGGACGGGGATGGGGCTGCGAGCGCTGCCGCCGCTCTCCCACGGCAGCACTCGGGCTGCCTTGATTTCTCCCGGTGCCTTCCCTCACTCCTACTCACTACTGACACCTAGGATCTCCAGCCTGATTGGGCTAATTGGGAAATGTGGCTGCCCACCCCCTTCCCCCCCCCCCCCCCCCGCCCAAGTAAATAAATAAATAAATAACGCAGGGAATCAAACGCATCTCTTTGCCTCCTCCACCCCCAAGAAAAACCCTTCCCGGCATCGCGGCACCGGTTGGCATCTGCCTCTCCCTTCCCTTCCCACCCCGCCCACTGCTGCTCTCCTCCGGTCAGGACAAAACGATCAGTGCGGGCGTAGGGAGGCTCAGAGGAAGATCGATCTCTCAGCTTGGGTGAGCAGTAATCCTAAAGAGAGGCTGAGAGCTGCTCTGCTCTCCCGGTCTTCATTCAGTTCCTGGCAGCTGCAGGAATAACAGTGTTTTTTGATAGCTGTTAGGTCTTAGTGGTGGAGTTTCGCATCCTGGTGTTGCTGACCAGGCTGACCCATGGAGCAGATCCCCGCTCGGTGAGCTCAACACCCAAAATCCACTCTGCAAATAATATCAGGGCTCTTGGAAAGCAGAGCGAGCAGCAGGCACCAAGGGAAACGATGCTCTCAAGGTGTTGCTATAGCACAGCAACAAGGCTGCCTCCCCACAGAGCCCAGAAGCCACGAGGGAGGGCAGGGAGGGATGGGAGCAAAGGAACCCAACTGGGAGACCTCTGCTTGCAGAGCTTTGGGGTCTGCAGCCAAACACCACGAGGATGGGCAAGGGATAGGGTGGGTAAAGGGACCTACATGGAGACCCCTGCTTGCAGGATGTTGGGCTGGGCTCAGAGGGATCCAATGGGGACACCTCTGCTTGCAGAGTGTTGGCTCTACTCACATTGGGATACCTTGGGAACGGGGGGGGGGGGGGGGGGGGGGGGGGGAGAGGGAGGGGGTGTTCCTGCTGCTGCCCCCCACCCTCCCAGCAGGACCCAGGGGTGGGTGCTGAAGGGGGTCCAAGCAATTCCCATGCTGAGAGGCAGTGCCTCTTGGAAATAACATCGAACAGCACCAGGATCCCCCTCCTCCCCACAGCCTCAACCATTGACAGGAAATAAAGGCTAATCCACGCTTTGTATTTTTAATTATCTTAAATTTATGCCACCAAACATGGGGGCTGGGGGCTGTCTATTTGCATCCTCTGAGATATTTATTTTTAAGCAAGATCATGTTTTCCTTTAAACTAAGTTTTATCTCCCCTGCGCGTGCCTGTGTGCGCGCGTGTGTGTTTTGCCTGAGCTCTGGTTTACATTTCCTGATGGATGGATGGGGATTCAGAGCCCTTTCTTTTTTTTTAAGGTGGTGCATAAAATGTATTTATTATTCTTTATCTCCTGCCTCTTGCAAGGAGTCATTTGTTTTCATTCAAAGAAATGAATGCTATGTGAAGCCTGAAGAGTAATAACACAGCAAAATGACAACGGAAGAGCGAGACGGAAATCTGAAAGATACAATGGCAGGTTGGTAACCTCTAAAGATCACCGCTGTTGTGAGCAGTACTGTATTATTTAATGTCCAGTCTGGCTTGCAGCTCCATTTAATAAAACATATGAAAATCTCTGGGAAATTTGGTCTTGCATTTAAAGCCCGGCTGTTCTGCTGAAAAGGGATAATCTGGATACGCTGAGATTATTTCCCACTATCTGACAAGGAGGAAGAAATTAATACGTATTCTTTCTGCTTCTTAAGACAATGACACGAGTCAGTGTACCCCTGGGTTCATGAAGGAGTGACAAATGAGACTTTATTTATAGGCCTTTTAGTGAACTAGGCAGGAGGTTATGGCTGGAAAACCCAAATGACCTCCTCTGACCCATGAATAGCTGCAGAAAAAGAACTTGGGGACAAGAAGAGCCTGGGCTCACCCCATTGTCATCGTGTGATGTTTCACCCATCAAGTGTGGCGACAGCAAAGATCATGGGTGAAACCCTAACGGGGCTTGGCTCCAAAGGGCTCAGCATCATCTGGGAAGAGGCAAAATCACAGAATCACAGCACAGCTCGGGTTGGAAGGGACCTCAAGGATCATGAAGCTCCAAGCCCCCATTCAAGTTGTCTTCACGCAGCCAAGCTCAGTACACCCACACATGCACCCATCTCTCAGCCCCACAACACCTCTTGAGTCTCCCATTACCTCCCAGGCACCAACCTCCCCCCAAAATCCTGAAAAACAAATAAACGAAGGGAGGCTGTAAGAAGCTGTTGCTGTTGTTTCGGCTTGCTTTGTTTTTTTTTCCTTTTTTCCCCCGCCATTTTACAAGTTTGTTAAGCCAAGCCGGTGTTTTAAGTTCTAAAAGCCGGAGCTGCTCCCTCTCCCTCGCGAACGCTCGTGCGACTCCGCTAAATCCTACATTGCAGCGCCATCTGCAGCGGCTGCCCTGCAAAACCCGACAGCGGGGCGAGACCCTGCGAGAGCCCCAAGGAGGGGGGGATGAAGGGCGAAAAGCTTCTTCCTCCGGGTTGCTTTTTCACCACCAGCCCTTCCATCCCGTTTCTCGGGTTCGGGAAGAATCGTTCTCTCCGCGGAGCTGTCCCCGCTGATGGCTTTCTGGGGGTTTTGGAGGGTGGAAAAATGGATTGGGAGCTGTTTTGATGCTGGTCCCACGGCTTTGTGTTGGCGCTTGTGACATCGCGGGGAGGGATGGGATCAGCTCTGCCTCACAAAGCAGTTTTTGGGCTGGGTGATGGCTGTCGGGGTTGCTGTGATGTCATCCATTAGCAGCTTCGGGAAGGGTCGTGTTAACCCAAAATGAGACAGAAATGTTATGACAGGAAAAAAGAAAAATCCTACAGAAAAAGAAGGTTTTCACAGGGAAGAGCAGAGTTTTGCCATTTGGTCACCAGCTACTGCCTTGCCCTTTGGTTCAAGTCTCTCTGAAAACAATTTCCAGTGACCCTTAAGGGGATTCAACCAATCGTTCTTCAGTTTTTCCTTGTTCCAGAGAGTCTTTGGGGTCTTGGTGTTTGTGCTTTGGTTTATATGAGACACCAGTGGTGTGCAGATGCAGAGCAGCACAGTGCAAGGCACCCTCTCTCCTCTGCCACTCATTTGCTGCAGGACTTCTGGCAGTCCCTTCCCTTCCCCATCAGTGCTTGCTGGTGTATTTTGGGGGGACAGATTTCTTAGTACATTATTTCTGTAAATGGAACCAAACTCAGTGACTGGCATGAGCCATGGATCTGCAGGAGCTATGTGTCCGCTACGTCAGCTTTATTCCCAGTGCTCCTTCACACGAGTGTATCTCCAATCCATGCTAACATCTGGGTTCAACTACTAGATCAACCACCCCAGCTGAGTTTCTGGGTGTTTTGTAGAGTTATTCAACCCAAATTTTGACCCTTTCTTGTAGTCTCTACACTCCTTTGGATACTGCTCCCATTCCCTCCTTTGTGTCTCTCTGTTACAGTTCATCCCCACTTCCAACCCACTTCAGTTTGGATATTAGGAAAAATTTATTCTCCGAAGGAGTGGTCGGGCATTGGCACAGGCTGCCCAGAGAGGTGGTGGAGTCACCATCCCTGGAGTGTTCAAGAAATGTGTAGATGTGGCACTGAAGGACGTGGTTTAGTGGGCATGCTGGGGGTGGGCTGACGGTTGGATTGGATGATCTTAGTGGTCTTTTCCAACCTTAATGATTCTACAATTCTATAATCTCTTCCTCTCCAGTTCTAGTGCAGGTAGAACCCATCCTTCTTCCAAGTAGACATCAGGATGAGAAAGATGCTCATTCCCATGTCCCCTATCCACTGAGAGGGGATTTATCATATGCTCAGAGTGACAGCATCAGCTGCATCATCTTCCCATCTTATCCCTGTCCCAGCCTCATACTGCAACTCATAGCCATCCTTTCACTCTCCCTCTTGAAACTCCCCTGGGAACAATTTTTCTTTCTCTCCCTTCAAATATTTGTTGACCATTATCGCCGTCGGTCACACCCAGACTGTCATTTGTCCAAAGAAAACAGAAGGAGGATGGCCAACAGAAAAGGGGCAGGTGGAAGGAGGCAGGGAGAAATGAGAGCCAGGGGAGCAGTCAGGCAATAATGATAAGGGGAAAATAAAACACAGGCTGTGGCTGTTGAATTAAATGAGAGGATGTGTGAGAAGGGCTACTTCAGGCTGCAGGAGACAGGCAAAAAGGAATCACAGAATCATAGAATATCCCAAGTTGGAAGGGACCCATAAGGTTCACTGAGTCCAACTCCTAGCTCCACAAAGGACAGCCCCAAAATCAGAATGTATGGCTGCGAGTGTTGTCCAACTATATGACTGAAACATTGTCCAGAAAGCAGGCAGGCAGAGCAATAAGATACAATCAGAGGAAGTTGAGCACACTCATTATTTTTTATTCATTTTGGAGGATGACGCAAGTGGGAAGAGCCACCAATCCCAGATCTAGAGGGCTGAAAAGCATCATCAGGAGTGGGGAGGTGTTCAAGATGGAGGGATGAGATGGAGAAATGGATGGAGAGGTGGAGGAAAGGAGGGCAACTGATGAAGGAGAGGGAGGCTGGATGCTGGCACTCGAGGTACACAGTGTGAAAGGATCCAGCAGGAAGAAACAGCACTCAAATTGGAGGAAATCCAAGGGAAAACAGGACAGCCTAATGAAGGGAAGGGCCTAATCCAGAGATTAGGGCTTTAATTTGGGATTTGAGAGCCTGGCTTGGTCACGCTGCTCTGATACCGTTCCTCTGTGATGGTGCAGGCTGGGTCCTCAGTGGGTCGGAGAGAACATGTGCCAGTGGGTACCATGAACAAACAAACCAGGTCAGAACCAGGAAATACCCAAACCTTACCAATGAAAGGACATTTCAGAAAGTTTGCCTCTCATCAGAGAGCAGAAAAAGGAAGGAATCTTACAGCTAACTGAGGGTATATCTGAGCTGGGGTATTGCTATATATAAATAACCCCTAGTGTAAGGGTATTTATAAAGCCTCCTTCCTATGGAGCTTTGACGTTCCCCTCACTCAGAGAATATCTACCCAGCCACCTACTTCCACAAAACTTTTAGGATAATTGTCTCTATCTGCCCTCAAAAGCAGTAGTGGGTAGATAGACAGCATGGTTGCAATACATGTGTTTTGTTAGCATGCAAGGCTATAAGAAAAAGAAACACAACTACAAACACAAATGAACAAACAAAAAGAGACAAAGCAGCAAAGCAAGCCCAGCATTTGTGATCTTTTTTTTGTTTCAACTCTCTGATTCCTTATGCAATTTCTTGGAAACAGGAGGGAAGGAGAAGGAGGGAGGTTAGCTTATGTTTTTTAGCATGAGAGGTTGGCAGCACACGTGGAGTTACCCACTTAGTGAACGTGGGAGACAGAGAAAGGGAGAAGCATATTTTCATCTAAGGATGTTGTGGGAACCCCAGTGAAGAATAGCTATTCTTATATGTCAGCTTCATCACCATGGTATCAGAAAGGAAGAACAGAAGGAGAAATGACAGAAAACGGGGGGGGGGGGGGGGGGGGGGGGGGGGGGGGAGTGGAGCATGACGACAAAGAGAAATAGGAGAGGGAAAGGAAAAGTCATTTCCCCAACAAATGACATCACTTCTTAAATCATGAGTGTGTGGTCACCCTGGTACCTTACATTTACAGAGTGATGCCATGAGTTGCTTCACAAAGCACCCCTTGAAGTGCTCCCAGTGTTCACATGTCCTCTGCATAATGCTGAAGTGGGGCTTATTCAAACAGTCTTTCCTCAGACTTCCAAGAAATATATATATATAGTATGTATTTATTCTAAAACCTATTGTTAAAAACAGGACATCTGCATTCTCTGTTTACTAGCAGAACCTATACAAAATTGTCTTTGTTGCCAACCCACACCAGCTGAATTTATCCTAGGTTCAAACAAACCATGCTGGAAGGCAGCTTCAAAGAGCTGTGACCACAGTGCTATAACTTGGTGGTTTAACATCTCAAGAGTCCAAATTATATTTTTTTTTTAATTCGAAAATCTATTTTTCTTGCCATTCCTGAGTGTATAAAAGTTGCCAAGCAGCTTAGGATAATGGCCTGTGAAGACTGAGATTCAGCCTTCAGCCATGGGCACTGAGGATGCTTAGGGCCATTGCACAAGAGGTTTTGCCTCTGTAGGGGAACAACTTCATACTTTCCAAGTTACCTCTCTGGACGTTCCCATCACCAACAGTAATTTCCATTCTGAGTCGTGCTGAGATCTCAGCCTCTCTGCTCTCTCTGGCAGTGAGTTCTTGCCGGCTAACGAGGCTCCATGGACATCAGCTGAAAGAAAACACCTTTCAGGTTTGCTCCCTCTCAACTTCCCTGGAAGATCTCCCTCCTTAAAGTGAAGCAAAAAAAAGGTTTACAAGAAAAGGGTGGATAGTGCACTAGAGCAGTCACAGGCATGAGTTGGTGGCTGGACTTGAAGATCTTAGTGGTCTTTCCAACCTTAATTATTCTATGATTACACGATTTTTGTGTTATCTTCTACCACTTTTCCAAACCACCACATCCCCTTCTAACGGGTCTTTCCATCCCAAATTCATCCCATCTCTCCTATAATCTGCAGCTGCTACTTCATTCCCATTTCCATCTAGACAAAGCTCTCGCTATTCAGGACTTATCTTGCATCACGAAGTTGCTCAGTACTTCAGTTGGGATCTCTGAATAAAATGACCCAACATTATCTCTATAAACCCAGGTCATTTTGTACAACTCCCGGTACCGATGTCTGCGTTAAGGCCTTTGAATTAAATAGTTTTACTCCATCTCTTTTGAAGCCATTTGACTTCTCACCCAAGCAACTTGGAAGCAGCATCCCTCCCCCTCCCTCTCCGCCTCCTAACACCTTTTGTGCAAATCCCCACCGAAGAAATAAAAGCTACTGGAGGTGTAAGCTGGCCACGTATGTTGTAACCCTTTATTATCTGGCGAGCCCCACTCCAGTGTACGGAGAGATAATGTTAATGGAGTGATGCAGCTTGTCTGATCTGAAGCTGTCTCTGAAAGATAAACGCCAAGGTAAAGCAGAAGCATTTAATAAAAAATAAACCACCTCAACACATTGTGTATGTATTTTTTTTTTCTTAAAGAGGGAAACCTTGGTCCTGTCACGGTGTATTATTTTGCCAGCATTATCTCTGTTATTTCTAAATAATCCCATTTAGTGCTGGTGACGGGTAGGAGGGCTGAGATACAAAATCAAATTAATTAGAGTGACCCAACAAACTTGTGTTTGCGCTGCGAGATTCAATATGGCAGCACATCTAGCAGAGAACAAATTGCATTCAAATTAATTTAAGGGAAATAATTTGGGGCATATCAGGTTTATTTAGGATCAATTTTAATAAGCTAAAATAAAGTCAAGGCAGTGATGATACCATCAGCCAGTCGAAAGCCAGCTTTGATAGAGGTTTGTACAGCTGAATGACAGTTACTTTCGAAATCATTATTAGAAAAGCTGTTTTTTGGATTGGCTTGGACAATTAAAAGAGCGCCTCAATTACAGCCGCTGGAAAAATTAGTAATGAATAAATTATCCACTAGGTTTGACCCTCCTTTCCTTCACATAATTTCCAAATAATTAAATTCCTTGCTGCATTTTGAGGCATTGTATTAAATTCACCTGCAGTAGAGGATCAGTGAGAGGTGAGGCCTTCTTCATGCATTACACCAGTGCAAAGAACAACACTGCACAGTCTGGTGGGCCAGGCATGAGCCTTTTGGGGTTTTCCAGAGTTATATTTTCCTAGCATGTCCTTGACACCCTGACCATGCATAGTTTAGATTTGCAGTATACACAATGCAGGACCAGGTCTTCATGCCCGTAGAGGATCTATGAGGGCTTGCCCATCTCCTGCCTGAAGTCCAAGACATCAGAATCATAGAATCATAGAATATCCAAAGTTGGAAGGGATCCATGAAGATCATCAAGCCCAACTCCTGGCTGTACGTGGGACCACCTGTGTAGACTCATGGCAAGCTGATTGTAGTGGTCTCTTCCAACCTTAATGATTCCATGATTCTGTTCTATGCTCAGAGCCCATCCAGCCTGACTTTGAATGTCTCCAGGGTCAGGGCATCCATCACATCTCTTGGCAATCTGTTAGAGGGCCTCACTACCCTTATCATAAAAAACCTTTTTCCTTATATCCAATCTCCTCTTTTAAATTGAAACCATTTCCCCTTGTCCTATCACAATAGGCCCTGCTAAAGGGTTTGTCCCCTTTTTTCTCATAGTCTCTCTTTAGTTACTGAAAGGATACTGAAAGTTGCTCACTTCTGCATTGGCACAGAGCACAGCACAGTGAATTTGCTGAGGTTCTTCTCTAGGGCAGCAGGTCTGGACCACACAGGAATGTGAACAGCATTTCCAGTCCTGCAAGTGCCACAGCCCTGCCTTCACCCACAACAGGAGTCATAGGATGAAGCCACACAGCTAAAAATACATTTTAATCTGTCTACAGCTCCCCTCGTTCTACATTGACTGTACCAGGACAGCAAAAGAAATACGATTTCTTCCTGGAAACAAGCCCTAATCCCCAGGGGATGTACTGCCACTACATTTTTATTAGCCTGAGATTTAAGGGTTGCCTTCGTCCTCTCCCCATTACCCCTTCCCTCACAGAAGACCAGTGGCTGATGGCCAGTGTTTGGAGGTACACCTTTCACCACTTCAGCCAAATGAGGTGATTGCAAATGGTACATGCCAGGACATAAGACACGGAAATTTAAAGGCCGCTCACTGGTTTATGGCTCTTTAATCAAGTGCTTTTAACATTTAATTAAAAAGTTACCAGAGTTGTCTTTATTTCTGAAAAAATCTGTCTATGGTTGGGGGAACTGGACAACAAAGAACTCAATATATCCTGCATGCCCTAGGATCCCAGCCTTCTCCAGAGCAGAGAGAGGGTGGGCAGCAGGAGAAATAAAATACTGCAATTTAGGATGATAAATTAAGAAAATTTATTTTTGAGGAACTTGAGAAAACATGAAAGGATCATCAAATTGCACTAAAGAAGCACCAGTGTCTAGCAGAGAAAATGCACCAGACAGCCAAATGAAGTATATAGTGACCAAAGATGAGTACATCACACTCCTCACCCCTCCTGCATCCCTGGTAGGTGGGAGAGTTCTCTCCTAATTTCTGTTGGTTCTGGGAATGGAAAGGGTTTGGGTTTGGGCCATTCAGCTATAAGGTTGATCATCCCTAGCCCCAGCTTGGGCAGCATCTTGCTCCAGTTTTCATAGAAACATAGAAACATTTGAGTTGGAAGAGACCCTTAATGGTCATCTAGTCCAACTCCCCTGCAATCAACAGGGACACTTACAGCTCAATCAGGTGCTGAGCTTGCTCCATCCTGACCTTGAATGTCTCCAAGATGGGGGAATTCACCACCACTCTGAGCAACCTGTGCCAGTGCCTCACCACCCTTATTGTAAAAAAAACCTTTTTCATATGTCCTATCTAAATCTCCCATCCTTCAGTTTAAACAATTTTCCCTTGTCCTGTCACAACAGATCCTCCTAAAGAGTCTGTCCTCTTCTTTCTTACAGACCCCCTTTAGATGACAAAATGCTTCAGGTAACACTCAGGGACAGTCACATTTTGGACAAAATGTCTGAGTATTCTCCAAAAAGCTAAAAAAAATACATTTGCATGTGCATATATATATATATATTCTGCTGAGGGAAAAAGGAGGCTGAGAAGTGTCTCTTAAATGTAAACATCCTTGGTTAAATGAGATGAATCCTACCCTGCGACTAAAGCTACAGGAGAAAAATGACCATGTGGGCTTCTTGCTGGGACACTGTGTTCACTGTTCCTGCTCAATGGACATTTCATGATTTCTAAACAGCAGAAAATCATTGAAAGAGAGATGGAGAGGTACACACTGATATACCTATGGTTTGGTGATCCATAAACCCAGATCACCCACAGCCATGGGCTGTTTTCAGCCTGTGGACTTCAGGACTTCTATAGTTGCCAAAACAGATCAGGTTAAAATTATGTGGGGTTTTTTATCAGACAGTTTCATTACATGCCTGAAATAAATCCATCTGCCAGTTTAATTTCATTCATATACTATGGAGTGGAGGTGGATCGGAGGACTCTGCTCTGCCCTGGCAGGCTGATGGCCTTGTGAGCATCTCTATCTCCCCTCTTGATGGCCTTGTAGGCATCTCTATCTCCCCTCCCGCTCTTCTCAAGCCTGGTCTTCATTTGAGAGCTCTTTGCATCAAGGGCTGCCTCTCATTATGTATGTGGGTGCTGCTTGGCATAACAGAGCAGTGATTCTGGTGGTTGTGGCCTCTGATGCTCCTCTAGTACAAATAATAATTTCTATTCCATCTATTCTTTTGTTTGTTACTGATCTATATTAAACAGTTGGTGATTACTGCGTTTATGGGTGATTATTGCACTTATGCTGTGTTAAATCTAAATGTTTGTTTATCTTTATGTGGTCTCTGTGTATGTTTGCATGGCTTTTAACTTTATGTATTGCAGAGTTCCTTAATTATAAAATCAATAAATTTTTTAAACTTATGACTATTGCATAGATAGAAACCCACACAGCATCCTGCATGTCTGTATGCAACAATAATTCGTATATTGTGCCTGTGGCAGTCTACAAATCTCAGCTACAGGAATCAACAGGCTTTTTTTTTTTTTTTTTTTTTTTTTTTTGCTAGTGGCAATTAATTGTTTGTTAGTTTGGCTCATTTTCTATTGCTCATCAGGTCCCTCCTCTTGCAAGCTGTTCTTCTCCGAGAGACTCCCACCTCCTTGGAGGACTGTAGGGTTGTTGACTTCAGTGGAAGCCAATGGGCAATAGCATTTGTTGAACTAAAGCTTGGAGAAATGGGTTCAGTCCTCAGCTCTGCCATGGGTGTCCTGTATGACATTGGTCATGTCACTTGAAACATGTAGATCGCTCCGAAAGTAATGTCTCCTATTTATTTCCATGGGAATTACAATGGAAACAAAGCACACAACGCTATTTAATAGAGCAAATTCTCAACTACAAAACACTATTGTTCAACAATTCTTCATTGATGGATCCCTATCACTCTGCTTTCCACCAGCCGATATGGAAGGATATAAACCTTTAACCATTGTCCTCTAAGTCTGGCCATTCAGCCAGCTGTTTATCTTGTCCACTCATCCTGACTTGTACTTGAGCCCCCACAAACTTCTTGCATCCCCCCTGTCCTTGGCAAGGATTTCCACAGTCTTGCTTTCAAGCAGGGTAATCTCACAGATGGTTTTTATTTAGCTGGATATAACCAAAGTGTGTATTTATAGCAATGCCACACCTTAGAGAGAAGGAGCTGCACTTTTCTTGTGGTCCATGCAAGTGAATAAAGAAAAGAAATTCTGCTTGGACTCACAGGCCATTCTGCATCCACGCTGCTTAAAAGCAACTAACCAAGGGAGCTTAGACATGGCCCTGTGTCTAACACCAGTGCAGCAGAAGTTATGCTCAGGAAGCAGCAAAGCCATGAGAAAATTCTGAAAAATGTGGCAGGACACAATTCTGAAATCATAGAATCATAGAAGCATAGAATCACAAGGTTGGAAAGGACCTATAAGATCATCTTGTCCAACCTTCCTCCCACTCCCATTGCTACAACAAGCTACTAAACTATATCTCATAGCTCCTCATCCAGATGCCATAGAAATGTCTAACTTGCATGCTTTGGTGAGACAATATTATTATCCCATGGTCATACAAGGAAATCAAAAGCAACTCTCCATCATTCTGGAGATAACGCACAATACCTGAAGCAGATATTTGCTTAACATAGGCTCTGCTCTTATTACCTCTTCACTCTGGTTGTGCCTCAGTTTCCCCCATAGGTTTGTAGAACTGTGTAAGCATGTTATAATCATCAATATTTCTCCCGTTACCCAGAGTCCTGAAGTTCCTCCAGACAGTTAAAACATACAAGCTGATAAATATATCAGAAGATGCCCACTGCTCCACACTTGTTACCTCCTGTCATTGATGAGGAGCTGAGAACTTCCCATGGGGGCAGAAGCTCATGTAAACACAAGCTAATCAACAACCAGCATTAAAGAAGTGTAGTCAGGTGATGACCCCAATTCTTTTATTCCAGGCTATATTTCTCAATCAGCAGCTCACAGCAACTCTTACGCTTTCTTTCTTTGCCACTTACTTCTAATTAGGATCCATGCTCAGAAAGAACTGAAGCATCTGTAATTAAACCAAACCACAGTGCTGGGAGCAAGCAGTGGGGAAGAGTTCTCTTATGTTGCTGAATGGGGTAATTTTGGACACAGCTGGACACCGGGAAAATCTCCACTGATGCTCAGGCAGTGAAGAAAGCACTGGTAGGAGTCCTAGAGATGCACATCAATGGGGACATCCCTTCCCAAGTGCAGCCCAAGGGGTGGGTCTGGAGAGGTGATTCCAGTGTTACTAGCAGGATTTCTGTAGGGTCTCATGCTTGGGTTTAATCAAGCTGTAAAGTGACATCAAGCTCAGTGTCTATAGTTTTGCAATGCTCTTACACCATTTTTCAGGGGGAAACAAAAGAAGGTGAGAAAAATCAGTGCTTGCACGTGAAATTAAACCTGCCTAAAAAATGGAGATATTTTTGGCCAGTATAAATGCTCTCTACATCAGCACAGGTGAGCTTGCCCATTGGCAGAGGAGAATTGGTCATTGCAAAACAATATTTGGGAATGTGCACATCTAAGATAGAGCTCAAGGCCATGTTGGATGGGGCCCTGGGCATCCTGGCCTGGCAAGTGCCACCAGCACAAGGCAGAGAGGTTTGAGCTCTATGCTCTATATGGTCCCTTCCAACATAAGCCATTCAATGACTTTGTGATTCTATTAACCTAGACAACTTGTTTAATTTCTCCTATCCCATCTTTAATCACAATTGTAGGAAATGCAGACACAAACGTGAAATCTCATACGGGCTTGCTTGGGATTGGACAGATGATCTACTGATTTTATTTTCTTAAAGGCAAAAGGAATCACCCAACGTAGCTGAAATTTGCATGGTGTCAGCACACAGCCTTCACTCCATCCAGCCCCAGTCTGAAGCTTCCTTTTTCATGTCAAATCAAGAGCAGCAAGGGCTTATAACAGCTACTCTTGGCTAAGAAGAAAATCAGAGAGAGTCCCAGATCCAATTGCAATGCTAGGGAAAACGCAGGAGCATAATTGATGTCCGAAAACAGCCTGTGGATGTAAGCCCTGCTTTGAGCTGAAGCCAGAAAGTCAGGTGTCTCAGGGTCTCCGTGGCCTCGTGTGGTCAGAAATGTAATATTACATTTCACTGGAAAACCTCAGTGGGTTGTAATTTCGTTACAGCATTAAAACACACCAGTGGTGGAGGCATCCCAGGGACTGTGTAATCCGAAAAAGACACATTCCAGCTATGATATTTTTTTTTTCCTTTGAAAGAAAAGCTGATCTTAATGGTTTCAATTATTTTTTATCCAATTGCTGCCCTAGTACAATGCAGAGTTTTAAATATGGGCAGAAAATAATTTCAAAGGGGACATTAAATGTATGTTTATGTAATAAAATATATATAAATGCAGACCACAAGAAATGGACTGCAAAGTATTGGATGGAGCTAATTCCACCAAGGGAGGGAAGGAGCCAGCATGTTCATCCACACACTTTATAAGGTCAGTGTGATCCCTCATTGGGATTTATTTGCTTGTGAATAACTGCAGCCCAACTGTTTGCTGCATCAAATCCCACGTCTTCCACATGGCAACTGATACTAGGCTGAAAGCTTTCCATCAAATGGACTGGTTTCCCTCATCCAGAGAGGAAATGTGGCCTCCTGAATAAATGACCTCTGATATTTCCAAGCACTGGAAGAAGTCAGAAGCTATGGCTCTGCTGGGCAACATTGGGAAAGGCATTTCCAGCACCAGCCTGCCTCCTTCCACGATAGCTGGAAGGAAATGTTTCACATAACTCAACCCACACTGTTTTAAGAAGCCAATCCAGAAACATATTTGTGGTTTTGAAAGTTTTCCAAAGGCAAGGCAGAAGTTTTTATGTACTTTTTCTACTTTTTCTAAATCTGGAAGACATCTCCCAGGTCAGAAACATGACTTCCAAGCTGGCTCTTGAGCCAGTCATGCCTCATCCAATTTCAGATGACCTCCCTGAACATTATGAGGCTGTAGGTAATTTGCCAGAAGGGCTGAATTACCTGCAACCCACAGGTCTGAACTCCTGATATCCTACAGCGGGAGTCTCCCATACCAAAAATTTGGCCACACAGAGTAAAATGGGACGTATCTATGCACAAGGCAGGGCTGGTAGCACCATTCATCCACACAGCAAATGTGCCTTATCTCCTGCCTGGGGGCTCCATCGCTGTGACACCAGGAGACTACCGTCCCCTGAGAGATGCTGCTGACAGATTGGCCAAATTAACAGATTCTTGTGATAAGGTTTCTGCCCTCTGGAAGCCTCATGAATAACAGAGAGTCTTGGAGGACTTAGAGGCCCTGGGACTCAGGGAGGGCACAGTGCAGTGCTGACTCTTCCTTTCGAGGCCATAGCACACACTCAGTTGCATTGAAACCTGCATGTATTACACTTGACATGCGTTTGTGCCACGTGTTGAGTAAAATGCAGTGATTACTAATAGTAATAATTGAACTTGCCTGATAGATCTTAAAGGAAAACAGAACCCAAAAAAAGAAAATTCATGAATGAAGGCAGCGTTCAACAAAAAATAGGCAGATGGGTATTTTTTAATCAAGAGAAATAATACAGCACCATGCTTAATTTGCAAGGAAATCACATCAGTTTTCAAAGATTACAATTTGGAGAGACATTATATGCAGAAACTTGCTGCCAGATTTGATGCATATCAAAGAATGCTTCGTAAAGACAAAATAGAGGAACTGAAAAAAGTCTGTCACCTTAACATAATCTTGAATATAAAATTAAACGGACTCCGTTATAAAAGTTAGTTACATGGTAGCATATCTGATGACCAAAAAAAGTCAAAACACTTTAATAATGGTGAATTTATCAAGCAATTTATGGAAAGATACAACGTGTCTACATAAAACAATGGATTTTTCTAAAATCAGTTTGTCTCACTGATCTGTAGCCAGGAGAACTGAAGAAGCAGGAAAATCTATCGAAAGAAATTTAGAGAGTAAAGCTGCTAATTTCAATTTTTTTGCTTTGGCAATAGATGAAAGTACTGATGCTACAGATACGGCTCAACTTGCTGTTTTCATTACAGGTACTGATAATGAACATAATGTCACTGAATAAATGGCTTCTTCGGTGCTATTGAAAAACACAACTTCATCTCATGATATGTTTGAAGCAGTAAAAAAAAAAAAAAGAAAAGAAAAGAAAACATAAAGCAATTTTTTTTAACCTTTGTCAACATATCTAGTGTGGCTACTGATGGCACCTGGGCTATGGCTGGTAAAAAAATTTTAATAAAATTAATAGAAGACGATGTGATTGCTGCCAGAACATGATTTTTGATGAAATATCACTGCATCATACATCCAGAAAATTTATTTGCAAAAGTTTTAAAAAATGATAATATCTTGCAAATTGTCATCAAAGCTGTGAATTTCATGAAGTTCAAGGGATTGAATAACCACCAATTCCAGGAATTCCTCAGAAATATGGATGCCAATTGTGGGGACATATTCATTTTTCTGAAAGAAGATGGCTAAGTTGGAGTAAAATGATAAAAAGACCCCATGATTTGTGAAATCAAAACAAGTTCTTGATGAAATGAAAAGGAAAATTTGTGCCAGAATATGAAGATTAAAAATTACTCACAGATTTAGCATTTTCAGTGGATTTAACCACTCATTTAAATGAGCTAAACATGCATCTTCATGGTGAAAATCAATGTACATGTGCTATGTTTCGAAGCATAACAGCGTTTGAAATGAAACTTGAATTATGGCAAATAATTTAATGCATTCTGATGCTTTGGTTAAACACAGTCCTATGAACAGCAAAATATATATATATATATATGCAGCCGTTCTTTCTGTTTTGATACAGGAATTTGGGAATAAGATTCAAGCTTTCAAAAAAGATCATTAATTTTTGGTATATTTGTTACTCCATTTTTAATCAACATAAATGCATTACCTGTGAATTTTTGGATGGAATGTACAGAGCTACAGTGAGACATTCACCTCAAAGAAAAATTTGGTCAAGTCTCTTTAATAGATTTTGCAAGACCTATCTTAACAGAGAAAAACAGCCCTCGCTTCACAATCACACTTCATTCATGTCATCACTTTTTGGCAGTACGTATATTTTTTAGCAGTTATCAAGGATGAAGTACAGAAAGAGTAATATTTCATCAAAAATCCCTGATGAATACCTTGAGAACTCACTAAGAACTGCAACCGATGATATCAGATGAGATATTGACATTTTAGTTTCACAAAAACAGGGTCAAATATTCCACTTGTTTGATGTTTTTGTTGCCCTCTGTTTTTTATATAATAATAAAAAATACATAAAAAAAAAAGTTTTGTTACATATATACATGAACTATATTATAAATTTTTTATGCAGCCCAAGACAACTCCTGTTCACTCAGTGCGGCCCAGACAAGCCAAAAGGTTGAACACCTATGGTTATAAACCATATCATTATATTCTTCCTTACGATCCTCAGGGGTCGACACCAGTAGGTGAAGTCAAAGATACAGTAGGATTGAAATCCACAGCTATTTACAACTACAGGCAGCTCCTTTGGATATTTATCCCAGTTGTTAATACTCATAATTCCCTTCATAATGCCAGCGAAGATGGCTCTGTACTTACTGAAGAAGGAAAAATGCTGACGGAACATTAAGTGGAGGTTCTCTGTGGCAGTTCACTTGGCCCTGATACAGCAGTCATTGTTCTTATGAGAGCTTCACAGGGATAAATCAGCCACACTGCCTCACAGTAATCTAGCTAGATCCTAGGAGATTGAAATAGGCACAAAAAATATAGATAGTTTTGTGGTTAAACACTGGATTATGTCAACTGCTAGAGCAATTCCTGACATCTTCCAGTGCAATCTATCTGTGCATCAAATTACAGATTTTGTGTCTTTGGACAGTGAACCGCAAGAGAGTGTGGAGGGAACACTTCCTATCAGGTTGGGATTGTAATTCCACTTGGTGCACCTAAGAGTTACTGCAATGCAATGAATAATCCTAATCATTTGCCTTCTTCTGCCTTCAGGGGTTGACAAAAATAAGAAAGCTCTGGCAGAACTGCAGTTAAATATACCAATAGTACTGGGAACTTATCTAGCCAGGCTCTGGATGAGGATGATCAGACTAAGGAGAAAGTGGTGGAGATGAATCTAAAGCCCCTATAGTCTGCATGAGAATTGATGCCTCCCTTCATCTCATTTTCTTTTCCAGTCTTTGCATGGGCTGCTTGCCCATGCAAAACTGGTGGTCTAACAAAGCTAATAACTCACTGATGTATATTCAAGAATGCCAGCTAATATGTTAATGATGCTATGAAAACACATTTAATAACAAAACAAAAAAACAAACAAACAACAACAACAACAACAACAACAACAAAAACACAGCTCAGACCACCTTGTTTTGGGCTGTGCTCTTCCCAGATTACTGCATGCCATCTCCTATTATGTCCACTCATCCCAGTAGTTTGTTACAAGATTTTTGACAGTCGTGACTTATTTATTATTTCAGACGGGCCACAGGTTTCTGCTCTTATTCTAAGTCTGTGGCTTGGGGCTGGGTCTCCTGAGGCTGCCCATGATATCCGCAACGGCCTTGTACATCTGCAGAGTCCTCTTTGACAGAGGCAATTCTCATCCCCTTTGGCTATGTCCCATATATATTTTCAGATATGCTCTCAGGACTGATCCTGGATGTCTGACAGAATTTCAGGATCACACTGCACTGACCCACCTCCCTGTCCCAAGATTTTGTCATTTCCCCATTAGAGATGTGATGTTTGCACTGTTTTCTCCAGACCCTTCTGCCAAACAGGAAGGCAAAAAAAAGGCAGAGCAGGATGAAAAAACTGTGGCATGAAAGGGAGAATGATGCCTGGCCAGGTTTCATCTGTCTACTTTTATGTGTCGTCAGTTCGGATGCGTAAATCTGAGCAAGTTGTCTAGACGCCTTTTATAGTTGATGGAGAGAAAGAGGAACTTCCCGGGTGCAATTCAGCCCAGCTGGGAAAGATGAATTGTGCTCTAGGAGGAACCATCCCTCTTCCCCGACTGTAAAGAAAAGTCGGGGCGATAAAGCAGCTCAGACATAACCGCCTACCTCTCAGCAAGCTGCAGTTAGCTGAGAAAAGTCCCACTCAAAATAACCAGCAAACAACTGCCAGCTTTCCTAAACAGCTCCCACGGGGGAGCAGAATAAATGCATCGGGGGGAGAACTGTGTGTTGGCAGTGCGTTTTCCACCAAACTCATGCCAGAATGAGCCCCCTACCATGACTGAGTTATCTGACACGTGGCATGCCTTAGAGCTGGCCCTTAATACAGAATCATGTGGGACCTGTGTTTGGGGCTGCAGTATGGCAGAGGGTTGCGCTCACATGGGTTTGGGTTTTGCAGCAGCAGAGCTGGGCAGCATGAATGAGGCTGAAAACCCTCCTAGGGTGATGTGGACTGTGCCATGCGATGAACAGCACTGGACTCCCAGGGATGCAAGGACAGACTGCAGAATTACAAAAGGATCAGAATATTGCTGCAGATTCTCCTGATGAGAGCTCCATCTCCCTTCCCAAACATGGGGAAATTTATGAAAGTATTCTCCTTATTCCACCAGAGGCTCCACCAGCATGTATACACACACACACACCAGACACACAGTCATTCCCCAGGTTTGCTTTTTGGATTTGCCTATTGACATTCCTCCTCTCTCCTTCCCTCTCCTGCTCCTCGCTCCCCCTGCTCGCACGCCATGGGGGCACTGACTCCTCTCCATTCCTTTTAACATCCCCCATCACCGGGAGACCCTGGGCTGTTTTAAAGCAAAACAAAACAAAAGAAAAGAAAAAAAAAAAAAAAGGAAAATTGGGAAAGGGAGGAAAGGAAGAAAGAAAAAAGAAAAGAATGCACATCAGCTCAAACCCCAGTGCCGCGCCAGCATGCACACGCATTGCCTTTTGCTCGGCGCACATCAATGCCTCTTATCCTCCGAAGTTATTTCCCCTGGAGTGAACCTATCAAAGACTTTCAGCCTCTCTGGAGAGAGCAGTTCCAGATAACACTGGATTCCCTTGTCAATTCTTGCCTACCAGGCTCTGGCAGCATTTTCTACCTGACACTCTGATCTTGACACACACGTACAGAAGAAATGTGTGCATGTGTGTGTGCATCTGCAGCGGCTTCCTCCTGCTGTGCAAGCAATGCAGCTGCCTTTAGACTGCAGAGAGTAAGGGAAAACCTAGCAATACATCTATATGGCACCCTCCTCATCTGTAACTCCTGCAGTGACTTGCCCTCCTTGTAATTACAGTAATTACTATTGTTAAACTGATAATAATGATTATTATTTAAGATCTGCCAAATCTTGCTAGTACAGCTCCCTCCCTGGAAAACCTGGGTCTGTATTTTTATAGGAAATCATAGAACTGTTTGAGTTGGAACCCACGTAGGATTTCCAAATAAAAGTGCTTCCCACCAAAATCCTTCTGCTTCAATAGACAGAAATACTCATCACCTCTCCTCTCCTTGTTGGACTTGCCATTCCAACAGGTACCCAACCTGTCTGTGTTGTGTCAGATGGACCTTTTTGTTTGCTTGTGGTTTTTTGGATTTGGATAGAGTGAAAGGGTTGGTAAAACTCCTGGTGTTGACCTGAGTGCTTTGAGCCTTCATCAACAAAGGCACTAAGGCTGATGAGAGGAGAGGGTCCATGCAACCAATACATCAGCATCCTGAGGTGGTATGTAATTTACTTTACTGAGCACTCATTAGCCTCAGCAATAAAATAAGCAGTTAATAGGTGCCATAACTCACTCCGTACTGAAGGCTAGGCACACCACTGTGCAGCAAACCACAAGGCAAAGCTGCAGCATTTGGCACCAATCAAGAGTTTCCTATGGACCCAGCATAACTGGTGCTTCCTGTAAAAAAACTTATGTGTTCTGCATATCCAAAATATCTGAGTAAACTCTTCCTAAATTGAATTGGTGTTGTCTATACTCATTCTTGACATTATGTGGGCAAGGTGAGGGGATAGACCTGATATTCCTTACTTTTCAGTTCTCCTGTGCCTGTACCAGTTGATGGCTTCCTTGTGTTTTCATTGTCTCCCTTGCGCTCTATGTCTGAGGATGATATTAGGACCTGACTCTAAATGGACCATGCGCACCATTTGAAGTCCTGCACTGAGTATGAGGAAGGCAGCATGAAATGACTCTGATGTGCCATCAGAATCTCTTCCTTCTTTTGTGGCAGTGTGATGGGTTGATGATTGGACTAAGCAGTCCTAGTGGTCTTTTCCAAGCTTACTGATTTTATGATTCTATGGTTCTGTGCTCAACACATGCAAGGATGCTATTCATCACTTTGTATTTTACACAATCTTAAATATAATCTTCAATTACTTACATTGTATATAAGATTTTCCAGCTTGCTTTATAAGAAATATCACCCAGGTCTTGCCCTGGAAGTAGTGTTTCTCCAGAGGTAGCTGTCTCAGTGATCTGGGAGAAGGATCCCTGAATGCAATGTATAGACATGGTTAACAACATTAAATTATGATATATCCACATAAGATTAAGTCCTCTAGAAGACAGAGAGGCCTAAATCCACCTCATCGCCCTTTACCACCTCTTTAGGTGAACCACCCAGTCTAAGACACCACTCTCAGTGTATCATCAGGATCCCAGCACCTTGTGCCTTTGAGCATTCACAATGATTTTGCTCCAAGGACATTCCATGGTCAGTGGTGACTGGAGAAGGAAGAGGAAAGTAAAGGAGGAGGTCAGTGGAGTCACTGTACCAAGGCAATCATGAGACCTGATAGACAGAAGGGCCATCCAGCTCAGTCAATGAAGGCTATTCCAGTCACTGGAAACATACAGAAAAATAGCTGTTCCTAAAGATCTCCAGGTTGAAATCCAGAGTTCTTTTTGAAATTTGATGGCACAATATTGCTCCATGATAACAGATCAAGCCCCAGGGAGGAGAGTTTTAATTGCAAGTTTTGCTCAAGGGCTCACCTATGTTATTCCAGCCCCATAAATACAGACTGTAGATGTGGGTTTCTGGCTGGTTCACATCATTTCCCCTCCAGGAGTTCCAACTTTTATCAATTCCACAAAGATCCAATAACATTTTAAAAGCAGGATGTGAAATTGGATTATGTGGGATTCAGCTTTTGAGCAGAGAGGAAGTAGCCCTCCTTAAAGGCCAACAGCAGTCTTTTTTTTCCTGCCTGGGACCTTCACTGAACCTTGAATGGTGAAGCACATGGTTATTCCATTTCACCTTGCAGCTGGCTTGCTGTAATTGATTGTATTTGTCAGCTTACTTTTTTTCTTATAAATACCATGAAAGGACTCATGCTGCACGTACATGTAAACCAGAGTCACTGCCCTGCAACAATAGCTCCCTGTTATTCTCTGTTTTGTGCTCACAATGGAAGAGATGCATCCAAACAGGACGGAAAAATATTGCTTTATAAAACTGAAGGAGGTGTGCAGCATCTAATCCAGCCACCCATCATCTCTCTGCTCTAATCTGCCTAAAGTCAATGGGGACAGAAAGGGAAGAGGCAGATAACAATAACAGTATCATGGTAACCGTGAGAGTGGTGCCAGAGTGGATTGTCAGCTCCACAAGCACAAGAAGGGGTGCATAACCTCACATGCAGCTTCCCTGGGCTGTGTGTCCTGGGTAAGCATTTATCAGATACCAAAGGGCATGTGTCACACAGAAGTAACACTGCTATTATTATTATTTATTTCATGGAGTGCTTTAGCTCTCTAGTCAGGTGACAGCTGTGGTCTTTTCCATCGTAGTCTGAAATAGTTGGAGGCAGGCATTACTGGGAGCACATTCTGCAACTCCATTTTCAGTGCTGCTCAGGGATGGCATTTTGTAGTCAGAATGCTCCTGCTGTGTCCTTTGCAGCTCAGGAAGAAGGGAAGTCGTTGTGCTGCCAGAGATGCCATGGAGCCAAGGAGATGGGAGGTGAGAAGCATCCTTCCTCCCAGCAGCCCTTCTTACTTCCTCCTCCTGTCCTGGACTGCCTCTGCTCCCTGCAGAAGAGTGCTGGGCCAACAGGTGATGTGAGCTCACAAAAATGAGCTGCTCTGGAGTTTATGCTACTTGGAAATGGAGGACAAAAGTCACAGTTTCATCTCCTTGGAGCATTGTTGTGCTCTTCTACATCTCTCTGATGCCCAGATAGTCAGGAAAAAAACAAAGGGAACCTGCAGTAGGAATTATCAGGAAACTGAGTGATTACCTAATGAACAGGCTTTTTAGAAATACTCCAAAAATATTAAAATCACAGAAAAAAAAAAACAAAAAAACAATTTGGGTCTTCTCTTTCCTCTCTCTCTTCCCATTTAGGTCACACAACGCAGGATGCCCTCTTGCAAGGGGTTACAAAGACAAGAGGAGAGAATAGACAGCAGCACAAACACACATGCCCAGGGGCCAGGCTGTGCTGTTGTTTCTCTTTGCAGCTTTGCAGGGATGTGACAGCAATATGCAGTAACTGGAGCTCAAGGGCTGCCAGCATCATGATGGGGGAGTGCAAAGAAGGGACACTAACAAAGATCTTAATGCAGGGTGGATGCAGTCTTAATCCATCTGGCAATCTGTGCTTGGCACTGCATAAAACTGTGCATTAAGAAATAAAGACAAAGTTTGGTTCAAATTTAGCAGGGTGTGATAGTGCCCAGTAAAGCCATGCCATGGAGTTCAGAGCAGACTGCAGACTTGTGTTTGCTAATGGATAGCCTGCAATAGCAAAAGAGAGAAATCCTAGTGTATGCCTGCCTCTGCACCAATGAGGCATTTTAAGGGGTGCTCAGTCTGCAGCTGGGTGGCAGAGGAGGCTCCCAAGTCCTCCTCCCACAACAGTTATGGCTGAGGGCTTGGCTCACAGCAGATTGCCACACTCAGTTCATGGATGGGACTGAACCCAAAACCATTTGCTGTGGTTTGGTAGCCGGTTCAGCCTCTGCTATTAAACTCAAATAACACACAGGTTTAGTAGCTGCAAAAGCTGCCAGGCAGTTACTGCTTTATTTAGTTGCATATCAGGTGCATCTGGGGAAGTGTTTTTTGCAGTTTTCCCTCAGACATGCTTGCCCGCAGCCTCCCAGTGAGGTTAACATTCCTTTCAGGATTAAAGTGCAAACCAGTCCTTTCCTCCTCTGATAGACAGCAAAGCATCTACTGCAAAGAGTCCTTGTGTCAGAGGCAAGAAGCTCAGAAATGACTTCTTGGTGTCATTTGGATCTCTCATTGGTGGTTTTAAGAACTGATAACCAGCTTCATGTGGGATCTGGAAGCACCTGAAGTCCTGGATGCATGAGCAGATGCATGGGTAGGTGTACGGATGGATGAAGCCCATGCACAATATCCCTGCTCAGAGCACAGATCTGGAACTAAATGATCTTTAAACGGTCTTTTCAACCAAAACTGTTCCACGATTCTACAGCTGGGTGGAAGGGTGGATGGAGGTGTTGCCCAGAATTCATCACTGTCTTAAACTCCAGCATGTGCTGTCTGGCAGAGTCCCACCACAGAATCATCAGAAGGGCACTCCTATATTTACGAGGCCTTCAAATTTTGTGTTTTTCTTTCAGGAATTTGTCCAATGGCTTTTTGAACCTGTGTAAATGTCTGACGTGAGAAGCCAGCTGCCTAAGCAACAAATCTCTGTCTGAAGGATGTCCTCGTGTTTGTTTTCAGCTTGCTTTCTGCAAAGTGCCGTCTGCCTTCCAGACCTGATGTCTCCTTGCTCTTGTAGCAGAAGAGTTTGCGAACAAGCTTTGCCTCTTCATTCCTCAGTAGCACTTCAGCTTTTGCAGACGTCTCCCACATCCACTCTCAGACATCTTCAAAATAGTTATGTTGCATTAATAGCAACTCATTTCTCTGCAAGCTGAGCAAGTTTTGCAAGGAAAGAAGAGAGAAACTCAAATCACGTTTGCAATTCACATGCTCCTGGATTGTCTCCAACAGCAGTCCTGGATAACCCCCTTGGAAATGGATTCACCTCCCCTGAATCTGTCTACATTTGAGGCATTTTGACACCTTTAGGGGAAGAGATTAGAAGAGAGTCACAGAATATCCTGAGTTGGAAGGGACCCACAAGGACATCAACACCAACTCCTGGCATTTGCTCACAGAAGTAATCACACAGCTGTCTATCAGACCCCAGTGATACACATCTAAGTGTACTGCAGCAATGCTAAGCGTCCCCGGGGTGCCCTCATCCTTCAAAGAACATCAGCATGAATTCTCAGCAACCTTGGGAATATTCATGTTACATCTTTGGAAACCAAGAGATGATCAAATGGCTGGAACAACTGCCCTATGAGAGAGCTGGGTTTGTTCAGCCTAGAAAAAAGTCAGGAGAGGGTTGGTGTAGTAGTTAGGGACATGGTTTAGTGGGCGACACTGGTGGTAGGAGGACAGTTGGACTAGATGATCTTAGTGATCTTTTCTAACCTTAATCTGATTCTATGATTTTCTGACCTTATACGCTGTCATGGAACTTCAGGCATCAGCTCTCACAGACATCACAGCTGGCTGAAGCCCACCCATAGGGTTAGGGTTAACTCAGCCATCTCCCTTTCTGCCTTCATTGGCCCATCTGTACAGAACATAGGCAGCTTCCCCACCTCATAGCATTATTTAAAAGCCTGATTAGTTAATGGCTACAATGTGCTGGGAAGATGGATAGAGCTATAGAAACTGTTCTTGGAAAATACTTCCACTATTAAAAAGAAGAAAAAAAAATAATAAAAAAAAATCCAAATGACAAATCTATGGCTAGAAAGGCCAAGATGTCAAAAGAGATAGACAGTGAATAACTGAGAAGGGGAAAGAATTTTAATTCATCTTCCAGTCAGCTTTTGTTTCATTTTTTACTCTACTTCAGCTTGAAAGCTCAAAGAAGGATTTTTGTTACAGACCTACTAACCTCTCTCGTAAAGATCATGAACCCTCCAGAGCACAATTAAAATCCCCACTGTCCTGACATTGCTGCTCCTTCATGTTTTTAGTATTTCTATGGTAAAGACAAAGTAGGAAAGCAAACAAACAGCTGAGCAAAACATTCTTGGGTTATTTTCTAATATTACAAAGAAGAGAGGAGCACTAACTCTGCTAGCATTGTTTTGTGAGTCAAAACAAGTCAGAGAGATGCAAACTTCCCTCCAACACATTTCTGGCTGTTCTTTTATCCCATGGCCCTTTCCCTTGCTGCAAGGCTGACCAGTGTCAGCAAGCAGTGCTGAATGCACACAGCACGTATGGCTTCCCTGAGCTTTTTCTGCAGGCAGCTGCGTGCCGTCATCTCTGCTGTTTGCACAGCTGAATGCCTGTAATACCTGAGTCAGGGCTGAGCTCAGTGCAAATCCCCTCAGCTAGCAGGAAATCCAATTTTATGGACATGGCTAAGTTTGTGTGATGTGTTGGTGGATTAATTCATGAAGATCATTGCCTCCTCAATACTGTAATTCAAGCTCTTTTCTTGCAGGGGAGAGAGGCAGGCACATGGACATTTTCACATCATGGGTCCAGTCAACAAGTGTCACGGTGGGATGCAGAAGCAGCATGTAAGATTGTGCTTGGCCAAAGGTCAATATGGCTATTACGGTGCCACATGGGATTGGTCAAAGGATTTAAATGAACAGCCCAGATAGGTTAATTCTGATTTCACAGATATTGGTAGATCAAAAAGCTTCCAGCAACTCCAGAGACTATATGTATGTATCATACGTTATGGGATCTTTTGTGCTGAAGGGATGTAGACCAGCTTATATCACTTATACTCTGATCCTGTCCCATGTCCTTCTGCCCTTTGCGTTTATACAATGCTGTTTTATTCTGTGCCCTAGGAAAGCTACAAGTTGTCACTGTTCCTTTCTGATGTCCCTGGCCAACACCATTTCAAATTCCTTTATCTCTGGTCAGCTAGCACCAGTGGTGTTCCTAGAATGGCTTCTCCAAAACAAATATCACTGTTTTTGGACCTGTGAAGTCCTCTGCATTAAAATGAAAGCCAGAAAGCTTCACCCTTGTGTAGGGGTATTTCATGGTAGCCTCAATCCCATATACAGGAAGATAATTTGTATTTTCATCCCACTTAACTTGAGAAAGGTGAGGACTCAGCATCCCTTCAAACTACATCACTGCATCTTCGGAAGGGTTGTGTTATGGGTCCAGTTGTGACTCACCGCAGTCAACATTGTCTTCAGTGTCACACATCTTCAATGTCACTGCTCCCTTCAGCCTTCATCGTGAGGCCTTTGTTATCTCCAGCTCCTGACCATGCACTGTGTTCTACACCTCCCCTCATGCAATATGAAGGACAAGCTATACATTCCCCATGACAGTTCAGCATCTAAAGCATGAGGGTCACAAACAGCTCATCACACCAACCACGGCAGTCATGCACTAGAAGGTGCCAAGTAACACTGTGATGCCACCTATGGCATGGAGTCATCAATTCAGCAATCTCAATGGGAAACTGCTGCTTACACATTTTATTCACGTTTGCAATGAGATGCACATGAATAAAAACTTAGTTACAGGTGATAAATTGCTGGTGCTGAGGGGAAACACCATGGTCTGGGGGATCCTTGGGAGCTCTGCTCAATGGGATCCACCATTTGCAGCCTTTAGAGCCATCCTGAAAGCAGGATCGGCAGCTTGGTGCTGGAATAGACCTCAAAGCATACCAGAGAGGGATAAGGAATAGTGTTTGCTCTATTTCATGCATGTAGAGGAAGACGTGGACAGCAGAGACATGACACATCTCAGACTACTTGGGATCAGTTGTAGATCTGAGATCTAGGAAAAAGTTAACGTATGAATAGTGTATATACAGGGGTGGGAGGGAACTGGTGTCACTAAAATCACAGGCATAACCTCCACTGACTTCTCTAGCACCAAGGTTTTGTCTAGCAGCTCAACCCATCCATGGCTTGCACAAACATTCTTCAGATAATGGCTTTATAGTACTGCCAACCAAGCAGTTCTGATGGTTGTTTCACTTAACCTGTTCCTGCATCAATTCACAGCTTCCAACAGCCTCTACAGGGAATCACTGGAGATTTCCAGAGACTGATGAGACCCTGAGAAATGGTGGAGGTGAAAGCCTGGAGAAGGTTTGATCTGAACTCAGCTCAGCTTAGAAAGGAAGAAATACACATCAGACAATGGCAGGAAGGACTTTATATCACTCTAAAACACTCCAAACATCTTTCAGAGTGAAATACCCATAGGCATGGGTCTGTTCTTCCTGCTCCCAATTTATGCTCTATGTGCACTCATCTCTCTTCCTTTTTAAACTCACCTTCTGGGTGCAGCCAGACGTGGCTCAAAAATGACCTTCTGCCCCATCTATTAAAGCCTCTCTCCTTTGCCTTTATATAACTGCATAACCTCGTGTTTCTGTCATAGTTACCGGTGGGAGAAGACCCAGAGAAAGTGGTTTCTGGGGATATTTTTTTCACAAATTGGACCACTAAACCTAATGCCTGATATTAGAAAAGTGTGTGCTATTAAACTGAATAGTATTTACTATATAAAATATGTTTAGAATATTAGAGATTAGAATCTTTTTACAACAGAGAAAACTCATTTGAAAGCAACAAGAAGTGCATTAACAGAAGGATCAAGTTGTGATTCAGGTCTGAAGAGTTAAAGCTCCCTGGACCACTGTAATTTTGACCTCTTCTCCAAATCATTATGCTGGGACACAGGGGCTTTCATTACTTGAGAATACAACACTGGGCTTCGGGAGCTTTAACTCCACATTTTCTGGCTCTTGTGGGCTTAAATAATAATTCAGAGTTCCATTAAAATATTTTTCTTCTCAATGATTTAACTTGGAGAGGTTTTTGAGAGTGAAAGGGGAAATTAAAAATGTGGAGAAAATGGCAAGATTGACTTGACTCTTATATAAAAGCCTTTTTTGGAGGTACTTAAGTGAAGGTAAACACACATAAAAACATTGCTTTGTTGAGGATGTTAGTACAAATGAGAATCAGATCTAGCATGTTCACAAAGGCAAGAAAATAAGCCCATCAAATAAACTTCCTTTATTTTACGTCATGCAAAAATATGTTTCAAAATGCATAAAAAACACTGCTTTGTATATTTACCAAAAGGAATTCTTCCACCTCTCTGTCCTTCCTCTGAGCCCATTTCTGCTCAAATCCTTCCCCTCTTCTTCTCTCGCTGAGTGATTTCTCCAATGCCTTCTGCTCTCCTGGTCCCACAGTGTGTGTTCATTCAATATCTCCAGAGTCTGAAGGCTGTAGGGATATTGATTAATTTTTCTGGCTTGTACAGGAGATGTATTTAGGTACATCATTGAGTTTACAGCACCAGTGTGCTAGACGTTTTCTGCATAGCCATCTTATTAGAGACAGCCAAGAGATATCTCATCTTGCTGTGGGATGGCATTGTAAGCAAGGGGTATGTGATAGTCACACACCATGAGTATCTGTATACTTGCTTGGGCACCACAACTCCTCCGAACTTGTCCAGATGTAAACTAGTAAGCTGGTACCAACTTACATCTCAGCTATTAAAAGCAGAGACAAGTTGTATAGGATCTAATGGACTAAATGGGATGACTGGATAAGAAAAAGGAGTGACAAGTGCTACTGATTCACAGGACACAGAACAATGATGTTGCAGCAAGATGTCTAGTGGAAGGCCAGCTTCAGTATTTCTACACATGTTGTAATAATGTGTTCTACTTGCTATGCTTATATATCTCAAAATGTATGAGGTACGCAGTAGGAAAAACAAATAAACTGGTAGGTGGAGGAGAGAACAGGGTGACAAGAACGTGGCAGGCATTAAGAGAAGTTTTTATGGATTATCTAGGAGCACATTTGGGTATAAGCAATAATCCATCAAGGAGCTACAATCATCATCTTGTATTTGATTTTGTCATTACTATTGTTATAAATATTAATTGAATGTTGAGTACTGGCACCAATTCTTTTCCCACCAGCAAGATGTCAAAGCCTGATGGAGATCCCAGATCAGAGGTTTCTGTTGTTTTCAGCAGCCTGTGGAGCAGGCTATTCTATCAGTCTGAAAAACTTGTTGAATTTCAGAGCTGGAACAAGAATGCCAGAAAGAAAGAAGCAGAGAGAGAGTTAATAGAGTGATTAGCTTTGTGAGGTCTGAAAAAAAAAAGACAAATACTTCAGTGAAATACATAAATGGGGATAAATGTTGAGTCCGCGGATGATGTTTGCTAGAATGGCAGCCATTGGCCAATGTTCTATTTCTCGTTATTCCTCATTTGTGGAACAAAATCAGACATTATCTCCAGGGATGTTTTCAGATGTAAATAGATGACTAGGCATGTTCAGATGATTTTTGCCATCCCTGGAGTTTATGTTTCATATCATTTCATGGGCACACTTCAATCAGACTGCATCAAAACTCGTGGCCTGATCCGGGGTGTTTTGACTGAAATGAAGATTAAATGTTATTCAAGATGATTTACAGCTCTCCAAAACTAGATCTGGATGGAAGATGAACCATTTGTCTGGCACTTTCCAAACCTCAGGGGTAGGAAGTTCTGCGCAGATTTATATTTTCTATTTCGATAGTCTTAGAACTGCTCACTAATAAGAACAATTTCTCATATCCTTGGTGTCCATAGGACACCAGCATCACAGCCCTTCAACAGTGGGGCTAGATATGAGCACAGCTGCATCTGTGCACCTCCAGGGTAATGGATGGAGCAACCAGAGTCTGAATCAGACCCATGCATTCATCTTTACAGAATCGCCTCTCAGCCATGTCCTGTTCTGTGTTATTCAGCCTTGAATCATGCTCTAACACAGCAAAGCTTAAAAATGTTTAGTTCTCAATTCAGGTCTTTCAGCTTATCTGCAGCTTTTAGCATGTTTTTTCCTTTGTTTCTGAGATATGTTGGAGCACTGTTACTTCAGGAGGAACGTTAATTTGAGATCTGATGGGATTCACCACCCAAAATAATCAATAGTTTGATACTCTGTGCCAGGACAGGATGCAGCTCCAGGCAGCGTCACCATATCAGCTGGGTATTCAGACAGCAGCAGCAGCACTTCCTTTCTTCTGTTTGCCTCCAGGAGTTCTGATGTTATTTACTCAAAGAAAGAAAGGGATAGACTCTGTGGCAAGTCTGTTGGGATAGGACAAAGGGAAATGGTTTCAGACTAAAAGAGGGGAGATTTAGATTGGATTAGATGGAAAAAGCTTTTTATGGTACATTATGAAGCATTGGAACAGTTTGCTCAGAGAGCTGATGGATACCCCATCCCTGCAGACATTTAAGGTCAGACTGGATCAGGCTCTGAGCACCTGATTGAGCTGTAGTGTCTGTGTTCATTGCAGGGGAGCTGGACTAGATGACCTTTAAGGGTCCCTAAACTCAAATGACTGCACTGTTCTATGATTTACCTTATCAGGTCTAAGTGATTCTTAGGAACATTCCATTTTTTTTTCCCATAGCACACAAGCTGATAGCCAAATGAGAGGGATAAAATATTATTAATTTCCTATGGATTTGATGTCTCAAGGTAAAAGCTTCTTCCTGCTGCAGAATCAGGTGGTGCAGGGAATAGACAGTTTGAGGAGTCATGCTGCCACAGGAGAAGCATCGCCTTCCTTTGCTGCAACTTTGCACAGTACCTAAGTTATGGGACTTCCACAGCTCTTCCACAGTATGAGCTGGAACCATTCTTAGTATACGGCATAGTGAAACCACATCCAAAGAGAGTTGCCTCAGTGCACTGCACAATATCTTTATTTATTATTATTTTTTTTATGATTTTATAGTGTTGATTCACATCTCACAGCACTTTGCTGCTTCTGACTCCCTCTCCTCAGCTGACGAGAACTGGGGTTGTGCATCTGTCTCTCACTGCTGTCGCATAAAGCGAGTCCTCTATGTTGCATACAGATGAGACTTGGCTCGTGCTCGAGCGGCAGCCAGAAGGAAATCCGCAGGAATCACAGCTCCCCAGGTGTAAAAGGATGACAAAAAATAACAGGCTCGCAGTTTGCAGAGCGCTGGTGGAAGACACTTATGCCTCTCTATGCCAGCATTTGTGATTTTGCTGCCAGCCTCACCACGTCTAGTAGTGTCTTTAGTGAAAGGATGCTACGTTAAAAAGCAAACGCGATGCAATTGCTGCGAAGGAGCAAAGCTAGGACGAGTGAGCCCTCAAGGGTGTGAAAGCAGAGGGCCGTAGAAGAACCCAGATCTCACTGCTTTTCAAAGCCTAAACTGTTTTATTTTCAACTCAGGATCAGCAGTGGTGAGATTAATGGCTGGATCGTGTCTGTGTTCTCCAAAGTTTCTTGCGATAACGTCTGATCCCTGAAGATTATCCCTATATCTTCTTGAAAATCTTTCTATTTAAACATTGCCTTTTACAAAGTCTGCTTTCATTTAAGAGAAAAAAATATTAAACTGTTTTGTCAGAGAAGAGACACGTATCAGAAAGGGGCTCTTTCTGCAGCATGTGCTCAGACCTCTCTCACTTCTATTTATGCTGCTTTTGAGCATAAGTACAGCTTACTTTCATCTGTCTGATGGATTTCTGTTGCTGTGATCCTTTATCACCTGGGAAAGGTGTCTGTGGCTCTTTCCACAACCACAGAAACACAAAAGACCCCATCTCCTTTTGTCAAGGAGCCAATGTCGAGAATTTCCTGCTTTCTCACTTGGGGGTAGTGACTGACCTGGAAAGAACGTCTCAATTGAATATATATTTTTTCCCAAATGAAATATCACTTACCCTCTTCTTTGCAGTGCCAGTAACACAAATGGTCTCCAACCACTATAATTGCTTCGCGGTAGATTGAAAGAAGAAGGAGCAGCTTTGCTGATTTGTGGTTTAGAAGAATGTACAATATACGTGTCTCCAACTGATATTAAAGATGACAGATTGAAATCTGAACAACTGAAGATATGCACTGCCGATGATAAATTGCCCTCCAACTTTGAGAAGGCTTGGATCACGGCTCAAAGTGCAAGGGAAAAGCATGAAATGAAAGCCAGAGCACCAATGCATAGTCTCCACAATTAGCATAAGCATCCATCCTACATTTGTAGAGTGCTTTCTATTTCCATGTGGATGTAAGTGAATTAGTGTGGTGGGGGCTGATAGCCCCATTAGATAGCTTGCTTTCCTTTAATGGTTTGATAAAAGGAAGGTGACAAGAAGATAGATAGAGGTAATACTCTAGGCTTCTTACAGTAGAACCATTATCATTAACAGCATTAATTAGCCTATAATACACTGTAGAGAAACATCAAATACAACCATTCTAAAGGGAAGTAACCTGACAATTGTCAGTAACATGATAGACTAGCATTAGCAGATACTGATTACTGAATATCTTCCTAACCTGGACTTTCAAATGGGGAAGAATTCCCATGACTGCCTTGCAGGAAACATTTCTAGCCAAGTTATTAAAAAGACACATGGTTATGGAAATGAGAGCCACAAGGCTGGTAGCAGACTCCAGAAACCTTGGCCATCAAGTCAGTCCTTCCTGTACTAGTCCAGTTTACCCTTTGAAGACTGTTTGCACCTAGGTGCATGTTAAGATGGACTAAATTGTTTCTGTATCCGACAGTTCTTCCCAGCAGAAATGTATAGTGCCATTGAAAGCACCTCAAAGAGTCATAGGAAGTGCAGAGATTAACCCTAAATTTACCCATAAGAGGTAACATGTAGAGGGACATAGATAGAAGCGGAGTATAGCCCTATACTGGGGAGTTTCAGCATTAATGTGTGAATATGATAAATTACACTACAGGGAAACGCAGTTGTGCTACTCTTACCTCCCTGCCTAAAACTCCAGAATTCCTGCTAGGAGGAGAAATTAGCTGTGTAATCAGGATGTCCTTATGGCAGCCATCTCTCTTTGCAAGGAATGTAGCAATCCACAGAACCAAATCTGGTCCAGTGCTGAACCAGGAATTCCTGGTTCATGGATTATGTTCAACAGAGGTTTACCCAAGATACTTGGAAAAAAAAAGCCACCCTAATTAAGGAGCTTTTACATCCCCCCTTGCTAAATCATTTTAGCATTTTGCTGTGAAAATGACTTTTCTGTCCTAGCATACAAACTAAATCTTCTTTGCTGAAAATTAAGCTCATTTCTTCCTATTTTTCTCCCAGCAGACCAGAAGAATTGCTCTCATCACATTTTCAAGTATCTTTTGTCTCCTGGACAACTATTATTCTATCTCCACTTGGCGTCTCTCTTCTTGGCTAAAGAAATACAATTCCTTCAACCTATTTGCTGATTACAAAAGTAATCAAACTACCAGAGAGGGTTTCCTTGCTCTGAGCACAAACCCTCCCTCAGCAAGAAGTCCCAAGACCCTTTCATCAGGTTTTTTATGCTGCTTCTCCATCCTGTGTGCTGCTTTTACCCTATAGCATCACTATGCCGGAAGGAACATCGAGGTTTAATCTAACTGTTCTCAGTGTACCAAGACTCTGAGGCATGTGGGCTATGCAAAGCCTCCCTGGGTCCTGGGTAGGTCTTCAGATATTGATGTCTAAGCTGTTTTATACTGCATGCCCACAAGCATTTATCACAAGACTCTGAATCAGCCATAGCTTTGAGTCAACCCTCACAGGGAGCTTCCAGAAAAAGATGGAAGATTTGCTCATCCTGGACACCCAACAATTGGATGGCCTGCACTGATGAGTTACATGCTGTGTACTTAATTTTAAGTCAGCATTCTCACAAACATCTCACATCCAAGCAGATGGGAAGGGGTGTTCATTTAATTATCTATTTATTTATTTGGCAGTAGCAGCAATTTTATGTTTCTGATATCTTGGGTGGCAGCACTTTGATATCTAAGTTGAAACATTCAGTCTTCTGCACATCAATCCAATCGGAATGAGCAGATCTTCCTTTAGGAATAAGAGATTAAAAAAAAAAAAAAAAAAAAGCCAATGTTTGGCTGGTCAAAAAGCAAATGTGAGGTTTTTGTGGAAATACAGCATTTCCAGAGTAAAGCAAGTGAAGGGCAAAATTCATATGAAAGTGGAGGAGAAAATGACAAATTCTGAAGAAGATCCCAAAAGTAAAGTTTATCCCTCAAAGGGATGAGTGTGAAATTGTATTTCATTGGATCCTGAAGTGGGTGCTTTGACCAACCAAATCCTTCCAAGCCTCTTCTTGAAATTATCCTTTACCTGGACTTTTGCACATTCCAAGCTCAGTGGTCCTGCCTGTCCATGCAGCTACAAACAGCATTCACGATAAGCATTAATCCTCCAAGGAAGAGGACAAGTGAGACTGGACTGTCCTTCATTGACCAAATCTAGAGCCTTCACCTAGCTCTTTGCAGTTTCACTTTCTAGCCCTTCTGTTTCTGTGCTGTCTCAAGCTGTCCTTTCAAGAGTGAGCAGCCCTGACAGTGGCAGGGAAGACAACTTGTTATCAACAATGCAGGAGTGCAGGCTTACAAGGAATTGCAGGGTTACCTTCAAATTTCTTTGTAGAAATGCCTGATTTAAATGCTATATCTGACCTGCCATCTAAACCAGGGCTTTCTGGCCCTGTCTCCACAGCAAGTGGAGAAAGTTGGGGCTGATTCCTATGGTAGACACAAGCAGTAAGCAGTTGTTCATAACCCATTGGTTACCCAGCGACAGTTTAGAGACAGAAAGATGTGCTGCCATCCACAGCTGACAGCAGCCTGGCATCCATCCCACCTACACTCAGGAGTCAGCCACAGAGGCATTTTTAGCTCAGTAAATCCTCCCTGGCTATCTTCATGGTCAAGGGACAGAAGTAGGCAATCAGCCAGAAGTTCATCTGTCCAAGCATTGAAGAAGTCTACTTTGGGTTCAGGTCTGAGAAGCTCTCAGAGGTACATAGACTGAGCACAGGGAGACAAGCTCAGTGTGTTGGTGATATGTATTTCACTTTGGATCTCAGCTCCTGCAACTACATGGTATTGGAAGCAGGGAACAGTTCATACCATGGGGCAACACTTTGAAGCTGAGCTCAGAGCCGCATCAGTGAAATGCAAGAAAGAAATGCTGCCCTCTCTGTCTGGTCTAGAATTGAGGCTCGTGGTGGAGGAGCAGGAGGGAAGAAATCTTCCTTGGGGATGCAAAATATGGAAAATGAAATAGAGCGGACAGCAGAGAGATTGACAGAGGAAACCTGATGGGTCTATTGCTATTGACCGTAAGCTTGGTTAAGGTGGCAGTTATCAGCTATCGTATCATCCCATCTAACAGTGGAAAAGAAATATCAATACTGAAATGTTAAAGGCACAACAGAGGAAAAAAAAAAAAAAAGCAGAGCAGAGAGAGGATGTGAAATAATGGCACTGCAGTGATTAAGACAGACAGACGGACGGACTGTGATGTTGCTGCAATGACTCTCAGCAGTGCTAGTAATGAAAGTCTACATTTCTCTGGGAGAAAATAAAAAGGAAGATGAATTTGCTCTTGTGCTGCCTGCAGCTCTTGGTAGACTGCAAAACAGATTTCCTGGGTTTTCAAAAGGGATTGCTTAGAGGAAATACCCAAGTCAGGGAGGTTATTCTCCTTTACTCACAAATTAGACCTAGATGTAGTATCTACACCTCCAATTTTGGAGCAAAGGAATGGATCCATACTTTTTCCATATACATTATAAGCTCTGAAATGGCTTGAGGTCAGTGATTTTCCAAGAAAAAAAGATGCGTTTGGTTCTTGCTGCTTTGAACTTGATGATTTTCCATTGCTTGAGGTGAAAATCTACCCCGAAATGTGTGCATGCATCAGTGTGTGTATGCATGTGTAAGTGGGGGTCAGATGGGCACGTAGCATTGTTATAAATAAAAAGAAAGCGGCTGTCTTCTTGTATTGTGCTTGGAACCAAGGCTTATTTCCCTAGAGGTCCATGTGTCCCATTTTATTTATGATCTCTAATGGCACCATCCCAAATGATAGCTGCTCCACAGATGGGCCTGGTTCCCTGTAGGGGACAGTCCCACAAGCACAGATTTTCAGCAGCACCAATCACCTTCTCTTCCAAAAGCCACAGACTTCTATTTTTTGGTGTTTTGTTGGCCAACAGCTTCCTCTCTCCTCTGCAATATGGTCTGGGAAAGATGCTTGGGAGACCACACTGGAAAATGTGGCACTGAAACATCTGGGTAAGAGAGAATCATTGGGGGATTGTGTGTGGTTTGGTTTGGTTTGGTTTGGTTTGGTTTGGTTTGGTTTGGTTTGGTTTGGTCTGGTCTGGTTGTGTGGAAGACAGTTTTTTTAAGGGTTATTTTCAACTGAGCTCAGTTCCCATTTTTTCAGAATCACCCCTACTCTGAAAACCAAGTTTGTGTTGGAACAGTATCTAAGCCTGAGCATACTCACCCTTATTCTCCTATTCCCAGATCAGCAACAGCAGTCCCAGAAAGGCTATAAAAATTAATGGTGACAGTAAGAAAAAGGGATCTGCCCTGACTGTGCAATTCCCCTCCAAAAGCTGCAGGCAATGCCTGCAGTGCTGCTGATGAGGCCAGGAGGAGCCTTCAGGAGAGCATCTCTGCCATCCCCATCCTGCTGAGAAAGCACCCACGTCCCCCTGAGCACCCCCAGAGAGCTTTGCTTTAGATTCTTCAAAGGAATAGGAGGGAGAAACACAGAGAAAATCTTATTTATACTGATGGTCAGAAGCAAGGCCAGGGGGACTGCATTCATACCCAGACACACGCAGCCTCAGCATCTGAGGCTTTAGCTCGGTTGCCTCCCAACTCATGTCAAGAGGCACTGGGGTGACAGCAGGCAGCTCCAGCCATCCCGCTCCCTCCCCCACAGGCCTGGCTCTGATTCTTCTTGCTCAGCTTTCAAGGCTCTTTCAGTTTCTAAAGTTGATCTTTTCTGTATCCTACACCTCTTTTCCCTTCATCTTTCACAGGCGCTGGGAGAGAAACATGAAAGTTGGGTTTCTTCTGCAAAGCACGGCAATAGGGGACCCATGATTGCGATTACAGCTCTTGATCTAACGATGTGTACAGACTCCAGCTAACAGCAGTCTCCACTGGTAGGATGGGGATATCCTGTGTTGTCCTAGCTGTGAAAGAGAGAAAATCTGTTTTAACAGGGGCGTATTTCCTCAGCTGGCATAAACCAGTGTACACTCGATGCCTTTCTAAAGGCCAGGATGGATGACGATAGCCCCAGGATGATTTCCCACAAAGCTTCACAGAATCTGAATGAAACGAGCACGATTCATTGCAAGCCCTTAACAAAGCAAGCACACAGCTTGGTGCTTAAATTTCACCACCATCACCGCTATTTTTGTGTACAGCCAGCCAGAGCCATATTTATTTTCCCAGCATCATCCCCTGCTTGTTTTACAGGAGCAGGACTTGACATACAGGGTGTCTGACAAATAACTTGCCCGGTGCTTCAAAAAGTCAGCAGCAGAGTCAGGAATCACAGCCTGGTACCGTGCAAATAAACACATCTGTCCTCTGGCTGTGTGGAAAAGTGCAGGCGTGGGATTTAAGGGGTGGTGGTGAACTGGGGGTAGGGAGAGAGGTGCAAAAAAGGAGCTGAAAACGGAGCCTGTGCAATGAATGTATTTGAGTGGGAGTCAGTGAGTTTATGGTAACTGCATCACACATTCGCATTCATCCTTCTTTAAAATATTTTGAGTTTTCTTTACTCACTACCAAGGCAACTAATTCCTGCAGGAAAACAGGGCGAGCTCACACTGAGCAGTTGTAAACAGCAGCGAGCACAGAGCACTGTGATTTTAGATGCACAGTAGCAAAGTGCCAAGTAGCCAAGTGCCGAGCAGCCAGCAGGTACAGAGAAAACTTCTTGGCATCTGGAAATCTACTGCTGACTCCCAGGCATGCACAGAGCAACCCACTGACCATGCAGCGTGGTATCCACTCACATGCATGGGATCTCAGATGCTGACGGATTGTTGCTGAATGTGTTCAGTGCTGCTAATGTTGGCAGGCGTTAAGCTCCTCACACGCGACTCCAGATTTCTCTTGCCCTGAAAGCAGAGTGAGCTATGTGAAGCATCTCAGCTCCCATCATTAACAGTATTGATCTGACAGTATAGGTTTCAGAGCAGAGGCTTGAACCTTTACACCCCACACTGCGAAAGGACAGTCTCTGTGCATCCTGAGCCAGCATCCTGCAGTGATCATGGCAGCAAGGGGACAGCTTTTGATGTCAGCTTTCCCTGTGGGGCTCACGGATCTCAGGGAGAGAAGGGCTGAAGCTCAGCTGGCTGAGCCTTAGCTTACTTACAGCATCAATGATGACCTTGTGGCCTTTGTGAAAAAAGCGTTCTCAGCCCTCAGGCTGGAAAGGTTGGACACCTCTGTCTGATCTATCCATAGGCACTGACACAGACAAACAAGGTCCCAGCTCCGGGAAGTTCGTGGAAGATGGATAACACAACACAGATGTTAATGGGCCATACGGGAAGGCAGCAGAAAATGTGAGGAAGATAGCAGTACCTGACTCTTTCCTTTCAAATCTAATTGCTCCTTATCTGGTTGATAGAGGGCTTCCAACATTGAAAGCACAAATCTCCATGGTCTGAATGAAGGAGCAAGGACATCCCCTGCATGTCTGACCCATCTGTAACAATGATGCTTCAGCCTTGAGCTTGCAGCCAAATATTCATGACCAACAATATGCACAGACAAGAGCATCACCACATTAACCACCTGAGACATTGAGATGATGATAAGGTGATTGATAAAGCAGATAGACACCAAAGGTGCTGAAAGAAAAGCAAAAATATAAACTCCACATCCAAGCAGATGGAGAGCACTGAGAAATATACTACCCTGCATGGCAGAACAATACCATGTTCAGACTTTGATCTTTTCAGAAGAAAGGAGCTCTCCAATTATCAAAGGTAGCCAGAGATTTTTTGTGTGCTTCCTCTTGACAGGGCTGCTTTCAGATATCTTTAAGGCAATGGAGCTCCAGGACACACAGCTTGACCTTCTGGATGTGTTTTCTCTGAAGTGTTTCCTACCAACACCCAAATATTAAGTCTTCCAGATTCCCTCATCAGTTGAATTGTGGTCTCCATGGTCTAGCCTACACTTTATTCTTCTGTAAATAGCATCACCTATAAGGCATGAAACTTTTCAAGGTTTGTCTGCTATGTCTCAAGTGGAGGTTTTGCAACAGTTGGAGAGCAAATCATAGAATCATAGAATGGCTTGTGTTGGAAGGGACCTTAAAGACCATCTAACCACTACATGAAGTAGGCTAGAATTAACTCCTTGGTTTCCAGAGGGAAAGAAGGAAGAAAAAGCAAAGAATGACTTGAGAACATCTCAAAAGTATTTGTACAAAGAATGGCACCAGGCCCATACATGTTAAACCTGGCAGCTGTCCTGTGTTTGGTCTGGGCTCCTCCAGCATTTCTCCAAGGAAAGAACCAAACATCAGTTGATACAGCTTCCTGACAAGTTGTAACCTCTCATTATACTGACCACAGTGGTCATGAGTTCCCTGTCTACTCTTACCCTCTTTGGGGAGCTTAGCTCTTTGAGCAAGGCCTGCTAGTTGCCCATGCAACCAACACCTGTCCAGAAGTAGTACCACACTGCTGGTGCCAAGTGTGCAGGACTGAACCCTGCTTCTCCCGAGGGAATCCACCTTCAAACAGGTTTTGAACGCTCCCCTCCCACCCCATTTTCTGTCAATGCTCTGATTTCTCTTTCCTGACATATGCAATGTTGTGTGATTTTGAGTTTTGGATAAACAATGACAGCAAAGGAGATAAAAAATGCACTTAATTTTCTCTGTTAATAAGATACATGTGTACATGCCTGCCTCCCTCCTTCCCTTCCTTCTAAGCTTTCACTGATTCAAAGATCTGTTACTGGGTGCTGGTTGGAAACAGCTCCTCTGTGTTTACTATCTCTGCAGGAGATATTATTGTCTCTCACAGCTTAAAATCATGACTGTTGTTCTGTTTGTTTCCAATTCCAACCTTCCTTCTTTCTCCATTTCCTAGCTAGAGAATGCTTAGATATCCAAACTATTTTTTGTGACAAATTTTATTGCTTATCCTTCACATGCAAGGGTAATAAGCATGTGTGCAAGACTGGGGGCTGTGTTTGGATAGCCTACCCTGGGTACCTTACCTTGATATCACAATGATGGATCACCAGCACTCGAAGGCTGTTCAGTGACTCATCTCCCTGCTATCCATAGGATCAACAGCAGAAAAAAGGATAACCCCGAATTTAACCTGCAATTTGAAACACCAGCCTGAATATGATACCTGACGTGTCTCCCAGTGACACTAGTAACTGGTTTTGGTAAGAGCAGGATGGACTTCCAGCAAAGAGGCAACAGGCAGATACTGGACAGAAGACCTGACCATAAATTCGTATGTGCTCTTCATTTCCATGGGCATCAAATGGGCCTTAGCTACTTTTCCATATGTGTAAAATGGAAATAGGTTTCCTTTCCTCACTCTGCCAATTATGGAGGAGCAGAATCATGGTAGCAGCAGGATCATGGTAGCTTCCCCTAGGGAAAGGTGGATCTGCCTCAGTGCTGTCAAGATTTCACTATATAGAAGAGATTGGTGTGACAAAGGAAATGAATAGTTCATTTTGTCAATAGAGGATACTGAGGGAAAAGGAGCTGAGGGGAAGGTGGTTGGTTTGCAGCCTTAGCTGATGATCTTTGCCACTATTTTGGGTTAGTTACTATTATTCCTAGCTAAAGAGACTTGCAGTAGTGGATGGAACAGTAGGAGAGTATCCCAGCTCATTGCAAAGAGCAAAAGGGTCTCAGGGTCACAGCAGAGCTAAGCAGACAGAACCAGGAAGGACCATCAGAGCAACTGATAATAGAAAACAGGCTGTCGTCATCTCCCCAACTCATTCTGTTTGCTGAGCCAATGTTGCGGTTTTCATTTCCAGGCAGTAAGCTGGAAATGTTTCCTTCTCTGTCTGCAGATGCCAAAGGTGCCTGAGCTGAGACAGAAGCTTTTGGGGGTGGTTCATCACAAAATGCACCGCAATAAATGCTCTCGGTGCCAGAGCAGTTCTGTTCTGAGCATCATGCATGCTTCCTGCCTTCCTCTGCCACACCACGCAGCAGCCTGTCAGGAGTGGGACAGTCACAGCCTTTGCCTGTCAGACTGTGGGATTTCTCTCTCTCTCCCTGTCTCTATGCCTTTGGTGCAATGCAGTATTTTCTGCTTTATCTGCTGCACTTGCTGGAGCCCTGCAAATGCTGGAGAAAAAATGAAGGGGTTGCTTTGCAAAGCCTTCCTCCCTGCCCACAGCTACTGTTCCTGTTGTCAGTGGGTCCATGTTAAACCCAGCAATTGGGCAGGAGCATGAAGACCTTTTCTGCCCCATTTTGGCTGCCTGCTGTTCAAAAAGCGAAGGCTGGGAAGAGAGGGTCAGTGAAGACACCCAGTGGAGGAGCCCAGTTTCTAGGAAATTTGCACCAGCCTGCAGCTCAGAACACATCTCAAGATGTTTCTTCTTATTTTCTTTAACATCTCTCTCAGGATGTGTTCAAGAAAAGGGTAGATGTAGCACTGAGGGACCTGGCTTAGTGGCCATAGTGGTGATGGGTTAGTGGTTGGCTTAGATGATCTGAGCGGTCTTTTCCAACCTTAATGATCCTATGATTCTATGAGTGCGTGAATCTATGATTCTATGATTCTGTCTTCAGTGATGTAAGGAGGGACAAAGGAAGACACCAACACTATGCAGCCTGTCACATGTAGGATGGAGAAAAAAACAGTTGGGTAAATTCAAATTTTTGCTGGCCAGGGAATGATCCATCTGTACCAACTAGTTCCTTTATGGTAGGCTGACCATACTGTCACTGTAGAGAACTGGACCCATGGCTTGAACCTTAGACAATTCATATAATCATAGAATGGCTTGGTTTGGAAGGAACCTCAAAGATCATCGAGCTCCAACATCCCTGCCGTGGACAGGATTACCACCCACCAGATCAGGCTGCCAAGAGCCCCATCCAACCATGAACACCCCCAGGGATGGTGCATCTAGAGCTTCTCTGGTCAAAAACATGTTTTGGTGTATCTTACTCTTCAAAATGATTGAAAATTTAAAAGCTACCCCCAAAAGGTATTTGGTCATTGTCTCAGAGTTACAAGGTTACTAGCTAGGAAGTGGTAGGTGAACATTCACCATGGGACTTTGTAGGTCACGGTGATGGTTAGTCTTGGGGATCCTGAATGCCTTTTCCAACCTAAATGATTCTGTGTTTCTGTGATTCTGTCCTAAGACTCTCTGTATATCATTGGCCTTCTAGGCAGATTGCAACCCGAAAACGCTTGGGTAAACTTTGGAAAAAAAAAAAAAATTAAAAAGAACAGGGATTGCTGTTGCAGTCGCTTCTGGCATGTGCCCAGCAATGTATTTAATTGGTTGTACAAGACACAGAGCAGCAAACAGTGTGTAATTGCCAGCTTTGCACGCTTGGTGGACATGTCCTCAATCACCCTCACAGAGCAAAGAAAAGAAAGGGAGGAAGGAGGCGGATGGATGGCACCAAGATTGTGTTTCTCTCCTCCTCACTTCTGTCCACTCTAATGAGGAGCAGGCAGAGTTTCTCCTTCCCCAACAGCCAAGGAGCTTGTTTGAAGCAATTTGGAGGCAATTGAATGAAAAGGAATAAATGAGTGAATATTGCAGTTTATGGATGGCTGAGTCAAACCCACAGGCAGTGATTAGAGGCCCACAGTCCCCTTTATGCCCACAGTAAGAAAATCACTGAATTTCATTCCAATTTAGCTCCAAACAGGAGGCGAACTTGTAGTGGGCTGGGTTGTCAGTTATGCCACCTTTTAATATTCATCCGGAGGAAAAACAAAACAGATTTTTTTTTTTAATTTTATTTTAAACAAAGTGTCAGTCAATTCAAAGCAGGTTTCTCTGGCTTCCATCCTCTCCTCTAGCTGAGTTGCAAAGAAATGGGGGTGGAGAGAACACAGCATACACAAGTGCAACTTCCCTACCCTTTCTCCCACCTCCATTTGCCCCACAAATAGTTCTCAACAAGGCTGTTTGCACAGCAGGTCCCTTGTTAGCACTATCTGTGCTGGCTCCTCAGCTTCTCCTTCACCTGTTTACAATCAGCCTGGTGGAACAAAATCAGATTCAGAGAGTGGACAAGATGAGCATGTCATAAAAGAGCTTATCTGAACCTTAATTTCATCACTGCCTCTCCTACAGATTTTCTAAGTGAACTTAGATAAGCTACCAGAAGGTTTTTTCCCCCAACAGGTTCATGCTTTTTGCATTGCCATTAGCAGTACTGAAATTCACAGGCAGTGGAATAGTCAGACCAAAACACTTAATGCTTCATTTGCCTTTCTACATGCTAGGAGAATGTTGTAATAGGCGTGATCGGGGTCTCGGGATGTAACGTGTCAGGCTCCTCCCTATGTGTTAGGTACGTGCCACGTGTACCATCCAGTGGGCGTACACGAAGGGTTAAAAGATATATAAGTGCTTGTTAGAACTTAATAAACGCCATTTTGCCGCTCATCATATTGGTGTCACCTCGGTATTTGGCCAAGCCGCAGGCTCCCCTAAGCAACGAACATCACGGTTGCCTGCGAAAGGCAACAAGTGGTGACCCCCGACGTGATGCTTAGGGGAATGAGTCGGCTGTCTGCTTGACGGGGCAGGAGCCCACCGCGGAGCATCAGCACTTGCTGGGCGGTGGAAGCCGGGGGACAAGCCCGGGGACAGAGGGAATCTGCAGTCACCCCTCTGTCGGTGGAGGTCGCGGACGAGCGACAGATATACCCTCCGGAATCACACCGGAGAAGAGCCTGGGATCCTGGTCTCAATCGGGAGGAGGATCGGGGGCGTCATGGAAGCCGTCATAAAGGTGATCGTTCATGCGTGTAAGATTTATAACGGGAAGCATGCTCCTTCTCAGAAGGAGATAGCTGCGGTCCTCTCGTTGCTTGAGAGGGAGGGGCTGTTAACATCGCCCCACGAGATTTATGACCACAATAATTGGGATTCAATTACCGCTGCCTTATCCCAACGAGCAATGGTCACTCAAAAAGCAGCGGAATTTAAAACTTGGGGTTTGATTCTGGGAGGATTGAAGGCTGCGCGCGAGGAGAAACTTGCGGGCGAACGAGCCAGGGAGCTATTGGGGTTAGAGGTTGCGGGGCCGGGAGTGGGTCTCATTCCTCGTGCAGGTCCGGCTGGAGATAAGGTGGCGCCAGCCCCTACAACCCATCCTGCCACGATAGCTCCGGGAGCAAAGAAGGACGAAGTTGCATCGAATTGTTCAAGCGTGGAGGCCACAACACCCCCACCTCCGTATCCCTCTCAAGGCTTATATCCTTCACTGAAGTCAGTCGGGGAGGGGGGGGGAAGGTCCTTGGAGGAATGTGGTAACATCTCCTGCAGGGCTGATAAGCAGGCTTCGGGGGAGGGTACGGCATTCCGAGGAGGTACAGCTCAACCCGCGTGTTGTGATAACGAGTGCAGCTCAGTCTGTTGCTGTAGCAACTTCCCCAACGGGGCGGACTGCACCGTCCCGCCCCGCGGTGAATGCAGGGGCGGAGCCCCGTGGCCAACGTCCCAGGGGTCCACCCCTGAGGGGTGCAGCCTCACAGCACCCACCCCGTGGGCTCCGCCCACGCTCACTGATTGGGCCCGGGTGAGGGAGGACTTACGAGCAGCCGACCCAGCACGGCCGCCGCTAGCCCTTCCGGTCATAGTCAAGACAGAGGGCCCGGCGTGGGTCCCTCTAGATTCTAAAGCAATAACCCGCCTTTCTGAAATTGTTAAAACAAAGGGGCTGCGTTCCCCAGTGACAATGGCGGCGGTAGAGGCCCTCATGGCCTCTAGCCTACTGCCGTACGATGTGATCAGCCTCATGCATGTGATCCTTGAACCGGTTCAGTACACCCTGTGGTATGATGCTTGGAATACACAATTGCAAGCAGTGGTGGCGGCAGCCACCCGAGATGCCCAACACCCAGCCAATGGTCAGGGTCGAGGGGATAGGACCACATTAGCGCGTCTCCAGGGTGTAGCGGACGGCATGGTGGGATCTCCGGAAGGCCAGCTTAGGCTGTTGAGACCGGGAGAGTTAGCTGCAGTCACAACTGCGGCCCTACAGGCCCTTCGGGAGCTGGCTCGAGTTACAGAGCCTACTCTCCCGTGGGCGGATATCAAACAAGGCCCTTCAGAGCCTTTTGCAGAATTTGCAAACCGCTTGATTCGTGCAGTTGAGGGGTCCGATCTTCCGGAGCCGGCCCAAGGTCCTGTTATCATTGATTGCCTTAAGCAAAAATCGCTCTCGGACATACAGCAAATTATTAGGGCGGCCCCAGGCAACTTAACAACCCCAGGGGAACTTATCAAATATGTGCTTGACCATCAGCGCGCTACTCCATTAACAAATGAGGGCTTAGCCGCAGCCCTCCAGCTCGCAGTACAGGCAGCTACACGCCCCAAGGACGGGGGAGGGAAAGGTGTCTGTTATAAGTGCGGACAACCCGGACACTTTAGGACCAACTGTCCGAATAAAGGTGGCTCAAAAACAGACACAGACAAAAAATGCCAGTGGTGTGGTGGGGCGAGCCACACGGCGCGTAACTGCAGGAAGATCAAGGAAGCGATGCAGGGAAACGGCCAAGGGAGGGCGCCTCGGGCCCAGGGCACCTTCCCAAATCAGAGCAATGGGCCAAGGAGAACATGCCCACCGTGGCATTAGCCATGGGATTGGGGGACCGTCCACTAGTTAAGGTGATAATGTCATATGCGGGTCCGTGGCCCCAAAAAGAGGGACCTCGAACCACGCTTTTTACGGCTTTGCTAGATTCTGGTGCGGACGTTACAGTGATTGCGGAGGACGATTGGCCGACGAACTGGCCACTCACCTCGCATTGGCAGCATATTGGGGGAGTGGGAGGCACAGTCCCAACAAAAGGGGCTGCAGAGAAAGTGGAGATCGCTATCATTGATAGGAGTGGGACGATGGAGGCACCAGTGTTGATGCAACCCCTCGTGGCACCGGTGGAAGGATCAATCTTAGGGCGTGATTTTCTCACGTCCTTGGGAGTTCGACTCACAAATTTATACTAAGGGCCACTGTGTACCACCTTGCGCTGCATTTCGCCATCCCATTACGCTGGAAACGGGAAGCGTCTCCCGTTTGGGTGGATCAGTGGCCCCTTCCAACTGATAAATTAGCAGCGCTGACGCAGCTGGTCTCCAGGGAACTGGAGGCAGGACACATTGAACCGTCACTTAGTAGGTGGAACACGCCCATCTTTGTTATCCGGAAACCATCGGGGTCCTTCCGTTTATTGCATGATCTTCGGGCTGTTAATGCACAGCTCGTCCAGTTCGGTCCCGTTCAGCAAGGCGGTCCATCACTTGCAGCTGTTCCCAGGGGATGGCCCCTTGTGGTCATTGACCTTAAGGATTGTTTTTTCTCCATCCCTTTGGCAGAACAGGACCGGGAGGCTTTTGCATTCACAGTCCCTGTACGGAATAACCAGGGCCCAGCTCAAAGGTTTCAATGGAAGGTTCTCCCTCAGGGAATGGCCTGTTCACCTACTATTTGTCAGCTTGTGGTGAATACAATTATCGCGCCAGCGAGACGCGACATGCCAGACTGCCAGATTGTCCATTACATGGATGATCTTCTGCTTGCAGCTCCGACAGGTTCCCAACTACAAGCCCTAGAAGCACGGGTGTCAGGCGCGCTCACGGGTGCAGGTTTCACGATCTCCCAAGAAAAGGTACAACGAGGGCCAGGGATAGAATTCCTGGGATATAAGTTTGGATCATCCACGGTTATCCCCGAGGGCCTGGAGATTAAGCCTCATGTAACCAACCTGTGGGATGTTCAGAAATTGGTAGGAGCTATCCAGTGGGTCCGGGGAGCACTGGGTATTCCACCACGATTAATGAAGCCCTTTTATGACCAGCTGAAGGGCTCAGACCCACGGGAAAGGAGAGAGTGGACCCCAGAGATGGACGCTGCCTGGCGAGAAATACTATCACTGTGCTCAACAGCAAGTTTGTCCAGGTGGACACCGGGTATCCCCCTAGAGGCCGCTGTTACTCGCTGCCAGGATGGAGCCGTAGCTGTCATTGGTCATGCACTAGGCTCCTGTCCACAACCTCTGCGCTGGCTGTTCTCAGCACAGCCGGTGCGGGCATTTACCCCATGGGTGGAGCTTCTCTCCCTGCTACTTAGTAAGGCAAGGACATCTGCATTTAGGGATTTTGGAAAGGATTTGGATATAGTCCACCTGCCCAGGTTCTTCCGAGATTCACAGATCTTGCCTGACGAAATCCTCCTAGCCCTGCATGGGTTCGGAGGCAAGCTTAGGTATGCGGGTTCCCTTCCGATTTTCGAGCTAGCACACCCACTCCAGGTGTCACTCCGTCTTCGGGTTGTTGCTTCTCCCCTTGATGGTCCGACAGTATTTACGGATGCCTCTTCATCGACAGGTCAGGGGGCGGTTGTCTGGAAGAACCAGACGGGTGACTGGGAAATTAGAACATTTCAAGATCACAGTGTCAGTGTTCAGACGCTTGAGGCGCAGGCGGTAGCGATGGCACTGCTCCTCTGGCCAGACACCCCTTGCAATGTAGTCACTGACTCTGCTTTCATTGCAAAAATGTTACTACGAATGGGGCAGGAAGGACAACCCAGTACTTTGATTGCCTTCCTCTTGGAGGAAGCATTGACGGCAAGGACAGCGCCCGCTGCTGTTCTTCATGTGCGAAGTCATTCAGACGTTCCGGGATTCTTTACAACTGGCAATGCCCTCGCTGACCAACACGCGGGGCACAAGGTTCTTACGGTGAGGGAGGCTAGAGACCTGCATTCTACGCTACACCTAGGGGCTCGAGCACTGTCAAGGACATGTTCTATTCCTATGGCGGTGGCCCGGGAGGTGGTGCAGGCATGCCCTCACTGTAATTCAGCCCCTGCGCTTAGTGCGGGAGTGAACCCTAGGGGAATTGCACCTCTCGACGTCTGGCAGACGGACTTCACGCTGGAGCCTCGTCTGGCGCCAAGGTCTTGGCTTGCGGTTACTGTTGATACCGCGTCCACTGTCATTGTTGCTACCCAACATGGCCGCGCAAATTCTTCTGCAGCACAACATCACTGGTCGGTGTGCGTCGCGACATTAGGCCTACCGAGTCACATTAAGACAGACAATGGCTCCTGCTTCATCTCGCGCTCCACCAAGGAGTGGCTAGCGCGTTGGGGCATCACGCATAGTACAGGTATCCCTGGCAACTCGCAGGGCCAGGCTATTGTCGAAAGAGCGAATCGGCTCCTCAAGGAAAAGTTGCGTGTCCTTGGGGAGGGGGAAAATTACAGGGGAAAGATTCCAGTGAGCCAACAGGGAGAGTTGCTGGCTCGTGCGTTGTATGCATTAAACCATTTTGAACGGGGGGAGAATCACCGCACCCCTATGCAAAAGCACTGGCAACCGAGAATTATTGAAGAAGGACCACCGGTGAAGATTAAGATCGACAATGGGTTATGGGAATCAGGGTGGTCTATTTTAGTTTGGGGTAGAGGCTACGCAGCGGTCAAAAACAAAGAGTCGGGAAACATTATATGGGTTCCATCGAGGAAAGTTAAGCCAGAGTTTGGCCTCAAGTAACGAGAACTGAGCGTTTCTGTTGCAGGCGTGGCTACTGGGGAAGCCGAAGACCCCGACACCGGAGAAGCGGAAAAAAACACTTATATGGGTGCGTGGACCACCGAAGACAAGCCAGGACACGGACCCGGCAACACAGCCGTTACTGCCCACACCGAGAAATTTGGTTCTATCTCTGCTAATGTGTCTATGTTCTTTGCCAGGGGGTGGCACGGCTATTGACTTCTTGCTTTTAGCTCAAAGCCACGGATGTGAGGATGTCGAAGGGTTCTGTTGCTTCAACTTAAGTGATCACAGCGCATCGATCCATAAACAACTACAGTGGATGCAAGGCCACACACAGAAGATCAAGATGCAGGCCGATCCCTTCGGTGAATGGTTGGAGGGTCTGTTTGGGGAATTAGAGCCGTGGCTAAAACAAATGCTTAAAACGCTTATCGTAGGTTTAGCAATATTCTTGGCTATTATGCTCTGTCTTCCATGCTTTGTTCAGCTTCTTAAGGCATGCTTAAGAAACTTCATAGAGGAAATCTCACGCCAGCAGTACGTGTATCAGCGCATTCAGGAGCAACTATAGACGCACTTAGGAATAGAAATAGAGTTAGGATTTGCGTTCGCGTTGTTACGGGTCAGCTTTCTATGGCATGGGGAGGGGGAGATGTTGTAATAGGCGTGATCGGGGTCTCGGGATGTAACGTGTCAGGCTCCTCCCTATGTGTTAGGTACGTGCCACGTGTACCATCCAGTGGGCGTACACGAAGGGTTAAAAGATATATAAGTGCTTGTTAGAACTTAATAAACGCCATTTTGCCGCTCATCATATTGGTGTCACCTCGGTATTTGGCCAAGCCGCAGGCTCCCCTAAGCAACGAACATCACGGTTGCCTGCGAAAGGCAACAGAGAAAAAGACTTCCCAGTCCTGTATCCTTACAGCTGACACCAAAGGATCTCTCAGTCCTCATTCATGATATCTGGAGGCCTACAGAGCCAAAATTCCTCCCATAGGAAGTAGGGTGAGGAGCTGGAGAAGGAATGGTGAAAATCTGGAGCTTCTTTCAATGTGAGACTGGGCTGAAGCCAGGGTTTGCACCAGGCAAAAAAAAATGCATCACCATCTTTTAAGAATTCATGGTCCAAGAAAAATAAATAAATAAATAAATAAAAAGGAGCAAGAAAAGGAGAGAGTTTCACTAAAGGTCACCTGAAATGTAAGTGGTTGGGGCACTTATTACATCTATCACAGAATCACAGAATTGTAAGTGTTGATAGGGACCTCTAGAGATCATTCTGTCCAATCATTGTATTCTTAAACTAGCTTCTCTCATCAGTGTTACTCGAAAGATTTTGGTTTGTTTATTTATTATCAGGGAAAAGATGCAGTGAGATTTAAAATGCTCTTGTCAAGCTACATCTCTCAGAACTGTGTTTTCAGGTCTCATGGGACAATGGCTACCATGGCATGCAAATCTGAATCCGCCACATCAAGTCTCCTCCTTTTTAAACTGCTGGAAAATTGACATTTTTTTTCAACTCTTTCAGAGAAATTACAAAACAAAAAGACTTGAAAAGAAAAGAAAAGAAAAGAAAAATAGAAAAGAAAAGAAAAGAGAAAAAGGGAAAAAAAAAAGCCACACAAAGTTAGAGCAACAGCAAAGCTGTAGATGGTGACTCTTAGTTTGATCCTACCTGCTCTATGTGTTCCAGTGTCTGTGCTGTTTTGTTTTTGTGTCAGTTTGGCTGTGATGGAATTTTTATAGAGTGTGGATTTCAGGTTGGATATTAGGTAAAATTTAATCAAATTATTATACTCAAAGGTGTTCAGGAAAGGGCAGGTGTGGCACAGAGGGGCATGGTTTTGTGGGCATGGCAGTGATAGGTCGATGGTTGGGCTGGAAGATCTAAGTGGCCTTTTCCTACTTTAATGATTCTGTGATTCTATGATTTTACAAAGTGAAATATATAATACCCATTTAGATGAGTAAGATCTTCCACACAAGCCGTATCATGTACTTCCCAGAGATAAATGCAAAGCAGCATATATACAAGTCAAAGTTCATTTTGGAGGTTCTGTTAAAACAGCTTAATTTGACTCTTATATATGATTTCAAGCAATCTACATCTGCATTGTACCCTCTTCTAGTCTTTACGTAGTCCAATGCATTCCAAGTAGAGATGTCTCTCACTTGGATGTCCCACCTCAACTGGCCTTGGACTTCAGCTAGCACCTCAAAATGTTATTATAATGCAGAAAACAGCAAGAACATCTGCAAATGGCAAAGTCACAGAAGTACTCTATGAGACAGCAGACAGTAGCAAAGCGAGCCACTGAGCATAAACAACGGGGGGAAATTGTGTTGGTTTTTTTCTATGAAAAGATCTGGAAAAACAAATAGCAGAATATCAAACCTCTAAAAGTAGCGCATGCTCATATAATTTATGCTCAGCCAAAAATGGCAAACACGACAGAAATCAAGAAAACAGATACATGAACTTTTTATACAAAAAAAAAACAAAAAACAAAAAACAAAAACAAAAAAACCCTCTAACAGCTTCTGACAAACCATCCAGGAGAAGAAGGAAAATTTCCCACAATGCCCAACCTGTGGAAACTCCCATTTGTACCAGAAAAGCAACAGTCATCAGAAGCTTCCACTGGTAAGGACTCAATCATAACTTGCTGCAGTCTTTGTGTTTGGTCCTCTCATTGGGATGCAAGATGTTGTGGTCAGATTTTGGGTGGGTCTGCATCACACATGATGAACTGAAGAGCTTTACAAAGTAACTCCAATCATACCACATGGGCCAGGCGAGCTGAATATTGTCACTGTGCTGCTGCAAATACCACTACTGCCAACCGCAGTGCATTGGGAGACACTTTCCCACCTCCTCTCTCCTTATGAACAGTTTGGAGCTCAGCCATGTCCTGGAAGAGGGCCCAGATATTTACGTTCCTAGACCTTGGCTGATGGCAGGCAGTGTTTGGTTTTGAAAACAACTGCTGATTAAACAGAAATTCCCTGCCGAACAAACAAAAAGAATCCTTTTTTCCCCATTTTTGACCATTCAGTTATATGCATTTTATCCGGCAAATCTCTCCTCAACCAATTCCAGCAGCAGATGCACTGCTTTGGCTCATACCTGCATTGACGATCCCAGAGAAATCATGGGGACAAATGAGGGAGAAGTTCTTCAAATGGTTTAACTGACCCTCAATAAAACTGATAGATAAAGAGCCACATAATCATCAATGCTCTCAGTCTCTGAAAGGTTTGATTTCAGTCCAACACCTTTGCTTGCAAAACAGCCTCCACTGGTGATAGCCAAATATCTTACACAGCCCTTCAGAATACTTTCTTTTCCTCAGTTTAGACCAGTGGCATGATCACTCTGAAACAATCCAGTAAGTTACCAATATGACACCAGAACAGTTGCGATTTCATCTCCAAGAGGACAGAAACATTCTTTCCATTCCCAACACAATGCTCTCTTACCCTACAACAGTGCCATAAACACAGATTTTATCTGTACTGCAAGCAGCCCCACTGCTTTCAGCTTTGATGCAGACATTATAGTGTGTGGAGTTGTACATGACCAATTCATTTATTAAGTCAAAAAAGAAGGCAGTGCTTGGGAGCAAAGATAATTAATTTGGAAAATGTCAATTAGACATTGACAGCCCCCAGTCTCTTGAGTAGCCCCTTTGTGCCTGCAAAGGCTTGGACTGCATGGACCATATTTCTCCCACCACTTTCTCTTATATTTGACTTTGGATTAAATTTGTGATGCTATATTTTCAAGGCAATCTATTGACATAACACCATACCTCACATCTGGGAAGCAACTTAATAGATTTTCAAAGAAGCTTTGCAAACAAAGGTGCATTTTCAGGATAGGTCAGCAGCTGGTTACTGAGGTCATCTGAAAATCTGAAAGTTCTCAAGGATCAGGCACTTTTAAAAATCTAAATTGTTTGGAAATTTTATACTATAACTTATTCAATGTGTAATAGAGACCTATGGCATACCAAGTCCTTGTTCTGCCATCTTCTAAATCCTCCCAGTGCCTTTCCATCCTCTTGTTTTGTTGAAGCCCTTGGGTATATAATTGTTCTTCGCAGCATGTTCCTTTTTCATCAAGGCATTTAGGAATAGCAGCAAATCTACCATCACAAATTATTTTTCAAAGAACTCATATTTCTTTTCCAAACAACATTGTTTTCCAATAGTATCTTGAATGCCAAAACCAACAGATTAATGCCTCAAACCTGAAATTTTTGGATGGGAGTGCTGCTCAGCTGCCTTTAGCCCCATTCTCCCACAGTGTGATAGCTGCCTGGAATACATTCCTAACAATATACCATCAACTCTTTTCAGGAAGACTAACTGAAAAGTCTAGAAAAATGGAGTAAATGGATCTAGGCACCAGAGTAGTATACTGAAGCTAATTTTCTTGTTTCCCATCTTTTCTTTCCCCAAATTAGTATTTTCACTGAACTCCTTCCAAAAATTTCTTAAGACAGAGTTAGGAACTTCTTCATAAATACAATGGTGTTCCTTTAAAAAATTATTAGTAAAACAAACAAACAAACAACTTTTTCCTAGTGTCTTTCTTGTAAAGAACTAACTTTAAGGTTAGCTTTTATGAAGGCTGCTAACTTAGGATCTCACCTTTGAATGACAGAAAAGATACTGGATGAATTGAGAGAAACAATTTCTTCTCTTCTTCCTCTGTCATTTCTGATCCTCTCTGCTGAAACAGCTGAAAAGAGATCCAATCTGCTTTGGACAAGGGCCCATCTAACCTGATCAGCAGTCCCTGTCATCCAGCAACTGTCAAATATTAATATCCCCCAGTTGATCATTGGTCTAGTTTGGATTGACGTGTAATTCAGTGATCTTGAGGTGAAAGTCTTTGGTATTTCCTTACTAGCCATGCTTAAGCCAGTGGAACTTGCAAAAGATAATTACAGGAGAATACTAGTGGATAGCAACACATCTTTACAGGTATTTTGGGTCCTCAACACCAAGGAGATGCTAAGTCTATTACCAAGTTGATGCTAAGTCTATTAAGGACACCTCTGAAGATTATGTGTTTTGAAGCAGTTAACAAAAAGAACATGTAAGCATTATAGTGACATATTTCTTGGCAAGAACCATGGAGTACTCTCCCCAAAGGGTTAGTAAATACCCTGTTCACTAGAATTATTTGAAACTGGGTTAGCCTCAGTGAATACAGAAACAATCCTGTACTGTCCAGGACATGATTTCATAGGTCTTTCTGTCTCTTATTTCTAGCCCTTGCTCCCTTGGGCCATTCATTTCCTTCAATGCAATTGCTTTATTTACTGCTCTAAGGCTGACTCGCTTCACTAATCTACAGAACAATGATGCTATCATTAGTTTTCATTCTAACCACTTGGTCATGCCTTTCATTACAGAGCAGATGCTCACTATGGTTACCAAGAAAGAAGAGAGCTAAGTAGTAGCTTCATCTGACATCTACTGAACATGCTGTTGGTTCACCTATCTTACCTTTCACAAGACCTTTATGATGCATTTGGCAGGAGATAAGAAAGCATACCCCCACTCACAAACTTCGCAGAGCACGTCTGATTCCAGTCTAGTCCCCTATAAGACAGCAGAAGCATCTTACAACAAAGAGGGAGGTGAGAAGCCCCCGAATGGTCATCCTCATCCACAGTTCCTCATATTATCCCACAGAATAATATATAATAAACCTGGCTATGTTAGGCCAACCCAGAGATCGTCCCCAAAGTCCAATTGCTTATTTCCAACTACAGACAGCTAGAGAAATATCTAGAGAGAAAGAATACGGAACTAAGCAATCACAGAATGATTAATTCCCTGATTCATATATTCAAGACTCATTCTTCTTTCCATCACGGCTGTACATCTTCAGCAGGATGACACATGTGGTGGATAGGTAGCTTTAAGCAAATGTATGTTCATATTATTCTAACACACTTAATTCTAGAAAATCTAGATACTAAAAATTATGATGCCTTTGACTTAATGAACTTGTGTCCTTTTTGGAATAAGTAAAAATTATTCATATTTAATGAGTGTCTTGGGCAGGACTCATTATTTAGAAATCTCTGTTGTTTCCAGACTGTGCTTTTCTACTGAGGTGACACAGCAGAGATTCAAAGAGTGATCTAGAGAAGTGCTGCCCTCAAACACTTGGGTCCATATGCCTGATCACTCTGAGTACATAGGAAAATTCTTCCTATCCTTGCTTTCACTTGGATGAGAATAGGACTGCTTTGCTGCATTCAATTCAAGAAACACAAGGTTCAAAAGCAGCAATGAAGTCAGATAACAAATTGAAAAAAAAAAAAAAAAAACCAAAAAAAAAAAATGAGAGGAGAGGATAAGGGAAATGAGATCAGTTTGATGATCAGTTTGATCGAGGCAGGTTTGCTCAACTGAAGATCCATATACCCAGCCCCAGTGACTCAACAGTGGAAACAGCTAAAGAGACATTTGAGAGACATCTGAGATAGATCTTGAACTTGTCATTTTCTACCATTTTTCCCTCAAAATAACATAGGAAACTTCAGGTTTTTTCACCTTTTTTTTTAAACTAGGATGAAGTTGGAAGCCCTGCCCACATACACATCTCAGTGGTGGAGAACAGTTTCCTGTATGTACTTCACGATGTGGATGTTTCAAAACCAGACGAGATACCCCTACCCATTTTGTGCCTGCATTTTGGACAAAGAAAAGCAGCTGCCTCAACATGCAAGCCTGCAATGTCGCCCCTAGTTAGATGACTATTGAACTGCTGTGCCAGCATTTTTTACAGCAGTTTAAAACACTATCGAGGCGGCATCAAACTGCCTTTTACATCCAAACCCAAATGGCTATGGAATGGAGCCCAGAGTGAAATGCTAAATTGGATCCTATCAAATCAGGATCAGATCACACAGGCTAAGCGGTAATGAATGGCTCCTAACGATGGAGTTCATCATTATAAAGTAATGACAAAAGATACATAACCATTGAGGTCTCCAACAGTGCAACCAGCCGCCACCCATTGCCTATCCCCTCTGCTCTGTCTGCCGCCTGCTGATATTTTCCTATTAGGGTGAAGCTCTTTTCTGGGGAGTGTTTTTCTCCCTTTAACTGGCACCAGGTTTCAGGGCTCATTCACAATAAATTATTCAGTCTAAACAGTCATGCAATAAATCTTAAACGGGAAACAATAGATGATTCTCCCTTTAGACACATAGAGCCTACAAAACTAATCTCCTGCTAAGCAATAGTATGTCCCACCACAGCTGCTGATGGCAAAATTTACAAGGGTAGCATTTGTTTCCTTATGTGCATGTATATTTAGATTGCCACTGGGCCTCCCCTTCCCAGAGCAACACAAGGTAGCTATCATTGCATGTGTGAACTTGTCACCATGGGAAAGGGAAACAGAGAAAAGTTTTCTCATCTCTCTATTTGAAAAAATACTCAGTGATGCAAACTTTTGGTTATTTCACTTACTGAAAGCACTTAGAAGTGGAAGAAAGCATAGAGTAGCTTTGGTAATTGAATTAGGATTAGCAGTGCTGTATATTCATAGAATCATAGGATCACTTGAGTTGAAAAAGACCCTTAAATGTCATCTACTCCAACCCTCCTGCAATGAACAGCGACACCTACATCTAGAACAGGTGCTCAGAGCCCCATCCAGGCTGACCTTGAATGTCTCCAGGAGGAGATCATCCACCACATCTCTGGGCAACCTGTGTCAGTGCCTCACCATCCTTATTGTAAAAAACTTCTTCCTTACATTCAATCTAAAACTCCCCTCTTTTAGTTTGAATCCATTTCCCCTGCACCTGAGATTCAAGCCTTTCATATAGCTGGTCTTGCACTGATCTTCCTTTAAAGTATGGCCTCAGCAAGAAGGCAATGCTACTGAAAGCAGTTTTACCCATCTTGAATGTAGAAGTTGCATTTGGAAACAGGTGAGGCTTCAGGCCTACCTGCAGTGCTCAGATCACTGCACTATTGCCTAAGCCTATTCCTCCTTTATCCTCTACTAGAACTCAAAGCACAGACTAAGTCGGTAGTATCTGGAGGATGGTGCTGCTCCTTAAAGAAGAGAACCAGCTCAAAACACAGAAAATCCCAGCCATGGATGCTGTGCCAGGAACCAGATGAAATAATACTGTGGCTAGCACAAGCTTCGGCCATCAAGTGGAAATAGCTGTCAGTGGATCCTCAGCAAGACGTATTTCCATTGGATGAGGACTTGGCCTTCTGTGTTTAAATCTTTCATCACATTGCACACCCACTCCTTCCTGCCATCTGCCAGGCGCGCCATGCCCCGGGCCAAGTCTGGTGCCGGCTGCTTCTCCATGCACAGCCCTCCCTAGCCCAGATATGCCCAAGTGCTTCTGTACGCTCCAAATGCTTTTCTCAACCCAAGCAAAGAGCCAAGTTGGGAGCTCTGCTGTCATTTCCCCTACCCCCACATCAGCTGTAACAGGAGTGAGCAACTGCTTTGGCTTCTCTTACCTTTCAGGCCCATCTGGAGAACCTCAGACCTCATGCTAAGGGAAATGGAGGAGCGCCAACAGCACCTTCGTGATGTCACCCGGGAAGCAATTTATAGCCTGGAAGCAGGAGGTTTATGTGCATTCATGAAATACTCAGGGCTTCCTTGCTCTCCTTTATGGCTGCAGAGTCCTCTGGGAATGGCATGGACTCCTAATGGATGCTGCATTAGCTAATCCAGTGATTCAATTACTTCTAAATACTCTCTGGTGGCAGAGGCTAGTCTTCCTTCTCACTTACTGGAAATAGTTACTTTTCCAGGGGGAGGGGAGCTTCCATTATAAGTAGCATTCCCCTTTCTTTTTACAGCACTGACTTTCCATAGGTAGTGCTCAGTCTCCAAGGGTACAGATGGATGCAGACCGACGTGAGATCCAACACACCTCTCTCCTCTGGGTCAGATGCAAATCTATTATTCTATCTCCAGCATCACAAAATCATAAAATCATTAAGATTGGAAAAGACCATTAAGATCATCTAGTCAAATCATTAGCCCATCACTGCCATGCCCACTAAACCATGTCCCTAATGGCTGTGTGAAGAAAGCTATCATACCAGCTCAGTACAAGGATGACCTGAAAGTCACCAGTTTATGGGAGGTGGCACATATGTGGCTACTATGGATGAAGGCAGTGGTGATTCAACTCTATAGGCTTGTCAGTCCAGAACAGCATCCAGATGTTAGAAGTTGACCCATCAATTTGCTACATAGTCATCCCTCCACTGGACATCACGTAGTCAAGGTCACTAGATGGGATGGCAGAAATATGGGTATCAGCCTGGACAGACTCTTATCCTAGGGATCATGACATATTTTGCTATCCAAATTCCTACTGCAGTTTTAATTGGATGTTTGTTCATTTCATGTCCTAAGATCGGCCTTTGTTGATGGATACAATTCAATGGCGCATTCAGAGAGTCGCTGTCTTTGGTACAAGCGTAGGCAGAAACTGTGTATCATACTGCAAATCCATGCTCTGTTAGCTAGTACTTTGCTGTATGGACAGAGCTTCGTAAGCCTAAGAAGAGCATTAGTCCTAGTTCTTGAAAGCACAGATGAGATGAAAAACAAATTCAGTGTGAATAAGAAGATCATGGCAGAGAAAAGCAGGTCGGACACTGTAATGAAAGAGGGCAGTAACGAGATTCTGGTGAACACACACACACACAAAATACTGCACCCCTCTGGAAAGTAAATCAGATCACAGAAGGGTCTGCTGTGAGTCTCAAGTGGTTTTTACATGACAATGCACTTACTTCTTAGAAACAGACAGAAAAATGAGGAAAGATTTGTACAGAATGGGAGTATCAGTCATGATTCCTTTTGATTTTTCAGGGATGAGCAATCAAAGGAAACCCACTTTTGGCTTTACTTGCACACTAGAATTGCTATATTCTTTTTTGACCAGGGAAATGTTAGAGGATATACAAAAGACATTGTCTGCATAGCTCAAAAGGAAAATATAAAATCTTTCAAGCTTGTACCAAAGCCTTCTTATGGCCAAAGGCAAAAGATGTTCATACTTTTTTCACAGTCTCAATAAGCAGAGTGATATTATATAAAAATACATATATGCACACACACAAATACGTATGAAATATTTTCAAATCAGTAACACTTTACTGGGGAGAGGAATCAGCATTTCCAACACACTGTTGCAGAGCATGGAGTCAAGTGATGTGGAACTACGTTAATTAGTTTTACTCAGTGTTTGTCCCAGGCTGGAGCTCTGAGGGAGGAACTGCTATTTGCAAGTGGTTTAATGCCCTGCTGCTGCTGATCCTGAGCTCCCAGCTCAGAGGGGCAGGACAAGAGCTGTTTGCAAACAGTTAAGCTTGCTGCTGCTGTTAAAAATAATAATAATAATAAAAGGGTCAGCAGCGAGCATTTGCCTAAGTGTCTTTCCCAGGAGTATAGCATGAGCAGGCAATTCAAATCCTGGTTAATCTTCCCATCCAAACAGCACAGAACAGAAACCCAAGACTCTGGCCTTCAGCACTGTTCCAACACTTTCAGAAAACTCAAGCTCAGATATTAGACTCCAGTTTCCAGAAAATACAAGACGTCTTTTGTAATGAGGAGAACGCTCAGGCTTAGTGCATGAAACACTTTAAGATAAAGGCTGTCTCCAACAGTCTGTTTGGATGGAGTCATTTTGTACTGTAGAAGAACAGTTTTGGGGCTGGCTCTGTTTAATTCTTTACTGATGAGCTGGATGAGGGAATTGAATGCATCCTCAGTAAGTGTGCAGATGACATCAAGTTGGGAGGATGTGTTCATCTGCCTGAGGGTAGGAAAGCCCTACGGAGGGATCTGCCTGATAGGACAGATTGATGGGCTGAGGCCAATGGGATGAGGTTCAACAAGACCAAGTTCTGGGTCCTGCACTTTGGTCATGATAACCCCACACAGTGCTACCAGCTTGGAGCAGAGTGGCTGGAAGTCTGTGCAAAGGAAAAGGATCTGGGGGCGTTGGCTGATGTTCAGCTGAACATGAGCCAGCAGTATGCCCAGGTAGCCAAGAAGGCCAATGGCATCCTGGCTTGTATCAGCAATAGTACAGCCAGCAGGAGCAGGGAGGTGATCATCCCTCTGTACTCAGCTCTGATGAGGCTGCACCTTGAATGCTGTGCTCAGTTTTGGGCCCCTCACTACAAAAAAGACATCAAGGCCCTGGGGTGTAACCAGAGAAGGGCAGCAAAGCTGATCAGGGATCTGGAGCACAAGGCTTACGAGGAGAGGCTGAACAAACTGGGATTGTTTATTCCGCAGGAGTCTCAGGGGAGACCTTGCTGCTCTCTACAATTCCTTGAAAGGAGGTTGTGGTGAGGTGAGAGTCAGCCTCTTCTCCCAGGTAACAGCAATAGGACGAGCGGTAATAGCCTTAAGTTGTGACAGGGGAGACTGGGTTTGGATATTAGGAAAAATTTCTTCTCCAAAGGAGTAGTGAGGCACTGGGATAGGCTGCCCAAGGAGGTGGTGGAGTCACTGTTCCTGCAGGTGTTCAAGGAACATGGAGATGTGGTATTAGGGTCATGGTTTAGTGGGATGGGCTGATGGTTGGACTAGATGATCTTAGTGGCATTTTCCAACCTTAATGATTCTGTGATTTAATGATCAAATGCAAGTCCCTCTTCTGGTGTGTTGAGATTCATCCATTACACGATCCCACTATATCATGAGGCAATGTAGCTCCACTAACATTGCCCACATTGATTTCCTTAGGAGCCAGGTACAGTTGTTTGGTATCAACAAAGCAATTTCAAATATAACTACTTTGGAAATATCTTTACAGAAAAAGTCTATATCCTTCAGTCATGTGCTACAAGTACCACAAAGTACACATGAGCACATGGGGACAACAGAGGAAGAGGTATGGGGAGAAAGCACTGCATAACAGGCAACACAGGTCAGGCAGAAGATGTCACAGATTCAAGGAGAAACAGTCTGAAAATTCAGATACAGGAAAAAAAAAAAGTTTTCACTGTAGAAGAACTAGTCTGGAGAGGAGAAATTATATATGAGGAGTGATGGAGCTGTAGGCTCACATTGGGTGGTCAAACATGGAAGGTATGAAGCACTGGAAAAGAATGCCCAGAGAGGTGGTGGATGCTCCACCCCCGGAGACATTCAAGGTCAGGACGAACAAGGCTCTGAGCAACCTGATCTAGCTGTAGATGATCGTGTTCATTGCAGAGGAGTTGGCCCAGATGATCTTTAAGGGTTCCTTCCAACTCAAAAAAAGCTATTGAATGGCTGTGGTCTACTAACCCAGGAACTACAGAGGTCTTGAAGTGGAGATAATCCCATGGTAGGGGAGACTATTCAGCTACAAGCAAAGGAAATCAGGCAATGGACACGTCAAAAGGTAATTAAGCTGTTTCCTGTAACAGGTGGGTTTAACTTAGGGCCACAGCATAGTGTTTTAGTTCAAGAGGGGAATGTTTCTGACTTATGCTATCAAGGCTGTACGACTCTCCTCTCTGCTGTCAATGTAGAGCAGGCTGTGAGCAACCACCCTACTGCATATACTCTGAATATGGAACCTACATTCTTCCTGTAACTATAGGGAATCAAGATTTGGTGACCCTGTACATCCCTATGGGGAAGCCTTCTGTGTACCACAGCTTGTGCCTAAGCCCTTCCTGGGAATCTCAGTGTGAAAATGGCTTTCATTTCATGAAATTCTGGATGAACTAAATTCTCTGTTCCCACCCTGCAGCCATAAAGTACTTCTCAACTCTCCAGAGCAAACCTCAGGCATTTGCAAAGAACCACAGCCATAGAGTGTGAGAGGAGGACCGAGGGCATTGCCTAGCACTACATGTGCACCCTGTTGAAGGCAATGATGGAGTTAATACAGCTCCCATCTACATGTTGAACAGGCAGCTTGCCAGAGGCTCGAAGTCTGGTAAATAAGCAGGCACATCTTGGCTCACTGGGAACAGATTGTTAACTCAGTTCAGCTCGGGGTGAGACACACTGCCGAGCGGCTGTCATTAGCAGAGAGGATTCAGTGGTCATGACTGCATGTCACTGCCACAGCCAGAGCTGCACGGGACTGGAGACCTAGTAAGAGGAAATGGATTTGGCTCTTGACCAAGGCTTGTGATACTTACTCCATCAGCACTCCCATTCCCTGTTTTGGTGTACCCTGCTGTTCAGTGGATGTTTCACGCTCCTTCCTTGGCAACCAGTCTACTAGCAATCAAGTCTGATACAGTCACTATAATTTCTCAAGGCCTTGAGTCCTTCCCTTCTTGCTGATCCCAACACAACGACCATCAGATTTATAAGTATAGCTGGCCTGTGGTCTATGGGACAGAGATCCCAAGCATCATCATCTTGGCTGACACACTACGGCAGAGAGCTTGAACTACAGCACAACTGGTTTAACTGAGGAGTCACACAAAAATAGCAGAGGACTGAAATCTTGTAGGGATGAAGGTGAAAGTAAAGGAGTACATCAACCATCCTCTCTCCAGGCAGTCGGCTCACCAAAATGGCCAAGGCTACTCATAGTTATGCAGCTGTCAACTTCTGCCCACCCAAGAAGCATCTCTGCAAGATAATGGACAAGGTCCATGAGGGAGTTGGCTTCTACAGTATCATTTCTGGGACCGAAACATTCACTAGGTTTTGGCTAGTGGAGCCGCATCATCAACTCCCCTTCTAAAATTCACCAAATCAGAGAACATGACTGTCAAGAAACATGATTATTACAGGGGCAAATTCTGGAACACAGTAAGTTTAGAGAAGCAACTAGCAAGCCAACAGCTTGCCCTTGATGTTCTCTTGATCTGGAGCTCAAGCACAGAATTATAGACCTATTATCTGGGTTAAAGAAAAAATCCATCAGAAGTCATTGGCATAGGGCACACAGTGCACTTTGGAGCAGTTTCAGCTCAGTCCAGCAGAAGCCAGTGGGGACTCCATCTGCTCCAGCCAGCTTGTCGCAGTGCCTCGCTTGTAATTTATTTGTGTGTCCTCAGTGCAATTATGAGGATCTACATGGGAACTTTTTCTCCATTTCGTTTGCTCTCGGCATGCCATGAATTCAAAGCCATGCTTCCAACATCACAGAGTGTTAGAACAGCATCAGTTGCAGTGTCACGAAACCAACTGGAAAGTTTGCAGAGCCACAGCAAGACAAGCAGGCACATTTTTCGCAGCTGATAAAAAGCCTGAAGAGCATTTTTATTAAATCCATTGAGAGAAACACCAGGATCAGTGACAGAAGGGGAAAAGGGGTTGTTATGGAGAAAAATCCTCTCTTAAACCAGACAGACATCTTGGAGAGAGACTCAGCAGAGGCAGGGTGAATTATGAAAAATTACTGATGGCTTCTAACTAGGAAATGACCACAGCTCTGTAACAAACCATTTCTAAAAAAAATATATACACTAAAACCCCACTAGGAGATGGAAATAAAACTGTGTAAGAACACAGCTCTATCACAGACAACACAGCAACCAGTGAACAAGACTTCCTATAACTCAAACAGCAGAGCTTTTGGGGTAGAAAGGTTCTAAATTTTATTTCTGCCAAGCTGTGAGTAGCTATGATGCACAGTAGAGAAACAACTGTACTGAAAGCTTTCTTGGGCAGGGTCTGTCTCATACCACACTGGCTATTTAGTTGGCTCTTAGTTGATATAGTAAGATACTGCAATAAGGAGATGAGTCCTTCTGCAGGTAGATGGGCATTTCTTGCTGGCTGAACACAAACCAGACCCCACCATATTGATGTTCAGCAGCCAGCTTAGTCTTTATCCCTGGCCAGTCATAGAATCATAGAATTATAGAACCGTTTGAGTTGGAGGGGACCTTAAGGGTCATCTAGTCCAACTGCCCTGCAATGAACAGGGACACCTACAGCTCAGTCAGGTGCTCAGAGCCTGCTCCAGCTTGACCTTGAATGTCTCCAGGGACAGAGAATCCATCACATCTTTGGGCAACCTGTGCCATTATAAAGAACTTATTCCTCATACCCAATCTAAATCTCTCCTCTTTTAGTTTAAAACCATTTCCCCTTGTCCTATCACAACAGTCCCGCCTGAAGAGCCTGTCTCCTTTCTTATAGCCCTTCCTTTCTTACTGTCACCTGAACATTATTCAGCATTGTCCCCTACTTTCCCAAAGCTGTCCCTGAGAGTGCTGCCTGATGCCAGCCTCTGCCCCTGCCCTGCTCCTTGATTTTAGTGCACATTGCTTTGATGGTGTTGTCACCTCCTAGCTAAAATCTCATCACACCTCTGCTTGCCCTTTCAGAAGAATGTTCATGATTTAGGGATCTCTAGCACTGCCTCCTATCTGGAGGATAGCTATTTGACTTCCAGCAGCCCACGCTGTAACAGATAAAATACAGTTGGCCTGTTTTTGTTGCAGCGTTTAAAGTGGCACTTCTAAGCCAAATGCAGAATTTGGTAGCAACATTGCAAAAGAGAGTAATGAGTTAATACTGAAGAAACTAAATGCAAGTTGGCCAGGTGACTTTCCTATAGGGAGCCTCTGTGAAAGAAGTCTTCACCACTGTGGAAGATTTGACTGAGGCTCAGTGAAGTTGATTAGACAGAAATGATCTCTCACTCTCAGACCAGCCCTGGCCCTCCCTCTCAATTCAGGTGGAGAAAGGGTCTGTAGAGAGAAATATTTCTCCTTTTGAAATGCATCTTCTTCCATTCTACAAAGTGTTGTTCCCATCTTTACAAAGCCTGTGCAGAGTAGAAACAGGCAGCACAGCACAACAATTCCCTGGGAAACAGACTCCCAAGGAACAAGTTATACCATTTGCTGCAAGTGAGCTTTAAAGGAGAGGAAGCCTTTGTTTCTCAGATCCTTTCAGGTGCTGATCAATAATGAAGCTTCAAACCTCCACAAATATGCCTTTCCCAGAAGTCAAACCAAGCCTTGAGCTGCCTTTGCTCTTTCTGATGATGGACAGCCTTTCCTCCAGCCCTGTTCCATCACCTCTCCGAGAGGGGCTCTTTCAGAGGACCCACGGTCAGCACATTCAGTATTCAAGCCAACAAACAGCTATGACCGAATCAATTAGCAAGAAGAGATGGCTGCTGCGGTAGCAATGACTGATCCTAAAGGCAGGTGAGGGTGACATGGTGATGACACAGGGAAGCCCATCTCAATCCCAGCTCCACATCCATCTCATTCATAATGTAACTGGGATGTTCACTCGCTTTTCCCTGTTGCTTTCAGTGCCAGATGAACAGGAAAATCATTGATCGTTAGCAACTACAGATAGAAGGGTCCCAAGGACAAACTTTATGTTGTATTCATGAAGTCATCTCTCTTCTCAAGCTGTCTGTCTTCCTGTGGTGGTCCCGTTCCACATAAAAGTACAGTTTTGATTTTAACAGTGCCAAAAATCAAGGTCTCCTTGTGCTAGACACAACACAGATTAAGCAGATCCTCTCTGTTCTGTACAGCTTAACATTTATATAGTCGAGACAAGGTGTGAAGGAAACTAGAGACATAGAGAGGTGAATTGACTTTCCAAAACCATACTGAAAATTACTTTCAGAGCTGAGAATACCACCATGGTATTCTCAATGGTGGAGTCACCATCCCTGGAGATGTTCAAGAAAAGGGTAAATGTAGTATTAAGGTACATAATTTAGTGGTATGATCATGGTGGGTTGACGGTTGGACTAGGTAATCTTAGTGGTTTTTTTTCCAAGCTTAATGATTCTATGGTCTTCAGCCAGAGGCAGAATCCCTACAACACGGTGGAATTCTCTCTTCAGTAGTAATAGGTTTAAATACTCCAAGCACTGAGCATCTGTCATTCTTCCTGTAGACTGTCTTGCACCCTGATCATCAAGAAGTGATGTCTATAACATCTAGCCTGAAGCATTATTCCCTTTTAGTCATAATCTGGTTTCCTGTACAACAACTTTCTTTCCTCTGGTTTTTATACACTCCATATATCTTTTCTATCTTAGGCTGTGTCCCCGCTTGTCATTGCCTTGGAAAACTACATATCTACTCCTTGACCCTCTCATTGTTCCTCCCTCAGCTCACTCTGCTTTGTCATACAGGTTAATCATAGAATCATAGAATTGCTTGAGTTGAAAAGGACCTTAAAGGTCACCTAGTCCAACTCGCCCGCAGTGAGTAGGGACACCTACAGCTTGATCAGGTTGCTCAGAGCCTGCTCCAGCCTGACCTTGATAATACCATACCAAGGTACTAGTATTGGCACTGTAGTCCTTTGGAAGTAGTTACACAAGAGAGAATGTACTTATTTGAAGATAATTGCAGAGAACAGTGCTTTCTACCCCAAAGCTGCACCAGCACTTCACTGATTACTGACCAGCAGTGCAGGGATCTTGCATGTCATGGCAATACAATTAAGACTTGGTAAAGTTGGGTCACCTTAAAGCAAGGTACAGGCTGACACCTTTTTCACATCAAGTACAATGGAATCAGCAGTGCCTTTCAGATACAGACCATCTCCCACCATGGATTTATAAGAATTAAAACTAAATTTCTGATCTCATTTAGGGTTGGAACTATATGATCTGTAAGGCTTCTTCCAACCTAAGACATTCTATGATTCTATGATTTAGAACCTGTAAACACAAACCATAACTCCTGATATCACTCCAACATCATCAATACTTTTGGCCAAAGCTTTATATAATTGCTGAATTAAAGCATACAGTTGAAACAAACCTCTTTGACTGCAACATGTTGTGATGAGAAAATCCTTCCTTTGGAACCATCTTAAGAGTTTTGTGCAGCATTGTCCATCTGTACAGACAGAACCTAAGCACAGACATCGCTGTATTTTTTTCCCTTCTTTTTTAATCTGGTCTTGTACAAAGGTATTATGCATGCTCTGCAGAACTGGCAAAGAATTAGATCTCAAAAGGATCTTCATTTAGGCTGCTACCCTGTAATGCTTTTTACTAATGACTCAGACAAGGAAGATCATTGAATTTGCTGGAGATAATGACATAAGGGAAGTGGTTAAGACTCAGACAGACGTAACCATTTTGCAGGCTGATCGTAACAGAGGAGCATACTAAATCTAATGTGGCTAAGCATGAAGTGAAGCACAAAAGTAAGAATGGTCTTCAAGCTAAGTGCATTAGAATTGGTGCTGAATTAGTAATGTGAGCTAGATGTACCAACAGAATCAACTTTTCCCATCTTGCTCGAATGTATAGTGATGCAAAATAATGTCTGAGGGTCAAGCATCCCCAGGAGGTCAACAGGAGAAGCAGGTGAGTGCAACAGCAGGCTCTGCTAATGACCTTTAAGATAGTTAGAGGGAGACTCATTTGCTCCAGCTCTTCCCGACGCCAAGCATTATTCTCAGCTGCTACTTAAGCTGTCAGGCGACTCCGGCTGCTCACACCCTCTTTTCTGATCTTTATTACGTTGCCAAACTTTAATTGGTCCAGCTGATGCTTCCCAAGCCGGGTGTCTGCTGCAGGCAGGCAGGTTGGTTGGTTAGCTGTGTTATTATTTGACAGAGGAGGTGGAGGCAGGAAGGAGGAGAAGAAACTCTGGTTTCAATAAGAACTGAGTGCAACTTGTTCCAAAGCAAAATGCATCAAACAAAACAATAAAAAAAGAATCTTACAGCTTTTGGAGGGGGAAAGCACTGCCTCCCCCCTGCTTTAGAACAGGGATTTGACATGAGAAAAGATTTTGAGTCATTCTGATTTCTGGGGAATGTTCCCACTCCCCGTGGGTTATATATTTGATATATTTGTTAAGTTAAAAGCCTCAAAAAACTCTAATTTGATGGTTTTGCTTTTTTTTTTTTTTCCCCCATTTGCTCCAGAAAATGTTTTTAGTGCTTGGTGTCTGCATTGCCTGAGCAGTTTGTTCGTACTGACTGTGCTCGTTCCCCTCACCCATACCAGAAAGCAGCTGGATAAACCAGGAACGCTTGAACGTTTGCCAACCCACAGAGCTAGGGGCTTCCCCTGCAACAGTCCCCTCTGATTTAGGGCAAGAACTTGAAGCATAGAAAATGTTCCCATAAACTCAATAATGCCCCTTCCTTCTTCCCAGGCAATGTCTGAAGAAGGAGAAGAAAGACCACTATAGAAGCAGAGATGTTGGACAAGAGGATCCAGGGAAAGATGGACAGACATTTGCTGCACCCCAAACCATGCTGAGACATCATTCTGGGGCAGTGCTAGTGAGCTTGGAGCAAAAACTCACCAAGGATTATGATACCATCTTGGTGACCACATGTCGGTGCTGCCGGCCCAAGCTCTGGACCATTGACTCTCCAGCACAGACATAGCCCTGTGATCCCGTCTCACATTTTCTTTGCTGTCAGCAGCCATAAAGAAGATATTTATCCTTGCATGCTGATCAACACAGGGCTCACTGTCATCCCACCAGTGTAGGAGCTCTATCGGATGAATCTGAGAGATGCGTTCTAGTGACAACCAATAGAGAAGAGGAGGAGAAATTCATGAAAATGTAGCTTTTTCCCTTAAGAATAAGTAAGAGGAAAAAAAAAAATGAGGAAGCTATCTACAGGCCCAAGATAGAAGAAAATTGAGGTTTTAAAATGGAAGCTAGGAGATTCCAAAAGTACCAAAATACTTATGTAGGTTGCCATGAAAGTAATGCCTCTTATTTAATTCCATGAAAAGTACAACAGATACAATGAGAACCATAACACTATTTGAGAGAGCAAATTCTCAGCTACAAAACACTATTTTTCAATGTAGTCATCATCATTAGCTATTTATTTTTGCCAGTGATGAACAAGAGCCTGCATGCTGTACTCATAAAAATCTGCACCAGCGGAGGTAACCCACTGTTTCACAGCTGCTATGACGGCATCATTGCTGAAATGCACAACCCAGCACTCACTGTTTGGTCTCCATAAATGTTCAGCAAGTGCCAATGAGTATCAATGGGTATAATTTTTTTCAGCAATGGAGGAATTCAGTTCCACCCCTTTCCTTCATACACACATCTATGCCAGACACCATGCCAGACGCCAGAGGACAGACTGCTCCTCTGCTGCCATCTGTCTCACAGCAACAACATGTAACAGAATATTGGTGGGAAGGTTCAACCTCTATGGCCATCCCAACATCTGTCTCTGATGTCGTGGGCCAACATAATATAATAGGAGGCATTACTTTTTGACCAGCCTTTATGCTTTAACTCAACTTCTTTTATACACTCATATATCATAATCTTAATTACATGGTTGGCTTAGTGTTCCTTCCAGAACTTGGCGTGCAGGATACAATGCGCTTATTGAATTAGGCACTAGGTTTTCCCCTGTCATTCAGCAGATAACCCCATCCCTTAGTTTTCTGCACGCTATATGAATCTTGTTCCAAGGACAGGCTTATAAATTACAAATCCTTTTCTCTGCTGATCTTCCATGCCAGAAGTTTTACTTGAGTGAATGAATTTATTTTCAAAACTCTTATGGAATAAAGCTGTGGTAAGATCCTCACGGTAAACGCTAGGAGGGGAAACAGAGATAAAAAAAACACTTATCCATTATGACTGTTTGATTTGAGCTTGCTGTGATCCATTTTTTTTCAATAGGTTAACTTTTTTTAGAGCTTTCTTTGTTAGACCTCTTAGGTGACATTCATTTTATTTGCAGTTTTAACTATTCAACATTTCTACAAAATAGACGGGTTGATCTCAAGGAATGTTCAACAAAGAATTTGCTTTGAATTACTTTCCCTGTGTGCATGACTAAGGGAGTTATGTGGAGTCAGGGCTGGAGGAAGACTGGCCATAAAACAAAAACTGTATGTTGAAGGAGAAGAATAATTAAGGCTTCAGTTAAAAAATAACTTTTGAAATGAATCTGAGATATTCTTCAACAGATGACAGGAGAAAAAGGAGGACAGTTGTGATTAGGTTTAATTTTGGGATGATGCTAGTCCAGGTTCTATTGATTGCTCTGAACCAAGTAGAACCAAGCTCTCCTGAAGTTGTTCCAAGTTTTTGTAAAAAAATAAATAAATGAAACATTCACACGATAAGAGGCAGAGTAATGAGAAAAACTGAATTTGGACGCTCATTTACGAATGGCAAACACCTCAAAATATGGGGCTGTCTGCATCTCTGGATTTCAAAGAATCATAGAATCATAGAAAGGACCTCAAAGATCATCTGGTTTCAACCCCTCTGCTATCTGCAGGGTTGCCAACCACCAGACCAGGCTGCCCAGAGCCACATCCAGCCTGGCATTGAATGCCTCCAGGGATGGGGCATCTACAACTTCTCTGGGCAATCTGTTCCAGTGTCACCACCCTCTGGGTGAAAAACCTCCTTCTAATATCTAAACTAAATCTCACCTGTCTGGGTTTTATCATTCTCAAACCCCTTCTGGGTTTTATCATCTTCAGATGAGCACTCAAACTTTGTTACCAGTCATAACCCTATCCTAACCTTCAAAAGCCTTCACGCTTCATCTTATTTTTCTATCAAGAAAAGGTTTTACAACAAAATTTAAAACCAGCTCTACATTTCCCTGTTTGAACCTCAGCACCTGCTTTTCTCCCGTTGGTACCTCACCCACCTCATCACTTCTTCCTGGTGTCAGTGGGCCCTACGGCAGATCACATCCATCGTACCTCTACTGTGAAAGAGATAGGATTCTTTCGAGAAAATCAGACCTTTATGAGAATTTTGCTTCCCTTAATGAATCTATGACAGTACAGATTTGGTAAACTTTCAAGTTTTTGGAGAAAATGAAGCAACAACAACAACAAAAAAGTACACAATTGCAGCATAACAGAGTTTGGTAGGGACCTCTAGATGTCCTGGTCCAATTCTGACTTGAAGTTAACTACAAAGTTAGATCCAGTTCTGAATTTTAATGAAGTTGCTCAAGGTTGAGCTATGGCTTTAGCAGAGAAGTGATCCAGGTATTGGTGGATGCTCCATTCCTGGAGACATTTGAGGTCAGGCTGGATGGGGGTCTGAAAAACCTGATCTAGCTGTAATGTCCCTGTTCTTTGGAGGAGAGTTGGACTAGATGACCTTTAAAGATTCCTTTCAACTCAAATGATTCTACGATTCTGTTTCCCATTCAAAGTCTCACAAGCCACGGGACCCCACAGGCTCTGCCATTTCTTCTCAGGAGATTCGTGGCTGTAAGCATGTGCAGTTGCAACAAGAGCAATATTTTGCCTTGCCCACGCCTCACCTGTGAGCTATGCATGTCTCCACCTATTGCTCTCATTTTTAAAAATGGTTGAGCTTTATGAGCTGTTACCAAACCTACTCTTCTTTACAAATGGGATACATGTAAACAACATTTCCTCTTCTCTCTAAAAAATTTGTACATTTTCTGTCTAAAACACAAATATTGAATTACATTCATTAGTGCATCCAAGATAATGTAATGCCAGAGTAATAAATAACAAGAGTGTAACCAGCCAGATATATTAGAAAGGGGATCCAGCAGGCCAAGGGAGCATCTCAAGAGATGCAGCCTACATGATAGCCTCTTGTCCTCTACCATTGTGCAATTAGAGCCTTTATCATAATGCGTGTACCCACGTGAGCACCGGCAACCAACATCCTGCCCTTTCCCAACTTTGGAGAGCTCATTTCTGTATCCTTAATGTCCTTTTAATGTAGAATTTTGGATGTAATTATTTATTTACATGACCGTGCAGCCTGGAGGGTCTCGCTTACAAGAGTTGCGTGAGATGACTGTGATTACTCAGCCTTTGCAGAAGATGATTAAAGCAGCGTGACTAAAGTGTTTAAAGTGATCTGTCCTAAAAAAGGGCAATGCGTAAAGTGCCCTCTTCCTGCATACTGCAGCTGCTGTCTGTGCTCAGAGACAGATTTGTTAACTACGATGACAAAAGGAAGTTCTTCTTCTTTCCCTTTTCATCAGCTTGGCAGTAATCACATACAGCACGCTCTGGGTTTTACTCCTTCCAGTGGCCCGCTTGGATTGTTGACTCATTTCCAGGCAGCTACACCTTCACCAGCCTCTTGACAGCAGCATGGTGGGAGACAGGTCCCCAAAGGCATAATTTGAAGACAGTATTTTTTACAGAGCTGTCAAGAAGTTCTTCATTTGGGCTGCCAAGCCGTTATTACCAGTGACGTGTTGTAAGACAGAGAGGACCCAACTCGCGTCTCAGATTTCAGGATGAGTTTGCAAGACGGATAGAAAAAAAAAGCCAACACAACGCATACCAAAATAAAAAGAGCTCTTCACATCAGTGTGGAGCGTATCTGAGCTGCAACTTGCCAAGTGAGATAAACGAGGGCCCTCGCAAATCTGATTATCGCCGTCATTTCTGAGGCTTGATACCATCTTTAATCCACGGGCCGCTATGAAATTAAACTGGCTGATCTGTTCAGATAGAGGCATGGGGTGAATAGCTGAAGGATGAAAAGGAAGGATGTAAAAGGGGAAGATGAAGGAATTTCTTTTTATCACTTGGTTTATACAAAGTTGGCCTGAATATTCCTTGTGGGTGGTAGAGATTGGTAGGAGGAAAAAAAAGCACAGAAATAGGAAGTCTTAATTTGGGGTAGAGGAGTCTGATGGTGAGTATTTTCCCTAAGCTGCTGCAATGTTTGTTCACAACCATGTCCGAGGCAGCACTTTTAGCATTCACGTGACTTCTTTTTTCCCCCCCACAGGAATTTTGCTCTCTGCCCCAAAATGCTCAAGGAGGAAACAAAGGTGGAATTTAAAAGCATTCCCTGGGGCTTAAGAGCATTTTCCAGCTGGACAAAATGGCTAAAATGTACTTCTGAATTGCAAAATGATTCCTGAAGAGCTGCTCCTACCCCACCTGTAGGTCAGGTTCTAAACATGTTCTGTGAAAAAGTTGCTGTCCTGCATGAAAAAAGTATCAGCACAACCACAAGGCCTTATCCAGGAGAAAATGCCCAGAAAGGGGAGAAAAGGATGAAGCTGCATCTGAACATGTTCTGCAAGGTGTAGTATTTGCAATTATGCTTATAGAGGGAACCTCATGAAGGGGACAGTTTTCCAGAAAGCAAAATCATAGAATCATGGTATCATAGAAATATGGAATGGCTTGGATTGGAAGGGACTTTAAAGATCATCTATTTCCACCCCCCCTGCCATGGGCTGGTTGTCCCCCATCAGATCAGGCTGTTCGAAGCCACATCCAACCTGGACTTGAACTCCTCCAGGGATGGGGCACCCACTTCTCTTGGCAGCCTGTTCCAGTTCTCACCACCCTCTGAGATGTTCTTCCTAACATCAAACCTAAATTTCCCCTCTTCTAGTTTAAAGCCATCCCCCCCTTGTCCTATCACGTAAAAAGTCATTACCCTTCCTTTCTTCTAAATAAAATCCCTCCTTCTAAATAATCTCCATTCCATCACAGTCCCTAGGACAAAGTTTCCCAAGCTGTCCCATATACCAGATTTACCCTTAAAAACAATCTATCTTAAACAGAGAAAGAAAGGAATGTGTTCTTCCCATGTAGCCAAAGTCTGAATTTTCTGGAAGTGATGAACTCCACGCGTTTCAGTGGACTTAGTCAGGTTTGCACTGATGTCAGTGAGATCAGAGGTTGGTCTCAGTGACACAGAGCTGGCAGAGCAGTCCTCAAATTGTCCCTAACGCTGTGGGCATCTGGTTTGCTTCTGGTTCCGTCTAACTTCCACCACAGTCACGCCAGCTCTGCAAAAATAGAAACAGCGGGGGATGCAGGGAGAGGTGCATTGGGTTGGAAAGGCTTTCATGAAGGGAGATGGGTTTTTGTCGTCTCACCTTTGAAGAGATAGTGCAGCAGTCAGGTATTCAAGCTTGGCTTGTGTCTGCTTTTACGAATGGAGTGATGTGAAGAGCTATAAATGGAGGGAGCTTTTAATCTCTGAGCAAGCTACAAATCGAAGGTGAACCTCATTAACTTGGACACTTTGTGTGTTAAAAATGAGAAGCATTTCACCTAATTAGAAGCTCTTAATAGGTGTTGTTCTTTTTTTTTTTTTTTTGTTAAATTATCATATTAACCAGCAGATAATTAACAAGCATTTTCTTAATGTGGTTCTCTACTGATAAAATCTCATTGTCTATAAATCATCAAGGCACTATGGAAAAAAAAAAAAAAAGCTTTTAAATCATGCTGGGCATTATAGGCAAAAAAGTACAGGACAATTCTAGTTGTTGAGCAACTAGAAGGAAAAGACAAGAATCTCTGATCTGTTGGGGGGATGCATGGGGTGTCTTAAGGTAAATCAAGCACTTAGGGCTGTTTTTTAAGACACTTCAGAGCACTTATAGGCACTAATATATCATTACTGAAATAGCTTCCTCGGTGGTACAATGTGGGAGAAGTTTAAGAGCAAATGCCACATTCAAATGACACTTCAGAGGAGATGGCGGGGTTTCCTCTAAGAAAAAAAAAAAATCCAGTGAAAGGAAAGTGAGCCAAGATTAAAGCTTGGAGCTACCTTTTGAAAGTAGCATGGGATCTTTAATAACCATCTGCTATTGGGACCTTGCACTGTGGGAAGGATGCATGTTCCAGCTGCACTGTGATGGCACATTGGTTGTATGCTGCCTGAAAGCAGAGGTATTAAGGCTGCCTTCACAGGATAACCTCAACAGCCAAGTCCGAGGAGCTTCCATAGCACCCAAACCACACAGACTCTTTCATCTGTGGTCAGCAGAGCACATACATCACTCTACAAGGTATTGCAGATGTCACAGAATCATAGTCATAGGAGATGGAAGGGACCTCAGGAGATCAACTAGTCCAGCCCACCCTGCTAAAGCAGGTTCTCCCTGGGTTGTACAAGAAAGTGTCTAGGTGTGTTTTTATTCATAGAATCATAGAATCATAGAATGGCCTGGGTTGAAAAGGACTACAATGATCAGCTTGTTTCAACCCCCCTACTGTGTGCAGGGTCATCAATCACCAGACCAGGCTGCCCAGAGCCACATCCAGCCTGGCCTTGAATGCCTCCAGGGATGGGGCATCCACAGCCTCCTTGAGCAACCCATTCCAGTGTGTCACCACCCTCTGGGTGAAAAACTTCTTCCTAAAAGTCTCCACTCCAATCCACTTTTAATGTCTCCATCACTTGTCTGGGAAGCTTGTTCCAGGCCTCTGTCACCCTCAGAGAATTTTATCCTCACTTTCAGATGGAACTTCCCATGTTACACTTTGTGTCCATCGCCTCTTGTCCTGTCATTGGGCACCACTGAAAAGAGCCCGACCCCCTCCATTCACTCCTGCCCTTTAGATATTTATGAACACTGATTATCTCCCCTCTCAGACTTCTCCAGACTGAACAGCCCCAGGTCTCTCAGCCTCTATTCCTAACGAAGATGCTCCTCCGGGCCCCTCACCATCTTTCTAGCCCTCCACTGGACTCTCTCCAGTAGTTCCTTATCTTTCTTGAACTAGGGAGCCCAGAACTGGACACAGAACTCCACATGTGGCCTCAACAGGGCAGAGTAGAGAGCAAGGTTCACCTCCCTCACCCTGCTGATTACACTCTTTCAAATGTATCCTATGATACTACTGGCCACAAGGTCACATTAGTGGCTCATGGTCAACCTGTTGTCCACCAGGACACCCAGGTCCTTCTCTGCAGACAAATGTCGCTCCAATGAACTCCAGTGCTGGCAAGTCAAGATGAAATTATAGGCATGGCCATCCCATTTCTCCATTAAGATGTTCCAGTGTTCTGTGTTTCATCTTGGTTCCAACTAATTTCTACGCTGTACAGAGCAGAACATCAACAAATTACCTATGAGTTTTCCATGTTAAATCTAGCCCCTAGCTCTACAGTCCTTCCTCAAAATGACAACAGAAAACTGTGGCAAAACCAAAAGCTGCCTCTTGTTCCTCCCAGCCCAATAGCCTTTTTAACAGGACAATGTCTACACAAAAGCACGGCTTTTTCTTCTGGCTACATGAACCAGAGGTGGCCAGAGGTAGCTCTGAGCTTCACACATTCCCCTTTGCTAGGACTTGATGAACTCTCCCTCCCAAGTATAATTTGTGTTTCCCTCCAAGTGCATCCTCCCAGCTTTTGCATGCCATTTCCACCATGCCTCTTTGCCAGGACATTCAGTACCTTTCTTACAGTGCAACCCAGAGTTGCTCAATATCTTCCTCACTCTTCAGAACAACTGTGGAGTCGCCAGCAGCAATTTCTGACATGTTCTGGTTGATTCTCAGTTGTATCCCTTGAACTGCTGAATTAATTTCTGCCTGTTCTCATAGCTTTCTAGTTCACAGCTCTGTCTTTTATATCACACTTACCTCTCTGTCTTCAGGGGAACTGGGGTGTGGGAGGTGTTTGCAGGGAGGAGCAGTGGCAGAGGATGAGCTGAGCAGAGTGCATGGCCTGTCTTGGATCTCTCTGTCCAAGTATTTCTGACACCTGGAGGCTGTGCTGGCTTGGAGTGACCCAGCAGCAGTTTTCTTCTTGGTATCCAACAGTTTCCATTTCTTGCTGCTGGGATCGTGGTCTCTAGGCAGCTAGTCTGGGTCAGAGAATGCTGTGTGTGGACAGGAAAACAGACTGGTAAGCAAAGTACAAAACTATGTGAACCAATTTAGAATGAGAATAACAAAACAGAGAGAAAACCTTCAATCCCTAACTGTTCCAGGGGTCTGGACATAGGATATGAATCCCTCCTTTCTAGTTCATAAACCATTGCCATCTAGAAGAACCCAGCTGCCCTCATGAATACTCATGAATCTGTGGGCATGGAAACAGACCTCAAATCTTTTTGCTCTAGTGGAGAGTCATGACTGCTTGAACAAAGAGACTCCCTTTCTAGAGCCCAAAGTGTTGAAATTATGGTGTACACACTGTTCTGCAGTCTTCAGCTCATCCAGCAAACACGCACAAGCCTGTGCCTCCAAGGACCTCAGAAAATTAGTTTAGATATCCCAGCACTCGTCATGTGGCCATGGTCTTAAACTACATAATATAACAAGCTAAGAAAGGAACATGATGTCCCAGCTACTGTTTCCATCCATCTACAATTAGATGCATGAAAGGGAGAAGCAGAATCACAGTGCAGCAACACTCGATAAGTTCAGTTGTGTACTGCATCCTAAGAGGCAAATGCTGGAGGATCCCCAGCCAGTGAGGAGCTTGGAGGGAGGCTGGTGACATGGAGCTTGGCTCCTGCAGGCTGGACCCTGTTTCACTGCAGGACCTTTGCATGGGATGCATGTGATGGCAGTTCTCTGGTTTGTCCAATGCTCCAGCTCTGGTCCCACCAGAGAATTGTAGATTAATTTAGGTTGGAGAAGACATTCCCAATCATAAAGTCCAGAACATCAGCCTGACCTACTGAGTCCCAACACTAAGCCATGTGTCTCCCTGTGGCACATCTATACATTTCTTAAATACCTCCAGGGATGAGGACTACACCACTTCCCTGGGCAGGCCGTTCCAATGCTTGACCACCCTCTCCATGAAGAAATCCTTCATGATACCCAATTTAAATCCCTCTTGTGTAACATGGGACCATGCCCAGGTCCAGCACTGGGTGGGTCCTTCTCTGCCCCTTCCCAGTGCACTTGGAAGGAGGGACAGATGTGGAGACAGACTGGTGAGAATGGGTGAAAATGTAAACAAGGGGTAGAAGAGAACTCAACAAATCTGCATGTATTTGGACAGTATATGGCCTTGAATACATTTGTAACATATTTGGTACTCGCTTTTATACACAGCAACATGGAGACTTGTTAGCGGTGGCTAAAGACCACCAGGAGTCTTCATCCAGAATGCAAACATTGGAAGCTCTTCTATTAACCATAGAATCATAGAATCATAGAATCACAGAATCACAGAATCATAGAATCATAGAATCACTTGGGTTGGAAGGGACCTCAAGGATCATGAAGCTCCAAACCCCCCACCACAGACAGGGCCACCAACCTCTGCATTTAATACTAGACCAGGACCCCATCCAACCTGGCCTTGAACGCCTCCAGGGACGGGACATCCACAGCCTCTCTGGGCAGCCTGTTCCGGCACCTTACCACTCTCATAGTAAAGAACTTCCCCCTGATATCCAGCCTAAATCTCCCTCCTTCAGTGTAAAACCATTTCCCCATATCCTGCTATTATCTACCCTTTGAAAGTGTTGGCTCCCCTCCTGTTTGTAGGCTCCCTTTAGTTACTGGGAGGCTGCACTGAGGTCACCCTGCAGCCTTCTCTTCTCCAGGCTGAACAAGCCCAGCTCCCTCAGCCTGTCTTTGCAGGGGAGGTGCTCCAGCCCCCTCATCATCTTAGCGGCCCTGCTCTGGACCCTCTCCAACAGCTCCCTGTCTTTCTTGTATTGGGTGCCCCAGATCTGGATGCGTTACTCCAGATGGGGCCTCATGAGGGCAGAGTAGAGAGGGACAATCACTTCCCTGTCCCTGCTGGCCACAATGCTCCTGTCCTGCCAGCTTCTCTCTTTTTCTTCTCTATTTCACCCCTGGGTTGCAGACAGCATCTCGACTGGAATCACCCCAGGCTGCTGCTGAACCAGCTGTGACCTCTGCTGCAAATATTTTTGGGGTGCGGGGCTGGCGGTGGAGTCCTGGCTGATCAGTGGGAGCTGCACACCCCCCACACTGCTCCCTCCAGCCAGCGAGGCGGTGGGCTGAGGAGCGGGATGTTGCTTCGGGCTGTTAGAGCAAATTTAGTCTATGATTTATGGGAAGAGAAAATCCACTTGGAATTTAAAGCTGTTATTAGCTCCTTTCAGTGTGCATGTGCCTGCATGTATATAAAGTATATATTTAATATGAACCCTTATAAAAAAAAAAAAAAAACATAATAAGAAGAGGGGGGGAGGACTGTTTTCAAGCCTCGCAGGCACAAAGTGCTGAAAATGTGCAGCAAGCTTTATAATTACCATGGCATTTCCCATGTGTTTGGCCACAAAAGCTCTGAATTGAATTATGTAGCATCTCCCTCTGTCTCTGCACTCCTCCTTGCATCACAAAGCTCAGGAGCACCATTTGAATCTTCAAAAGGAACACTTTTAGTGAATAAGATTATCAGCACTGACTAACCACCCACGTGTCCCTTATTGTAAGCCATACACCTCAAGAGCAGGGAACAGAGCCACGTCAACCTAATCCCTGTGTGTCATACCTTGAAGTGTGTGTTGTGGAAGGGGAGGTAGGGAGGATAGCACTATCAAGAGCATAACTACATCTATGCTTTTGCATTAGCCAGCACCTTGTGATGCATGATCTCTGGTAACAGATGTTGGGAGCAAGGCTCTACAGCAGGAAGACATTCGGGACACTTTGGTCCCTACTGATGGCACCATCATTGCAGAAACCATGCAGGAAAGCGCGCACTGATGGGACAACATGATCGGTCCATCTTATCATAGAATTCCAGAACCATGGAATGGCTTATCCAAAAGACTCCAAAATCCAAAAAATCCAAAATCTTCTTGAGAAAAGGGCTTATTTATCATGCTACATCCTGTCCAAGAGGTGAAGTCACTTTCCAGCCTACAAGGAACATAGGTTCCCCATGCCAAGAGTTGTAGGATGGAGGGAAAGGAAAGATGCAGAGACACTCAGAGTATTGGTGGGGAAGGAGAAGAGTGGTACGGTGGTTTGGGCTGCTCATGCATTTCATATACACAGTCATCGTATCAAGTAAACAGAAACAGAAGCTCTTAAATCCCCTACCTCTCCATTACAATGGAAGGAGCGCATACTGTGTGGGGAATTTGCAGTGAGGCTCAGCACTGCCTCACTGAAACAAGCTCTCTGGGCATCCATTCTTGTGATCTAAACTTGCTCCACTGATATTAGATTGTACCTCAATTATACAGGCAAAGGGCCTTGCTCCCCTTCCCCCAACCACTTCAAGCTCAGCCCCTGGAAAGAGGAGCTGCTCCAGTTACACTGCAGCCAAAGCAAACCAGCCCTGCTCCCCCCAGACAAGGGAATATCTCTCTCTTGCTGGCATGCTCACATACGCACACACTTATTCCTGCTCTGTGACTCTCCAAAGGGAGTCATCACTCTCCTCAAAACACTCTCCTGTAGTCAGCAGTGATGGGCAATGTAATAATACCTTTTATTGGGTCAATACATCAGCTGGAAAACAGAAGCTATTCCTTTCTTCAGGTGATGGCCAAAGAGTGACCTATGTGAGCGCATCGGCCGGTATATTATAGCTGTTAGGCAGGCCCAATAGGCAGGATGGTATATTTACTTCTCTTCGTTTGTCTCTTGGTGCTTTATTGCATTTCCTGTTTTGTGAGCAGCCTTAATAAAACATCTTTCTGAAAGGCTCTCTGCTGCGTGGTGAATATCCTCCCTCATCCACCAACTTAGATAGGGATCAGTCAATCAGAGGAGGCCCCTTGGGTCCTAAGGGTGCATCATTCAAGGTTAGGGACCAGACAGGCAGGGGACATCAGAAGGACTGCAGTGTTTCTGCTAGGAATTAACCCTCCCGTTGCTTGCCAAATGAAAAATAGAAAAGAAGATGGGAGAGTCCTGATTGAGCTGTAGGTGTCCCTGTTCATTGCAGGGGAGCTGGACTGGATGACCCTTAAGATTCCATTCCAACTCAAACAATTCTATGATTCCATGATCCTTTGTGCTCACCAAGGTTTCTTTAAGCAGCCTGGAGCACAACAGGCGTCCCTGAAATAAGCCATCTGGGTGGCTTGGTACAAAGAGCTGTAACACAGCAAAACGCCTTGGGCTCTGCTGCCAGTAGACATCAAGATCTAACTATGGATGGAGGGATATCCTGCATGCAAGTAGTTAAGATCCTTCTCATTCTGAGATGGGTCAGGACCAGGGTATAGTAAAGAGGGCCTGGCATGAAATTTTTGCTTCATGCTGCTTAGGAACCACATGAAATGTCCTTTCTAGCAACAGCCTGGTGGTGCAGGAGCCTCCCAGTGTGAATCCAGCCTGGGTTCTCAGCACTGGACCGGGTGACAAGGTGTCTCTCCAGGTATCTCTCCGCAAGGAGTTCTGTTAGTGATGAAGCCTTGACAACAAGCGTTTATTGCTGTCTTTGTTTCCTGGCTTTGCAAGAATCTCTCATATTAACTCTTCAGTGCCTTCCAGAAAGCAGAGAGGAGTCTGAAAGACTAATTTATTGCTGCATTATTAGCACATTAAAATTCTGGTATATGCCTTCAGTGCCAGATGGGAGTGTGAAAGCTCTCATGTAAGGAAGCTGCAACCTTAAGTAATGATGACCTTTTAATTGGTTCATTATAGGGTCGGAGCTTGGCCACCACGATGGGAGAGTTCACTAAGCAGTTAATCAACTTAGCAAAGTCCGGATCTTTAGACAGGAGGAAAGTGGTGTGTTTGTTGTATAAGCTACATTTGAGAGTCATTAAAGACTCGCTTTTTGCAGGAAGAGTCATGTTTTAATAGCATTATCTCCCAGCTCCACCAGGCAAGCCCTTGTGAATTATCCTTCACTGAAGCTGCAGCTATAGATTTCATCTTATAGTTTCCAATGGATAATAACAGCTCTCAGACATCCTAGAAGAGGGCTTCCAATGGCAAGCAACATGCAGAAGCAGGTGATGCAGCCAGACTTGGGAGTGAATTAAAGCTGAGCACTCTCCAGCTGGATGGAGGACAAGAGGCTGCATGCTGGATAATGTATTCTTCGGCTGCATTTCGTAATTTGGCTCCTTCCACACTGACTGACAACCAGCACAGCCTGCAAGAGTGAATCCAACACGTGCTTTCACCTGTAGCTGTTGTGACAGTGCAGCTGGCTTTTTGGTCAACTGATCTGTGCTCCTCCATTGCCATATCCGACAACAAGCTCAAATGCTGGTGTGAAGCTCATGAAAAGTTGTCCTAAGAGGTGGCCACTGTTTGGTCACAGAAGCCCCTGACTAGATAGTGCCTGCCAAATTCTGTCCTGTAATGTGGAGTTCAAAGCTTTGTATAGGATGAGATGACAGTGGGTTCAGATTGACACGGGAGTAGGTCAGGGTAGGAGCTGGGGCTGCAGGAACAAAGGTTTCTGGCTCTGGGCAGGCTCCCCATTCTCCTGACCTGCACAGTGGGGACAGTTATCAGGGGTGGAATAAGAAGTGTTAGATGCCCCTGTTCATTGCAGGTGAATTGGGCTAGATAACTTTTAAATGTCCCTTCCAACTCCAAATGATTCTATGATTTATACATGCCTTTTAAGGGTCTTCTGTGAATAAAAGCTAGCTAAGCCTTTGCAAACAACAAATGCTAAAATCTGAGGTCAAGATTTGAAATTCTGGAGCATTGCATCATATAGATTGTGGAATCTTCTCCTTGGAGATCTTCCAAAGCCACTTGGGCATGGTCCTGGGCAACCTGCTACAGGTGGCTCTGCTGGGGAAGGGATGTAACCTCCAACTTAAACATGCTGTCATTCAGTGGTTCCATTCTCTGTATGGTGACTAAAGGGATCCAAATGATGCAGAGGGGATCAAAATGCTGCACTGCTGTAGACTATCCCTTGTCACTGATCCATAAATCTGTCTTCTAGGGACTCTCTCAAAGCCCTTTGTGGTGGTAACACGCCAAGATGGTGAACAAGCAGTGTGAAGGCCTCCCACATGATGGGAATCACACTGTAGATATCTCCACAGATGGATGCTCAGGCTGTGGAAGTGTGTGCCTTCTCTGGATGATGGAGAGCAAGATCTCATTGGCCTTTCCAATCTTAATGATTCTGTGATGATTATATGCTTGCAGTGCTCAAGTTTGCAAAAGTCAGCACTGGAAGGGGGACTCGAGCAGGTGAGCTAGAGAGACATGCTAGCCCAGCAATAGCTATGTAACTTTGCCCATCTCCACTCTTTCTTCCCTACATGCTCCTATGTCTCTGAGTTTCTTTTCCCCAAAGCAGCTAATCATCACGCTGCTGTGACCTCCCGCCCCGGGCCTCATCTGTATGGCGAATCCAACTTTGATGCTCAGCAGTGGCCCAGATTAGTGGCTTGTAAACAGAAGCATCTTTGTGCCCAAGCCCTGACCTTTGGCTCTGCTCCTGATCTCAGTGGATTTGATGTGTCCAGCTATTTGTCTTGCCACTTGCCAGAAGGAAGAATAGGGGAGGAGAGGAGGCACGCGACTGGGAGCTGAGGGAGTGGGGCTCTATTCTTGGCTCCATTGCAGACTTCCTCCCCAACCTTCTGCAAAATGAGTTACTCTGTCTATTCCTGGGTTGCCCGGGGTCGTACCCTGCTGTGATGAATATCCATTGGCAGTGCTTGGAGCAGTAGGAGGATCAAAGGGTGGATGATGCAATCTGGAGCTTGTATTGCTATACTGAGCCTAAAATTCTCATGTTGGGGTACATTGGTCCTATTGCTGTCCCTCTATTTATTGCTCTTGCCAACACCCACTCCTGCCACCATCTCTGCCCATCTCCTGTCCACCTCCCACCCTCCAGCTGGTCCCCTTCCTTTCCTGCCCCATTTCCTCTCCTCTCATCTATGGATTAAGAAGCAGATTTAGTCCATTTCTGAAGTGGTGCCAACTCCCACATTCTTTCCAGCTTTTGTCTTCCGTAGGTATCAGTTGTCCCACAGACCTGCAGTCCTCCCCTAGTGCAAGTCCATGCAGAAGCCCTCTCTTACAGAAGACCAAGCTATTGCTTTATCATTACAGTCATTGTTTACAGTACTATTAATTGTGTCACATGGAAAAGGGACAAGTAAAATAATCCATTAATGAGGGGGTGGGGATTCAATCAATCTAAAACAAAAAAATGGCATAATGGTGAGATGGGAAACTCACGCAGATGACACACACTGGCATAAGGCTGGATGGAAACGTCAGTCAGCCCATCACCACCATGTCCACTAAACCGTGTCCCTTAGTGCCATGAACAGTGAACAAACTAAAAAGTGCCAAATATACAGTTGGAAAAGCCATTTTAAATTGAAATCTAGGAAAGAATAAAACCTCTCCAAAAAAAAAAAAAAATATATATATATATATATATATAAAAAAATCAACATAATTTTGGCAGCACTTGTTATTCAGACTGCCAAACCCAACAGGTACAACCTCCTGTTCATCACAGACCCCTCTGACTCCTTTCCCTGATAGTTCAGCTGTTCACTCAAAATCTAGTTGTAAGCAAAAATGGAACACACCAAATGCATTTATACAACAATGTGTTATTTGTGCATGTGTGATGCTCATCCCACCAGCATCCTTTTGGGTCCTACCCTTGAAGGACCTCCAGCAGAAAGGGAGGGTTGTCACTGAACTTTATCACCACCCTGAGGTGGTCCTGCAAGGATGGGAAGAATGCAGAACTCTGTAGGAAGAACTCTGTAGTATGAGACCGATAAAAGGCACTAACATGAATTACACATGAAAAAGGTGTCACAACTGTTGTATCCAAGTTTTGGTCAGACAACCACAGGTAATCTATGTATCCCAGAACAAGAAAGATCTCTGGGGGTATTGACATTAGAGCAGGAGGACACTTAGGTGCTTTCCACTGGGACTATTGCCTCGAGGAGAACAGGGTTGCCAGCTGCTTCATGATCAGGTCCATAATTACATTTCTTTTGAGATTATCATTCACAACTGTATTCTAGACCATTTGGTGTCAGAAAGATCAGGGGAAGAGAGAGCTGATCATAATCCCATCCTGGGAAGGGGTGTTATCCCCCAGGATGGATACAGGCAGTGGTCTGCCTCTACTCTTCAGCCCTCAAAAAGGTCAATGCCCAGATTATTAGAATGCATTTCAAGGTCCAGATACAAGAATAATTAGACCGACAAAGGATTAATTGGTTTCAGGACTAATTAAGTACATACACTCAGTTTTGCTTAATCAGTGAAATTTCCAATGGCATTAAAATGTCTAAGAATACAAATCCCCAGAGATTTAAAGCAAATAGTTAAAATCAACTTAGATCCAATTATCATATAAATCACTAATGACCTGTGTAAATTGGAAGCTCTTTGGCTCAGCCTCTAGGGAAGAATAAACCTGATAAAAATGAACATGCTACCTGGATTAATACACAGGCTCTGGGGACTTCACTGCAAATATTCCAATAGGACCTTTTCAGTGACATGACTATTTATTGCAAAATGCCACAATTTCAAAACAAACAGTTTTCAAGGGAAGATTTTCAAGGGAAGGTATTCATGGAACTTTCAGCAGGATCCTTCATATCTTTGTGTACAAAACTGTGTACACCAAAGCTATATTAACCCTAGAAGAGCCAATTATCCATGGCTGGGCACATTCTCACTGAGTACTTTAACTGGAGGGCAATTAGTTATTTCTGGTCCCATCTTCCCACTCTCTGCCTTTCAACTCATCATTGTGGTCACAGTCTGATATTTATTTTATTAATAAATAATGAAATAAAAATAACTAAAGGTTTGGGTTTTGGTCTAATGAAAAAGAACTTGCAAACGTTTGCTGCGTGCACCGAGATACTCAGACCTAGTTTTCTTAGTTAATCATTAAACGAAAATGGTGGTGGACTAGCCCATTCATTTTGCCAACCCAATACACAGCCTTCTTCTCCATTCATGAGAATCCCAGGCCACAGTTTGGGAATGGAGGTGTGTGAAAAAAAAAAAACTATTGGTGAAATATGACACAGTTTTATATACCCAGTGATTTCAAATCCTAGCGTTTACATCTGCCAAACCACAATACACATTGAGAAGCACTGCCAAAAAATGAGCATTCAAATCCTTCATCCCCTGACTCGAGTTTAGACAGCAAATGCTCACAGTTAGAATACCCCCATTTCATACAGCTCCAACATTTTCCCAGATTGCCTGCTTGGCTGTGTGATTTTCTAATGATCCACCAAAGAGTTAACCTGAATGTAATGAGGCACGAATAAGATAAAGAATGAACAGTAAATATCTTATGCACCATGGAATAAAATGATCATAGAACTGTCCTTGGACCTTTGGCCGTGTCTTATGGAACAATAGAAAGTACCATATTGTATACCAACCCACATGAACTAAAACCACCCCAAGTGATGCCTACTAAAGCAGCAGCCATACAAGAGTTTTGTTTGTACTCATGTTTGGGCTGTGCCCTTTGATTCCAAGCTCCAGCTCCAGTATCAAAGCATAGCTGCAGAGGTCTGGAGCAGGCTGGATTATGTTGTGACCATCAAACAGTGGCAAGAGACGAATTAAAATGGATGGCCAACTGGAGTTCTGTGTTTTGCAAGGCACAAGAATCTGCTCTGTCAATAAATGCTCGAAAAGCCACATTACCTTGACTGGGGTAACTGGCTTCTAAAGGAGGGCAGACATTCAAGCCACATGGGGTAGTTTCTGGTTGACCAAAGAACCCTCGAGAGACCCATACGAAATGCATGAAAGAAATCCATACCCTCCTTCCTGCTTCATCTTTGCTCTTCCTGTTACTCCTTTCTGTTATTGTACTTTGATATGTGCCAAGGGTACCCAGGCAAGAAATAAGTATCTTGGTCATCTCCTGGCATAGAGCACTTCAATACCTGAGATGCATGCTAGTACATCTCACTTGTTTGTTCCCTTCTAAAGAAAAGAGAGGCTGGGAAATGTTTTAATAAATAGACAAAGCAGAAGACAAAGGAAATCCGCATTCCCCTTCACTCACCCTTCTACTTCTCAGGAATACAAAAAAACTACAAATGTGGCCTAAGCCTCAGCAGCTTGATGTCCTTCCTTTTCTCCTGGCGCATTAGAGGTCAGAGTACAGTACTTGTGAGGATAAAACAGCTCATGAAAACATAAGCCCATGGCTAAGCACAGCTCTGATATAGCCAGCTGCTTAAACTCTTCTGCTGAGGATGTAGGTGTGCAGTTGCAGCAGACATCAGAGTGGATGGGAGAGGCTGAGCTAACTAGGGAAAGGAACACAGGGAGAGATTTAAATGCAAGACCTTGGGCATGATGACCCAAAGCTGAAGGCTGAGCAGATACCTTCATTGTATTGGAAGCAAAGGGTAGTGTGGACCAAAATCTTCTAGGAGACACTCAATTGGTGGCAGAAGGTCACCAGCAGGTGGACCTCCAGGCTGGCACCATATCAGGCCCTTGCAAAGCCAAAGTTTCAAAAGCAATGTCTGACTGCAAGTAGAGCTGCAGGAGATGGTCACAGCCGGCATCATGGTTGTCTCAGTGAAGTATTATAATGCAGTATATTGACATGATGATGGGAAGTACTACTTCAGTAGTGTTTGTCTATCCATCATTGAGCAGCACCTCCTTGTTTGCAGCCCACATGGGGAAAGAGGCACCTTCCATTTCCTGAAACATTCTCAAGGCCAGGAGGAGGAAGGAAAAGAAATATGTACGGTCAATGTTTATCATGATCAGATCTCCTTCTTGCCAGCAAGAGGATAAATTTGCTCCCAGAATAAGAGATCTGCTGTGATCCTGCAGCTCCCTAGCAGGATCCAGGACCAACTCATGAGGGTGGACCCAATCGGGTCCTCACCAAGAGCTCGATGGAGATGCACCAACACCAAGGTACGTTACAGAGCTGAGCACCAAACACTTCAGTCACAGAGCTGCAGAAGCTGACAGTGCTTGGAAAGACTAAGAAAAAAATCAACTGGTCTGCACTGCATGTGTTGCAACAACAATTGCCTCCTGGTGCCTACGGTTAAATGAGACTCCAACACAAGTGTTGATTGGTTGACAGCTAGACTAGATGATCTCAGTGGTCTTTTCCAACCTTAATGATTCTATGATTACCCCAACTTTTACTCATTGCAATGATTACTTGAGATGAGCTATGTGCTTTTAGCAGTTGCTCTCTTTCTATTTCCTTATTCTGCACCATCTCACCTAGCAAAATTATCCAATCTCATTTTATATTCATTTGTGACTGTTAGTTCACTGCAGGCAACATGCATTGAGCTCACCAACTCAGATATTTGTCACATTAGGGAGTATAGGACAGTCTGAACTGAGGCCAAGCCAGTCCATGTCTGCTTGGTCTGAATTTCAAGATAAATATATTTACATTTTTGCAATCACCAAGTCAGCTTCACGCAGTCAGAGATAGACAAGTTTTATACTTCAGGGTAGAAAACCACATCCTCCCCCACGCGACATGTCACATTTGGCCTGGAAAATGTGCTTTTCTCTGGGGAATCAAGTATTCATCTGTAGTCAGTTCCTGAGATAAAAATAGGTCAGACCTCGTTTTCCCCTAGGGCTTGGGGGGAAGGTTCTCCTTATGCTGGAAAATCCCTCAACTTTATCCCAGGAAGCTGAATCTGGGGTTTCCCTGCATGTACTGCAAGTCGAGCATCTACCTGCACACACTTCCCTTTGCCTGCCAGCTTTCCCAGGTTGTTTGTCTGGGGTATTTGGCTGTATTCTTTGAACATACTAGAATTTGCTCTGCTGACTGCAATACTGCCAGCAAAACCCATAATTTTGAGGCTGGTTTCCACAGACGGGGCATCTCTTTGCCCACGCACACACTGAATCTTCACTGTGGTCAGGAGGCTGAGCCGTCCCCATCTCCTCTGCAGCACGTAAACATTTGCAAAGGAGGATTTGAGGAGGATTTGATGGTTGCTAAGCTACATGGTGCTGATCAGTGCAAAGGTGAACATGGGTTTGTGCAAGATAGGGTCCTGTACCTGTGGCTGTCTGTGAGAAGAGCAGCACCAAACACTCTGCTCTCAGCAAACACCGAACACTACATCCCATTGCTGGGTGAAAGAGCCAGCATTGCCTGGGGACAGACATTATAAAGCAAGCAAGGATGCTGGAAGATGCATGTTTTAGTGGGGCAAAGTCTTTAAAGAGCTTATCCTCTTGCTGTAAAAAAACAAATGAAATGCCATTACATAAGACCAAACCCTTCTAAAGCTTCAAACCTAACGCTTGAAATTAAAAAAAAAAAAGAAAAAGAAAAAGAAAGATTTTAATCTGGAAAACCCCTCAACCATCAAATTAATTCACCTTAAAACAAACGAACATTTAAAAACAACAACAACAACAACAAAGCAGAATTTCAAGAAAAACACAAAACACACCCTGAATGGAGGCAATGTGCACTAACTACAGCAGAGCTGAGACCCTGCACCTCCAACCTCACCCATCCCCAGAGGCAGCGGATTGGAGCCCACCAATGTCAGGGCAGACCCACAAGTGCTCTGTCTGCAAGTTCCTCTTGTAGGTCTTTTCCAACCTTGTGATTCTGTGATTCCATGATTCCTCCAAGTGGCAGTCGTTTCTTGGCTTTTGCTTTTTCCACCACTGGTACTTAATAAATAAAGCCTAATCGATACTTGTAATAAAGCTTCCTAGGCAGTAAGAAGGAAGGAGGCAACTCAAAATTATCACTGTAAATGGGAGGATTGATTATCCCTCCACTAACTGAGCTCAGAGATCTGTGGTCTCCAGCTCACAGATCTGACCTTTTCTTTAGCTCCATCTGCTTATGGCCTTGCCAGCGTGAACACATATCCCACAGCTCACATTCCTCATCATGCAGACACCATCCAGGCACAAGCAGAGCATGAATTGAGGCAGACAGCCCCAGGACATTGCCAACTGCAACCTGAGCAAGTTCTCCAACACACTGGTGCCTCACATAATTTTTTCTTGAAACTGATGCCCCAAGCCTGGAGGTGCTCAAGGCCAGGTTGGATGGTGCCATGGGCAGCCTGATCTGGTGGGTGGCAACCCTGCCCATGGCTTGGGGTTGGAACTGGATGGACTTTAAGTTTGTTTCCAGCCTAACCCATTCTGTGATTCTGTTATTAGTGCTACATAAAGCCATATCAACTCTCGGCAGATGCTTCCAAAATCACACCAAGAGATGTCATACTGGCTTAATAGGGGAAAGTTTATACCTGGGGGGGGGGGGGGGGGGGGTATTTCTCACTGGAGGTCCTTTTCATCTTACAACCATTTACAGAAAGAGTTTTCCATCTCCAGAGCAACACTGATATGTTAGCAGAGATCACACACAGCCTCAGCGCATCACCACAGGGGAAGGGAAAAAAAAAAAAAAAAACTGAGCTCCTGCCTCTTCTGCAACAGCTCCCAACACGGAGAGCAATTAGTGCCCCTGTGCAAATTGCTCTCAGTTGGATCCAGAATGATAACACCAGCGAGAGGTCTGCTGGTTTTTGTACACAGACAAGTGATGGTATTTGAATAGCAGTGTTTGATGAGGATTGGTGCTGGATGGCGGTCCAAATATATGCACACATACTCCAGTAGGGCTGCAGTCAGATTTGTTTCTCAGTTTAGTTTTTCAGTACACCATCACTGGCCTGAGGTGGTGTTATAGCTCTTGCTTGCCAGACTGAGCTGGGAGTAGCTGTGGGTACTTTCAGTACTGTATTGTTGTAAGGCATTCTCTATTGGGCATCTCTTCCTGTACTGTTGATGCAGAAGTTGGTAGGGGCTGTTCAGAAACATGTCAGGGATGGATATGAATCTTGTTTTATGTGCAATGGATGCAGAAGATGACCATGATCTGAGCCTACGCAAGGGCAGTGTTGAGTGCTGATTTCCTAAGCTGGGCAGAAAGTGTGCAGAAGCTGTGGCACATGTGATGGACACCACGCACCTTCTGCCAAAGAAGGAGAATTTGACATTAATTTTAGTTTTTGGAACACTGGATTATTTCTTTTTTCAGGTTGAAATACCCACATAACCCAGAAAGTTATTGGAACAACGAGAAAAATAACATTCAATGAGCACCAAGTTCTCCAGGTTCCCCCTGTCTGGGTTTCTTGAGAAGAGAAAGAAACAAAACCTAACTCATAGGAGAAAACCAACACCTTATTCAAAGACCAGGTATCAGCCAAGAAGGTAAGGATGGTGGTTGTTTGCCCAAATAAATTTGGTGAGGCATTGGAACAAGTTGCCTAGAGATGTGGTGGATGCCCCATCCTTGGAGACATTCCAGGTCAGGTTGGATGGGGCTCGAAGCATCTGATTGAGCTGTAGGTGTCCCTGTTCACTGCGGGGGAGTTGGGCTGGATGGCCATTAAGGGTGCCTTCCAACTGAAATGATTCTTGGATTCTATGAAATTCCCACCCCAGTAACTCATTCTTCTAGGCCAGTTATTAGAGGTATCTTTAGCATGTGCACCAATGTTTGCTGCATGTTTAGTCGGGATGGGGACAACCAGGGATCACAAACTGCAGTGCACAGCAGAACCAAAGAGGGAAGAGGTGAATTTCTTTGTATTCAGGCTACAAAGAACTGATCAAAATGCAGATGCATTGCACCATTCACACACCCAATGGAGCTCACCCACCAGCCTGCAAGGGAGACAAGTAGTCCCATATCCCAGGTAAGCAAAGGGTTTGTTTTAACATCATATTTTTGCGAGCCTGAAGTGTTCCCAGCAGCAGATTTAGACCCACCACTGTCTGGCAGAAGCCCGGCCACAAGCCCACAAAGGAGCAGCCAAGTCAAAATGAAGACAAAGCACTCGGGGGGTTTGATGGACGACAGGCAGCACTGACTCCAGCCTGAGCTTCTCATACAATAAACAAACAAAGACACAAATCAATGCAAAGCATTTGAACTGCAGAAAGAAAGAAAATATCAACACATCTATCACACTCAGACATATGTTTGAGTCCAAATGCTGGCAGTACTTTTTATGAATGGCAACAGTTGGATTAATACAATTGTAGATGTACGTGCATCAAGATGTGGGGTCTCTCTCTGTTCCCTAAGATGCAAATAGATGCCTCAAATAGATGCCTTCAGCATCACCACTGAGCAGCTCTCCATCTGGGACAATGCCCCACTTTACAGAAGGGAAAACAGGATGATAACCACTCCCATGGCTATGGTTTGAAGAGGACAACAAAGTCAAGGTTGGATAAGTGAAGCAATTAGTTAGGTATTTGATAGGGGAAAAAAAAATAAGCAATGCTACATAGATAAAACAGCAAAAGATTACACCAAAATCTGCCAGGGAGAGCTCAGCTCTTGGCTGCTATGGGGATCACGTCCCATTCTGCTCCCTGGCATCCAGTTGGAGAAGGAAATGGGTCCTTCTTGGGACTGTGATCAACCAAGCACCCCAAGCCTCCAAATACTGTCTTACAAGTGGGGATGGAGAACAGGTAACAAACCCACAGATAACCATATATCCTCCCTTTCCTTCTAGCTCTGATGGGATGCAGGAGGAGATGCTTAGGGACCTTCTGTCCATCTCTCCGTGTCACCACATTATTAATGAGGTGGACTGCTCTGCGGTCTGTGTGACTATTAAGGCAAGAGTCATGGGTTTATTAGGCTCTGCTTAGCATTGATTCTCTTTCAAGTTGTCCTGCTTTGTGCTTAGCAGATTTGCATACAAATGAAGTATTACCTGGAGTCAACAAGGTTGGGTGTTCAGTTTGACCTGATAGTGCGCACTTTTGCAGTATTCATAGAACAACAGAATCATAGAATGGCTTGGGTTGGAAGGGACTTCAAGGACCATCAAGTTCCAATCCCCCTGCCACAAGCAGGGTTGCCAGCCACTATGTCAACTACTAGAAAAAATTGCACCCATTGACATTCATCAATACCTACAGAATGTCTGTAGAGACCAAACAGTGGATGTGAGCACAGTGAGGTGGTGGGTGGTGCATTTCAGCAGTGGTGCCAGTGACTGTGGGTCACCTCTGCTAGTGCAGATTTTTGTGAGTGTGGCATGAAGGCTCTTGGTCATCGCTGGTAAAAATGCATAGTTGATGGTGGTGGCTGTTAAAAACAGTGTTTTGTAGCTGATATTTTGCTCAAACAGTGTTATTGTGCTCTTTGTATCTGTTGTCGTTTCCATGGAAATAAATAGACAGCATTACTTTTGGAGTGACCTACGTATATGCGGCCCAAGACAATTCCTCTTCACTCAGTGCACACAGGCAAACCAATTGGTCGGACTCCCATGCCTTTATATCTTGTCCAAGCTTATCCACCCCTCTCTTAGGGAAAATTCACAAATAATACTTCACTGATGCTGGAGAGAAGGGCACCAGACTCACGCTCCCCATCTAGCTGCTCTAAATCTTCGCCAGAACCGCAAAAGGAGAGATACTCCTCTCCAGTTTCCAGATTCCAGTTCCCAAGCATCCCCAAGGCTTTCCAGGGTCAGATGAAGAGCTCAGAATCAAACTCTGATTTAAGGCCACAAACTCTTCCTAATTTTGCAGCTCCTTCAGATCACCTCCCAAGCTCATGAGGCACAGAGGTGCTGAAGCATGACCTCGTCAAAAGCCTGTGAGAATCAGCAAAAGAATTAAACCTGATGTTCACCCCATCGGCATTCCTGTGTTACCCACAAGGACAAAAAGATATGTATTGAGGAGCACTGGTTCCTTACATGTTGTTTCCTTCCAACATGCTTTAGTGGGCATGGTGGTGATGGGTTGATGATTGGACTTGATGATCTTAGCTGTCTTTTCTAACCTTAATGATTCTATGATTCTTACTGCTGCTGTCTCCAGCTTGTGTATGCCAGGACCAGGTTATTTCAAGTCCCTCCCTTCCAGCAATGGGGATCCTATCGTTGACTGACCTTCCACTAAGAGCAACTGAAAGGTTGTGGACCAGTCCATGAGCTGCTAACCACAAAGGCATGACCAGAGATGCTTTGATAATAGCAAAAATTCACCTTTAATGGACAAAGTCAGAGTCTCAACAGAGGCTGAACATCTGTCAGGAAAGGGTGAGGAGGGTTTCATCCTGTCCTAGGACGAGAAAGGACATGACATTCCATTATTTCTGTGCACTTGTTCCATATCTTTCTCATACACAAACACCCAAAGCAGCATCTCTTTCCACCATGCCTAGGCTCATTTGCTAATATTCCCTTTCCACTAGCATGGAGCTGATTAGGAAGGAGAATGAAAACAGTGCACAACAGTTACCAGGCTCCAACACCTCAAAACTCCCCCAGAGTTTTTTCCCTGTGCTGCTCACCTCACCCAAAATCCATGTCCTGATCCCTGATGTCTGTAACCTCAGCTTTCCCTTGTCCTGCACCTTCACTATGGGAGACCCTCAATACTACCTTACATATATATTCAAATCATAAATCTTTTTCACTTTTGAATAACTAGAATAAACATTTGCCTTTTCCATAAGAGCACACATGAGGATTCACCGCTGGGGAGAGCCCAGCGGCTGAGAACAGATTTGTCCTTAGGTCAATGCAAACCCCATTGTCATTCAGCACCGTGACCCGCTGCTGCCCTGACAGGAACAGATATATGAACCTACATCTATTATAGTAAACCAGACAAGGTCAGGGCACAGGATCAAACTCCAGCACAAAATTACGCATAGTTTTAAGCTGCTGGCAGGCTATCCGTCACAGCTCAGACCACAACTAGCAGCCTCCCAGATTTGGAGGTCTGCATTGGCCAAGAACCCTTCCCAGAATATAGATTGGGCTTGGTCACTCTGTTTCAGAGCAAAGGAAAATTTAGGTATGTGTACACTGCTATGCTGTGTCTCAGGCCTGGGGAATGATCTCTGTCCTGTGTTACTTATGGCAGTGACATAGGCAGGGATCAATCACTTCTACAACCTTTCCTTTGAAAATCCCACCTTGCTGAAGTTCTTTGTGCACCTGTACATCACCAAGGGTGCAAACCATCCAATTGCATTTATAATGACCAGAGAACGGACAAGACAAGATCAAAGGATGTCTGCATGGAAAATCAAACCAACATTCCCTTCTTTATAGCCTGAGACATTTAGATTCTTTGCAGCCCTGGGAAGGGAAGGTCTCTTTGGGGATTGTTGTTGCAGAGATCATTGCTGCTGGGGTGGCTCAGGTGAGATGTGGATATGCAGGGGCAAGGGAAGGTAGAGAAAAGAGCTCACTGTGACTCCATGTATGTGGTTGGCCAACAAATTTTCTGCTGGATCAAAGGTCCTGGTTGATCCAACACTGCTTCTGACAATCATCTGCATTGAATCTTAGGCAACTGCCAAATTCAGAAAGCCCCTGCAAGCTGTGCTTGTCTGCAGGACATGCACAATGCGTGCAGATGTGAGAAGGAGCAATGGAGGGAAGAGTGATGGAGTGAAAACAAGAGGTTCCATATGCATGCTGCCCACAGCTGTAGGCTGGAGATGGTGAACCAAGAGGGTCAAGAAGGACTGAGAGTGGCTCAGGGGAAGCCAGCACATGGAAAAGTGAGCAGTAGGTATGCACAGAGGGGATGTGGGTGCAGTACTTGCTAGGGAAGCAGAGTGACAGGGGATCACAGGACGTCTATGACACCAAGATGAGTGGTGCAGTTGATATAGCAGAAGGAAGGGATGCCGTTCAGAGGGACCTTGATAAACTCGAAACCCATGAAGGCGGGCCCTTGTGAAATTTATGAGGATCAACAAATCAAACTGCAAGGTTTTGCAGTAGGTTCGGTGTAATCCTGGATGCGTACACAGACTGGGAGAAGAACCCCTTGCAAGCAGCATTGCTGAGGACTTACGGCTGAAAAACTTGACATGAGCCAGCAGTGTGTGCTTGCAGCCTGGAAGGCCAGCAGGATCCTGAGCTGTATCAGAAGAGGGGTGGCCAGCAGGGACAGGGAGGTGATTGTCCCTCCCTACTCTGCCCTTGTGAGGCCCCATCTGGAGTACTATGTTCAGTTCTGGGGCCCCCAACACAGGAAAGATCTGGAGCTGTTGGAAAGGGTCCAGAGGAGGTGCACTAAGATAATCAGAGGGCTGGAGCACCTCTTCTATGAAGACAGGCTGAAGGAGCTGGGCTTGTTCAGTCTGGAGAAGAGAAGGCTGCCCCTGTGGCAGAGGTGTTGGAACCTGATGATCTCTAAGGTCCCTTCCAACCCAAGCCACTCTGATTCTACCATTCTATGACTCAGTGGGGTGGGAGAGCTGCCTGGCAGCCCACAGTGGCATGAATGGGGCAGATGGGATGATGGGGTATGCATGGAGGGGACTGCGTCTATATACTGGCTCTCATATCTCCTCCTGCCATCCAAGCTGGCCAGACTGGGGAAAAGAACATGCTGAGAAATTTTCAATGTGCTGCCTGTCACCATGGAAACCCATTCTCCATCATCCCTGTGCTGCCCAAGGGAGTGCTCACATCACGGGGTGGCTGTAGGGCCCCAAGAAAGGAGTAACACCGTGCAGCAGGAGCAGCAGGGACAGGGTGCCCCTGGCACTCATGGCCCTACAAAAGGGACAGGATCGAGCTCTGCACACCTCAGTCATGGGGCTTATAACCCCATCCCTGCATTAGCCCTGGCACTTGGCAGGAAGGCTGCACAGTGTCTTAAAAGCCTGCAAGGGCATCCTGGGAGGCAGGAGTGGCAGGGCATCAGGAAGGGACTGGGTAAGAAGGTCAGAATGAACATCCCTTTGGCCCTTCACTCAGTTCATGGGTGAAGGCAAGGCGAGTTGTATTGTTAAAATATCCAGATAATACATCCTTCTTAGCATCACATCATGTAAACCCATGTCATCTAAGTGTCATGGTGCCCATCCGAGGGCAGCTGGACTCTTTGTGCCACCACCAGCCTGGTCATAGAAAAGACCCAAAACCTAAAGGTAAGCCAGAGGCAGTGGTGTAAATCCCCTTTTCTCTCTCCGAGGAAGGTGGTGAAGAAAGGATAGGCACAGGATCCAAATCTCACGTTTACTTTTTCCCCATCTACCACTTAAACCCACTAACATCAGTCCTTGCAGGGCTGGAATGGCATGAAATGGGTTCTTTGGAGCAACACCATTGTCTTCTTGAGGTGCTTCATAAACGCTTGGAGATAGTAAAAAACACTTGGAACCATGTATGTATGTTCAGATTAATATTCAGTGGTCCTCAAGGGGAACTGAACCCATGTTTGATGAGGATTCACATTCTGTAGGTGTTCTGAAGTCTTTTCAGCATCGTTCAGGTTTTTTTTGTTTGTTTCTTTCTGCACAGTATTTATTGTGTATTTGCTGCTGTGTTTTACCAAACTGAAAGAAATATGTAAACAGCAAATGATCAAAGCAATATATCTTTTATATCTAAAAGCAGGCAAGCCAGATGGAGTTAATTAATGAAGATGTTTAGCAAGACTAGAATTTAGCTCATATCCAAACAGGTTGTTCCCAGAAGCATCAATCTAATCCAATAAACAGTTTGTGGGGGTGTAAGAAATGCTGCTCTGTTCCTTTCTTTCCATAACAAAGAGCTGAGCAAAACTTTTGTTGTTGCTATTTAATCCCAGTGAAAGGTTCTGAGTTAACAGCACCAGAAGGTAATTCTCAGCCCCTCCTGGAAATGTCGTTTACTGTGTGCCTTGCTCCTGTTGCTTATGGTGTTAGAGCAGTCAAGTATTCACAGTGAATTCAACCCTCTTTTCTGAGATTGCCAACAAGGGAGTTAATTATGGCCAATAGTAACGACGTGGACTTCGTTGCATAGCAGACTGCATCAGGCCAAGAATCCTGTTCTCTATCAGATGATAATTTAGGATGTTATGTCGGATTTTATCTTTATTCTACAGGATATTACCTGACATAAACCGTTATAATGCCCCAAGTGACAACCTGCTCAATCACTCTGAGCTGTGATCCACCCCATAACTCAGATTTACAGGCCAGCTTTACGCCACAGGTGATCGATCAATTATCCAGCTCAGGTTGCAGCACTCCGTGATGCCCACTTCTACTCAGACAGCAAGGAAAGAGGAGGTGGGAGCCAGGACACATAAACGCATGCAGACCTGTGTGTCATTCCTAAAGGCTCTCAATAAAGAGGTTATTACTCTGGAAGTCTTATTAAATAGGTCAAACATCATTTCTGCATATGAAGTCATGGGGGGGGAGCAACTCAGCAACTCCAGCTTTTCTAGGGTGGGTCACCATGCCTGGGCATCTCTGCCGGGCAGTGCCTCTCCCGTAGCCACGTTTTGGAAGTGATCCTCATGGGGAAGCAGTGGTTTGGTCACTGGGATGCTCGAATTGCCACACATAGAAGGGATCAGGCCGTCACAACCCATGTTGCTGAGGAGCCCCAGGCCAGCTCTAGCAGTAGCACAGCCCTTCAGCTCGCATGGCTTCTGCATCTCCATCTCCCTGTCACACTTCCCACAAAACTTTTTTAAGTCTGCTTGTGGCATGGGATGGAGAGGTGGGATTTGGTTTTACCAAACAAATAACAGATGCAGGCAGCACTGCACACACCTCAGGGAGCACCTCCTGACCATGGGAGATACAGAAGCTCAACAAGCTAATGAACTGGCTCACAAATGCCCTCCTGGCAGTAGAGAGAGGAGCTTATTTGCAGGTGGCAGTACATGTAGGCCCACTGGATTTTCCCTTTTCTCCCTTCTCTTTTTGCACAAAATGTGGCTGGTCCACCCAAAGCTGTGAGTAGGATAAAGATAAGTCACTGTCCAACCACTGCCCATTTACAGTCCATCAACCCATGGCTGGAAAACTTCCCGATTCCCAAGCCATTGAGCCTGCTCCTTGTGCTGCTGTTAATACAGGGCAGAAGATTCAAAGGACTTCTTTACCCAGGAGATGACCTCTTTCTTGGTGTTTCTCCTTGTAAAGGCTATTATAAAACTGTTTGTTTTGAGGGAAGACTGCCCAGTAACCCCAAGATACCACCATCTTTCAGCTGCCATGATCACACCAGGCTACTGAGAGACAGCAGAGACCCAGATGCAAATGAAGAGACTTTCCAAGAAATTAAAAACATTAGGATTATTTTGTTTTATGGGCGTAACACTCTCTTTTAAGTCCTATAGCCAGGAGCCCCAGAGCCAATGCTGCTGCTTACTCCAATCCCCACTCCATCCCATAGAATCATAAAATTGCTTGGGTTGGAAATGACCTTCAAGATCATCAAGTCCAACCTCAACCTAACCATCTCACACTTCAAAAGATTTTGAATTTTCCCTTTCTTTCAGCCAGTAAGTCATTTATCTCCATGTCTCTCCACAAAAACAGTGGCAATTCTGGGAACAAACCAGCTTTCCTCAACTTTCAAATAGCATGAAACTTCAAACCCCAAATAGGTCTGAAGACTGAAGATTTGTGCTTGTTATCCTCACATCCATCATGGCTATGAGAGTTCAAAAGTGTTCGTCTTGCCCGCGCTGCAGAGCAGACATCTGCCCAGCTTCCTTGAGCTACAGCAAGCTTTCAAACCAAATGGGTCAATAATAGCTTTTAAAAATTATCATCAAGAAATGAAAGGCTTGGCATCGCACATCCACTTAGGTAGCTGTAACTACAGCAAATTAACATGAAACTGAAGTTGGTCCCAAATGAAAGCTTGTCTCTGAGACAGTGGAGCCTGAAATGGCCTTTATGATGTAAATTTCTATTAAGTACCAGCAATCTTTTGTGCTTCCTTCTTTAGCATTTTACTTTCAGTTGGCTTCTTTCCGAGTCTATTTTAGCAGGAGATTTCCTAGACATGGGGACAAAGTCGCTGTCAGTCATGTTTCTATTTATGCTTTCTGAGGATATTGATGGTCAGCTGAACTATAGACTAGGGCTATTTAAGAGAAGCATGTATGCTCAAGGATTGGATTGGAAATATCTCTGCTCTGATTTCCTAGGCTGGATAGTGTGGTTCCTATTGTAAGTGTGTAGTATGACCCAGAAGGGGTATGATGGACTTCTGGGGTCCTCAACAGCCATTTTTTAGGGGCTCGACAGAGCAGTAAGTCAATCAGAGACACATCATGGGGACAGAGAAAGCACAAGAACTCCTGTTCCGGTTTCCTAGACTTACTCAATCCCTAGCTGCCATAATTCACAAATTTCCAGCAGCTGACCACGCAGATGGCTATGGATTGAGATGCCTGGGCTGTTCTCTCATTTCTTGTGTGACTGCTGTGAAAGTACACACTGCAAGATGCCCCTTGGTTGTGTGAGGGGTAGATCCCATCCTCATCCACAGAGGCAATGAGGTGTCCCATGCTCATTGATCTCAATGGCACTGAGAAATCCAAAGCACTTCTGAGGACATGCGCCTGGCTGTCAGGCTCTCTGTTCTCCTGCAGTTGGGGGATGAATGTGTCATTAAGATTGGAAAAGACCACTAAGACCATCCAGTCCAACCATCAAGCCATCTCCACCATGCCCACTAACCATGTCCCTCAGTGCCATATCTGCCCTTTTCTTGAACACCTCCAGAGATGAGATCGTCCCATGGTAACATACATGCCATTTTAGTCCCTGCTGCAGAATCTCAAGCACTCTGCAGAGACAGGTGATATTTTGGCATAATGAAGTCCTTGGGCAGTTGGTCAGCAGGTTCCCACATCACCACATTCCTAATGCTTTTTTTAGGACAGGAACATCAAAAAGGATTTGAGTTTGTTCCTTTTCCCTCATCTTGAGTCTCTCAGCAAAGAGAAAGGCATGAAATGAAAGCAGGTTAGAAAGAATTTTCCTGGTGATATTTCATGCTGCCCCACTCCATTCTTTCCTACTGAGCATTCCCAGCCTGAATATTGAGTAATCCGAGCTTCAAATCACACGTGGAGGTGATGGATTGCTGCTGAATGCAGGCTGAAGTTTTAAGCCAACAATTACTTTTCTCTGAAGACTTTTTCCCCACCAGGAACTGGGGAACAAAATACCTCTGAATTGTTTTTTATGAACAATGCTGTCTTCTGCGCTGTAACTGGAATCTTTAAAGGAAGCTGGGTTATGAATAGCTCTCATTACTGGGGGAAAAAATGCCTGGTACCATGTTGGTATTTTCTGTTCATGCGCCTCCTATATGTGCAGGGCATTAATCACCACTTTTAAGGAGGGCCAGAGCTGAATTATTAACCTCTGAGCACAAACCCAATTTAAAAATGAAAGAGCCCACTTAGAGGCTGCCTGGGAGCCCAGAGCCCTCTCCTTCCCCCTCCTCTCCTGCAGTGGGGAGGAAATGAGCCCTCCCCAGAGACAGCCGAGATGGACCTGGGCAAAATGAACATCTCTGTAATCCCATAAATCAAGTGGAGAGGAACTCCTGTCTGGGGGAAGGGATTGCTTCAAGACAGGCGGCAGAGCCAAGGAGTGAATGTTAGGGGAAGAGCACAGAGTAGCTGAGGATAACCCAAGGTGGGGCACAATATCAGAAACTGGATGTTTGGATCTTTGGCTTTTTGGCAACTTACTGTAGGGAACCTGCTGTAGCAGGGAGGTCGGACTACGTGATCCCCAGAGGTCCCTTCCAACCACAACCATTTTGTGATTCTGTGAATTTGTCAGATATCAAAGCATTCCCCATTGTACATCACCTACCAAAAATAAAGTAAAATAAAATAAAATAAAGTGACATCAAATCAAATAAAAAATGCACCAAATTAAACATTTAATAAAAGTTTGTTTTTTGCTTGACAGATGTGAATTACTCATATACATCTTCTGGGGCTTTCATGTGGGAGGCTGTTCCCTGCCCTTGGCATCTTGCAATCCTGAACAAGAGCATTACCACACTATAAGCTGTGGTCTGGAAACAACGTGGGTAGCACGTGGTGCCATGGGGTATTGAGGACTGCAATGAGAACTGATTATTTTTTTTCCATTTGGATATTTTAAATCATGTCAGGGAAAGTGGTCATTCAGGTGCTGCTGTTTCATAACTTCTGGAGCTCCATCAGGAGAGGTCAGATGGGGGTTAGGGAAAGGTTCTGCACCTGAGGATAGTGGGCATGGAATAGGCTGCCCAGGGCGGTGGTCACAGTCCCAAACTGTCAGAGCTCAAAGAGCATTTGGACAATGCTCTCAGACATAGAGTTTGGATTCTGGATGGTCCTGTATGGAGCCAGGGGTTGGACTTAGTGATCGCTCTGGGCCCCTTCCAGCCCAGGACAGTCTATGATTCTATGAAACCATAGTGTCCATGGAGGCGGAGATAATGATCACATGCCTTGTGCCCACAGGTCAAATCAGACTCAATTCCTTAGATCAACTTGTACAAAGGAAATTTCAAGAGGAAAGAGAGTAATATACACACAACCCATTCTTGGTGGACAGATTAAAAACTATTCCACAGATCCTCTGCCCCAGTGCCTATAAAGCATTTTCCAACCTAACAGAGTATTTCCACCAGGCAGGGGTAATAAAAGCATTGGAAAACTGAATGATGCCCAGCAACACTCAGAATAGAAATCTCAGTGAACCTGTTATGAAGCACTCAGAATCCCCTATGTGAGACCAAAAATGATGCTCTGGTTGGTTCAACCTGTGTCCTCCTGGGGAAGAAATGAGAGTGGGATCACCTCCTGGCCTCCAGGCCTTGAGGTCCACCATCATCACCGTATGGTTGTGATGGGTTGATGGTTGGACAAGATGGTCTTAGTAGTTATTTCCAACCTTACTGATTGGGGATCTGATAAACGTTTATAAATATCTAAAGGGAGGTGGGATGCAAATGGATAAGGCCAGGCTCTTCTCGGTGGTGTGTAGCGATAGGACAAGGAGTAATGGCCTAGAACTTGAACATAGGAAGTTCCATAAAAATTTCTGGAAGAACTTCTTTATGGAAAGGATGACTAAGCACTGGAACAGGTTGCCCAGAGAGGTTGTGAAGTCTCCTTCTTTGGAGATATTCAAAACCCGTCCCTGTGTGATCTATTGTAGGGAACCTGCTTTAGCTGGGGGGTTGGACTTGATGATCTCTTGAGGTCCCTCCAAACACTTGTGATTCCGTGATTCTGTATGACTCTACGATTCTGTGGTCTGGACCAGTCAGAACCTCAAACCCAGCTAGAAAGTGTAAGGAAGGGGACATGAAAGGTCACAAAGCCCAAGAGGCTGACCCCACATATCAGGAGGCTCAATACAGCAAAAGGCACTGCCTCTCCAGGGAACCCTGAGTCACCACGTTTTGCAACACACAGTTTCACGATGATATTTGGTTTCTTGGTAACAGCAGACCAAGCTGCAACAGCAGCAATCAGCTTCATTCTAAACGCCCAAAAAGCGCCACGACGTCAGATTAAAAAGCTTCCATTTAAAGGAAAAAAAAAAAAAGCCAAAAACGACAACACGAGGCAAGACTTGATAGTGATTCATAATGACGCTGTTTTCCAGGCTCCCTAATGGGTGCACTCTCCATTGAAGGAAAATGCAGCGTGCATTGAGTGAATGATTTTGCTAGACTCCGTGCCACAAAGGCAGCACGCCCAGGTCGATAGGCAGATCCCAGAACGCACTCTGCTTCCCGTAACATCATCAGCAGCCGCACATTACCCATTCTGAGCGCCTGGAGTGGATTCACGACCGTCTCTTGTTTTCCTGGAGGCTATTTAATATTCTCTCATTGTTGACACCCTGCCTCTCCCCCGCCTCTTCTCTTCTGCTGCTTTCCCCCAAACCTGCAAGAACAAACAACATCTGCAAGTGTTTGCTACCGCAATGCCCTGAGATGGCAAACTGGGACCAAGGAACGGGAGCTGGGAGTTTTCCTTCCTACTTTGTGCTACAGAACAAAGAACACTGCCCAATAAGCAATGTTACCACCTACCTGCTCTGACCTCAGCTCCCATGTCCCATTCCCAGCATTTCTGCAGCCCTCTGCAATAGTCCTGATAATAGAAGGGATTCACTTCTAAGCTGTAAACCCACAACATACATACATGCTCTGCTCCTTCTGCCTTTTCTGTGCTCCTGGAGGTGTATGTGGATCTCGTTTTGTTTTCAGGCAGATTTTCACTTGATCACCTGATTCCAGGCATGGGAACCTCAAGTAAAGCAGTGAATTAAAGAGATCACGAGACCTTTCCCTATCACTCACTCAGAGTATTTCCTGAGTATTTTTAGAGTATTTCAGAGTACTATCTGATGGACCCCACTCACCAGCTCCTCATCTCTGCACACACCTCCCTTATAAAACACCAGGCTATGTACCTTAAAGAAGTCGAATATAGATTTCTTGTTTGCTTGTTTTTAAGGAGTCAGAATCGAAGACATTCAAGCTGTCTTTGACCTTTTCAAAACAGTCCAAGTGTTAACAATATTAAAACTGAGAGGAAAAAAAAATCCTGTCTATTTGACATGAGAAACGGGGGAGATGCACTACATTCTGGTGGGCAGTCTGGTAAAAAAGGTTCCTATCCATTAATGGGTCCTCAGCAGCTCATCTCCTTGACCCTCCCGCCACATTTCTCCCACTAATCCCTTTGAAGAACCAAACCCCTACCCTGCAATGAAATAAACTTCCAAACATCTTTGCAAGGAGAAGTCAATGTGGACTTTAAGGAATGTGAGAACAACTTTTTGATATCGGGTTTTATGGAATAGCAGAGAACTGGGCTCTAAGTCCTTTCCAGCTCTGCTATTTTTATACAAGCAATAGATTAACATCAAGTAGTGCCTGCTTGGTTTGCAGTTTATTAGGGAATTTGATCCTCTTGCAGCCCCAACACCATCAGTGCAGTCACCCCTGCTCTGGGACAGCTGCTCTGCCCCTGACCACCCTCGGGACCTGCAAGGGAAGAAGGTTTTCCTGTGTAGGGTGGTTAGAAAATAACCAAGGTTTCATATGACAGCTGAACAGAAAACACCTCCAGCTGCACCGCAAGCTGGTAGGAATGCCTCTGTTAAAGCAGCAAGGCAGCCCACAGGAAAAGGGGTGTGCAGGATCTGATACAAAGGGTGGGATAACCCAATGACAGCAATGTTATGGGGACACTTGGAAATGGTTACCCAAAAGGTACACCCAGCAATATATAAAACCTTGGTAATAAATACTGCATCACTCCTGCACTGCTGCCTCAGTCGCCTGGCTCTGGCACAAAGACTTTCAGATCTCACTGTAGGTGCTTCAAAACCTTTTGGACCGTAAGCAAACATAGTGTTTTGGGTTATTTTTCCTCCTGACTGTCCCATTTTTAACAACGCCAAGCACTGCTTCCCACAGCAGACAGAGACGGGTTAACCCAGCGGGGCTGCAATTCAAGGTGCTCCCTCCAGCACAAGGCTCAGTGTGCTCCTCTTTCCAGCAGCTACTGGCTTGAGAGAGAATCGAACTAATTACCTCAGTAATTACTAAACTAATTACCTCTCTAATTACCCAGCGTCTTTGTTCACAGGGAGCAGACATTCTTGTAGAGGAGCCCTGGCTCAGCACCTCGTGCTCTTGGGAACCTGCCTGGCTTTTTCACCATGACTTGAAGACCAGGTCCTGCTCACACCACACTCAGGACGTCTCCCCATTCCTCGGGAAGGCATGGATGCTGATGATGCTCCTCTGCTGGTGTAGGTAAGTTTGCATTGCAGTGTTTTGCTGTCAGAAAGCCTCAGGAAAGGCACAGCACCTTTGCTGCACAGAATTTTCTCCAGTGGGAATACCCTGAGCATGGTGCTATGGGATTACCACCACCCTGATGATCAAACCAGAGATGCAGTTGCCTCCGGGCCCTGTGTGATAATAAGATAAGAACAGCAGCTGAGAGCAAACAGGAAGGTGACTTGAGATGACAGACATTCCTCACTAACACAGAGTTGAAAACAGCAGGGTGTTCACTCAGCAAAACCCAACATGAACACTGCTGTCAAGTTGCCTTACCTCCCCAATTTCCTAATCATTTTCCAGACCTCCACTTCAATCTTGCCTTGGGCTCTTAAGAGCCAGGGTCTGGAAGTGACTCACTGCCCTGCTGAACTTCAGTGTGACAGTGGGTTCTCAGCCCTGAAAAAGAGCCCCTGGCTCTTTTAAAGAGGAATCATGGTTCTCATAGCATGGACATAAATGGTTTCATTAATGCCGATCACGATGAGTGGATAGTTTCAAACGTAGAGATATCAGAGACTGAACACAGAAAGGACTTTTGTGCTGTAGGATGGACATGCACCTGCAGTGCCTTCTTCTCTCTCCTTGGAATGCAAGGCTAACATCTCTCCATCTCTCAGTGGTACCCATCTACTGTTATGAAAAGCTGATTTCCAGGTGTTAACAGAACAGAAAGATACATATAAAGAAAGCACAAGAAACAATCAGTTTGCCTTGCCCAAACCTGAGCAGCATTTGCAGGTGGAGCAGCAGTCTGCAGAGAAGAATAATGGCTAGAATTTCTGTTATTTTGGAAAGGGAAAACAAAAATGATAGAAGAGGGAAGGACTTCCTCTCCTATCAGGAATTCAGACAATGTAGGAGGTATAAATATCACTCAGACTGAACCAAGGGGTAGGCGAAATAACCCCCAGAAGCTGTTCTGTGAATGATCATTAGCGTGTGTGACAAAATGCCAGCCGGAGACTGAATTGTGCCAGCCAGCAAACTTCACAGTGGTAAATAGTTTTCTTGAGCACCATGGGCTGACAGTGTGACAAAGACTCAGGGCTTCAGCTGTGGCTCACAACACCAGGAGCTGTCTGCTTTATAGATCTGACAGAAAGGACACCAGGTGGACGGGGCAGGTTTCTGAATTTCACATACAGGTATGTTTGTATGAAGGACAAGAAGAAAAAAAGAATCAATAAAGGCAAGGGTCTCTTCTCCAGTAGGAGACTTCAGCTTGAGAGATGCCACAAATCCATCAGATGGAGCCCACCTGAGACTCCACTCCCCTCTTTTAACTCCCTCAAAAAGTGGCACAGGATCTAAAAAAGAACAAAGCAGTGGTAATCTGTGCTGTAAAATGTATCCCCTCCCCCAGTCTTAGTGTGTTGAAGCTTGTTCCAAGTATCTGTTAAAAACTGTAATGCAGGGATATCTTAACAAGTTAAAAAAAAAACAAAACAAAACAAAAAATGACTTTGTAGAGCTATGTGATGTCTCAGACACACATGACTCCTGAGGAAAGGAAGTCTAGTATCTAAGAGTCTAACACTGCTAAGTTAGATGAGATAGCAGTGATTATTTTGACACTACTGAAAGAGCTGTGACTTGTTCCATAGAAACTGAGCAAAGAACAATGAAAAGCTTTGATTTAGCCCCTACAATACTGGTTTTCCATTTAAAACCTTCTGGGTACAACTGATCTTGTAAATGACCAACAGGAATATCTGAAATTATTCTTTACCATGGGTAGAGTGCATCATCCTTTCATCATCCCAACATAAGTTGTGCCAGGAAAGGCTAACATCGGATATTAGGAAAAAAATGTTCTTAGACTCCTAAGAGTCTAAGTGAGAGATTGGCACAGGCTGCCCAGGGAGGTGGTGGAGTCACTGTCCATGGAGGTATTCAAGAAATGTGGAGATGTGGCACTGAGGAGCATGGTTAGTGGGCATGGTGGGGATGGGCTGAAGGTTGGACTGGATCATCTTAATGGTCTTTTCCAACCTTAATGATTCTATGACCTATCCTCCCTACAGAATATCACTCACATAGTTAGTCCAAAAGATGGGAAGTGTCCCCATCCTAGGCAGACCTACCTTGAAATGTCCAACACCACATCTCAAGTGTTTTCAAAAGTGTGTCCTGCCTGACTTGTGCACCAGCAAGCGAGAAGAAGGGAGGGAGGAAGAAGCCAAAGACTAAAGAAGGGATTAGAATGCAGACGTGCAGAAGAAGTGATGGCACAGGCAGAAGAGGTGGCAAACCGAAGCTCGCTCCAGTATCACTGCTCTACTTTAAAGGCAAAAGTTGTCCACAAAGCAGACTATTTTAAGGACTACGCCCTGTTTGCTGCAATCAGCATCCTCCAAGCACAAGCGAAACACGCTAGAGATGACACTACTGATGATACAGAAGATGTTTAAAGAACACATCATCTCAAATGAAGCCTGAAACACAGTTGGAAGAAAGCAAGCAAGCAAGACTGACTCCCATTGCTCAAGGCTGTCAGTATGGGAAACCAATAAACATTTGGCAATAACAGAGACCTTCCTTCCCGACATAGCTCTTCTCCTGATTTTACAGCATCATCTGGCCTTATAAACGTCTGCTTTTCCTCTATGCTATATTTTGCTGCCAACTCTAAGTCTGGCAAGGATGGATCTGCCAACTTCTTGGCTCTCTGTTACGAAAGAGAACATTATAAAGGAGAATTTGTGAGTTAGCTGATTTGTAAACACTGCAGCAAGTCACCATGTAAACATGACGCTTATGTCCCTATTATTTCTCTCAAGCAGTTTACCTGGCACCTGACACTGAATGCCAGGATTTTCCTTTCCTTGTGCTATTACTGTACTTTCGCAAGCAAAAAAAGAACCACAAAAAAAAAAAAAAAAGCTAGCTTTTTTTGTAACATTAAAAACAAAGAAGAACCCCTTAATTAAACAGTACTCAACAAGCATCTCAATAATTAGGATCGGAGAAACACTAGCAGTATCCTGAATACAAATGAGATCTGCAGGTGCACTCGCAGTTGTACAGTAGGATGCAGTTCAAACGTAGCCAATTAGAGAAACAGAACAGGTAAATAGACAGCAGAAGGCTCGAGACACATTGCTCATTTGAAACTATTACTACGGCATAAAAGCCTTTTCTAAGATTGGTTGGTAAGATGAACACTGCAGAAGTTATCTGAATAGACATGATAAAACAAAACTGACCCCCCCATATTAAAAGTATATGATTTAGCCCCCCCCGAAATGTTACTTGTATTAAGAAGGTTTGCAGTTTCGGGTGCTGCATGCCCTTCCATTCCCACGTACTTCCCAAGAAAGGAAACTCTGGTGGTGCATGAATGACAACATGTTATCACATGGCGTTGTTTTAGGTTGCTTTGATGGAAAACAGTAAGATGTAAGTAGTGTTCCTGAAACCAAGGCCAGTTATGCACAAATTCTATGCTTTAAAGCTTCTGCAATAACATCTGCTGGAAAAACATGAACAGTACAGCAAAGGAAACATCAACAGCCTCTGAGAACTGGAAAGAGAGACAGAGTGACACATTAATTTTGTTCATAAAATATATTTATTGTTGGTACAGAATGAGGCATATTCATCAGTACTTTATCAGAGTGAAGAGCACAACAGAATCATTTCATGAAGGCCTTGTTAAATCGCAAGCGTTGGATCATTAACATCATTCCAGCAGAAGGCCTGATGAGAGACTTCATTAGACTACATCATTTGTGAAATAAGTTAAAGTACAATTTATGTCATTATCCATCGTAAGAAAAACTTTACATAAGCAACAAATACGGTGAGGAGCAGCAGCTGACTTACTTACAATGCACTGCCACAACCCAGCACACCAAGTGTTACATACCCATGCCTTTGACAGTGAGAAGTTTTTGAGGAGATTCTGCAAAGAAATAGCAGCATTTGAAGGATATTTCCCCTTTCTAAGGTCAGTGAGAGGTTCTTTTCTTTTCCTTTCTTCAATCACCAATAAGTGGATTTTACTAAGACTGAACAGTGTCTTCGGATGTATGATTTCTGATGTAATAAGATATAGGTCTTGGCTTTTCAAATGGTCACACTGATTGAGCTGTGATGGCTGCTGCTCTTGAAATGGCTCTTCCAGTTCTTCTCTTTATTGGTCTGCCCTGTAAATGGGCTGTCATATCATTCTTGGGAAAAAATGCTCTTCTGCTGAAATTAGAGTTGATGGTCTTGTGCTTGATTTGTACAATGCCTTTATCCTCCTCTCCCAAGCATGCTCTGCTAAGAAAATGGTCAGAGGGGAGGGAAGAGAGAGGGAGAAACACGTGTTTCAATAACTCAAAGTTATTCTAGAGACACACTGAATTTTGGTGACATTTCCTTTCCAGGATTTGCAATTTATTTTTTCAATTAAAATACAGAAAAAGAAACATTGTCAACATGCACGTCATCGCAGGGGCAAGTCACAGAGGCAGAATGGAGCTATCTGAGGGCTCAACAAGCCAGACATTTGGAGGACTGAAGAGCTGCAGGAACGATTCCTATTCATCCATCTTAATGCTATCATAGCTCCAGTCATGCTATGGCTATTAAGGAAATTAAAACGTCTGACCTTACAATAAGATAAATCCTGTTCCCAGCAGTTACATACTAGAGGAAATATATCCCGAAGTCACACAGCACTAAGTATGTCCCCTACCTACAGCCTTCCCATATTCCAAGTCATCATCATAATCTTGATAGTCTGAACATGTCGCACTGAACTTGCACTTCATTATTCACCTCCTGTGCACAGTCGGGCCACCCAGAGCTGAAAGGATAGATCTGTCAAGTACTCCAAGAATAATTCCTACTGCCACACCAGCAAGCTCTGCTACAGGGTCTTGACTCTATTCAGAGATCCTGACCTCTACCATGAAAACACAGACTTGCAGGGATAATATGCAGAGCTCTACTAAGAGCTTACTACTGTCATGAACCATAAATGAAGGGTCTTTAGAAATGAGCAGATGTGTAGATGCTACATATCTAGAACAGAATAGAAAGCAGGATCTAGCATGCTAGAGATAATCTACACTCACTGGTGAGCTGTGAAGTTGACCAAAGCCATCTATTGTTCTTGCCTTCAATATCCAGAAAAGAAAGAAAGAAATTATGAATCTGTTTGTAAAAAATGATAGGAAGGAGTCTGACAATGTTTGGGGCTTTTGTCAGAAGCAGGCCCAAATGTGAACCTTGAAATCTCACAGTAGATCTACAAACAGCTGACTCAAATACTGAAACAGTATCTGGCCAGACTGGGAACATTCTCTGCAGATTGGACAGCACAGAGTCATATAAGTTAGGGCTCAGGAAAATTAGCAATAAAGGGAACAGAAGTCTGTTGTCTTTTCAGGATGAGAGGCAATGGGTTTAAGTAGTGCCAGGGTAGGTTCAGGTTGGATATTATGAAATGTTTCTTCCCAGAAAGAGTGGTAATGCATTCGATCAGGCTGCCCAGGAGATGGTGGAGACATCATCCCTGGAGGTATTCAAGAAAAGGGTGGATGTAGTGCTTGGGGTCATGGTGGGCATGGGTTGATGGTTGGACTGAATGATCTTAGTTGCCTTTTGCAACCTTAATCATTCTGTGATTTAAATCCTCACAGCCTTTCCAAAAATCATCTGGTGAAACACTCAACTATATCAAGCAGTGTTTCTGCAAGAAGGATTAAGATACATCCCAAGGAGTTGGACAGTGAACACATGGAAAGATGCTGAACGTCTCTGTGATCACAAATAATATCCAGAACTCGTGATAGAGAGGTTCAGTCTAACAGAATAAAAGGAATCAGATTTACGCTCCCTGAATGCTTTTATAAACAAAGACAGGGGAAACTTGTATTAATTAAGAAAATCCTCCATCTCGGTTTGCTGACAGGATCCCCTCAGAGATTTCTGCAGAACTGATGAGGGCTATTTCTACTGGAAGTCTCCTTTTGCAGTGGCAATGCAGAAACTTGCTCCAAGCCATTGCTGGGATGAACATCAACTTGGGGTAAATTTAACACTGCATAAATTAACACTGGAAATTCCCGAAAGAGAGGAGAAAAATGCTGTTACTTTTCTTTCGTTTAGTGTCCTAGGGAAAGAAATCACAGGTATTTGTTCACTTGGTGCATATTTCTGCCCACAACATTTAATTACTTCACGTATTTACATTATTTCCTTGTTTTTTGTTTTTTGTTTTTGTTTTTTTTTTCTCATGACATCAATGCAGGTGTGAAGGGAACAAGGTCTGAATCTCTCATAATTAACTTTCTTTAATCAAGGTAAGTGCTAAATGGTGGCCATAAAAGACAGTGTCTTTTTATTGCGTTTCAGTTCACAGCCACACTCTTTTTAAATATTCTTCCATTAGACAGTGAGATGGTACCTAGTGAAAATACTGGAGAATGAGGCTGAATAAAATGGCTACTCTGACGAGGATCCATGATTGAGGACCACTCTGTCCTACAATTTAAAATAATGGTTACAAGGCTGAAGAGGCTGAAGGACAGCATTTTGTAGCCAGGCTGCCAGACAACAGCAGCTGTTGGTATCATTCCTTCGAGCACTATCGGACCTAACCTGCCTGCAGATGCTTGCACCCCTGTGAAATAAGAGGTCTAATAGGAAAACACTGCACAGACATCATTAAGGTGTTCTGTGGCTGTGTTTCCATATAGACATTAGGACTCCCTGTAGCACAAGGAAAAATAAAATTGGGTATTTCAACAGCCACATTGTCCACTTCAGCGAGCAGTAGATTAAGACAAGCAATACAAATGCCAGTGGATGGTCCGTATTATTGCAGCTGCTGCAATAGCTGGAGATCCTTCAGCAGTGGGAACACAAATCCATGGCACAGACAATCCTAATGTCTTCCCTTTAATGGCTCCATTAAGCAGTTTTTCTCTCTGCTTTTATTATAATAAAATACAAACATTAATAATAGAGCTTAATTTATCTCACTAGCTTCTCATGACTTTGGGAGAAGATTTAAACTGAAGATACAGCAATGTGTCAAACTCCTCTGAATTAACAGCTCTCTGGGACTTTCTAACAAGGGGAGAAAAGGACAGATAGAGACATGAGATTACAGACAGGATGAGAAATAAGGAGCATACAGAAGAGAGGGTGAGATAATTATAAGCAAGATAGGAAAGAAAGAGGAGTCAATAAATTCAATTTATGAAAAGCACAGAGTGTGCTCAGCCTGAGCACAAGTGCCCAGACTCACCGCCAGGAAATCGGATTAGTTAACTTATTTGGTTTTCAATATCTTGGTCTATTCCCTCTAGCAAATTTTCTTCTTTGTTTGTTTCTTGTAGCCAATGTCAGTTAACTTTTTCATTTCTGAATCTGCTATTTATCCCGCTCTTCTGTCTTCCGACCAAGCAGACATAATAGGTAATTCTGCAGTATTTTATAGCGGTGTTTGGCAATTATTTCAAAGTAACTGCTTGTCTGGACTTCCAGGCAATCAGTGAGTAAAAATAATTACAATTACAGCTGCAGCGCACGGAGGATGAGCTCTAGAGGACTGATGTTCGTTATGAAAAACAATCATTCCTGCTTGCAAATATTTCCATCATAAAAGGCTTCTCTTTCTCTGTTATCATAAGAGAGAAACCTCTGAATTCTCATCTTGAAGCACGTGTGAAAGAGAATAAGAAGCATTTAGGAAACACTTTTAACTACTTGACAGGCTCAGTTGAAGATCTTCAACAAAAAAGGGTGTTTAAAAGGGCTCCTAAACTTAATGCTCATATTTATGCAATTTCCCTTTCCTGCACCTTCTGAACACGAATTAATTCGCCCTCATCATAGCCTTCTGAAGACATTCCTACCAGATATAAACTTCAGTTATAGCTTAAATACGTATAATTAATTAAGACAAAATTGGCAGTTCCTGTTAAAAATAACATAGGATTACAAATGCAGTAAATGACTTTTCCAGATGATACAAGCAGCAGTGATGCCAACTACACAGCAACCTAATATAATTTACTAGCCTTGATTTTCTTCTTTTAGAGAGGGGGAACAACTGTTTCGAGGGTGGACAGTGATAGGACAAGGGGGTATGGTTTTAAACTGAGACAGGGGAGGTTTAGGTTGGATATTAGGAGGAAGTTTTTCACACAGAGGGTGGTGACACATTGGAACAGGTTGCCCAAGGAGGTTGTGGATGCCCCATCCCTGGAGGCATTGAAGGCCAGGCTGGATGTGGCTCTGGGCAGCCTGGTCTGGTGGTTGGCGACCCTGCACACAGCAGGGGGTTTGAAACTAGCTGATCATTGTGGTCCTTTTCAACCCAGGCCATTCTATGATTCTGTGATTCTAGAATGTCTCAAAAACATTCTTTTTCTAGAAACTTCACACCAGATTTTGGAATACAAAAATCACACTAAGAGAAAGCTTTGAAAAAAGTACATATACACACCAATTCTTGCTTGCTATGGTAGGAAGGGATCTGGACAAAACCCATTGCACCTCTCATGCCTGGGTGTGTGAGCATGGAGCTTTAGAAAGGAGACCCTCAGGCTACAACATCAGGAAAGATTTTTCATGAGCAGGGAGATGTGGTAGATTGTAGAGTTCTAAAGGCAGTGAAGAGCACAGGAGCTGAGTGCATTAAAGTGCATTAACTAGTGTGCAGGAGAAATATCCAAGGGTGTAACGAAGGAGGTAAATCTGAAAGGGACAGGTTGAGCTCATTGATTTTTATACTTCATCGCAGGTATCCTCTTGGGTCAAAGTTTTTACTGATGATAACAAGGTTTAATATCACGAGGTGATTTCGGAGCTGCCTGGACAGCCCCACAAATTGTCCTCGTCCTGCACTGCAGCACATTCACAGAACGAGCTGCAGCTGCTGAGCTTCTCATCCAGCATTTCCAGGCTGCCCATTTAGACTGGAGCACACTAAACTATATAAACAAAGAATTACAATAATAGCACCCCACAAATGAATTAAGTGCTGCGGAGTGCAGAAACAGCGTTAGCACTGCAACTGTTGTCTCCCACAAAAATTTACAGAGCACTTAAACCGAGAGAAGCATTAACTCCAGAACTCGAGCAGTACAGGAGCAAGACTGCACTAGTTTATCTGCAGAAAGGTCAGAGTGAATGATGACAGCCAAATTCTTTCTAGCGAGATGGGGGTTGGCCTCTTTTCCCAGGTAACAGCGGTAAGACAAGAGGTAATGGACTTAAGATGTGTCAGGGGAGGTTTGGGTTGAGTATTAGGAAACATTTCTTCTCAGAAAGAGTGGTGAGGCATTGGCACAGGCTGCCCAGGGAGGTGGTGGAGTCACCGTCCCTGGAGGTGCTCAAGAAATGTGGAGCTGTGGCACTGAGGGACGTGGTTAGTGGGCATGGTGGGAAGGGGTTGATGGCTGGATTGGATCATCTCAGTGGTCTTTTTCCAACCTTAATGATTCTACAATTCTATGATTTTCACATGCTCAAATATTAACTCATAGATTTTAGCAGAAACAAAGATTAACAGACTTCTTTAAGTACTTTCTAGCTACATTACATACGTGGCCTGTAAGCATGTTTCCAAATGGCTCTGTTAAGAACACAACTGAGATCAACACGTGCACCTCTGTATTTGAAAGATTCAAGCTGATGAAAAAGAATAACACGTAGAGTAGCAAAATGAATGTAAAGGGGGAAAGAGCAGGTAAACGTCAGCGTTAGACCCTGAATACTTAACTTAAAAGAAATCAAGACTTCCAGCTGGTGAGCAATCTAGTTTGAGACATCCATTCATTTGTTACTGAAAGTGGTGGTATTTATGACAAATAGTACCACTTAGTTTAATCCCCTTGTTTGACTGCTAAATCTGCAGATACCAGGAAACATCTGCAAACAGTGTTAGCTCCTACACTAAACAATGGTTTCCCAAGGGAAGAGATGGAAACCCTATCATTTAAGTAAATTGAAAGTGGACACCACAGAGCTTGTGAGAACAAAAACGTAGGGAACAGAACTGCTTAACATGTACAAGGGACTAACTGGATAATCTGACTGTTTCCTCTTATTTTTTTTGCCTTCTACAATTAGTCTAGTAGCAAAATTCCTATACCCACCTGTTTGGCATGATTGACACAATGCAGGTACTGGTTAGCCAGTGCAGAGCAGCTGAGGGTCTCCTGAGCATGTTGCTGGTAACACTGCAGAATTTTGCCCTGCAGATCAGCACAGACTGGTTGAGTTTCATACCTCCTGGGGAAAGAAGAAAGAAGACTTTGGTTTCCTTGTCAAAAACATTTTGGGAGAGATGCAACTGTAAATAACAGAAGTGAGGGAGAACACTTTAAAGGCACAAAAGGAAGGCTGCTTTTAGAACTGTTTGGGTTATAATCTGGGCAATGTCAGACCCAAATGGGAAAGTGAGCTGCTAGGACCACAAGTGTCATCCTGATCTAGTTCTTGGTTCTAGCTAGCAGAGAAACTCAGCATCCAACTTCATACGAGGACATGTTTTTTCATTTCTAGTGGTGACACACTGGAACAGGTTGCCCAGAGTGCTTGTGGATGCCCCATCCCTGGAGGCACTCAAGGCCAGGCTGGATGTGGCTCTGGGCAGCCTGGTCTGGTGGTTGGCAACCCTGCACAAAGCAGGGGGGTTGAAACATGATGATCATTGTGGTCCTGTTCAACCCACGCCATTCTACGATTCTATGTTTTGAACTGAAGATCATACTAAGCATGTCTGATCTGACCTACATTAAGAATAGTCAGAGAAATGCAGGACTCATTAAGCTTCATTGCTGTACAGTCCTATGGCCATACAGTCTTGTCTCTTAATAAATACTGCTGTTGCAGAAGACAGAAAGCACCCACTGGGCTGACCTACAGAATATAGAAAACCTGCTGCCATCAGCAATTTACACAATCTGCTTTTGCTGATCTGATGATAGCCTCTATTTTCGGAACATCCTCCTCCCCTTCTCTTCTACCCATCACCTCAACTGTAACCCTGCTGCCAGATGTGCAAGTTATTTAGGAATTTTGTCTGTTTTCTTTGCTGTGTGAATTAATTACTCTTGCCATCTTTTTGGCTGATGTAATACACAAAGGAATGGAAACTATTCTGCAAAACCAAACCTTTTTTGGACAAAAATCTTGTCATTTGTATTAATCTATATGACGTTATCCACACAGTGATACAGAATTTAAACCGGAATACAACTCCTATTTTAGAAGCAAGAGGCTGGCAAAACAATCAAAAATCCAATGTAATTTTAAGTTAATCAGATATTTACTTTATAAAAAACTTTTTAGGTACTCATAATCTAAAATCACAGAATGACCAAGGTTGGAAAAGACCTCCAAGACCATCTAGTCCAACTGCCCACCTACCACCAATATTTCCCCACTAAACAATGTCCTTACTCACTGTTATACCTCTTTTACACCAAAAATGAAGAATTTCAGTGGTAGGAAAAAGAAAACAACAACACATGAAACTTCACAGAAAAACAGCAGCTAAGGTTTATGTAATACCATTTGTTTTATGTGTGAGAACTGCATGCTTAATACACTTTCCCATTTAACCTACCAGGAAAGCCTGACTATGGCTGTTCCAACATCCATTGCAGCCCACATTATTTTTAGTTCAATGAGGTTGTAAAAAGAACAGGACTTATCAGCAGCTGCATCCTCAGATGAATATTCTGTTCTTTCTTATTTTGCTGATTGGCCTGGGCAGATCTCTGCTTTAGTACAGTGAGAAAATGAAACGTGAAGCACAATGTTGTTCCTTAGGGGAACTGACTTCTTGGCAATCACTCAAGATGTAGTACCAAAGAAGAAATGCAAAGTCTCCTTGATTTTACAGTATATACCGATATAAAGCAGCTCTCTTACTCCTTTCATTCATTACTGTGCATTCGTGAAATACCTAAAACAGAATTTAAACGCAGTCCCTGGAGCTTAAAACACTTTATGATCTGGAAGTTCAAACTTCTGTAGGCTCTTGCGGATGAGGACTTTCCCTTAATCTCCCCCTCTACTGCTATCAGCAAGCATTTCAAAAGTGTGTCAGGCATCAAAATGTATGACCACAAAATGCTGTACATTGACTGACTTCAGCAGAGTCTGTGGCTGTACTGGGGTGAAATAGAAGTAAGAGAGGAAGCACTGTGTATTCTCTTTGTAGATGTGTGACTCAGCTCTCACCCTCTGTCGATTAATTTTTCCCTAAGCCATGCCATCAGCGCCCATTCAAAGCTCACATAACATCCCTTATTGGAATGCTATAATGGACACTTTACATTGCCCACAGTACTGGAGCACTGTAAGACATCTTGATTTGTTTTCATATCATCATTTCCCATTGGTGATGTTTCCAACTGTGCCCTCAGCCCACTCCTGCAACGCAGTCCCAGTGCTGGTCAGTGCAGCAAACAGGGCCACTTTCTTGAAGTCAACGAAGTCCATTTTCTTGGATTAATCTGTTCAAGGCGAGCACCAGCTCTGTATTGATCTGCTGTGCTTGTTACGCTCCCCTAATGCACTATTTGCACTTTTGGGAAAACACTAAATGAGATTACTATCTAACATTAGATGGCCATAAAGCATGCAGAGCAGGATCTCCCGTTCAGGAAAGAAGGCTGCAGTGCACATTATGGTAAAGCAAGCGAAAGGTCTGTGATTGATTTCTGGTGGGTGATGGATGGCAGGACTCACAGACGGACGGTCAGAAACGGCCAACAGCAAGGAAACTCCTCAGAAGGGAAATGAAACATCTCCCTCACTGATAGCTTCTCCAATGTTCCCGTAAATAATGATAATTTTACAGAATTTAAGAGTCTGGTGGGGTTTGACTGAAGAAGAAGCTTGTAAGAAAAGGGAAGCAGTACAAAAACAGTAGCTATGAGGAGTCTGCAGGGAAAGCGTAAAGATTTTTAAGACTTGAATGGATCGAGCAATGTGGTCTGGTTCCAGACCTGGCCCCATTGAAGCATGAGGTTCCTTCTCCAAACTACCTTATGTCCGGATATGTCTATTTTGGAATATATAGCAGGGAAGTTGTCTAAATTTTATTTTTTTTTTATCATTTAGGAATTTCACAATAGGATTGAAGAAAACAATCAGAAAAATACATACTGTAGTGGTCAACAGGGACTGAAGGACACTCTGACAGATCTCCATCCTCATTCAATGCAACTCAATAACTACTTTCCTGAGTCAATACAGGTGAAATTTAAAATACCTTTCTTCTCCAGAGTCAATATGAACAGCAGCCTGATCTGCGCCCTGCACCACACGGCATGCTTTTATTAACGTGTTTTTATTAAGTTTACAATTACTCGATCTGCCTTCGCTTTCCCAGCTGCTCCTCAAGCATCTCATCTGCCAGCAAAATATTTGTGTGTGCTCCGAGGCAGCCGCGCGCCCACCTTTTCCATCAAGCTGATGCACCACAATCTCATAAAGGTAATGGGATGAAGACACAAAAGAAAATAAGAGAGAGCTTTAAAAAGAAATATTCTATGCTAAAGCACGAAGAGAAAATTTAATGAGAGTAACTTTGTGCTCATCTAGCCTCTCTCAAAGAGCATAGCTTATCGTATTCCCGGGGGCACCGAGAAAAGGAGCCCCTTCATGGCATTCAAACAAAATGTCTACTAAAGAGGAAATGTGAAATCACCCTGGTAAGTTTTGTGATAAAACTGACATTCTGACTGAAGGAATCTGAATGGCTGATGAGTTTCCAACTGTGCAGGTATCTGGCATAATCCCACCAGATCAGGACTTCAGGCAATTGTCATAAAATATAGAAGAAAAAAATAGCAACAAAAAACCAGCATGGATTACGAAAAAATCGTGCCATTAGATGGCCAGAAGTATCCAGGGCTTAATTTGATTCCTCATTAAAATGCTGACACTCATCAGAAGCATCTGTTCTTCTTTGTGTAACCCCTGGCATCCAGTGCTAGCCCTGTGCCGCTCAATAAAATGATGCCTTGGGTCTGAGGTCAGGCAGCAAAGCACAGCACAACCCAACACTATGTGCAAACTCTTTGCCTACAAACCAGCATATGTGTGGCCAAATTACAACCCGGGGACAGTCTCCAGCATGTGCACTATGCTGGGAGCCATTCAGGGAAGTGCTAGCTTCAAAATCCGGCCTTGCAAAGAAGTGTGTTACCTGGTAGACCCAATGCAGCAGCACAGGAGGGAGCTGGAGCCAATGTCCTGACCTGTTTTGCTTGCTCCTGCTGCTACTATCAGAGTCCATCAGTGCTGGGCAGCACACAAAGTAAGAAAAAGATATGTTTCTGTCCTCAAGTAACTTATGATGCACATAAAGAAGCAATACACTGATGCATGGGAATGCACAAGGGATAGAAGGCAGTATCATGGGTGGTTCAGAGAGACATCAAACAGCAAAGTGGAAATAACAGTGAAGAACATGAAGAGCTTCAAAAGAGAAGATTCTCTCTACAAGTCTCAGGAAGGAGGTTGTGGAGAGGTGGAGTCAGTCTCTTCTCCCAAGTAACAGCAATAGAATGAGAAGTAAGAGCCTTAAGCTGTGCCAGGAGAGGATCAGGTTGGATATTAGGAAAAATTTCTTCTCAGAAAGAATGGTGAGGCATTGGAGCAGGCTGCCCAGTGAGGTGGTGGAGTCACCATCCCTGGAGGTGTTCAAGAAAAGATTAAGTGTGGCACTGAGGGACGTGGTTTAGTGGGCATGGTGGGGATGGCTTGACAGTTGGATGATCTTGGTGGTCTTTTCCAACCTTAATGATTCCCTGCAGCCACACAGTGGCATTTCCCAGCATGACACTAAAAGGTGGTGGTGAGGAGATCATCCTTTTCTAAGATTACCTCATCCCAAAAGAGTGAATTCCACAGACCCACTGTTCAGCGAATTCGCAGGACTTGTTGAACAGTACAGAAAACAGTTGCAGAACAGATAGTAGGGGAAAAAAAAACAACCTGAAAGGGCACATGGTAATGAAGGTCCTTTCTGCTGCACCATTATTTTTAGCTCTTCAATTAATTTACTCTTTATATGAAATAATTTTTTAAAGTTGTCTTCGTGTGTTAAGTGGGTGATGACTTGCAAGTGCGTTATGAAACATGTAAAGCACAAACCAAATGGTTATGTTCTTCTAAAGATCATTTGGAAGGAATACCACAATCTGATTTCTGAGTATCTGTAACTGATGTTATGAAGCAGTCCATAATCAAACTGTGCCCACACAAAGCCCTCCAAATTACCGCGTGGGAAGCACTGCCAGCAAAAGATCAAGTACTGTGGAGTTGATTCTTGCTTTTATTTACTCTTGACTACACAGTGTGACTTTTCCAAAAGCTGCAAAGGAAATAATTTTCCTAACAAATCTCTGACAAGTGGCAGAAGAGAACTACAGTTGTTCCTGCTCTGTTACATTCAAAAAATGCCAAACGTGCATGGTACCACTAAATAAATGACTTCTGCAGAAGTCTGAATACAGCTTAAAGTTGGACTCTATGATCCTTTCTAACTTGGGATATTCTATGTTTCTACAAACCTTGCCCCCAGTATATGTATTTTTGGTGCTATCAGGGATCAGCTTCAGTGTTAATGCTGCCTACATTATTTTTAGACCCCTTGGCCTAAAACTCCAGCACTGACAAAAGCTTCAGCAAATATTTGCCATTTCATCTCTCTTAAAAGCAAATAAAAGTCTGTTTTCAGCAGTCTGACCTCTGAAATTTAGAGATGGAGATGAGGATGAAAGACACATTCCAGCATATTCATATACACACACTTGTTGAAAATAGACGATTAATTATGTCTAGACTGCACTCAATCAAGTTTAATATGCTGATGAAAACAAGAGGACTAATGGTCTAACAAGAGGACTGGTAGACAGCACTTTGGCCTTTTTGGATGCTTTTTTCTTTGCTTGGTGAAGGTTAAGGAGGGAAGATTTAGGTTGGATATCAGCGGGAAGTTCTTTACTATGAGTGGTGAGGAGCTGGAACAGGCTGCCCAGAGAGGCTGTGGATGCCCTGTCCATCCCTGAAGGTGTTCAAGGCCAGGTTGGATGGGGCCCTGGGCAGCCTGGTCTGGTATTAAATGTGGAGGTTGGCAGCCCTGCCTGTGGCAGGGGAATTGGAACTTCATGATTCTTAAGGTCCCTTCCAACTCAAGCCATTCCATGATTCTATGATTCCCCACCTGGTAGGATAGGATGGCAATTCAGCTTTTAACATAAGCGAAGTGGAAATGGTCCCTTGTAATGCAACAATTTAGTTCTTGCATACAGGGAGGAAAGAGCATCACAGCGATTAACAGAGAGAATTTATGATCTCAAATCTGGCAAAGCACATAAATACAGGTACAATTTTAAGAAGTGATTAATTTCACATTTGCATGTGCAGAGTTATGCACATTCTTACACCCTTTGTTGAGCTGAGACTTGCAATAGGATTAAATCAGAATGGGAATCAGAAAAGATTTCCTGGTTGTGAATCCTAATTAGTCTATGAACCAATTGCTAAGGTAAATCTTCAACATTTTAGGACATTACATTAAAGCAGGCTAGATCTCTCCAGCCTAGAAAAAGAACTGCAGGTGAACATGAGGCAGATGTGTGAAATCATCAGTGGTGTAAGGAACAATTATTTGCAGAGGTGGCCAATGAAATTTTCTAGCAGCAGGTTTACAACTAAGGAAACAACTCAAGCCTCTTCTAAACAACACATAATGAAACGCTGGAAGTCACTGCAAGGAGATACAGGGGTATCATAAGCACAGTTGGGTTCAGAAGCCAATTATAAAGTACTGTCCATCAAGGGATTAAGAGCAAAAATGCAATGTTTGGCTCAGGAATGCCACACTGCACTACTTGTTTGAAGGTTACATGGCATCTCTGTGTAATTCCCCTATTTTTCCAGTTTTCCTGAGGTATTCACTTCTAACAGCTGCCCGATAAGCTAGAAGGACCTCTGATCTGACCTGCTGGGGCCGTGCACGCTCTGAACACCTTCATCAAAGAAATGAGGCTGCTGTTCACCCTGACAGACACCATTAGATTGAATGCTTTTATTTAAATTGCTATTCCTTGATTTTTATTATCCCAAATAACTCGTTAATAAAATTCATCTCCCGGTAGAAAACATACAAACCAAAGCCTTAAAATACAAACAGCACCCAATACCTCAACAAATTATTATACAAATGTACCTTACAAACAGCTGGTCCTTGCAGCTGCAAGGGGAACCACATGCTGGAATTACCCTAATTGGGATGCACATTTTTAACCCTAGAGCTTGAAGAACAGTTTTCACTGAATACTAGGATATAAGCTTTAAATGCTAAAACAAACAACTACATGGATGACAGCAATGCAAATTTCAGACTTCTAAATGGGTACATGCCTTTGTACTATAAAGATAATATAGTAAGTATAATCTTTAATAAAAATCAGCTTGGAAAGGCTCAGTTTAATCTAGATGGAATACACTGTAGCCATGTAATGTGAATACATGAGATAAATACAACAGAAAGAACTTCTTGATCTTGCACTGATCAAAACCAGTTTCTATTTTGGTAAATTAGGAAACAATGATCATCTTGGATGCATGTAAGCCTGTCCAAGAACAAGGCAGAATGGGAAACAAACAAATCCAACCATAAATCTGCTCAGTCTGATTTGAGCACAACTCCATCCATCCACGCACACACGATCAGCCTTGTGACGCCTGCATTTCAAACCTTATTTTGAGTTTGCATGTAGCATCACTTGAGATCTGTCTCGTTACTCCTCATAAAAAAGTTATTTAATGAAGACTGGCAACATTCCACTCGCTCAGCTGCTTGTGAGCAGAAAAGTCAAAGATCACCATGGCCAACAACACCAGGTGGTGCCATTTCTTAGCGTTATGAGTTTTGGGGTGCTTCCTGGCACTGTGCAGGTTTGGGCAGCACATAGTCCAAAAGGAGCTACAGCAAGCAGCAGGGAATTATTGCTCTCCTCGGATCCAGCTTGAGCTCATCACAAAGCAGATTCAGTCTTTGGGAAATTTAATTGATGCTTTGGCTGACATTTCTGATAGATGCGTGATGCCAGTGGTCTGCAGCCACTGCTGTTCCAGGGCTATGTGGGTGTATTGACTAGCATTACATGCGATTTAAAAATACAACAAAATCTCTCTAGTTTCTAAAGAAAAAGAACATTTTGCAATAGTTTGAAATCTGTTTCAATACAAAAGTAGTGAAACAACACCCTGATGAACTATCCATTAAAGTGGTTAAAATTATCATTTTAATTTTATTCATGTCCCTGTGTTCAATTTTCCATAGTAACGTTACATCACAGTGTGTGTGAAAGCACATACACACAAAGAGAAGAACACAGACAGATCTGAGTAAAGACTAACCAACCAAATGAGCAGCATAAACCAAATACACAACTGTGGATTTATTATTGCTGCATATTTCCCAAGGGCTATACAATGCACTTCAGGCTTTGTAAACTCATGAGTAACATCATCATCCCAAACTCGTGATAATAAAATCTTCACAGCACCTTACCCTACTCCACTAAAAAACAACTTTCCTCTTATATAGGTGGTATAAAGCGCGTTGTAATAAGGAGACACATTTCTTATCTACAGCAAAGGTCAACTGCTGCACTAAATGTGAAGTACCAGAAGACACCAACTCATGGCATGTTATTATCCAAATATTACTCTCTCGAGCAATATATGTTTAACTATTTTATTCAGCCATAAGAGGCCTGAAAGCCTGCTACTGGCCACAAACATAAGACATTTTATGAGGAAAAGCAGTGTGCAGAAAAAGCAATCAACAGTTAAACACTTCAAGCATCACTGCTCCCGTGGGCTGTGATTACTGAAGGGAACTGAAGGTTGCAATCTTAAAAGTTAAGAGAGAGTAAAATAAATGCCAATTTTTCATTTGGGCATGAAGTTTTTCAACAAAAAGAAGGCTTGGATTCACTATGACAAGCTACAAAGACTATGTGTGCTTCCCCGGGTCTTGCACCAGGCTGTGGAGAGTCAATCTTTTTAGAAAATATCATCAGCTGCTCTGCAAAAACAATAATGTGTTAACAAACAAAGAGGAATAATCACCCTGCAAACATGCTGCTAAGCGGGTACTGGACCTTGTTGTAATATATCTTAGCTTTAATGTGTTTGTCCAATGCGCTGTAGAAATAAAGGAAAATATAATGAACTCAACATCCTTTCTAGCGTCCCAGTGGGGAAAATGCACCGTGAACAAACCATGAACTGCACTTTGAGAGAAGAGTTATGAAGCACAGTGTTCAAGCTTCATTCTGTTATTTTTCCTGCTATGGTTCCATGAAACTGTTTTAAGATACGACAGTACTGGAAAAGCAGTTAAACACCAGAAGGGTGGGGAGTATTGCCATTGCCATCTCAGATCTTACAAAGGTCTCCCTAATGCATTCACTGTACGCTGGCATCATTAACTAGGCACTGAGTTACATGACTGAACTTTTATATAATCCAAGGAAGTCATTTTAATGCTTTGTGTTTTATAATCTTATCGTGTATGATTTCTAAGTCCCTATTTTTCACCAAGGTCACATATAGTTGGGTAGTGCAATGCTTTTATTTTTTATGACATTGATGTCATCCGCAAACTGGTTGAAGGTTCACTTGATCCCACTGTCATTAATATCATTGATGAAGATATTAAAGAGCATCAGCTCCAGCACTGATACCAGAGGGACACCACCACGTGTCACCAATGTGTCCATCTGGACATTGAGCCATTGACCATCACTCTCTATGTATGATCTCACAACCAGCTCCTCATCCACTGAACAGTCCATCCAACAAATCCATATCTTTCCAATTTGGAGAGAAGGATGTTGTGGTGGACCATGTCAAAGGCCTTACTGAAGTCCTGATAGACATCAGTGGCTCTTCCCTTTGTCTAGTACTGTAGTACTAGACAATGGCCATCATAGAAGGCCATTAAGTTGGTCAGGCAGGACCTGCCCTTGGCTGAGCCATGCTAGTTATCCTGTATCACCTCTCTCTCTTCCATGTGCCTTAGCATATCTTCCAGGAGCATCTGCTCCATGATCTTGGAGGCCGACAGGTCAGTAGTTCCCTGGGTCATCCTTTCTAGGATTTTCACTAGTTTTACTGCTAATTGCTAAGAGAGATTCCACTTGTTCCTGTTGTGGCACACCTCCTTACAGAAGGAAAGAGAAATAAACTAATTCCCTTTGTAATTCTCTACAGCTTGAAACTGGCAATCTCTGCCGTTATGCTTGGGGGTCTGGGTTTGGATTTTAAGGGGTCTAAATATATCACAGTCTGAAATAACCCATTCTGGAGAATGGGTAATTTCCAGTAAAATACCTCACTGATGGAAACCGGAATAGAAATGGCAATTTTTTTCCGATCATTTTTTGTCTTCCTCCCAGTACCACCTCTGGAATCCACAAGTAGGTGAAACTGAAATCATCTTCTTCATTTTGTGGATTAAAGATGGCACAAAGTACACAGGTCTTCTTTGGGGTATTGCCTATCTGAAACAGTAGGATTTTATCATCCTTACACACCTGATGGGACAGGTTGGTCCACCTTAACATGGTAGTGAGTGAAAGCATACTAGCAAAGGTAAATAGAGCTCAGAGAGACAATAATGAAGATAATTATAGTTAGTTATTGTTTGGTCTACTTACGGCCCTATTTTATAATGCTACTGCCAGCAGAGCTATTTTATGTGATGTCTTTTTCATGTAGCAACCTTTTCATAAATCAAAGAAAAAGCAATACAAGGCAGTTTCTCCTGCAGCCTGTTTGACAATAAAAGTTAACACTGAACCCTGGCTGTTATCAATCTTCATAAACGTGTCCATGATACGGCAAGCCTGCTCCATATTACACTGAGTTTGTTACTAATGCATGCAGAGGAGCAACCCAGTAGCTCAATGTATCTCTCAAATGGCTGGAAACTGGGACCCATGCTAAATGGAAAGGAAAGTTTTGAAGATATAACTGTTTCTCTCAATTTCTTTAATATTTGATGAAGTGATTGTCCTTTTCAGTGTCCCAGAGTGTTTTACACCTGAGCACCTAACACAAAGTGTTCCCTATTAATGAGGGAAAGGGGTAATGCATGATATAAGATGTATTTGGATATTACCTGAAAAACTCAGTTTACAATGCCTACACAGAACAAGAAGCTAATGGTGGAGCCTGACCTTCACATACCCATACTGCAAATACTCAGAAAGAAGCAATAAAACTTTACTTGCCTGAACATAAGAGTTACCAGGTACTTGAAGACTGCTCCTGTCTGACAAGGAATTACAGTATGCAGAGAGAAGGACCAACAGGTCTCCAGATTTCATAGAATCTTAGAATCATAGAATGGTCTGGGTTGAAAAGGACCACAATGACCATTTAGCTTCAACCCTCCTGCTATGTGCAGGGTCGCCAACCATCAGACCAGGCTGCCCAGAGCCACCTTCAGCCTGGCTTTCAATGCCTCCAGGGATGGGACATCCACAACCTCCTTGGACAACCTGTTCCAGTGCGTCACCACCAGTGTTTCAAATAAAGGCAAATTGCCATTACATAATTACATACATCCATTACATAGATTTGCTCTATCCTCAATTGATTCTCTTGAAGAGCCACCAAAACCTCCTTTGTAGACTACCCAGAAGAATATTTGCAATGTCTCTGCATAAAGGAGCCAAATATTTAGTGGAAGAAGGGTCTGAACTAGATTTGTTAAGCACTGGAACTACCTGAAAAGAATTAAAATACTACACTGATTGTGCAGACTACATATTCTTACTGGAAGGGTTCCAATAACTTTTTTTTTTTGCCAAAGTCAAAGCAAAGAGAAAAGAACATATGTGATGGAACAAAAGGGGCTGCATTTCACCAGTCCGGCAAGAGGGAGATTTCATTAACAGTGAAGCGGTGTAGACAGAGAAGTAGTCTATTACACACAGATCTATAAAGGCTGTCTCGCAAAATCTTTCGATCCTGATCTTCTCATGCTTCCAGTAATGCATGTGGCACAGTGCAGCATTTGCTATGCAGTATTATCCAACTTAACACACCCCTGACAAAGGCTTGTATCTTTATAATATTTATAGCCACAGACATGGCAGTCTGATATACTCCTTAAAGATACACGTATTAGCTTTATCTGTTTTGTTCAGTCCCACCCCCCCAGGCTTAAATGTGTGATTTTGGATTGTACTTTGATTTTACATTGCAGGCATATTAATGGAGAGGCAGAGGACAATGCAAGAGAGTGCATTTTTATGACAATTATGACTATTTTTTAAAATATTGTCAAGTTTTCCAATTTCAGTTATAGATCCTCCATAGAGGCACACAGTACTTGAATTGGCAAAAACTACTAATGCTTAACTGTTCCATAAGCATTAAGAGGGAAAAATGTCTCCTTTGTGCCTTCCCATGTTCGTTTAGGCTCAGAGGGTGGTGTGCTTTTCAAGCTTTCAAATGTGTGCCGTGAAACATAACTATCCAAGTCTACATGTTTTGAATCTCCAAAGTAAAACAAAAAGATTCAGGAAATGCCCTCTTCACAAATACCAGCAAAAGACTTTTGATTTCCTGAAAAATGAAGACTATGCTCAAGAAAGTGTGAACACGTGGTTAGCAGTTGTAGAAGCATCCCAAAACCTGGTTAGGATATTTCATGGCTGGAACTAAATGGTCTTCAAGGTCCCTTCCAACTTGAGCCATTCTATGATTCTACAACCAATATATGTATTTTCTCGTATGTTTCTCAGGACTCATGCTTTAAGATGTTTTGATAACCACTGAAAGAATCAAAGAACATATTCAGAAAATAATTAAGAATTTCACAACGAGGAATACTCAGAATAACAGAGCAAAACTGAAAGAAAATACAGCCAGAACATCAGTAAAAAAAATGTCCTGTATAGAATATACATTAAATAATAGAATGGTATTTCAAGGGAAATAAGTAAAACATGAATTTTCTGCTGGGGACATAGACTATCCTGCCGGATCAGAGTGCTTCCACCCAACAAGGCTAGCTCTGTGGCTAACATGGCTGTGTTCTGATCAGTTAACCAACTTGCACAGTTGCATTTAAGGAGATATCCATTGGGAAAACTTGCTGAAAATTTTAAGCTAAGAAGAATACAATTTTATTTTGAGATTGCACCTCCTGGGAGAAAAAAATTTATATCCACATAAAAAGCACTATATTCACAAAAACCCACAACTGTCTAAAATGTGGTTATCTGAATGTAAAATTTTCTCTGACTGAAGAAGGAAAAGTGCTAAAATTTATGTATTTGGAAGTGTGATAAAGTAATAATGCTCATGAGGATATAACTGATGCTGCCTTCCTCTTCAAGGCTACTAAAAATGTACATGTTGGTGCTGTGGTCAACTCCTAGAAAGAGCTTAATAATCAACATCAGGGTCTGCAGGGGAACAAAGGGAAATGTTTTCAAGCTCAAAGAGGGTAATTTATCTTAGATATAAGGAAAAAATCTTGTACCATGAGGGTGGTGAGGCACTGGCACAGGTTGCCCAGAGATGTGGTTGATGCCCCATCCCTGAAGACTTTCAAGGCCAGGCTGGATCAGGCCCTGGGCAACCTGATGGAGCTGTGGTGTCCCTGTGCACTGCAGGGGAGTTTGACTAGATGGTCTTCAGAGGTCCCTCCCAACTCTGAGGATTCTATGATTCTACAATTATATTTTTCAGAAACAAGATTATTTTACACTACTAGTGGGATCAACAAAGACAAAACGTCACTACTTTTTGCTAGCTATAAATGGAAAAGTCTGGGGACTTCTGTCCTCTTACCTGTAAATGAGGCCCAAACCAATGAGGTCAACAACAACAACAACAACAAAAAAGATACAGTATGTTGTGAAGAACAGCTTATAAAGTTTGTGTGAGAAATGGCAACTGCTGACCTTTTAATTCTAGACTCAGCTTTGGCTCATATTACCTCTCTGATCTCAGTACAGCCCCCTAATCTTAAGGATAACTGTATGCACTTAGATCACACATATGCAGCTCCTTTCATTATTTTTATTACAGTAGCACCTAGATGGATTAATTAAGGTAAAATTGACATTAGGAAGCAATTTGCTAGGCATTCTAGTACATAAAAAAGCATCAATCCTACAATGAGATATAAAGGCTTCTCTGTGATGCAATATCCATGTAGTAAACCTGCTGCCAACTGCCTGCTGCACCGTTTTCTTCTATTGAACAACAAATTAAGCTGAGCACAACCTGGCAAACTTGCATTTAATTGTTTGAGCCTATCAGCAGCACAGAACAGCAGCCAAGAGACAAACTTCCTCCTCCATCCAAACAGAAAGGTGACACCCACGACATGGCAATCCCGAGCCACCCTTCCAGCTGCCAACAGCTGCAGCATCCCCTGCTCCAGGTGCTGACAGCTGCAGCTCTGCACTGCATATACTGTGGCACAGACACAGGAGGACCAGCTTCTTGAATGCTCCAGGTCTGACTGCCACCTTATGCTGAAGCCCCGACTGCTCACTAGGGTTGAAATCTTCATGGTACTCTCCATGCTCTGAGATCCATTGTCATTTGGATTGCCCCAAGCAAACAGGAAGACAAAGAGCAATAACGGAAGATACAGTGCAATTAAAAGTGTAGTTCTGCTCAGAGAAAGAGCTATTAAAGCATTCCTGTTCTCCACATGCCCAGTGTCAACTTCCCATACAGGAAACATAAATAACACATTTCTGCCATTTAGCTTTCCATAATTATAGAGTAAGGTGACTGGAAGATACTTGCTAGACACCAAAGAAAGTGTCCAATTTTCAAGTCCAGGTAATAATTTTTACTATAGGCAATTAAAGAGGCAAGTCTTAGTTTTGAACATAACTGCATGTGAACCTGAAGCCAACAGGACAGCTTAACTACATCGTAAGACATCTTGATTCTATTTTTACAGATGTTATTTTCTGAGCATAACCACACTCGGCCACAAAGAATTATGATTTGATATTATTTCCCCAAATGCTTAATGTATACTCTGGCTTAACAATTTTGATTTCACTTAGATGGAGTCTAAACAGAATGACTGTAGTCTATATTTTCTCTGTTGCCCAACAGTACAGGAAGGGAAGGGGGTGGGGGGGGAGGGGGAAGAAGTGGTTAATTACGAGTAGCAACAAATGAGTGGTAATGGAGGTGTTGTGAATGTAAATCAGCAGCAACAGCAGCATCCGTACGTGCAGCTTACAAAGTAATGAGACCGTGCTGATGTGCTGGCATCCTGCTTTGATCACTTCATCTTGTTCAAGAGCTCTGCTGGGAAAACAAAGGTCAGTGGCAGTGACCTGGCTTCCTGCAGCTTGCACACGCACAAATATTAGTGACCGATGGAGGGTTGCTATCTTTCCACCCCATGGTTCGGAACGGCTGGTTACATAGCTGGGGGCCTTCGCTGAGCAGGTAGCACACGCTCCTGCAATATGAAGTGTCGTGTTGGAACATGTAGAGGTAATTGGCAATTCATTCTTCACCCTCTAAGCGGAAACAGGTGTATGAGTATTAAAAAAAAAGCCGTACCATCAACTCTGCAAAACCTGCTCCCTTCCAGAAAGAGAGGCTCGCTGCTGTGTGCTCAGAAGTGGGGGCTGCGAGATTTGTAGGCTTTGGTTCTACAGATGGCTTAGACTCATAAAAACGTCCTTAAAAAGGTACTGGCAAATCTCAGCAACACGAGATTATAAAACAGAGAACAAATTAATAACAAAGGGAAGAGGCTGTGGATTTTAACCTTCCCCGGTTTAATACCGTAAGTGGGAAATCATTTATTTGCGTGCACACAAAATCCCAACAAAGGATGCTTAACGTATTAAAACAAGAGGCTTTAGTCCTTGAAAGGGAGCGGGGAGCCAGATGTACCGCGTGGAGCACAATGTGCCAACTGCGCCGCGAACCGTCAGCGTTCGCCGGCTCCGAGCGGCTCAGGAAACTGCAGCCAGCAGCAAGAACTGCCCTTAACGAGTGCATCCATCAATTTTCAGGGGACTTGCTTGATTACCAGCACACAAAAGTAGGGAGCGTGCCAATTTAACTGTTGGCCACTGATGCATGAAGGAAGAGTTTCACTTGCTCGCTTTCATGAGAAGTCTATAAAATTACCTAACGTGGCCATGTAAGCAAATACAGAAAGCTTGTGGTGTGATGAAACGCATGTGCTTTCTCCTCCTAACACACCAACCTGATGCAGCTGAAGAGGAAAGGGATATTCGGATAAACAGGCATACTTCGCCCACATCTGTTAGAAAGCTTATCCTACTATAACTGCTTTACCGAAAACCTTTTGTTATTTTAAGCACTAATTCATATCAAATAAACTTCCTAGTTATAGAATCATAGAATGGCCTGGGTTGAAAAGGACCACAATGACCATCGAGTTTCAACACCCCTGCTAGGGGCAGGGTCACCAACCACCAGACCAGGCTGCCCAGAGCCACATCCAGCCTGGCCTTCAATGCCTCCAGCAACAGGGCATCCACAACCTCCTTGGGCAACCTGTTCCAGTGCGTCACCATCCTCTGAGTGAAAAGCTTCCTCCTAATATCCAACCTAAACCTCCCCTATCTCAGTTTAAAACCATTCCCTCTTGTCCTATCACTGTCCACCCTCACAAACAGTCGTACCCCCTCCTGTTTATATGCTTCCTTCAAGTATTGGAAGGCTGCAATGAGGTCTCCCCGGAGCCTTCTCTTCTCCAAAGACTTTGCGCTTTACTGAAATTAATGTTAGATTGCTTTCTCTATTACAGACCGTAAAGTATCTAATTGTGTGAAAAATTTGTGATGGGATGAGGAAAGCTTTAATGAATGTAGCCAGGATTTCCAAAAGGGAGACTGGGGAAAAAAGGATTAGGGCAAACACGGAAAGAATTGGCTTGAGCCTCTTAGCTAATGCCCTACCTACATTTTCAATAATGGATTAAAAGAAAAAAAAAAATTAATATAACTCTCAAAAACACACTCAATACTTCAGAACCATCTCCAGCACAAATAAGCGCATTTAAAGTTGACATGGCAGTTCAAACATTGCAATGAAAACACACATCCATGCAAACAGACTCATGGTTCTGAGCTCACCACAGAAACACACAGATATTATGCCAGAATCCCCTGCTCCCACTTTGCTCAGGATGAATCTGCATCCAGCTAAAAAGCACGCAATTAATATTTCATCCAGCTCTGCCGAGCACTCTCATTCCTAATGGGCTCTATCGATCAAAGGGAGAAAGTTAAATATCTGTGTTGCTGCAGGGAAAACTGAAGTTGTCATTTATGAAGCGATCAGTTCGTAGGTAAATGTACTGGATAAAGGGTTTATAGAATTTTGATATTCTAAAGCTGTTCAAATGAAATTCTCCTACGTATGTCCATGGGTTGGATGAAATCTGAGAAGGGGATAACTGCTGACCAAAGTCCTTCCACCAAGCCACTGCATCAACAGGCAAATCTATCCAGAGGTAGAAATTCATGACTCATAGAGTTGCAATTATAATATTCTATAATAATCATAGAAGGGCTTGGGTTGGAAAGCACCTCAAAGATCATCTAGTTCTAACCCCCTTGCCATGGGCAGGACTGCCAACCACTATATTAGGCACCAGATCAGGCTGCCTGGGGCTCCATCCATCCTGGTCTTGAATGCCTCCAGGGATGGAGTATCCACAACCTCTCTGGACAGTCCAGGCCAGCACCTCATCACCTTTTCTGAGAAGAATTTTCTCCTGACATATCTACTCAAAGTCTCCTCTCTTTTGGTTTAAAACCATTCCGCCTTGTCCTGTCACTATCAACTCATGTTAAACAGTCGTTCCCCCATCTTCCCTTCAAGGGAGCCTTGAGACAAGTCCATTAGGACTGAGTTCTGTCTGAAAGGGGTGATCCAAGAAACTTGGTTTTACTCCTTTGGCATTGAAAAGGAACAGGATTTGGGATGTACTAAATAAATAATAGAGGCAGAAAAGACTTGTAGTCACTTCATTGACTTCTCTTTCCACCTGAAGCAGCTCTGTGTGTTCTGAACCCAAACTGCTACAAAACTAGGAGGGGTGACAGCATCACATCCACTCCACAAAACACCATTTACACTTCTCACATTAAGTGCAGTGCTGTGCAATGCTATCAGCCAACAGCACTGCTTAAATCTATTCAAGCAACTCACTGCTGTGTCACCCTCTGCATGGTGAGAACACAACTGTTGGTGCAGATACAGTGAAGCAGCCTTGGGGCACTGAGGGTCCCAAAAAGCAGACGGAGCAGCGGAGCAGAAAGAAGGAATTCTCTGCCACTACAAAAAGCTGAGTTAATGCTATTCAACACTCCTAGCATAACTTACACACACTGTCCCTCTGCTCATCTGCGGGATGTTTTGGGTAACTCAGGACCATCGTCCCGAGCTGTGACTCATGGCACTGTTTCCAAACAGCACTGTGCTGAGCTGTGCTTCTCTCCCTGACTTGCTGAGTAAGATCTGACTAAGTTGGGTTGTGGATTCTTTTCGACTTGTTCTTGCTTCTTCAATGTGAGAAGAGGACATGACAACTGCTAATGTTACAAGGATGACCACATCATATCATATATAAATTTTGAAATAATTAATCAGCTACACATAAACACACACGCACACAAAAAGACAATTCTGTTGCCACTTCTTTTACATAGTAAGGAATTTAAGAACATGGTCAGCAACAGTATCACCACCAACACTAAAACAACTGTTTTGTAACAAAGCACTACAGTGCATGCTACACTTCTGAGGGAAGAAATAAATTCAGGATGTTTCTATTCAGAGTCCTGTCTTTGTGGCTGAACTTCATGATTCTCAGTTGGACTTGATGATCTTCAAGGTCTTTTCCAACCTGAGCACTTGTATGATTCTTTGGCTGAGCAAAGGGAGCTCAACTCAAAGGCAAGACTGAAGGCTCTGTCCAAGGATTTCTACAGAGAATTCTATTTTCTATTACTGGGAAAGTATTATGTAATATTTCATAAATAATTTGTATTCTGTACTTATAATCATAGTTTTTAAAAGCAACACATTCTAATTAAGGTAGCAGTAAAAGCTTTTTCTCAACATCAGATCTGTACAAGCAGAGGGAGTAGCACCAACTATTTACAAGGGTATCTAGGATGGATTGCTATGGTACAGCGATGTGAGTATCACATGATAGTTACTGAAGACATTTGCATTAAGGAACCATCAATATTCCTAATTTACAGATCACACAGAAGAGTCCATGAAAAATCACAATATGTGCCCTGAAATGACCTGGCATTCTCTGCTCTCGGTCCAAAGGTGTCATTACAAACCTTATCTTCTCTCTGAACTGTCCTATTTTGATTTCTAGTGTCCATCACTGCTTTGTGAGACTGTGTCAGTGTTCCTCATTTAACGTGGCTTTATCACAAACCTCCTCAGTTATGGTTTCCATTGTGAATTTTAGCTAAAACACAACTTAAAGGAATACTTTGTGTAATTACATATGACCACACAACATAACAGTGCTTTATTTTTTTATCTTCAACAATCATTAGCAAGTCAAGCTTCCAGACACAGAAGCTAGTAACTAAAGGAAGGCATGATATTGATGTTTTGTCTAATTGCCTAATACTCCTGTTCACAGAATCACAGAATGGCCTGGGTTGAAAAGGACCACAATGAACATCTAGTTTCAATCCCCCTGCTATGTGCAGGGTCACCAACCACCAGACCAGGCTGCCCAGAGCCACATCCAGCCTGCCCTTGAATGCCTCCAGGGATGGGGCATCCATAATCTCCTTGGGCAACCTGTTCCAGGGTGTCACCACCCTCTGAGTTCCTCATGTCCCAAATCATTCCCCACATAGAACTATATTCAAGGCCACTACAGCCTGCTGGCTGGCTATAAGGCCTCACCTCCATCAAAGATCAAATTATGAAAGCAACAGAAACAAGCCAGAACCATCAGAAATAGAATGGTTTGCTTTGTAAAACTACTTTGAAAAGAATTCTTAGAATCACAGAATGGCCTGGGTTGAAAAGGACCACAATGATCATCTAGTTTCAAACCCCTGCTATGTGCAGGGTCGCCTGCAGCCATGTGAAGCATTAAAAGACTGCACCCATGTGAAGCACCCTGAGCAAATCCCAAACCTTGCTGTGTATTACCAAACAAACTCCTACCGTTCCCTGGAGATATTTCTTCTGATGGCAGGGTTCATCATCAGATGTCTCACAGTGAGGAAAGAAAACCATCAAAACTTGAAATTTAGGATAAACACACAAACATCTAGAGCTTGTAATGCAAAGAATTCTCTGTTTGCTGGGGATAATTTCATCTAGCAGCCAATCAACATGTAAACATATCTAAGCACTGCAATGCAAAGCATGAGATCCAGATTTGGCTGTGTGATGCTGAAGTGACACCAGGACAAAGTTCCATTTCCATTTTCATTCAGGGAGTGTATAAAAAGGAGGGGGAATGACTGTTTAGAAGGGTGGAGAGTGGTAGGACAAGGGGGAATGGTTTTAAACTGAGACAGGGAAAGGTTAGGTTAGATATTAGGAGGAAGTTTTTCACTCAGAGGGTGGTGATGCACTGGAACAGGTTGCTCAAGTAGGTTGTGGATGCCCTGTTGCTGGAGGCATTCAAGGCCAGGCTGGATGTGGCTCTGGGCAGCCTGGTCTGGTGGTTGGTGACCCTGCCCATAGCAGGGGGAGTTGAAACTGGATGTTCACTGTGGTCCTTTTCAACCCAGGCCATTCTATGATTCATTTCAGAGACATAGCCTAGTGCGCATTGTGAAGATGGGTTGACTGTCGGACTAGATGGTCCAACCTTTTCCAACCCTAGTGATTCTATGATTCTGCGTGATTCATGCTTTGCTTTGCACAACCACCACCAGGGCAGTGCAAATCCAAACAAACAGCCAAGGAATGTGGCTTTGCCAAGGGAAACTGCATCCAGAAACTCCATGCTGGATAAGAGAGAGCAGGATGGGAATGGCTAAATATTTTGAACAAGCATTAGTGCACAGCTATGAAGTATAACCTATTGCAAGGAATCAAAAAACACAGGAAATAAAGGAGAAATATTTATTTTAGGCAGGATTTGCGCTCTCCGCTTACTCTGTTCCTATATGAGTAATCAAGATGTTACTTGGCTCTAAACACCATGGGGGAATAAAATGTCACCAGTGCAGGCTGCCAAAATTCCCGCTACCAGCCCTTCAAATTAAGGGGGAAAAAAAAGAATATGAATGTACAATTTGATTAGTGAAAAGTCCAAATCTTTGCCCAAAGCCTGGTTCTTCCTGTAACATCACATTCTTTTCTTCTTGTGTAAACTTCTCATTATAACAGAGACATCTTCATAATATAATAATTCTGGTTATAATGTAACTGCGGGTAACATAACTCCTACATTAGAAAAGGCAGCATGCCCTAGTAATGTTGTTTTAATGTAATTTGTGTACTGCAGGAACTGGCTGAACCTGGTCATTTAGAATTTGATCAATGTGAATTAGTGTCTTAAAGAGATGAACCATTTGATAATTCAGAATTTGATCAATGCGTATCAGGACCCCACGGAGATAAAACATTTATCATGAACATTTGGAATATCAGTCTAATCCAGGCAGCACTGCAGAAGGTAATAAAGAGGCATCAATAAGGTCTGCAGACAAAGTACAGAAGAGCTGTCAGTTCTCGGATACAAAACCTATATGGGATATTTGCTTATTCCCCTTCAATGGGCTAAACTATCCCTGAAGACTGATGAAGCCACAGCTGACGTAATTTCAAGGACTAAATGGAGGAAGGAAAAGGAAATCCAGGAAATATTTAAGTAATTAACCACAACGCATTGCTCTCGAAAGAGATACAGTTTAAATAGTTGTAGTAATACCACTTATCTCAATAACAGCTAGTAACTCACTGCATTGTAGATGCTTAAAAAGGAGACTTTTGTAATAATTCCACAATTAGATCTATTAGTCTCTCGCTTAGAACCTGAAATCACACTGCCACGCAGCACACTGTTTTATGCATTAACAAAATTTAGCAGTTCAACCTTATTTAATTCTCCTTTTACAGCCAATTAAACAAGCTCTTTAAACACCCCTGCTTGAAACTCTGTCCACAATCCTCACGTGCAATTAAACTGAACATGAGAAGTGCCTGGCGACGCCAGAAGAGCATCATCTTTAGGTCTCACTAAATCATTCATAATTTATCCATCAAGCTACACACAAAAGGCAGTGCTAAAATTACGTCTGCTGAATTTAAACCTTCAGTAAAAAAGACATGCCATTTAAAAGGATTTTACATAAGCAAGAATTTAAAATGGTACAGTAACATAGATATTTTATGCCCTGCATCAAATCTATTCCAATTTATGTCCATATTTCAGATATCTTTTCTTCCTGATAACGTTTTCCTTTTGTATTTAGTGCAATGGATCAAAATCAGATCCACTCATCTGAAAGCTCCAAATAATTTTCAAGAAAAATTGGCTTGAAGTGCAAAGAAAGCGCTTCATTTTCAGTACTGGGACTGCAGTGAAGACTGGTCAAATAGTTGATACCTATTGTGTTCAAGAAATGCTTGGATGCTGTACTGAGGGCCATGGATTAGTGGGAAATATTGGTGATAGGCGGATGGTTGGACTGGATGATCTTGGAGGCCTTTTCCAAACTTGGTGATTCTGTAGTACCCCTAGTATCTATAAAACGAAGAACTGACCAATCTGCTCAACTGACAGGAATCTCCAATTATCAAAGCCCTCTTTGTTAAATACTCTTTTGTTTATGCAGATAGACTGAAGCATTCTTCAAAATGGCTTTCTTAAGATTTGTAGCTGCTGGTTGGCACTGAGTGGTCCCTGAGCCAGCTTTTTGTATGCGAAAAGAACCCAAAAGCATTTGATTTATTCATGAAATTGATTATATACCAGGGAAAAATAAACAGGCCAAAAAAACTTCCATACCTCTGGCCGTAACAACATAAAGCTATCACCTACCATTTCAAATAACAATAACGTCTCATTTTGAAATTGTACAAGCCTGATTAGGCAATAATTAAGATTTTAAAACATGCAAGTAACCAAATATAACAAGGGAAGGAAAAATACCCCCCTTGATGGGGTTCTTACACAGAAGAAAATAATGACAATGGATGACAACATAGCAGGCTTCGAATCTGTAACAGAGAGACCTCCAAATTACGTTAAAATCACACTAACGTCAATGGTCATTCTGTCCCTCTTACTTAAGGGACATATTAATTCAGTCCTCAGTTATATAAACTCTGCATCGTTAACCAGTACAAAGATTTCACATACACGCTTGAGAATATTAGCAACTCCTCATATTAAAATGATTTTATCTTACAGTTAAGGAGTTTCCATCACTATCAGCAGCTAAAGAAAAACCTTTCCTCTTTCTCATCAAAGAGAGAAACAATACAAAATCAAGAGCACAACAAAAACCCTCCAGAAACCTGAAAACAGGAACAAAAATAATTCCCTTTGCACAGCATTACTGGGTTACTGCTGAGACTATAAGGTTGTATGAAGTTCTCTTTGTATCCTCATTGAAATGATAAATTGAACCTTCTACCTAATGGATGAACCAGCAAAAAGGGAAGAGTCCAAGGCTAAGGGTCAGAGTCACTTTGATACATCAATTACTGCATCTTCATTTAACCATCCTCAGGACTAATAAAATTTATTTAATTTGACCTTCATTGGTAGGGGCAAAGTGAAGTTGCTAATTTAAATCCTTTCACGTCATGCAAGCACAGGATGAATACCATTGTAATGCAAAGCTGGAATTACATTTTTGTTGCCCCAATAGAGGAAAATATGTTAAAGAATATATTTTTAGGATACTTCACACATCTTATCAAATACAGATTAATTACGACATTACTAACTGTGCATCTAATTTCTATGCAGCTTATGGTTACTATGCACTGGCCTCCAAATTCTTCAACATTCTCTCATCTGAACAACCAGCATTTTTTCCAAGATAGACTGATACGATCTGTGATAGTAGAAATGGGAGTTACTATGCATTTTAAAATGGGTAAGAATTCATCTACTTGCCAGGCTCAAAAACAAAGGTAGAAAAGACTTACTTGAACCGGGCTGACACTTCATCAGCAGCTTTCTGGTACTGCTCTGTGGTTACTTTGTAGAATTGGGCACTCTGTAGAGGACAAAAAACAACAAGGACAAAAAAAAATCAAGAAGTTAATAATACAGTTTTCACATAACATGTGTTACATACATGTGAACACCTGGTAAGTAACATTAATTTTCCACACATTTCAGTTGCTCAAAAGCAAACCACCAACAAAAAGGAAACAAACACAGTGACAACAACCCAAGAGCCCTCATCTCTGCTATACAACAAAGCTCCACAGACATTTCTGTTAAGTGTGTCCTGTTGGCTCTGGAAGGTTCTGCAAAAGAGATGACTCTCAAGAAGGAAACTGCAAAGAGAGACAGGGTACAATTCATGCAGTTAAGCACTAGGAAATATTACAACCTGTGAAGCTTCTCCACTAGGAAAAAAAATCCAAATATTGAATCATTCTTTGTTTGTGTCTCTTTGTGTTATTTACACATACATCCCCATCTAGTTTGCACACAATACTGATGTCAGGCTCCAAGATTGAACAATAAATTAACCACAGCTTGACTCTTCCTTTTGCTCTTTGCCTCGATAATGCTGCTTGCAGAAATTTAGTTTAATTTCCCACACTTCCAAGTCACTTCAACCACTTCATAGAATCTTAGAATCATAGAATGGCTTGGGTTGGAAGGAACCCCAAGGATCATGAAGCTCCAAACCCCCCACCACAGGCAGGGCCACCAACCTCCCCATTTAATACCAGACCAGGCTGCCCAGGGCCCCATCCAACCTGGTCTTGAACACCTCCAGGGTCAGGGCATTCACAGCTTCTCTGGGCAGCCTGTTCCAGCACCTCACCATTCTCACAGTAAAGAACTTCCCCCTGATATCCAGCCTAAATCTTCCCTCCTTCAACTTAAAACCATTTCCCCTTGTCCTACTATTATCTGCCCTTTCAAAGAGTTGTCTCCCCTCCTGTTTGTAGGTTCCCTTTAGGTACTGGAAGGCTGCAATGAGGTCACCCTGCAGACTTCTCTTCTCCAAGCTGAACAAGCCCAGCTCCCTCAGCTAGTCTTTGCAGGGGAGGTGCTGCAGCCCTCTGATCATCTTAGCCATCCTCTTCTGGACCCTCTCCAACAGCTCCCTGTCTTTCTTATATTGGATGCCTTGCTCCAGATGGGGCCTCACGAAGGCAGAGTAGAGAGGGACAAGCACCTTCCTGTCCCTACTGGCCACCCTCTTCTGATGGAACCCAGGTTGCCATTTGCTTTCCGAGCTGCAGGAGCACATTGCTGGCTCATGTTAAGTTTTTCATCCACCAGGTCCTCTTCTGCAGGGGTACTCACAGAGACTGCTCCTTCCAGTCTGTATATATGCCTAGGATTCCTCTGTCCGAAGTGCAAAGCCATGCACATGCAAATGATCAATTTCCAAAATGCAGGTCAGACAAGATTGAGTCATCAAGCAGTAAAACTTTTCTATACGTGAAAATGGCCAAATTTCTCAGTGGGACATACAATATTCAAAGACAGATTACTATAATGTTGTGATGCTTCATGTCTGGATAATATATACCTGGTATTTTTAAAGAGATTTTTATAGTCCTAGCACAGTTGGACTTAAGATGTAATAGCAAAGGCACCTGGCTTCACAGTTGGAGGAATAATGAAAAGTTAAAGCAGTTCAAAAGTTCTCTGAAACATTATTTTTCCATGAATGGAGGAGCCAACAGGAGAAACAATGCTGTGGTGAAGCACGAAGGTTTTTTTGGCACTTGCAAGATCCCCTTCTTAGCATTGCAACTCTCAAGTCATCTGGCATCCCAGGAAGGCACGTTAACATGGCAACAAAACTCTTACAATTACACGCTGTGTGATTACTGAAAAAGCCTTTTGAATCCTTATTTTAACAACCTGCCTATTAATGCTATGGTTTAAGGTTATTCATTCCTTAACACAATTTTGCTTCTTTGGAGCATTTAGCATACATGCATGGAACAATGCAGTCCAGGGAAGTGTCGTTCCAGTTCTATTTTGGGTAAAGCAAGAGCTTTAAGTTATTTACTGAAGACACTGAAAAAGCAATGTGCCTAAAACACTGCAAGAAAATAAGCAAAAAAGCCCTTTAAGTGGAAAGATCACTCTTTTCAAGAACCGAAGATGACAGTCTCCTCGATCCTGAACAAAATGTACCTGTGCCAAATTGGGTTATGAGAAATGCAGGGAAGAAAGCCCACTATGGTATAAACATCTGATGGAAACTCCAAAGCATGCAGCGCTACCTTGAAAAATAAAAACATTTTCCCTTTCCATTTGAGGAAATCACCTTCCAAGGTCCTTCCATGTGAATTATGAACTTGATACGTACAGAAATCACCGACAATAACACCAACTCTGAACACGGCCACAATTGCATCGCCAGGCCAATATTTTGCTGCAAATGATAACAAATCGTGCAGCGTCTCCCATGGTCAAAGGGCACCCACAGATCACAAGGAGCGCGGTGGTCTGCTGCAGCCCTGCTTCTGAGCTTCAGACCTAATCATTCATTTGTACCGAAATCAAGGCTTCCACGCATGCGACTCGGGGTCATTTATTTTTTCATAAATCACTGCTGGCCAGTAAGAAAATGAAAATGAAATCCTCCTCACACCAGTGACCCCCTTGCGTTTGGCAATCCCAGCTGCCCAATGACAGCCGCGTCCAGGTTCCCTGGACATAGATGCAATCAATAGGGATGTGATTAGACAGCAGGCTGACTGCGGGGCGAGTGCGGACAGGTCACCATTTGAGATGATGAATAGCTCTCTATCATCCTACAGTCCCCTACAATGCTAACATTTACTATAATCTTATTTGGGTTGCGATTTGTCTTTCTTTGGCCTGATCAATAAAGATGAACACAACAGTTGTAAGGATCGATTGCAATTTTTTATCATTTTCAAGCATGAAGGAGCGTTTTTGACACAAAAACAATATTCTGAGTGTACTTGTTCTACTTTTTAATTGCAGTTCAAGTGATCAGCTGAGCTGCTATATATGCCAAGAAGTTTTAATCCTACAGTAGACTCAAGATATTGAGAAATTGTTTGTTATCTTAGATAAAGTGCACTGTTTCTTGGATCAGATCTTCCTTTGAAAGTCATTCAATCTCTCTTTCAGAGAGATATTCTCTATAACCCAGAGAGGAAATATCATTTCAGAAGTGCTCTCTAATCCTTCAGATAAGAATGCAGTGGGCATTCCTCTAAACACAGAAAACACGGTGGTATAACACAGCACTGTTAACATACGTAATTTCCCCAGCCTCTGTATTTATGTTGTGTAGGTAGTCTGAATATGCATGGACTGCTCAACCCAAAGTGCAAGGTAAAAGCTATTCAGAGATTAGCAGCAGTGGCAGGTTATCAGAGTAACTCTGGATTAGAATCATAGAATCACGGAATCATAGAACAGCCTGAGTTGAAAAGGACCACAATGATAATCAAGTTTCAACCCCCCTGCTATGGGCAGGGTCGCCAACCACCAGACCAGGCTGCCCAGAGCCACATTCAGCCTGCCTTGAATGCTTCCAGCAACAGGGCATCCACAACCTCCTTGGGCAACCTGTTCCAGTGCGTCACCACCCTCTGAGTGAAAAACTTCCTCCTATATCTAACCTAAACGTCCCCTGTCTCAGTTTAAAACCATACCCCCTTGTCCTATCACTGTCCACCCTCACAAACAGTTGTACCCTCCTCCTGTTTATACGCTCCCTTCAAATACTGGAAGGCCATGATGAGGTCTCCCCAGAGCCTTCTCTTCTCCAGGCTACATTCCATTTATATAAATAGATATGCTTTTTGTATTTAAAAAATCTCTCTAGAAATATGTTAAAACATGTAAGATGTTTAAGGTAATAAACTTGCCTTTCTTAAATATGTGGAATCTACATATCTGTATATTTCAAGGATTCTCTTAATGGTGCTACTAAAATGGTAGCAAACAATACAGCTGAGTTCCTTTTTCTTTGATTTGGGTCCCCTGGGAGTGCACATTATAAAACAATCTTTGCTTACAGAGTTAGGCAACATCTTCCTCTCATTTATACTCTTCTCCACAGCTGTATAATAAAACCATGGCTTTCTGCAGACCCTTATTATGGCCTTCTTTGTTGAAAGAAGTACAAAAGTGCAGGAATTACGTTATGAAAGAGGCGAGGAACTTCCAGAAGGGAACAAGTAATGTCAGGGTTATGGCAATTAATCACCATCCCAGATTATCTGGAAGATGCTATTTCTGCATCTGTTATGGAGTTCTTACACAATGTGGGCATGTTGCTTGACTTTAATATCAAAACCAAGTGGCAAATGTTCTTTAATATTGCGGAAATGGTAACGCAGAAGAACCTACCTCAATTTTGTGAAGTTTGAATGCTGTGAAATAAATAATGGATGCCACGCACACCGAGAGCTGTGCGTACTGACTAAGTGGGATCACATGGGGGATTCACAGCAATTACATGAGCAGGTGTGGTTACATATTAGAGATCTGCATCAACTGCAGAAGCCCAGTGCCTCTTATGCTGATATTTTCCAACTTGCAAGCAGATAAATAAAATGTAGGAAATATGGCTTTGTTCCTCTGCTTATCCACCTGGGTTTGTATGGCCAAAGGTTCTTGCTATGATAACAAAAATCAGAGCCAGAGGAGGGAGAACACTGCTTCAATAAATGCATAAAAGGATACTTTTATAGGAATATCAGTTGTTCTGCTTAACTGGAACAGGAAAAGTTTAAGCACACACACACACACACACACAAACAAACAAACAAAAAAAACCACCCCAAAAGACCCAAAACATAAATGATCCAAAGTGGGCACAATTTTTTGCTTCGTGGCACAAAATCCTCAACCTTTAGGTCCAACATTAACGCATCAGCATTTTTCAAAACACTGTCACTTTGTGTTATTTGCTATAACTTTGTGTTATTTACAGTGTGGGCAGTATGCAATTACAGGAGTTCTGCTGAAAAGCCTACAAAAACTCACAGCAGTGACTGTGGGTTTGCTTGCATGGGACTGTAATCTAATTATCCTGAATAGGACCACTACATGTTAAGTTACATAAGTGTTTATGGCCCAAAGACTAAGCAGATAGCACAGGATGCAACCAAATCAAAATGACTGATAATCAGCATTTGCTGCACATCTCATTTAATATCCTTTGAAAAGAAAGGTCGGGAGTTTGGTCAAAGATTTAGAAAAGCCACCTCCAAAGTATGGGAACAGAGGGAGATGGCGGCTGGCATTATGGAAGAGAAGCTAAAGAAAAGAGGTCTGCAGTTTAACTTTAAATCTATCCAATTTCCCCTGATAAATACACAGAGCCTTATCAAGGATATGGCGCGCTGTAGCTCAGGTGGAACAAAATGTGCTCTACAAAAAGAAGTATTCTCCTCATGTTTGCCCTCAAAAAAAAAAAAACTTCCCTGAACAAAAGTAGGAGCAGACACTTCTTAAAGAGCATATTGTGGAGGAATAGGAGTATGATTATTTAACTAGACAGCTCTGATTTCAAAAGTCTGTGTAAGGAAATAAAGTCCCATAGAACTCGAGGAGGTCATCTGTTTTGTCTGCATGCGGGACCTCAAAGCAGAAGTGCATCTTTTACTCTCGGCTGAAAATCTTCACATTTCCAGGATGATCAAGTTCTGACAGATCTCGTGTCATCCAAGCTGATAAAAGGTTGTCAAAAGAACCAAGAGAACTTGAGAGTCCTCATTTAATTTCACTAAAGATACATAACCTATATGCACTATTTTATAACAAACGTGCTGAAGCTGTTTTCACTGCAGATGTACCATGACTTCTTTTTTTGCCACTGAAGTTTTCCTTTTAAGCCTCTTGGCTCTTAAAGCCCTGATCAAATTCAATATGAACGTAACATTCATGCATTCTATCTCAGGTGGGTATTTTTTTTTATTATTTTTAATTTAACAGTTTTGTAGTTAGCAGTTTATTTGACAAAGGAAAAGTCGTGTGACTTCCACACAAAGGAGACAAATGTGGCCTTTGCTTCAAGTTAGTGCTGCGAAAGACAAAAATGAGCACAGCTTGACTTCAGAGCAGCTCAGCACCTGCTCCACCCACCAAAGGAATGAAGAGCTTGGGCTGTTTGGCACCTTTGAGAATCAGGGGAGAATTTTTTAATTTAAAGACTTCTTTTTCCTTGTCATCCTCCCCCACGGAAGGACTCAAAGCATCGGCAGGCAAAGATTACCATGCTCCTTAAATGGCAAATTGGAAAGTTTTCTCTGCTTCTTTTTAATCCATTGCTGCTGAAGCTGGGCTTTCTTTCATCCCATAATTGAACTTCTGGCCATTTCATCTCAGTATCCTTTATGAACTCATTTGTGGATAACATGAAGCGTTTTGTTTTATTCATTCTGTTGACATACAGCCTGAGACCTATATAGCCTTAAATGAAAAGATTTCCAAAGTCCTTAGGAAGAAACTGTTCTTAAGCCTACAGTTGCTTCACAGATTTCAACCCAACCTCAAGGCTGCCACAGTCCCCACTCTGTTTTGGTGCCACAGAGTGGGGATCAGCAGCCAAGCACAGTCACACATGCCCGAAGTGAGACATTACAGCAAAGAAAACCCATGTGGTTTGGGTAGCAGGAGGCACTGTATAACATCCATGATCGCTAGATCATGCCCCACTGTTAGGCAGATAAAGTTGACCATATGGATTATAAAGAAAAAGGCAAGAAATACTGCTGAAAGAAATGCCCTTACAATACGGTCATACTTAATCTCTGAAGCTGCCAATAAAAGCAACAAACGTGCAAAAAAAGAGGAAGAACTGGGGAAGAGAGAATGACAGTAAGACAATAAGACTGTCTATTGCAGTGCTAAACAGTGTGCATATATCTAAGTTCCAAACTATATTAACTTACTGCTTTATAAATATATGGCCATTTTTATTGCATCTTTATTTGAATTAAAAACCTCTATTTGTCTCTGAATTTATTTTAATAAGCCAGGGAAAGCCAAGCATATAACATCATACAGATTCCCAAACAATACTGCATCTTTATTCCACCTCAAATGCTATTAAAGTGATACATGAAGGAAGTAATTTCTCCTGAAATCTCACCAAACCAGGCCTTTGCTTCAGTTTTTAAACAAGTTATTTTCATAGAAGTTATGACCACTCTCATTTGGTCCAGCTGTACTATGCAGCCAACTGTTGCATTTTTCAGCTCCAGAAATGAAAAAACAAAGGTCCAACTCCCCATTTAGGGAATCTACCACACCTTGTGCTTTCTGCTCTTTTTGGGCTTTTTAATGTGCTATTCTAAACCCTACTTCAATGAATAAGCTGAACGTGTTTGGTGCTGTTTTGTCTTCATCAGAAGACAAAACCTAAATGGATGGACCAAGAAAGTTCTCTGTATCTGGTTACAGGGCTGAAAACATGAGTTATTCAGCTTTTGTGGAAAACTATACAAACTGAACATAAGAGAATGGCTGCTCTCCAAAGCATACCGGTTTTCTAATTCTGAGCTCCAGCATAAAGATAACTTCCAGAGTTTCAGGACTTCCAGAGAAACAGCCAAGAGATTCCTTGATGGGAGACCACAACCATGGGATGAGGATGTTCAGGACTATTTAGAGACATTCACATAAACAAAAGAGATATGCACAGATCAGGGGACACGCCTTCATCAGGGGACATGCTTTCAAAGCAGAAAGTAATGACAACTGCAAGCAAGAGGAGAAGTAGATGTGAGGTAGGGAAAGAGAAGACTAACTGTTAGAGAAGCCCTGTAATTCAGAAAAGCTTGGGTAAGGATCTGGGATTCTGGACTTACCCTACAGAGGACATTCAAACAACAAGTCCAAGACTTGTTTTCCGGAGTTTAGTTGAGCTTGCCTAGAGGTAAGTATGTTCTATGTTGGCTGAAATTCAAGTGCAAATTCACTCTCCTCTGTCCTTGACTCTCACATCTTTGTAGAACCACTACAGTCATCTTCATCTTAAGACCTGAAAGAAACTGGCTCTGGACCACAGTGCTCCACTGACAGATTGCATGTTTGATCTACTAGAGACTGTAGGAAGGATTTTGGACACCAACGCCATCAAATAACTTTCTACAGAGGGATTAAAAGTCAATCAGGTACCCAAATGTTAGAGACAGTACTGCAACCTACCCAAACAAAGGAAAGAAAACATGGCATCTTGTCAAATGTTCTGCCAGCAGACAACTCACTTCCCAACATGATTTCCTTTATTTCATTACATGTGTTTGTCAAAGACTGTACGTTCTGTTTGAAAAGAGTATCCAAATGGTGTACAACATCTATCTATTTATCAGCAGAAAATGCGCAAAATAGCTTTTTCTTCAACCTTTTCTTTTCAATTTCCAATCCTGTTTTTCAGGCACCACTAATATTTTTAGCTGCAATTATTAATGCCTCTAAAGTTTTTTTTCCAAGATATGCTGCACTTCACGTTTCTGCCCTAGTAGAGCATTGATCTCTAATTTGTTAACACCCAGAACTGCCAAAGAAAATGAAAACCTTTGTGAAAAGGACAAATCTATTCAAAATTCTTACAGCTATTCAGCCAAGCATCTAATCTGCATGTAATTGTAGTACAGTCTTTAATACAAATGTTCTCAATCTTAGAGATGCATGTGTAAATGCACAACTATATTTACATCTCCTGCTGATGACAAGATGCCTAATCTAAATCATTCTTATTTACAACTTTTCTTCTTAGTCTCTCCCCTTTCACTCTCACACATTATAAATTACATTCTCCCTAAGGGTATCCGTTGGATATTATTTTTCCACAACCAAAAGCAGATTTTCCACCCACCTCCATCCCCAGAATGAAAGAAACACAGAATGGCTGAGGTGGGAAGGGACCTCTGGGTCCACGTGGTCCAACCTCACATTGCCCAAGGAGGCTGTGGATGCACCATCCCTGGAGGCATTCAAGGCCAGGCTGGATGTGGCTCTGGGCAGACTGGTCTGCTGGTTGGTAACCCTGCCCACACAGGGGGTGTGAAAATCAATGATCTTTGAGGTCCTTTTCAACCCAGGCCATTCTATGATATGATTCTATGATAACCCTGCTCAAGCAGGACACACAGAGCAGGTTGCCCAGCACTATGTCCAGATAGGTTTGGAGATCTCCAAGAAGAAAACCTCATAACATGAGGGTCCAATCTACTTCATTGTCCAAACCATTACTGAGGACTGGACCCAGTGCAGTACTTACCTCATTACCAGCTTCCAGCTGTACTTTGCATTACTGACCACCACCTCCTGGACCTAGCCATTCAGATAGCTTTCAATCTACATCACTGCTCATACAGCCCATATTTCAACAGCTTCTCTATGAGTATTTTATGGGGGACAGTGTTCTTACTGAAGTCCAGAAAGACAATATCCCCTGCTCCCTCTCCATCTGTGAGGTTAGCGATTTCATTATAGAAGCTTATCAGGTTGATCAAGCATAACTACCCCTTGGTGAATCCATGATTACTGCTCCTAATAATTTTCTCCTTCATGTGCCTGGAAATGGTTTCCAGGATTATCTGTTGATCACCTTTCCAGGAATCAAGGTGAGGCTTATATGCCTGTATAGGAGTCTTTGGGTCCTCCTTCTTTCCCTTCTTGACATTTGTTTTCCTTTCAGCACTTCTCTCATTCATCATGATCAGCCAAACGCTATCGAGAGTGGCCTCACAGTGAGAACTGCCAGCTCCTCAGCACTCACTGGTGCACTCCATCAGGATCTGTGGACTCAGCAACATCCAGTTTGCTTAAGTACCTACTGAGTGGACCTTTCTCCACCAAGGATACACCTTTCTAGCTCCAGCATGCAGCCTAGTCTCTGGAACTTGGAATTCCTGAATAAGAGTATTATCCAAGTTGACAAATGCTGTCTTCAAAGCATACAGGAATGGCTATTGTTGTTGTCAGGGGTGATGTCCAGGCAACGTATGATGAGGAATCCCTTCTCTCAGTGGTGCTGGGTACAGACGATGGCACTAGGAATATCATGTACATAAAGTATTTAAAATTCCCATTGTTAGTTACCTTTATTGAACCAATTCGCCAACACAGGTCCAACCAGCAAATTTTGCAAAGCAAAAGCCATGTTACAGGGAACAACACCAGCTCACAGGCAAATCAGGATGACCATGAGCCTTGTATGGCTGTCTATGCGTTACATGGTATTGGGACAGGGGAGGTTTAGGTTGGATATTAGGAAGAAGTTTTTCACACAGAGGGTGGTGATGCACTGGAAGAGGTTGCCCAAGGAGGTTGTGGATGCCCCATCCCTGGAGGCATTGAAGGCCAGGCTGGATGTGGCTCTGGGCAGCCTGGTCTGGTGGTTGGTGATCCTGCCCATAGCAGGGGGGTTGAAACTCGATGGTCATTGTGGTCCTTTTCAACCCAGGCCATTCTATGATTCTGTGATTTTATGATTTCAACATATGGAGTACAAATATGTTTCCTTCTTCCCACCTCCCCACCCCACTAGCCAGATACAACTATTTCAAATACGACTATATAAAATTGCAATCCAGCACTGCAGATAGTTTTTGTCATCAGTATGGACACACAGAGCATCCCATATCTAGAGCAGCACAAAGTCAGCTTAGCTTAAGTCTTCTATTATACTCATACACAGATGTAGCTCATCTGCTGCATGGATAACTCTTACAAAATCCAGTGGTGTTACATGCAGGGGAAGAAAACTTAAACTTCCACAAGAAGCTGTTATTGCAAACTTATTACAAAGACAGCTCCAAGGCCAATGTAGCCCTCCTATGGACTACAGCAGCCATGATTATGAGATCATGTTGCTCAGCCTCCATAGTCAGAGTAGTGGTGTGGGAAAATCACTCATTTCCACATGTTTCGACTCACTTTGGTCGGCTTTCAGAGGCAGACAGTTATTTCATTAAAGTGCCCAAAAGAATAAAAGAAAGTTTCTTCTGTGAATTGTGGGTGAAAATTTGGAGATCATCTGTCTCCACTTAAGAGTCAGTTACATGCAGAGTTTCTCAAGTGTCTATACCACAACATTCCCTAATACCTTACCTAATGGTGCAGAGATGGAACACATGCTCACCAAGTTTGCAAATGACACCAAAATGGGGGCACACGCCCTATTAGGAGAGGAAAATGGAATATGAACTGTTCAGCCTGGAGAAGAGCAAGTCTCGGAGGGATCTGCTGGAGCACACTGGACCTGTTCGAGCATGTCCAGAAGAGAGTCACAAAAATGATCCAAAGGGTAGAAGAACTCTCCTAATGAGGACAGGCTGAGAGAGCTGAGACTGAAGAGAAGGCTCCAGGAAGATCTGAGGAGCCTTTCAGTATCTAAAGGTGGCCTGTGAGAAAGAAGGTGACAGACTCCTTAGCAGGGTGTGTTGTGATAGGACTAGGGGAAATGGTCTTAAACTAAAAGAAAGGAGATTTAGATTAGATAAAAAGCTTTTTTTTTTTTTTTTAATATAAGTAGTGAAGCACTGGAAGAGGTTGTTCAGAGAGCTGGTGGATGCCCTGTCCCTGGGGACATTCAAGGTCAGGCTGGACAAGGCTCTGAGCTGATCGAGCTGTAGGTATCCCTGTTCATTGCAGAAGAGCTGAACTAGATCTTCAAAGATCCCTTCCAACTCAAATGATCCTACGATTCTATGACCTAGCAGCCTTAAAAGCCCTAAGAGGAGCTCATCAGCAAGAAAGAGATGGGTTCCGTACTGACGCGCACAGTGGGAAAATGAGAGCTACAGCTGTAAATCAAAACAACTGAGTTTCTGAATGGGTATAAGGAAAAATACTTTCTTGCAAGTATAATTAAGAAGAGAGACAGAGAACCTAAGAGGCTGTGGTATCTCCAGCCTCTGTGGCTGACAAAGATCTGATGACAGATAGCCCTGACCAACTTTGTCTGTCTTCAGTGGCGATCTTCCCTGGCGCAGAAGGTTGGACTTCCCGCGGCTCCTTCCAAACTCAATAATTCTATGGATATGCATACTTACACTCAACAATATGTCTGATACTGGAATGAAAATCTATTTCACTTAGTAGGTGTGTAGTCTGCTCTGCAGCTATGCATGAAATTCATTTTGTGACTGAAGCCAAACATTCAGAATTAAGGATTGGCTACATCTTCTTTCAAATAAATGGAAAGTAGTTGGGTTTAGCTTTGTTTATTAGATCTACCACTATCACTACTCAGCTGCCTGAGGGCATAATCTGTCTTTAAAAGCCAGACCAATTATCCTTGGACACTCTCCCTCCAGACCTGGAAGTCTGGGATGAGGATCAGAATAAACCCCCCACAATACAGGTGGAAACAGTTAGAGACCTGCTAGTTCACCTGGACTGTCATAAGTTCATGGGGATGGATAGGATCTAACTGAGGGTGCTGAGGGAGCTGGCAGAGGTGATTGGTAAGCCACTTTTCACCATCTATGAATGGTCCTGGTCAACTGGAGAGGTCCCAGAGCGCTGGAGGCTTGCCAATGTGAATCTCATCTACAAGAAAGGTTGCATCTGGAGATGCATTTCTCACAGAATGTTCCTGGAGAAGCTGCAGCTTGTGGCCTGTACTGGTACGCTCTTTGTTAGGTTATTTAACTGGCTGAAGATCTGGGCCCAGAGAGTGGTGGTGAATGGAGTTAAATCCAGCTGGCGACTGGCCACGAGTGTTGTTCCCCAGAAGTTGGTACTGGGGCCTGTCCTGTTTAATATCTTTATTGATGATCTGAATGAGGGAATTGAGGGCACCATTGGTGAGTTTGAAGATCATACCAAGTTGGGGGAAAGTGTCTACCTGCCTGAGAATAGGAAGGCCCTTCAGAGGGACCTGGATAAGCTGTATAGCTGGCCAGAGGCTAATGGGATGAAGTTCAACAAGACTAAGTGCCATCCAAAGACTGCACAACCAGAGCAACTGCATGCAACAATACAGGCTTGGGGCAGAGTGGCTGCAAGACTATGTTGACGAAATGGACCTGGAAGTGTTGGTCAATACTCAGCTGAACATGAGCCAGCAGTGTGCTCAGGTGGCCAAGAAGGCCAGTGTTACCCTGGCTTGTATCAAAAAACGCAGTGCCAGCAGGAGCAGGTCGGTAATCATTCCCCTGTACTCAACTCTGGTAAGGCTGTGTCTTGAGTGTTGTGCTCAGTTTTGGGTCCCTCACTACAAGAAAGACATCTGGAGCATGTCCAGAGAAGGGAAGTGAAGCTGGTCAGGAATCTGGAGCACAAGGCTTATGAGGAGCAGCTGAGGGAGCTGGGATTGTTTTGCCTGGAGAAGAAGCCCAGGGGAGGCCTTATTGCTCTCTACAATTCCCTGAAAAGAGGCTGTGGCGAGGTGGGGATTGGCCCCTTCTCCTGCATAACTAGTGACTGGACTAGAGGGAATGGCTTCAAGTTGTGCCAGAGTAGGTTCAGGTTGGACATTAGGAAGTAATTCTTCTCCAAGAGAGTGGTCAGGTGCTGGAACAGGCTGCCCAGGGAGGTGGTTGAGTCACCATTCATGGAATTGCTCAAGAAATGTTTAGATGTTGTACTGAGGGACATGGTTTAGTGCAGGGAGATGGACAAGCTCATGACTGATGTCAAACTACCTACAAGATATCAAGGCAGAAAGTCTCTGAATCCCAAAATATCAACTGACTGGTAGCTGATGTAAAACTAAAGCTAAGCAAAACTCACAAAACTATGTACCAGTAATAGCTTTTGGTGATTATGAAGTGAGTGAAGTACTTCAAGGATAGCCTCTTGTAGCTGCTTTAGACTGGTTCAAGCAGTGTGAAAAGATCAGGATTGCTACAGTACAAATGCTGAGGGTATAAAAAAAGTGCTTGGTGAAAAACATCATACAGATTTGTTCGGATGACTGGTAATGATCAGACTCCTAGAAAATTATGTTTCCTACTCAGTCTACATTGAGAGTTATGCTGATAATTAGGTAAGCAAGAAATGAAATGAGGTATGAGAAAATTTAAATCAAACTAATGTGAAGATTTTTCAGTGCTCTTACAACGGCGTATCCCAGAAGACCCATTTTGTTTGGAAACAGCCTTCTGAAAGAAACACAGCCAAACTACGGCAGGTGGCCTTCTCACTCAAAAACATGCTAAATAAAAAATCCAGGACCTACAAAAAAGAAACCACTTAAGTTCTCTCAGCATACCACAGTGTAATCATTAGCACCGAATGCACTGCTTCAGAAGTGAAAAACATGGTTCTGTTGCTCTCAACAGCACCACAAAATGCCTACAGCTGGAAGTTATACTACAGCAAATAATTCAGATGCAGACCTGGAAAATGTTCACAATTTATAGCTGTTTCATGACCTCTGAGGACTATTCTCACTACTTAGCAGGCTTCTTTTTCCTGCTTTTTTTTTTTTTTTTTTTTTTTGGTGCAGGTTCTGTATATTCTTACCATCAATTTCAGTTCTCCCTCCCACAGTGCTCAGTCCATTTTTTCAAGCCAGAAGAACTGTTATTCTGCCTTTCAACCTTCCTGAAGTTATTTAGTGCATGTTCTCTCCTACATATGTATATTCTTCTGCTGGTTTCTTTATTTTTCTTCTCCATTGAAAGCCAACACTTGTGCTTTACTATCTTTGTTTTTCTAGACATCCACAGCCCTTCAATGAAACCTTTTCCTCATTAGTCTGAATGGATTTTTAGATGCTTTTTAGGAACACAATCTCTGTTCTATGCATATTCCCCCACACAACATCCATTTATTTTAGCAAATGAACTCATTTGTCTCCATAGGTCACTGATGGCATTACAGAGCAGGTCTGCTCATCCCCTGCCCACAGTGACAGTGGTACACAGCACTTGTCTCTATGGGGTTTATCATGAAAAACCTCAGCTGCGCATAGATAGATGTTTAAACTGTGACTCCTCAATAATCGACAACAGAACATAGGAACAGAATTGAGGCAAGTCAGTCTCTTGCCAAACAGTGGGCATGGATTCATAACCATTCAGTGACACCTATCTTTCACCAGCGACTGCTGATCGACCCCAGATACATAATGTAGACTAGATGTTCCCACCTTAAATGCATTACAGCCACTCAATCTTACCGAGAAGGACATACTCTTCCTTTTCCCACATGAAGCTCCTCAACAAAATCCCCCATGTGCCCTCATAGCCAGCTATCTTAATCCGACTATGGGAAAAATGTCTATTTGGTTATTGTGAGACATGGCAATGCGTTGTAGGATTAGCATCATTGTAAGCTTACCACACACTAAAGAAACTCCTTGTAATGTTGACTGTATTAGTGTAATGTAAGGTCTCCATTCTCCAGAAATAAGAAGTTAAATTATCTCAATCAGCAAGCTTCATTTTATAGTGACAACTCACAGAAAGTTTAGGATGAACCTTCAGAGGCCACCTAACCCAAATTAGGCTCAACTAGAAGAGGTTGCTCAGGACATTCAAAAATCATGTCTTGAACACTTCCAAAGATGATTATGTTTCTTACACCTGTGCCTTATGGATCATGCCACCAGGAATTGCATTTATGCTATACGCACCGTGAAGCCTCCTACTTATTCTCTCTTTTCAAACTATTCTTTAAAGCCTGACCAGAAAAGAAGTAAAAAATTGCCAGTAAATTCAAAGATATCTGGAAAACATCCATGTTCCCAAAAATTTCCTTAAATTGTATCAACTACTCAAATAGAAAGGTACCATCCACTCCCACAGGTATTATCACAGAATCACAGAATCATTAAGGTTGGAAAATACCACTAAGATCACCTGGTCCAACCACCAATCCATCCCCACCATGCCCTTAAACCATGTTCTTAAGTGTCACATTTACCGTTTTCTTGAAAACTTCCATGGTGACTCCACAACTTATCAATAGATCCTTTTCCTGTTAGCCATGGATAAACTCCTACTTCAAAAATCATAGAATCATAGAATCACAAGGTTGGAAAGGACCTACAAGATCATCTGGTCCAACAATCCTCCCATTACCCTTGCTACCACAAGCCACTAAACCATATCTTGTAGCTCATCCAGACGCCTATAGTATGGTATGGCATATATAGCCATATGGTTCCACTCATAGTATGGTATGGCATATATAGCACTGTACACTTGATTTTTCCCATATAAAAGTCTGAATCTTGTAAGGATTATTTTATTTGTTTATTTTAAAGAAGTTCTTTTAATTTGAGAACTATCTGAGACCCCTCGTCAATTAGTGGAAACAACTATATGAAAAAAAAATCAGTGAAGTTTTCTCAATTTAAAGGAGCAATTTTCTGCTTCTGAAAATGCCTTTTAAAAACTTCTCCACACTTCCTAATAAAATGAAGTTCAACCTGCACTGCTATCCAATATTTCATCTTGTCTATGTCAGAAATGTTTGCTTTGCTCTGCTGAAATCCTTCTGAGACACCTGTGCCTGTCTAGCCACAAAAGATTCTCAAGTCTACAACATTCTGCACATTATCTGAAGCATGCACAATTGAAGAAAGTTTCCAAAAACTGATAGTAGCAGCAGTAAACTCCTAACAAGAAAGGGAGCTCATGAAAGTTGTTTGAAATGTGTAATGAGTACAATATGGTTCATGTTCGTATCAAATTTCATGCTAGCAATGCATTATTTGGTAGGGTTAACTAAAAAATAAAAAAAACAACACCAGTGCACCTGTTTCTGGTAGTACAGGGAACAAGACAGCAAAAGCCTCAGCTCATCAAATTGAACAGCATCAACTACAGGAAGCAGAAAACTATCTCATGAGTAAGGATGGATAGAGCTGCTGAGTGATCCACAGTACAACCGTACCCCCAGAAAAAGGAGTGCCTGGACTCCTGATTAAAGACAGTGTCTCTTCTTCCAAAACACCCTTTATTTTCTCTTCATGCTTCACTCAACAATACACAAATACTAAGACAGGAAATTTTGGCATGCTGTGCTTGCTACCAGCGTAACCTGCTGAATAAAAAATAAAATCTGTTAAAAAAAACAACTATGAGGCATGCTTTAAAAGCCTGCTAGACAAGTTGAGCAAGAAATGAGTAAACAGTAACATAGAATAGAATCACAGAATCACAGAATCATAGAATCATAGAATCATAGAATGGCCTGGGTTGAAAAGGACCACAATGATCATCAAGTTTCAAGCCCCCTGCTATGTGCAGGGTCGCCAACCACCAGATCAGGCTGCTCAGAGCCACATCCAGCCTGGCCTTGAATGCCTCCAGCAACAGGGCATCCACAACGTCCTTGGGCAAACTGTTCCAGTGCATCACCACCCTCTCTGTAAAAAACTTCGTCCTATATCTAAACTAAACCTCCCCTATCTCAGTTTAAAACCATTCCATCTTGTCCTATCACTATCCATCCTCGTAAACAGTTGTACCCCCTCCTGTTTAGACACTCCCTTTAAGTAATGGAAGGCCACAATGAGGTCTCCCCGGAGCCTTCTCTTCTCCAAGCTAACCAAGCCCAGTTCCCTCAACCTTTCTTCATAGGAGAGGTGCTCCAGCCCTCTGATCATCTTGGTGGCCCTTCTCTGGACCCGCTCCAAGAGCTCCACATCTTTCTTGTGCTGGGGGCCCCAGGCCTGGACACGGACAATTCAAAACATATGAAGTTCTATAAAATGTGCTATTTCTTATTTACTGCCTAGAAAAGTGAGCAAGTTATGAGAGGATGCACTCCTGATGTGGTATTTTTACGATTGCACTGTTCTGCTGATGATGATTGAAGAAACTGAGGCAAAGAAAAATATGGTGAATTTTCCATGGCATAAAGCAGAAATGGGATTATCACACTCTCTTTTCAAATTGTTCCTCAATACTTAAAGGCAAAATTTTCATTTTCTCAAAACAAACAAACAAACAAAAATTGAGGGAGTTGCTCTAATACAGCTCATTTGCACCGTCAAAAGTAGCAGTTATGGTTTGGGACATTAACCGCTGCAGAACACCGATAGGATTTTACTCCTGAAAACTACAGGCCAGTGAGGATTAAGTAGTGAAATCAGGGGCAAGCTTGGCACAAACAGACATGTGAGCTGGCATGCAGCAACAATTATCTGCAATGCTTTTAAAAAGACATATGGCATCATCAGCAAAAAACATACTCTGTATCATTGCTACAGTTGTTTTCAGAAATAGGATTATGGGGGGGGCTTTATGTTTAATAAATATATAGACAAAAAGGCAACAAATTTGGTTGCAGGAAGAATTTTCAACTGGATTACACTGAATAGGGAAAACAGTGAAATGTTAAGATAAGACATTAAAAAAAAATGGTGATTCTTCCCTGAGAATTAGACACACGTTTGAACTCTTCTGCTATGGTTCATTTGAATTTGCTTCATAATTACTGCAGCTATGTTTTTGTATTTTAGTGTGCATAAATACATATTCCTAGATGATTATGGCCCACAGTAATGCAAACAGTTAAACTCTCTGACAAGGGGAAAAAAAATAAAGATTTCAAAAGTGGCAGGAGAGTATCTACTCATTTCAAACACATGATTATCTTTCCATATTTCAAAAGGAAAGGCCTTTTGAGGCACAGCAATATGCATGTGAATAGAAACATATTGAAAAGTCTCGGCTTTCAGGTATAATGCTTTTCAGTTAGAAAGGCATAAGATGGAAGAACTTTCAATTCCCTGTGACACACTTAAAGAGCACTGAACATGCCACCAGCCTTGCATTATCGCTGCCATCCCCTCTCCCCACCGGTGGCTCACCACCACTTCTAAGCTGTCTGGAAATTCCAATTAAAAGCAACACGAGCAACACGAGCCCCCTTCGCAGCCCAACTGGACCCACAGCACACTGAGCATGTTGCCAGCCACAGAACCCATCCGCAGGCTGAAAGACAGCTCTGTGAAAGAGAATACAAGAAAGAAGAAACCTTCACCTTTGAAATATCAGTGTAAAGATCACACATTTTTCTAGGAAGGATCTCACAAATACGGTGCCTCTGCTACAGAAGTGCAATGCCAGCTGTCTGTTCCTTCTTTATTGAAGGAACGGGGAACTGGGGATTTTAAAGGCATCTGGGTAATGCACAAGACAAATTGGTTTTGCTCTCTTCAAAGCAAAAACTTCAGCTGAAAAGAAGTTGTCAGTAGGCTTGTCACCAAGTCCATTACTGTGATTTTCTCCTTGTCTGTTCTCCCCAGGTTTCTTCCTACAGCCCTCCTGCTCATCTTGAACTCCTTCTCCCACCTTTAAAGCTAGAGCACTGGTTTCAGGGAGCTTCATGGGTAATGCAACAGAGAAAAAATGTACTTAACCTTTGACATCTGCAACAGAGCCCGGACGAAGCAGAAACCCATATCAGAACACTGCACAAAATCTGGTACATTTATCTTCCCCACTATTTGCAGCAGGCATAAACTGTGGTCACATCCTAAGGTTTTGGTTCAGCTCTTTCTGTGGCTGGGCTCTCCCAGATGTTAAGAATATCGCCACAAGCACAGCTAGGTAGGACTTAATCCCCTGCACATGAAGAGCACATAAACTCAGACGAGAAGGACAAAATAAACCTGCAACAGGGGCAGAATATAGGGCCCCTATATCTGTTTTTGCTAGATATTGTAGAATTGTGCCCTTTCCCAACATCTGTCCTGAAGAACAACTCGATGCTTATAGTAAAGAATTAGAAATGAGGATTAGATCCTGCTAAGAGTCCTTTTTCCCTATAGGCCCAGAGAGACAAATGGCGAACCATCCCAACTTTGCATGAGAAAGGCTGTGTGTGAATCACGGCTTATTGTTTGGTGAAGCTAAAACAGCCTCACAAAATCTATCAGCCTCCAGATGGAAACGGCCCTTCTCCTCTGTGCTGAGCACAGCCCTCTCTCCAACCGAAGGCCAAGTTATTAAGAAATTGTTTGTCGACTTAGATTGGATTGATCATTTATTTCCCAAATTCCTTTTCCCATCATTTACTCATTATACGCCTCCTTCTGATGTAAGAGGACATTTATTAGCTTCTGCATTTATTGTGCTGGCAAATAGAAACATTCTGCAGCATTTCCTGGGGATTCTCTCATTTATCTATCTGTTACAGGACTGAAGTATTTTTAGGGGCAGAAAAATTAAAATATCACTCAGACTGACAGCAATGAAAATGAAGCCGGTATGTGCTCAGGAAGGCTGTTCCAGCCTTCGGGTTTACAAGATGATTTACAAAAACGTAGGGAAGCATTTCACATAATTATTATTGCTTTGTAATGAGAAAAATCACTAACTACTGCCTCGGATGAAAAGGGAACTTTTTAATACGAAAAGGTGCTCAGAAAATGTTTTAATGCATATCTTGTCATTGATACCTCTTTAAATGGAAGGTGTATTTAAATTGGGTACTTCTTGTTTTCAAATACAAGTGCACAAAAGGTCGGGATCAGAAAACAAGTGAAAACAGACTGGCCTGTAGTGTGCTTCTTCTCATTTCTTGCTTAGTTTGTCCAAAAATAAAATAATTGGGCCGCTGAAAAACAGTATGCAATATATATTTTAAAGATAAATAACTTCAAGGGAATACATATCCATCAGATTCCCAGGTAAGTACAAGAGATCAAAGAATTACTGCAGTTCAATTATTCCTCATATTGTATAGCCACTAAAATCCCTAACAGATACCGTAACATTCAGTGGCTTACCTGACACATGGTTCTACTTAGAGTTGGAGTATTTTCGAAGTGATACCTTGACAAAGAACTCCAAGCAAACCATCTCACCAAGGTTTGTGTTAAACACACTGTTAACCTAATACAGCTTTTGTACCAAAACTTATACAAAGGAAAAAGGGTGGGAGGAGGGAACAGACATGGGAGAAAGGAAAGCTGCTTGTTCACTAACCCCACATATGTTAAAATGCTTTGCCATATCCTATGAAATGCAATAAACACCGCCTTTTGACATTCAAATGACAAATTTCTTTGGTTTATTCCATTTTGCCTAATAAAATATTTTCTCATGGTATTTTTTGTTGCTTCTCAGGAAGGGGAAGGGAAACAGTGCAGCTGAGGCTATCAAGGAAAACAGATGCAGACACAATCACTAAGGGTGACTTAGGCAACACTGACATGTTTATGTTTAACTGTACGCATCCACTAATTTGTTTTCATTAAACCAAGCAGTGCTGGATGAACAATTTATCCTAACAAGCACCCAGCAATGATTTCATACATGAGAATAAAGCAGTGGGGGACTGAAGGAGCTGTCCAACATGCTGCTTTGTTTTTTTGGTATTGCCCCGTACATTCCCTCTTGTCTCACAGTTTATCCCCACTGCAATTTTTATTCATGGGATGAACATGAATATGTGTTCAGACTTCACAAACACCAAGACTGAAGAAGCTTTAACAGAAACCAAAACCATCGCAGGGAAAAACAGCAGTTAGCAATGCCCACTTATCATGGGAACATGATTAAATTCCTATTGTTAAAATACAGTTGGAAGTCAGCAAATGACACCCGAAGTAGTGATAATTGTGTAAGCAAGGAAGAGCTAAGAAGAAAGTGAATTTTAAGCAGTGAGGACTTGGAAGCTGCAGGACTAGGAATAGGTTTATGAAAGAAATCACCTTTACAAAGCAACATGACAGTCAGGAAAACAGAGGGCATGACATAAATAGCCATACAACATAAACAGCCATTTCCTGGAAAACAGTATTTCACTGTCTCTTGGGTCAGCAAATCATAGAATCACAGAATCAGAAAATGGCTTGGATTGGAAGGGACACCAAGGATCATCAAGTTCCAACCCCTCTGCCACAAGCACGGCCACCAACCTCCAGATCTGGGACTAGACTGGGCTGCCCAGGGTTCCATCCAACCTGGTCTTGAACACCTCCAGGGACGGAACATCCACAGCCTCTCTGGGCAGCCTGTTCCAGCACCTCACCACTCTCACAGTAAAGAAATTCCCCCTGACGTCTAATCTAAACCTTCCCTTCTTGAGCTTAAAACTGTCCCCCCTTGTCCTGTCACTATCTACCCTAGTAAAACATTGATTCCCCTCCAGTTTATAGTCCCCTTTTACATACTGAAAGGCTGCAATGAGGTCTCCCCAGAGCCTTCTCTTCTCCAGGCTGAACAAGCCCAGCTCCCTCAGCTTGTCTTCATAGGGGAGGGCTCCAGTCCTCTGATCATCTTCATGGCCCTCCTCTGGACCCTATTCAACAGCTCCACATCTCTCCTGTACTGGGGGCCCAATAGAGTATTGCCAGTATTGGGGGAATCCCACAACAACCAAAATCCTGAGGAATTTGAACTTTAGAGGTTTTGAGCATCCCCATTTCCAGTGAACGTCCCTTCTCAACCACTCATAGAGCTCTGTCCATCTTGTTAGAGCATACACCTGCTTAACACACACTGAGTTTCGTTTTACCAAGATAGTGGAATTTCACGTTAATAAAAACCAACATTCTCTCCATGTGAGGAAATGCCAGCACATAAATTCTTCAGGAAACAACACTAGGGTATCCTGTAGGCTGAGAAAGAGCTGTCAAGATGATTTTAAAGGAACATTTTAGGCCAATAAAGCACAATGAAATAAAGCAGAAAGAGCGAAGACTTGAGATTGTCTATATAAAGAAACAGCATCAGAAGAAAAGCTGGCAACCCCGTGTGGTCAGCTCTGGCTGAGACTCGTGGTACAATACCAAAGCCAAGCGATACAGGAAAAGGTAGCAGGCCAGAAAAAGAAAGAGAAAAAGAAAGTTGCAAGAATGATGATGGGTTAAAAAGATGTATCAGTGGAGTTTAAAATAAAGAAAAAATCACAACTATCTAAGAAAAAGCAGTGTGCATTTTAACGAAGTCTTGAAAGCTCATGTAAACACACCCCTGCTCCTGGGCCTGAGATACTATTTTGCATCCAACATACCCTTACCACTTGGTCTTCTGCAAATATTTACAAAACATGAACATGAAATTACCCATCTTTTGCTCCAAACTGAAATTACAAAACAAAGAAACAAACAACTATCTGAAAACAAGGTAATATATGTATTGGATAAGTAAGAAAAAAGGATTGCAAACAACCTATATGGAACTATCTGCTACATGCTAACAGCTATCAAGTGTCTTACTGCAGGGGAAGAAAAGCCTGGAATATTAGTTATCATACTTTGGTTTTTGTCTCCAGTTATATAAAGACATACACACAGAATGGAAAAATAATCTATAAGCAAACATTTAGAGAAACATCAATACCTACTATTCAGTGTGGAACAACTCGTTATTTTGTTATTAACCAGCGTTTCAGTACTGCTATTGATTGGATATGTGATAGTGAAAGGGGTATTTTAATAGGAAAATGTCTCAGAATAAACATTTTCAGTGGCTTTATGCAAAAATGTATGGGTGGGTGTGTATTTAATAACTGATATACATATTAGCTACTTATTTAGAAATAGCAAATAAAAGATAATGAGCTAAAAAACTAAACTAAACAAAAAAGGCTTAAAAACAATTATTTGGAATAGTGATTGTGGCTCAGCAAGATATGGAGGTAGTGCATTAATGCAGCACTCCAGTCAGAAGGCTATAGCTCCGTCTGTCTTTGTCAGTCAGGTTGAGGTTTCAGATGTTGTAATTGGTAGCAAGTTTCCTAATCTCAACCTGCCAGGCAAGAAGAGCTCAACAAAAGCTCTATCCCCAAAACATAATGAAATTTGAAGAGAGAAATTTTCTAATATTGGCAACATGAAGCAAGATCACAGGTTGGGCTGACAGCTTTATTACGCTAAACTGACAAAAACATTATGCTCTGGTCAATACTAAAAAGGGGGGTGGGGTGGGGAGGGGGGCTCGTGAGCAGTATGGAAATACAAAGCATTGGGAAACTATCATGAACTTCTACCTTTATCTCTCTGGCGCAGCACGTGAGCTCTGACATTGCAAGGTCTCCTGGCCCAAGTACAGAATGAGAGACTAATGTGTCTTAATTTTATATTCAGGTCTCTTCCTGCACTGATTTGGGCAAATCTGCAAGAATTCTCTGTTGAGGTTGAATATCATTCCACCAGTAGCCTTATGTACACAAGAATGGTATGGTGTATGGCTCCAGTGGAAGCCATAATACATTTTACTGTTTCTATCTGAAAAATGTTTGAAAAAGGGTTGTTTGACATTTCCCCTCATCTTGTCACCTGTCACCAGTGAGAAGAGACCAGCCCCGCTCTCACTGTAAGCACCTTTCAGATACTGGAAGAGAACAATGACGTCTCTCCAGGCTGAAGACCATGAAGTATCTCTACAAGGGGAAACTGGAGAAACTCCACAAACTGGGGAAGTCATAAAAGATTCCTTTATGGAAAATATAAAATGTTGGCATCCTACACAAAGCCTCTACTGAGATGTTATTTCGCTGACCTGCGTGGTAAGAAAGATGTCAAATATAAAGGAGATGTCAAAGACAGTGGTTATACAGCTATGCATTATGTTTAGGAAAGAAATGTATATGGCCATTATTTTGAATTGCAATGGACAATTTGGAAAAACCTACTGGTGTTATGTGCATCCACCAAAGAAAGCACGTATTGCACACAAGCAGCAACTGCAACTTAGTAAGTCTGTCCACAGTGTGCTAGAGGTAATTCCATTTCTTCATAGGAACAATGACAAAAGGTTTACTGAGCTTTCTCTGTGCCTTCCCCAAATGCTCAGAACACAGAATCATCAGCCAAAATTGTTTTCTGCTTTGCTAGATGCAGCTCCAAGTCTTAAAACACTGTACCTACATCACTGCTATTTGATTTTGAAAGACATGAAAGAATACGGTACAAATGTGTGGAGTGTAAACATGTTTGCTCTACTGAATACAAACCTCTAAACACAAGAGGTGAAAACAGAATCATCTTCTGGTTATGAAATTCTCACCGATACAGTCGTGTGAGATCAAAGACAGTCAACAGACTGATAATTTGAAACAAACAGAAACAAAAAATGTCTAAACTGCTAAAATACATCACAGGGAATTAAAATGATTGTAGTTATAATAGTGCCTTGTAATAGTTCTTCTCTGTTATCCGCATCTTGCAAACCACAGTTTACAAAAAAACACAGCAAACAGATTCTGATTATTTGGTTGTTTAGACTTTGAAAAGGTAAACAAGATTCTGAAGAATCTGAACAAATGTGGAACTCGCATTGTTTGCATCCTAGCACTTATGTTCATTATAATCACATACAAAAAGCCAATACTTGGCTGTGAAGCTGAGCTGTATGTTATCTCCTTTCTGAGCACTGGCTCTATCACTGCAAAGCACACTGGTCCATTCTAAGACTTGAATAGAAAAAAGGAAGAGATCATTAAATTATAATTTCCCCGTACAATTGGTATAAGCATTTCCTACCAACAGGATTAGCATGAACACAAGATCCCAGAATAAAGCTGCTCAGCAGTGAGAATGGCAGTTTAGTGTCTAGTAAATTTGATTTCTCTGAAAATCCTGACACATCATAATAGTGAAATCCTATTTACTGTAGCAAGCAGGATGGATAATACTATTTAACACCTGGTATAGTATGTGCCATCAGCTCACAGCTTTGTGCTCTGTGTGCTCATCTTACCTTAAGGTTAATGCTCCTTGACAGCCTACATGGTAAGTAGAATCCCCAAATTAAGTGCTGAACCTCTGATTTGCAAATCCTTCCTAAAAATGTAAGTCGTGAAAGAAATGGATGCAGATAAGAGGATCACATTTGCAGAACTTATGTCTATATTCTCAGGCTCTGATCTGGCAGTAAGCTTTGTGCAGTGCAGGAAGCTCCCTGCAAAAAGGCCACTGAAGTCAGCAAGGGATTGCAGAGAAATCAGAAAACCCCCAAGAACTATAGGGAGCAGTGACTTGTTGACTGCTGGGTAGTATAACATAATGTTGAAACTTCTAAACGCTAACAGAATTATTTTCTTACCTTACACTGCATGCATATTCACATGCATACTAAACAATACTCACTGGAAGTATTTCTAGGAAATCTGCAAGCACAGAAGCTTAGCTTGAAAGAGAAATATCCTGATTAATATTGGGATACACATCTTACTCATTCACATAGATAAACTAAGTAGTTGTGTCATACAGCAGTCTATTAAAATTAATTTCCTTCTGCTCCCATGACTGGGGGGCATGATTCTTGCAACGACGCTTAACAGTATTATGAAGCAGCATAACGTAAATGAAAATAGCCGGATTTGTTGAAGAAAGATTGATCTACAGAGAGTTGAATCCCTCTCTAAAGGCTGCAGAAGCACACACACACACCTCGTTGTCTTTGATGCCAGAACTCCAGACAGAAGAGGAAAGCATGCAGTCACGTCTCCCATGCATTAAAAATATTCTAAAGCAAAAGCAACTGGGTGAAGGAGTGACAGGACGCCAGCTGCTCTGTAGACAAAATTAATGCAACTGTTGATGTTGGCTGGAACCTATATGTCACAGTTACAGTAGGGACGTAAAAGTAGTTATGAAGTCTATAACCACCAGGGCTCTGAATTTACATGCAATCCAGTGGCATAATGGAAGGATGATGGAAGCTGAGAAGCTGAACAGAAAAATGACGGAGAGAAGTGTGTGAGAATATATGCGTGTCTATCTGTGTAGATGCACGTGAGACAACGTTACAGAGAGGCCACAGTCTTGAAGGTCCCAAGCTGCATAATCTGAGTTGCTCATTTTCCTATTTCTTGCTGCTCTACCTTTTAAAAGAAAAACCAAATGGCTAAAAATACCACTAAGGCCTGCTTATTATATAAAGCAATTGAGAGAATGTAGGATACACACACATTCACCATTTGAATTCTGCTATCTGACCCTCTGCTTGTTTGCTCTGGTCAAGAAGCATCATTAGCCTGTAAACACATAACGAAGAACACAGACAGATTCTTCTCAAAGCTTGACGTGTGAACTCTTAAATAACAGCCTTACACTCTAGTTAGGTATACAGTATGAGAAGGTTATTCTTTAACTCCTTTGTTAAACGATCTCATTTTGCTTTGCTGCTGTGGAGCATGTAATAACTCATCGCTTATGTGCTATCTCTGACCTAGAAGCACTGGCAGCTGTTAGGGGAATCGTCAGGTTTTTGGTAAGTATCAAAAGGTTTTTAGCACATAAACTAAATTTATGAACAGATATTGCCCCGGAGAATGGAATTGTTTATGTTTTAGTATCACAGCTGTCACTGGTGCACAGTTATTTTGTCCTGTATTAATCTCCTCAAAAGGTTGAGCATCTTCACTCAGTCACTGAAATATTTTATAATTGACAGACTTCATCTGGCACTGAATATGTATAATAATTTTCTCCATAAGGAGCACCCTGTGCTGACACTAATCTGTTCTGTTGTCGTCTCCCTTTATTATCAACGTCTGCATTGTTTTTCCAGCAGCACTGAGGAACACAAATATGAAGCTTCTAATTGAAAAAGCTAGGTAATCAAAAAGCCAATTAATCATACAGATGAGCTCTGACATTCAGTGATGCAACAGACAGAAATACCACATATGCACAGCTGAAGTATTTTTAAAGTGTGTTTATTTGATGTAAGAATGATCTGAGAATGTAATTAGCATTCTTTGTCACAAATGACAGCCCAGTATTGCACATTTCCTCATACTGACATTATCCTTCTGAGCTCCACTTGCTCCACTCCGATCTTACCTTCCGCTCTCAGCTTTTCTCTGTTGAACAGCACATACTCAAACCCCGTGTACCTTCCACTGAAATCAGGACAAGCTTAGGGACATATAAACAGCCTATTACCGTGCTCTGTAATTTCCAGCATGTTAGGGCTTTACAGACCTTCCTTTCTTTCTTAAAGCTCTATTTCCATCCCAGTGCTCAAAAAATAAGCAATATTGAAACTCATAGATGACCTTAACAACGGCTGCAGGCACCAGCCCCAGTGAAGCTTGTATTGCAAGATACGTGATCTCTCTGCTTTTGTAGGTTTTCATTCTGTAATCTCCACATCTCTGAAAAACTTCAAAGCCTGATTTGGAGCACAGAGTTCACCTCTTCCCAGAGCTTGAACAACTGTTTTTTTTTTTTTTTTTTTTTTTTTTGTGTGTAGAAGAGATATGCACAGGTACTTTGAAAACAAACCTGATGACAGCTTAGCATAGCAAAGGTATTTGCCTTACAAATAGAAAGTCACAGAATGGCCTGGGTTGAAAAGGCCCACAGTGATCACCTAGTTTCAACCCCCTGCTATGTGCAGGGTCACCAACCACTAGACCAGGCTGCCCAGAGCCACATCCAGCCTGGCCTTGAATGCCTCCAGGGATGGGGCATCCACAACCTCCTTGGGCAACCTGTTCCAGTGTAACACCAAAGTCAGAAATAAAGACTTGCCTTAGTACCACAGGAACTCAACTCTGAAGACAGAGCAAACATCACCCACAGAACAAGAGAGTCAATTCAGAACTGCTTGCTGTAGTCTTGGAGACCTTAAGTTTAAGATGTGGAACAAGAGCTGGCAAAAATCACCCATATGATATGAAGGGACAACATTTCAGCAGTATAAAACACAGGTGTTTATAGTTCACTACGTCATTTGTATGCAACAATGATATATTCACGTGCTTCTTAAAATGAAATTCCACGCTGAAAGTGGCCACTTAGCAGCAAGTGAAGGCACTGTATCAGTGACCTACTTTAAGATTAGAAGTTGATATGACTAAAAACCTTATTTGCTGCATAGCACCTTAAAAAGGTAAAATGGAAGCTTTCAAGCAAAGAATCATGGTTTTTTTTTTTTTTTTTTCCAAGTCCTTTGCCATGTTATTCCATATAATCACAGAACCATAGAATGGCTTGGGTTGGAAGGGACCTCAAGGATCATCAAGCTCCAACTTCCCCTGCTTCAAGCAGGGCCACCAACCTCCACATTTAATACTAGACCAGGCTGCCCAGGGCCCCATCCAATCTGGACTACTCCAACATTACTTGTACTTTAACAATAGAATGGAAGACCAATAACTATGTGAACGGGTACAATCATGCTTGGATCTAGCTTGGATGAGCTACTACAGATGCTTTTAGCCCTATCATCAGTCTGCTACTTGAGAACAAGGAAGGTATTCTGTGGGGATTTTGCATGAGGGATCTTCATTTGTGACTGTTTAAATAACACACTTTTAGAATCATTAAAATAATTCAACCTCATCCTTTCAAACTGCTCTTCATTGCCAAGAACAAGTCCTTATTAATGCAATATTCAAAAAGGTTGATCAAAATAATGAGATGGAATCTGGTATGCCCTCTGTTTAAAATATTCGTTAAGATCAATTATACAGACTGATAATTCAGGCAACACGCTCTTCTTTTTAACCCATAAAAACAAGCATTCTTCTCTCTATCCTGCTAAGCTGCATAAATGAATATATATCACATTAACACTGTTTTCAAAACTAACAAAAAATCCAAATTAAACAATAAATAGGCTTACAAAGAAGGAAGGAGAATGAGGAAAACATATTCAGGCTGAAGGTTACAACAAATCTGGGATCTAGTACATGATGGCAATAACAATTAGTTTGAAAATAGCATTCTGTAGAATAGTACTCTATAAATAAATAACAGTAATATGTTGAAACACTTCCTATTAAATACACTGCAAGCTCTTCACACAATACCAAACTGTTCTGTATAGTTTAGTCTCAATTCTATTGCAAAAGAGACACAGACGTACATTTTTAAACATGTCCTAAACAACCTGCAGTTAACATTAAACTGCAGGTGGGTTTGGTGGAACCACCAGCTGCCCAATGGGAGTAACTGTGGATCACAATGCAAGTAATGAAATTCAATAGGTACCTTCCCACTTCACATGGGATTTTCAGACTGGCTGGTGATGCCCATTTCCTTGCACTGGTTCTTCATCTGTACTGGTAGGAAGGTAATCATTCTCTATACGTAATTGTTAGGACAGATAAAATCTCACTGAAACATGAGAACTTAGCTAATAAGGAAAAGAACATCCTCAACTTTAAAGCCTCCATCTTGTCAATATTAAGCCAGAAACAGTAGCAGTTAATATCAAAAAAAAAAAAAAAAAAAACCTTCTCTAGCCACAGCTTTAATCTTTATCTCCTTAGAAAAGTCATCTTGGTTAACAATAAAACATAACCAGAAAGTCAGTCGCAGAAACAAACAGAAAACTCTTCATTAAGAAGGAAGAAAGGCTTACCCTTTCTTCCAGTCGAGCCAGCTGCTCTTTGTAGTAGGCATCATGCTTCTTTAGTTCTCGGTCTTTCTCTTCCAGCTGCCTGGCCTAAAAAAAGAAAGATAAAACTGGATCAGGAAAGAGCATCACTCACAAAGCAAAACATCTACCATAAATTGTACCAGTAAGGAATATACAGTCATTGAAAACTGCAGTCTATTAGCTTTTGCCAAACAGTGCATTAATAAGATGATGATTGCTGCATTGAAAACAGGAAGAGATTGTCTATTGTACTGTTCTTCCCTTGCCTCCTCAACAGCTGTGCCATGGTTTGTTCAAATGTAGTTGGACACGTCACAAAGGCAGAACCAAGCGTTACATGCTGAGACAAAATTTGTTATTAACTTTGCAGATCACTTCTCAACTTAGGGAAATGTGCTCAAGCTACCGAACAGAGTACGTGGAGAGACTCATTACTTAATTTTTATTTGCAAATTGTTACTGAGTGGGCATTTTGACACGAGAATAGCTAAACCTGCATCCATACATTTGCAGGCTGTGCTAAAAAGAGGGTTTTTTTGAAGTAGCGCTTTTTCTCTACAACCCAAGTTGAGGAATGTGTTTAGCATGCACTTCATTTTGGACATGTGAATGTTTTGGAAGAACCAACTGCTTGCACATTTGCGAAAGCAGATCTAAAAACCGTATATAGAACTCTGATGTCCTCTTTAATTATTATTCTTCTGGAAACTCCTAGTCCACTTGAAGTACCCAGCTAAGCTGAAACCCTTTAACGTATTGTCATTTGCATGTTCAGTACCTTAAAATAATGCAGAGTATTCGTGTCAAGATGTTTTCAGCACTATTGAGCAAATTGATTTTTTTGTCCTTTTCATCTGTAGTATGCACTATTATAAGGACTTATTAAGAATTACAGAATACATTAATACATTCTCTGGGCAACCTGATTTAGTGCCTGATTCAGTAGTTGGCATCCCAGCTCACAGCAGGAGGTTAGAAATAGATACTCCTTAAGGTCCTTTCCAACCTAAGCTATTCTATGATTCTATGATTAAAAGTATACACATGCACACCATATATATATACACCTCAACTATGAATGCAAACTCACTCCAGGCAAATACTCTTTTAATAGAATCATAGAATCTTAGAACAGCTCAGGTTGGAAAAGACCTTAAAGATCATCAAGTCCAACCACAACCTAACCATACTACCCTACCTACCTAATGATAAAGCACCTTTAGCAAACAATAATTAACTATCAGTGGCCATTACCACAACTGTATACTCAAGATGAGTCAATCATCACTAACATTTTCATTCAGGTACTGATAACACAGAGTTAACTGCATACAGTTCCCTGCATCATGAAAAATAGGAAATGTAAACTCTTCCTACCAAGAGTTTACAGATCATGCTCACAGAAGTATGTCAGAAAACTTCCTTATACCACACATTGTGCTGTACTTCCTGTATAGAATCAGGGCTTAATTCTCTTCCTCAAGGTTCATCTTGGCGGTTAGACAATAAATAAAAACTTTGAGGTTTTGGTTAGACTTTCCTGAAGTACCTACCTTTTTTTCTATCTCCTGAAGCATGCAAAAAATCAAAAAGTTCAAGTTAAATTGATTAGGTAATGGGGAAGAGAAAGAATGCATAAAAACATATACCTCTCAGGCACATCTGTAATCCAGAACAATGCTGAAAACCACATACAATCTTAGAATCATCACAGAATCAGAAAATGGCTTGGATTGGAAGGGACACCAAGGATCATCAAGTTCCAACCCCTCTGCCACAGGCATGGCCACCAACCTCCAGATGTGGGACTAGACCAGGCTGCGCAGGGTCCCATCCAAACTGGTCTTGAATACCTCCAGGGACAGAACATCCACAGCCTCTCTGGGCAGCCTGTTCCAGCACCTCACCACTCTCATAGTAAAGAACTTCCCCCTGACATCTAATCTAAACCTTCCCTCCATGAGCTTAAAACCATTTCCCCATGTCCTATCACTATCTACCCTAGTAAAAAGTTGATTCCCCTCCTGTTTATAATCCCCTTTTAAATACTGGAAGGCTGCAATGAGACCTCCTTGCAGCCTTCTTCAGACTGAACAAGCCCAGCTCCCTCAGCCTGTCTTCATAGGGGAGGTGCTCCCTTACAGTCATGTCAAGACATACGCAACTTCACCAAAAACATCCCTGCTCATACAAAAAGCACACATCCAAGTTTAACTTCTACTTGGTTTAACCAAATCTCACTCCTCCTCTGCCACCCTACATTCAGTATAGAATCGTGGAGCACATGCTACAGCTTTGTCCGCCATCATTTAAATCAGCCTTTGTACACTAAAGAAAACTGATTACAGGCTTTTCCAAAGCTGATTAGGCTAAATCAACCTAACTACCATGCTTGGTATTGATCATGGTTTTGCTTTTCCCAGATAATCCCTGTATTACCTCTCAAACCTGCCTTTTGTCCTGGTCATAGGAAATCAAAATTCGCTGCAGATTGTGCCTCCCTGAACAACCCCCTTCCCAGCACTTAATACTACACTTCAATGCATTATCATAGCTTCCCATATGCAATCATTTTATGCATAACCACCTCATGATCCTTCAAATATTTGCAAACTCATGCCTTTTGTTCGAGTGCAGTTAAATATGCCAGTGACAAAAGAATGGTGAAAATTAATGTTCCATTACTCTCACAAGAACTTAGTTAAACTTTACTTCTTAGAATTCAAATATACTTCACACAATTCTACCAATATCCTGAAACTAAGGAATAAAATCATTGGAAAACCAATAAGATATATTTTAAAAAGTGCAAGACTGGCGTGATTTACTGCACTTGCCACACTTCTGGCAAAAACAGGTAAAGGGTGCACACTGCAATGATGGAGGAAATGAGAAAAAGGCTTCATATCAGAAACCCGTCCTCTCCTCCAGGTCCAGCTGATCAATCAGAATCAATTCTTTTCATCTCTCAGAAAGAAAACAATAGCAAGAGATTAACAGAACCTTTCTCTCATAGATAAAGCTGAGGAGTGAAAGAATGAGAAGCAACATTCACAATTGAATATTCTCAATGCACATTTTATGAAGCAGACAAATCCTAGTAGATTCAATCAAAAAACCCAGACATCTTGTACAGCAATGCTAAAACCATCGATTATGTTTTAACATGATGCCATCAAAGCGTAGCTGTAGGCTGCACCATGATAGAGTCCCACTTCTCATTTGTAGAAAGATCTGTAGCATTTCTGCATAGCTTTTGCATCTTTTGTGAATGCAAAATTATGTTTTATCTATATTATCTACTATTTTCAATTCCCAATATCTTGCAGGTTATTCCTTAGAGTGCTAAGGGATTTAAGACCCACTCATCTTAAAAGTTCTGGATCAGGAAAAGTGATCTGCTACTGATGTCTGGGCAAATAACCACGTTCCTAGAAAAATGCCCCCAAAAACTTTTATAGAACAACACAAGTTGCCCATTTTTATCTACTCTTCATAAAACAGAAATATAGAGCATGTAAGACATGAAAGCTGAAGAAAAAAAGTTTCCAGATCACAGTACATTGCTCTGGATATCTTTATAAAGGAAGAATGCAAACAGAAAGCATTAATATAACAAATTACTTCAAAAACTCTAGTGTTGATTTTAACCAAATTACCACAAGACACTCTTGATAGTAAAGTATGCTTCAGCTCTCACACCACAGACAAGCATGTTTAAGACGGATCATTGAAGATACTGCATCTGCAATTCATACACTCGTATTATCCTATTACATGGGTCAGCAGAAATAAAGTAAGAGAATGATGAAAAATGGATTTGACAGAAGCAGGCAGAATGGTCACTGACCACTCCTATTTAAACAAGAATCTGAGTACATATAGGTGAAAATTAAAATTCTGTTCAAAAATACTGCTTTTGAGGTACATATCTACTGACCAGTAACTTTGTCTTATATAGACACAGTTAGTTTTAAAGTCTGAACTGAAAAATACTTGCAAAGAGACCTCCATAGGACACATACCTTAAACCAAATTCTTTCAATTTGTTGGCCCTGATGATCAAAAACCATTAAAAGAGAAAAATTTATTTGTTGCATGATATCTGATCACTAAACATATATACAAAAGATAGCACAGCCAGGGGAATGCAAACAGCATTTATTCAGGAGATATCCATCTGAATGAGAAATTTTGCCCTGTTAGGTTTATTTGTTTACTATCCTTTTCCCCCAAGATAATTAGCGATCAAAACAGCTGGATTTTATTGCTCTAAGGACACGGGGTCAAGCAGCAAATTATATTCACAGTGCTTTTTGCCTTGAACCTATCCAAGCTTCTGTATCACTGATAAAGTAGAAATATTAGATGATAAGAACACTAAATAATACATTAAGCCAAAGGTTTGGATCCCTCTACAGTGAAAGTAACTGGACGATTTGGTAGGCCAGTAAAAAAACCCAGTATAACGTAATTCCATATAGCTAATGCCTCTGGTATTTGCAAAATAATACAGACACAGCAAAATGAATATATATATATTTATATATATAAACACATTTACACAGAAGACTAAATAAATATTCCAACAGAAGAGATTTCACTGAAGAAATAAAAACTTTAAGGTAATATTATATTTATGGGACTGCAGCAACATGATCCCAGTGAATACCAATTAGCCGTAACAAAATAATTAACAGTAGCCGTGTATTCAATTAGCTGAATGCTGCACTTTAGTTGTAAATGAGATATTGTAACAGGTTCATTGCTTCTTCACAAAGTAACTCTAATAAACAAAGCAGTTTCTTGGGTGTTATTTAGAAAAGAGCTCCAGAAGGTCGCCTTTGAGAAGCAGCCCTGCTTGCCAAGGCAACCCAAAATTAAAAGTGAAAACCAGCTCTCTATTATTAATTATTCTTCACAATCACTAGAAAGTTGGAGCAAGATTTAAAGGCCAACCTGAGTTTCATTTTCAGAAGCAGCATCTGAATCTGGCACGGAACTGGCATGAGATTCCATGGATGCCTACAAAACACTCCTGCACGTCACCCTGTGTGTGTATATAGGAAAATCTGGTCTGCACAGGGACTTAGACACTGTGGGGTCTCTTCCTTGGGGATCTTCAAATCCGCTTGGATATGGGGCTGGGCACAGTCCTGGTGGTCAGGCAGGGAGGGACCAGATGGATCTGAGGTGCCTCCAGCCTCACTCAGTCTGTGGTTACAACTCATACAGACTCATTTTGTCCTTTGTAGGACTGAGCAAACAAGTACACAATAGAAAACAAATGACTAACAGTTATCTTTAAAGAAAAAGAACAAAGGAATCCAGGCAGCTGGATGCAGAAAGGTTGGAGATGTGTAAAGTCTATTATTATTGCTTTTCTTTACACAGTTGCAGTGGATAAAGCAATACCAGGTAGTTGAGGAGGGGAGTTTATATGCAGATTTCAAAATTAGCTCTTGAAGTCCCCAGCTTACAGCTGCCCCTCAGTAAGGACTCCAAGCCCCAAATTCATTAACATCCATGGAGTTTACAGAAGTACACCCCTGAGATCACTTCAGTTTGCATCTTTCTGAAAAGATCAATGTGCTTCAAAGTAAGAGTGCAATGCTAACTTTATATAAAGCATCAACTGCCACTGGAAGAGGACAGAGTGCTCTGCCTAGGCCTTGCTAAGCTGCCTCACGATGATTTCCTCAGCACCACCTCAAAATGGCAAAGGGACAAGTGGACAACCAAACAGTCAGGCCCCAAAAATGGTGGAGGAAGGGGCAAGAATCATACAAACATAGAAACACAGAATGGCCTGGGTTGAAAAGGACCACAATGATCATCTGGTTTCAACCCCCCTGCTATGTGCAGGGTCGCCAACCACCAGACCAGGCTGCCCAGAGCCACATCCAGCCTGGCCTTGAATGCCTCCAGCAACAGGGCATCCACAACCTCCTTGGGCAACCTGTTCCAGTGTGTCACCACTCTCTTTGTGAGAAACTTCCTCCTAATATCTTACCTAGACCTCCCCTGTCTCAGTTTAAAACCATTCCCCCTTGTCCTATCACTATCCACCCTTGTAAGCAGGACAATATTATTAAAGAAGACAACCAAGAGACCAGACCTCAAATACAGTGAAGGAAGGAGCAAGAAGACAACCAAGGGATAAGGGCTCAAAAATGGTGGAGGAAGGGCAAGAGGACAATCAAGGGACAAGGCTTCCTACACGATATTCAAGGCTGCAAGCAGCATCAGGACCAGGGGCTGAAAGTGTGCTATGTCAGAGTTTACAAGACTACAGGGATTTGCCTGATAAAATCCTAACTACAGAAATGTGGCATTTTTTAGCCACCGAGTAAAGGGAAAGGTCACAGAGAATATCTACAGGCCTTAAGGAAAGCCTGTGTTGTTTGAGAAAAAAGGTTAACGGAGTAATAGGCAAAGAAAGCAGCAGCAGAGGGCTGGCCTTCAGTAGCTCCAGGAAGACGTGACAGAACTGCTGACAGGGCAGGGTGAGTGTGACACACCAGAACTGCAGGGGAGCAGATCTCAAATGCCATTCCAAACATTGCCTTTCATATGTAGCTAAAGACGTTCTGTTTGTTTTACAGCAGAGGTTTGCTGGATGAGCGTATCTATGTGTTAAAACAGCATGCAATTTGCACTCATGTACAGAGTGTTCATGCTGACATGGCAAAACGGGTATTCAGCTTTTGATGTCCACCAAGATGCTTTGCATGGAAACACTTTTGCAACAGACTACACTCACCTACCATGTATAGTGTGATGCATTCACATTTGTGTGCTGATAAACTCAAAGGTGAAAAAGACTGGTTTCTCCTATACATTATTATGGTCACCAAAACTCCAATCTTCATTAACTGCATATGGCATCCCAATTTCCAGATCCCCATTTCCACACTTAACATACAGTGGATTACAAGATATTTGAATTTTAACCCTCTAACTCAATCTATCCCTCTATATAACCTATGTATATATATGTGTGTATATATACACAGAAACACACACATCAACCTGAATGGGTACTAGAAGCAGCTTTTGGATATTATTAGGAGCGTATGGTTCTCCTTTACCCCCCAGCATGATTTCTTTTGAAGATATCACAACTCATAAAATCATTCCTAACCACAAAATGTGATCCAAACACATTACTTACAAAAAAGCCCTGCTAATTTCCACTTGTAAAGGTGGAAAATAGTTATGAATTAGAAACAGCAGCAACAATAATGCATCATAAAACATACTCTTTGACAACTGTAATTAAAACAAGCTTTTGTAATTACCAGTAAATGTGCTACAGTACATTTTCAAAAAATAATGAAGTCCTAGAAGGATGAATAGTAGAAAAGATCACATTAAGAGTAAGCTAATGGAGAAAATTAAAAAATTGAATTTCTGAACAAGTTAGGATCTATTTTATCCAGAACACATGACATTAAGCTTCATTTACTAAATCCAGTTATAGACCAAAAGAGCAAAGCAAAAAACAAACAAAAAAAACCCAAAAAGAGACCAAATAGACAAACAAACAAACAAACAAACAAACAAACATCAAAACCACACACAAAAACCCCTGCATACTGCATTAAAGAAAAAAGCTTCAGATTCTTTAATTCTATGAGATTCTAATTTCTTATGTAAGCCTTGAGAATATGCAACTGAAATTCACTGGCAAGTTGCTATCCAGCAAGACAGGCATTCACGGATGTTTTGTCTCAGCTAAAAGAGCATCTATCACTACTTTAGAAGAGGCTGAAATGAGGAATATATGGACAACTGCTGAATGAGGCGGACGATTCTGGGGGAGCAGACATAGGGCACAGGTATTCAGTGGGACCACAGGATAACCTCACTTGGAAGGGACCTCAGGAAGCCATGCAGTACAAGACCCTGATCAAAGCAGGACCAACAAAGAGGCCAGACTGAGCTTCTTAGGGTTGCATCCAGTTGGATTTAGAAAATCTCTAAGCATGGAGACTGCATAACTCAACCTACACCATGTTTTCTTCTTTGCCCAAGGAGGTTGTGGATGCTCCGTCCCTGGAGGCATTGAAGGCCAGGCTGGATGTGGCTCTGGGCAGCCTGGTCTGGTGGTTGGCAACCCTGCAAATACCAGGGGGTTGAAACTAGATGATCATAATGGTCCTTCTCAACCCAGGCCATTCTATGATTCTTCCTTTGCAAGGTCTCTGTGTACAAATTAAGTCCATGGAGAAGAAGAATCAACGGCAGTGGACAGAGTTTGTGCTGGCAATACTTGAGAGACTCTAGGTTTCTTCCAGTCTGAATTATTTTATGTTTCTGCCCTCAAAACAAGGGGCAGAATGGTCATGCAGCTGTACCAAGCTATCATGAAAGGAGCAATGGGAGTACTACAGAAAAGCTGTGGTTATCATACTTTGCTCCTTGATGAATGAACCATCTGGATTGCTCAGCATAAAATAACATGTTTTAAAGATTTCACTTTCTTGAAGGATTTTACTTCCTTGAAAATGAAAATGAAAACACATTAAGGACTATTACATTAATTAGCAATTTGCAGAAAAGCCTCATGCTTCCATCCAGTCATGGTTCAAAGAAATAACAGACACTAACCAAATCTGCATTACATACATGCGTGCCAGTGGGAATAAAGGAAAAGCACGACTTCTTTCCGAAACTATATTCATTCTTTTCATTTAACTAATGTAGTCTTAAAAGATCAAACATATTAAAGATTATCTGTACCGCTGCCAGGTATTTGTAGTAATTCAAGTAATGTGTACAACCTTTTCTGACAGCTTCTGATGTTTCAGTCATATGTCAAACATTTACAGTTTTCCACTAATCTTAAAGAAGCAGCCATAGACTGTTCTGTATGTGCCAAACTGGATTTCTCTATATAGAAACCGACTAAGACAATTATTAGTCTGTAAAATTCAGAAACAACTGTCAGTAAACAGACACAGGACCGTGTTCTACTGCCAGCCACATTATCCTATCACTATTCTAGGCATTCCTAATATTTGTGTCTTTTCTTTAAAAAAAAAAAAAAAATACTGTTTAAAAATGATCTAATCATAATTTCATAGAAACACTTTGAAATTCCTAGATGAAATAACAGCAGATAGGCAAAGAAGAGCTATAAGCAAGCACTGGGAGCCAATATTTGATGCACTGTAAAACAGTGAGTCACATAAAACAGGAAATCATAAGGACTCAATGTTCTTTCAGAAGAGATTCTCAGGCCAAATCACAGCCCCAAAAACACCAAAAAAGATCTCAGCTTCCTATTATAACTATTTAGACTAGAGGTAGTTCTGAAACTTTTTATGCTGCCTATCAAGGAACATTTTATTCCTGTTACACGAATCCAGCATCTTTTGTTAACATTTTCATACTACAACATTAAATTTTTTCAGCCATAATTTAATTATTTGCTTGGTAAATTGAAGATTCAGTAGAATGAAGGTAAATAGTGAAATAATTCTCACAAGTACTGCACGAAATCTTACTGAAGCCCACTTCAAAATCAGTCTCCTAAAATCCCACCGAAAACTTGCTCTATCTTCTATACTATGATTCTACTTTTTAAGTTAAGCATCATCAGCGACCGATCACGCATTCCCCAGCATTATTTTCCGTCTGCAAATATCCTAATTCTTGTATCAAATAATCAGAACTATACCTAAATTGATGTAATTTCCTTCAAACAAGTTGCACGATTGGAACTGGCTGCTTGATCTGTTACCCCAGGAACCAGTTTTCACTAAAGCAAAGAATGCCGATGCTCAAGAAGGTAAATGCCATTTTGAAAACACACTTTTACATTTATTTTAATGGAAGTACAATTGTACTTTGTACATTTTAATGGAAGTACATTAATGGAAGTACATTTATTTTTTCTCAGCTATTCAAGTTATTGATTTCTGGTTAAGACACAAAAGTGAATCACTTGTAGCTACATCAGGTGTTTCTCAAATTCAAAGATATAATATAAATAGACCTTCATTTTTGGACACTCAAGAAAACACTCGTGAAAAAATATCTTTATGATAATGGAAGTAATCTTTTGGAAATTCACCCAGAGAGTGGTGACGCACTGGAACAGGTTGCCCAAGGAGGTTGTGGACGCCCTGTTGCTGGAGGCATTCAAGGCCAGGCTGGATGTGGCTCTGGGCAGCCTGGTCTGGTGGATGGTGACCCTGCCCATAGCAGGGGGGTTGAAACTAGATGAGCATTGTGGTCCTTTTCAACCCAGGCCATTCTGTGATTCTATGATTCTATGGTTCTATTAAATTAAATCTTGTTAAATTGAACTCTTATTTTTAGTAGTAAGCAAACAATCAAAACACATTGTCTCTCAAATAATTAAGCCAACCTGTTTACCATTATCTTGAAACAGAGATTTTCCTAATCAGGCAGATAAAAAACCTGCAAACTGCAGATAATTTAAGATAGAAGTTGCAACTCAGCAACCAGCTGATCTTTTAAATGGCGCACATGAATTAATTAATCTACAACTGTGAAATATTTTGGTGCTCACCATCAGCACTGCTGAGGGAATATCAGTTTGGTCAGTTTTGTGAGAGCTACAGCTTTCAGAAAAGATCATTTTTCCTCAAGAAAAAGAAAAACTGACACAGTAAAGAAAATATTTATAGTTATTTGATATGCCATACATATCAGGGCTATACAACAAAGTTATCCCATGGACAACTTTCGAACACTTCAAAAACCTCAATGTAAGCACCATATAGAACTGATACATAGGTCTTTCCATTATCTCCCTAAAGTTGAGGATAAACTTACCTAGGGTTGAATATTCTGTGTCATAAGAAAAAGTACTGTATCTGTTTGAAATGTTAAATATTAATTAACATTTAGCAAAACGGCTGTTTCCGAGGGTGGATAGTGATAGGACAAGAGGGAATGGTTTTAAACTGAGACAGGGGAGATTTACGTTAGATATTAGGAGGAAGTTTTTCACCCAGAGGGTAGTCATGCACTGGAACAGGTTGCTCAAGGAGGTTGTGGATGCCCTGTTGCTGGAGGCATTGAAGGCCAGGCTGGATGTGGCTCTGGGCAGCCTGGTCTGCTGGTTGGCAACATAGCAACCCCCTGCACATAGCAGGGGGAGTTGAAATAAGATGATAATTGTGGTCCTTTTAAACCCAGACCATTCTGTGACTATATGAAAACGAGAAAGTAAAGTCTTGGGAAGCAAAGGGGAGAAATGCAGGAAGCATGTGTACAGCATGAATCCTTTCTTTTCCCTTTCAACTAGCGTACTACAACCCTGATCTTTCAGAACCTTCCTTAAAGTTTAAGCAAGTTATTCTGAAATAAGCCCACAAGAGAATTATTGCCCCGAGCTGCTAGAACAAGGGAGGATTGATTTATATATTGATTATTGGTGAGCATCTTCCTTTTGTAAAATCCTTTAACGTGTCATCGAATTTCTGCGTCCAACTTCCATTCACTGCACTTTTATTTCTCCTCTCATTTGATTGCAAAGTCTCTAGGGCAGAGCCTGGAACTCACTATACATCTGTGCAATGTTTAACATAATTATACTTCAAGCTCTGCTGGCTATTCCATCAGATATGAACAATAGTCTAAGCATGGAAAAATTACAAAAATATTCAGAAAATTTGATTTACAAAGGCAGAGTCAATACAGGACAGTAAGAAAGACAAGCACCTGATTTTTCTAATGAACATGCTGGACAAATATAACAAAAAAAATATATATATTTTTTTAATTTAAAACCCAGCTCAGTTCAGATGGTGCATATCTAAGTATGCATGTAATTTGGAACTGAGCAACTAAAAACACTTACAGATATCAATTACTAATTGGAGACAGAAAAGACATGTTAAAGATGGCCTGATGCTAACATTTGTATTCCTTATCTTATTTTGACTTCCTTGTCATGTCAGTTTGTTGACAGAACGTTTAGAGAGAGAAACACAAAAGGGCAGAGACTGGCTGTAACAGAAACATGGTGCTACACTCTTTCTGGCAATAAGAATCCATTAAACAGCTGATGAATGTGATATTCACAAACAAGTCAGCTATATCTTACATGAAAAAAAAAAAAAAAGAAGAGCAAACAATCATAAAATCCAATGAAATTCTCAAAGGCTCAGTGAAAATTACTGGATTGAAATGGCCAAAAAGACCAAATCAAAGCAGCTCGTGTGGTCAATGTCCCATGTTTCAGATAGTCTGCAATTCCAGTGATTCCAATCATCTAGAAAAGGGAAATGTTGAAACAACTGAAAATAGAGACCATCTTAATTCACCTCGTGTTACTAGAGACCAGGGAAGACCACATAGAACAAAACCAAAGCTATCTAAGTGAGAAGGAGCAGGCAGCCTGAAGAAAGGGAGGATCCAATAAGGAAGAAGACAAAACAAGACAGCTTGGAAGCAAAAGCCTGTACTGATCACATGAAACATTTTTAATCTGATTGTGAAGCCCAAGAGAAAGACTTTATATTCCTGCAGGCAAGCCAGTAAAAACTTGTCCAATGCATAACAATAGTGGAGTAAGGACAGAAAGAGTTATATGAACAAACAGGGAAAGAGAAGGCAGCACCACACAGTGATCGCGTTACTCGGGGTAGACTAAAAGCAGATCTACCCCAAGCTCTGGCCACTACACTCAAAAGCTTTGTAGAATAAGAAGCTGGAGATGCCCAGTGATCAAATCTACTAGCAGAGCCTTGTGTGCACAGGAAGGTACAAGACAGGTACACGTTGAGAGAGGGTAAGCTAGGCTCTCTTATTTACTCCTTCTCATCATACAAGACTGAAGAGATATTCAGTGAACAGTGAAATTGAAAAGCAACAAATTTGAAACCAATTAAATGCATAATTAACCTGCAGAACTCATTGCCATGAGTTATCAGTGAAGTCAATCGCTTAGCAAAATAAAAAAAAAAAAGTTGAGATGTTTGTATTAACTCCAAAAACAATCACATTTATACACAGTTATACCTACCAGGTATAACTGAGAGTGGATTCCTTTGTAAGCCTTATCATCTGGAGAACAATTAAAAATACTGAAGTTTGTCAAGCATCAATTATTAGAGAGCAGGATGAAAGTCTCCATCCATTTCATACCTCCTGAATGTTACAAAGAGTCTCCAGGCTACTCATGAAATCATAGAATCGCAAGGTTGGAAAGGACCTACAAGATCATCTGGTCCAAACGTCCTCCCATCACCACTGCTACCACAAGCCACTAAACCATATCTCGTAGCTCCTCATCCAGATGCCACTTGAACATTGCCAGGGACTCCTTTCCTTGCTTGAGTCTTTCGAAGAGTTTCAACTCTCTGAAAGGGGAGATAATAGGACGAGGGGAAATGGTTTTAAGTTGAAGGAGGGAAGATTTAGGTTGGATGTCAGGGGGAAGTTCTTCACAGAGAGAGTGGTGAGGTGCTGGAACAGGCTGCCCAGAGAGGTTGTGGATGCCCTGTCCATCCCTGGAGGTGTTCAAGGCCAGGTTGGATGGGGCCCTGGGCAGCCTGGTCTAGTATTAAATGTGGAGGTTGATGACCCTGCATGCGGTGGGGGGGTTGGAGATTCATCATCCTTGAGGTCCCTTCGAATCCAAGCCATTCTGTGATTCTATGAATCAAGTGTAGCCACTTCAGAAACCTGTTGTAACACTGCATTTAAAAAAAATGAAAAAAATGAAAAAAATGAAAAAAAAAAAAAATACAGCCTGACAACTCTTCCTTCATTCAGGATTACTATCCATACAGGGATTCTGCAGATCTAACCAGAAAGCTCCAGGAAGTCTTGCAGAGCTGCCTCTCATCTGTGCTGGTAATGGCCAAAATGGTATAAGGAACTACTCTACTGTTAAATGAAACTCAGGGTGTAAAGTGAAACAAAGCACCTCTTCAGCAGGGATAAAAAAAAAAAACAAACTAACAAGTAAATTTAAATAGGGTTGAAACCAGAATACTAAGCTGGTTCAAATGGCTTTTGCAGAAAAAAAAAGACTGCTGAGTTCTCAGCTCAGCAAATTTCCTACCATTAAGCTTATTGTTCTTAAGATAGAGAAATACACACAGCAAAAAGCACACTTTTTCAGACTGAAGAAGAAAGCACAAAAGTGCTGAGGAATACAATGAAGACAAGGACAGTGTGTCCACGCTCTCAGTTTACTGAACCAAATTAACACTGGCAGCTCCTCCAGTCTCCTCCTTCCCCTCTCTGCTTCCTCCCTTTCTTCTCTTCATAGAATCATACAATGGCCTGGGTTGAAAAGGACCACAATGATCATCGAGTTTCAACCCCCCTGCTATGTGCAGGGTCACCAACCACCAGACCAGGCTGCCCAGAGCCACATCCAGCCTGGCCTTCAATGCCTCCAGCAACAGGGCATCCACAACCTCTTTGGGCAACCTCTTCCAGTGCGTCACCACCCTCTGAGTGAAAAACTTCCTCCTAATATAAAACCTAAATCTTCCCTGTCTCAGTTTAAAACCATTCCCTCTTGTCCTATCACTATCCACCCTTGCAAACAGTTGTACCCTCTCTTGTTTATAAACTCCCTTCAAATATTGGAAGGCCACAATGAGGTCTCCCTGGAGCCAAGGGCAGACAAGCGAAACAAGCCCAGTTCCCTCAACCTTTCCTCATAGGAGAGGCGCTCCAGCCCTCTGATCATCTTAGTGGCCCTCCTCTGGACCTGTTCCAAGAGCTCTGCCCTCGTAAGAAAAAGGTAAAATTGTCATTGCTACTCTGCTTTGTCACTTCAGCTGCTTAAGTAACTATCTATGCAGAGTATGAATTAGGCCAGCAATTTCGAGAGAAATAGTAATGAGTCAATCACTTGAAAATCAAATATTATCACTGTAAAGGATGGGTAGAAATGGATGAGGATGTCCCATTATGCTCCACCACTAGAGAAACTATTAATTACTACGTTGGTTTTTCCTATCACTTATTGCTGTACCACAAATAGAGCAGCTCAACCTTAGACATCAATTAGGATTCTGCTGCATTCAGCACTACACAAATGCAATGTGGACAATTAGCGGAAGGAAGAACACCTGCAAAACTTAATGTAATAGATATTCAAGAGACAAGAGGGTTAAAAAAAGACTGCAGACAATAATTAACATCCAATAAGCCATTCCTTGAGGTATATCTGGAACATTTCCATTCTTAGAGAACATGAATGCTAAAAGGAATAGTAACAAATAAGTGAAACGTGCTCACCTTTGCTGTAACTTCCAAAGCTGTGAAAGTTTCTAGCCATCAGAACTATCCTGACATTGATGACTTTTTGTTTGCTTGTAGTTTTAAGCAGAAGAGAATTAGGACTCCAATACAAACAGCTTCTGCCTCAAGGGCTTTCCATTTAAATGACATACAACACAGCTCCCTTACTGCCTGCCAAGCATTGCATCCCTTAAATGGCATAAGCACGGATCCGGGGTGCAGCAGTGTGAGCTGCACCTTAAGCACAACTCATCGTGCAACCTCAGGAAAGGTTTATTTCCTCCTGGATATCAGTGATGCTTGCAAGGACCCCAAGGCTGTACGTACAGCGCTCAGAGGATCCACAATCCCAACATATTTAATACAGGAATACTATTCTTCTAACACGTCCATTTCATGTTGTGGGTGAGAAAGTTTGTGAGTGAAAGCAAGCACTTACAAGAGCTTTACAGAAAAGCAGTTTCATCCCAGTCAATAGACTGCTTCAGGAAAATATACGCTGTCAAGTACTTTCATAATAGCAGCCAAAAAAGAAAAACCTCCTGCATTTTGGGAGTTGCTAAAACATGTCAATTTTACACAATCTTTTGAGTACTGCCCGGCATTCAGAGTGCTAGGAAGCAAAGCTCTTTTCTGAATTTGTGAAGGGTTTTACTTTTTTTTTTACTGCATGCTTAAACCTTATTTGTCCTGCAATACAAACTGTTCCAGGCCAGAGTGAGAATCATTGCTTCATTTTCTAAATGTGGAGAAACATACCAACTACTCACAGAAGGAACATCTCTGGCATTTGCATGGAACAGAGAAGAGCAAAGAATTGTTAAAATTGGATTAATTCAGAAATGGGAGAAAAGTAACAACTTTCCTCTGTCCTTAAAGAGGAGGAAAAAAGATTCTGCAGAACAAAACAAGACTGATCATAAATAGGCAAAAAGATTAGTAAAATGTTGAATCATCCCTCGTGAATACAGAGTGCAATACACCCTGATTCAGGTTATTAAACAGGGTATGGTCCTGCAATGAAACAATCTGAACAGGGATTGAAGGACGTCCTTCTGTTTCCCAAGTGCCTTGGTCTGATGTCAAACAAATACAGAAATTCTGGGGACATGACCAGGGCAGACAGACTAGAAGACTGACTGAAAATGTCAGGAAAGAGCTGAACTTCTTTTGTCCACTTCTTTCTTCCCACATGTGGCCTTGTGAATTGCAATGTGAGCCATATTTCAGAGAAAAAAAAAAAAACAACAGAAAGGAAATATATAATTGAATTTTCTAGACACTCTTGTTGGAATCTTCATGTGAAAACTATATGTATGCAACAAAATGCTCTCAGGCATTCTCTGGTACATTTATCACCATGTAGTAGTGTGATCCTGCTACATTTTGCAGACTGGAAATGTCGAGTTAGTTACTGAGAGAGACAACACAGCCAAGTCATAGAATCATAGAATCATAGAATGGCCTCGGCTGAAAAGGACCATAATGATCATCGAGTTTCATCCCCCCTGCTATGTGCTGAGTCGCCAACCACCAGACCAGGCTGCCCTGAGCCACAACCAGCCTGGCCTCGAATGCCTCCAGCAACAGGGCATCCACAACCTCCTTGGGCAACCTCTTCCAGTGTATCACCACCCTCTGAGTGAAAAGATTCCTCCTAATATCTAACCTAAACCTCCCCTGTCTCAGTTTAAAACCATTCCCCCTTGTCCTATCACTATCCACCCTTGCAAACAGTCATACCCCCACTTGTTTATACACCCCTTCAAGTACTGGAAGGCCACAATGAGGTCTCCCTGGAGCCTTTTCTTCTCCAAGCTAAACAAGGCCAGTTCCCTCAACCTTTCCTCATGGGAGAGGTGCTCCAGCCCTCTGACCATCTTAATGGCCCTCCTCTGGACCCATTCCAAGAGCTCCACATCTTTCTTGTGCTGGGGACACCCAGCTTGGATGCAGTATACTTAGAAAGAAAAGCTGCTATTGCGACACAGCTACATTATAAGAGTTGAAGTCAAATTATAGAAATTATAATTATCTCTTTACAAGAGAAAGTCCACTCTGACCATTATAGATACTGGTACGGTTTCATTTAAGCTATTACTGAACCTGTGCCTCAAAAGGTACTAAGGAAAGGCAAGGCTATTTTCAAATGGAACACAACATCAGTGTCCTAACCACCTGCCAGTTAAATTTACAAAGGTTTCCCATGAAAATTGGGTTCCCTCATTGCCATAACTGAATGTCAGCTTCATTAACTTTAATCTACTTACCAAAATGCAACAGGCAGTCTCCACAATGACTATTTTTCACTTCTTTCTTTATGCTACTGAGCACTATTAGACGTCTGCCACGTTCACAGCCTCGATTTATAAGTGAAGAGAGCAATATATTTACAGGCAGAAGTTAAAATGTATTCCAGCACTGAAATACCGACAAGGTAACTGTTGAAGAAGCACAAATGTTATTGCCACCGGTGACATACAGTCCCAGCTCAGCACAGACACACTCCAAAGGAGAGATGAACAGATGAGCATGAATCTCCATTATGCCAAGGATCAGCACAGATGCATAAATTCTGCTCCTATAAACTAAAATTAAAGAGAGTCTTATTTGCTTTTATGAAATCTTAATATGTAACACACAGCAAGCAGTATTTTTTTAATGGTGGGGAAATAGCTTCATATCTCCTCTTACTTAACTGGAGTCAGTAAAAAAAAAAAACAAACTGGCCTAAGTAGTTTACCTGGGAATTTAAACTGCAAGGTTTTACTGTAGCAGAAAAGCCCCCTACTAATTTTAAGATCAACCTGCAAGTGGTTCTGTAACAAAATGATTCAAACGCACCTCGTCAGTGGCCCATGCAAATTGGGCTGCTTTGTATATTGAGACTAAAAAGAAATAAACAAACAAAGAAAAAATAGATAAAATAAAGGCAGCAATTATTAGACTGGAATCTGTCTATTCAAAACAAACCTGTCCCAGTGCATTTCTGGTTATGCATTCCCTCCTCCTGCCCTGTGCACTTGGGACAGGAATGGGACCAGCAGGGAGAGGGAGGTGACTGTCCCCCTCTACTCAGCTCTTGTGAGGCCCCATCTGGAGTACTGTGTCCAAGCCTGGGGCCCCCAGCACAGGAAGGATGTGGAGCTCTTGGAGCGGGTCCAGAGGAGGGCCACTAAGATGATCAGAGGGCTGGAGCACCTCTGCTATGAGGAAAGGTTGAGGGCCTTGTTTAGCTTGGAGAAGAGAAGGCTCCAGGAAGGCCTCATTGCGGCCCTCCAGTACTTGAAGGGAGCATATAAACAGAAGGGATAGTGATAGGACAAGGGGGAATGGTTTTAAACTGAGACAGGGAGGCTTAGGTTAGGAATTAGGAGGAAGCGTTTTGACCCAGAGGATGGTGACACACTGGAAGAGGTTGCCCAAGGAGGTTGTGGATGCCCTGTTGCTGGAGGCATTGAAGGCCAGGCTGGATGTGGCTCTGGGCAGCCTGGTCTGGTGGTTGGCAACCCTGCACATAGCAGGGGGGTTGAAACTCAATGATCATTGTGGTCCTTTTCAACCCAGGCCATTCTATGATTTGTCCCAGTCTGCCATGGAACAACAGCAGCAGTGTAGCAATCAGTGCCTTCCCTGACCATCAGCTCACTGGAGGAAGAAGAGGTGAGATCCCACCCTTCCAGTGCTCTGTAAAAGAAGTGCTGTTTCCTGAACTACAAGTTGGGTCCTGGATATATGACTACAAAAAAGCTCTTTTAAGTGGCTGCTCCCTCAAAATCCATGGGTTTCTTATGCATACTGGTCTCACTCTTTCTAACTATAAGAACAAGAAAGAGAACATACTTTTACTCCAAAATAAATATTATACTAGCAAGCAAGTATATTTTCAGGGAATGCTGGAATTACTTAACATTCAGAATGCTCAAGTTAAAATAGAGCTAGTGTTGTAGCTGTGGCTAAATTACATAAGAAATTAAGTCAGGGATTTGGTCTTCTTAATTGCATTAAATCTTACAGCTTGAAAAATAATACACCTGCATTGGGCAAACAAGCTTTTTCTCCTCAACACAAATACATCACTTCAGACATATTTGTGTATGCATACATACGTAAGTTCAGTTTTCCTGTATATACATAAAAATGTTTCTCCTCCATATGCTGATATAAAAAATTACAACATTCAATGAGAACCATATATATATGCAAGAAGTAAATGTACATGTTTGTGAATAGCGATAGGACAAGGGGGAATGGTTTTAAACTAAGACAGAGGAGGTTTAGGTTAGATAGTAGGAGGAAGTTTTTCACTCGGAGGGTGGTGACGCACTGGAAGAGGTTGCCCAAGGAGGTTGTGGATGCCCTGTTGCTGGAGGCATTGAAGGCCAGGCTGGATGTGGCTCTGGGCAGCCTGGTCTGATGGTTGGCGACCCTGCACATAGCAGGGGGGTTGAAACTCGATGATCACTGTGGTCCTTTTCAACCCAGGCCATTCTATGTTTCTATGGTTCTATGAAAAAATTCCTCCTAATATCCAACCTAAACCTCCGCCTGTCTCAGTTTAAAACCATTCCCCCTTGTCCTATCACTATCCACCCTAGTAAACAGCCATACCCCTCCTGTATATATGCTCCCTTCAAGTACTGGAAGGCCGCAGTGAGGTCTCCCTGGAGCCTTCTTTTCTCCAAGCTAAACAAGCCCAGTTCCCTCAATCTCTCTTCCTGCATCTTTTTGAGATATATTTTTGCACAAACAACAAAAAAATAGAAACCCAAAGTAAGAAGTCATACAGACAAAGACCTTCCCCAGTAGTTACAAGTTCAAAAGGATCAGGCACAGAGAAATAGTACAAACCAACAGATCAGGGAGCATAAGCACAGGTACACCCAAGGTCTTTTGAGCTACAGAAGAGCAATAGCTTTTATCATTATATTTCCCTTCATATAAGTTCAGATTTTCTGTCTAAAATTTATGGGAGGAATAATTCTGACAAATATTTTATTTCTCTGTCTGCTCAAAGACATTTACAGGCTTAACAAGCAAAAAGCTGTTCACATCTGAGGCTGAGCACCAGGGAAGACTTAGGTAGAAGTACAGTCACAGCTCATCTGCTGCTCCGGGCTACCCGAGCTGAGCGTGCTCAGACTGTGATAAATTATGAAGACACAGAAAGGCCAGAGAAATGGAAATATTTATTAAGGGCAAAACAGAAAAACAGAGAGCTCCTGCAGCATGACGTGGAGGGTTGGGATAACCTTCTCCCATAACACCACAGAGAGAAAATTGTGCTAAGGATTTGAGGTTCAAACGTTATTGACTTAATTCTCATCAGCACAATTTTTACTCTTCAAATATTTTTTCTTAGAAGGAGTACATCCTTATTTACAACTGAAAAAAGCTGCAACGCACTCAGCATGCAACAATAACCAACCATCTTGGTGCCACATGCCTTAAGAGAGATCTAAGACAGGAACAAATTAACTTAATCCCATTACTTTAAGGTCCCAGACTGAAAGAGCTGCTCAACACTTGTGGTGAACCTGTGTCACTTTGATCTTCATTGTAACAGAAAAAGCAAAATGACACGCTCAAATGAAAATCATTTATAATAGATGAAAGCAGGGCTGAGCAATGCATGGATTAAATGTGCTTAGGAGAGTCAGAAGGTGAAAAATAAATAAGAATTACTGTTTTCTCCAGCACTCTCGCCCCATCTCAGATGCTCTTCTTGATTCAAGTTCAGCTCCCGCTTCCAAATATTACTTTTAATTATTACATATATGAAAATCACAGTGAAAAGAAGTATGTGAATTAAAATATTGATTGTACCCAATATGTCATTCTGTACTGACTCAAATGCAACTGTGATTAAAAAAGTAAATCAAACTAGAAAGAGAAGCGTGATTTTTTATGTTGTTAAATTAAAAATGGAAGGACAAGAGTTTCATCTTTCCAACCCTCTATTAGTGCTGCAGCACGGCCTTAGATCCATTCCTCCATATTTCAATCTCTTTTTCTAGAAAAAACAAAAATATTTTAATGGAGTATTTGACAGGCTGCTACAAAAAGATGCTATGAATGCAAAGCAACACTCATTCGTATACAAGCAAGATCACATGGCACGCATTAAAATGAAACAGAATTGAAAATTTGACCTGAGGGTACTTCACAGAGTTTATATTTTTGCTCAGTTATGTGTGCTTCAAGTAATATCTCAGTGATGACTATGTTAAGACCTCCATTATAAGTCAACTCAAAAAACTGTAAGTCAAAATATCGTATTTGATTATTTTTTTAATTAAGTTGTTGATTGTTCTGATCTTCTTAAAACCATTCTTGCTAAAGAGAGATTTTGAGGAAAGAAAGCAGCCTGCTCTAGCAGAGCCAGCTTGTAGCACAGTGGTTGCACTATATTACCTCCAGAGGTCATAGAATCACAGAATCACAAGGTTGGAAAGGACCTACAAGATCATCCAGTCCAACCGTCCTCTCATCCCCATTGCCACCACAAGCCACTAAACCATATCTTGTAGCTCCTCATCCAGACACCTCTTGAATACCACCAGGGACAGAGACTCTACCACCTCCCTGGGCAGGCCATTCTAGTGCCTGACCACTCTCTGAGAGAAAAAGTTTTTCCTTATATCTCATCTAACTCTCCCGTGGGACAGGAGGTCCCATCCAGTCCCAGCTGTTCTGCAACTGCACAACAGTATTTCTGGTCTTCTTTCTGAATAACTCCTAGCTGCTAAAAAGTTGGCAGCTCTACCAGTGATGTTTTTATTCACTTCTGGCAGATCAGAAGTTGTCAGCACTGAGCTGTATACATTGCTTTGTTAACCACAGACCCTTTGGGCAGCCTTGGGTACAGAGAGTGGCAGCTGCCAAACTATGAGTTTCTGCAGAAAAACAATGCATCAGCTGCTTCTATTATAGAAGAGAATGTGCTACAGTCACACTACAGGTAATGATTTCCCTCCTAACATTTGCACAGGCTTTACCTGCTTAAATGATGTCACAGCAACCTTCACAGAATCCTCCATTCTTCAGTTTGTTGCAGTTAACATTTAGGAGGAGGGTGCATGCATTAAGCTGCGCTCTGAACCTCAAGTTCATGGCTCATTTACTGAGAAACAAAGTAATGGGCAGTTTGAAGCTATCTGCTTCAAGTAGCCATCCCTGGAAATGTACCCCTCACACACACTGAGCAGCCCAAAGCTGAGGCACTTAAATCCCCCTTTGTTTCTCCACCCACACCCCAGTGCAATAAAAGTGTGGGGTTCCAGCCCTACAGGTACAACGGAACAGCCCCAGAATCAAAAGGGTGACCCAAACACTGTGAGAAATGAGCTGCACTCAGGCCTGGTGAAAATGAAAGCTTCAACAGGAGCTCAGCATTTCTTTGCTTTTATCGGATTATCAACTTTTGACTGCAAATATTTATGTTAAGTTCTATCTTGGTCTGGTACCCATCGCTGCTTCCAAATTTTAGAACGCTTTCCTTTAGTGGAAGAAAACTTCACACCTTGTTTCAAATTTCAAGAAAAAAGTTAAAAAAAATCAATGCAAAATAAATGTAAGTAAAAAAAAAAGAACCAAAAACCAAACACATCTGACACCACATATTTGCATTTTCTCCCAGATTATCAGCTTGGTAGGTTTCTAATATATATTCAGTCTTCAGTCTGGGTCTGTTCAGCCTAAGGAAAAGAAGACTGAGAGGGGATCAGATAAATATTTATAAATATCTAAAGGGAGGTGGGAGGGAAATGGATGAGGCCAGGCTCTTCTCGGTGGTGTGTAGTGATAGGACAAGCAGTAATGACCTAGAACTTGAACATAGGAAGTTCCATACAAATTTGTGGAAGAACTTCCTTATGGTAAGGGTGACAAAGCACTGGAACAGGTTGCCCAGAGAGGTTATGGATTCTCTTTCTTGAGAGATATTCAAGACCTATCCCTGTGTGACCTACTGTAGGGAACATGCTTTAGCAGGGGGGCTGGACTTGATCTCTTGAGGTCCCTTCCAACACCTGCGATTCTATGATTCTTCCCTTAGGTGCACTGCTAAATTCATGTTTACATATCATTAGAGTGGACCAAATGAAGGGAGAATAAAATATGCATTATTCGAGGCTTAACTGTGATGTAGCATACAATTATGCCAACAATTTTTCTGCACCTGTTACGTTAGAAAATTCTCATGTGAATGCTGTAGTTAAAACATGGTAACTCAGTGGTTTCCTCATGAAAAAGCATTTCACAAGGGTGATGGTGATGTGTCGTACAGGCTTTTTCATGACCTTTTGTGGGTATAATTCCACTATCCACCAAAGATCACATCAGCTCTGGAAAAGTGAAACACCTCTATCATCTTGCAAGCTTCTGTTAACTCATCTCACCAATGGTTTGGAGGTACTGGGAGAAGTTCAGGGCTCCACTTGCATGGAAGAACTTAACAAGCAGCTTTAGCAATCAAATTTAATTAGGATCCTTTACCAATCAGTACAACAATGCTTACATTTGAGAGGGCAAGACTATCCTTCCCTATAGTGGAATTTTGGCACTTAAGAAACCTCTGACAACTTACAGCTAAAATCTGAGGTTCCCTTCACTCTTCCTCTCCACCTCATTACTCAGTGAAATTCAAGATCTATGGAAGCTTTTAAGCTGAGCCCACAGAACTTTTGACTTCAAGAAAACATGGAGATTCCTCATGTTTAAAATCATAGAATCATAGAATCACTCAGGTTGGAAAAGACCTTAAAGATCATCGAGTCCAACCACAGCCTGACCATACTACCCTAACTAACAACCCTCTGCTAAATCATGTCCCTGAGCACCACATCCAAATGGTTTTTAAACACATCCAGGGATGGTGACTCAACCACCTCCCTGGGGAGCCTATTCCAGTGTTTGTTTATTTAATTGATTCTTCTCCAAATGAAAAGAACTATTGATGAAATCCCCCAAGCTCACAACTGTATTTGTTACTTCTGTACAGAAAAAGTATTGAAGAATTCAGTGGAAAGCAATAGGCTGTAAGAATGTATATACAGAAAACAGTAATTTATCTCTTATTATTCCAAAACACTGAAGTTGGTGTTAGATGATTATCTATCACACAGACAACTGTTATATGGATTATACCTAAATGATAATGGAAGGTCATGTAAACGGAAATTAAATACAAGAGATGTGATTATGGAAGGAAGGCTCAGTTTGCTGAAGCTTAGTCTTTGAAAATTACTTGCTATCTGAGCTATCATTTGCACTCACCAGTTTAAGGTCACAGACTAGTTTCTCAAAGAAATCTTTAATATCAAATACAGCCCTTAATATTAATTTAGTTGAGCTAATAAACAAGATTTGAAAGAAGCTGAAGAAAACTCTTAGAATGGAATTGTCATTACACATAATGCTGAATAATAAAGGAAATGATAGAAGTTCTGTGTACACAACGATGTCCTCAACCACTGAGTCAACAAGCCTGAGAAAAGCCAATTATAGGCAATACTGAAAAGCACTAGAAGAGAAGTAATGTGAGAAAGAACTCCAGACTCACCAAACAAACATGCATGTATGCAGAGTTCTTCGTGGGCATATTAGAAGAGTCAGTAGAAAATAAAATACCTCTGCAGGAGAAAAATGATACTACAAAACTACTATCATAGGACTGAGATTAATAAACTCAGTGCCTTGCACATGCTTTAGATCTCCACAGTGCCAGACAAAATTACTTCTGCTGTTAAAAACTTCCTTTACTTTGGAAGTACAAGCTATTGTTTGTCTAAGTCACTTTCACTCCATTTTTCTAGCAACCAAGTTGAATTTCCCAGGAAAAAAAATGTATTCTGTACCACAGTGAATGTCTAAAATACTTCCATTGGTAAATCATTATTATAACTAAATATACAAGTTTTGGCATTTTGCATATTATCACACCCTCCAGCTTTACAATAATTTCTCCCTCTCAAGTAGAAGAAGAAATAAGAAATAACTAATAGGAAAAGGACAAAACATTCTGTATTTGCCTTCCATACTATTTTTCTCTCAAAGTGAAGCCTGTCAGTTCACATCTCCTCAACCCCTTCTCATTGCCGTTTCCGACAAAAGATATTAGCGATGAATTCTGCAAATTAAAGCAGCGTGGCTGCTGCACTGCAGGGAATTGCCACATGGGGGATTCCAAGCTGACAGCAGCTACACAGCAAAGTCAGAAAAAATGAAAAGAGAACATGACATAGGAAAACTAGAAAATACAGCTGTTACTCTTTAGAATGACAGTTCAAACAGTAGGCGCTTATAGAGATGTCCTGTGTATTTCTCACTAACCTTCTGCTCCAGAAAACAAGATTTTTATTTCCCCCTGAAACCAAATCTGTATCTCCATATTGCTTGAGGAAGGATAAAACACTGAAGTTGTAATTCTGTTATCAGAATGTGAGACTTCCATAATTTACAAATTGGCCAAAAAAAATCAGATACATGTAAGTACCCCCCCCCCCCCCACACACACACACACATTTACATGCATTTTAGCATATAGTACAAATACATACCTCCTACTTCTGGCATTAACCCAAGAACTTGCACATACCACACCTAGCAGTTAAGTCTGAGGTCTGAATTAAATGATGTTTGTGACAAACCTCATCCTTTAAGCAAAAGAAAATTTGTTTCACTACATCAGGTTGCCCTTGGATGTGCCTGATTGAGTGGTTGGCAAACCTGGTAGAGGGGCTGGAACTGGACGATCTTTGAGGTCTCTTCCAACCCAAGCCATTCTACGATTCTAACTGCTGTGAGGGACTGTTATGGGCTGGGACAGGGCAATTACCATTAGCACCAAGAATCTGGATGTTAGTTTGTACACTTTGTCCCAGTTCCTTTAAATTCCACTGTTTCCACTTCTTCCACTACTCACAAAGACCAACCTTTTAAAAAGACAGCAACGTTCCAAACCATTAACTGAACAAATGGATGGAAGACACTGAGAAAGCCACCATTTTTTCCCATCTTGCTGTATCAATGGCCATTTATTTCACTATTTTACCAATTACGAAGTTGAATTTTATGAAGGTCATAGCTTGATAAAGCACACACTTCTATATGCTATTTGAAACAGCATTTTAGATCCAAGCCTCAGCACAATAACACAAATTACCCATAGTAACAACCTAGCAATTAGATATGGAGCATAAGAACTACCTCCTGTTTTTAGAAAGCGATTTCACCCAGCACAACATAATTCAGTAAAAAGAAACCTCTCTTCTCTCAGTCACTAAGATACTGCGTTAATGACGACAACGTGAGAAGCTCAGATGCAGACACCTATACACTAAGGCATCCACGTTAAACCACTTTAGCATGTTTCAAAGCAAAATTCCTACTGAGCAAGTAGGTGTTGTGAGAAAAGAAGCCGATTTCCCACTGTGTAAGGAGGCATGAAAACTAGCTGAAGGCTTAAAGAGCAGAAAAATCATTGGGCTTCAGGGAAGAAAGCTTTATTTTTCACATTAGAAATAGTTTCCAATAAAATTGTTTCACTGTAGAAATACACACTATGTTTTCTGCATTTTTTAAATAAGCTCTACCTTTGCTGTTAGGTGTTTCCAAGAAAAATGCTCTTGGCATCAACCAACGGCATTTCTCCTGCTGTATTTGCTGCTCCCCAAGAAACAAAAGCAAACCTCCTGCTGCTGTATCTGGACTGTCCCCATCAACCCCATAATGTGCTGATGAGATGAACTTAGTGGGCTTTTCCAACCTTAATTATTCTAAGTGTTATAGCAACTCATGGGGAAGAGGGAGAGGAAGCAGATAAAGGTGACACAGCTGACATCAGTGCAGAGCTCACATCCTGACTGGCCACTTGGCAGGTAGGCAGCACATGGTCATCAAGTTTATTGGAAAGCCCAAGGTATCATCAGGCAGAGAGACAGGACCTAGGAGGGTTGGGAGAGGAGCAGCCAGGGGTGATCCCTGCGACTCTTTACTAAAGAATCTGGTGTCCCCAGGACAAACAAAAGAGGGGAAGCCACTGATACATGAGAACAAAGACAATACAGAAAAAGAATTAAATCAGTCCATTTACAAGTCCTATATATATATATATATATATATTACCTTCTATAAGGAGATGCAAGTGCAAGGGTACTAAACATAATCCATGTTCTTTTACTTATTCCACACACTATACTACAGTAGTACTACACTATTTCATGGACTGTACTACATTACCCATTCTTAAACCAGCCTTCAACACTAAGTCTTGAATACTCGAAGCTGGAGCAGACCACTTTTGAGGGACGTTTCATTTTACAGTTATTCTGAAGCAACTTCAGCTCACTGCTGGAAGCGGATCCACTCTCTGCTGCATCCATCATCACGTGCTGCTCCTGCAGTTTCCAGCAACTTTAAGTTACAAATTTTGTGGCTTCTACACAAAGCTGCTCCAAAGTAAATAAATAAATGCAGTTATCACCTTAGAGTCACAGAATCATGGATTCATTTCAGTTGGAATAGACCTTCAAGATCATCAAGTCCAACTAGCACGTGCTAAACCAGATCAGATTTAACAAAAAATGCAGCATTCTGTTAAAAAGCAATAGGCTTGCAATTAATGCTTCAAAATGAAGTTAAGGGCCCAGCTAGATGGCATTAAGAATCTATGCAAACTTGCAAGTCACAGTAGATATTAAAGCAATGTCCTGTCCAATATTTGCCTTGCCTATCTGAACCCACGCAGCTGATTGGTTTTAGGCTGAGCTTATATCCGTCTGCCTCCTTCACTCCGTCTAGCACTAAATCAACTTAGTATCACTGAATGCCAACAACTCCAGTATTATATTCTTCATATTTAAAGGAAACTTCTCATAGCATGTCTACACACAGTAAATTGCTACTGTGCTCTATCACGCACCAAAAAATTATATCTATGAATAGCGTGAGATAATACAGTTAATTATATATTTAACTTGTAAAAGCCCTTAGAGAGCCCCCAAGATAGAATTCATTCTATGCAAGCTCTCTTTATTAATAAAAGTACTTATAGCAATTACTTTGAACTTCCGGAGACAGTGCCTTATTTCAGACCATTTTAATCAATCCTTACCAAATCTCATGGCAACAGCGTGTAGGATGTATACAGAGAGAAGGGAGTTGCAGCATTTCAGTCAAGCTACCAATTCTTTTTGTTTATCATTCATCCTCACCATGCCTTTTAATTAATGAAACAAAATAAAACCAAATGTGCTTTGCCAGCCTCAAAGTTCTCATTTATTAAAAAAGTGATTACATCCAGTAATCTAGAGTTAATATCAGAAAGCCTCATAGAATTTTCCAGCCTGTACTACTAACAAAGTAACTAATCATTGGAAGAGATTTAAATTAATTTGGGTCAAATGAGACTCAACATCATCTTCCAGGTGCAGCTGCTCCCACTGAAAAGGTTACTGATCCCACTGATGTGCCTGCAGTGCAGAGTTGTGCATGTGAATCTGGCAGCGAGGGAAACAGTTTAGCTCAGACCATTCATTTAAACTATTTCAGCACACAGATTTTGCCCAAAGCAAATTAGGGAAGAGTTTGCCTGAACTGCTACTGGGCCAGCTGGTGAGGGACCTTTAGCAAGGGGAAATGGTGAGGGGCTGCTGAAGCCTGTAGCATTCTCCACTAATACTACTGGACTTAGAAGGTGCTTGCCAAAGAGAGCAAAGTCTGTGTAGGTAAAAAAGGACAGAGATGAGATGTACACACAGCTCCAAGTTTCAGCTTCAGCCCTTTGACATCCTAGCTGCCAATTGGAATTATGGGCAATGATACGTGATTTATATTCCACAGGCTTATTAAATTATTTGACACAAGAAGGAATTACACATCTTTAAAGGATGAAGTCATTGATCCAAAAAAAGCTTAATTATTCTACATACCATACATTCAAAAACAGCATAATTTTTACAAACACTAGTTTTATCATCTACTGAGATACAGTGAATCTTGCCACAGATGCATGGGTTACTAAGAGTTCTTTATTACATCTTTGGAACAAAATACATGCTGAGATATGCTACCGATGTCTTTCCAACTGATAATGTATGTTGGGCCAAACACAGGCTGGTGGCCATTACCAAGGAAACTGGAGTTGCTCAGGCATGGCTACAGTTACTGATGTTACTTCTTTGGGAGCTTCTTGATTTAGTGAAGCCACCAACAGTTGTTTAGCAGGTAATTAAACAATGAAGGTAAGACCGGTCTTTCAAAAGGAATAATCATCAGAATTCCCAGCTGCATTTAAATGATTTCCAGCTAAGATCACTGGTACCATTTGTGTTATCATTCATTCCCTTTATATGCCCATGGTAGTAGTTTTATCCAAAGTACACTGCACTGCAGGCTGTTGTACTCAGCAATCACTATAAAGGTCTATCAACAGAGTTGGACTTGTCTCTTTATCTTCATATGGGTGTAAGACTTAAGAATCTCAGTTTATTCATTCTGATCCAGGCTTTCATTTGCATACAAAACATACTTAACATCAAATAAAGCTTGAAAGACTGGACGGCTGTTTTCTTCACATTTTTTAAACCAAAGTTGGCTTTATATAAATTTCATGATTCCCCTAAGTGCCTTCAAAATTACAAGCAATTTAGACCATGATTCACTTTCATGCAGGCTCTGACTGCATGCAATTTTTCCCCCCCCCATCTCAATTATATCTTAATATTATGGGGGCTGAAATGCATTAAATAAATCATATTTCGTAGTAAAGCAATAATACTTACATGCATTTTAGAAGAAATTGTCCTGCATTATAAATGTATTTATAATGTCATTACCTTATTTTCCACATTGACTGAAATACTAGGCAGCAGCAATGCTCCAAGCTACGGATGGAAGCTTTTAGCAAACCTTATGTTTATTCTGCTGCTGGTAATTAGCTGTTTTAGTTAATATAATACAACATTTGCAAACAGCAATTTATCCAATATATAAACTCGCTCCTGTAATTAGTGAAACATTGTTATTGATTAAGATTTAATATGGCGGTTGCTGTTTCTGCAATGTACTACAGAAAGAGAACGATCACTAATTTGTCAGAGGACAGTCCTTAGTCAAAGTAAGCTATTGGCAGAGTACCACGGATTTAATTCTTTGTGAACTATTTTCTGCAATAGTTCATCCAATCTAGAAAGTCTTTAATGGGCAAAAAAATATATATTAAAAGGCAATTATGTGCCTATTCTTTCCCAAAGAAACAAAACTGCTTGATTAGTTTTTTAAAGCTAAATCAGTTGAAGGTGATGCATATAAGCCTAAAACCAACTAATCCCCATTCGACAGTAAATACACAGAGCATTACACATACATATCAATGTTCTATCAGGAGTATCGGTGATGGATCAGACACTGCAATTTCTCTAGACATGCAAACAACAATAAAAGTTAATTGTCAGAAAGGATATTCTTTCCGAAGAGATTTCAGCTATTACGTTCAAAAGCATTGGAAAGTAAATTTGAAGGCACTGCACAGGATATGAAAATGGGGAAAAAGTTGATGGTATTTCAATAGAAAGTTTAAAGAGGAATTCACGCTATCAAAATGGGAAGCTGAACAGCAATTTCTACTAACAGCACTCTCTGGATTCACACTTAAATTCAGCAGTGATGCTGAAAGCCAAGTACAAGTCCCTGTCTCCTCTACTGAATCACTCACCTGCCCAGATTGCTACCTGCTAGGAATATCACATTTTACACTTTCATTATCAAAAGCAAATGAGGCAATGCTAAGTGAAGTACAATTTCACCTATTTAGATTTTCAGAACATCGAGCACATTTCACTGGAACATACAAGCAGCATACTCAGAAGCACCAACACCGCACAAAAGATGGACATAAATGTCTGAATATAAAGCTAACCGTCTATGCTTCTGAAAACTTCATCTGAACCTGACTGTAAAATTCTACATAATACACAAAAACCCCAACAACTAAGGGAAAATATCTGGCTGCATGTGGCTCTGGGCAGCCTGGTCTGGTGGCTGGCGACCCTGCACATAGCAGGGGGGTTGAAACTCAAGGATCATTGTGGTCCTTTTCAACCCATGCCACTCAATGATTCTATGATTCTATTGTCTAAAAGTTTAGTACAAACCAGACAAACTACTAATATTCCAATAGGAATATTCCAATCTCACGATATTGCATGGAGGTGTTTACACACTTTTGGGAATGACAGAAATAACTAATATAAATTTTACTATTGTAAATAACATGAAGAAAGCTACACAAAATTTGGATCCACTCCTAGATACCTGTGGAATTCAGAGTAAGACTGAACGACTCATTTTAAAATGTATTCCCATAATTTAACCCACTTAGATATACATAATGACCAGGGTTTCGGTTTCAGAGAAAGTCAAGAAAACTATTATATTCATTAAAATGCTCCTAAAATGACTAGTTTATCATCTTTGCTGCAGAACAGAGCAAGGGGAGCATAAATTATTTATGATGTGTAACAGTTTAATGGAGTATAAAATAGGGTTTTTTCTCCTCACTGGTAGTACAAGTTCTGATTTTTGTTGTTGTTGTCAGCTCTGCACTCAGAAACATTCCCGACCCATTTACAATCATGACAGATGCAACCACTTTAAAAACTGTTCTTTATAAACTCTAACTTTGAGGAATTACTTATATAACCTATATGTTATTATCTTAAACTGTTATCGTAGTACCCTGCAGAGAATGCACTGTTGAACTGCAGGAACTTCAAATAAGTCACAAGACTCCGTTCCTTCAGAAACATAGCAAAAGCCTTATAACCTAGATGTGGGCCAACATTGTAGCATCAAAACCACTGCTATGGGAAGGTGCACTGAGATCAATTTTCATTTCCCACTGTGACTGCAGTCACTGAGTCATGAGGAATGCGCTCCCATCTCCTGGAACGTGTGAATGAGTAGGAATTTGTGCTTACCCACTGGCAAAACCAAAAGGGATTTAACACTTCACAGTTAAAACCTTCAAACGATGCAACTACAGAACATACTGTGCTTCGTAAGAGAAAGAGGAAGCCAGTACAAAACCAGTAGCTCCCACCAGGTCTTCAGAAATGATTATGAAGAAGTGATTTATTCTGGTATATGTGCATTAGACTAAGCTTTCCCAAAAAAATTAAGTACAAGGAAGAGGTCATAACAAAAACAAGGCTCATGGGAGTAATTTTCATTATGACTCATTTTCTGATTTATTGTAAGTGTATTTTGTGTGATGTAGACACAGGGATTGTTACGATATTTACATGTTTCAGGTCCAAATAACCTTACTTGTCTGAATTATCTACACAGTAAGACATACACATTTAAGCTAGAGCCCCAGAAGGTCATATGCAGAGAAATACATGCTTCTACAAGGCAATCAACATCATCATCAAGTTGACATCTGAAATATGTCAAAATCACACCCCAAAAATACCCATTTCTCCTCAGTTATAAAGAGATCCCAGGGTGCAAAGTTCTGGCACAGCTGATCAGACCCACGCCTTGCTGAAAATGTAGGCAGAGAAAACCTACCTCTGCTTGCAAATGGGCTGTGCAGCAATTCTTGGGAGGACAGCCAACAGTAAGACTGGAAAATCTAAATACTTAGCATCTAAGGCAGCATAGATTGAAGATGTCCCTGCTTCAATTTGTTCACCTTGTAGACTCTCAAAAGTAAACCTGAACTCATAATACAATCTCTGAATTGTGAAGTTTTCTCCTTAATGTTGTACCATCTGTGTCATCCTCCCCACAAAAAAGATTACTTTCCATTCATTTCCAGCTCCATAGAGCCTCAAGCTACAGACTTTTTGAAGCAAGAGAAAAAGAGTTAAAGACGTTACACGTCACCTCCAACTTTTCTGAAGGCCTCGGCCAAATGCATTCCATTCACTTAGAGATAACACTCTCTACTAACAATAAATGAAATTTCTTTAGGTTCTAGCATTCGCATAGCTTCCAAAGAAATCTGCTATCTGCCAGGAAAGCTGTCCAGATCACACCTGGGCACTTTCTTCTTCCACCTCCAATAAAACAAAATTAAACTTCACCATGTCCATAAGCCTCTGGAGGAAAAAGCAAATTAAAAAAAGCACAGCTCTGGTTCGATAATTTTTGTCAAAGCATGGCAGTGTGGTTCTGTATAATTTCATCCATCACGTGCACACTCCCACAAGCCAATACGTATAGCCTGACTACATGTATGAATCCTGAAAGGACTGCAGGTGTTAAAGCAGATATCTTCTGCAATTCCTCATTCCACTAGGTCCAAAATACTGTAACATCAGGCAACAGAAGTGAAGGGTACAATTAGCTCCCAGGAATCACAGAAACAAAGTAGTTCTTCGTCCTGAAACTAAGAACTGACAGACTTAAAGGTTGTAGAGGGAAAGAAGAAAGGAAGAGAGAAGGTGATAAGGAGAAAAATAAAAATAAAATGAAAAGAAGGATGTGAAAATGAAGAATGGAGTGGCTAAGATCAGGATGGACATGGAGGCATGGGACAAAGCAGAAGACTTGAGAAAGAAATGAGGTTGGAATGCCTTATACAGAAATGTAAAAATAGAATTTGCGGTAGATATATTCATAGCAAAAAGAAAACGGAAAAATAGAAGAAACTGAAATCAAAGACAGTGCTACAAAAATATGGATTAACTCAGAATTCCTAACTGTCAAGACTACTTCTTGTTCTTAGTACAGGTTGTCAAGCTTATAGAAGCCTTAATAGAATTAATGTCCCAAGTCTCTCCTGTTATTTACATAGAATAACAGAATCATGGAATGGCTTGGGTTGGAAGGGACCTTAAAGTTCATAAAGCTCCAACCTGCCTGCCGTGGACAGGTCTGTCAACCATCATATCAGGTTAGATCAGGCCCCTTCCAAACTGGCCTAGAACTCCAATTCCCTCAACCTTTCCTCATAGGAGAGGTGCTCCAGCCCTCTGATCATCTTAGTGGCCCTCCTCTGGAGCTGCTCCAACAGCTCCACATCCCTCCTGTACTGAGGGCTCCAAACCTGGACGCAGTACTCCAGATGGGACCTCACAAAGGCAGACCAGAGGGGACAATCACCTCCCTCTCCCTGCTGGCCACCCCTTTTTTAATGCAGCCCAGGATATAGTTGGCCTCCTGGGCTGCAAGCACACACTGCTGGCTCATGTCCAGCTCACCAGAACCTCCAAATTTTTCTCTTCAGGGTTGCTCTCAATGAGTTCTCCCAGTCTGTACTCATATCAGCCTGAGATGGCCACAACTTGGCCTTGTTGTATGTCATGTGGTTCATAGGGGTCCACTTTTTAAACTTGTAATACAGTTATATACCTCTCCCCAGTAACTAAATCGTAGGTCAAATTAAAGGTCTTTTCTTATTTGTGTCTCTGAAAAGATGAAGAGGAAAATAAAGAGGGGAAAAAAAAAGAAAAGATTTTTTTAAAGGTTTTTTTTTTTTTTTTTAAATAGAGAAAATTACAATCTAGTAAGCTACATCAAAACAACAGTAACAGCAAAATTATGATTTCAAAGGCTGTTTTATCTGGCATTCCTTATCTGTTGAACTTCATCTCCAAACACTGTGTTTATGTAATCTTTAAATCTAAGATATTTACCACCTTTACACTTTCTTGTGGTACTGTCAGCGCTTTCTGGTTAATAATTACACCCAGGTTTTTCTATTATAGATCACAGAATCATAGAATTGCTCGGTTGGAAAAGACCTTAAAGATCATGAAATCCACCTGCAACCTAACCATACTACCCTGACTAACAACTCTCTGCTAAATCACACCCGTGAACACTGCATAGTCCACATACATTGTGTGCTACTACAATGAGACATACCAACCCAAATGACATAGTGGATTAAAAAACAGTTCACAGTGCTTTCAGATAAGCTAATGCTTCAAATTAAATGCCTTGAAAGTGAGGCTAGAGTACTGAAATGAAGACCAATACAATCACACAAGTTCACCAGTTCTGCATATCTGACTGAAAAACCTTAATGCTTTAACTTTCACAGTACTTGTGGGGTTTTTCTGACATTAATAGTAAGCATCACTAAGAGAACAAACCACTTAACTTCTAAGGCATTGATTCTGCAATCTTAATACTCCTAGACAACTGACTGATTTGCTTCTTGGGGCAGCCAGAATTGTGGTCAAGAATGTCAAATAAACTAAGCAAAAATCAAATAGTCAACTAAAAGTTGCCAAGTGGATGAGCATACTGCAACTATCACAGTTTTAAATGGGGCAGCAATGACACAACATAAGTTCATCCTATCTGTTCCAACAATTTAGCCACTGGTTACAAAAGGTACTGAAGTCCTTTCAAAATCTGCTTTGTATGATAAAACACTGATAGTGTGCTAATTCTGTTCAATATTTCTATTAATCTGTATAATTCCAGTTTTCAGTCTCTGCAGGGTACTTCATGCTCATCTTCCAGCATATCTCTTACTCTTAAGGCTACACGGATCTTCTTCCCCTAACATATCAGGACTGACCATCAAAAATCAAAACAACAGATTTTTCAAACATATGGCAGATTTTGAAAGATCTGTCAAGGGTTGTGACCTCACTCTAAGGCAAATGCACACCCCTGACATAATGGCTAACAATAATTACAGTTGTCCTCCTCTGCTGCTACAACTAATTCACCACATTCACAGTTGATGGGTCTCAATCAACTGCTGATGATTTAGAGCAGTAAGACAAATAAATGTTTCCATGAACCTCCAAAACGAATGGGAACATGGAAATAAAACTGGCAGCACTGGAAATGTGCTGAAAAGTAAGAAAATCTGCTCCAGGAGAATGAAAGTTTACCTTCATTACTCCTTATTTTTGTTAAGGTCAAATCTGCTCACATACAAATTTCAAACGATTTTTTAGACATAGCAAATTAGAAGGGAAAATAATAGGCACTCCTTCTGCTTGCTTGGAGGTAGCATGTTCAAAGAAAGAATTTCTCAAGTTCAGTATCTTCCATCATTGCTTTCAAAAGAAGTAACTGTGTTTTTTTCTTTTCATTCTTTAAACAGACAGATAAAAGTGAGAAGGAAAATTAAAACATTACATGAGTTATTACAGTGTAAAACAAAAATCCAACTGACCTATTTATCAGAGCACTTCTTAGAAGATCCCCTGTTGCTGAGGTAGATGTGGCACCCACTCATTACCCCTCCTCCCATCATCCTTCTTGCCTATCTTCAAAAGCCTTAAAAAAGCTTTATTAATAGATATTAGATGCACGTATTTCTCCTCTTACATCAAAATAGCAGATACATCAAGCTGGTGCTGTGATGTCTGCCATCATGACTTTGTTTTGAACATTTGGTAGCCCTTTAGTTCTGCCTTACACGCTAGGAATGACTTGGTATCACTGTCACACAAAACTATGAGAACTATTGGTGATGGGTGGATGGTTGGACTGGGTGATCCTGTGCGTCTTTTCCAACCTTGGTGATTCTCTGATTCTATGATTCTATTCCCTTCCCACTGAAAAGAAGATTTCTGAACAGTCTTTCTGCAGATCTATATGCAAGAAACACCCAATAAAACAGCACAGAAGGCTCTGGATGCTCATGGACTTAAAGATAGACTACTGGTCACAAATAGGCCTTGAAGGTCGACTGGTATTTTACCTCCAAAATTACTTTAATAATTTTCAATTCACTCTTAGATCCTCTGAATGTATGCACTCCAATATTACAATCAGTCTAAAAAGTTCACCTACACCTAGAACTCCTTTCTCAATGTCACGGCTTTTTCCCTTTATGTATGCTAAATGCTCTGGCAGAAATTATTTTGAAATGTAACCATTAAAGGTATGCTAATGACTATGAATTGTGACAGCTGCTGGGGAAACAAGCCTGTTGGCTCAGGCGCAGCACCATTAACTATCTATCATAAAGTACTCTGGACTTGCTCATTTATTACTGCTGCATAGCCCAAGGGGGGAAAAGGGAGAACTGCACAGGCTTCTTTATCCAAGGCAAAATCATAAGACACTTATCCTAATGTCATGAACCCCACTGTTTATCTGCATGATAATTAAGAAAATGAGAAGGAAGGAAGATTTGTTGTTTATTTATTTACGAACCTGACTTGAATTCAAACGTCTAAGAAAAAGACAACGCAATACCTCACTACGTGAACAGGCTGCAGGATCTGCCAAAATCAAAACTATGTTAGAAGTATCAGCCCTATTAACTAGAAAGTAATGCAACAAGTACAAAGTATTATCTTTTACCATGGCTTCCCAAAAATGAGCGCTGATGCTTTTCTACTGCATCATTCTTACGAAGCTGCTTAACCAGCAGACTTAACAACTGAAACCAGTTTTTGCTTTCAAAACTCATGTAAAATAAGAAAAATGCTCTGTAGGCCATGTGTTGAAGTCAGTGTCAGTGTATTTTTAAGCAGCAGGTGCTCCATGAGAAGAGAATGGTTTGGCTTCAACTCTTTCAACTACATGACATTACATGCACACATGCATGCAAATATCCATATGAAGACTGTCAGCCATACATTTCTTGAAAGAAGATTGAATTTCCAGCTAAAAACTCCACTCCACTTTGCTAGACAGAAATGACATACTGTGCTACTGGGAACCGTGAAATTAAACAGTTTCCAGTCTTCAGAGGATAGGACTGTCAAGAGAATAATTTTTATTACTTAAATAAAATGGTATATTAACATCCCCAATTTATCAACCCTTCCACTTTAATGTCTTCCCTCCTTTAAAAAATCCACAAGGCAAACTATTTTCTTCCATGCACATACTAGCAAACCTATTGTAGAATACATCATCAGACGTTGTGCTGAGGGACATGGTTTAGAGAGAACTATTGGTGATAGGTGGATGATTGGACTGGATGACCTTGTGGGCCTTTTCTAACCTTGGTGATTCTACGATTCTATAACCATACAAGTAATACTTGATAGGATAGAAAAAAAAATCTTAATAAAAACCTATAGACTTAACCAGGATGTCATTCTCCTTCCACACCCTCTAATAGATTATTTTAAATCGGATTTATGTACATCTACTTTGGATCCGTTAGCACCCATTGCTACAATACTTAAGTACCTCACCATATGCTGGACAGCCAGAGGGACTCTGATATAAAACAGCTTGGAAAAGCTATAGTGGAAGGACTGTACACATATCAGTAATTTCAACAGTCATTTCACATTCTGTTTAAACCAAAGGACAAATTACATCAAAATTACAAATCAGAACTGAAGAAATCTCATCAGAAAGTGAGAAAGTTTTCAATTTGTAACTTTTTTTCCCCAAAATATAATTCCCTGTCACTGTTTGGTTTCTAGAATTCACGCTATCATCAACTCTACCAGGATAATTATTGATTCACTTAAAGTACCTTAAAGCACGCAGCAAGTACAGTAGTAATAGCAATTCTGACCGAGAAGTGCCATCTAATACATTTAATTGTATCTTTTGATAAACTGATAAAATTGTATATTCAGTAGGAGGTTAAATCTTTTCTTCCTGAAGTCTACATGTCATCTATTGCAGACTTGCTTCTAACCAAAGGTGGCAACTCAGACTACGAACCAACTGATAAGGAGATGCAAGAGAACTTGTCTCTTCAATCTTCAAAACTGTTTTTGAACTACAAAAATAAAATAAAGGGGGCATACACAGTATTTCACAGTCACCATTTACTTCTGCTATAGAAACACTGCAATTGTACTATTTCAATAACTTGGAGCAGAAATACAAGCCAACCAATTTTGTACTAATAAGTAAAGAAATGCCAAAGTGCACAAAGAGCAGAGAAGGCTTGAATTAAAATATATATATAACAATAAAACCTTTCCCAGCACCACTTCTGTTTGTGTTTTGGTATAAGCAGAATATGACATCTCTGCTGAAAATGCTGATATGTGGACAGTCATTTCACTCCAGTCTTCACTACATTAAAGTTTAAGGGCTTGTTTGTTTGTTTGAAGATATTTAACAGAGTTTTCCTAAAATGTACTTTCTTTCCCTTATACAAACACACCACCAGACTTCGGCTTTCAGAAATGCATAAAGGGAAGATACTTCATTAGCACTGCCCTGTTGGCACTAGAGTTGGAAGGTCATTCTCATGCCTTACAGCCTGCATAAGGGTCCATTCCCTAATTGAGAGTACTGCAGAATAAGCATTCAGTGGGAAAGCAAAACAAAACAGAATAAAAACAAACTGCTTTTCCCCTTATAGAAAAGCCATTAGTTTCCTAAATAGGAAACAGATGTAAAAGAATACAGCAATGGGGCTCCTGGATGCAAAAAGAGTTTCCAGCGTAGACCAAACATGAAAGTGGATGCTCAGCTTCTCCTAAAAAGGACAACATAAACTTAATTAACTATTAACCTATCAGTCTCTCACCCTTAATTATGTTCAAATTTGAAACCTAATCTTGGGCATAGTTGTAAATATAAATACAGGAAGGACATATGCTATCAGTCTCCTCAGAAACCACCCAATTCAAGATTTTCAAGAATCACAGAATCTTTTACGTTGAAAGAGACCTTTAAAGGCCATCTAGTCCAACGCCCCTGCAATGAACACAGACATCTATAGCTCGATCAGGTGCTCAGAGTTTGCTCCAGCTTGACCTTGAATGTCTTCAGGAAAGGCTTCCACCACCTCTGGGCAACCTATTCCATTGCCTCATCACTCTTACTATAAAAGGTTTCTTCCTAATACCCAATCTACAACTTCTCTCTTTAAGTTTGAAACCATTTCCCCTTGTCTTATCACAGCAAACCCTACTAAAGAGTCTGTCCCCTTCCTTTTCTTAGCTCCCCTTTAGATATTGAAGTATCTCCCTGGAGCCTTCTCTTCCCAGAATGACCAGCCCCAGCTTTCTCAGACTGTCCTCACAGATGAGGTGTTCCAACCCTTTATTTATTTATTTATTTATTAATATTTGCAACAATTTCTTGTGTTTTTCGAGCTTCATTCTAGTATTCTCTAGCTAAAATAGAATGGCTTTTGTCTCAGAGCTTGCTCACAACAGAATATGTGAAGTCCTGATTACAGGAAGAACTCTTAAGAGTACAGAGTGAACACCATAGAATAGCAACATCAACACCACTAATCAACCTAATGATTTTTCTTGTTACTATATTTAGGATACAGGCTGCTGGATATCTTCCAAATTATACTCTTTCAGTGGTTTGGTTCCCTTCTCTCAGATGATGTTCCCAAACAAAACACCCATGTCGTGCAGTGCAAAGAGTCCTGGGATTAGTTAAAGGCAGGTCATTAGTAAAACAAATTGTTCTTCATTTCTCCTCCCTTTCTTAAGTCTTCTATCTGCCCAACCAAAATTAGCCTAAATTGAGGGTAAATAGATATTAAATAGAAGTCAGAAAGAGAATCTTAAGAGCTGGCAAATCCTTTTGAAGAAATGAAGGAGACTGTGTATGTGCTATGTTCTAAGTCTTCTGTGGCTTTTGTTGTGTCATACAGCAGCAGCGCATACATGCCCCCAAATGCAGTTTGGATAGGAATACTTATACGTTGTGCCAAAACCTTCATAAGAACATTATTTAAAACATCCCTTTCATGATATCTTGAGGGCAGAAATGGATATTCTCTCTGGAAGAAGCAAACGTGTATGTAAAAAGGATGCATATGCTTACTTTTTGCCCATGCATGACAAGGAATGATGACATTCATTTGAAAAGATAGCATAGCAATTTTGTTAGCTGTTCAATAAAAAGGGAGTAGCAAGAACAAATTGGTTAATGAATGAGGGAGGAGAGAGGAGAGTATTATGCAGCGAATCTATAAAAATGAACTCAATTTGAATTCAACCAAAAGAACAAATTGATGGAGCAGCAGGCTTTGTAAAGCACTAGATCTTCATCTGGATGCTGAGATAACACAGTGATTAATTTTGCTTCTGTCAAGTATCTTGGGTTTTGCTATATATGAATTTAAGAATAAAAAAAGCAAGCTCTTCAATGCTGTTTGACTAACAAAACACATTTCTCTTACCATTCAAACAGAAACTTTTAGGAGAATAAATATTCACTTTGTGTACTTTCCTTGCCTTCCAAATTTTCTATTTTTACTGTATTTTTTTCTTGTAGGTCTAGCTTTGAGAGAAAAAAATGATTGCTAGATATAAGAATAAAAAATTATAGGTCTACAACATTGTCAAGTCAAAAACTGGAGGAAAGAGAAAATTATTTGTATTGTTCCATTGAAACAAATATTTTAAATGTCAGAACAGATGTTATGAAGGGGCAGAAAAGAGATACAGGTAAGCAATTTCTTATTCTAGTTCACGGGCATTTAATGGCAGTTTCAGAGATGAAATAAAGCACTGCTTAACTGTTGACACGACGGAGGTCATACTGGGATTGCAACCTACAGCAACAACAGTACGATCACCCACAGGCTATTTTAAATTATTTTTACTGTTTAACTACATCAAGGGGGGAAAGATTGTTCACTCATTAATAAAGTAATTTTAGACATGCAAATGGGCCTTTACCATTTCCTTAAGGCACATACATCCGGCCAGATAAGAAAACCACTCACGGTTTGCAAATATTTGGTAGGAAGTCCCATTTCTTGCATTGTTGGAAACCAACATTACTGATCTTCATTTGCATAGTAGCACCTTCTTGTTCGTGCAGTAGTTTCATATAATCTATATAGCATCCCAGAACAGACAGAAAGCCAGATTCCTATCTTACACACCTTGCAGCTGCATCAGAAATGCCAACGAGAAGGAGAGTCAGTGAGAGAATAAACGTGTGCCAGGAGAGGCATAAGCCATATCCATAACATCCTGTTTATTCAAATGAAGATAAGCATGTAAAGTGCAATGGAGTTTAATATTTTCAAAGTGTAAATGATTTTTTCAGTGTATTCTGCTTCTGTAAAAAAGCAACCAAATCCCTCTCCCCCAAAACAAAGCCAATAAGAAACCTTTAGATCTCATTCTCAGCACTCAAAAGCAACTTCTTCCTCCTCATTTTAATTTTACTCTGTCTCCCACATCACGAGCACGAAGGCAAGGGGATCATTTGCTCTAACAAAACAGCTATTTCTAAATGGCAAGGGGAAAAGCACTTGGCAACAAAGTACCACGTACATAGAACTGAATTAAATCTTACCAGTAGATCTGAAAAAATATAAGCATTCAAAGAGTACAAATGCTTCTACATTATAAAACTGAAGAACAAGAGACAAAAAGAAATGTCACCAGGTTTAGCTTTGTACCATGTTGTTTTCAAATCTTAAGTCTAATTTTCAAATGTGAGCCTTTAGTATTTTCACTGTCATAAATTGTAAATTATAGTCACCAATCATACCATGCTTCCCAGAAACAGCTTCGTCCTCTCTGCAGTAAGCAATCATGTTTTGCCTCGGGCTATGTAGTTTACCTCGAATTATTTCAGAATCATCTAAAAAGATTCATTTTTCTATTAAAATGATGAATGAGCTAAATGAGGTATGTAATAAATACTGCAGGTTTGTAAACAGACTTCTTTTCTCTTGAGAACTAATGCTTTAACTCGTTTAGTAATTCTTCCCCCTGGTATTTTCTAGTGAAGTCATCCTTAAAATACGGTTAGCACAGGACTGTTTGGAAAGAGCAGGAAGAGTCGGTCCATAATCTGCTTAGAGAAAATAGAGGACCTCCTCTTGAAAAAGCTAATGAACTGGGGACAGGAAAAATAAATGCAGCACTAAAGGAAAGGCTGCACAGCACACGTATGCAGTGATATGGATGTGCCACCCAAGGATGGTAGGAGAAATAGCCTAACAGTTGAGACAGAGAAGAGGGAAACACTCCATTTTAACAATGTGTATTCAATTATGACAATAGGTCAAATTCGCTCCTACCATAACTCAACGTGCTTCAGCTCTAACATATCAAGGAATGTATTTTGTCTATTGATTTCAGTGCTCAGAAAAGTGAAAAAAAAAAACAAAACAATTGTACACCTCAAAAATCCAATAGTTCGATTACCACATACACCTGAAGTGCAGAAACTGCTTTTTAATGTAAGGATGCTTCTGCCAATTTGACTTTTTGAGCACAGAGCTTATTAACAGACTCTCTCATACAGCAAATAATTTACACAACAGGAAAATGCCTCAGCAACAACAGACTTCATTCTCTAACAGGTACTTCTGTGAAAGCCAGGAACAATACATGGGGAAATATATATAATTATATTAGTATGGATACAGATTTCTAATGACAGCAGTAATCAAATTTTAATGTTATGGTTACAACAAATGAACAGAACAATATTTCTGTGCCTCTTCAAAGGGAAATGAGACTTTAATGTCATTGGCAGCTCAATAAAACCATTTTCTAACATATAGGGTCTTAATGACAGCTCGTTTCAGTCCAGACAGTGAAGCAAACATGTTAACAGTAAACTCCAGGTCATTACAAGGAGATGGAAATACAACAGGTCCTCTGCACTTTGGATAACTATTGATTTTTTCCTTCATGTTCTCTGTGTCTCACCCTGGCTCTCATAATGACTGCAGTGATGGAACATCAATACGCTGTTTATGGCAAAGCTACCACATTTAAAGGCACTCCACAACACTGTGCCCAGCTCAACTCTCCACAATGCTTAGATGTGTAGTGAAGGAAGTGAAAAGGAAGATAGGTCTGCTGCCTGCGTAACACAATGTAAGTATTCTTGGAGTAGTCAGAAGTATGGAACACTAGACTGAATCAGAGGGGATCAATCCAATATCAAAATTATTCTGTGGTCAGACTGAAATAAATGCCTTAATGCATTACAATGTTCTCCCTCAGGAAGGATGGACAGAAGAAATATCACACTGTATGTGTTAAGGGTATGGAAGAAAGGAATATTTTTGACATGCTGCACTGCTACAGATAGCTCTCAAGCACAACTTCAAGCACATTCTGCACCTGAGGATCTGGAAATTCCACTCTGAATTTTATTATTCCTACCTTGCTTGGTACAAACATCAGAATTTCTGAGTTTTATGTGTCTGGATCTCTCCCAGAATCATATTTTAAGAAGCTGATATCCCATCATCCAATTCCCCACATTGTACTGAGGGAGTTTCCCCTAAGAGCTTACACAGCATGTAAGTAGCTCAGCTATCATTAGCTCATCTATCATCAAGTTTCTTTCAAAGCCTTTATGAATACCACCCAGGCCTGAAGAGCTGTTATTGGTAAAACCATCAATTTTCCTTAATGCTTTCTACTGAATCTTCAGATCAATGGCTTTGTCTGAGGAAATCTCTGCAAAGAAAACTTCTGGCATGGCAGCTTGCAAAGTTCCTCCACTTTAAAGGCACGTGTGAAGGAATTAATTCAGAATTGTTTTGCTGCTATGGGTTCATCTATTCTGATCACAGACCACATTCCCCAGTGATATTCTGACTCTTCAGTCCTTGCTGAGATTTCAGTTCCATGGAGTCTGTGGGCTTACACACACTCATTCTGCTCTCTGTTGACAGCAATAGGGCCCGAGGGGTTAGGGAAAGGTTCTGCATCAGAGGGCAGTGGGCATGGAACAGGCTGCCCAGGGCAGTGAGCATGGCCCTGGGCTGCCAGAGCTCAAGAAGCATTTGGACAACATGCTCAGATGTAGGGTTTGGGTTTTGGGTGGTTCTGTGTGGAGCCCAGAGTTGGACTCCATGATCCTTGTGTGTCCATTGCAACTTGGGATAGTCAGTGATTCTGTGACTGAACCATTCTAGTCATACTTAATATTTTGGGGGGTTTGTTTTTCAATATTTAGCCTAACGTGCTCATTCTGCTCGCTTAAAAATTATTTCCAATTTTTTAAGGGTGCACTCCTTTGCCTTACCTTGCTGTTCAAGCTCTGCTGGATTCCTTTAGATATCTTTGTTGAAAACTGGAATACTTTTGCTTAAAAAGACAAATGACATCTTTCTCTACTTCTTATCATCTGCAAAGCTTCTACTCTTTTAGCTGTCAGCTTCAGCTTCATCTTACCAATGTTCTTCATCTTTATGAACAGCCAATGCCAACTTTTGGTGTTTTAATACTTAAAAGTATCCTGTCTGAACCTATAAGCAGCAGCTGGTTTTAAGTGGTTAAAGACCAGGAAATACTACTTCAATCTAACATTTTCATGTCTGCTTGTTAAAGCTGAATTAGCAGCCTTTATACAAAAATATTCTTCCTGTCTTACCTTATCTTTTCCTGCTCACCATTTAAACAATTTATCAGCAAAGGAATTAACATGGAAGATAATGCTATTGGCATTGCCTAGACACCAGTTCCTTCTCCAATAAAGAATCTGACAGATGTGATAAAATCTGGGCTAAATAAAAAAATCAACTTGCTCTAGCAGTTAACCAGCACATGGGATCATTCACTCTGCCTGACAAACGGAACACACAGACATATCCTCGTGTTGCAAATGTTATAAATTCAACTTGGATACATTAGACAAATAAACAGCTAATAACAAACTATGCTATGGTGGAAAAAAAAAAACCCAAAAAACTGCAGTAGTTTCAGCAAGATTACGTACGGAGAACTTTAAGATTTGTTAAAACCTCACAGGTGATTCCTTCACATAGGCAGTTCTACCTTAAAAATTCTAGAATAAGTGAAAATTAACAATACAATAACATAATAGCTAAATACACCTGTTTCATATCACAATTAGATATCTCTCAGGCATTCGGATGATGAGAAAGACATCAAATGCTTCTCAAAAGCAGAGTACTAAGCACAGCACTAAGTGAAAGATGCAAAGCTCAAGGTAAGTCACGCAAATAAACCCCAGTGTAACTCTTCATTTCTCCATTAGGCTGAGACCACAAAACCTCATCCATTCTTCACCTTAACAGCCCAAGGGTTAAAGGCATAAGACTAAAACTACATCTTAGACATAATTCCCCTCCATTTTCCTTTTTCCCCCCAAATATAAAAATAACAAAATATGAATCATTTATCTAATATTTTTGTATTGTTTCATTTTTGTTTGTTTGAATTTTAAGTCACAAATGGTTTGGAAAGATAGTAGAGGCAATAGATTTGTATTTACACAGCGTAGATAAATCTATTGATTACTGAAGTGACTGGTTGCCTCTCTTACCCACCAATAGCTCTTAGAAAGCTTTGAATTCATCTTGGATGCAGAGAGTTAAACATATTTCTATAGATGTTGGTATAATTAATCCTCCTTATTTTAAAAGGAATGCTCACGTAAGTGTTTTGAAACTTTTGTTCTTGAAAACACTTGTATCTGTTAATCATTTATACTCTGGCAATCTTAAAAGAAATCCTAAGTGATATTTGTATCTCAGAGCATAATGATTATCGTTACTAGGAAAGCTCAATACAGACTCAATATAGCAAGGAAATGTTACATAGGAAGCTATGAATCTGCCAGACGTTTGAAATGGACTGAAATATACAGTTGTCAGTTTTCAAAAGAAAACAGGCAGCTGCATTTTATAACTTCCTTGTCCAGAAATTTTTATACAGCAGCTCTATTAAAATAGGATTCTCTGATACAGAATTTCTCACTAAGCCAGTACTAGGGTTTGAGGCAATCAACAAGAGTTAGACAATTCTTTTTGTTTTCTAACACGATGGAGACTTCAGAATTATACTTTTTGATTCCTTACTGACACCCAGTTTTCAAGGGAGGATTATTATGGACTTCCTTGAAATATGAAAGTATTTAACATATGAAAGAGGGTATTGTATTCTGTAACGCTTTGATAATCCAACTTAGTAAATAGACTCATAGAATTGTATCATAGAATGGCTTGGGTTGGAAGGGGCCTCAAGGATCTTCAAACTCCAACCCCCCTGCCACATGCAGGGCCACCAACCTCCACATTTAATACTAGACCAGGACCCCATCCAACCTGGCCTTGAACGCCTCCAGGGACGGGACATCCACAGCCTCTCTGGGCAGCGTTCATATTATCCCAGGCGCAAGGAGACAAATTATACTTGTAACCTTCAGTAGGGCTTGGTTCTATCTGTCCTTAAGACAGGAAAATTTTAGAACAATAAAATGAAATGACAATATTTACCAGTAAAAAAAAAAAAAATCACAAGACAGCATACGCTTTCAGCTTCTACTAGTAGGCTGAAACAAGTCTGAAGAGGTGGCTGTTCGGAAATCCAAGCACTCTACAAGATGCTGAACTTACAAAGCGCTGCGCCTTCTGACGCTCCTCTTCTGTGGCAGCTCTCTCACGAAGAATGGCTCGAGTCAAATGCTCATTCGAAGACATCCTTTCTCGTTCCAGGATTTTGCCAAACTCATCACGTACATATGCCTGTTCTTGTTTCAGTCTGCAGAAGACAGAGGGAAATTCAGATCGAAAGCTTATTATCTGAATTCATTTTAAGAGATGTAAACACAATCACTTTGAAAGCAGTCCCTGTAACAAATGATTACAGGCTTCTTAAAACAGCAGAACATGAATTCACCTAAAATTCCAGATTATTTCAGATTGAAGCATCAAAATCCAAATACGCAAATTCAGCAAGTCTTGGGAACACTACTCCTTAAATCACACCAGGCAGAGATCATTCAAGGGTTTATTAAAAAGCATCTTTGAATACTATGGGTATGTATGGAGCTCTGTTGTTTGTTGAGGCGTACTCAGTTTGTTGTTTTTAAGGAACATGTTTTCAAGGAAATTCTTCCCTGCCCCACCATCCAACTTCCTCCTAAAATCACCATTCTTTTCTGCAGTGGGATAATATTTTTTGATCTCTGGACACACTATAAACCCAAATGTGGTGCTTGCTTACAGAGCTGGAAAACAGATGAAACAATCAGAATAAACCTCTCCCAGCAATTTGAGAGGAGATGAAAAGAGCTATTGAACAACACAGCAACGGAGTTAACACAGTTACCAACAGCCCCAGAAAATCATAGAATCATAGAATGGCCTGCACTGGAAAGGACCACAATGATCGAGTTTCAACACCCCTGCTATGTGCAGGGTCACCAACCACCAGACCAGGCTGCCCAGAGCCACATCCAGCCTGGCCTTCGATGCTTCCAGGGATGGGGCATCCACAACCTCCTTGGGTGACCTATTCCAGTGCATCACCACCCCCGGGTGACAAACTTCCTCCTAATATCCAACCTAAACCTCCCCTGTCTCAGTTTAAAACCATTCCCCCTTGTCCTATCACTCTCCACCCTCATAAACAGCCGTTCCCCCTCCTGTTTATGTGCTCCCCTCAATAACTGGAAGGCCACAGTGAAGTCTCAACATTTACACATCATAAAACATAACTTTACTCAAAACCTTTACTACATTACTCTGTGTAAACACAGAGTATTTTTTATGAAAACGTGTGGGTATAAATAGCATAGCTGTTAGAACATATCTGTTGAGCATGCATTGTGACACAGAGCACAGTGCCGACATTCGGGAACTCAGAGCTGTAATGGCAGAATTAAACACAAGTTTTCAAATAGATTTTTTCCAGGAGTGGAGGAGACAAAGCTTAAGGATTCTCAGTGCATTTATATGTTGTCAAGGGAGCTTCAGAGAACAAATCGTAATGAGTAGGGTCACTTTGTAAAAGGTACGAGCATTACAGTACATTAGATTCTTCCCCAGGGAAAATATCTAAGTGGGGTGGGGGGGAGAAAGACAATTACAAGATGTATTACTTCGGTGCTCAGACAACCCTCTGAAATGCAGCAACCAACTGGGAGTCTTTATAAAAAGTTTATTAAGCGGCATCTTCAATTATTCTAGCAAAAGTCAGATTATGCAGACATGGACCAAATTCCATTAAGTGATTTCCCAAGGTTCCCCAAATTATTCCAGAAGCATTGGTATATCAAATCGTTCATACAATCAATGCTCCAGTCAAAACATTCTGGTCGTCTTTTCCATTGGAGAAATAATGTTTTGTTTAAAAGGTGTCAAAATAGACATCTCAGCAACTTTTTCTTAGGAGAAACAACAGAGAAAGCACTTAGCATTCCCAGAGATTGAAGTAAACTCCTTCCTCGCCCTTTATAGATTTTACTTCCCATACATGCTTTTCTCCTGCTTCTTTATGCAGATTATGCCTAGCAGCACAGCAATTGAAATATATGAAGTCAGACAATATCTGAAAGGGCTGCTAGAGGGCCAAGGCCATTCTCAGTGAAGAGCCCAAGGAGCTGGGAGGGAACAGAATTAGGACAGCTGACCTGAACTGGCCAAAGGGATGTTCCATTCTCCCTCACCTCTTTTGTCACCACTGCAGATGTAAAATCAAGAAGACATTAGTAAACAGATAAGTGATGTGTTCTTTCCAAGTATCTGATGAATAAAAGAATGTTAAATATTAGCTAGCTCGTTAATACCAATAAAAACGATATGAGATACCCACATCAAAAATGGAAAGATCTTATCTGTGGTGTGGTGTTTGTAACAGCTCGCCCAAGAGCAGCTTTCTGAATTACAGAGCACTCTTCCTCCTTAAAAATGCGATTTCCCCATTTCTTTCAAAACACTCTTATAATGGAATAATGGTACAACATCATCAGCATAAATATCCAACCTCAAAACTGTAAGCATTTCCTGGGTCCTCCCAGAGGTGAGCATTCCCTGGCTCACCCTACAGCTTCCACTTTTGCTGCTAAGCCACAGAAATGCTTCACAAAAACTGATCAACTTCACCCAAAACAAAAAACAAATGGACACATAAGATAAACAACACAAATCTTACTACTGCCCCTGTTCTACCTGAAAGACCACTGCATAAGTTCATATTCTGGAGAATGGAACATTCATACAGCTTCCAAGCTCAATTAATATTTGGCCCATTACAACACCTTCATTAGGGGACAACAGGGGAGACAAAATACAGGTTTACCACAGGGAAAAAGCACTAGAAAATGCTTTGATTTTAGATGCCTCAATTGTAGAACAAGGCACTTAGATCATCTCAGCCAAAGAAAGGAGCACAACAAAAATTTTGCTCTTTTTTTGGTGTGGCATTATAATGTATTAAAAAAAAAAGCATACTATTCAATTATGTAATGGCTTGTGCATAACAGCATCTTAAAGCAAAAAGTCTTTCCTATCTACCTATCCAGCGTAGTGGTTTGCAACCCTGCCCGTGTCAGAGGGGTTGGAACTAAATGATCTTTGAGCTTCCTTCCGACCAAAGCCATTCTGTGATTCTGTGATTCTACCCTAATCCTCATTCATGCCATCAAAGAATCATAGAATCATAGAATGGACTGGGTTGAAAAGGACCACAATGATCACCTAGATTCAAACCCCCTGCTGTGTGCAGGGTTGCCAACCACTAGATGAGAAATGTATGTCGTCATATCTACAGAACAAAACACAACTAGTTAACTCCCCAAAGCATCCCCTAGACTTTTACACTCAGGGCAACTTTTATCCACAAAAAATGTCCTAAATGCCCATCACAACTGATTTAAATTCATCGGAGTTTTAAAATAAGAAGTAGGATTTTGAAGTAATTTGCATTTATTTGAGTTACATAATTGGGTAGCTTGTAGGAGCTTAATGAAACAAACAGAAGGCAGCTACATTCTGATCTCAAACATTTGCTTGCATCAACTTACAGTAGTTTCCTTCCTTGACATTACAAATTCATTTTACTGACGTTCAACGTGTAGTGCTGCTGAATGAAAGCAAACATCAGCTAAATCTACAATAGTAAATTATATTATTATCTAGCCAAAAGTAAAGTAAATAAATAAGTCAATATCTGCAATTGATAAGCAATTAAATAGCACAATTTGACAATAAAGTCCACTACTCCAAGAATGCCATAGAAATAGGCCACTTAAAATGGCATTTTTAATTACAACACAATTGAAGGCTTAGTATAACAGCTCTCATGTTAAAGCCAAAAGCTTTAGTTAACAGACAAAAGACATTATGCATTACACTGATCATTTATATGGAAAGTGCTTTAAAAAAGCTGCTGAAACAGCAGAGAAGGCTGCTTGCTATACATTTTTCTACCAAGTTGATAGCTGGAATAGAATACTTCTAAATAATTATGAAATACTGTTTCTAGAAGCACACAGCCATCTAGTTACAGCAGTTGATTTAATGAAATAAAGGATGCAAACCTATCACTTTTTCATAGTGCTATTTGAAAGTACAACCAAAATCCTACTCATACTCAAATCTGGATTAATACTTCACAGTATTTCATACTCTCAACTGTTCTATAGCATACAATCATATATACAGAAACCAAAAATTCCTGCCTTTCTACTGGCTTCAAGAACTTCAAAGCTCTGAGTTAATGCCGTGAAGAGTGTTTACTCTTGCACTACATTAAGTCAGTTAGCTTGTTATTACCTCTAGGTCTTCCAACACTCATAAATTCTACATGGTAACTTCTTTCACACATTTTTTGAACACCTGATGATTGTCTCTTGCTTTATTATGGAAAGCACAGCCCGCAGCGCTCACACATCGCACCATCATTTGGGCTGGAAGGGATTTTGTGCCATCATCTTCAAATTCCCTGTTCAAGCAGGTGCAGATAAGGCAGGCTACCCAGGACGATGCCCACTTGGGTTTCAAATATCTCCTGTTTTGGAACCTTCATACTGACTCTGGGCAGCCTCCTCTGACCACTGGTCCTGTAATTTCCAATGTTCAGAAGGATTTTCATGTTTTCCAGTTTGTTTCCATTGCCTATTGTCCTAGTCCTAGATCTCCTTGCTTGCCCTTCTTGAAAATGGGAGTGTCATTTGCTTTCCTATCATCTTCAGGAAGCTTTTCTGATCACCATCACATTTCAAAGATAATTGTGAGTGGCCTCACAGTGACACAAGTCAGCTCCCTCAGAATCTCATCAATTCCCATGGATTTATGTATGTCCAGTTTGTGTAGGTTTTCCTAAAATGATCCTTCTTTACCACAGTAAGCCATAGAAACATAGAATCATAAAATCATAGAATCACAGAACCACAGAATGGCTTGGGTTGGAAGAGCCCTCAAGGATCATGAAGCTCCAAATCCCCACCGCATGCAGGGCCATCAACCTCCACATTTAATACTAGACCAGGCTGCCCAGGGCCCCATCCACCCTGGCACTGAACACCTCCAGGGATGGACGGGGCATCCACAACCTCTCTGGGAAGCCTGTTCCAGCACCTCACCACTCTCTTGGGAAAGAACATCCCCCTGATATCCAACCTAAATCTTCCCTCCTTCAACTTAAAACCATTTCCCCTTGTCCTGCTGTTATCTACCCTTGTAAAAGAGTTGACTCCCCTCCTGTTTATTGGCTCCCTTTAGGTAGTGGAAGGCTGCAATGAAGTCACCCTGCAGCCTTCTCTTCTCCATGCTATCATCACTCCTAAGTGATCAGAGCTCAACGACTTCGTGTTGGTCTCAGCATCCCGGGATTCTTGTATGTTGGATTTCCCAGTATGGATCGAGGCAGAGAAGATGAAGATAGCACAGAGGATCTCAGCCTATTCTCTGTCCCTTGTCACCAGAGACCCTGCCCCACTTAACAGTGGGTCCATATCTTTCCTACTCTTCCTTTTGCTACTGATTTTAACACTGATTTTCATGATATCTCCATCTGTCCATAGATCTGCTGATAGGTAATTAGAAGTATTAACTATATAATCTCATTAACTAAAGCAACAGAAAAAGAAATTAAATTAAAAAAATTAAAGTTTCGCTTTGCTATTTCTGTGAAGATTCGGTGTACACACTGAAAACAGGAAAATGCATGCATCCCATCCTAATTATTTTATAAGCAAGTACAGACAGAGTTCAATTTCTGGACCTATTCAATATTAATTCAACCTTGTTTTTATCATAGAGCACAACTGCACATCCAGTGAGTGACATAATTAACCTACTGGATAGACGTCTTGTAACTATGATACTTCAATATACATATTCCTGTCAGCTCCCATCCTTCTGGAAATATGCTTTCAGTAAATCCAAACTTGTTAACACTGAATAGAAAAGCATATCAGTGCATACCTATAAACCTTCATGATTCCCTTTGTGTTAAGGCACAGAAATCCTTTTGTTAAATATATTTTAAATAACAGCATAATTTACACGCATGGAGTTGGACTAGTGGACCTCTCAAGGTCCCTTCCAACTCAAATGATTGTGTGATCCCATGTAGAAAGCCAAGCTGTCTCCTAAACACAGATACTCCAAATATAGCAACATACGACCATTAAGGAAATTGGAGAAAAGTTGAAATACCCAACTAGTACCACCCTCTAATCACTTGTGAAGCAGAATTAGAAGTTTAAGGGGAAAAACAGCAAAGCCTCTCTAATGTGACAAATACATTTGCTATAATCTCTTTTTAAGAAACGTAAATATGTTTTCCAGGAAAGGAAAAAAAAAAACCAACAACTTCACTGCACTCTGAAGAAAACCTTCCATGCTTTTCAGATACATTTTTTTAAGAAGAGTTCAAGAAAAGGGAATTGTTAATGAAACCACATGAAATTACGACATGGTACTGTAATCTTGCACAGCAGGAACCATGTAAGCCACACTAACAAGATGAATAATTAATTCTCAATCCAGAAGAAATCACTCTATTGTTTACTCCAAAATATCCATTTCTGTCATTCTTGAGAAAACACCTGCAGATGTTAAAGGTTGTCATTAACTAAAAAGCACCCTTGAATTCATGAAAAACAGCAACACAGAGAAAATGCTAAAAATCTAGATGACAAACAAACAAAATAACACCAACAGTCTTATGAGCTTTGAGCTTCCACGGCCATGATGCACTTTATTCTAAACTATTCCACAATCCACAGGAAACCCAAAACTGGTAAACACTACAGTATTAAAAGCAAATATAGTGATGTATCATTTTCAGCCCTTCTTATTTCCAGATATTGAAAATTTATTACACTATCAAAGCTTAAACATATCCTTTCCATTATTTTCCAGGGAAATGATTACTTGCCAGTTGCTGCATCTTTATTACAGTCTCCAAGTTACACAATCTGATGGATTTCTGGTGATCCAAGATAAACTCATTCAAGTTCAGAGCGTGAACTGTGTCATTTTTCGCTACCTCCAACAACCAAAACAAAGTATTTCCTGTTTCAAAGCACACTATCAAGAAAATCATCTTCTTTTCTATAAAATGTAGAAAAATCTAAAGATATTTTAGGCTCAAATGCTGGGAGTGATCTTGAAGGATGAAGCCCAAGTAAGAAGACGTAAAACTAAAACATTTCAGCATTGAAGAAGTACATCTGTATATTTACTCGTTGTTTTTTTGAATTACTGCTAATTTAAGCCAGCATCCTTCATCTTTCATGATCTCTGAACATTTTCCTTTCTCTATGACACCTCCTCAACCCAGAAAGCTCACAATAATTAAAAATAAGAGTACAACATGTTTGCAATAGAAACAGCTCATTGTGGCTTTTTGCCTAGTTTGATGCAGAGAAGTTTGTTAATGCATTCTGACAGACTTGCATAACATCCAAAAATGTTTTGAACAATGCAGTTTAGGCTACGATGCAATATTAATGAATGAATAATGTTTCCGAGTACTGAGTTTCAATATTTAATGAATGCATACAGAATGTGCCATAGAAAGATGAGGTTGAAAATCACTGGAGCTAACAAGGGACTTGAAAAGATGCTAGAAACACCAGGAAAACCTTTAACCTAAACTTTAACTGGAGTCTGAAAAGCATGAAATGGATATCTCTCCTGCTCAAATTCTAGCATTCACCTGACTGCCAAGTCTGCTGTATCATATGATCCTCAGGGGTCCCTTCCAAGTAGGGATATTCTATGATTATTGATCTAATGCTTATCTGCTTCTGCAAAACATGGCTAAGGACAGAGATTTAAAACTAAATTATCCAAATCCCAAAATCACAGGCAATGTCTCTTTCTTTACAAAAGTCTCAGAATAACAATACAAAACATAAAAACAAACAAACAAACAAACAAATAAATAAGTTGAAGAGATTTCCTACTATTATTTACACATAGAATCATGGACTTATAAAATCACAGAACGGCCTGAGTTGAAAAGGACCACAATGATCATCGAGTGTCAGTTTCTCTGCCATGTGCAGGGTTGCCAACCACCAGAGCAGGCTGCCCAGAGCCACATCCAGCCTGGCCTTCAATGCCTCCAGGGATGGGGTATCCACAGCCTCCTTGGGCAACCTGTTCCAGTGCATCACTACCCTCTGGGTGAAAAACTTCCTCTTAAAAAATGTAAACATGAAAAACTTAATTTCAATTCATATAGGGCATTGCATACTACAGGTGAAAGAAGCTACTTCTAACTTAAAAAGCAACCCTTCTCTTTAAAAATCCATCCTGAAGTTTGATTTCTGGAAAAGTTAAGAGAAAATATCATCCATAGGAGAGCAGAAACCTCTTCTAAATTTAAGACTGGAATACAACTTTCCTGTAGCTGTGTTCTACCCAAGTGGCTTTTGAAACGGTTTTAAACTGGAAGAGGGCAGATTCAGACTAGATATTAGGAAGAAAGAAGACACTGGAACAGGTTGCCCAGTGAGGTTGTGGATGTCCCCTCCATGGAAGCATTCAAGGCCAGGCTGGATGGAGCTGTGAGCAGCCTGGTCTGGTGGGAGGCATCCCTACCTATTGCAGAGGGGTTGGAACAAGATGATCTGAAAGGTCCCTTCCAGCACAAGCCTATCTATCATTCTGTGATTCTATGATGTACATGCTGAACAGATCTCATTAACTAAGACAGAATCAGGACTGGTAAAATAGGAAAGAAGCAAGGCAAAGTAAAAATGTTCAAGTTTTAAAAACGTCATCAAAAGCTCCAAATTAAAATACAGGAACAAATGAGAAGAAAGAAAATGAGAGTAGTCAATTTATATGTTTAGAATGTGGGTTAGGAAAGCCTTCTTGTCATCTAATGAGGGCTGGCAGCAGCTCTGGATCTTGTGGGTTAATACAAAGAAAGAAATACTCATCATCATCTGTTTCATGTATCTTCATAGAGATTTCAGTAGGGACTTATACTATATTACTGTTACTTTTCTGTGTTTGCATTCCACATCGTTAAATTTAACACAAACTCCACTACTTTATTCTATACGCATTTCTTCCTCATGATGACCCTCCTTAATGCGGAACACACACACACACATAAAATTTGTGAATCATTCCTTAGAACTATTAGTGAAAATGTGAAAGCATCAGCAGCAAGTAAACTTCTATAATGTTAATTTCTCTCTCCAGTCCATCCCATTACAATCTCACCTTCGGTCAGTTGCAAATCATTCTACAGTTCTTGCATTTTCATATCCAGTAGTAACAGCATCCAAGAGAACAAAGTATCAAGCTGGTTGCTTTACACTAGGAAGTCTGGGTTGCCATCTTTCTTTTTTTGGGTTGTGTAACACACTGACCATAATCTGCACAATTTATCTTGGGTAAAACTATGTTCCACCTTACCCACTTAACCATTTATTTCCACTCTCTCAATTATCCTGTTTCAAATGCTGTACTTCCAAAGTCACCCATAACAATATGTCCGACTAATAACTTGAATGTTCCATTAATTTCCTTTTTCCAGCCTCAGTGTAACTGTCAATTGAAAACCTCAGCTAACGGCCATGCTCTTTTATATGCCAGTCCTTGATTAAGACATCAAACACACTGATTTCAAAGCCAGTCATTACACACAGCTCTTCAACTTACAAACATGACTTCCATGGGCAGCTTGGCAATACCTGGTGCAATATGGATGCTAGCCACTCTCAGTCTGTTGATTCCTTACAGAAGTTGGCTGAGTTTAATTTCCTTACTAGGGTTCTTTGTGTTTTGTGGGTTCTCTTCCCTTTTTTTTTTTTTTTTGGCAGGGGGAAAGGCAGTGATTGAGCAGAGGGAAAGTGAGTAGGAGAGAGGGGAGATTGCTGAAGTGTGTGGGGGGGTGTAATTATGCTACTTAAGTCTACCATTTTTAAAATATGTGCATATAAATCACTATTATATAAAGACAGAACATATGAACAAATTTCTACCTTTATGCCAGAGGCATGTAAGGAACATAAGTCAGAATAGTAAAACTGTTTTGCATAATTTGTATAAGTATTTAGTCGAGACTTTTCCTGATATTCTCATAACTCCAGCTGAAATTACTTTCCAATTTAATATCACTCCTCTTGGGATCTGCAAAGGCAGTCGTGAAATTATGACAACATTAATTCTTCATTAAAGTGAAGGGAGAGTTACCACATTTTATTATTGTTATTATTTTAAGTGTTTCTTTGCTTTGTCTACTCATTTGCTACTCTTCAAAATGAAAGAGCTCAGCAGTTTGAAAGCAAAGATTTGTTTTCAATTGCCAGGGGGGAATATTTGCCCTCCTCCCTACTTGAATCTGAAACTACAAAGCAATGTTATTTTTGTTGATGCTTTCCCCAAATAAACTCACTGGCTTCAAGTCATTTTCCAATCTCCCTGAGAAATAAACGTATCAAGATGATGCTTTGTATAGAAGTTGTCAGTTGAGATGCCAAGTTTTAAAATCAGAGTGAAAAATAAACCCTTAAAAATGGGGGTTTATAAAGGTTGGAGTGAATTATAGCACTGCTTTCTCCTATTTCCATCCTCGTCTCCAAGATTCATCTCTGCATATACTGAGAACTAGACATAATGACATTAATGGAGAATCAGACCAACAACAAAGCCAGGGAGAGTAATTCTAACATCACCAAATACTATTTTTTTTCTTCCAAGAAAATAACAAAGAAAGCCAGTAAGGTATTTCCAAACTCTCAGTCTCATCAGCGTTTTTATTCCTTTCACATTTTGCAGGTGGGATCATGTGCTGCGCTTCTAAGGTTATAAAAAGCAGAAGGTGCGATGCAACCCCATTCAGAAGTTGACTTGGCCTCCATCATAAAATAAATCATTTTCAGCAGTTGGTTGGTGACAGTGGGATCAGTTACAATACCTCACCTGACCACAATACTTCTTTTACAGCCAAAACTGTGCTCAGATCTCATGTCTTCACATTAAATCTTGGCTGCTTCTCACACCTGGAAAGTTTTGACCCAGCCTGACCTTAATCACCCCTTCCTTTCCTCTGGCAGAGCAGTTATCCCATAATCCTCTAGACCTCGATAATATTAAAGAATAAGTTCACATCTAAACCTTCTGCTGGATGTGATAGGACAGGAGTACTTCTGTTGTGAAAAGGAGAAAGAGGTGTAACTAGAAAGGGAGAATAGGAGAAATTCAATTAGTGGAATCAGTGCAAAATGCGCTCTTTTCACCACAAGTCTTCCCAATCCCAAGGCTGAACTGGCCTTTGCTGCAGGCAAAGCAAGGAGGTTTTACTTTATTGTCATTATTTTATTTTTATGATTTCAGTCACACATCAAACTTGAGTATTTCGTGCCGGATAACAAATAGTTGTCACCAAACCCCTGTGCATCTCTTTTTGCACTTCGGAAAAGCTTATTCAACAATCTTACTGACTGCTGTTTAAAGTCCTCTCTCTGCTGTGTATCCAGCTGAGCACCTTCAAATGTGGAACAAGAGTCACACAAACTTACATGTCAAGATCAGAGATAGGAGGCCCTTATTAGATGTCATATTAGCCTTTCTCTCCAGTTCATATGCAATTTATGTCTTCTCTTTTCCAAGATCCCGTTTGTCATTATAAATATCCAAGTTTTGCTCTCTCAAATCAGTAGTCAGTTATTTTCCCCCAGTGTACTGAATATTATATTAGGAAAAGGTTAATTTTCCCAGTATTCGTGGAAGACAAATCATACTGTATGAAACTGTATGAACACAGAATAAGTTTCCATCAGCTGTGGCAGCACCGACAGCAGAGCTCTATGTGACACGTATAGCTTCTCACACCAGTGCGCAACACCATTTTCTACCCCAGGAATGGCAACAGTAATCAAGGAACCTTCCTCTAAAAGCAGTTTCTCACAATGGTATTTGAACATTGCTCAAATCTCTGCAGTACTTCATGGAAAAGGAGGTGATTGTCCCCCTCTACTCAGCTCTTGCAAGGCCCCATCTGGAATACTGTGTCCAGGTCTGGGGCCTCCAGTAGAAGAAAGACATGGAGCTGTTGGAACAGGTGCAGAGGAGAGCCACTAAGATGATCAGAGGGCTGGAGCACCTCTCCTATGAAGAAAGGTTGAGGGAACTGGGATTGTTTACCTTGGAGAAAAGGCTCCAGGGAGAACTCATTGCAGCCTTCTGGTACTTGAAGGGAGCACACAAACACGAGGGGGAACAGCCGGCTGTTTACGAGGGTGGACAGTGATAGGACTAGGGAAAATGGTTTTAAACTGAGGGGAAGTTTAGGTTGGATATTAGGAGGAAGTTTTTCACCCAGAGGGTGGTGATGCACTGGAACAGGTTGCCCAGAGAGGTTGTGGATGCCCTGTTGCTAGAGGCATTCAAGGCCAGGCTGGATGTGGCTCTGGGCAGCCTGGTCTGGTGGTTGGCGACCCTGCACATAGCAGGGGGGATGAAACTCGATGATCATTATGGTCCTTTTCAACCCAGGCCATTCTATGATTCTATGAAAGCTTGTCAGAGAAAGGACTGCCAGAGGAGACAAGCCTTTGGTGTGAGTCTGATGTGACAATGCTTGCACTCCCAAATCCGAACACCAACTGAGTAAAATTCTTCAGCTGCCTTTTAAAAACAGTATGGTCATTTGGGTGAGAAAATAGATTCAACAATTCTTATTGCTGACCTATCAGAAGTTGAAATAAATGTATTCACTCTTGCAGTTCCATGGAAGTTTTTCCATGGGAGGATTCTATCGTACAGTCAGCACTAGAGATGATGCAATTTTTCTGACTGTTTTCACACTATTGAGAGGTCCTCTGACAGACTACTAGATTATAACTCTTTTCTTACTAACAAAGAAGCTTTTTGTCCCTTATGGAAAAAAATACTGAGAGAAAAAGCCAGCTATGTCAAATTGGGTATCTAATTACCTTGGAAAATAGAATCATTTAGGAAAGAAAAAAAAAAATCTATTCAAAAGTTTTTTCACCATATTTAGTGCACAACCCATATGAAATGAAATAAATTAAAATGCTCTTCAGTAAAATATAAAATGAATATTCTAAATAAATCAATCATTTTACTTTTTCCTACATTCTCCAGACCAATGCCAGTAAACTAAAATAAACATGTTATTAAAACAGAAATCAATAGTAAGCTTTAAAATACACAGTACTGCAAAAAGGTCAAGCTCCAGTATTGATTTTAATATAACATTTTTGGTGTGTAGTTTCCCAAAGGGTTCTTCTCTAATATTGCTCTTCATTCTTCTTTCACTTTACATTTGCACTGGTGAATTTGTTGTTCTTTTCTGCAAAATCTGTCCACCGCATGGAGTTTACTATGAGCATGCCATGTATGCAATGTACTGCTGAGACATGACAAAACAAGGTCGGGAGGAGGCACTCAGACACATCAGAGTATCAATTAAATCATAAAGTGGATCACAGTTATACAGAGACCCTTCCAAAACACGGAAAGAATAAAAAGGAGTAAGAAAATGAATGGCTGCAGTCTAACAACCTGCCACTGAGAGCCACCTTTGTGGACTGCTATGCACATATTTTTAAAAGCTGATTTAGAGTTTAGAAAGATTTTCTTTAAGCAGATGAGTATGTTTAGAAATACAGAGGCTATAATAATTCATCCTGCTAATGACAGATAAAATAACACACCATATGGAGTCCAGCAGACTTGAGCAAGTCATTAGCATGGAATGTTTGAAAATCTATGGTCTGTCTTATTCAAGAAAGCATTTTTTCTTGTAGCTTTTCATTGCAAAAGTTTATCAAAGATCTAATAGGAGATGAGCCAGTCAAAGCATAGCAAAGTTTAAAAGCTATCAAAAGCCATTGCCAGCTAATTATCTCTTTTATTGACCAAAACAGAAGCCAATCCAGGGAAGGGATAACAGGGATTGTATCTGTCGCTGTACTCTAAGGTGTTTAGGAGACACAAAATTCCTCTTCCTGCTGCAGCTGCTAGTTCTCTTCTGGAACTGCAGGTTGAAATTGTTGATATCCAGATAACCACCATTTCTCATTTACTGAGAACCATTTCTCATTTACTAGTAACCATTCACCCAATTCCCTTCACAACGGGTTCACAGGAACCTTTCTTGCTCTGCTTCATAGGAAATCACACGGAGAAGCTCAAGTATGTTTTTTGGACCTTTAAGTGAACCCCACTGGACCTTGGTTGAATAACAATGGGAGGTTACCCTTCCACCTGTTTGTTTACCTGCTGAGCAGATAGAGAAGTATCTGGGTTTGCTAAAGGCTACACTAGAAAAGTTTGTCTGTAGAACACACATGGCCATAATCCTTATTGAAATACAAGTAAACTTTCAAGGTTGAGATTGTCTGAACAGAGATTTTAAAAAAGATATAAGATATACTATCATAACTTCTACATGCATCAAAACCTTTTAATAAGATTTCAAGCAACACTCACACACTGCTCAGTGCTAGTCCCTAAAATTTCCTACCTTTGTTATGCCCTAATTTTACACCAGAAGGAGAAAGTGAAGGGCCACTGACCACACAAATGTCTACTTCTAAGACTTTCCCTACACTAAAATTACCTCTTATTTCTCCAGATGAACCTAGTGCTGGAATCACAGAACATACAGTGTAGAACAATTCAAGTAGAACTAAGCAGAGGGAAGGTCTCTTGGGACAATCCTACATCAGCGAACTGCACAGGGACATACAGTTGGCATATTATATGCAGATACATATTGAAGACCTGATCAAGATCAACTTTCTGCAGTATTGAAGAGTATGTCATGCAACAGCATTTTGCAAAAACACCTCATTCTGCACAGAACTAGCATTCCTCATGTGCCAAATCATATAAAAAGAGTTGGGAAACATCTGTCAAGAAAAAATACTGTAAACTCACAAATATAATTAGCCTAGTTGCAAGATAAATAAAGGCTGAATTTTCCCTGATTCTCAAGAACAACAAGAACAACAACAACAAAAAGTAAGTACTAATTTATGTATAATTTCTGTCAGAAAACACATCTTTCCGTTGCCAGTTATTTAGGTATTTCTTGTGTGTGTTACAGTAGGGGAATCCAGCAGCCTGACAAGGTAAACAGTAGATAAATTTTATTATGTTGATCATATACATTGATGTTTATTCTTACTATTTCAACCTTTTCCTCTGTATCTCAGAATGCAAAAACTTTATAAGATAATATAACCAGCCATCATCAGCATGGCACAGAATCAGAGAATCAAATAATCTGGATGCTATGATAACAAGAGAATGGCACCATGGCCTGGATTTAATGGGTATGGAAGACAGCCATCTGAGATCCCTTTACACAAAAGGGGACAATAAAAAATCAATTGGAAAAGGGATATGTGCATTCATGCTATGGAACTGACCTGTACTCAGCCATTAAGGAAGGGTACCGTTTCAAAAAAGATCTCATATGTTACCCAGGTCATTCCCACAGTACAGCAGCAGAGTTGGTTACCAAAGAATCAGAGAAAGACTTGCGTTGGAAGGGACCTTACACGCTGAACTAATCCCAACCACCTGCCATGGCCACAGTTGCCACCGGGGAAGGTTACAATTAGGGCCCCATCCAGCCTGGCCTCGAACATCACCACGGATGGGGCGTCCACAGCTCCTCTGGGCAGCCCGCGCCACTGGCTCACCAGTCTCAGAGTCAAGAATTTCCTCGAAGACTTAATCTAATCTCCTCTTCTGGATTCAAGCTCGATTACGCCATGTCCTGTCCCTATCAGACCACGTAAAAAGTCACTCACCACACACACTGGACACCAAATATGCCGTTAACTTGCAACTTTTACTAGACCCTCCCGAAACCAAGACTGGACTCAGATCAGAAGTGCTGGCGTGGAACCCGGGCTGCAAGCGTGGCCAAGGGACAGCTGCACTTCAGCATCTGCCGCGAGGAGCAGCGCCAGCAGGTTGAGGGAGGCCGTCCTTCCTCTCAGCTGCATGGCAGCGCCGGGTCCTCACTCAGTGCTGCCTGCAACGGCTGCCACCCTCTTGCTTGAGGGCCCCCACCCACACCCCCACCGAGGCCGTGGTGACCGTGATGTCACAGTGCGTGTCAGAGTGCGCCCATTGTGATGCGCGAAGCCTGGAGCACAGCAATAGCTGCTGGGCTCAGCCCGAGCGTCAGTGCGGCCTGGCGAGGCGCAGAGAGAGCAGGGACTCTCGCAGTGCTCGCTGTTAACGCACATCATGTCCGATAGGAAGCGGAAGGCCTCCAGCTCGGAGGAGCCAGGTGAGAGCACAGCATCCCTGTGCACAGCTCCCGATGCTGGGCAGAGGGGCGCTGGGCCTCTGCCTGCGGCTGAGAGATGAGCGGGGAGGAAGGGGCAGGCAGGAGCTCCCAGGCAGGCATGGGGCTGGGCCCCTCTGCTCCTCGGCAAGGGGGCCCAGCTTGGGCTGTGGCTGCCTGGGGCCTGCCGTGGCCCCTTCCCCTCCACCGCCTCCAGCCAGCACGGCAGACACAGAGCAGGACCCTGGGGACAGCCCTCAGGGACGTCTGGTCCCGCCAGCTGCTCACCGCTGCTTGCATTTGCTCTCTCCTCTGCAGTGTGTGCGCTGTGTGGCCAGGCAGATGTCGACCCGGACATCTGCGGGCACACACTTTTCGAGACTGGGATTCGTGTCCATGAGTTCTGCTTGGTGAGTTCCCCCATGGGCACCTTCCACATTCCTGCCGGGGATGCTCCCTGTCCTTCCGTCCTAATCAGCTCTTTCTCTCCTACAGACGTCTGCCAACATCACGGCTAAAGCAAGACCAGGAATTGAGGTCCTCCCGCTTGCTGCCATTGCACGCAAGGTCAGGCAGGCAAACAAGAAGGTGAGGACCTGTACAGAGCAGGCAGGTTTGGGCCAGCAGGGGCTCACTCCAGCTTACTCTCGACCCAATGTCCAACTGCCTCCAGGACAAAGTCCTGCCCATACGACATCAGCCCTGCCCGCCAGGCAGCTTTGCAGAGGGGCACCCTGCAGTGCCCACATCCTCTGCCCTGCCCAGAGGTGTGGGGCCAGCCGTGGAGGCCCTCAGCCTGTCGCTCATGGGGCTCTTCTGCTCTTTCCAGCAATGCTGTGTTTGCGGCGAGAGGGGGGCTGCCATCACATGCGCAGAGAGAGGCTGTGCACGCAGCTTCCATCTGCCCTGTGCCAAGGACGGCGAATGCATCACCCAGTACTTTGGAGACTACAGGTAAGGGCTCTCAGCAGCAGCCAAGCCAGGGAGGAACCCGCGGTTACACCTCCCAGCAGCCTGACAGAGCCAGAGCCAGGGCCCGGGGGCTCCTTCCTGGTCCCCTGCCCTCCTCGCAGCACTTCTCACCGTGCCCATCCCTTCCGTCTTCCCCCAGGTCCTTCTGCTGGGAGCACCGCCCTCAACAGGCCACTCAGGAAGCTCCAGCACAAGGCACCATCTGCCTCGTCTGCTTGGAGCCTGTGGGGGACAGCTTGTCCTACCACACCATGGTGTGCCCAGCCTGCAAACACGTCTGGTTCCACCGGGACTGCATCCAGGTAGGAGCCCACCCCGCACCCTGCAGGCACGCTCGGTGCTCAGCAGCACCAGGCGCTGCTCACGCTCACCCTGCTTGTGCTTCTCCTGCAGCAACAGGCCTTGAGTGCTGGCACTGCGTACTTCGAGTGCCCCGGCTGCCGAGACTACATTCTCTTCTGTGAAGAGATGTCCAACATGGGGATCCACATCCCATTAAGGTTGGTGTCCTGCCCAGTTCTGCTGACGTTAAGGCTGCAGTGCTGGGCCTGCCCAGGGACTGGCTCAGCAGCCATGGCCCTTGGCTGTCGCATGACCATGTGCCCCAGCTTCGTGGAGAAGCTGGAAGCGGACATGGGGTGGATGAGATGGGATAACCTTGGGTCTTATGCTGGGCACACTGGGGGCTCATCGCTTCCCTTCCCTTCTCTTGTAGAGATGCATCGTGGGAGGACGAGGAGTCCTATGAACCCCTTCTAGAGATGCACAGCCGCTGCGATGCCAGCCAGTGCCTTTACCACGGAGGCAGAGAGCAGGCACAGAGTAGGGGGTGAGTTACCACAGCAGCTCGCTGGGGCTCTGCGGGGGATCTCAGCCTCACCGCAGGCTGGGGGAGCAAGCACTGAGCAACAGGGACGTGCTGTGTCGGGAACTCCCTGGCTTGGATCACTCGGCCCTCACAGCCACAACCTCTTTGCTTCCCCAGGCCCTGGGAGCTCATCCTGTGCAGCTCCTGTGCTGCTGAGGGCACCCATCGACAGTGCTCCCACTTGAGCAACACCACAGACATGTGGGAGTGCAACAGCTGTGCTGGCCTGGCTACCGGTAAGAGGCAATCAGCCGCGAGGCACCGCGCTGGGGCCAGGCAAGGCCTGCCTGCAAGTGCTCGGGCCACCGTTGCCAGAGTCTGTCTGCCCCAAGTGGGATGGCAGATCCCACTGGGCTGCTGCTGCAGCTCCAGGCTCATGACCTTCCTGCCTCCCCTTACAGCCTCCAGCGCCAACGCTGAGTTCGCCGCTCCCAGCACTGCCAGCCAGACGGCTCCGGCTCCGGGTCCATCCAGCAGCTCCATGGAGCCTGAGACCTTCGGCTCCATGCCCGACAGCCAGGCAGCGTTGGGGACATCACAGAGCTCCCAGCTGCCTGAGCACAGCGACCTGCCCAGTGTGCCTGAGACGGAGCAGGGGACAAACGGCACACGTTCATCGGAGGACCGGGCTACCCCTGAGCAGCTGCGAGGACGCCGTGGGAGCAGGCGAACAGCAGCCCCACGTGCTGAGAGCGACTCCCACGCAGCCACCAGGCGGAGGGCATCAGGCTCCTCCAGGGCGTCTCCGGCAGCTGCACGCAGAAGACGGCGCAGGCAGCGTTCAGGAAGAAGCCGCACACGGAGCCGCTCCCCGCTGCAACGTCGGGACCCGAGCTCCCAGAGCCGGCCAAGAAGACGCCATGGCAGCAGGCGAAGGCCAGCCTCAAGGGAGCAGAGCGCCACCCGCAGATCAACAAGATCTGCCACTTCAAGGTCCCCAAGGGCTTCCAGAGTGCCGCGACGCAGGGGACAGGCCAGGCGCTGAAGGCGGACCCGGACCCTCACCCAAAGCCCTCCCCTTTCTTACTTCAAAACCATCCCCCCTTGACCTATCGCCATCCACCCTTGGCAAACAGTCATACCCCCCTCCCCATCCCCCCTGCTTTCTCTGGTCCCAAGAGTCCAACACAATAAAGATCAGAGATCCCCCCCAGACAGCTGTCGGTTTCATCCTTCCCCGCTTCTGCTGACATGGGCAGAGGTAGGGACCTTGACAACACGGTTGTCTCCTCCCCAGACCTCCCTTCACCTGGCCCAGTCCAGGCTGAGCTGCGTTCGGGCCACATCCCCAGCGGGGCACAGGGCCCCCCATTCCTCAAGAACCCAGGCCGCACTGGCAGGGGCAGCCCGGTGCTGGGCTTGGGGTGCCACCGTCTTCAGGGTACATGGCAGGTCCAGGGCTGCTTCCAGCTGCGTCACAGCTTGGGCTTTCCTCCTGCACGTGGGCACTGCTGCCACGTCTGAGGGGGAACGTTTCTAAGCTCAGGGAGGGAAGCCTTAGCGTGGATGCCAGGACCAAGTTCTTCACAGAGAGAGTGCTGAGGTGCTGGGATAGGCAGCCCACAGACGACGTGGGTGCTCCATCCCTGGACGCCTTTGGAGCCAACAACTCAGCAGGCCCTGCAACCGCTCCAACCCTCCAACGCAGGCGGCAGTTGCTCCAGCTGTCACGACGAGGCCTGCAGCTGCTTCAACCCTGCTGACAGGCCCTGCCGTTGTGACGGGCCCTGTGCTTGCCCCAGCCCTTACGCTGGGTGCTGTGGTTGCTCTAAGCCCTGCCGTGGGCCGTGCGCTTGCTTCTGCCCTCGAGACAGGCCCTGAGCTTGTGACAGGCCCTGCGACAGGCCCTGCAGCTGCTCCAGGCCCTGTGAGAGGACTGGTGGTTCAGCCACAGAACCCATCTGTGCCACTGCCAGGTGCCCGTGGTCACAAGCTCACCAGAGAAAACGGCTGAGAATGTCGGCGCATTTAGTAAGGAAATAAACTTCCACGAAGATGGGAACGGGGGAAGAGGATGAGGACGGAGCCGAGCCATCGCAAGAAATCTGCGGGAAACAGCTCAGGGAGAGGCAGGGACCCGCAGTCCCCTCACAGAGTGCGAGCACAGGGGCTCTGAGGCGCTGTGAGCGGAGCCACGAGTGACGGGGTCAAATCCTGAACGTACAAAGGCTCCTCTCAGGGGCCGTGCTCAACCAGGAGCGTGGCTGAACAGAGCCAGCAGACAGACTGTGGCACAGCCGTTGGCGCAGGCACGGCGAGCAGGGAAGGCAGACTCTCCCTCCCCACTCAGGAGACCACCTCACCTATTGGCTTCCTCCTCGACAACAAACCTAGCCGTGGCCTCCACCAGGAAGAAAGCTCTTGCCAAAAAGAACGCAGCTACCCAAACTGCGTGCCTACCCAGGAATACAGCTCCTCAGGTCTCGGGCCGCACGGAGTGCCCGAGCCTGCTGCTGCCATCCGAGGGCGGCAGAGAGACCACCTGCATGAGGTGAGAGCAGGTGGATGGTCTGCTCAGCCTGGTGGCAGCGCTCTCGGGGGAGCTGGGGACACTAAGGAATGCCAGGCAATTAAAATCACAGAATGCTGTGGGCTGGAAGGGACCTTTCACACCATCTCGTTCCAGCCCCCCCGCCGCAGGCAGGGACGCCAACCACCACACCAGGCTGCCCAGGGCCCCATCCAGCCTGGCCTTGAATGCTTCCAGGGAGGGGGCATCCACAGCCTCCTTGGGCAACCCGTTCCAGTGTCTCACCACCCTCACAGTAACGCATTACTTCCTAATATTCAGTCCAAATCAACCCTCTTCCAGTTCCAAGCCATTTCCCCTCGTCCTGTCGCAACATGCCCTCATGAAACGTCCCTCCCCAGCTTTTCCGTAGCCCCCGTTCCAGTACTGACGGGCCGCCAGAAGGTCTCCTCGCAGCCTTCTCTTCTCCATGCTGAAGTACCCAAAACTCCCTCAGCCTGTCCCCGTCCCTGAGCTGCTCCAGCCCTCTGATCATCTTCGTGGCCCTCCCCTGGCCCTGCCCCAACAACTCCATCTCCTTCTTGTGTTGGGGGCTCCAGAACTCGACGCAATAGGCATGGTTTAGGCATGGCTTAGTGGGCAATATTGCTGAGGGGTGGACAGTTGGTCTAGGTGATCTCAGAGGTCTTCTCCAGCCTTCCTCCAACATTCGAGGATCTCTGAGTCTACGATTCTATGATTCTAAGAACAGGCAGAACTCACAGAGGTGACAATAACTGTCCAACTCCTGACTACGGATGAAAAGACTTCAGCCATCATCTGGGTGAGCACTGTGCCCCCTGGCCGCTCTGCTAACAGGAGAACGGGGCCTGCGGCCCGAACCTAGTGGGCAGCAACGCCAGGCATCTGGGATCCCTTTGAAGGGAAGAGGACACTGACAAAGCCATTGGGAAAGGGATATCTCCTATGGAAGCGATTCTTTCTCTGCCAGGAAGGAAAAGTATCCTTTCAGATAAGATCTGGGATGTTACCCCGGCAAGTGGAAAGGTGTCGAGGGAAGCCTGAGGGAATTAGCTGCGCTCGGAGGTGGCGTATAATCTTGAACAAAAAGGGAGATAGATATAGATCGGATGTTGGGAGGAAATCCTTTAGTCAGAGGGCAACGATGCACTGGAACAGGTTGCCCAGAGAAGCTGTGGAGCTGCCACTCTCTTGCTTGGCAGGTGAGGGCCCGCACCCACATCCCCCATGACCACGTGGTGAGGTGACCACAGTGCCACAGAGGGTGGCAGGGAGCGGCCACTGTCACCCATCAGGCCGGCCAGGACTTCTGGTGCCCAACTTGAAAGGACTTCGACAAGTTTAGATTCCGAGCAGCATTTCTTATTTCTGGGACTACTCTGGCTTCAGGGAATTGGGATCCCCGTGGAGGAGACTGTCCTTTCCACAAAAACAAACTTAGAAAAATGCTAGTACGTTAAGAAATATGGAAATGTTGTGAAAGCATACAAACAAGCTGCCTGCTAGTAGCCTAGCCACAGCAGTACTTCTCGGACTGTCTCTTGCCAGTCCCTTTAAACCTCTCCTTTCACCTACAATTTACGGGGCAAGCAGCCTTACAGAGCAAACAGCAGAGCTCAATATGCTCTGCCAGCGCACACTCTACTAACACCCGTGTCTTTCGCCGTGGACGCGGATCCCCTGCCAGGCTGGATCTCCGTCTCACCCAACACACATTTCCTGACCGAGTTTAGATGCACACTTGAAGGGAACTGTGGGCCAGTTTCCCTCCACCGACTGCGTAACAGTTCAAGCTTTGATGCGTGGAGATAAATGTTTCTTCTGAGCCGGACAAACCCGAAGACAAATGCTCATCATTCCACAAGGCATGATGCCAGCCTGCATTTCATCTCTGGCTCGACTCATCACTGCTGTGTGAGCGTCAGGGGCTTACTTCATTTCTCCTCAAAGTCTCGGAATTCCTCACCTCCAACAGAACTTACTTATGCTTGTCTAGTAAAAGTATTTGAACGCACAAACACTCGGGTTAAATAAGACAATAAAACTGCAACTTAAAATTTAAGAAATACAGAGGAACGACAAAAGTTTGGGGAAATGGGAGCAGGCAGGTTTTCTCTCTGGAGAGAGAATAAAAAGAGCCCAAATGTCACTGCGGTGAAAAAGGCACCAAAGGAAGAGAGAGCTGAAAGCTGAGCTCAGCTGCGGTCATGAAAGCTCAAGCCACGCTAGAAGGAATATGCTTGGGCAGCTCACAGTTCACAAACATCAAGTTTTGGGGTTTTCCTTCCGTTCCTTCAACTCAGCTTCACATTGAAGAGAAGGACACATATGTGTCTTGATGCGCATCATTGACGCTTTCCCTGCTGCCTACAACACAGAAGTGGAATCGAGGAGTTCTGCACTTTACACAAACACTGCAGATACGACGCTAAGGTCGTGCCAGCAATACAGCAGCAGAGTTGGTTACCAAAGAATCAGAGAAAGACTTGCGTTGGAAGGGACCTTACACGCTGAACTAATCCCAACCACCTGCCATGGCCACAGTTGCCACCGGGGAAGGTTACAATTAGGGCCCCATCCAGCCTGGCCTCGAACATCACCACGGATGGGGCGTCCACAGCTCCTCTGGGCAGCCCGCGCCACTGGCTCACCAGTCTCAGAGTCAAGAATTTCCTCGAAGACTTAATCTAATCTCCTCTTCTGGATTCAAGCTCGATTACGCCATGTCCTGTCCCTATCAGACCACGTAAAAAGTCACTCACCACACACACTGGACACCAAATATGCCGTTAACTTGCAACTTTTACTAGACCCTCCCGAAACCAAGACTGGACTCAGATCAGAAGTGCTGGCGTGGAAGCCGGGCTGCAAGCGTGGCCAAGGGACAGCTGCACTTCAGCATCTGCCGCGAGGAGCAGCGCCAGCAGGTTGAGGGAGGCCGTCCTTCCTCTCAGCTGCACGGCAGCGCCGGGTCCTCACTCAGTGCTGCCTGCAACGGCTGCCACCCTCTTGCTTGAGGGCCCCCACCCACACCCCCACCGAGGCCGTGGTGACCGTGATGTCACAGTGCGTGTCAGAGTGCGCCCATTGTGACGCGCGAAGCCTGGAGCACAGCAATAGCTGCCGGGCTCAGCCCGAGCGTCAGTGCGGCCTGGCGAGGCGCGGAGAGAGCAGGGACTCTCGCAGTGCTCGCTGTTAACGCACATCATGTCCGATAGGAAGCGGAAGGCCTCCAGCTCGGAGGAGCCAGGTGAGAGCACAGCATCCCTGTGCACAGCTCCCGATGCTGGGCAGAGGGGTGCTGGGCCTCTGCCTGCGGCTGAGAGATGAGCGGGGAGGAAGGGGCAGGCAGGAGCTCCCAGGCAGGCATGGGGCTGGGCCCCTCTGCTCCTCGGCAAGGGGGCCCAGCTTGGGCTGTGGCTGCCTGGGGCCTGCCGTGGCCCCTTCCCCTCCACCGCCTCCAGCCAGCACGGCAGACACAGAGCAGGACCCTGGGGACAGCCCTCAGGGACGTCTGGTCCCGCCAGCTGCTCACCGCTGCTTGCATTTGCTCTCTCCTCTGCAGTGTGTGCGCTGTGTGGCCAGGCAGATGTCGACCCGGACATCTGCGGGCACACACTTTTCGAGACTGGGATTCGTGTCCATGAGTTCTGCTTGGTGAGTTCCCCCATGGGCACCTTCCACATTCCTGCCGGGGATGCTCCCTGTCCTTCCGTCCTAATCAGCTCTTTCTCTCCTACAGACGTCTGCCAACATCACGGCTAAAGCAAGACCAGGAATTGAGGTCCTCCCGCTTGCTGCCATCGCACGCAAGGTCAGGCAGGCAAACAAGAAGGTGAGGACCTGTACAGAGCAGGCAGGTTTGGGCCAGCAGGGGCTCACTCCAGCTTACTCTCGACCCAATGTCCAACTGCCTCCAGGACAAAGTCCTGCCCATACGACATCAGCCCTGCCCGCCAGGCAGCTTTGCAGAGGGGCACCCTGCAGTGCCCACATCCTCTGCCCTGCCCAGAGGTGTGGGGCCAGCCGTGGAGGCCCTCAGCCTGTCGCTCATGGGGCTCTTCTGCTCTTTCCAGCAATGCTGTGTTTGCGGCGAGAGGGGGGCTGCCGTCACATGCGCAGAGAGAGGCTGTGCACGCAGCTTCCATCTGCCCTGTGCCAAGGACGGCGAATGCATCACCCAGTACTTTGGAGACTACAGGTAAGGGCTCTCAGCAGCAGCCAAGCCACGGAGGAACCCGCGGTTACACCTCCCAGCAGCCTGACAGAGCCAGAGCCAGGGCCCGGGGGCTCCTTCCTGGTCCCCTGCCCTCCTCGCAGCACTTCTCACCGTGCCCATCCCTTCCGTCTTCCCCCAGGTCCTTCTGCTGGGAGCACCGCCCTCAACAGGCCACTCAGGAAGCTCCAGCACAAGGCACCATCTGCCTCGTCTGCTTGGAGCCTGTGGGGGACAGCTTGTCCTACCACACCATGGTGTGCCCAGCCTGCAAACACGTCTGGTTCCACCGGGACTGCATCCAGGTAGGAGCCCACCCCGCACCCTGCAGGCACGCTCGGTGCTCAGCAGCACCAGGCACTGCTCACGCTCACCCTGCTTGTGCTTCTCCTGCAGCAACAGGCCTTGAGTGCTGGCACTGCGTACTTCGAGTGCCCCGGCTGCCGAGACTACATTCTCTTCTGTGAAGAGATGTCCAACATGGGGATCCACATCCCATTAAGGTTGGTGTCCTGCCCAGTTCTGCTGACGTTAAGGCTGCAGTGCTGGGCCTGCCCAGGGACTGGCTCAGCAGCCATGGCCCTTGGCTGTCGCATGACCATGTGCCCCAGCTTCGTGGAGAAGCTGGAAGCGGACATGGGGTGGATGAGATGGGATAACCTTGGGTCTTATGCTGGGCACACTGGGGGCTCATCGCTTCCCTTCCCTTCTCTTGTAGAGATGCATCGTGGGAGGACGAGGAGTCCTACGAACCCCTTCTAGAGATGCACAGCCGCTGCGATGCCAGCCAGTGCCTTTACCACGGAGGCAGAGAGCAGGCACAGAGTAGGGGGTGAGTTACCACAGCAGCTCGCTGGGGCTCTGCGGGGGATCTCAGCCTCACCGCAGGCTGGGGGAGCAAGCACTGAGCAACAGGGACGTGCTGTGCCGGGAACTCCCTGGCTTGGATCACTCGGCCCTCACAGCCACAACCTCTTTGCTTCCCCAGGCCCTGGGAGCTCATCCTGTGCAGCTCCTGTGCTGCTGAGGGCACCCATCGACAGTGCTCCCACTTGAGCAACACCACAGACATGTGGGAGTGCAACAGCTGTGCTGGCCTGGCTACCGGTAAGAGGCAATCAGCCGCGAGGCACCGCGCTGGGGCCAGGCAAGGCCTGCCTGCAAGTGCTCGGGCCACCGTTGCCAGAGTCTCTCTGCCCCAAGTGGGATGGCAGATCCCACTGGGCTGCTGCTGCAGCTCCAGGCTCACGACCTTCCTGCCTCCCCTTACAGCCTCCAGCGCCAACGCTGAGTTCGCCGCTCCCAGCACTGCCAGCCAGACGGCTCCGGCTCCGGGTCCATCCAGCAGCTCCATGGAGCCTGAGACCTTCGGCTCCATGCCCGACAGCCAGGCAGCGTTGGGGACATCACAGAGCTCCCAGCTGCCTGAGCACAGCGACCTGCCCAGTGTGCCTGAGACGGAGCAGGGGACAAACGGCACACGTTCATCGGAGGACCGGGCTACCCCTGAGCAGCTGCGAGGACGCCGTGGGAGCAGGCGAACAGCAGCCCCACGTGCTGAGAGCGACTCCCACGCAGCCACCAGGCGGAGGGCATCAGGCTCCTCCAGGGCGTCTCCGGCAGCTGCACGCAGAAGACGTCGCAGGCAGCGTTCAGGAAGAAGCCGCACACGGAGCCGCTCCCCGCTGCAACGTCGGGACCCGAGCTCCCAGAGCCGGCCAAGAAGACGCCATGGCAGCAGGCGAAGGCCAGCCTCAAGGGAGCAGAGCGCCACCCGCAGATCAACAAGATCTGCCACTTCGAGGTCCCCAAGGGCTTCCAGAGTGCCGCGACGCAGGGGACAGGCCAGGCGCTGAAGGCGGACCCGGACCCTCACCCAAAGCCCTCCCCTTTCTTACTTCAAAACCATCCCCCCTTGACCTATCGCCATCCACCCTTGGCAAACAGTCATACCCCCCTCCCCATCCCCCCTGCTTTCTCTGGTCCCAAGAGTCCAACACAATAAAGATCAGAGATCCCCCCCAGACAGCTGTCGGTTTCATCCTTCCCCGCTTCTGCTGACATGGGCAGAGGTAGGGACCTTGACAACACGGTTGTCTCCTCCCCAGACCTCCCTTCACCTGGCCCAGTCCAGGCTGAGCTGCGTTCGGGCCACATCCCCAGCGGGGCACAGGGCCCCCATTCCTCAAGAACCCAGGCCGCACTGGCAGGGGCAGCCCGGTGCTGGGCTTGGGGTGCCACCGTCTTCAGGGTACATGGCAGGTCCAGGGCTGCTTCCAGCTGCGTCACAGCTTGGGCTTTCCTCCTGCACGTGGGCACTGCTGCCACGTCTGAGGGGGAACGTTTCTAAGCTCAGGGAGGGAAGCCTTAGCGTGGATGCCAGGACCAAGTTCTTCACAGAGAGAGTGCTGAGGTGCTGGGATAGGCAGCCCACAGACGACGTGGGTGCTCCATCCCTGGACGCCTTTGGAGCCAACGACAACTCAGCAGGCCCTGCAACCGCTCCAACCCTCCAACGCAGGCGGCAGTTGCTCCAGCTGTCACGACGAGGCCTGCAGCTGCTTCAACCCTGCTGACAGGCCCTGCCGTTGTGACGGGCCCTGTGCTTGCCCCAGCCCTTACGCTGGGTGCTGTGGTTGCTCTAAGCCCTGCCGTGGGCCGTGCGCTTGCTTCTGCCCTCGAGACAGGCCCTGAGCTTGTGACAGGCCCTGCGACAGGCCCTGCAGCTGCTCCAGGCCCTGTGAGAGGACTGGTGGTTCAGCCACAGAACCCATCTGTGCCACTGCCAGGTGCCCGTGGTCACAAGCTCACCAGAGAAAACGGCTGAGAATGTCGGCGCATTTAGTAAGGAAATAAACTCCCACAAAGATGGGAACGGGGGAAGAGGATGAGGACGGAGCCGAGCCATCGCAAGAAATCTGCGGGAAACAGCTCAGGGAGAGGCAGGGACCCGCAGTCCCCTCACAGAGTGCGAGCGCAGGGGCTCTGAGGCGCTGTGAGCGGAGCCACGAGTGACGGGGTCAAATCCTGAACGTACAAAGGCTCCTCTCAGGGGCCGTGCTCAACCAGGAGCGTGGCTGAACAGAGCCAGCAGACAGACTGTGGCACAGCCGTTGGCGCAGGCACGGCGAGCAGGGAAGGCAGACTCTCCCTCCCCACTCAGGAGACCACCTCACCTATTGGCTTCCTCCTCGACAACAAACCTAGCCGTGGCCTCCACCAGGAAGAAAGCTCTTGCCAAAAAGAACGCACCTACCCAAACTGCGTGCCTACCCAGGAATACAGCTCCTCAGGTCTCGGGCCGCACGGAGTGCCCGAGCCTGCTGCTGCCATCCGAGGGCGGCAGAGAGACCACCTGCATGAGGTGAGAGCAGGTGGATGGTCTGCTCAGCCTGGTGGCAGCGCTCTCGGGGGAGCTGGGGACACTAAGGAATGCCAGGCAATTAGAATCACAGAATGCTGTGGGCTGGAAGGGACCTTTCACACCATCTCGTTCCAGCCCCCCCGCCGCAGGCAGGGACGCCAACCACCACACCAGGCTGCCCAGGGCCCCATCCAGCCTGGCCTTGAATGCTTCCAGGGAGGGGGCATCCACAGCCTCCTTGGGCAACCCGTTCCAGTGTCTCACCACCCTCACAGTAACGCATTACTTCCTAATATTCAGTCCAAATCAACCCTCTTCCAGTTCCAAGCCATTTCCCCTCGTCCTGTCGCAACATGCCCTCATGAAACGTCCCTCCCCAGCTTTTCCGTAGCCCCCGTTCCAGTACTGACGGGCCGCCAGAAGGTCTCCTCGCAGCCTTCTCTTCTCCATGCTGAAGTACCCAAAACTCCCTCAGCCTGTCCCCGTCCCTGAGCTGCTCCAGCCCTCTGATCATCTTCGTGGCCCTCCCCTGGCCCTGCCCCAACAACTCCATCTCCTTCTTGTGTTGGGGGCTCCAGAACTCGACGCAATAGGCATGGTTTAGGCATGGCTTAGTGGGCAATATTGCTGAGGGGTGGACAGTTGGTCTAGGTGATCTCAGAGGTCTTCTCCAGCCTTCCTCCAACATTCGAGGATCTCTGAGTCTACGATTCTATGATTCTAAGAACAGGCAGAACTCACAGAGGTGACAATAACTGTCCAACTCCTGACTACGGATGAAAAGACTTCAGCCATCATCTGGGTGAGCACTGTGCCCCCTGGCCGCTCTGCTAACAGGAGAACGGGGCCTGCGGCCCGAACCTAGTGGGCAGCAACGCCAGGCATCTGGGATCCCTTTGAAGGGAAGAGGACACTGACAAAGCCATTGGGAAAGGGATATCTCCTATGGAAGCGATTCTTTCTCTGCCAGGAAGGAAAAGTATCCTTTCAGATAAGATCTGGGATGTTACCCCGGCAAGTGGAAAGGTGTCGAGGGAAGCCTGAGGGAATTAGCTGCGCTCGGAGGTGGCGTATAATCTTGAACAAAAAGGGAGATAGATATAGATCGGATGTTGGGAGGAAATCCTTTAGTCAGAGGGCAACGATGCACTGGAACAGGTTGCCCAGAGAAGCTGTGGAGCTGCCACTCTCTTGCTTGGCAGGTGAGGGCCCGCACCCACATCCCCCATGACCACGTGGTGAGGTGACCACAGTGCCACAGAGGGTGGCAGGGAGCGGCCACTGTCACCCATCAGGCCGGCCAGGACTTCTGGTGCCCAACTTGAAAGGACTTCGACAAGTTTAGATTCCGAGCAGCATTTCTTATTTCTGGGACTACTCTGGCTTCAGGGAATTGGGATCCCCGTGGAGGAGACTGTCCTTTCCACAAAAACAAACTTAGAAAAATGCTAGTACGTTAAGAAATATGGAAATGTTGTGAAAGCATACAAACAAGCTGCCTGCTAGTAGCCTAGCCACAGCAGTACTTCTCGGACTGTCTCTTGCCAGTCCCTTTAAACCTCTCCTTTCACCTACAATTTACGGGGCAAGCAGCCTTACAGAGCAAACAGCAGAGCTCAATATGCTCTGCCAGCGCACACTCTACTAACACCCGTGTCTTTCGCCGTGGACGCGGATCCCCTGCCAGGCTGGATCTCCGTCTCACCCAACACACATTTCCTGACCGAGTTTAGATGCACACTTGAAGGGAACTGTGGGCCAGTTTCCCTCCACCGACTGCGTAACAGTTCAAGCTTTGATGCGTGGAGATAAATGTTTCTTCTGAGCCGGACAAACCCGAAGACAAATGCTCATCATTCCACAAGGCATGATGCCAGCCTGCATTTCATCTCTGGCTCGACTCATCACTGCTGTGTGAGCGTCAGGGGCTTACTTCATTTCTCCTCAAAGTCTCGGAATTCCTCACCTCCAACAGAACTTACTTATGCTTGTCTAGTAAAAGTATTTGAACGCACAAACACTCGGGTTAAATAAGACAATAAAACTGCAACTTAAAATTTAAGAAATACAGAGGAACGACAAAAGTTTGGGGAAATGGGAGCAGGCAGGTTTTCTCTCTGGAGAGAGAATAAAAAGAGCCCAAATGTCACTGCGGTGAAAAAGGCACCAAAGGAAGAGAGAGCTGAAAGCTGAGCTCAGCTGCGGTCATGAAAGCTCAAGCCACGCTAGAAGGAATATGCTTGGGCAGCTCACAGTTCACAAACATCAAGTTTTGGGGTTTTCCTTCCGTTCCTTCAACTCAGCTTCACATTGAAGAGAAGGACACATATGTGTCTTGATGCGCATCATTGACGCTTTCCCTGCTGCCTACAACACAGAAGTGGAATCGAGGAGTTCTGCACTTTACACAAACACTGCAGATACGACGCTAAGGTCGTGCCAGCAATACAGCAGCAGAGTTGGTTACCAAAGAATCAGAGAAAGACTTGCGTTGGAAGGGACCTTACACGCTGAACTAATCCCAACCACCTGCCATGGCCACAGTTGCCACCGGGGAAGGTTACAATTAGGGCCCCATCCAGCCTGGCCTCGAACATCACCACGGATGGGGCGTCCACAGCTCCTCTGGGCAGCCCGCGCCACTGGCTCACCAGTCTCAGAGTCAAGAATTTCCTCGAAGACTTAATCTAATCTCCTCTTCTGGATTCAAGCTCGATTACGCCATGTCCTGTCCCTATCAGACCACGTAAAAAGTCACTCACCACACACACTGGACACCAAATATGCCGTTAACTTGCAACTTTTACTAGACCCTCCCGAAACCAAGACTGGACTCAGATCAGAAGTGCTGGCGTGGAAGCCGGGCTGCAAGCGTGGCCAAGGGACAGCTGCACTTCAGCATCTGCCGCGAGGAGCAGCGCCAGCAGGTTGAGGGAGGCCGTCCTTCCTCTCAGCTGCACGGCAGCGCCGGGTCCTCACTCAGTGCTGCCTGCAACGGCTGCCACCCTCTTGCTTGAGGGCCCCCACCCACACCCCCACCGAGGCCGTGGTGACCGTGATGTCACAGTGCGTGTCAGAGTGCGCCCATTGTGACGCGCGAAGCCTGGAGCACAGCAATAGCTGCCGGGCTCAGCCCGAGCGTCAGTGCGGCCTGGCGAGGCGCGGAGAGAGCAGGGACTCTCGCAGTGCTCGCTGTTAACGCACATCATGTCCGATAGGAAGCGGAAGGCCTCCAGCTCGGAGGAGCCAGGTGAGAGCACAGCATCCCTGTGCACAGCTCCCGATGCTGGGCAGAGGGGCGCTGGGCCTCTGCCTGCGGCTGAGAGATGAGCGGGGAGGAAGGGGCAGGCAGGAGCTCCCAGGCAGGCATGGGGCTGGGCCCCTCTGCTCCTCGGCAAGGGGGCCCAGCTTGGGCTGTGGCTGCCTGGGGCCTGCCGTGGCCCCTTCCCCTCCACCGCCTCCAGCCAGCACGGCAGACACAGAGCAGGACCCTGGGGACAGCCCTCAGGGACGTCTGGTCCCGCCAGCTGCTCACCGCTGCTTGCATTTGCTCTCTCCTCTGCAGTGTGTGCGCTGTGTGGCCAGGCAGATGTCGACCCGGACATCTGCGGGCACACACTTTTCGAGACTGGGATTCGTGTCCATGAGTTCTGCTTGGTGAGTTCCCCCATGGGCACCTTCCACATTCCTGCCGGGGATGCTCCCTGTCCTTCCGTCCTAATCAGCTCTTTCTCTCCTACAGACGTCTGCCAACATCACGGCTAAAGCAAGACCAGGAATTGAGGTCCTCCCGCTTGCTGCCATCGCACGCAAGGTCAGGCAGGCAAACAAGAAGGTGAGGACCTGTACAGAGCAGGCAGGTTTGGGCCAGCAGGGGCTCACTCCAGCTTACTCTCGACCCAATGTCCAACTGCCTCCAGGACAAAGTCCTGCCCATACGACATCAGCCCTGCCCGCCAGGCAGCTTTGCAGAGGGGCACCCTGCAGTGCCCACATCCTCTGCCCTGCCCAGAGGTGTGGGGCCAGCCGTGGAGGCCCTCAGCCTGTCGCTCATGGGGCTCTTCTGCTCTTTCCAGCAATGCTGTGTTTGCGGCGAGAGGGGGGCTGCCGTCACATGCGCAGAGAGAGGCTGTGCACGCAGCTTCCATCTGCCCTGTGCCAAGGACGGCGAATGCATCACCCAGTACTTTGGAGACTACAGGTAAGGGCTCTCAGCAGCAGCCAAGCCACGGAGGAACCCGCGGTTACACCTCCCAGCAGCCTGACAGAGCCAGAGCCAGGGCCCGGGGGCTCCTTCCTGGTCCCCTGCCCTCCTCGCAGCACTTCTCACCGTGCCCATCCCTTCCGTCTTCCCCCAGGTCCTTCTGCTGGGAGCACCGCCCTCAACAGGCCACTCAGGAAGCTCCAGCACAAGGCACCATCTGCCTCGTCTGCTTGGAGCCTGTGGGGGACAGCTTGTCCTACCACACCATGGTGTGCCCAGCCTGCAAACACGTCTGGTTCCACCGGGACTGCATCCAGGTAGGAGCCCACCCCGCACCCTGCAGGCACGCTCGGTGCTCAGCAGCACCAGGCACTGCTCACGCTCACCCTGCTTGTGCTTCTCCTGCAGCAACAGGCCTTGAGTGCTGGCACTGCGTACTTCGAGTGCCCCGGCTGCCGAGACTACATTCTCTTCTGTGAAGAGATGTCCAACATGGGGATCCACATCCCATTAAGGTTGGTGTCCTGCCCAGTTCTGCTGACGTTAAGGCTGCAGTGCTGGGCCTGCCCAGGGACTGGCTCAGCAGCCATGGCCCTTGGCTGTCGCATGACCATGTGCCCCAGCTTCGTGGAGAAGCTGGAAGCGGACATGGGGTGGATGAGATGGGATAACCTTGGGTCTTATGCTGGGCACACTGGGGGCTCATCGCTTCCCTTCCCTTCTCTTGTAGAGATGCATCGTGGGAGGACGAGGAGTCCTACGAACCCCTTCTAGAGATGCACAGCCGCTGCGATGCCAGCCAGTGCCTTTACCACGGAGGCAGAGAGCAGGCACAGAGTAGGGGGTGAGTTACCACAGCAGCTCGCTGGGGCTCTGCGGGGGATCTCAGCCTCACCGCAGGCTGGGGGAGCAAGCACTGAGCAACAGGGACGTGCTGTGCCGGGAACTCCCTGGCTTGGATCACTCGGCCCTCACAGCCACAACCTCTTTGCTTCCCCAGGCCCTGGGAGCTCATCCTGTGCAGCTCCTGTGCTGCTGAGGGCACCCATCGACAGTGCTCCCACTTGAGCAACACCACAGACATGTGGGAGTGCAACAGCTGTGCTGGCCTGGCTACCGGTAAGAGGCAATCAGCCGCGAGGCACCGCGCTGGGGCCAGGCAAGGCCTGCCTGCAAGTGCTCGGGCCACCGTTGCCAGAGTCTCTCTGCCCCAAGTGGGATGGCAGATCCCACTGGGCTGCTGCTGCAGCTCCAGGCTCACGACCTTCCTGCCTCCCCTTACAGCCTCCAGCGCCAACGCTGAGTTCGCCGCTCCCAGCACTGCCAGCCAGACGGCTCCGGCTCCGGGTCCATCCAGCAGCTCCATGGAGCCTGAGACCTTCGGCTCCATGCCCGACAGCCAGGCAGCGTTGGGGACATCACAGAGCTCCCAGCTGCCTGAGCACAGCGACCTGCCCAGTGTGCCTGAGACGGAGCAGGGGACAAACGGCACACGTTCATCGGAGGACCGGGCTACCCCTGAGCAGCTGCGAGGACGCCGTGGGAGCAGGCGAACAGCAGCCCCACGTGCTGAGAGCGACTCCCACGCAGCCACCAGGCGGAGGGCATCAGGCTCCTCCAGGGCGTCTCCGGCAGCTGCACGCAGAAGACGTCGCAGGCAGCGTTCAGGAAGAAGCCGCACACGGAGCCGCTCCCCGCTGCAACGTCGGGACCCGAGCTCCCAGAGCCGGCCAAGAAGACGCCATGGCAGCAGGCGAAGGCCAGCCTCAAGGGAGCAGAGCGCCACCCGCAGATCAACAAGATCTGCCACTTCGAGGTCCCCAAGGGCTTCCAGAGTGCCGCGACGCAGGGGACAGGCCAGGCGCTGAAGGCGGACCCGGACCCTCACCCAAAGCCCTCCCCTTTCTTACTTCAAAACCATCCCCCCTTGACCTATCGCCATCCACCCTTGGCAAACAGTCATACCCCCCTCCCCATCCCCCCTGCTTTCTCTGGTCCCAAGAGTCCAACACAATAAAGATCAGAGATCCCCCCCAGACAGCTGTCGGTTTCATCCTTCCCCGCTTCTGCTGACATGGGCAGAGGTTAGGGACCTTGACAACACGGTTGTCTCCTCCCCAGACCTCCCTTCACCTGGCCCAGTCCAGGCTGAGCTGCGTTCGGGCCACATCCCCAGCGGGGCACAGGGCCCCCATTCCTCAAGAACCCAGGCCGCACTGGCAGGGGCAGCCCGGTGCTGGGCTTGGGGTGCCACCGTCTTCAGGGTACATGGCAGGTCCAGGGCTGCTTCCAGCTGCGTCACAGCTTGGGCTTTCCTCCTGCACGTGGGCACTGCTGCCACGTCTGAGGGGGAACGTTTCTAAGCTCAGGGAGGGAAGCCTTAGCGTGGATGCCAGGACCAAGTTCTTCACAGAGAGAGTGCTGAGGTGCTGGGATAGGCAGCCCACAGACGACGTGGGTGCTCCATCCCTGGACGCCTTTGGAGCCAACAACTCAGCAGGCCCTGCAACCGCTCCAACCCTCCAACGCAGGCGGCAGTTGCTCCAGCTGTCACGACGAGGCCTGCAGCTGCTTCAACCCTGCTGACAGGCCCTGCCGTTGTGACGGGCCCTGTGCTTGCCCCAGCCCTTACGCTGGGTGCTGTGGTTGCTCTAAGCCCTGCCGTGGGCCGTGCGCTTGCTTCTGCCCTCGAGACAGGCCCTGAGCTTGTGACAGGCCCTGCGACAGGCCCTGCAGCTGCTCCAGGCCCTGTGAGAGGACTGGTGGTTCAGCCACAGAACCCATCTGTGCCACTGCCAGGTGCCCGTGGTCACAAGCTCACCAGAGAAAACGGCTGAGAATGTCGGCGCATTTAGTAAGGAAATAAACTTCCACGAAGATGGGAACGGGGGAAGAGGATGAGGACGGAGCCGAGCCATCGCAAGAAATCTGCGGGAAACAGCTCAGGGAGAGGCAGGGACCCGCAGTCCCCTCACAGAGTGCGAGCACAGGGGCTCTGAGGCGCTGTGAGCGGAGCCACGAGTGACAGGGTCAAATCCTGAACGTACAAAGGCTCCTCTCAGGGGCCGTGCTCAACCAGGAGCGTGGCTGAACAGAGCCAGCAGACAGACTGTGGCACAGCCGTTGGCGCAGGCACGGCGAGCAGGGAAGGCAGACTCTCCCTCCCCACTCAGGAGACCACCTCACCTATTGGCTTCCTCCTCGACAACAAACCTAGCCGTGGCCTCCACCAGGAAGAAAGCTCTTGCCAAAAAGAACGCACCTACCCAAACTGCGTGCCTACCCAGGAATACAGCTCCTCAGGTCTCGGGCCGCACGGAGTGCCCGAGCCTGCTGCTGCCATCCGAGGGCGGCAGAGAGACCACCTGCATGAGGTGAGAGCAGGTGGATGGTCTGCTCAGCCTGGTGGCAGCGCTCTCGGGGGAGCTGGGGACACTAAGGAATGCCAGGCAATTAAAATCACAGAATGCTGTGGGCTGGAAGGGACCTTTCACACCATCTCGTTCCAGCCCCCCCGCCGCAGGCAGGGACGCCAACCACCACACCAGGCTGCCCAGGGCCCCATCCAGCCTGGCCTTGAATGCTTCCAGGGAGGGGGCATCCACAGCCTCCTTGGGCAACCCGTTCCAGTGTCTCACCACCCTCACAGTAACGCATTACTTCCTAATATTCAGTCCAAATCAACCCTCTTCCAGTTCCAAGCCATTTCCCCTCGTCCTGTCGCAACATGCCCTCATGAAACGTCCCTCCCCAGCTTTTCCGTAGCCCCCGTTCCAGTACTGACGGGCCGCCAGAAGGTCTCCTCGCAGCCTTCTCTTCTCCATGCTGAAGTACCCAAAACTCCCTCAGCCTGTCCCCGTCCCTGAGCTGCTCCAGCCCTCTGATCATCTTCGTGGCCCTCCCCTGGCCCTGCCCCAACAACTCCATCTCCTTCTTGTGTTGGGGGCTCCAGAACTCGACGCAATAGGCATGGTTTAGGCATGGCTTAGTGGGCAATATTGCTGAGGGGTGGACAGTTGGTCTAGGTGATCTCAGAGGTCTTCTCCAGCCTTCCTCCAAGGTTCGAGGATCTCTGAGTCTACGATTCTATGATTCTAAGAACAGGCAGAACTCACAGAGGTGACAATAACTGTCCAACTCCTGACTACGGATGAAAAGACTTCAGCCATCATCTGGGTGAGCACTGTGCCCCCTGGCCGCTCTGCTAACAGGAGAACGGGGCCTGCGGCCCGAACCTAGTGGGCAGCAACGCCAGGCATCTGGGATCCCTTTGAAGGGAAGAGGACACTGACAAAGCCATTGGGAAAGGGATATCTCCTATGGAAGCGATTCTTTCTCTGCCAGGAAGGAAAAGTATCCTTTCAGATAAGATCTGGGATGTTACCCTGGCAAGTGGAAAGGTGTCGAGGGAAGCCTGAGGGAATTAGCTGCGCTCGGAGGTGGCGTATAATCTTGAACAAAAAGGGAGATAGATATAGATCGGATGTTGGGAGGAAATCCTTTAGTCAGAGGGCAACGATGCACTGGAACAGGTTGCCCAGAGAAGCTGTGGAGCTGCCACTCTCTTGCTTGGCAGGTGAGGGCCCGCACCCACATCCCCCATGACCACGTGGTGAGGTGACCACAGTGCCACAGAGGGTGGCAGGGAGCGGCCACTGTCACCCATCAGGCCGGCCAGGACTTCTGGTGCCCAACTTGAAAGGACTTCGACAAGTTTAGATTCCGAGCAGCATTTCTTATTTCTGGGACTACTCTGGCTTCAGGGAATTGGGATCCCCGTGGAGGAGACTGTCCTTTCCACAAAAACAAACTTAGAAAAATGCTAGTACGTTAAGAAATATGGAAATGTTGTGAAAGCATACAAACAAGCTGCCTGCTAGTAGCCTAGCCACAGCAGTACTTCTCGGACTGTCTCTTGCCAGTCCCTTTAAACCTCTCCTTTCACCTACAATTTACGGGGCAAGCAGCCTTACAGAGCAAACAGCAGAGCTCAATATGCTCTGCCAGCGCACGCTCTACTAACACCCGTGTCTTTCGCCGTGGACGCGGATCCCCTGCCAGGCTGGATCTCCGTCTCACCCAACACACATTTCCTGACCGAGTTTAGATGCACACTTGAAGGGAACTGTGGGCCAGTTTCCCTCCACCGACTGCGTAACAGTTCAAGCTTTGATGCGTGGAGATAAATGTTTCTTCTGAGCCGGACAAACCCAAAGACAAATGCTCATCATTCCACAAGGCATGATGCCAGCCTGCATTTCATCTCTGGCTCGACTCATCACTGCTGTGTGAGCTTCAGGGGCTTACTTCATTTCTCCTCAAAGTCTCGGAATTCCTCACCTCCAACAGAACTTACTTATGCTTGTCTAGTAAAAGTATTTGAACGCACAAACACTCGGGTTAAATAAGACAATAAAACTGCAACTTAAAATTTAAGAAATACAGAGGAACGACAAAAGTTTGGGGAAATGGGAGCAGGCAGGTTTTCTCTCTGGAGAGAGAATAAAAAGAGCCCAAATGTCACTGCGGTGAAAAAGGCACCAAAGGAAGAGAGAGCTGAAAGCTGAGCTCAGCTGCGGTCATGAAAGCTCAAGCCACGCTAGAAGGAATATGCTTGGGCAGCTCACAGTTCACAAGCATCAAGTTTTGGGGTTTTCCTTCCGTTCCTTCAACTCAGCTTCACATTGAAGAGAAGGACACATATGCGTCTTGATGCGCATCACTGACGCTTTCCCTGCTGCCTACAACACAGAAGTGGAATCGAGGAGTTCTGCACTTTACACAAACACTGCAGATACGACGCTAAGGTCGTGCCAGCAATACAGCAGCAGAGTTGGTTACCAAAGAATCAGAGAAAGACTTGCGTTGGAAGGGACCTTACACGCTGAACTAATCCCAACCACCTGCCATGGCCACAGTTGCCACTGGGGAAGGTTAGAATTAGGGCCCCATCCAGCCTGGCCTCGAACATCACCACGGGTGGGGCGTCCACAGCTCCTCTGGGCAGCCCGTGCCACTGGCTCACCAGTCTCAGAGTCAAGAATTTCCTCGAAGACTTAACCTAATCTCCTCTTCTGGATTCAAGCTCGATTACGCCATGTCCTGTCCCTATCAGACCACGTAAAAAGTCACTCACCACACACACTGGACACCAAATATGCCGTTAACTTGCAACTTTTACTAGACCCTCCCGAAACCAAGACTGGACTCAGATCAGAAGTGCTGGCGTGGAAGCCGGGCTGCAAGCGTGGCCAAGGGACAGCTGCACTTCAGCATCTGCCGCGAGGAGCAGCGCCAGCAGGTTGAGGGAGGCCGTCCTTCCTCTCAGCTGCATGGCAGCGCCGGGTCCTCACTCAGTGCTGCCTGCAACGGCTGCCACCCTCTTGCTTGAGGGCCCCCACCCACACCCCCACCGAGGCCGTGGTGACCGTGATGTCACAGTGCGTGTCAGAGTGCGCCCATTGTGACGCGCGAAGCCTGGAGCACAGCAAAGGCTGCCGGGCTCAGCCCGAGCGTCAGTGCGGCCTGGCGAGGCGCAGAGAGAGCAGGGACTCTCGCAGTGCTCGCTGTTAACGCACATCATGTCCGATAGGAAGCGGAAGGCCTCCAGCTCGGAGGAGCCAGGTGAGAGCACAGCATCCCTGTGCACAGCTCCCGATGCTGGGCAGAGGGGCGCTGGGCCTCTGCCTGCGGCTGAGAGATGAGCGGGGAGGAAGGGGCAGGCAGGAGCTCCCAGGCAGGCATGGGGCTGGGCCCCTCTGCTCCTCGGCAAGGGGGCCCAGCTTGGGCTGTGGCTGCCTGGGGCCTGCCGTGGCCCCTTCCCCTCCACCGCCTCCAGCCAGCACGGCAGACACAGAGCAGGACCCTGGGGACAGCCCTCAGGGACGTCTGGTCCCGCCAGCTGCTCACCGCTGCTCGCATTTGCTCTCTCCTCTGCAGTGTGTGCGCTGTGTGGCCAGGCAGATGTCGACCCGGACATCTGCGGGCACACACTTTTCGAGACTGGGATTCGTGTCCATGAGTTCTGCTTGGTGAGTTCCCCCATGGGCACCTTCCACATTCCTGCCGGGGATGCTCCCTGTCCTTCCGTCCTAATCAGCTCTTTCTCTCCTACAGACGTCTGCCAACATCACGGCTAAAGCAAGACCAGGAATTGAGGTCCTCCCGCTTGCTGCCATCGCACGCAAGGTCAGGCAGGCAAACAAGAAGGTGAGGACCTGTACAGAGCAGGCAGGTTTGGGCCAGCAGGGGCTCACTCCAGCTTACTCTCGACCCAATGTCCAACTGCCTCCAGGACAAAGTCCTGCCCATACGACATCAGCCCTGCCCGCCAGGCAGCTTTGCAGAGGGGCACCCTGCAGTGCCCACATCCTCTGCCCTGCCCAGAGGTGTGGGGCCAGCCGTGGAGGCCCTCAGCCTGTCGCTCATGGGGCTCTTCTGCTCTTTCCAGCAATGCTGTGTTTGCGGCGAGAGGGGGGCTGCCGTCACATGCGCAGAGAGAGGCTGTGCACGCAGCTTCCATCTGCCCTGTGCCAAGGACGGCGAATGCATCACCCAGTACTTTGGAGACTACAGGTAAGGGCTCTCAGCAGCAGCCAAGCCACGGAGGAACCCGCGGTTACACCTCCCAGCAGCCTGACAGAGCCAGAGCCAGGGCCCGGGGGCTCCTTCCTGGTCCCCTGCCCTCCTCGCAGCACTTCTCACCGTGCCCATCCCTTCCGTCTTCCCCCAGGTCCTTCTGCTGGGAGCACCGCCCTCAACAGGCCACTCAGGAAGCTCCAGCACAAGGCACCATCTGCCTCGTCTGCTTGGAGCCTGTGGGGGACAGCTTGTCCTACCACACCATGGTGTGCCCAGCCTGCAAACACGTCTGGTTCCACCGGGACTGCATCCAGGTAGGAGCCCACCCCGCACCCTGCAGGCACGCTCGGTGCTCAGCAGCACCAGGCACTGCTCACGCTCACCCTGCTTGTGCTTCTCCTGCAGCAACAGGCCTTGAGTGCTGGCACTGCGTACTTCGAGTGCCCCGGCTGCCGAGACTACATTCTCTTCTGTGAAGAGATGTCCAACATGGGGATCCACATCCCATTAAGGTTGGTGTCCTGCCCAGTTCTGCTGACGTTAAGGCTGCAGTGCTGGGCCTGCCCAGGGACTGGCTCAGCAGCCATGGCCCTTGGCTGTCGCATGACCATGTGCCCCAGCTTCGTGGAGAAGCTGGAAGCGGACATGGGGTGGATGAGATGGGATAACCTTGGGTCTTATGCTGGGCACACTGGGGGCTCATCGCTTCCCTTCCCTTCTCTCGTAGAGATGCATCGTGGGAGGACGAGGAGTCCTATGAACCCCTTCTAGAGATGCACAGCCGCTGCGATGCCAGCCAGTGCCTTTACCACGGAGGCAGAGAGCAGGCACAGAGTAGGGGGTGAGTTACCACAGCAGCTCGCTGGGGCTCTGCGGGGGATCTCAGCCTCACCGCAGGCTGGGGGAGCAAGCACTGAGCAACAGGGACGTGCTGTGCCGGGAACTCCCTGGCTTGGATCACTCGGCCCTCACAGCCACAACCTCTTTGCTTCCCCAGGCCCTGGGAGCTCATCCTGTGCAGCTCCTGTGCTGCTGAGGGCACCCATCGACAGTGCTCCCACTTGAGCAACACCACAGACATGTGGGAGTGCAACAGCTGTGCTGGCCTGGCTACCGGTAAGAGGCAATCAGCCGCGAGGCACCGCGCTGGGGCCAGGCAAGGCCTGCCTGCAAGTGCTCGGGCCACCGTTGCCAGAGTCTGTCTGCCCCAAGTGGGATGGCAGATCCCACTGGGCTGCTGCTGCAGCTCCAGGCTCACGACCTTCCTGCCTCCCCTTACAGCCTCCAGCGCCAACGCTGAGTTCGCCGCTCCCAGCACTGCCAGCCAGACGGCTCCGGCTCCGGGTCCATCCAGCAGCTCCATGGAGCCTGAGACCTTCGGCTCCATGCCCGACAGCCAGGCAGCGTTGGGGACATCACAGAGCTCCCAGCTGCCTGAGCACAGCGACCTGCCCAGTGTGCCTGAGACGGAGCAGGGGACAAACGGCACACGTTCATCGGAGGACCGGGCTACCCCTGAGCAGCTGCGAGGACGCCGTGGGAGCAGGCGAACAGCAGCCCCACGTGCTGAGAGCGACTCCCACGCAGCCACCAGGCGGAGGGCATCAGGCTCCTCCAGGGCGTCTCCGGCAGCTGCACGCAGAAGACGTCGCAGGCAGCGTTCAGGAAGAAGCCGCACACGGAGCCGCTCCCCGCTGCAACGTCGGGACCCGAGCTCCCAGAGCCGGCCAAGAAGACGCCATGGCAGCAGGCGAAGGCCAGCCTCAAGGGAGCAGAGCGCCACCCGCAGATCAACAAGATCTGCCACTTCGAGGTCCCCAAGGGCTTCCAGAGTGCCGCGACGCAGGGGACAGGCCAGGCGCTGAAGGCGGACCCGGACCCTCACCCAAAGCCCTCCCCTTTCTTACTTCAAAACCATCCCCCCTTGACCTATCGCCATCCACCCTTGGCAAACAGTCATACCCCCCTCCCCATCCCCCCTGCTTTCTCTGGTCCCAAGAGTCCAACACAATAAAGATCAGAGATCCCCCCCAGACAGCTGTCGGTTTCATCCTTCCCCGCTTCTGCTGACATGGGCAGAGGTAGGGACCTTGACAACACGGTTGTCTCCTCCCCAGACCTCCCTTCACCTGGCCCAGTCCAAGCTGAGCTGCGTTCGGGCCACATCCCCAGCGGGGCACAGGGCCCCCCATTCCTCAAGAACCCAGGCCGCACTGGCAGGGGCAGCCCGGTGCTGGGCTTGGGGTGCCACCGTCTTCAGGGTACATGGCAGGTCCAGGGCTGCTTCCAGCTGCGTCACAGCTTGGGCTTTCCTCCTGCACGTGGGCACTGCTGCCACGTCTGAGGGGGAACGTTTCTAAGCTCAGGGAGGGAAGCCTTAGCGTGGATGCCAGGACCAAGTTCTTCACAGAGAGAGTGCTGAGGTGCTGGGATAGGCAGCCCACAGACGACGTGGGTGCTCCATCCCTGGACGCCTTTGGAGCCAACGACAACTCAGCAGGCCCTGCAACCGCTCCAACCCTCCAACGCAGGCGGCAGTTGCTCCAGCTGTCACGACGAGGCCTGCAGCTGCTTCAACCCTGCTGACAGGCCCTGCCGTTGTGACGGGCCCTGTGCTTGCCCCAGCCCTTACGCTGGGTGCTGTGGTTGCTCTAAGCCCTGCCGTGGGCCGTGCGCTTGCTTCTGCCCTCGAGACAGGCCCTGAGCTTGTGACAGGCCCTGCGACAGGCCCTGCAGCTGCTCCAGGCCCTGTGAGAGGACTGGTGGTTCAGCCACAGAACCCATCTGTGCAAATGCCAGGTGCCCGTGGTCACAAGCTCACCAGAGAAAACGGCTGAGAATGTCGGCGCATTCAGTAAGGAAATAAACTTCCACAAAGATGGGAACGGGGGAAGAGGATGAGGACGGAGCCGAGCCATCGCAAGAAATCTGCAGGAAACAGCTCAGGGAGAGGCAGGGACCCGCAGTCCCCTCACAGAGTGCGAGCACAGGGGCTCTGAGGTGCTGTGAGCGGAGCCACGAGTGACGGGGTCAAATCCTGAACGTACAAAGGCTCCTCTCAGGGGCCGTGCTCAACCAGGAGCGTGGCTGAACAGAGCCAGCAGACAGACTGTGGCACAGCCGTTGGCGCAGGCACGGCGAGCAGGGAAGGCAGACTCTCCCTCCCCACTCAGGAGACCACCTCACCTATTGGCTTCCTCCTCGACAACAAACCTAGCCGTGGCCTCCACCAGGAAGAAAGCTCTTGCCAAAAAGAACGCACCTACCCAAACTGCGTGCCTACCCAGGAATACAGCTCCTCAGGTCTCGGGCCGCACGGAGTGCCCGAGCCTGCTGCTGCCATCCGAGGGCGGCAGAGAGACCACCTGCATGAGGTGAGAGCAGGTGGATGGTCTGCTCAGCCTGGTGGCAGCGCTCTCGGGGGAGCTGGGGACACTAAGGAATGCCAGGCAATTAGAATCACAGAATGCTGTGGGCTGGAAGGGAGCTTTCACACCATCTCGTTCCAGCCCCCCCCGCCGCAGGCAGGGACGCCAACCACCACACCAGGCTGCCCAGGGCCCCATCCAGCCTGGCCTTGAATGCTTCCAGGGAGGGGGCATCCACAGCCTCCTTGGGCAACCCGTTCCAGTGTCTCACCACCCTCACAGTAACGCATTACTTCCTAATATTCAGTCCAAATCATCCCTCTTCCAGTTCCAAGCCATTTCCCCTCGTCCTGTCGCAACATGCCCTCATGAAACGTCCCTCCCCAGCTTTTCCGCAGCCCCCGTTCCAGTACTGACGGGCCGCCAGAAGGTCTCCTCGCAGCCTTCTCTTCTCCATGCTGAAGTACCCAAAACTCCCTCAGCCTGTCCCCGTCCCTGAGCTGCTCCAGCCCTCTGATCATCTTCGTGGCCCTCCCCTGGCCCTGCCCCAACAACTCCATCTCCTTCTTGCGTTGGGGGCTCCAGAACTCGACGCAATAGGCATGGTTTAGGCATGGCTTAGGCATGGCTTAGTGGGCAATATTGCTGAGGGGTGGACAGTTGGTCTAGGTGATCTCAGAGGTCTTCTCCAGCCTTCCTCCAACATTCGAGGATCTCTGAGTCTACGATTCTATGATTCTAAGAACAGGCAGAACTCACAGAGGTGACAATAACTGTCCAACTCCTGACTACGGATGAAAAGACTTCAGCCATCATCTGGCTGAGCACTGTGCCCCCTGGCCGCTCTGCTAACAGGAGAACGGGGCCTGCGGCCCGAACCTAGCGGGCAGCAACGCCAGGCATCTGGGATCCCTTTGAAGGGAAGAGGACACTGACAAAGCCATTGGGAAAGGGATATCTCCTATGGAAGCGATTCTTTCTCTGCCAGGAAGGAAAAGTATCCTTTCAGATAAGATCTGGGATGTTACCCCGGCAAGTGGAAAGGTGTCGAGGGAAGCCTGAGGGAATTAGCTGCGCTCGGAGGTGGCGTATAATCTTGAACAAAAAGGGAGATAGACATAGATTGGATGTTGGGAGGAAATCCTTTAGTCGGAGGGCAACGATGCACTGGAACAGGTTGCCCAGAGAAGCTGTGGAGCTGCCACTCTCTTGCTTGGCAGGTGAGGGCCCGCACCCACATCCCCCATGACCACGTGGTGAGGTGACCACAGTGCCACAGAGGGTGGCAGGGAGCGGCCACTGTCACCCATCAGGCCGGCCAGGACTTCTGGTGCCCAACTTGAAAGGACTTCGACAAGTTTAGATTCCGAGCAGCATTTCTTATTTCTGGGACTACTCTGGCTTCAGGGATTTGGGATCCCCGTGGAGGAGACTGTCCTTTCCACAGGAACAAACTTAGAAAAATGCTAGTACGTTAAGAAATATGGAAATGTTGTGAAAGCATACAAACAAGCTGCCTGCTAGTAGCCTAGCCACAGCAGTACTTCTCGGACTGTCTCTTGCCAGTCCCTTTAAACCTCTCCTTTCACCTACAATTTACGGGGCAAGCAGCCTTACAGAGCAAACAGCAGAGCTCAATATGCTCTGCCAGCGCACGCTCTACTAACACCCGTGTCTTTCGCCGTGGACGCGGATCCCCTGCCAGGCTGGATCTCCGTCTCACCCAACACACATTTCCTGACCGAGTTTAGATGCACACTTGAAGGGAACTGTGGGCCAGTTTCCCTCCACCGACTGCGTAACAGTTCAAGCTTTGATGCGTGGAGATAAATGTTTCTTCTGAGCCGGACAAACCCAAAGACAAATGCTCATCATTCCACAAGGCATGATGCCAGCCTGCATTTCATCTCTGGCTCGACTCATCACTGCTGTGTGAGCTTCAGGGGCTTACCTTCATTTCTCCTCAAAGTCTCGGAATTCCTCACCTCCAACAGAACTTACTTATGCTTGTCTAGTAAAAGTATTTGAACGCACAAACACTCGGGTTAAATAAGACAATAAAACTGCAACTTAAAATTTAAGAAATACAGAGGAACGACAAAAGTTTGGGGAAATGGGAGCAGGCAGGTTTTCTCTCTGGAGAGAGAATAAAAAGAGCCCAAATGTCACTGCGGTGAAAAAGGCACCAAAGGAAGAGAGAGCTGAAAGCTGAGCTCAGCTGCGGTCATGAAAGCTCAAGCCACGCTAGAAGGAATATGCTTGGGCAGCTCACAGTTCACAAGCATCAAGTTTTGGGGTTTTCCTTCCGTTCCTTCAACTCAGCTTCACATTGAAGAGAAGGACACATATGCGTCTTGATGCGCATCACTGACGCTTTCCCTGCTGCCTACAACACAGAAGTGGAATCGAGGAGTTCTGCACTTTACACAAACACTGCAGATACGACGCTAAGGTCGTGCCAGCAATACAGCAGCAGAGTTGGTTACCAAAGAATCAGAGAAAGACTTGCGTTGGAAGGGACCTTACACGCTGAACTAATCCCAACCACCTGCCATGGCCACAGTTGCCACCGGGGAAGGTTACAATTAGGGCCCCATCCAGCCTGGCCTCGAACATCACCACGGGTGGGGCGTCCACAGCTCCTCTGGGCAGCCCGCGCCACTGGCTCACCAGTCTCAGAGTCAAGAATTTCCTCGAAGACTTAACCTAATCTCCTCTTCTGGATTCAAGCTCGATTACGCCATGTCCTGTCCCTATCAGACCACGTAAAAAGTCACTCACCACACACACTGGACACCAAATATGCCGTTAACTTGCAACTTTTACTAGACCCTCCCGAAACCAAGACTGGACTCAGATCAGAAGTGCTGGCGTGGAAGCCGGGCTGCAAGCGTGGCCAAGGGACAGCTGCACTTCAGCATCTGCCGCGAGGAGCAGCGCCAGCAGGTTGAGGGAGGCCGTCCTTCCTCTCAGCTGCATGGCAGCGCCGGGTCCTCACTCAGTGCTGCCTGCAACGGCTGCCACCCTCCTGCTTGAGGGCCCCCACCCACACCCCCACCGAGGCCGTGGTGACCGTGATGTCACAGTGCGTGTCAGAGTGCGCCCATTGTGACGCGCGAAGCCTGGAGCACAGCAATAGCTGCTGGGCTCAACCCGAGCGTCAGTGCGGCCTGGCGAGGCGCAGAGAGAGCAGGGACTCTCGCAGTGCTCGCTGTTAACGCACATCATGTCCGATAGGAAGCGGAAGGCCTCCAGCTCGGAGGAGCCAGGTGAGAGCACAGCATCCCTGTGCACAGCTCCCGATGCTGGGCAGAGGGGCGCTGGGCCTCTGCCTGCGGCTGAGAGATGAGCGGGGAGGAAGGGGCAGGCAGGAGCTCCCAGGCAGGCATGGGGCTGGGCCCCTCTGCTCCTCGGCAAGGGGGCCCAGCTTGGGCTGTGGCTGCCTGGGGCCTGCCGTGGCCCCTTCCCCTCCACCGCCTCCAGCCAGCACGGCAGACACAGAGCAGGACCCTGGGGACAGCCCTCAGGGACGTCTGGTCCCGCCAGCTGCTCACCGCTGCTCGCATTTGCTCTCTCCTCTGCAGTGTGTGCGCTGTGTGGCCAGGCAGATGTCGACCCGGACATCTGCGGGCACACACTTTTCGAGACTGGGATTCGTGTCCATGAGTTCTGCTTGGTGAGTTCCCCCATGGGCACCTTCCACATTCCTGCCGGGGATGCTCCCTGTCCTTCCGTCCTAATCAGCTCTTTCTCTCCTACAGACGTCTGCCAACATCACGGCTAAAGCAAGACCAGGAATTGAGGTCCTCCCGCTTGCTGCCATCGCACGCAAGGTCAGGCAGGCAAACAAGAAGGTGAGGACCTGTACAGAGCAGGCAGGTTTGGGCCAGCAGGGGCTCACTCCAGCTTACTCTCGACCCAATGTCCAACTGCCTCCAGGACAAAGTCCTGCCCATACGACATCAGCCCTGCCCGCCAGGCAGCTTTGCAGAGAGGCTCCCTGCAGTGCCCACATCCTCTGCCCTGCCCAGAGGTGTGGGGCCAGCCGTGGAGGCCCTCAGCCTGTCGCTCATGGGGCTCTTCTGCTCTTTCCAGCAATGCTGTGTTTGCGGCGAGAGGGGGGCTGCCATCACATGCGCAGAGAGAGGCTGTGCACGCAGCTTCCATCTGCCCTGTGCCAAGGACGGCGAATGCATCACCCAGTACTTTGGAGACTACAGGTAAGGGCTCTCAGCAGCAGCCAAGCCACGGAGGAACCCACGGTTACACCTCCCAGCAGCCTGACAGAGCCAGAGCCAGGGCCCGGGGGCTCCTTCCTGGTCCCCTGCCCTCCTCGCAGCACTTCTCACCGTGCCCATCCCTTCCGTCTTCCCCCAGGTCCTTCTGCTGGGAGCACCGCCCTCAACAGGCCACTCAGGAAGCTCCAGCACAAGGCACCATCTGCCTCGTCTGCTTGGAGCCTGTGGGGGACAGCTTGTCCTACCACACCATGGTGTGCCCAGCCTGCAAACACGTCTGGTTCCACCGGGACTGCATCCAGGTAGGAGCCCACCCCGCACCCTGCAGGCACGCTCGGTGCTCAGCAGCACCAGGCGCTGCTCACGCTCACCCTGCTTGTGCTTCTCCTGCAGCAACAGGCCTTGAGTGCTGGCACTGCGTACTTCGAGTGCCCCGGCTGCCGAGACTACATTCTCTTCTGTGAAGAGATGTCCAACATGGGGATCCACATCCCATTAAGGTTGGTGTCCTGCCCAGTTCTGCTGACGTTAAGGCTGCAGTGCTGGGCCTGCCCAGGGACTGGCTCAGCAGCCATGGCCCTTGGCTGTCGCATGACCATGTGCCCCAGCTTCGTGGAGAAGCTGGAAGCGGACATGGGGTGGATGAGATGGGATAACCTTGGGTCTTATGCTGGGCACACTGGGGGCTCATCGCTTCCCTTCCCTTCTCTTGTAGAGATGCATCGTGGGAGGACGAGGAGTCCTATGAACCCCTTCTAGAGATGCACAGCCGCTGCGATGCCAGCCAGTGCCTTTACCACGGAGGCAGAGAGCAGGCACAGAGTAGGGGGTGAGTTACCACAGCAGCTCGCTGGGGCTCTGCGGGGGATCTCAGCCTCACCGCAGGCTGGGGGAGCAAGCACTGAGCAACAGGGACGTGCTGTGTCGGGAACTCCCTGGCTTGGATCACTCGGCCCTCACAGCCACAACCTCTTTGCTTCCCCAGGCCCTGGGAGCTCATCCTGTGCAGCTCCTGTGCTGCTGAGGGCACCCATCGACAGTGCTCCCACTTGAGCAACACCACAGACATGTGGGAGTGCAACAGCTGTGCTGGCCTGGCTACCGGTAAGAGGCAATCAGCCGCGAGGCACCGCGCTGGGGCCAGGCAAGGCCTGCCTGCAAGTGCTCGGGCCACCGTTGCCAGAGTCTGTCTGCCCCAAGTGGGATGGCAGATCCCACTGGGCTGCTGCTGCAGCTCCAGGCTCACGACCTTCCTGCCTCCCCTTACAGCCTCCAGCGCCAACGCTGAGTTCGCCGCTCCCAGCACTGCCAGCCAGACGGCTCCGGCTCCGGGTCCATCCAGCAGCTCCATGGAGCCTGAGACCTTCGGCTCCATGCCCGACAGCCAGGCAGCGTTGGGGACATCACAGAGCTCCCAGCTGCCTGAGCACAGCGACCTGCCCAGTGTGCCTGAGACGGAGCAGGGGACAAACGGCACACGTTCATCGGAGGACCGGGCTACCCCTGAGCAGCTGCGAGGACGCCGTGGGAGCAGGCGAACAGCAGCCCCACGTGCTGAGAGCGACTCCCACGCAGCCACCAGGCGGAGGGCATCAGGCTCCTCCAGGGCGTCTCCGGCAGCTGCACGCAGAAGACGTCGCAGGCAGCGTTCAGGAAGAAGCCGCACACGGAGCCGCTCCCCGCTGCAACGTCGGGACCCGAGCTCCCAGAGCCGGCCAAGAAGACGCCATGGCAGCAGGCGAAGGCCAGCCTCAAGGGAGCAGAGCGCCACCCGCAGATCAACAAGATCTGCCACTTCGAGGTCCCCAAGGGCTTCCAGAGTGCCGCGACGCAGGGGACAGGCCAGGCGCTGAAGGCGGACCCAGACCCTCACCCAAAGCCCTCCCCTTTCTTACTTCAAAACCATCCCCCCTTGACCTATCGCCATCCACCCTTGGCAAACAGTCATACCCCCCTCCCCATCCCCCCTGCTTTCTCTGGTCCCAAGAGTCCAACACAATAAAGATCAGAGATCCCCCCCAGACAGCTGTCGGTTTCATCCTTCCCCGCTTCTGCTGACATGGGCAGAGGTAGGGACCTTGACAACACGGTTGTCTCCTCCCCAGACCTCCCTTCACCTGGCCCAGTCCAGGCTGAGCTGCGTTCGGGCCACATCCCCAGCGGGGCACAGGGCCCCCCATTCCTCAAGAACCCAGGCCGCACTGGCAGGGGCAGCCCGGTGCTGGGCTTGGGGTGCCACCGTCTTCAGGGTACATGGCAGGTCCAGGGCTGCTTCCAGCTGCGTCACAGCTTGGGCTTTCCTCCTGCACGTGGGCACTGCTGCCACGTCTGAGGGGGAACGTTTCTAAGCTCAGGGAGGGAAGCCTTAGCGTGGATGCCAGGACCAAGTTCTTCACAGAGAGAGTGCTGAGGTGCTGGGATAGGCAGCCCACAGACGACGTGGGTGCTCCATCCCTGGACGCCTTTGGAGCCAACGACAACTCAGCAGGCCCTGCAACCGCTCCAACCCTCCAACGCAGGCGGCAGTTGCTCCAGCTGTCACAACGAGGCCTGCAGCTGCTTCAACCCTGCTGACAGGCCCTGCCGTTGTGACGGGCCCTGTGCTTGCCCCAGCCCTTACGCTGGGTGCTGTGGTTGCTCTAAGCCCTGCCGTGGGCCGTGCGCTTGCTTCTGCCCTCGAGACAGGCCCTGAGCTTGTGACAGGCCCTGCGACAGGCCCTGCAGCTGCTCCAGGCCCTGTGAGAGGACTGGTGGCTCAGCCACAGAACCCATCTGTGCCACTGCCAGGTGCCCGTGGTCACAAGCTCACCAGAGAAAACGGCTGAGAATGTCGGCGCATTCAGTAAGGAAATAAACTTCCACAAAGATGGGAACGGGGGAAGAGGATGAGGACGGAGCCGAGCCATCGCAAGAAATCTGCAGGAAACAGCTCAGGGAGAGGCAGGGACCCGCAGTCCCCTCACAGAGTGCGAGCACAGGGGCTCTGAGGCGCTGTGAGCGGAGCCACGAGTGACGGGGTCAAATCCTGAACGTACAAAGGCTCCTCTCAGGGGCCGTGCTCAACCAGGAGCGTGGCTGAACAGAGCCAGCAGACAGACTGTGGCACAGCCGTTGGCGCAGGCACGGCGAGCAGGGAAGGCAGACTCTCCCTCCCCACTCAGGAGACCACCTCACCTATTGGCTTCCTCCTCGACAACAAACCTAGCCGTGGCCTCCACCAGGAAGAAAGCTCTTGCCAAAAAGAACGCACCTACCCAAACTGCGTGCCTACCCAGGAATACAGCTCCTCAGGTCTCGGGCCGCACGGAGTGCCCGAGCCTGCTGCTGCCATCCGAGGGCGGCAGAGAGACCACCTGCATGAGGTGAGAGCAGGTGGATGGTCTGCTCAGCCTGGTGGCAGCGCTCTCGGGGGAGCTGGGGACACTAAGGAATGCCAGGCAATTAGAATCACAGAATGCTGTGGGCTGGAAGGGACCTTTCACACCATCTCGTTCCAGCCCCCCCCGCCGCAGGCAGGGACGCCAACCACCACACCAGGCTGCCCAGGGCCCCATCCAGCCTGGCCTTGAATGCTTCCAGGGAGGGGGCATCCACAGCCTCCTTGGGCAACCCGTTCCAGTGTCTCACCACCCTCACAGTAACGCATTACTTCCTAATATTCAGTCCAAATCATCCCTCTTCCAGTTCCAAGCCATTTCCCCTCGTCCTGTCGCAACATGCCCTCATGAAACGTCCCTCCCCAGCTTTTCCGCAGCCCCCGTTCCAGTACTGACGGGCCGCCAGAAGGTCTCCTCGCAGCCTTCTCTTCTCCATGCTGAAGTACCCAAAACTCCCTCAGCCTGTCCCCGTCCCTGAGCTGCTCCAGCCCTCTGATCATCTTCGTGGCCCTCCCCTGGCCCTGCCCCAACAACTCCATCTCCTTCTTGCGTTGGGGGCTCCAGAACTCGACGCAATAGGCATGGTTTAGGCATGGCTTAGGCATGGCTTAGTGGGCAATATTGCTGAGGGGTGGACAGTTGGTCTAGGTGATCTCAGAGGTCTTCTCCAGCCTTCCTCCAACATTCGAGGATCTCTGAGTCTACGATTCTATGATTCTAAGAACAGGCAGAACTCACAGAGGTGACAATAACTGTCCAACTCCTGACTACGGATGAAAAGACTTCAGCCATCATCTGGCTGAGCACTGTGCCCCCTGGCCGCTCTGCTAACAGGAGAACGGGGCCTGCGGCCCGAACCTAGCGGGCAGCAACGCCAGGCATCTGGGATCCCTTTGAAGGGAAGAGGACACTGACAAAGCCATTGGGAAAGGGATATCTCCTATGGAAGCGATTCTTTCTCTGCCAGGAAGGAAAAGTATCCTTTCAGATAAGATCTGGGATGTTACCCCGGCAAGCGGAAAGGTGTCGAGGGAAGCCTGAGGGAATTAGCTGCGCTCGGAGGTGGCGTATAATCTTGAACAAAAAGGGAGATAGACATAGATTGGATGTTGGGAGGAAATCCTTTAGTCGGAGGGCAACGATGCACTGGAACAGGTTGCCCAGAGAAGCTGTGGAGCTGCCACTCTCTTGCTTGGCAGGTGAGGGCCCGCACCCACATCCCCCATGACCACGTGGTGAGGTGACCACAGTGCCACAGAGGGTGGCAGGGAGCGGCCACTGTCACCCATCAGACCGGCCAGGACTTCTGGTGCCCAACTTGAAAGGACTTCGACAAGTTTAGATTCCGAGCAGCATTTCTTATTTCTGGGACTACTCTGGCTTCAGGGATTTGGGATCCCCGTGGAGGAGACTGTCCTTTCCACAGGAACAAACTTAGAAAAATGCTAGTACGTTAAGAAATATGGAAATGTTGTGAAAGCATACAAACAAGCTGCCTGCTAGTAGCCTAGCCACAGCAGTACTTCTCGGACTGTCTCTTGCCAGTCCCTTTAAACCTCTCCTTTCACCTACAATTTACGGGGCAAGCAGCCTTACAGAGCAAACAGCAGAGCTCAATATGCTCTGCCAGCGCACGCTCTACTAACACCCGTGTCTTTCGCCGTGGACGCGGATCCCCTGCCAGGCTGGATCTCCGTCTCACCCAACACACATTTCCTGACCGAGTTTAGATGCACACTTGAAGGGAACTGTGGGCCAGTTTCCCTCCACCGACTGCGTAACAGTTCAAGCTTTGATGCGTGGAGATAAATGTTTCTTCTGAGCCGGACAAACCCAAAGACAAATGCTCATCATTCCACAAGGCATGATGCCAGCCTGCATTTCATCTCTGGCTCGACTCATCACTGCTGTGTGAGCTTCAGGGGCTTACTTCATTTCTCCTCAAAGTCTCGGAATTCCTCACCTCCAACAGAACTTACTTATGCTTGTCTAGTAAAAGTATTTGAACGCACAAACACTCGGGTTAAATAAGACAATAAAACTGCAACTTAAAATTTAAGAAATACAGAGGAACGACAAAAGTTTGGGGAAATGGGAGCAGGCAGGTTTTCTCTCTGGAGAGAGAATAAAAAGAGCCCAAATGTCACTGCGGTGAAAAAGGCACCAAAGGAAGAGAGAGCTGAAAGCTGAGCTCAGCTGCGGTCATGAAAGCTCAAGCCACGCTAGAAGGAATATGCTTGGGCAGCTCACAGTTCACAAACATCAAGTTTTGGGGTTTTCCTTCCGTTCCTTCAACTCAGCTTCACATTGAAGAGAAGGACACATATGCGTCTTGATGCGCATCACTGACGCTTTCCCTGCTGCCTACAACACAGAAGTGGAATCGAGGAGTTCTGCACTTTACACAAACACTGCAGATACGACGCTAAGGTCGTGCCAGCAATACAGCAGCAGAGTTGGTTACCAAAGAATCAGAGAAAGACTTGCGTTGGAAGGGACCTTACACGCTGAACTAATCCCAACCACCTGCCATGGCCACAGTTGCCACCGGGGAAGGTTACAATTAGGGCCCCATCCAGCCTGGCCTCGAACATCACCACGGGTGGGGCGTCCACAGCTCCTCTGGGCAGCCCGCGCCACTGGCTCACCAGTCTCAGAGTCAAGAATTTCCTCGAAGACTTAACCTAATCTCCTCTTCTGGATTCAAGCTCGATTACGCCATGTCCTGTCCCTATCAGACCACGTAAAAAGTCACTCACCACACACACTGGACACCAAATATGCCGTTAACTTGCAACTTTTACTAGACCCTCCCGAAACCAAGACTGGACTCAGATCAGAAGTGCTGGCGTGGAACCCGGGCTGCAAGCGTGGCCAAGGGACAGCTGCACTTCAGCATCTGCCGCGAGGAGCAGCGCCAGCAGGTTGAGGGAGGCCGTCCTTCCTCTCAGCTGCATGGCAGCGCCGGGTCCTCACTCAGTGCTGCCTGCAACGGCTGCCACCCTCCTGCTTGAGGGCCCCCACCCACACCCCCACCGAGGCCGTGGTGACCGTGATGTCACAGTGCGTGTCAGAGTGCGCCCATTGTGACGCGCGAAGCCTGGAGCACAGCAATAGCTGCTGGGCTCAACCCGAGCGTCAGTGCGGCCTGGCGAGGCGCAGAGAGAGCAGGGACTCTCGCAGTGCTCGCTGTTAACGCACATCATGTCCGATAGGAAGCGGAAGGCCTCCAGCTCGGAGGAGCCAGGTGAGAGCACAGCATCCCTGTGCACAGCTCCCGATGCTGGGCAGAGGGGCGCTGGGCCTCTGCCTGCGGCTGAGAGATGAGCGGGGAGGAAGGGGCAGGCAGGAGCTCCCAGGCAGGCATGGGGCTGGGCCCCTCTGCTCCTCGGCAAGGGGGCCCAGCTTGGGCTGTGGCTGCCTGGGGCCTGCCGTGGCCCCTTCCCCTCCACCGCCTCCAGCCAGCACGGCAGACACAGAGCAGGACCCTGGGGACAGCCCTCAGGGACGTCTGGTCCCGCCAGCTGCTCACCGCTGCTCGCATTTGCTCTCTCCTCTGCAGTGTGTGCGCTGTGTGGCCAGGCAGATGTCGACCCGGACATCTGCGGGCACACACTTTTCGAGACTGGGATTCGTGTCCATGAGTTCTGCTTGGTGAGTTCCCCCATGGGCACCTTCCACATTCCTGCCGGGGATGCTCCCTGTCCTTCCGTCCTAATCAGCTCTTTCTCTCCTACAGACGTCTGCCAACATCACGGCTAAAGCAAGACCAGGAATTGAGGTCCTCCCGCTTGCTGCCATCGCACGCAAGGTCAGGCAGGCAAACAAGAAGGTGAGGACCTGTACAGAGCAGGCAGGTTTGGGCCAGCAGGGGCTCACTCCAGCTTACTCTCGACCCAATGTCCAACTGCCTCCAGGACAAAGTCCTGCCCATACCAGATCAGCCCTGCCCGCCAGGCAGCTTTGCAGAGGGGCACCCTGCAGTGCCCACATCCTCTGCCCTGCCCAGAGGTGTGGGGCCAGCCGTGGAGGCCCTCAGCCTGTCGCTCATGGGGCTCTTCTGCTCTTTCCAGCAATGCTGTGTTTGCGGCGAGAGGGGGGCTGCCATCACATGCGCAGAGAGAGGCTGTGCACGCAGCTTCCATCTGCCCTGCGCCAAGGACGGCGAATGCATCACCCAGTACTTTGGAGACTACAGGTAAGGGCTCTCAGCAGCAGCCAAGCCACGGAGGAACCCACGGTTACACCTCCCAGCAGCCTGACAGAGCCAGAGCCAGGGCCCGGGGGCTCCTTCCTGGTCCCCTGCCCTCCTCGCAGCACTTCTCACCGTGCCCATCCCTTCCGTCTTCCCCCAGGTCCTTCTGCTGGGAGCACCGCCCTCAACAGGCCACTCAGGAAGCTCCAGCACAAGGCACCATCTGCCTCGTCTGCTTGGAGCCTGTGGGGGACAGCTTGTCCTACCACACCATGGTGTGCCCAGCCTGCAAACACGTCTGGTTCCACCGGGACTGCATCCAGGTAGGAGCCCACCCCGCACCCTGCAGGCACGCTCGGTGCTCAGCAGCACCAGGCGCTGCTCACGCTCACCCTGCTTGTGCTTCTCCTGCAGCAACAGGCCTTGAGTGCTGGCACTGCGTACTTCGAGTGCCCCGGCTGCCGAGACTACATTCTCTTCTGTGAAGAGATGTCCAACATGGGGATCCACATCCCATTAAGGTTGGTGTCCTGCCCAGTTCTGCTGACGTTAAGGCTGCAGTGCTGGGCCTGCCCAGGGACTGGCTCAGCAGCCATGGCCCTTGGCTGTCGCATGACCATGTGCCCCAGCTTCGTGGAGAAGCTGGAAGCGGACATGGGGTGGATGAGATGGGATAACCTTGGGTCTTATGCTGGGCACACTGGGGGCTCATCGCTTCCCTTCCCTTCTCTTGTAGAGATGCATCGTGGGAGGACGAGGAGTCCTATGAACCCCTTCTAGAGATGCACAGCCGCTGCGATGCCAGCCAGTGCCTTTACCACGGAGGCAGAGAGCAGGCACAGAGTAGGGGGTGAGTTACCACAGCAGCTCGCTGGGGCTCTGCGGGGGATCTCAGCCTCACCGCAGGCTGGGGGAGCAAGCACTGAGCAACAGGGACGTGCTGTGTCGGGAACTCCCTGGCTTGGATCACTCGGCCCTCACAGCCACAACCTCTTTGCTTCCCCAGGCCCTGGGAGCTCATCCTGTGCAGCTCCTGTGCTGCTGAGGGCACCCATCGACAGTGCTCCCACTTGAGCAACACCACAGACATGTGGGAGTGCAACAGCTGTGCTGGCCTGGCTACCGGTAAGAGGCAATCAGCCGCGAGGCACCGCGCTGGGGCCAGGCAAGGCCTGCCTGCAAGTGCTCGGGCCACCGTTGCCAGAGTCTGTCTGCCCCAAGTGGGATGGCAGATCCCACTGGGCTGCTGCTGCAGCTCCAGGCTCACGACCTTCCTGCCTCCCCTTACAGCCTCCAGCGCCAACGCTGAGTTCGCCGCTCCCAGCACTGCCAGCCAGACGGCTCCGGCTCCGGGTCCATCCAGCAGCTCCATGGAGCCTGAGACCTTCGGCTCCATGCCCGACAGCCAGGCAGCGTTGGGGACATCACAGAGCTCCCAGCTGCCTGAGCACAGCGACCTGCCCAGTGTGCCTGAGACGGAGCAGGGGACAAACGGCACACGTTCATCGGAGGACCGGGCTACCCCTGAGCAGCTGCGAGGACGCCGTGGGAGCAGGCGAACAGCAGCCCCACGTGCTGAGAGCGACTCCCACGCAGCCACCAGGCGGAGGGCATCAGGCTCCTCCAGGGCGTCTCCGGCAGCTGCACGCAGAAGACGTCGCAGGCAGCGTTCAGGAAGAAGCCGCACACGGAGCCGCTCCCCGCTGCAACGTCGGGACCCGAGCTCCCAGAGCCGGCCAAGAAGACGCCATGGCAGCAGGCGAAGGCCAGCCTCAAGGGAGCAGAGCGCCACCCGCAGATCAACAAGATCTGCCACTTCGAGGTCCCCAAGGGCTTCCAGAGTGCCGCGACGCAGGGGACAGGCCAGGCGCTGAAGGCGGACCCGGACCCTCACCCAAAGCCCTCCCCTTTCTTACTTCAAAACCATCCCCCCTTGACCTATCGCCATCCACCCTTGGCAAACAGTCATACCCCCCTCCCCATCCCCCCTGCTTTCTCTGGTCCCAAGAGTCCAACACAATAAAGATCAGAGATCCCCCCCAGACAGCTGTCGGTTTCATCCTTCCCCGCTTCTGCTGACATGGGCAGAGGTAGGGACCTTGACAACACGGTTGTCTCCTCCCCAGACCTCCCTTCACCTGGCCCAGTCCAGGCTGAGCTGCGTTCGGGCCACATCCCCAGCGGGGCACAGGGCCCCCCATTCCTCAAGAACCCAGGCCGCACTGGCAGGGGCAGCCCGGTGCTGGGCTTGGGGTGCCACCGTCTTCAGGGTACATGGCAGGTCCAGGGCTGCTTCCAGCTGCGTCACAGCTTGGGCTTTCCTCCTGCACGTGGGCACTGCTGCCACGTCTGAGGGGGAACGTTTCTAAGCTCAGGGAGGGAAGCCTTAGCGTGGATGCCAGGACCAAGTTCTTCACAGAGAGAGTGCTGAGGTGCTGGGATAGGCAGCCCACAGACGACGTGGGTGCTCCATCCCTGGACGCCTTTGGAGCCAACGACAACTCAGCAGGCCCTGCAACCGCTCCAACCCTCCAACGCAGGCGGCAGTTGCTCCAGCTGTCACAACGAGGCCTGCAGCTGCTTCAACCCTGCTGAAAGGCCCTGCCGTTGTGACGGGCCCTGTGCTTGCCCCAGCCCTTACGCTGGGTGCTGTGGTTGCTCTAAGCCCTGCCGTGGGCCGTGCGCTTGCTTCTGCCCTCGAGACAGGCCCTGCGCTTGTGACAGGCCCTGCGACAGGCCCTGCAGCTGCTCCAGGCCCTGTGAGAGGACTGGTGGCTCAGCCACAGAACCCATCTGTGCCACTGCCAGGTGCCCGTGGTCACAAGCTCACCAGAGAAAACGGCTGAGAATGTCGGCGCATTCAGTAAGGAAATAAACTTCCACAAAGATGGGAACGGGGGAAGAGGATGAGGACGGAGCCGAGCCATCGCAAGAAATCTGCGGGAAACAGCTCAGGGAGAGGCAGGGACCCGCAGTCCCCTCACAGAGTGCGAGCGCAGGGGCTCTGAGGCGCTGTGAGCGGAGCCACGAGTGACGGGGTCAAATCCTGAACGTACAAAGGCTCCTCTCAGGGGCCGTGCTCAACCAGGAGCGTGGCTGAACAGAGCCAGCAGACAGACTGTGGCACAGCCGTTGGCGCAGGCACGGCGAGCAGGGAAGGCAGACTCTCCCTCCCCACTCAGGAGACCACCTCACCTATTGGCTTCCTCCTCGACAACAAACCTAGCCGTGGCCTCCACCAGGAAGAAAGCTCTTGCCAAAAAGAACGCACCTACCCAAACTGCGTGCCTACCCAGGAATACAGCTCCTCAGGTCTCGGGCCGCACGGAGTGCCCGAGCCTGCTGCTGCCATCCGAGGGCGGCAGAGAGACCACCTGCATGAGGTGAGAGCAGGTGGATGGTCTGCTCAGCCTGGTGGCAGCGCTCTCGGGGGAGCTGGGGACACTAAGGAATGCCAGGCAATTAAAATCACAGAATGCTGTGGGCTGGAAGGGACCTTTCACACCATCTCGTTCCAGCCCCCCCGCCGCAGGCAGGGACGCCAACCACCACACCAGGCTGCCCAGGGCCCCATCCAGCCTGGCCTTGAATGCTTCCAGGGAGGGGGCATCCACAGCCTCCTTGGGCAACCCGTTCCAGTGTCTCACCACCCTCACAGTAACGCATTACTTCCTAATATTCAGTCCAAATCAACCCTCTTCCAGTTCCAAGCCATTTCCCCTCGTCCTGTCGCAACATGCCCTCATGAAACGTCCCTCCCCAGCTTTTCCGTAGCCCCCGTTCCAGTACTGACGGGCCGCCAGAAGGTCTCCTCGCAGCCTTCTCTTCTCCATGCTGAAGTACCCAAAACTCCCTCAGCCTGTCCCCGTCCCTGAGCTGCTCCAGCCCTCTGATCATCTTCGTGGCCCTCCCCTGGCCCTGCCCCAACAACTCCATCTCCTTCTTGTGTTGGGGGCTCCAGAACTCGACGCAATAGGCATGGTTTAGGCATGGCTTAGGCATGGCTTAGTGGGCAATATTGCTGAGGGGTGGACAGTTGGTCTAGGTGATCTCAGAGGTCTTCTCCAGCCTTCCTCCAACATTCGAGGATCTCTGAGTCTACGATTCTATGATTCTAAGAACAGGCAGAACTCACAGAGGTGACAATAACTGTCCAACTCCTGACTACGGATGAAAAGACTTCAGCCATCATCTGGCTGAGCACTGTGCCCCCTGGCCGCTCTGCTAACAGGAGAACGGGGCCTGCGGCCCGAACCTAGCGGGCAGCAACGCCAGGCATCTGGGATCCCTTTGAAGGGAAGAGGACACTGACAAAGCCATTGGGAAAGGGATATCTCCTATGGAAGCGATTCTTTCTCTGCCAGGAAGGAAAAGTATCCTTTCAGATAAGATCTGGGATGTTACCCCGGCAAGTGGAAAGGTGTCGAGGGAAGCCTGAGGGAATTAGCTGCGCTCGGAGGTGGCGTATAATCTTGAACAAAAAGGGAGATAGACATAGATTGGATGTTGGGAGGAAATCCTTTAGTCAGAGGGCAACGATGCACTGGAACAGGTTGCCCAGAGAAGCTGTGGAGCTGCCACTCTCTTGCTTGGCAGGTGAGGGCCCGCACCCACATCCCCCATGACCACGTGGTGAGGTGACCACAGTGCCACAGAGGGTGGCAGGGAGCGGCCACTGTCACCCATCAGGCCGGCCAGGACTTCTGGTGCCCAACTTGAAAGGACTTCGACAAGTTTAGATTCCGAGCAGCATTTCTTATTTCTGGGACTACTCTGGCTTCAGGGATTTGGGATCCCCGTGGAGGAGACTGTCCTTTCCACAAAAACAAACTTAGAAAAATTTTTATAAATTAAGAAATGTCGAAATTTAAAAACAAACAAACAGTGCTGTAGTAGCCACAGCTATGCTCATTGGACTTCTTCCAATCCCCTTAAACCTCTCCTTTCACCTACCATTTACAGGGCAAGCAGCATTGAAGAGCAAAAAGCAGAGCTTTGCCAGTGCTCTCTCTTGTAACAGCTGCATCTTTCGAGGTGGTCATACAGCCTTTGCCACCTTAAATTCTGTCTTAACTAACACAGTTTTTCCAACTCAGTTTAGATGTAGGCTTGAAGGAAATCATGTCATGGGTAGGCCTCCCTCCTGTGTCTGTATAAGGGTTGTAGCTTTGATATGTACGCATAAACATTTCTTTTGAGCTGGACAAATCCAAATACAGATCCCAATCATTCCTCAAGGCAGAATGCCAGCCTGTATCTCATATCTGGTTCTACTTGTCATTGCTGTGAGAACTTCAGGGTCTTACCTCATTTCTTCTCCAAGTCTTGGAACATCTCACCTTCAACAGAATTTTCCTAGGGTTGCCTAGTAAAAGTATTCAACACTCAGGTTAAATGAAAAATAAAATAATTTCTTATTTTCCTCTTTAGAAAAGGAACAAAGAGGAATGGCAGAAGTTTGAGCAAGAGTGAGCAGACAGGTTTTGTCTTTGGAGAGAGAAATAAAAAAGGCCAAAAGGGCATCGCAGTGAAAAGGCACCAAAAAAAGATAACTTTCAGCTGCGCTCATCTGCAGTCAGGAAAACTCAAGCTGTGCTGGAAGGAATTTGCTTGGGCAGTCCACAGTTCATACACAGTAAATCTGAGAGTTTTCTTTCTCTTGTTTCAATAAGCTTGGTACTGAATCACTTGTGTCTGTGAGCGTAGAATACTTTTAATTTGTAGCTAAGGTATGATGCACACCATTAATGTTTTCCCTCCTGCCCACAACAAAGAAGTAGACTGGAGGAGCTGTGCACTTGAGACAAACACTGAAGATAAGACGCTCAGCTCGTGGCAGCGGTACTACAGCAGAGACGGTTGCCACAGCATCACAGAAAAGCTTGGGTTGGAGGCAACCTTAAAAGTTGAACTAGTTCCAACCACTTGCTATGGGCAGGGTTGCCGGAATATAAGGTTAGAATAGGACCCCATCCAGTATGGCCTTGAACACCTCCAGGGATGGGGCATCCACAGCTTCTCTGGGCAATCATAAAGATGCTGAAGTACAGAGCTCATTCAGCTCTGCAGGAGAGGCTGTGACTCCAGGGCATAAGGTTTACTGCTCTTGACCTGCTTAAGTTCTCTGAAAAGCTGATTGATGTCAAAGCTGGCCTTCTAAGCTCTCTCAAGTTTTGTCTCATCCCCTGAACTTAGCATCTGGAGTGAACATGAGGATCTTCTCGGATGTCTAAAGAGTGCCAGTGCTCAGCTAGGTAAGCAGAGTTTGCAAACACAGCTGTAATTCCCAATGCCTGCAGCACATGGATGCAAAGCTATTGGAAATACATGGCAGATGCCCAGAGAAGCTGTATCCCAAGGCAGTCAGAGTTTTGCTGGTTCCCCCCCCCCCCCCCCCCCCCCCCCCCCCCCCCCTTTTTTTCCTTTTCTTTCCTTGCATTACAGGTTTTACAGATGGAAGACAAATTACATGCAGGAACGGGGTAGCCCAGCAGCCACTACAGAAAACTGTGCAAACCCATCCCATCCTACAGCCCTGCTCTTGCTTCCCATGACTGCTGGAAATACTTTTCAAGTCTTTGTTGCAGACTATATTTTAAAGCTTTGATTTCTTTTTCTGTGTGACTAATTTTTAAACAGTACAGTGAAGATCTTTCCTAGGAAGGCTCCCCACTACTTAGACAAAGAAAGATAAAAAGACAAATTTCCCAGTGAAAAGAGTATTATTCCCAAGCATATATCATGATAATAAAATGTTGATTGTGCTGAAAATTTGGTGACAAATCAAAGCTGAGGAAATGCAATGAACAAAGAGAGAGCTACGTTGTAGTAGTAGTTAGAACAAAGAAGGATGATGGATGAAGAACAAAAGATGATCGTTGTAAGTTCATACAACCACACGTTGCCACTAAAGAGGCTGCAGTACAGAACTGAAGAATTGTAGGGGTTGGAAGGGACCTCACATTCAAACCCCTACCAGGGCAGTCTCAGCAGGCAGAACTGGTAGCATCCAGATGGGTCATCCCCACCATGCCCACTAAATATGGCCCTCAGTGTCGCATCTCCAAGTTTCCTGCACACCTTCAGGGACGGTAACACCACTGCCTCCCTTGGAGGTATGTTCCAGAGCAATTCCACTCATGAACCACTGAGTAAAGAATTTCCTCTAAGAGTTAATCTTATCACCTCTTCTAGACTAAAACAATTCCAGCTTGTGCTATAACTACCAAACCATGTAAAAAGCACCACACACACTAGACATCAAAAATACTGTTAACGTCCAAATGTTTACTAGACTATAGAAACCTAGACTGGACTCAGACAAGAAATGCTAGTGTGGCTCCAGGGCTACAGCCATGGCCAAGGGACAGCTCCACTCCGGGCTCAGGCTGGGGCAGCAGTGCCAGCAGGTTGAGGGAGGCTGCAATTCCTGACCTGACTCTGCACTGCCTGCCAAGCCTCGGCTATCTTCTATGGGGACCCACATCCACACCCCCACCAAGGCCGTGGTGACCGTGATGTCACAGTGCGTGTCAGAGTGCGCCTATTGTGACGCGCGAAGCCTGGAGCACAGCAAAGGCTGCCGGGCTCAGCCCGAGCGTCAGTGCGGCCTGGCGAGGCGCAGAGAGAGCAGGGACTCTCACAGTGCTCGCTGTTAACGCACATCATGTCCACTAGAAAGCGGAAGGCCTCCAGCTCGGAGGAGCCAGGTGAGAGCACAGCATCCCTGTGTACAGCTCCCGATGCTGGGCAGAGGGGCGCTGGGCCTCTGCCTGCGGCTGAGAGATGAGCGGGGAGGAAGGGGCAGGCAGGAGCTCCCAGGCAGGCATGGGGCTGGGCCCCTCTGCTCCTCGGCAAGGGGGCCCAGCTTGGGCTGTGGCTGCCTGGGACCTGCCGTGGCCCCTTCCCCTCCACCGCCTCCAGCCAGCACGGCAGACACAGAGCAGGACCCTGGGGACAGCCCTCAGGGACGTCTGGTCCCGCCAGCTGCTCACCGCTGCTTGCATTTGCTCTCTCCTCTGCAGTGTGTGCGCTGTGTGGCCAGGCAGATGTCGACCCGGACATCTGCGGGCACACACTTTTCGAGACTGGGATTCATGTCCATGAGTTCTGCTTGGTGAGTTCCCCCATGGGCACCTTCCACATTCCTGCCGGGGATGCTCCCTGTCCTTCCGTCCTAATGAGATCCTGCTCGCTCTTTCTCTCCTACAGACGTCTGCCAACATCACGGCTAAAGCAAGACCAGGAATTGAGGTCCTCCCGCTTGCTGCCATCGCACGCAAGGTCAGGCAGGCAAACAAGAAGGTGAGGACCTGTACAGAGCAGGCAGGTTTGGGCCAGCAGGGGCTCACTCCAGCTTACTCTCGACCCAATGTCCAACTGCCTCCAGGACAAAGTCCTGCCCATACGACATCAGCCCTGCCCGCCAGGCAGCTTTGCAGAGAGGCTCCCTGCAGTGCCCACATCCTCTGCCCTGCCCAGAGGTGTGGGGCCAGCCGTGGAGGCCCTCAGCCTGTCGCTCATGGGGCTCTTCTGCTCTTTCCAGCAATGCTGTGTTTGCGGCGAGAGGGGGGCTGCCGTCACATGCGCAGAGAGAGGCTGTGCACGCAGCTTCCATCTGCCCTGTGCCAAGGACGGCGAATGCATCACCCAGTACTTTGGAGACTACAGGTAAGGGCTCTCAGCAGCAGCCAAGCCACGGAGGAACCCGCGGTTACACCTCCCAGCAGCCTGACAGAGCCAGAGCCAGGGCCCGGGGGCTCCTTCCTGGTCCCCTGCCCTCCTCGCAGCACTTCTCACCGTGCCCATCCCTTCCGTCTTCCCCCAGGTCCTTCTGCTGGGAGCACCGCCCTCAACAGGCCACTCAGGAAGCTCCAGCACAAGGCACCATCTGCCTCGTCTGCTTGGAGCCTGTGGGGGACAGCTTGTCCTACCACACCATGGTGTGCCCAGCCTGCAAACACGTCTGGTTCCACCGGGACTGCATCCAGGTAGGAGCCCACCCCGCACCCTGCAGGCACGCTCGGTGCTCAGCAGCACCAGGCGCTGCTCACGCTCACCCTGCTTGTGCTTCTCCTGCAGCAACAGGCCTTGAGTGCTGGCACTGCATGCTTCCAGTGCCCCAGCTGTCAAAACAAGATTGTATTCTATGAAGAGATGTCCAACATGGGGATCCAAATCCCATTAAGGTTGGTGTCTTTCTGCCAAACCGTCCAGATGAGAAGGCATGAATGCTGGGCCTGCCCAGGGACTGTCTTGGCAGGCCTGGGCCTTTGCTGTCTCATGACCATGTGCCCCAGCTTCATGGAGAAGCTGGAAATAGGGTTGGGGTGGATGAGATGAAATAACCTTGGATCATATACTGGTGACACTAGTTGCTAATCAATTTCTCCTCCCTTCTCTTGTAGAAGACCATTATGGGAGGCCAGTGATGCATATGACCCATCTTTAGAGAGGCACAGACGCTGCGATGCCAGCAAGTGCCTTTACCACGGAGGCAGAGAGCATGCAGAGAGAAGGGGGTGAGTTACCACAGCAGCTCTCTGAGGCTCTGCGTGGCATCTCAGCCTCACCCCAGGCTGGGGAATCAAGGACTGAGCAACAGAGATGAGCCAGGTACTTTCTGGCTTGGATCACTCAGTCCTCACAGCCACAACCCCTTTGCTTCCCCAGGCCCTGGCAGCTGTTCCTGTGCAGCTCCTGCGCTGCTGAGGGCACCCATCGACAATGCTCCCAATTGAGTGACACAAGAACCACATGGGAGTGCGACGGCTGTGCTGGCCTGGGTACCGGTAAGAGGCAATCAGCCATGTGGCACCATACTGGGGCCAGGCAAAGACCTGGCAGCAAGCGCTCGGGGCAGCTTTGCTCTAAGAGGGATAGCAGATCCCACTGTGGTGCTGCATCTTCAGATTCATGACCTTCCTGCCTCCCCTTACAGGCTCCAGCACCAAGATTGAGCTCACCGGTCCCAGCACTGCCAGCCAGACGGCTCTAGGTCCATCCAGCAGCTCCATGGAGCCTGAGACCTTCAGCTCCATGCTTGCTAACCAGGCAGCATTAGGGACACCACAGAGCTCCCATGTGTCTGAGCACAGCAACAGGCTTAGTGAGCGTGGGACTGAGCAGTGGACAAACAGCCCACGTTTATGTGAAGATGAGGCTCACCGTGAGCAGCTCCAAGGATGCCAGACAAGACAAACAGCAGCCCCGAGTGCTGAGAGTGACTCCCACACATTCACCAGGCGGAGGGCATCCAGGGCATCTCTGGCAGCTGCACACAGAAGATGTCCCAGGCAGCGGGGAAGAAGCCGTACACGAAGCCGCTCCCCGCTGCAAGATCGGGCTCCGAGTTGCCAGAGTCGGCCACGAGGACGGCACGGCAGCAGGCAAATGCGAGCACCAGTTGATCCGAGCAATACTCACAGCTCAGCAAGATCTGCAACATTGAGATCCTTGAGGGCTGCCCCAGTGCCTGAACGCAGGGGACGGACCATGCAGCGAGGGCGGGCCCGCACACAAAGCCCTTCCCCAGAGAGATTTCCACCCTAAACTTCCCGTAGCTCACCTCAAAGAGGCAGGATGAGCCAGGTGCAGCAGCAGAGGCCATCCCAGGAGTGAAGCTCCTCCCAGGTCCAACATCAGAGCCAAAGCCCCCGCAGACAGCCGAAGTCTGTATAGGAGCAGCAGTGTACCAGTCCCACCTTCTTATTTCTTTCCAACAGTCCAACACAATAAAGATCAGAAATCTCACACACACATTTGTCAGCTTCATCCTTCCCCGTTTTTGCTAAGGTGGGCAGAGGTAGGGATCTTAACAACAGGGTTGCCTCCTCCCCCGACCTCACTTTACCTCACCCAGTCTAGGTTGAGCTGGGTTCTGGTCATGTATTACTTCTTGCAAAAGTGCAATTTGTGATCCCTAGTACTAGCTTATCACTGTCATCTTGTCCCAGAATATAGCCACTGGTTCACTGAGCTGTACAGACCTCTCTGCAAACCCTGATGGAACAGATGCATCCTACTGATCAGAAGAAGCTTCTAGTGGCTGAAGTTCATGGGATACGTCTGCATTTTGTGTAGTATAAAACACTGGAACAGGCTTCCATTCAAGGTGGTTGATGCCCCATGCTTGTGAAGTTGTTCAAGAGGCATTTGGGTAACACTCTCAGTGACACACTAACTGTTTGTTAGCCCTGTAACAATATTCCTAGGTCCCTTCCAACTGAGTTATTCTGTGTTATTCTAAGTGCTTCTAATGACTTCAAAGTTTTCTGACACAGTGAAGTTATTTCAGACTCTCTCATCACAAAATTTATTCCAACAAAAAAAAAAAGTTCAACAGCTGTGACAAGTTATAGTGTAGTGATCTATAACAGTAAGACTATACTTCAGGAAGAAATCTAAACAGCTAAAGGACTCAGAAATTTCTATGTCATATTTTGTATAATTTCATGTCACTGCAAACATCTAGTTTCACAAATCTGGCATCTCTTTATATTATCACACTGGAGAATAAAGTTAAGAATTTTTTGAAAAAGAAACCATGCCAACAAATATCTCTTCCTGGTTGACACTACTGTCAAACTCAGGTTCTCATGTTTATTCGCAAGTCCACGGGACCAGACAGGCTCCACCCTAGGGTGCTGAGGGAGGTGGCAGGAGCGATTGCCAAGCTGCTCTCAGCCATCTACCAGCACTCCTGGTTATCTGGAGAGGTCCCAGAGGCCTGGAGGCTTGCCGATGGGACTCCCATCTACAAGAAGGGCCATAAGGAGGATCCAGGGAACTACAGGCCTGTCAGCCTGACCTCAGTACCAGGGAAAGTTATGGAGCAAATCATCTTGGATGTGATCACATGGCACGTGCATGGCATTCAGGGGAATGAGACCCATCCAGCACGGGTTCATGAAAGGCAGGTCATGCTTGACCAACCTCATCTCCTTCTACGACTGGGTGACCAGACTGGTAGATAGGGAAAGGCTGTTGATGTAGTCTACGTAGACTTCACCAAAGCCGTTGACATGGTCCCTCACAGTATTCGCCTGGGGAAACCTTGTGTCTGTTCAACATTTTGATTCTATGATTCTCTCTTTTAGGAGGCTTCTCTTCCAGAGATGTGTAAGAGGCTGTGGCAGCTATTTAACAGGGGACAAAAGCCTGCTTTTTCAGTTGTTCTGAAGGGTCCATATACACCAGAGGCAGTAACAAAAGTCATACCAGAAAGCCATTAAACATGCCCAAGTAATTGTTCAATAAGCCACAAACACATGATTAAGGTACTAGCTAAGACTCTGTTTTCATTAAATAATAAACATTATAAAGAGCAGTGTATTATTGCGAGCTAATGGCAGGTACTGACATGAACTGGAAACAGACTATGAGAATATTAATTCTATACTTAATCTAGGGGAAAGAACACACATTATTCTTTCCTATTCTGTTCAAAATAGGAAGTTCTCTAGTAATTATAATTGTAATAATAGTATTATTTCTATATTATAGTTGTTAATACTAACAGTATTACAACCTGTAAATTACCTTGAGCATTATCGTAAGACTGTAGCTCCAACATATTAACTGGTCACATCTACTAATGCAGTCACCACAAGTTCCACTGCAATTGAATAAAAATCAGCTTAACTTTTCTAAATGAAAAGACTCTTGAGAGGAAACTCTTAATGTTCAAAAGCCACAGTGAGAGACAACAGCTGAGCTGAGTAAAAGAACAAATACATTAGTATAAACTTTGAGTCTTCAGTGGGGTTTGTGGTCAGTATGGTATTATTACAAAATTCTGGACTGCTAGCACATTCTGAGTTTCCAGAACTGATTAGAGGGCATAGGAATACCTACTGGTCAGACTCAAGGTCTAAATACCCAATCTCCAACACAAGGAAGATCCTCCACATGCAATTCTGCCTATTTCTGAGAGGATAAACATTGCTTATTCTTAAGAATACGAAAATGAAAAATGCTTCTACAGACAGAGACTGTATTCATCCAGTCTATCAGAATAAGTAGAGAAACTCCCAGGAGAAATTCAGCCAGAAGGCAGCTTTATTAAAGCACTTCCAGGAATGTTTGTCCATTAGTTGGCCTGTGAAAACAATATGTGAGATGAGGTGGTGTTCTGGCTCAGAATGGTTAAACATGAGGGAATTCAGCCACTGGCAGCGCTTCAATTTCCATCAACACATTACAAGCCACACATGTTCTCATGATGGTAGTTATTAACTTTTGCATTAATTTATGATGCTTCCACAACCACTACATACTTTCATATTCTGAGAGAAGAAAATCCTGGAGAGACTGATCATAATTTGGGGAAAATTTAAACCATTTGTACTGTGTATGTATGTACGAATAAATGAACTACATAGCAAGTTAATAAAAATCTTCTTTCAGTCTTAAATGAATATACGACACATCACAATCAGATCAAAATGTGGTGATCCAATGCATACAGAAACAGTACTGAAATTATCCATTAGATGGATAGAATTAGATACAATTGACAGTTACAAGTTCCAAACACGTACGTTTAAATTTACTTCTACTTAAAGATAGCAAAACTGTTTTTGAGAAGGGAATGAATATATACACTTGCTAAATACATAATCTTTAGTAAACATTTCATGAAATAAATACAGGAACACAAAGACTTTAATTACAGATATCAATGTCACATACCATCAATATCTGACTTAAAGATAGTCAAGAAAAAAGTAGTAGATTATCAATTTGAATTTTTTTTTTTAATGTATTGAAAGTGCAAAGCAAAGTAGTTTTTAATGCTATGGTATCCATTAAATTCACTAATAGTGGGCTTATGCCCCAACCATTAATCTTCCAAAAAATTTAAACACTAGAAGTACAGCATTCCAAGTTGCTTTTTACCAGATAAAAGTAGCAAATCTTTCATCCAAATGCAGAGGTCTGGCTTCATTCTATTCACTTGCCTACCAAAGAGCCTGAAATACAAAGCTGAAAGAGCTACTGAATCACCGTTCTACATGATGCTATTAGCACACACAGCAGACACCATCCTCCTCAATCCAACCAGCCTTAAACAACACTGATGCATTTGTATTCTGCATCCTCCGTATAGGTTACCAAGCCTACACTTCACTTCCTTTTTTTTATGTGTTCAAGTATTAACATCACAGAACCATAGAATCATAGAATGGCTTGGGGTGGAAGGGACCCCAAAGACTATCAAGTTCCAACCTCCTTGCCACAGGCAGGGCCACCACCCTCCAGATGTGGTACCCTTACCTGGAAAACAGTGTGATTTGAGAACATGTTTGATACAATGAACAAAGTACTCTGTTTCTGCTTCTGTGAACTGCACTGGTTCTGGCCAGGCTGGATGTGGCTCTGGGCAGCATGGTCTGGTGGTTGGAGACCCTGCACATAGCAGGGGGGTTGAAGCTCGATGATCATTGTGGTCCTTTTCAACCCAGGCCATTCTATGATTCTGTAGACTTGAATAATGGCCTCAAGTTCTTGAACTCTGAAATGGCTGCTAGTTGCTCTTGGAATATACCCTATGAATGCTAACAACTGTTTTATTCCAATATATGTTTTAAGCACAGTACAGCTGGGAATTCAGGTTTTGTTCCACCTTCCAACATTGCATCAATGTGCTTTCATATTTACTACATATAACTAAATGCGAAAAGAATCTTTTTAGGCTTGTCTTGTTTGTATTACCTAGAAGTCTCTGCATTGCACCAACATGAAAGGTATAAAATGCTCTATCTGAACAGTGTACACTGAGCTCTTAAGTTTCTGCTTCAAAATTGAAGTCCGGTAATGATGAAAAATTATACCAGCTCTAAAAGTACATGAGTGTCCAGAAGACTGATAGATACCTGAGGTTGTACAGAAAATTGCAGGCTTTTTTTGCCTGAAAGTATGGATCTTGACTTAAAAAAAGAAAAAAGAAAAAAAAAAAAGAAAAAAGTAAAAGAAAAAAGAACACTTCTCCAGACATTCCTCATGCCCCTGAATTTAGGAGAGATTGCTTTCTCAACTGGAATAGAACAGGAGGTGTAGGTACGTTGAACCTGAACAACATAAATCTGTTCTTCATGAGGTCAACATAGCAGCAGTCACTTCACTCTCAGAAGAACACGTTCTGAAGGAGAACAGCTCCACATTTGCTACAGTGCTTCTCCAGCATTTTTAACAACACAAACTTCAACCAGAGTTCAGTCCATAAAACACCTCAAGTAGCAGCTAAGTAAACACTTCCATCTTTTAAAGCTATTTTATGAGACAGAAAGTAAAGTAGAAAGTAAAATAAGAAAGTCTTGATTATTTCTAGAAAAAAAAAACTAGAAAAGATGTTAAAAGTCTAGTTAGCAGCTTTTACAAGTCATTTTCATGTTGGTATTTTTGTTTTATATTTAGTTTGATAGTTTATATTTCAAAAGCACAGATTCTTCAAACCAAATTTAAGAGAACATAAGAATTTTACACAATCCTTTAAAAAATGACACATTCCTTGGCCACACTAAGGAAGGCTGCCAGCAATAGCCCCTGTAAAACATAGCATCGGGTGTGTGAAAAGCCAGCCTGCTCCCTACCTCTCACAGGTCAATGCACAACCAACAGAAACTGAGTTATGGGATACCTGATGAAAATCGCTGAGAAGTGTCAAGGGACAAAATACTTAAGTTATAAAACAAACATTTCCATACTGTAAACACGTGTAGATGAAATCTAAGCAGCCAACATTCAGCTCAAATGCAACACAAGCTTTCCTGTCAAGGTTCAGTTCAAAGAGGAGAGATTTTAATATTACGCATTGATTTCCTTTACTGCTGATTAAAAAAAAAAAAGCCCGATTCATTTTCTTGGGCATTTATATAGTCCTAGCTAATTACATACTCCATCAGCCTAACACAATTAAATAACAATATAATGATGTGTAGAAAACAACTGCTATATATGCAGACAGTTTAAGTAGCACTAATTACACCCTAATTTTTAAAATCCATCATGATGAGTCTTTCTTCCCATTCTCAGAGGGGAAGACAATGAGTAGGTTAATATTTGTAATCTGTGTGTTGTATTCTCTTTTCAACAAAATCACTGAAAGAAACTACGAATTACAACACAAATCCACCAAGTTCACCATATAGCCAAACCAATGTCCAATTCAAACTGGAAGTTTTTAAATTGTCAATGATTACCAGCATCAAACTCAGAGGGAATATATATGTAAATCCTACACCCCAACTCTACAGCTATTTTCTGTGTGTTTCTATCAAGCCCCTCACAGTAATTAGTCTCTACAGCCTCTGAAAAAACACACCTAAGAAAGTAATGGTTTTACATACAAAAGGGATATAAAGAAGGTTTTTTTGCAGGTAAACTGTCTAACTACCATACTCTGTATCTTCAAGGTGCTAAGACATTAAGTATTAAAGCAGTTGAAAACATTCTGCAGCACAGAGAAATCTAGAATTCACAGAAATAACAAGAACTACCATTTCTACTGCTGTTAAAAATGTACTTTTTGATCAAACAGAAGACTTAAAACAGAGGGGTTATAAGTAACCCATGTGCCTATTGCTATCTCCTATTGCTATCCCCTATTGCTATCTCTCCACAGTGATTTTTTCAAGAGAAGGAAGATTGATTTTAAGAGACAAAAGAAGTCAGGTAAAAACTGATACAAAATGTTAACAAGGCAGTGTCAGTTGATTTGCTGCTTTTAATGTACATTTAATATCAAAACTGGTTATTTAGCCCAAGGGTCTTATCTACTATTTGTCTTGAGGGCACCAAGTTTAACTGCTTATAATAAATAGATAAATAGCAGTAATAAAAGCATTAAATACATTTGTTTCAAATACTGTTATTAACAAACAAACCTTCTCTTTTGTGCTTCAGCGTCTCTCCTGGCTCGTTCTAATGCCAATTCTTCTGCTATTCTTTTCTTTAGTTCTTCATCATTAACTACAATTAAAAGAGAATTAAATGAAGTGTTAACAGAACACAATATATTCCTAGTTACAGAAACAACTGCATAATACATTATTTTTTCTATAAAGCAAAGTGCTTTCTTGTGATTTAACTGCCTTTCAAATTCTAATGTACAACGCTAGAGAGCCATTAAAAATTATACTTATTAAACAACTTGACAATTAAAAGTATCTTCTGAAAATTATGAAAAAGCATACAGTTAAATTAATGATGATCTAGTTAAATTAAGGACATTTTTCTTAAAAAAAAAAAATACACTGCTATAAAGTAGAATCCAGGCAAACATCTGAGCTTCAAGTAGTAAAGGCAAATGTGCTTTTTACTCATAGGAATTTATTTCTCTCCGTTTCATATGTAATTAATCAAGTGTTTTCATACACATCTGTCCCCTAATAGCAGAACATTCATAACATCATACATACCAATATTTTTAGTCTCTCTTGTTGGAAAAAAGTTTTTTCCTTAAATTCTCCTCATTTCACTTAAGCAGGTGGGCATGGAATAAGCATTTATTTTATGTTGACAAAGCCAGATGAATGAGCCCGAAGCCTGGGTGAGAACTGACACAGCAGGGCACCGAATTCTTCAAGTCTATGAATTAACTTTCCCACACAGAAGTAGTATAAGTACATATAGTATAAGATCCACTAATTCTACAAGCTTGAAAAACATCTAAGTCTAACCAAAAGCCATTTAATGAGGTTTCTGTTTACAAAACAAACAAACAAACAAAAAAAAAGCTCCCTTTATAGAATCACAGAATGGCTTGGGTTGGAAGGGACCTCAAGGATCATCAGGCTCCAACTCTTACGCCACAGGCAGGGCCACCAACCTCCAGGGCCCTATCCAACCTGGCCTTGAACACCTCTAGAGGCAGGGCACCCACAACCTCCCTTCTTCACGCTTTAATCATAGAATCACAAAGTTGGATAAATCCACAAAGATCATCCAGTCTGTCAACTCATCCTCAGCATGCCCAGTAAACCACATCCATCCCTCAGTGCCACATTTCTTGAGCACCTCCACAGACAGTGACTCCACCACCTCCCTGGGCAGCCTGTGCCAATGCATCACCACTCCTGAGAAGAAATTTTTCCAATCTGAATTGATATTCAAGTGCTCAGTCATGCAAGCTACTACAATGATGCTATTCCATATGAACAATCTGTGCATCCATGAACACGAGCAACTGTAGAGATCAGAAATTTTGCATTTACTTCCTTCAACTGAAGCTGTAGCAATTAAACATGTTTCAATAGACTTCCAGGGGAAAGCTTGTCTCAATCAGAACACAAACAAACCAACCACACATTTGCTCATTTTTGAGATAGTTTCGTACATTTTTCTCCATACAAAGGCAAATTGACACAAGCATAGCAGGAACAAAACAAATCAAATACAGTTAGCCTGTAAGAATGAGCGAGATTCTCCATTTTCAGAAAGTGTATTAGTTTCATAACCAAAAGTTGTACCAACTTTGATAGAACAGCTGTTAACTCTGGAGACAATGATGATTTGTAGCAGTAATTAAGAGTGATCTTTCCAATATATAAAGATATATAAAGTAACTCTGCAGTACTTCTATATTCCAGCATAGGCATTGGGAAAGTCTCCTTACTCATATGAAGCAGCTGGCTCAAATTCCATTCTCTGGACCCACAGAGCAACAAAACATGTAGTCTCACTCCAAAAACCAAGATATAGATGTTCAATTCAAGGTGCTACAACCTCCTCAGAAATAGAAACAAAAACACTAGCTTAAGTAGCTATAAGACAGCAACTGCATTTTAAGGGAGGAATCAATTACAAGTTAACAGTTACAAAGCAGTCCCCTTACAGGTTGTGCTTGTGTTAAGTATTTCTGCATAGAGACAGCACTCAACAATTGTCAGTAGTCAGTAACTTGTGGAGATACTGGGGCAAAAGAGAATGAGACATCTGCCTTTCAGGTAATGCTTAAAAACAAAAACTGATTTAAAGAAAGATGTAAATTTGCCCAGAAGTGGAACATGTTCAGTTTAGACTTCCTTAGATTGTCAGGTTTGAGTCTATATATCATACATACTCCAGTGAAGTGCTCCAAATACCAAACCAGCATGAAATTTATGTAAAGACTACCTGTTAGGATTTGGGTTCTTTGGGACAAATTTCTCAGCTAAAGAAGTGCTTTAGAGGGTTCCTGTTGATCACAACACAAATCAGGGCAGTCTCCAATTCTGGTATCTCCTTTATGGAACCGGCTTTTTGTTTTATATTAGGCAGCAATCAGATTTTGTGAACCAAAAGGATGCACAAAAAAAAGCCAATGACAAACAGCCATGATCTCTGTGATACTGCCTTCAGCAGTCAATTTGATCTGCAAACATTATCTATCCAACATCATTAGCCCACGTTCCTTTTACAGTTAAAAGAGCCCACTGTGCAATTCTCTCATCTAAAGTAGATGTTCATAATAATGAGTTTTATGAATGAATGAAGCAGCTTCATTGACTCTATGGGAATCTTAGGCAACTAATTCAGTTATAAGCACCCTAAGTAAAGCAGTAGAAATCAATAGCCAGTCTGCCAGCCACAGCAAAAGCATACTCAGATGATGGAGTTGCAATAGGAAAGGACAAGGGGACACCTGTGAGCCTGAATCTGTGATTCTGTAAAGTGAGTTTCTGTAAAATTCACTCTGAAATCAAACTATTATATATGAAAATCCAGAGGTAAATATACACATAGATTTTTTTGAACAGATTACTACTACAAACCCTGAAAGAAAAGCAAATGACCATTTTATTGGGACTATCTCTACTGACTGCCATCACTGTTTCCCTGTTTACTGATCTGAGGCTACACGAGTATACACTCAAAACTCTGTATGAGAAGATACCGAGCTGTTGCATTCCCAAACAAGGATCAGATAGAATACTCACCCAAAGAGACAAAAAGTTTAGCCAAATATCAGGCAATCACAAGGATGCTGGTTTCGTACTGCGGTGCACATTAATCTCCCCCGCACCTCAGTAAGCATCACGAGCCAAAATGAAAGCTGTTAAGGTTCTGCGTTTGTACACTTAGAAATGATTAAGCTGTCATAAAAGCAAAGAATTTATTTCACATCACAGCTACCTTATTCACAGAACAATCTGAAAACCCATGATCAAGTGTTTCTTACTGCAGTTTTGTTCAACTCAGATACCTCAACATTTCACGTTCTTTTAATACTGCACCTGAGAATATAGGAAACGTTGTGTAAGAATGTTGTTCACCAGCAGTTATATCATGAGTTTCATTGCTCTGGTGTACAAAAACAAATACAGGAACTTTAACAGACCATAAAACAGTCTTTAAAGTCATAATAAGAAGAGATTCAGGCATCAGCCAATAAAGACATTTGACCTTAACAATCAATTAGGTTGCCCATCGATCTGCCAAATCCTAATAGGGAATAAAAGTGGAGCCATAGATCACTCAATAGAATTATTGTAAGATATAATTAGGTAGCTCCCCAATGGGAAGTTTATGATGTTTCAGTAAAAAAAAAAAAAACAACGCAGCTTTAGAAGTAGGAGAGATTTGTTCTGGGGGAAGAAGCTTTTAGGAAGAAAGAAGTAAATTTATTACAATGGGGATGAGGAGAAAATGGAACTGTTCTAGGTAAAAACAATATCATTTCCCTGCAATGGGAATCTCTGCTCAGACTACAGGATGTTAAAACCAGACAGCTGACAAGCTAGTGGAGAATATTACAATATGGTAGCTGTAAGTCTGCAAAAATAAGCATAATCAGGGCAAAATAAGCATACAACAGCTGCCAAAAAATTACTTAGCTCTTCCCATCCCTTTAGTATTACAAGTTCTTTAGTATTACAAGTTCTTCAGGACACTGTAATCAGTGTCAAACTCGTTTTTAAGTGCATCTCAGAGAAGAGAAACTTGGAGGATTTTCAGATAACTACATTTAGGAAGGTCACACTTAATCTTAGTGCCTCCTTATGCTCCTACAAGAGCGTAAAATGCAGCTCTACCTTTCACCAAGTCTGAATGTGCTAATGCACAGTTCACATCACAAGACAATTTAGATAGATGGTCAGTAATGGGAACTATACTCTGAAAGCCATAGTGCTATACCCAGAAATAACTGTCCTCTTAGCATGTGAGTTGTGGATGCTGATAGGTGTCTGATAAGCTGTATTCTCTCTGGGATAATGGAAATCAAGTACCACCAGCCACACTGCCAATGGGCTCATTACCCTGCTCAGCTCCAGCAGCAGGTTGCACAGTGCTTAACAGACTGACCAACCTGCTCCGTGTAACATCACCACAGATCTGAACGCCGGTGTACGATAAAAGTAAAAACAAAGAGCTCTTGCTTGGAGCTTCACAGACCAAGCAATGACTGTCAGAGAACACTTTGCCATTTCGATGCCTCCAGGATGAAGGAACCTGAGCTTTGACATCTGGCCACCTCCTCCTCTGAAATGCTTTGATCTACAGATATTTATATCTAACAGTAAGTCACAAACATACGATGCATTTCCTCCCCTTCACACACAAAATTTAACTTGAAGATGAGCAAAGGTAAGTTCTAAGTTCACAAATTTTTAAACAAACCATTTCTATGTACTTCAGTGACATGCCAGTACATGTACTTGGTGCATTCAGCTTCTGTAACGCAAAAGAAAGACTTAAGAGATCTGAAGAAACTACAACCTATAGCCAATATTTATCTAATGGCTAAGATCTATGGCCATGCCAAACAGAAAGGAGAGAAAACTTCCAAAATTAAAGCTGCAGCACATTTACACTGCAGTGGAGTTTTGAGAAATACACAAGGAGACCAACAGTTATGCAAATGTGACAGCATTTCCAAATTGATGCTAACTATCTTCCGTTTTAATAAGAAAAGACCAGAATACCTCACTCATACAGATAGATACTATTCTCTGTAATCTACATAAACTATAATATTATTGCTTTAAGGGAAAAAAAAAAAAAAAAATCACAGAACTACAGGAGTATACAAAGGCATTTTCTTAACATTCTCTATGTGTCCTTCAAAATCAGATGAAAAAATAAAACATACAGCCTGCATATTTCCCAGGGTCCAAAAGACTTTGAATATATAGCTCTTCAATCCTCACTGATTGCTCCTAGGGGTATTGAAGAGCTCAAGCGTTTCCCAATAGTTACAGAGGCACCTCCATCTTGGAACACTCAAAAGCCATCCACCAGCACCATGGGCCCAAAGCCAAGAACTCTGCAAAAAGCAAAATTCTTGAGCAGACAACAGCAACCGTAACTCTAGGTCTACTATAGGTTGCTGTGTTAGGATATATGCATCTCACGCATTTGGACAATATTTTCCTCCATTTGCTTTGTCCTTGTTGTCAATTCGAATCAAAAGATCTAGATTCATAACTTCTTCTCATGCTTAAAGCTGTTTTATAGGGGAAAAAAAATATTCAACAAGATAGTAAAATATAGCAAAAAGGCAGCACCCAAAGCTGCAAACAATGCACATTAGCTAAAGCAGATACTTGCAGCTTAAAAAAGGTTAGATGGAGAAATGACAAATATGATACAGAGAAATTAATCAAATAACCTCTAGCTTGCAGAGCTAGGAGTCTGCCTGTTAGTCTCGGGATTTCAAAAAAAAATCATTAATGGAAACAGCATTTACCATCAGGCACCTTAACTAAATCCTCTTGAAAGGGCAGGTGCATTAAGTTATTAAGAGACACTTAGGTTTTGTACAATCAAACATGTTTTAGAGAATGCTTAGGAAAACAATATTCAGAGACTGAAGTTACAAAATTAAAAAAAAAAAAAAAAAAAAAGGAAAATAACCAGATCTACTGATCTTTTTCATCCAGCTTTGCTAACAACACAAAGATGGTCAGTGAACAATACATAATGGCCTTTGTCATACTGTTTCTTTTCAACATAGCCCTTGACTTATCAAAACTTACAGAAACATCAGGGCATTGAGCTCTCATTAGATTTAATTGAAATAATGATAATATATTCAGAAGTTACCAGAAGACAATGGGCAAACATATGGCACTACCACACAGCCCTTTCCCATTGGAAAAGCAGTAGCTGTTCCTGCTCCAGCAGGGAGATTGGACTAGATGATCCTTCAAGGTTCCTTCCAATCCCCAGTATTCTGTGAAATAATAGAAAGAAAACCTGAAATGACTCAACACAGAGAAGACAGAAAGCCAGATATAAATGCAAAAAAGGCAGCTAAGGGCTTCCATTCACTCTTCCGTAACACACTGTTGAAAAGACGCACAGAAAAGTTGATAGGGCAGTACTTAAAAGACAGATTTTGTATTACTTGAAATGAACAACAGGCACCTTTTTCTTCAAATTGTTGAAGCCAAACTAAAATCAGGTAAAATCAAAGGTGAGAAAAACACTGAGAAACACCAACAGGCCATAAAATATATAAAGTGGAGTCAGAGGATTTGGCTTCAATACCAGAAACAATTTATTTTTTTTTACCCTAGGAAAAAAAAAAAAAAAAAAAAAACATTCCCCAGTCACTACAGAATTTCTTGTGTTCACCTCTATAGCACCTGGTATTGACAACAAAGCATCAGGCCATTCAAACCATCGATCTGCTCCAACAAAGCATTTCTTATGTCCCTGAGTGCATTAAGGATGAGCATTAACCACCTCACTTGGGACAACACACCCTAAGGCTGGCTTCCACCCCATCATCTGTCTCAGGAGCTGGCAGGGCAACCACAGCTTTGTAGACATTAAAGTTAATGAAGATGTCACAAGGAAGATTCCTAACAGCACACTAACAGCCATAAATATTGAATCAGAAAGCACAGTGGCAATCTGATGGATTCATGACATCAAGCTATGAGCTTATAAATAAGTTATGAGTCTTTCGCAATTAAAACGTTTTCCCACCCATACTCCAATCAAATCTGTAACATGCAAAGATAATCTGCATATACTCTCGAATTATTCTTTCCACTTAATAAGCACTCCAGTTTGGACCATATCTAAATTCCATACATCACACAAAAAGCCATCAATACCAACAGCAGCTGTCTCAGTAGGACAGCAAAGACAAAATATTTAATCTGTGAATCCATTTCTAACCAGGAGAAATCTAAATAAGGAACTTGAGCAGCATACAGTAACTTCCAGTAGACCAGACTGAAATAAGTGTTTATATTATTTCTTATTCATTTAATCAAAACACTATAGCCTTTACTGGCATTCTCAAAGTTATCTCAAATGACTGACTAACCATGGACACCATATTCATCTCATTCCCAAATTGGGCTACGTGAGGTGAGGTCCAGGTTAAAGAGCACAGAATCATAGAATGGCCTGGGTTGAAAAGGACCACAATGATGATCGAGTTTCAACCTCCCTACTATGTGCAGGGTCACCAACCACCAGACCAGGCTGCCCAGAGCCACATCCAGCCTGGCCTTGAATGCCTCCAGGGATGGGGCATCCACAACCTCCTTGGGCAATCTGTTCCAGTGTGACACCACCCTCTGTGTGAAAAACTTCTTTCTAATATCTAACTTAAACCTCCCCTGTCCCAGTTTAAAACCGTTCCCCCTTGTCTTATCACTATCCACCCCCATAAAAAGCCGTTAAGCAATGGTGAATCAGTGCAAGGCAGCTCCATCCACACCTCTCCATGCAACTGTGTGCACACAAAAGCTCCAGCTCAGAGCCATCAATCTCTTAGGGATGTAAAGTTCACGGGTAGAATTACATATTTTAGTTTGCTTCGCCTATCAGTAACACTGTCAAGGAAATCTTATCCCAGATTCCTACAAACATAAGTTCAGAACGAAGTCATATAAATATTCATCGCACACTGAATAGATTTTTGGTTTTAAAACCATTATTCATGATTTCCATGACAATTAAGGCAGCAGAAAATATGTTTTGAGTGCTAAACTTTGGTGGAATAACAACGACAACATTTAAAGGAAAAAAATAGTATTTTTGCAAGAGCCTGGGTTTGCTGGTAGCAGTACACCAGAGGTAACAAGTAACTGTTGTAGACAGTGCACTGGTGTTCCTACCATACAACATCTGTTTCAAAGAACAATATACTTAAGCATAAACGCTGTTTTCAGACTCATATAAACTTAGCTACCAACACATACAGCAGCTCTTCCATTTCAATTCAGAATTACAGCCACTTCCAGCAATCAGGGATTCAGTACAAACACAGAGTGCGCCTCCAAGGACAGGATTTTGTATTAACTGTTAAATATTGGTAATGCGTAGCGATACCTAAGCAAGCTTGTAGGATAATTAAATACAAAAAACAATGTAATGAAGTGTGCATAATTTAAAATTATTTAATATTTTAGTTTCCAAAGGCGCTCTTGCATATATTACAGTATCTATTTTACAATGTAAATGCGGATATCAATCAATTTATACTCATTTAAATTAGCAATAAGCTGGTACATGATCTAGAAATAACGAAGCAAAGTTAGTTATACTGTCTTTGGAACATCTTCTTTTCAGTATTCCATTATTGTAATTTCAGCAGTAAATCCCAATAGTGAATCAATGTGGACTTAAGAAGGGTGGTCTGGAAAAACAGGAGAGCTGAACTGCAAGGTTTTGCCTTATATTTCTTTCAATAGGTTTCTATATGTTTGTGCTTACCAGATCTATTTACCAGTAACTCATTCCTGAGATTCATTCCCATTGGCTGAGCAATTCTACTGCGTGATTTTGTGTTGGTGCAATTCTTCTGTAAGACTTCATGATTATTCAAAAAACAAACAAACAAATTGTATACAAGTATGTGTGGGAGTGTGCAAGGAAAAATAATTTCAATGCAGGGTGGAGAACCCTCAAAAAATCTGGATGGGGATGTTTCATAGAATCCTAGAATGGTTTGGGTTGGAAACGACGTTTCAGATCATCAAGTTCCAACCCCCTGCTGTAGGTAGGGACACCTCCCACCAGACCAGGTTACTCAAAGCCCCATCCAACCTGGCCTTGAATAATGTCTGTGCTTAGAATTTTCTTCTAACTTAAAATTATTTGCAGAAAAAAAAAAATTATGACAAAAGATTTCCTGTCTTAGAGAACTTAAATTACACATAGCCGGTGGACAGAGATAGGGAAATACTGCAAGACAAAAAACATGAAATACGGAGTATATATCTAGAAACATCCAAGAGCTAATACAAGAAATAACTTATCACCAGTAAGACTAAATAAAAAAAAAAAAAGGCAGTTGAAAATTAGGTACAAGCGTGCGTTTTCCCTAAGAATTCATGCGTTGTCAGTTACAATAAATCCTCATGTAGTGATATAAATTCAAGTCATTATCTTCACAAAGTTGTGAATCTTTTCAATCAAGTTTTCTAATAATCCACACTTCCCATTCACCTCTGCAATATGCACACACACACACACACACACACACTATAATTGTTCTCATCAGCTATTTAGCCATAAGCCTGTTTGTCATCCTCTTCATTTAACATATATTTCTGTATACATTAAGTACAGAAGAATCACATATCTTTATGAGACTATCACTAGCAGCACATTCTTAGATTTTAAGCAACAGATGAGAGACTTAATATTTCAGCTGTCTGCACTGGTACTCCCTACTATACATCAGTGCAAGCGTTTTGTTGCTGAATACAATGGATAAAAGCATCAGGTTCCCATAACTCACCATTTATAAAATAAACAAACATGTTGTAGATTATGATGGGAAGGATTTTATCAGACTGCCTTCAATTGGATTAAACAAATAGTGCTCTTTCAAGACAGTTTAAGCTGTCTGGTTTCTGATCTTCATGGCTCATAAGTTTACAGTGAAGTTATTTTATCTGACCATGTGGGGAATTTACTGGTACTCCTCTTTTCTTGGAGAGAAAACAAAAAAACAAAACAACAAAACAAAACAAAAAAAACCACATCTAACTCTGTGCACAAAGAACAACATGAAATCTGAAAAGATTTGCTTCATTTTTAATAAACTGCAGTGTTTTCTGAGCATGTATTTCATAGAATGGTTGGGATTCGAAGGGACCTTTCAGACCATCTCATTCCAATCCTCTGCTATAGGCAGGGATGGCTCCCACCACACCAGGCTGCTCACAGCTCCATCCAGCCTTGTCTTGAATGCTTCCAGGGAGGGGACATCCACAGCCTCACTGGGCAACCCGTTCCAGTGTCTCACCACCCTCTGTGCCAAAGATGGAATCAAGTGAACAATACAGAAGCTGTGATAGTCAGCCTCATCTGAATTTTTACTTGGGTGGGTTGGGGAAAATAAAATAACATAATTTTAGGTGTTTATCACATGTATTTCAATCAACAACCTCTACCACTACATGGGACAGTGCACTATCAGGTATAACTATGTGTAACAGTTAGGTAAAAAGGACATAAACTAAAACATCACTCTAGTTTTACATTTAGAAGTCACCACTAACTGCAAACAATTATAACTACTATTGCCCAGGCCAGCATTCCAGAGTAGGACTGCCTGTACTGTCAAGGCTACATAAATAGTACATTTTCATGTCCCATCTACTACCATTGTCTTTAAAGAAGATTCTCCAGCTGTGATTGCACACTATCACTGGCACTGAAAAGTCAATTTTAGCCAATTACAGCTCTGGATTGCAGTAGCTTTCAACAGGAGTAAGATTCACAAAGTCATTCATCACTCAGACAAAAAGCCCTCTGTTGAGAATAATTTCACATACCTCTCCATTGGTGGGAACACCAGCTCACAGTAGCTCTAGGCATTGGATTTTACTGTCAAATGTCTATGTGCCAACTCCTCCAAAGAGGAGCCCCTGCTTTTATATATGTGGATTGAAGCATGGGAAATGGTACTGCTGCCAAACAATGTAAGACTTAATGACTGACTGAATGGGATGAGCTTGAGTATGTAATGGGATAAAGACAGACTAATGTTTTTTATTGTTGTGTATCTCATACACAGAAGAAGTGACTGTATATATAAGGAACTACTGTTTTTTTCCCTCTTCAAATAAATGTCTTGAAATATACAAATCTATATTCATTTAACTTCCAACCTAAACTGATTTTTTTTGTGTTTTCCATTCACATCCACATATTGGTAACTTCAAATGATCTTAGCATGCCCTGTAATAGAGTCAGTGCTTCTCTAACAGCCACGAAGAGATTCAAAATGAAACCAAACTGAACAATCAGTCAGGAAAAAGAAGGCAAACAAACACAACAAAATATAACCACAGACTGATATTTGATGTCATTTTCATTTCATTTGATGATGAAATACAGCTTCGTGATGATGACGATGCTTCAGCTTTCTGACATTCAACCCTATCACAATTTCTAAAGCTTGCTGCTTATTCACAGCTCCCTATGCCAAAGGAAATCCTCCCTGGTTTGCAAAATTAACAAGCAGCAGTATTTTCCTTTGCACTAAAATCAATGATAACCTGGCTTCTTGTGGATTTAGACCCTATTTCTCTCATAAACACACTAACCCTGCTTTCTTTCAGGGCACTGCACTATTTGAACCAGGAAGATGAATTCTATAGCTGGTCCAAAGCTTTACATACAGTACCTCCATATCAACTCATCAGCTGCACAGTACATTGCAGAAGCATTCTGCCCACCTGTCCTGTAGCAGGGCACAAAACACAGGTCTCCCAGTCTCCTGAGGGGGGGCCACATAGTAAATAACGCCATAAAACTGGTTCCAAAGGACTATCCCATACCAACACCATCACTCATTGATACCTGTGCCTATTACTAACTTGTTAGCTTTAAGTAACAGAGTAGTTACATCAGACAAAGCAAATTTAAGAAATCCTCTTTTTTTTTTATTTTATTAAGAGCAGAGCAACTGCTTATTTGTCCCATCCCACAGCTGTTTTCAAAGAATGGCATCTTTTCTGCACCTAGCTCTTTCCAGATACCAAATTTCAGATGTGGGCAACAGCCAGGCATCAGAAAGCACACAAAGAGCAGTATCAGATTCTAAATCTCATGTGGCATATTCACTGCCCTAAAGGATCTCCCCCTTCACATTTACTCAAGCTCTCCCAAATCCCCCAGCTCACTGACGCATGGGCTTTTCTGCAGCCTTCCAACACTCCAGGACTTCCCTGGCTCTTCCCATTCGATATGCATCAGGAAGCCTCCACGCCTCATAGCACTCTTAAGTTCTTCCAGACAGGAGTAGACATCAGAGAACACTGCAGAGTTACCCTACCATTCCCAGCCAAGGATACCGGCCCTTTTCAAGGGAAGGGACTAGAGAAGTCCAGCAAGGCGAAAGATAAAAGATGACAACAAAGAAAAAACAATTTTAAAGCACTGATAAGGTGAAAGGGAAGAGGTACAGGATTCAGGGAGGGCAAGCTACAATTAAACCAGCAAAAACTATAATGATGGGAAAAGACTATTTGTGAGGTATAAGTGTTTGTGGTGAGAAACATTCATGGTAAATACAGCACTGCAGATCAGCATCACTCAGCAAGAAGCTCTGCTCATCCTTTTTTTTTTTTTTTTTTTTTTTTGAGGAAATTCTTAGAAGCACAACAATAGCCTTAATGGTCAAAATAAAGTAATGCTGTCTGTAGGAAAGAGCAGTGGTTATTTTCATTTTGCGAATCTGATCAACACTATGAAGGCAGTCTATAATACATAGTACTGATCAATAATCTTATTGGGAAACATTGTGGTTGTACCATTTGTCACCAAACGACTTCTAAATGCTCAGGAAGCATGTAAATAAATTCATCGTTCTTTAGAAAATCTCTCTGAGAAGTTTGGATAAAACTAGTTAACAGCTTTGAAAATTATTGTGGAAAAGAGAGGAGATAAAACCACGTTATACAAAAGGCCTTAAGGCAATCACAGTGCAGGGGGAAGGGGGAACGTGCTGAGAAAGTAGGTCGTTACCTATAAAGGTTAATGAAAGGATAAAGAGGAAAAAAAGAAAGTGTTTTATCCAAAGATAACACTCATCAATACACCTGCTGATCCTGTTAACGTGATTTCTCAGTGGTTGGAGTTGTGTACAAATATAAAGCAAGATGCCAAACTTCTATCTTGCACGTTTAAAGCAATTTAACAACTTACCACTAAGTTTTAAAGAGTAAAAAATAAAAATCCAGTAGAAGCCAGTACTCAGAAAAAACTATAACCACATCAAATCATGATTTTAACCAATGAGATGGGCACTGAATCTGTGTACAAAGTCTGAAAGCAATCACTTCACTTAAAATTAGATACAAAGGGAAGCCTGCAGTGATAAATAAGTGGATCTTTAACAGCTGTTGTGGTGCTCTCACACCTAATCTCCAATTGATTCATTCAAGTTACAATAACAGACTGATAACATTGATGTTTTCTATCAGTGCAGAGAAAACAGTAATTCCAGAGTTTGTTTTTTCAGCTCAGATGAAAACTACAGAGCACTCAGTCTCATCACGAGGATGGTGAGACTGGAATCAGATGACAACCAGAATACACAATCTAAACCCATACCTAAAGTATAAGAACATTTAATCAGCATTTGTTAGCAGGTCTTGTCAATCAGAATCACTGACCTACATAGGGGAGCACAGAAGAACATCAAAGCACTTTGGCTACGGAGGATGCTAACGTTGTACACAGGAGCAAGGATTTGTATCTGTTGAGGAAAATGGAAGAGAACTACAAAACACTGTAACGTGTCTTAGAAAGCCAGTTTTGCTGAAGCCAGTATAATTATCACCAAGTTCTACAGAATTGTTAATCTTGAAGTGTGGGAGCTGAAATAGTCTCAATCCAGCATTTAGCCCTATATTGCTGCTGTAATAATAAATGAAAACTACATACAAAATTAAGACACTTGCAATCATTTCTGAACTGTGAAAATAGTCATAAAAGAAAAAAATCATAGAATGGTTTGGGCTGGAAAGGACCTTTCAGACCATCTCGTTCCAATCCTCTGCTATAGGCAGGGATGCCTCCAACCACACCAGGCTGCTCACAGCTCCATCCAGCCTGGCCTTGAATGCTTCCAAGGAGGGGGCATCCACAGCCTCGCTGGGCAACCCGTTCCAGTGTCTCACCACCCTCACTGTAAAGAATTCCTTCCTAATATCTAGTCTAAATGCAGCCTCTTTCAGTTTAAAGCCATCTCCCCTCATCTAGTCGCTACATGCCCTTATAAAAGTTCCTCCCCAGCTTTCCTGTAGGCCCCCTTCAGGTACTGAAAGGCCATACTGAAATGCTTTAAGCTGTTGCAACCATAATCTACTTGTTATTAAAAATTTATGTTTTAATGAGATACGTTAACAAAAACAACTTTTCAAAATGACTGATCTTTAAATTGGTGTACCACCCCTCCCCACTGACAGCTTTTTTAACGGTGCTGTTTGTCCTAACAAAAAAGAATAGTTTGATTGTCAGCAGAGATGCTTCCCATTAATTTAGGAATGCACGAGGTTCATTTTTTCCTTGCATTAAAACATTCTGTCCTCTCTTCTGCAAATGACAGTGCAGAATAAAAGTAAACTGGGTGTAGCCATAATAGTCAATTGGTCAAAACTTAATTGACAGGCACATGAGGCATCATCTAGTGCTCCTTCTCCAAAAATCAGTTTCCTTAGGTGTCTGATTGAAGTCACTCTTAAATAATAATCATCGCCTTTCTAATTCTTTCAGCCAATTTCTGCACATATTGCTTTTCCTACTTAGACTGCAGAACACTCAGTGCCATCTCTGCCTGTTGAGAAGTGTCACTTAGTATCATCAGAGATAATTGAGTCCTTTCCCTTAAGTAAAGCTATCCCTTCTCACACATGCAAAAAAAAAAAAATTAAAAAATCATCACGGATGAACGATTCATCTCTGTTCCTTCTGTATAGAGCTCGAGAACAAGGAGAAATAGACGACTTTCACAGAATGGGATGAACCCCAATGCTTCGCCTGTACTAAATGGCTACCTTAGACTTGATGCTTACTTTACAGGTGATATCAAACACTTATAAAGCTAAAAATGAGAATCCAATTAATCGGCTTTACGAAACACTGCCAGATTACAGAATTAATACACAGATGTTAAAACAGATACACAACAAACCTTGAGGGCAAAGAGAAGAAAGAAAAGAAGGCCGCAGGGTGACCTCATTGCAGCCTTCCAGGACCTAAAGGGAGCCTATCAACAGGAGAGGAGTCAACTCCTTGAAAGGGTAGATAATGGCAGGACAAGGGGAAATGGTTTTTAAGTTGAAAGAGGAAAGATTTAGGTTGGATGTCAGGGGGAAGTTCTTTACTATGAGAGTGGTGAGGTGACAGAACAGGCTGCCCAGAGAGGTTGTGGATGCCCCGTCCATCCCTGGAGGTGTTCAAGGCCAGGTAGGATGGAGCCCTGGGCAGCTTGGTCTGGTATTAAATGGGGAGGTTGGTGGCCCTGCATGCGGCAAGGGGGTTGGAGCTTGATGATCCTTGAGGTCCCCTCCAACCCAAGCCATTATATGATTCTATAATGAAACAATATCCTTCATCTGCTTTCTAGTTTTAAAACAGGTAGTAATACCTGAAAACTGAAATTTCCAGTCTGGTGTTCCACAGAACTTCAGGAATGTATCTGAACATGAGCTCAAGGAATTCAATACACATGCAAACGTCTCAGAAAAAAAAATGAAACTGTAGCAGTAAATGAAACTGCCGACAGCTCCCCCGAGGTAGGAGAAATGTCTCTAAGTGGTTACCTCCTGTTTAACTAAAAAAAACAAGTAGTAGAAAGCTTTCAGGAAAAAAAAAAAAAAGCACTATACAATATACTTAACTTGTCTGATCTGACAAGTGATGAAGAGGTTTAGTAACACTTGGTTGCAGCTGGAAGATGAAAGTATAAAACAAAGCTTCTCTTTTCATCTTAATGTGATAAACCGTACCTCTAAAGTATTCTTTAATATCACACCGAAGATCGCCTGTATATAAAGCATGATGGAAAGAAAAGTAGCATAATCTATGAAAACCACCAAGTCTTATTATTTACACAGGATAAGGAGACCTCTGAGTAACATTACACCTCACAAGTGGCATTTTTAAATAAGAAAAAAAAGATGCACTCAGAACCCACTCCCCCTTCATGTGATTTAAAATGATTTCTTACCAGTTCATCGAAGACTTGGTTTAGAAATATTTTTCTAAATAACAGTTACCCACTTATTTTCGTTTTATTGACAGCTGTAGTCAGTGGAGAGTTGGACAAGAATGTATTTTACTATACAACTGGAGAGGATGCTACATAGCAGAATGACAATTTCTTTGCATAGCACTACAGGACAAATACCAGTAAAAGCAAAGTATTCTAATTTACTTCTCAGCTTTACTCCATTAAGACTATCAATATTTTTGATTTTATTCTTTAAGATAGCAAAACTATTCAAGCTGTTCCAAATGACTTTTACTCTAACAATCCTTTCAATTACATACCCTTTTATCTCAGCCAGCTATCTGGTCTTTCCGACCTCTAATCCCAGGAAAGGTCTCTGAAGGACAAAGGAGAAATAGTTGGGTTTTGTTCTGGTGCCTCGACACAGCACAGACTGGAGAAGTCAAAGGCTGAAATTTCACAGGAAATATTAAATTGTTCAGAGCACTCCTACTATGGGTAATCTCCAGCACATTCAACTCAGTACGAACCACGAATTTCACCACGTGTGAACTGTGATTTCTGTCTCTTCCCCAAGATTGCCTTATAAACATATGAAGGATTCTGGCAGCACTTTCCCCAAGTTCAGCCTAAGACTGTTCAAAAGTCTAAATCTTTGTCAGGAGTTAGCTCCCAAACAATTCAGTGCTCAGCACGAGTAAAAGGCAACGGCACCAATTCCATGCATAAATGCATAACCATTTAGACCCTAAAACTCATTACTGCATGCTATTTTGTACACATTTCACGGAGCCCTCTGCAATCTCTTTTTCCCAGGTTAGGTCTTTTCCTACATTTTTGAGATAGTTTCACCGCTTTTCTTAATCCAGCTTGTTGTAGCACTAGAAATTAATATGAGATTCACATGCCACAACAAACAGTTGATTTTCATAGAATGGCCTGGGTTGAAAAGGACCACAATGATCATCTCGTTTCAATCCCCCTGCTATGTGCAGGGTCACCAACCACCAGACCAGGCAGCCCAGAGCCACGTCCAGCCTGGCCTTGAATGCCTCCAGGGATTTTTCCCTAAGTACTAGAAAATTGTGTTGTACCACGCACAAATCTTGTGCTTTTAACATTAAAAAGCAGACAGTTCCAACCTAGAAGCCACTTCTAAGCAAATTCTTTGGCTATGCTTTTTACACTACCTATGACAAAATTGCTTTATACGTGCGCTGCACAATTCCTCAGAAAGATTTTTTGGAGCCAATGCCTGCACTCAGTAAACCCTAATAGAGCACATGCAGCCTTAAGCAGAATAGCATGAAATTTAATTTTGACAAATCCACTTGAGACCAAAAAAGCACACAGTGTGCAGTACACAAGAATTACCTGTTTCAAAGAATATATGGAAACAAAAAATGACACTTCTAAATGAGTGCCAATTGAAAGCTAAATTCTGTCTATCCGCTAAAAGCCACAAACACAGAAAACCATTTGTAACAGAAAAAGCTATAAAAGAAGCTGGCTGTCACCAAATGAATCTACCTTGGAGTAAGACCTACGTATTTATGCACAGAGGTAGGACAGGACCTGACACAAATACTCTCTCTCTTAAAATTTCATTTATAATATCAAAAGTTCTTTATCAATTGTAAAAGGAGATCCTCTAATTACATTGGATCCCCTTCTAATACTTGACAATATCCATGTGGTAGATCTGCATTCTCACTCTGACCTGCATGTAGAAGAGAAAAAAAAGCAACTGAATGCCATAAGCTCTCAAAAATTCAATTCCTATACTTGCAGAACAGCTGAAAGCTTCAGAATTGGCTTTTTTAGCTCCTTTTACAACCCTGAACAACAACAAATAAAGCAAGAGCAGAAGGAGAAAAGCAGGGGGAGAGATGACTTCAATTCCAGCCTTAAATGCCTCCCACACATGGACCACTTTTTCATACAAAGTTCAACATTATCATTACATTAAAATGAGGCAAAGAAAGAGAGATAGATACAAAGAGACATCTTCTGCATTTGGCCCTTCCAAATCATACAGGTCAAATTAGCACTGTGCCAAACTCTGGGATAATTATATTGCAAATGCCAGTCTTGGAGCATATTTAAGTGTACGTACATCACACAGTACACTTCAGAGGTGAATAAGGTTTTTCAGGGGCTAAGTAGGTATTCTGGGTTTTGATGTTAATAATTAACCAAAATACACCACTTACTGTTAAGAGAAAAAACAGTGAATCCTTCTTTGAATAGCATATCACTTCTTTATTGGGGATAAAAATCTAGCCTATGAAAACTTAAGGATTATTTCAAGGTCATTATTATGAGCAGCAACAGAAACTACCTTACAGAAAATAATCCAACCCATTTTTTGGACTATTACACAGTAGACTAAGTGTACTCTAGAGAAAACATTGACAAAGTTAACACCTGGAAAGGTAAGGACAATTGTACTGAATGCAGCAATTATAACATCTCTAGCACTCAACGACACCATTCCAAGATAATATTCCACATAATTCCGCCATTCCACATAATATTTTCATATACAAACCTGTGCTACAAATCATCCCAGTTCAGCTTTTCCCTTAACTGATGGTGTAATCCCCAGGGTTGAAATGCAAAGACTTGGTGCTCTCCCCACAGCCCAGACTGCTCGAGCCTTGTCCACACTCTCCAGCTCCAGCAACAGCATCTTCGTGCTCATTTCTTCCCACTGTCATTTGCACTTAAAACCAGTGAAGTTGCTTAAGAAGCTGCTTCAGAGAAAGAAACCCTGAAGTTTGACATTATTTGCAAAGCTGCTTCAAAAGCTGGGCCATAGCCTTAAAATACATGATATGTGCTTGGGAAGTTTCAACAACTCCTTCTTCTGGTCGCATAAGAAGACTGTTGCAGCCCAGGATATATCAGTACTCAAAATTCAATTAAAGTGGCCATCACAACTGTGCCTTTAGGCTGCCATCTCAGAGACAGTATTTCAGTGAAGTTGACAAACATTGTGCACATAGAGCAACAAAGTACTCCCAGGACCATAGAACAATAGAATCATTATGGTTGGAAAAAGAACTCTAAGATCATCTGGTCCAACCATCCACCTACCACCAACACTGCTCACTAAATCATGTCCTTCAGTGCCACATCTCCATGTTTCTTGAACACCTCCAGGAACAGTGACTCCATTACCTCCCTGGGAAACCTGTTCCAACGCCTAATCACTCTTTCTGAGAAGAATTTTTCTTAGTAACCCTGTGGATCCCTGGATTGGCGTCATGACCCTTCTTACAAATGAGTAACAAGTCTACACATACAGACTCCTCCATTCTCATCATAAGAAACCAGCAAGGTTATAGGCACTTCTCCCACACAACTGAGTAACCTTTCCACATTCTACAAGACCAGTCTTTTAAACAATTAAATGAGGACTTTTCCCCTGATCTCTAACACTCTCATCACATCTACCCAACTCTTTGCACCATTTCTGATGCAGCTAATGCTGTACTTTCAGGACTCAGAGTGAACTAAGCCCTCCCACAGCTTTCATCTTCCAATTACTATGGGTGAAAACAAAACCAGAAGTGCAGGTTGCATTAGTTAGTCATTTATCCTTCTAATTTTAGTACTATTTTACAAGGACATATCCAGCCATCTGAAAGCATTCGCAGAACACCTTGTATGTCACACAGACAGTGAGAACTTAAATTTATGCAATACTTACTTCATCTCCCATGCATAATTCTACATTCCCTATACTTGTGCAATCCAGTGACATGAATGTCAGGCTCAGCTAAAGATTTGCTGTTAGAGTGACAGCGCTAAAAGTTAGGCATCTTTAGCAGTCGAGTGAGTTACAAGACGTTTCACCTTTTGATAATAAAATACTTCCATCAATAGTGAACCTTTAACCCAAAGAATATCAATATACATCACTGAAAATAATGTTATCTCCAAGAAACTCAGTGACAACTAAGTGGCAATATACCAAGCCACGTGAGAGCATGAGTGAGCACTACAACATCACATCCAAGAACACCCCAGACAGTTTGCTCAGCTTTAAATCAAGCACCAAAAAAAATACATACCCTGAGCAGACAATAGTCTGGGAGTGAGAAGCAATGATGATCACATGAAGCTATGTGTTTTATACCACTTCCCTCATGAGGGGCACCAGGACATGCCTTAATAAGCCCGCAGAATATTTCCTGAAATATCACAGAATTGTAAATTCTTATTATATATTCTTTACACAGTGGCATAATTAGAGGCTTTCAGGATTTGGGGCCTTCAGAAGTTCTCACAAACCTCTCTAAACTTGGTGAAAAAAGTCATAGAAAAAAAAAATCAGCGCAAAACAACAAATGTGGTGGTTTCTATAAGATCCAAATCTGGGCCATCCAGGCTACTTGTGGTCCATAGGTTAGCTCAGTTTGTTGCTACTCCTGGGATTCCTACCCAATTGATTTTACATCTAAAAACTACTAAAGAATACCCAGAGCTGTAGATAGAGCAGGGCAGAGTAAGTATTAGCAAATGACCAGGCTTTCTTGGTTACTGTTAAAGGAAGAATCCATGCCAGTGACTGAAAGAAACAAAAATGTACAGATACCTCATAGCAACACAAACAACAAGGCATTAAAAATATCTTGCTTTTTTTCTAAAGTTATAAGTTATTTCTAGAAAAGAAAAAAAAGCAAGAGTCAGTGTTACACAATAACATCACAGAAATGTCAATTCACTTAATCTTCCGCTTTATGTGGGGAAAAAAAGTGTTACTGCAACAAAAAAATAGATGAAAATAGCAAATACTTTAAAGGGCACAGAACTAAGGATTTATTTGCAGAGAATTCTTGCTTAACTAGCATAAATTTAGCAAAATTCTATAAACCTCCAGATCTACACAAAACACGTAAATATGAAACAACTCAAAGTCACGAGCAGCACAGCACAGCCTCCTAAAATATCTGTCATCAGAAAATGCAGTTTTATTTTCTTCACCCAGCATCTGACTCTCCAGAAACACCATCAGCAGGAGTAATGAGAATATATACATCCTGACATTCTTAAACACTGAAATAAGGTTTTTCTAAATGCTGGACCAAGAACAAGGGCACCGACTCCAGTGTAAAACCTCTCAGCTACCTTCTCCTGGAACTGCACATTGCACCAGCCCAGGTGACTGTAACTGTTTCCACTTGCATTATAAAGAATAAATTTGTTAAGTGCGGCCAAGCATTTTATTTTCACTCTCTACACCCAAATTATGGGATCACAGAGGGCTTAGAAGTAATTTTGTCAAATGCACTGCGCAAAGCAGAGTCAGCCTTGAGATCAGATCAGGTTGCTCAGGAGTTTAACCACTTGTACCTTGAAAACCTACAAGGATGAAGGCTGCACAGTCTTCCTGGGAGGCCTCTTCCAGTGCTTGACCAGCCTCATCATGACATAGTTCTTCCTTATCTCAAGTCTGAACCTCTCCTGCTTTCCCATCCACTATCTCTTATTCTCATACAATGCATCACCATAAAATACCTGCTGCCAGCATTTCAATAAGCTATGGGAAAGATGCTATTAGGTCTCCAAAATCTTACATTTCTGCAAGCTGAAGAAGCCAAGCTTCCTCTTCTCATAGGGAAGAGGCTTCAGCAGCTGAACATTGCTGATCTCAAGCCAGCTGATCAGTGCCTTGTACTGGTAGGTTTAAAACTGGATGCAGTAATTAGATGTGATCAGAAAAGTGCTGTACAGAAGAGAAAAACCCCTTCCCTTGCCATACTAAATTTGCTCCCATTTGTACAGCCCAGGATGCTGTTAGCTAACTCTGCCTCCTGGGCAGAGAGCTAAGACATATGCAGTATGCTGCCTTCCAGCATCCAGTTCCTTTTCAGCAGAGCTGCTCCCTAGAGGGCATCCCCAGCCTGCACTGTAGCAATTGATTGCTTCTTGCCTGCTGCAGGACTTCGCATTTATCCTTGTTACATTTCATGAAGCTTCCGCTGGCTCACTCCTCCAGCCTACCTAGGTTCCTCTGGATGGCAGCCCTGCCCTTGAGCATATTGACAATGTTGATCTAACTGGAGTCATCTGCATTGATGAATATGCACTCCACCTTTATACATGTTCTGGAAGATTAGATCTGTTATATGAGATAAACTCCAGCAGTAGATCATTTGTTACCAGCCTCCAGACAGGGGAGACCCATTAACCACAACCTGCTGACCTTGACCAAAGTTTTTTAATCCACCTTGTCTTTTGGCCATCCATACTCTAACATCCTAATGTGGATGCAGTAATATTGTAAGAGCAATGAAAGTCTTGCCAAGGTTGAAGTAAGTGACACTTACTGTCCTTACCTCATAGACAGATCCCATCTTTTCGTAGTCAATTTCTGCTTCTATCTCCTGCTGAAGCTCCTTCTGAGCTCTGTCATGAGTTCCCTATTTAATGAAACCACTCTCAGGATAGATCTGTTCATTCCCTTGAGTACAAGGATGGACTGCTCTTGCACCAGGAAGAGGTTGCCCTGAAAGATCTGACAGCTTTCCTGAGCTCATTCCTCAGAGCTGCCTCCCATGGGATCCTACTAACAAGCCTGAGGAAGCTTAAGTTTGCTCCACTAAAGTTTAGTTCAATTTCAGTTGCATCTGCAACTAGAATCTAATTCTTCAAGCACACTCCTGTCCATCTCAGCAGTACTTTTGTGTGTTTCTGACTGGACCAAGATACCATGGGCTCCAGAAAGTTCACCAACACAACAGAGCACACAATAAGAAGATGTAATTACAGACAAATGAACAAGGTTGTGAAATACATTTTTCTCCACAGGAAGCACTCGAAACCTAATCCAACTTCTGAGGAAGCATCAGCAGTACCAGCCTTAACACACATACACAACACACAGCACTGTGTGACATGGGTCCTTTACTGTCTTTTCATAAGGACAGTATGGTAGCAGCAGCAAACAAACAGTTAAAAATACATAAAACAATCCTCCGCATCCACAGTGTAATTTGCTTCTACAACAGCAAAAAAAAAAAAAAAAAGCTGAGATGCAGAAACTTGATAATTTAATCACTTTTTTTTTTTAAACTCACTCATAATAGACTACTAGCTTTCCAGATATCCACTGTACTAAAACGAATTAAACCATTCCCTTTGTCTGTTCCAACTGAAGCTTTAGGTATAATGAATCCTCAAAAAAACAAAAAAAAAAACCAAAAAAAAAACTCTCTCATCAGACCAAATTACTTTTCATCAATATTGCTTTAGGAATTACAGGCATACTTTAAAGATTTTACTCTTGTTAAATATTTTAGTGCATTCAATATTACTCAACAGTCATAAAATGATCCGAGCAAGCAAGGATGTTTTAAGACGCAGTATTTAGATGTCAGGTTTCATTGTAAATGTATGCAATTTCATTTTCCAACCCGAAACTGAAGTCAATAAATACATCATATACCAGCAAGCAGCAAGATACACACTTTTACACGTAATCCAATCAATTATTCCTCAACCAAAAGCTATTGAAGACTTGAGTTAAGGATTGTTTCTATTGTCTACATGAATTAGAAAACTCTAGAGGGAGAAACAAGTGTTGTTTATCCAGAATATATCATGATATAAATGTAGGTTAAGAAACTGCCAAGTTCTGAAATCGACCAGCTGGGAATCCAGAAGCAGAACCAGCCTTCAAACAACATCACTCTTTAAAAACTCTCTTTAGAAGCTGTGAAAGATCCACCCAGATGGAAAAACAAGTCACTAACCAGATTCATACGCAGTAGAGGAGGAGTGGTGGGAGACACATCTCTCATCATCAACGCAAGAGGGCTTAATGAAGAAACCAACAAGAAGTACAACTGCATCACAGCAGAAGGAAGATCTCCAGATCTGGGATACAGCCCCCAAAGCCAGAGTAGTTCAATACTAAGTCATCAGAGCACTGGCTTTGATCCGAGTGTCCTTCTTGTAATGACACCTTATCAAACAAGTGCAGACCCTGACAAGTTAAGACGTAGTTACAAAATAAATAGCTTGACTGTTCTTACAGCATCAAAGAAATTCAATAGTTCGTAATTCTTCATCAAAAATCATTCAGTGACAGAGGAATAGATGGTATGGCAACATGTACTTAAGTATAATTTAATCTTCTTAAATACAAATCATTTAAGCAACAGAGGTATAACCTTGATTATCCTGTGTAAATACAAGCACTTCACCTAAATTACTAGCTCTTACAGCAAAAATACAAGCAACGTCTCCCAAGCTTGCAAAGGGTTGAGAGATTCATTAAGCCTTTCAATAAAGAAAGAAAAAAAAAAAACAACCATGATTTCCAACGCACAAAGAGAAACAGAAGACCAAGCTACGTGCAAACTGTGAATTGGGAAAGAATTTCTGAGGCATTCCAGCCTTCATCTCTGCAATCACAACCCAAAATCCCACTTTCTTGTTCACAAGGCTATTTCCATAACAAACATTTAAGGATGAAAAGCAACAGGTATCACAATGAAAGCAGCTTGGATGCACAAATATTAGTATTTCACATAAATCATCTTCTTAGAATAAATTCTCCACCGCAGTAAAACACATTAACATCATCATACGGATGCTATTCAAACAAGAAAAGATGGACAACCAGGCAGTTCAGGCACAAAACTACAGCCCTATTCCATCTAAACCTTACTTAGGCAAGCTCAAAATTCTAAGTAATTTTACTGAGCAATCTACATTTCAGCAGCCAGGTGACAACTTGAGCCTTTTTTAGCACTGATATTTTATCAGTCTTCAATATGTCACAGTTCCACCACTTATAAAGCAACATTTGGGAGCATCATTATATATAAAACGTTCTGGGGTAAGTTCACCTGAAGCCCATAGACTCTGATATCTGAACTCTTCACCCTGGTATTCCTAGAGGGCAGTTTGTCTCATTCTGAAGTAGCCTTTTCAAATAAAAATGTGAATTGTCCCCCAAAATATCTTTTGCTTTCTGTTGACTATAGAGGGAACCCAGCTATGATAAAGCCACCTCTACTCCGTAAATATCTTCAGTTAAGCAATAGGAAACCAACTTTCTATGCTTAAGCTGAAAGAAAGATGACACCCATTCAAGTCTTGCTGCAAGGTCCACCTCTGACACACTTCTTATCAGGAGGTGAGATTTGGGGGTTTAGCTTTGTAAATAGCAAGGCAGAAGGCCCTTTAGGAATACTGATATCATGAATACCTCTGGAGAACTGGAAAGAAGCCTTCCTTGAACCTTAAAGGTTCCACATAGTCAGCATACATAAATCACATAAATCACAAGCTCCAATCCTCTGCCACTCATTTTCATGTTCACTGTGCTGAACTATTTCAAATTAGACTACATGCAACTGAACAGACCTCAATAATGAAATAAAAATATTAGGAAAGCCATCATTTTCAGACAGCAATCTGTACAAACTGTTCACAACTCATTTTTGCTCTTCCAGGATAGGGAAATAACATATCATTCTTTTGCCATTTGCTTAAGTATATTTCAACCGCAACTCGCTATAAGGAAAACTCAATGTTGATTAAATACACAAGAGTTTTCACTTCAGAACTCAACTACTTCAGTATATGGAGCTTTTTAGTTAAAAAAAAAAAAAGCCTTTAACGACAGATAATAACTTAGAAAACCAAGTCTATAGAACAGCTGTGTATTAAATCTTATTGTTAGAAGAAAATGAAGAGTAATCTAACTCATCTAAAAGCCCATCAACTGCTTCTTTCTTCAAGAGGAAAAATGTTAGACGTCAGACAAAAATCAGATCAGTGAAATGGCAATGAGTTCATTACAATAACCTGAACGACACATTCCATTTTTTTCCCCCCACTAAAACACAAAAAAGAAATGTATACCTGCACCAGGTGATCGGCGCTGAGACTGTGGTCTTCCACTGGGTGAAGAAGGTTCCTTCATACGATCAATGACACTATCAGACAGCTGAAAAAGATAACCCCGGCCCCATCAGTCAGACTGCATCTCTTCCATCTCCATTACCTCCTGCCCCCACAAAAATGAATAAAACTTTTTTAAAAAATGGGATAAAGCTTCAAAATAAGAAACAAGAACAGCTGAAACGTTATCAACAGTACAACATAGATTATTTCAACCATCTTTCCCCTCCTTTGTGGGGCGAGCACTTATCTGTGAGTACAAAGAATCAGACTGAACATTTTGCTCCCCACAAAACACAAGAAAGTGGTACAATCAAATTCAGGATACACCACCATCCCCCAGCACATCATTGCTTCTATGAAATCAGCCTTCTTGCCTTTCTCTGCTATTGGATGATGGTCAAACACCATGCAGTTGCAGAGCCCAGAACTTCATTCTAACACAGCTCCCAGAGCACTGGAGCAATAGCAGTCATAGCAAGGATTGTCACCCACAGAGTTCAGCCTACTGCTGACACATGCACACCCAAAAACACTGTCACAAATTACATGGAATCAAACTGAGAGTAAGAGTAGTGCCCAGTATCAGATCTACTGTACCCCAAAGAAAAACACGAGGGCTGCCCTGGAAGTAATGCCCATTGGTCCATGATGTCAGAGGTGGAAGTTGGTGGTATGACAGTAGATGCTGAACCCCCCCCCCCACCAGGATACCATTGCATTTTGTTGCTGTGCAAGAGAGGCAGAAGAGGGGCAGCCTGAAAAAGTGGCATCTGACACAAAAGTGTGTATGAAGCAAAGAGGTGAAATTGAACTCCTCCACGTGGCAAAAACTGCACCCACTGACATTCAACGCTTGCTGAATGTTTATGAAGACAAAACAATGGATGTGAGCACAGTGAGGTGGTGGTGCCTGTCAGCAGTGGCAACAGCAGGTTACTTCCACTGGTGCAGATGTTTTAGAGCACAGCATTCACGTTCTTATTCATCACTGGCAAAAATGCAGCGCTAATAGTGATGATCATGCTGAAAAACAAAGTTTTGCAGCTGAGAAACTGCTCTATTAAACAGTGTTATTATGCTCTTTATATCTGTTGTAGTTTCCATAGAAATAAAGAGAAGGCATTACTTTTGGAGCAACCTCCATCTAGCAGAAAAAAACATCATCATGAAAGTTCTTATTTTTCAACTCATAACTCTCCTTGAACACCACAAACAGTTTTGATAACCCTTAAAAACTATTTTTCATTAGAGAGTTCTTTACAGCACTGTCTCTCACTGGCAGAAATCTGTTAGAGAAGTTTTGCTACAATTTGAGCTCTAACATGCAATTGAAAAGGTAAAATTCCTCCATCATAAGATTGCTTGCCTTAATATCAAATCTCTCAACTAAACTTGACACAACTAGTCTTAGGTATATAAACAGACTCACTTACAGATACCCCACTGATTAATGAATCACCTGTCATATCATTCAGTTTTTGTTGTCAGTATTTCAAGATACAGGATACTTTACAGAAGTTTCAATAGGATATTACACAGAAAATTCAGTAGTGCTTCTTAGTACTGAAGCAGCTGGAGCCAACAATAAAGTAACAAATGCTCACCAAGGACAGGAATCAAATGCTATGAAGAAGATAAACTCTGTTGTAACTTAACAGTGACAGTAATTTAACAGCAACTTAAGTTACTGTCACCTATTTGACCAAGACCATAACCCATCCAGAACAGGGAAATAGTACGACAAAAGAAGAAGAAGGAGTTACCATCATCCTTTGTTGTGCAACACTCCTCCCTACCAGCAGGGACAAAAGACACCTTATCATTCCCGCTATGAACAGCAGCGTCTTCTGTTGACAAATTTCTGCAGTGCAAGATTTTGCAGTGTCTTGGGCCGCAAGCTATCTGCCCTTTACTATGTTACAGGCAACAGCATGCCACAAATTGGGAAAGAATCATAGAATCACTCAGGTTGGAAAAGAACTTAAAGATCATCAAGTCCAACATGAATGCTTCTGTAGTGTGAACTGAAAACTGGATATACAGAATCACGGAATCACAAAATGGATTGGGTTGGAAGGGATTTCAAAGTTGTCACCTGCCAGATCAGGCTGCCCAGGGTCCCCCATCCAGCCTGACATTAAACATCTCCAGAGATGGGGCATCCACAACTTCCCCAAAGAGCCTGTGCCAGCACCTCACCATCCTTTCAGTGAGAAATTTCCCCGACATCTACTCCGAATCTCCCATCTATTAGTTTAAAACCATTCCCCTTTGTCCTATCACTGTCTGTGTAAAAAGTTGATTTCCCTCTTGTTCATAAACTCCTTTTAAATACTGGAAGGCTGCAATGAGGTGTCCCTGGAGCCTTCTCTTCTCCAGGCTGAACAAGCCCAGCTCCCTCAGCCTGTCTTCACCCGAAAAGTGTTCCAACCTCTGATCATACTTGTGCCCTCCTCTGGACCTACTCAAACAGTTCCACATCTTTTCTGTACTGGGGACCCCAGACCCTGACACAGTTCTCCAAATGAAGCCTCACATCGGCAGAGTAGAGAGTGACAATCACCTCCCTCCCTGCTGCCACTTCTCTTTTGATGCAACTCAGGATACTGTTGGCCTTCTGGGCTGCAAGAGCACGCTGCTGATTCACATAGCTTGTAAGAGAATGTGGGAACGTGAGCAGCTCTGAGACGTGGAGGTCAGAGACAGAACAAAACAAGTTCTTCCAGTCACACATCTGTCCTAGCACCGTGCTGCCCCTGCCCTTGGAGATCAGGCCGACGGGCCAGCTGCACTGTCACAGCAAGCTTCTCGCCAAAGGAGAAAGCAAGAGCAAGACCTGAGGATAATAAGGTGTGGGGGAACGAAACAGGCAAAGTTCAAGGAGAGAAGGGAACAGGAGACAGACGCCGGCAGCATAGCGGCACAAAACGGGGAGAAAGACGAGAGAAGCGCAGGGACAGCGCCGGGCAGGCCAGGCCCCACGTGTCCCTCAGAGAACGAAGAAGAATCTGTCCCGGAGAAGATACCCAGGCCCGGTGGAGCCCCGCTCTCACCCGCACGCCCTTCACCACCGTGATGTTCTCATTCTCGTCCGCCTCAAAGGTGACACGCCGAGTGCTGCCGCTGGCACCCATCTTCACCCGGCGCTACCAGGCCGCAGCCAGGGACGGCCCCAAGGAGACTCTCTGTACCCGCTGCCAGCGCGCCCCTCAACAACGCCGCCTCGCATTGGACTGTCTCTCGCCTCACCCCGCCCTCCGTGCCTAGAAGCCTTCTTCCTATTGGCTGCTGGGCCGTAGCCATGGAAACCGCGCACACCCGCCGAAGAGCGGCGAGGTACCCGGAAAGGGTGCGGAAACTTTTTCAGTTAAAACTTCCCGAGGGAGGGGGGGCAGACTACTACTCCCAAGATCCTTAGCGCTGAGAGGCGAGGGCGGAGAGCGGCGCTTCCGCGCATGGCCCGCTGGGTAGTGTAGTTCTCTGCGGCCCCATGCTGAGGGGGCTGTTTGGGGCCGGGCTGCATGCGGGGAAATGCCGTTCGTCGTGGCCCACTGTGGCTATCCCAGAGCACGTTCCCACTGTGAGGGTACGTTCTGGATTTGGGGCGTGGGTGTGCATCTGTCGTCCCAAAGATATAACAATGCCTCAGGACAGGCCCCTGTGGGAAGGGTTCCTCAGAGCTGTGCTGGAGCCCGCGGCCTGAATTATAGAATCGTTTGAGTTGGAAGGGACCTTTGAAGGTCATGTAGTCCAAATTGTCACCTCAATCCATTTTTATAACGTTATAAAATTACCATTAACCCCCTTGGACCATTAACTCCTTTCAGTAATTACCTTACCCCTTTGGTAATCTTTATTCCAAGAGCTGAATAATGTTAGTAACACATAATATATTTTCTCCTCAGCCTAAGATATAAAGTTCACTTGGATTTGGCTGCTCTGCAGATAACATCTGTTCTGTAGGTTGGATGGGGCTGGTGGCCTGCCTGCATTGCCAGAACTGCAGAGATTTGTGCTGGGGAGAGGCCTGAGAGTAGAATGAGGTGTTCTCTGTTGTATAACTTCAGAAATCATACTGCATTTTGGATGCCAATAATGTCAGAAACATCTCTGAATTTCTCTGTCTTAATGCAAGGCAAGAAATACATTTACATAGCAGATATATATCACAGAATCGTAGAATCATTTCAGTTGGAAGGGAAATTTAAAGGTCATCTGGTCCAACTCCTTGCAACGAACAGGGACCTACAGCTCGATTGGGTTGCTCAGAGCCCCATTCAGCCTGACCTTGAGTGTCTCCAGGGACGGCACATCCACCACCTCTCTGGGCATCCTTTTTCAGTGCCTCACCACTATTACTGTAAAATCCCTTCTCTTTTAGATTGAAACCTTCTCCCCTTATCCTATCGTAACAGACCCTGCTGAAGAGTCTGTCCCCTTGTTTCTCATACCCCTTCTTTAGATCCTGAAATGCTGCTCTCAAGTCTCCCAGCAGCCTTCTCTTCTCCACGCTGAACAGCACCAGCTCTCTCAGCCTGTCCTCATAAGGAAAATGTTCCATCCTTCGGATTGTTTTTGTGGCCCTCCTTCTGGATGCACTCTGACAGGTCCACATCTCTGCTGTACTGAGGACTCCACATCTGGACAAAGTACTCCAGGTGAGTTCTCACCAGCACTGAGCAGAGGAGTGGGAGATGCTCCCTCAACCTACTGATCACCCTGCTTTTGATGCAGCCCAGGATATGGACTTGCCTGGCTCATGTCCAGCTTGCCATCCACTAGTACCCACAAATCTTTCCCAGCATATATGAATATACATTGTTTTTCCTCTTCTACCATCTGGCCTCTTCACTTATTTTACCCACTCACTGAATCTTGTTATTAGCCAAGATATAATGCACAGTGAAGCCTCTCACATCTTCTGGGACTTGATGCACCGGTGAAGAATAATAATAACTATAATAATTTGCAAAGTCTTTTTTCCACAGAATCACAGATTTGTAGAGGTTGGAAAGGACCAGTGAGGATCATCAAGTCCAAGCCCCTGCAAAAGCAAGTTTACTATAGTAGGTTGCAGTTGGTACAGCAGATTTTTTGGCCCCCCTTCCAAGTCCTCTTCCTGGCTTGAGGAAGGCAGTCCTATTTGTACTGAATGACACTGATCCCTTCCGCTCCCTTGCAAGACATCTGTCCCAATGTGTTTACTGCTGATCACAATGGATTACTGCAGCCTGTGTCAACTGACTCATTTCATTTCTCTGAGTAGATATAAACATCGTATTGGTTGTATCAACAGCACTGCTCACATGTTCTCAATGTATTTTCAAGCAATTTTTATTTGGATTTAAAGTGTTTGTCAGCCAGCATTTCAGCAGTATCTGCCTTTCTTGGGGCTTAAGATATTGCTGAAGCATTGGCTGATGGCCACTTTACTATCAAATAAAAATTGCTTGAAAATATATCAAGGACAGATGAGCTGTTCTCTTGATGTACGTGACGTAATGTTGATGTCTGTTTTTATAAATGTTAAACTAGTTTTTATGAGGGGTCAGTATTAGAAATTCAGCACTCATGTAGCTGTAAACTTCTACGGGAATAAATGGACTGTGTATCTATTTGGCATGACACTTTGTGAGCACCAATAAGCTGAGGGTATTGTATTTTTCTTTTCTGCACCAGGGTCAAATTGCATTTATTCAGTTAGCTATGGAACTGTTGTGGGAATGCCTTCTCCAACCCTGAATATATGTCTTCTGATATATTTGTCCTCTCCTCTGCTTGGAGAGTTCTGAGAAAATACTCATGTTTCACTGAGCAGAAAGATTTATATTTAGGAATTAAGGTTTTAACAGCACCTATTTCCTACTGTGGGTTTTTATGTTTACTTTGAATGACTTGGTATTACAGAACTCTGTAATATATGCATAGATCGTGGGCAAGGGGAGAGATCATTCTTAAAGAACAAATGGTCAGAAATTACAACCCCAAATTGCTTTGGGTCATTTTAATGTGTCCATAAGGTTCAGTCACTGTAGAAAAAGCAGGGGTGAGGTACCCCAGAATTTATGGCTCCCCTATAATAGGTGGAAATGAAAGACTGCTGCAGGCCAGAGCAATCTATATGTCAGAAGCTTTTCTGGTGGACTGTTAAACATATTTGAGAGCTCTTTCAAGGACACTGCTAGATGAAAACTATTACAAATCAGTGGTTGAAAAATCTACTTCGCATTTGCAGACAAAGAAACATTCATTAACAACTAGCAAATAAACTCGTGTTTATTTTGCAACTCTCACAAGTGATTTGCAAACAGAAAAAGTTGTTCTGTGTATAACTTCAAACAGTTTACATATTCTCTTAAGTAACATGCATATTTTAGGACTAGTTTTTATCAATGTGGTATATAGATTTGGCTGCACTGTGGCATAGAAAAAACAACCTAATTTAGATTAACTAGTGCAAGCAGCAGACATAAGTAAAACATCAAAAAAGAGCTCGGCACAGAATAATTTCCATTACTACTCAGCAGTGTTAATCCATCTACAGGAGTTCTGCACAGCTAAGTCAGGCTTATTTTGATATGTGTGTTACCTCAAATGACTGCATCCTAATCTTCAGTCACTGCAGAACTTTTCCAAGGTATATATGATAAAGTGACATGATCAAGGTCATTCAGTAAGTCAGTGCCAAAGCAGAACATTGGTCTTTCGTATCAGTTCTCTTTAGTGCTTACTAGAGAATACTTTTCGACTAAGAAGAAAAGATAATACAAGAGCAAAGTGACACATAAAAATATAGCAATCAATACAAGCTTATTAACTGTTTCTGATCCTTGTTTGATCTGAAAGTATTTATGAATTGTGTAAGCTGAAAATCCATCTCAAACTGGTAGGCTTCAAATATTTCATCGTGTAGCTGAAAAACAAGCAGTATTTTACTAGATTAAAAACATTTACTTCTCATGGTGCTGTGCTCTTTTCCACATACTTCAGACATTTCTCTGGACAGATAATAAACAACTGATACTTCATTAAAAAGCAGTGCTCTTGTACAGTCTGGATTTGTTCTTGTCTTAACATATTCCTTTGTGGTAGAAATAGTTATTGTACAACTCAATATTCAAAATGTTAGCTATAATGTGAAGCCATAGAGTAGTGAAGGACAGTGTTGCCAGACATTCACTAACAAATAAATCCCAATGAACCCAGGAACATGTCAGTATTAAATTTCAGACTGTTGTCTCAAGGCTTATAAACTGCCATGAAAACACTTGATAGGTGAGGTGACATATAAAGGCTCATTGCACACCCGCTGTGAGTTTTTATTCTGCAGAGGGTCATCCTGTTCAGCCCCTGCCATGGTGAGCGTGTTGTACTGTATGACTTAAAATGGTTGTCCCTTGATGGTAATCTAATCCTTAGAAATGTTCAGCATGGAAGGACTTTGATAGTGCCTAGGTTACTCCTGTCAGCAATGGCCAGAATAGCAAAGTCTGCAAGTCCTTCAGGTCTGGAAATTACTCCTTCCTGTTGGATGTAGCAGCCCATGGTGCTTTCTGCTCTAAGATGAAACGTCATCTGTAAATAATGTTATCATCAGTGCATTCCTGGCGTGCCAGATCCTGCCTCTTTTGGTACTATTGGCACAACTTTTGGTACCTGTTACAGCTGCAGGACATATTAAGCTAAACCATCAAATTCTTCTAAATGAGTTTTTCATACATATTTAAGAGCTTTGGTTATATAGAGGGCAGAATACATTCCCTTTCAGTTCTAGTTCAGCTCTTCCAGAGGCTGAATGTCCATGGCTTATCTTAGAATTGATCCTGCAGTCACTCTGTCATTTTTCACAGTGTTTTATTCACATTAGTTTAAGACAGGGGCATTCTTGAATTTTGCCACACTCTCAGTAGCACCCTGTCTGCAACGGTTACCAGTTGATATGACAGGGAGAACCACATCTGTATGGTTTGGTTTCCTGTGCAATGAAAGTTAACAACCTACAACCTCATCAATAAATAGTAACTAATTATTATTATTTTTCTGAGCAAAAAAAGTCGAATTCTACTCATCATACTCATTGCAGGCATGAGACTGGATTTCTAGTATGTGTCTGAGACCTCCACGTGATCAGTGCCATCTGCAGAATACTACTACTTCCTCAAGATCAGTTCTAGGGTACCTGGGCTATTTTATTATTCTTTATTTCCCTGTTGGCTACTAAGCACTGCATATTGGATTATGATTATATACAAATCACCCCAGAGATCTCTGTACTTTCCACAGAGGGCAGCCTGGGTTCCATGCCTTGCAGCATTATCCACAGGAAGCTGTTGCAAAGCTTATTTAGTTAATGCATATTGTGCAGTTCAGGACCCTTGGATTTGCCTGTGGGCTTCCAAGCTTAATATATTAATATTATGTCATATTAATATGTGATTATTTATGTTGATATACTTTTATCTGACTAGTGTGGTTCACATCAGTAGCAAGTGAGCTGCAGGATTTGTAGCCAGCCTGTCATTTCCAAGACCAGATTTGATTCATGGTCTCATTTCCTGTTTTTCCTCCCACTGCTCACAGTCCTTTCTTTCCTTCTCCACGGTCCATTTATTAAATGTAGAGTTAGAAACACAATTAGAATTTACTCAAGTCTATAATATCTGGATACGAAATCCTTGGAACAATAAAAATCCTTTCCCAAACCTGTCTTATCTAGCTTGCCTGTTCAGATGATGAGCTTGGCCTTCCTTACTGACTGACTGAATGAAAAAGAAGGATGATTCAATCCATTCCAAGCAATGATGGTATGAGAAATTCTGAAATTTCCAAGCACTGCTATAAGGCCTTCAAGCACAAAAGCACAATGTTAGGTAAATAATATTTATATGGCTTTCTGTATACACTGATGTATGAACTGAACACCAGAAGTGTTGTGGTGCTAGGCACTGATACAGCAAAAGTAATTGGTGAAGTCCCAAATAGAAGTGAGGAAGCTGTCTCCTGCAGACCATGGTTGAACAGGAAGCAGATTCAACTGGGGTTCCACCTGAGCACATTTCTGCAAGTAAACAGTGCTGTTGAGTTCTGGCAGCAATTCAGATTGGTTTTCAAAGGTGTCAGAGGTGTATATGGTGCCCACATCCTTCCTTCACCTGTGCCACTTCAGGAGTTCCTGAGTTGTAGTTTACACAAGGACAAGAGCAGGGGCAGATACAAGGGATCAGCTAAGAATATTTCCCTTTCTTCCCCCATTAGCATACCACAGGTATACTTCTAAAAGGAAACAAAAACTCAGGGGAAAAAAAATCAAATTATCATTTGCAGAACTGATTATTAGAACTTTTGTTACAGGGAAACATCTGCAGTCCAGGCACAGCCAAATACATTGTGCAGGGAGCTGAATTCACACTCTGACAATACATTTCTTAGGCTATGGTTTGCTTTCAGGTTGTTCTGTGCATTCATGCATTCCTCTGTGTCTGGTCAGATGAGTCAGATGAAAGCACTTCTATTCTAGGTTATATTTTGAGTTTCATAGAGCACATTTTCCAATCGGAGAGCATCTGAAAACACTTCAAAGTGTCCGGTGTATCTTGTACAAATAGGTTTCTCAAATTATTTCAAAAGAGGCACACAGTAGAAAGCTTGTGTTCTGTCTCCTAGAGTGGTTCATCCAGTTTGTGACAACAATCTCCTGCTGCTTTTAGGCAACAGAATTACTCAGCTGGCCAAGCGTGAGGTGTCTGTGGTACTGCCCAGAAGAGTACTGGTGGATGAGCTCTGTAGGTGAGTGTATGATCACAAACAGCACAGGTCATGGCCCTATCACAGCTCATATCTCCCTCTAGAGGTTGGTCCCCTTAAACTCAAATGAGCTTCATAATTAAGGCACCCGTACTTGAATTACGTTTAGAGATAACAAAACAACCTGATGCAACTAACTGTATTCCTAAAGAAGGAATACGTGCCTATCTTAAGAGGTCTAACAGCCAAGCACATGCCTGTGCTGAAGAAATCAGGTTCAACTCCTTCAGACAGCTCAGGTATTTGAAACAATGTCCTGCATCTATGATACTCTCTATGAAGACACCTTCACATATATATATATGATATGATATATATCAATATATATATATTATATATATCATATATATATCTATTCATAGATATGAATATGACATATTATATGATATATTTTGAAGCCTATAGATAATAGATAGATAGATAGATAGATAGAGGCTTCAAAAGCCTAATCACCTGTCTGTGGTATGAGAGGCTTGGAACATTGTTGCAGTGAAATTTATGATATGGAATAGAACAAAGAATTTGTTAGACCAGATAATACTGTAACATTATAGTAGTCCAAAGAAGTTAATATTTTTGAAGACTCATCAATAATGAAAAATCTTTTTACTGTGTTCCCCTTATCTCTGGTGTGATGCTCATCCTGCCAACATCCCTCTGCATCCCAGGGTTGACAGGTTCAGTCTCCCTTGAGCCAAGTCAGGGACAGGGTTACAAGTCATCTCCACCCTGAGGCCTTCCTTGAAAAGACTGTGATGCCAGTGGTGAGGTTTCTACCTACTCATTCTTGGGTCCCCAAAGCCATCTTCATCATCCTCTCCCATCTCCTGCCCCTTCCCCTGGCCTCCAGTGCCAGTGGCAGAGCTACCCAGTGCCAGAGCTGTGCCAGCTCTGGCACTTTTCCCAGCCCTTGACCATTGAGCTCATCCTTGTGTCCCTTGGGCATGGGACATTTGTGATCATGAGGACACCCAGCTCAGCCCACAGCAAGAACTATCCTGAGATACTACAGTGCTGGGTCAGCACAAAGCCCATGGGCTTCAAGTGATGGTAAAAATCAGATTTACTACACATTTATAGACTACATTATCAGTGTGACAGGGTCTGCAGGACAGAGAATTAGAACAGTGAAAATAATTGGAAGAAACAAACATATTTGGACATACAGAATGATCTTCAAGTCTGGCAGAGAAACTGAAGCTTCACTTCAATTTATAAAAGCCTATAGAAAACAAAGAATGAAAATTCAGTTTTATCTGCTTTTTTTTTTTTAAATAAATTAAGATGCTTCTGGCAATGCAGGGCAAAGAGCAAAGCTTTTTGTTTTCATCTTTTGGATTGTTGTTTTTCCTGAAATTGTCTCTTTAATACACAGGAAGGTCTAAGGGACTACAAAAATTAATTTGTTAGTAGAGGAAGTTTATAACTGGATTGTACTGGATGTCACAAAGAGATTCATGGATTCAGGTGATTGCTGAAGACAGGGTTTGCCTGTCAGAGGTGGTCTTCTGTGCCAGCTTCATTGCACTTGCCTTCATAAATAGACAAGTGGCTGGGACTGCAGCACAGAGCTGGGTTCAAGCTGCTTTGGTACAAAAGCAGGATTTAGTATTTAACATCAATGTCAGCAGAAACGTTTCATGACCTTCAACAGGCCTCTGCCCCCTATGGAGTTATTCATCAGAAAACTTGGCTGGGCTGTAGCATCATCTTAGACACATTCAAGTGCCTCCTGCAGAGAGCATCAAGGGCTCGAGGACTCAGCATTGATAGTCTCTGTGGCCTCGCTCCACTGGGGCTTGAGTCACAAGGGTTGGGAGCTGCATTTTCAGAAGCAGTTTTTTGATCATTATCTATTCTTTCTGCTCTGCCTGAAGAGAGAGAGATTTGAAGTAATCTCAGTTAATATTCGCTTCTTCTTCCATCATATCATTAGATGCTTCCTTTACTACTTCAACTTTTGGGGGCTGAAATGTACGATTCCTCTCTGGAAGGCAGTTGTCTGATCCTTCTGCTTATTATTCATGCTTCCTCACCACCTAGAAAGGCACCTAGTCACAGAACAGGCCTGCACAGTGGGCCGAGTGAGCAAGTAGCAACAAGAGGATGATTGTGGTGAGCTTTGCAGAGACACACAACACTACAGACTGCAGGGACAGACTCTCCAGGAAGACCTGGAGTCTGCTTCTCCAAGCATCCCAAGTGATATGTAAACTTTCCTCTGCTGAAGAAAGCCTCAGCCCAGAACCTTAACGTGAACAGGCTGCCCAGGAAAGCTGTGCATGCCCCATGCCTGGAGTTGTTCAAAGCCCAGTTGGATGGGGCCCTGGATGACCTGATCTAGTGCCTGATTTAGTAGTTGGCAACCCTGCCTATGGTAGGAGGCTGGAACTAAGTGATCTTTGCAGTCTCTTCCAGCCCAAGTCATTCTATGATTCTGTGATCCCCAATCCCTCCAGCAAGCATTAGAGGAGTCATAATGTGTTGGAATACCATCAACACAACTACTAAAAGGACTTTATTTCTTCCTTTATAAAAGCTTATTCAGCATGTCTATTATATTGTTTGACATAATCTGAAATAACATTCTCACATGCAAAGTATGAAACATAGGATGCATGCAGAACTATTCCAAAATGGAAGGTCATTATTAGTAGCTTGGTGTTCAAGAGAAAAAGCAGTATTTAGCAGTCCTGAATACTAACTTCATTGAAACTCTTCCTATAGTCATCTCCACAGGGAAACTCATCCCAAGTGAACTAGCCTTAATCTTATGGTTAATATTTGGGAGAAAAGTAAACCTTTGGTTAAGTCTAATGCCCTGAGTGATATTGGAGGAAAAAGGATCAACACCACTTAGCTAGAAATTGCCTGAAGCTATCAGTATTTTGCTCTTCAAGCGATCTTAATTTCATGTATCCAAAAAGAAAATGGAGTAGCGTTAGATTGTTTCTTCACACAATAGTGTTGAAGAATTTCCCCCAGGGAGATAATTTTTATTTAATTGAAAAGTACCTGCATTCCCTCCATCTCATTACAGTAGCTTTAAACAAGACATAGACTGCGGGAATCAATGGGGAAAAGTCCTCTATTTGCTATCCAGGGTATTCCATTTACACTGTTTACTTTTCCAGTAGTAAATCTTCAAAGAGGCTGTCAGCTAAGTTAGTGAAGTACCATAATAATTAAACAGGAGATTAAACAATTCATGAGTAGTGTAACTAATGTAAGGAAGTAAATTTACCTCTGCATTTAACGTGAGTAACACAAGTAATGGCATTCTGCCCCCAAAATTTAGAAGTATTCTAGAAGTACAGGTGATACAGATTAGAGATCAGGAAACAATTAAAAGGTTAAAACAAAGCTTGAAAATGAATCAGAGAGTTTGATGTTTCTGTCTTGAAACAAAGAAGATTGATGGGTAATTTGATTGTAGTGCTTAAGCACTTTCACAAAGAGAAAATATTGGAGCTTTTCAATCTAAGAGAATAAAGTATAATAGCAGATGGCTGTTAAAAGAAGAGTCATGCAATTTGCAGAACAGATCTACAAGGGACTGAGGCAAACCCACGGGAGGGGGTAAACCTTCTGACCCCTGCCTGAGTGTCCACCACAAGTTCTTCATCAGAAAGGCAGAAGTTATTTGTAAGTGGTTGAAACTGAATGAATGGCATGTGAGAATGGCATAGGTCAAAATAGGTGATCTAATGTCTAGAAATTAAAAAAACTACGCCTGTGACTGCTAGGACTTCTCTATCAACTTACCTGCCTATTGTAGGCACACGGAAGACAAAGATAAGGAATAAACTCTCACACTGCTTTGGAAAGTGAGGTATCTACTCAGATCTGTGTGGGGTCATCCTATGCAAACAAGAGAGTGTAACTAAGGAAACTGTACTATGATATTGCCAGTGTTAAGCCCCTCAGCCTGTGCTGAAAGTGTGACTTTCAGAAATGCAAGCTGGCTGAGGCTCACATGCCTCAAAGCAACCTGTCACACCAATTTCTGTCAAGCATTATTCCTTCTGACAGAGGCCAGAGCATCCAGTGTGGGCAGTTACCAGTACAATAATAATGTCCATCAATGGTCCATCACTGAATTTAACTTAATCTAGCAGAGGGAACAGTGGTCACACATTGGCCCTTCCACTCATACACCCCAGTAGCCTCCAGTTTGTGTAGACAGTTCTGTACCTTCTCCAGAGAATCACTGTGTTAAGTTTTTTGCAGCAGAGACAACCACAACAAAACGTAGAGCACTGTATTGTTTGCTAGGATGGACATGAATGGTTGAACCCTCTGTAAAGCTACAGATTGATTAATTATACATGAACCAAGCAGATTATTTACTTAGTAAGAGACTAACACAGGATCTTTTGTCTTGTTTTGAGTCTTGCTTGTTAATCTGTTTGATTAGGCAGTTTGTAAATAACAGGTAAATGAAAACTGGGAGTATTAAACACGACTAGTGAGTAAAGGGCAGCCAATGCACACATAAAAGAGCAGTGAAAGAGTAAGATTTTTTTTTTAATCAATTAAAATGGTAGATAAGGAACAAAGCAGGGAGACAGAAACAAAAATGGCTGTCTAAAATGTAGATTGCTATTTTGAAAAATCCTGAATTACCTTATAAATGCATCCATATAACACACTGAGCTTAAATATCTTTTTGCCCATTGCTCACAAAGACATCTAGAAGGTTAAGTACTGTTACCCCTATTTTACAGATAGAAAAGCTGAGGTACAGAGCAGAAGAGTGTCTTGCTCAAGATCACACTGCATGCTTGTGTCAGAGCAGAGAGGACCTTGTGGGAAGATGCTCTGTGGAGCATCCTGTACATCCAGGCTGGTGCATATCTTCATCCCAACCATGCTCCACTTTTGTCTCCAACTCCATTGTGTGCTCCACAAGGTTTCCTGCCCAAAATGCAAAGGGGAGCAGAACCAGAGCCCCACAAGTTGCTCACTTGCGTTGCAGTGAAGACATGACCCAGATCTTCAGGCTCTTAAGCATGCTTTCTGTAGTCTGAACATTGCCCTCCTTCCACTGTAAATGAGGACCCTTGGGCTGAAATGAAGCAGTACGAACTATCACAAATCTTCTGTCAGTGCATGTCTTTTCTGGGAGAAATGAATGCAGATTTTTCATACAATCACAACTGCATAAAAGAACAAACTTTCATAGTCAAGCGCTCAAATGTTCAGAGATGCCAGCAAGCCCTCTGAACATTCACTGTGCATATGCATGATGTAGAATGTTAATTACGTGATCCCATACTGTTCCTTTCCACAGGACACCTACCTTCAGCGTACAGGATAATGGTACTCCTCTAATGAGCAGCTATGTGATATTTTGCTTTCACATTGTGGTTCCGTGTGTGGCCACGTGCTTTCTTTTCTACACACTATTCAATCCCAGCTCTCAAGGCAGTGATTAATGTTCTCAAGGACTTCTCCATGGCAACAATCAAGCTGTCATTCCCTAATTTTCAAGTGCTTTACTTTGCAACATTAACAGGGTTTTCTGTTAAACTGATATGTGTTGTGCCCTATATTTTTAATACTAGGCTTTGCTCTGGGATGGAAACCTTAACTGTATGTCTTCTTTGATTTCAAAGATTGCTCAGGTAGTAGTAGCAGAATACTTTCCACTCTGTATGATGTGGTTGCCTGTGATAACTGGAAGACACATTTGCTGATGCAAAAGGGACATTTCTGTCCTATACTTCTATTTAGGATTAGTAATAAATGATTGTATATGACAAGAATGTGGTAATTTACAAGACTGCTGGGGAAAAGAAGCCAAGGCATCCACAAAAAAATAGATGGGAACACTGAAAAGCAGTAGTCCTTTAAATAACAAAGTCTATGCCCAGCTGTGTGTCCTCAGCAAGAGTCCTGGAGTCCTGGATTGCTCCGTCGTCGACCACTATGTGAGTTTGGTTTCTATTTTCACTGCTTAGAGGTAACCATCAACAGATGGTGTTTTGAAACACTCATGGTCTTGGCTAATAGAGTTACTGTTGCCAACTGTCCTGTCCTCCAAGTAGTGATTAGATTTACTATTATTAATAAATAATACATAATAATGATACAAACAGTCCAAACCCTGAAGTCGTTAGTCCTAAGCAACTCCTACACCCTTCAGTACTTTGTACTCGTATCTTTGGATGACTAAGTGTTTTACTGAACAGAGCCAAGCCCTCCTTTCTGATCTCTGTTAGCAATCACTGTTTTTTTAATACAGATTCTCATGGCATCCTCCGCATAAGCTCTCACCAGTGGGAATTCCATATGGTGGTTAGAACAGAATTTGTTCATGCAGGACTCAGCCATAGAAACTTTAATCAAAACTTTCATTAAATACCCAGAGCAGAGGAGCCAAAAACTCTGGCCTGCTTCACGCATTCATATCTAGTTGGCCCCTTCCAATTCCACAGAACTCAAGTGTTCATTTGAAAGGAAAAGTAAAATCCCATTCTTTACAGTTATTGCGATAACCTTCTGTACATGGCCAGAAGGCAAGCCAGTGACGTCCATCTGAGCAAATATGTGCAGTATAAGGCCAATCCTTGACAATAAATGAATTTTTTGTACTACTGACTGCTGGGAAACAGTACAGAGTACACTGAGAAAGCAGCAGAAGGTGAGAGAAAATCCAATTTAAGGCCGGACTTCAAAAAAGAGAAGAGTATAACCCTGAGAGTCACTATTCTGTAAGAGTAACTCCTACACTCAGTGAAATTAAGGGCAATACTGCAAGGAAAAAAACATGCTCAGTGTTACCCTAGAGGATCAGGGAACAGCAAAGGGAAGGGGAAATATATGAGACAGGAGTGACAGGTGCAATACGAGCGTATAATTAAGGAAATCATATTTCGGGACTAGAATATGATACTATTCCAAATCTGAATAGAGAGACTGAGGTAAGGAAAAGTACAAATGACTTGCAAGGTTCTGAAGGTCCTAAGAGAGTGTAAAGCTCCCCATAATCAGCATCATGATGCAACCAGGATATATTGTCCCCCTCCCACAGAAACCAATGCAATTTAAATTCTGTCGTATTTAGCATATAAAATACTTTTAGGCAACTGCTTAAATAAAGACCTGCTTGCTATTACGTACCTCGATTGCTCTTGGTGACCAGGTTAGGCATGCTGCCAATTCCTATAGCACTGCTTCTACTGCTTATATTCTGACTTTAATCATACAGACCAATCTCATCGGCAGATTTGCCAGAGAAAGGTCTGATGATTTCAAAACTTGGCCCAAAACTTCAGAGCAGAAGTGGCAGTAAACATTAGTCACAGTAGCAAACTAATTTGTTTTCCATATGGCATTTTCAATGGAGTGTGGAAGATTCACAAGTGAAATAATAATTACAAATGAGAAATGCTTAAAAAAAAATTATCCCTGTGCATCACTTAAAAGGATTTTTTAATTAAGTCAACAATTGATTATGTTGGAGACGACACTGGCAGCCAACTTACATTTTGTGGGGTTTTGTTCTCAGGGACAGAGCATTGTCAGGGGCAGTGAAATTCCTGCATCTCTTCAGCCCTGGTTGCTGCTGAGAAGGAAGAGAGGAGAGAGGAGTGTTTGATTCCCCTTGGAAAATCAGGTGGTGAATATTTTCTTAATAACATTGTTGTCTGTAGAAGAAAATTTTGGTCTGCAAGATGAAGGATCAATATTACTGGTGAGGCCAAGTCAAAGACAGATGCTTTAAGAAACCCTCAGAGCTGTACCTGGCTAAGCTTAGAGCCAGCTCAGGGCTGGAAATTATGCTGCAGGGCAAAACAGAATTAGCTTCATGAGATCTCAGCCCTAAGGGAATGAAACCCAGAACAGGCTGCTCTCCTTCCAAACTATTGTTATGGAAAAAGAGAGAAAAAAAAAAAAAAAAAAAAAAGGAGAAGGATATATATAGAAATATATATACAATAAGCATGGAGCCAATAATTTGTTAGCAGATTAATACTGTGAAAGCCAGGAATCTGTTAGTCCAGTTAATATTTTGAAAGTCTAATATTCCAAAATTCCTAATTAATGTTAATTATTCACTCATCAATAAGGCAATTTAAATTGTTAGACAAAAAAATAAGCTTTCCTAGACATCACCCTTCTTCTCTGGTGTGATGTGACTTTCTGCACTTAAGATGGGAAGAAATACGAGACTTGTTTGTTTGCACTCACTTGCAAGCAAGGTATTTGACAACTTTCACTCAATCATTCATGTTCTATCTCACAAATCAGCCTCAGGACAGCACTCCTGCCTGATTTTCACTGCCAGTCAATCACAGGGAACTTTCAGAAGTGAATGGTACTACTTCCACAGGCAGCTGAGTGTGTGGACAGATTTAGACTTCATGAGTTATATTTTGATTTCTCGTAGAAATGCTGATTGTACGTTTATTTTCTAAATGCAGCTCAGGTCCGGTCTGTTCAGATGTTTATACGAATTTGGATTACTCTTCTTATCTCTTAATGGCTGTCTAGAATAAGCACAGAGCCCTGTTCTGAATGCAGAAAATCTTGAGTGTAGCAGAGTGAGGCTGAATTAATGAAATGACCCTCACTGAAAGACAGCTCGGGCCTGAAGCATCACATCCCATGGGGAAATGTCCACTTCTATCACATTTGCTGTTCAGGGGCCTCAAAACATTTTAAGGGTATGATTTTTCAGAAGAGCCTCCAGAGGATATAATTCTTCCTTCTCTCACTCAATTTCTTTTGGGAAACGTACAAGCCAGACAAATACTAGAACCTTTTGCTGAGATTATTACAGAACAGTCCACAGGCCACAGTTTGTTGAATACTAAGGAACTGTCTGTTTTTGCAGATATGTCCACTCGGTAGGCAGGTATGAGAGATGGCCAAGTCTCTTCCTCCAAGATTTCATGTGATTTCTATCTACTGGGATAGTATCAATTCACATCTCTATTTCCTGTGTGCTGCTTTTCAGTGTGAAGAGAACCAAGGTGGACACAAGGAAGACATGACACTGCTTATCACAGAATCATTAAGGTTGGAAAAAAAACACTAAGATCATCCAGTCCAACCATCAGTCCACCCCTACCATGCCCACAATGTCCCTCAGTGCCACATCTCCACATTTCGTGAGTACTTCCAGGGATGGTGACTCCACCATCTCCCTGGGCAGCCTGTTCCAGTGCCCAACCAGTCTTTCTGAGAAGAAAGTTTTCCTAATATCCAGCTTGAACCTCCCCTGGCACAACTTGAGCCCATTCCCTCCCATCCTATTCCTATTACTTGAAAAAAGAGCTGACTCCCATCTCTCCACAACCTCCTTTCAGGCAGTCGTAGAGAGCAATAAGGTCTCCTCTGAGCCTCCTCCAGACTGAGCAACCCCAGTTCCCTCAGCTGCTCTTGATAAGATTTGAGCTCCAGAGCCTGTACAGCTTTGTTGTTCTTTTCTGGACATGCTCCAAGGCCTCAATGTCTTTCTTATGCTGAGGGGCCTAAAACTGCTTTGCCCCTGAGATGTTCTTTCTCAATCTGGTGCTGTTGTCTACATTGAAGTACTGGTTTGGCACACTGGATCTGTAGTAGGACTCCTGAAGTTCACCTCACAATTAGTGATTCATATCTGAATCACCTACAGATGGGTGATAGCCAATGGGACTGAAGCTATGACAAATTTTTTGCACTGTGCTCACATTCAGCTGAAGTCCAAACCTTCTCAAAATGACCTGGCTCTGAGGATGAAGGTGAAAGCAGTCTGGTCTCAGTTTGCTAAGCAGCACCACAAAGTGGTTCATTTTCATTCTTCACATTTTCCCTGCCATTATTTCAGAGGTTCAGGTATTCCTGAGGTGCTGATGCTGTTCTTTCAATTCCTCCTTGGCACTGTTAACACAACACTGTTCAGGCTGTGAGTTAGCATCCGCAGCTTCTGGTATACACAAATTCTCTTGGTCTGGTGTTGCTTTTCATGTTCTCCAGATATCCTCAATATCTCCAGATCATGAGGTTGGCTGGCTTAAAGCAGATGTCATCACCATGGTAGAACTTGAATGCAGTGTTCTAACAGCAGTTTTAAGGGAAAAGGGTAAACAAGGTTATCAGGCTTCCTACACAAATGTAGCCAATAAAACCAAGGCTGGAAAGACTCCTAATGGTTTTGCCTGGCTTAGAGAGCCATGCATCAAAGACAGAGTTTGGCTGTTGGCAGAGGCTATGTGCTGATAGTGAAGACAGATGAGTTATCTTTGCTCTTCTAATGGGAAAGGCACAGAGAAATGGATTGTGCACTGTATCTCCATACTCCAACACAGAGACAGCGGTGGAAATAGGTGTCTGCACTCAGAAGCTCATGTAAGCTGTCCTAGACATCTCTTTTTAAGATGCAATACACTGTTCCCTGTATGGGCCCATTGCTTTCCACTGCTTATAAGGGGAACCCAGCACGACTAACTTAAATGTAGCCATCTGACACTTGGGTACCCAAGTCAGTGCAGATAAATTCCTCTCCAGGGCACTTGTCTCTTGGCTACGTTGTGTGTTAGCATCAAGAAGAACACAGCAATGCACAGAGCATTGAACAGGGTATGAGATGCTGGGGCAGCATCTCTTCTTTTCACTGTCTGCCCATTTGTATTTTGAGGTGCTCTGGACCTTCCTTATGTGTGTAGGGTAAATGGCTTGCTGAAGCCTTGATCTTTTATAGTAACTTTTAAAGCTTGGGGAATGAAAATAACAATTTTTGGCTGAGTTGGTGCCACATAACACTAGTTTGCAGAAGGTACTGAATCTTCTCATGATGTCAGTAATTACTGTAGCACAAGTCATTGTAGACATAAGTATGGACTGTCTGTCTTTGGTATGAATCTCAAATAAACATGCACTGAGGATCCTACTTTGTAGGTGCAATTCAGTTCATAGCCCAAACATCTAAGCCAAAACAACTCAATATTCAAGTGATAAATTAGAACTATTAAATATGTAATGATGGGAGAAAAAAATATGCTAAAAACAGAAAATGACTACAGGGTAATCTCCATTGTATCAAGTAGGAATAATACAATAGCAGAGACGATTCTGGATTTTAATATCTTATCTGAGGCTATTCCATGCAGTGTTATTGCCATATAAATTTATGAGCAAACTCCTGAGGCCACATTTGTTTTCTGTCTGTTGTTTTTTCCCTTGACTTTCATGGCACTTTGGGATTGTCGGTGCTGGAGAAGTAGAGATTTTGATTTTGATCTTCTGGTGTTGAATCCAAACTATTTCACATCACGTTTTGTTGGTGGATGGAATTCCAGGACATCATGAAACTTCCTGTAAAACTCACAACACAGACCTCCAATGTGCCTAGCAGAGATATTACCAATAAGGCGTTCCAATCTGCCATCTCCAACCTTTCCCTCACCAGGATTATGCTGCACATGACAGATCTGGTGCAAAAAATGCCTGAAGTGCTGCCTGCTGTAGGGAGGAGGACAAGAGCCCTCATCAGACTGCACGACTGTGAGCAGACAGAGGAAAAACCTTGCCCTCAGGACCCCTGGAGAAAGAGACGTAATAAAATTAATTTACATATCAAGATCCTCACTTAAAACACAAAAAGACTCCCATCTGACTCAGAAGATGTTATAAGAGGATTCGATTGTATCACTGTGAATTTGATATCCTTAAAGAACCTTGCCAGTATTGTTAAGACTCTCTACATCCATGAATGTTAATTAAGAAAGATAATGCAGACAGCCTTATGGAAATGCTTAGGTTATACCAGGACTTTGGCTTGAAATGATCCATGACAGCTGCAGAAGACTCTGCCAAATCTTGCCCTGGGCACAAAATTTTTTGTGATGTTTGTTTTCAGGTCAAAGTGTTGCAAAAAGATGGCACTGTATTATTTCTTGGGAGGATGGGGAATGGCCCACCTACAAACCACCACTGCCTCAGAGCACTGTCATCCAAGCAGCTGTTGAACTCTTTGCACCAACAGCTCCCCATAACGATAGAGCACAGGGTGGGAAGGGGATCGAGTCACGTAAGAAACTGCAGGAGGGGATTTGAAATAGAGAATAGTGGAGCTGGAATCCGGCCAGGTCACTGGGGTTAACCCCCTTGCTGCTGCAAAATGCCATGGGATTTTTAATGGCTGCAAGTGTTGAGGAGCTTGTCTTTCACATCTCGTCTGATGGCAGGAGAGCGGGGAATTAGTTTACTCTTTTTAACACTGGGCTTCTGTACTGCAAGTGTCACAAAGGATATTTCTTTGCAGGCAGATGTCGGCTGCCAGTGGGAAGCTGAGAAATGCCAGTTTTAATTAAAAGCTTTATTTTCAAATACAATTCAGAGATTATAAGCAGTAAGAAGGACTTGTCCGCTGGGAGGCTTCAGTGTGCGGCCCTGAGCAAAACAGCAGTAATTGAAAGACAAGGCCTAATTCCCCTTCTCCCAGATGGGTCTAACCACGAGGCAGGGACATCAATCCAGCCCTTCAAGGAGGGCTGGGAGCACCTCAGGTTTGTCATTGCCTCTGCTGTTGGAGGGAAGGAAGCCAAAGCAAAGCTTTTAGATTTTCCTATCCCTTTTCTCTAAAGCTGGCTTATGAAGAAAAAACAAAACAGGGGGGCAAAGCTGTGAGAGAGGGCTGAAAGGCACCTGTGTGATACCTTTTCATCACATGCTCAAATTCTCATTACAAACTTATTATAAACTTGTGTTTTCACATCAATACCCCAATCTCTAGCACTTGCACCCATGCTGATCTACTCCAGTATGGTTCTGGACCACAGGAAAGCTTACATGGACTCAGCTGGCTATGGTAGCTTCACAGATTTCCCATCTGATATGAAAGCATAGCTGAAAATAGGACAACACGAGGCATGAGTGCTCTATGCTAACTTTACCTAGCTGACAATAGCTCCAACTGTTAAAAGCTCCAGGTTTTTTTTTTTTTTTGGCCACTTTTAAATAATTCACTGATTTTAAACAAACAAACAAACAAACAAAAAAACAACAGCCCAACAGCTCATACCAACAATTCCATCTGTTTTACAAAATCACCCTCACCATATCTGCCCTTTGTCTTTCAGAATTTTTTATGGTGCCTGCACTTCTAATCTCATAAGGGGTCTGTTTCATTACTCGTCATACTAAATGAAAGTAAAAATGATGACAAGAAAATCAATTTTCTCCCTTAGAATCTAATGCAATTCGTATTTTTGGTAATCTACACATGATTCTTTTGTAGAGAGACAGATTTACCAACAGTGGGCTGATTAAATTTTTTTTTACAGTATGGTATTATCCCATGTAATGTCCTCTCCCACACCAGTAAATTTTGGTTCCCCGTTATATGAATCCCCATCCCCATTCCTCAAGAATGACTCTGAATGTAGGGTTCACCAAGTGGAAACAGAGCATTTGGCATTCTCTTAATGACAGCAACTGTGTCTTAGCTGCTCCTATGATGTGTAGAGTCCCTGAATCACAGAATCATTGAGGCTGGAGGGAAACTTAGGAGAGCTCTATGCCAACCTGCATAAGGCAAGGTCACCCTTCAGATCAGATCAGGCTGATAAGGAGTTAACATTTGCATCTTGAGAACTTCTGAGGATGGAGACTGCATGGCCTCACTGGGAAACCTCTACCACTGCTTCACTGCTCTCTGTGACAAAACTGCAGTTATTTCTAGTCTGACTCACTCTTGTTTTCATATCCACTGTCTATTGTCCTCCTACAATGTAGCACCAGAAAGAATCTGGTCAAGTTGGTCAGCCATGATTTGTGCTGGGGTAATCCATGCTAACCTTTCCCATTTTTTTTATTCTCCTTCCTATGCCCAGAAATACGCTCAAGAAGAAACACTCCATGATTTTCCCAGAGACCAAAGGAGTCTGACCAGCCTCTGCTCTCACTGATCATCCTTTTGGCCTCATATTTTTTTTGTCAGCCTTATCTCTAAGGAAATTGTCCCTGTTATCACTGTCCCTGGAGGTTTTCAAGAAACGTGTAGATGTGGCACTGAGGGACATGGTCAGAGGGTATGATGGGGATGAGTTGGGGGTGGACTCGATGATCTCAATGGTCTTTTCCAACCTTAACGATTCTATGATTCCATGAAAATGAAATCAGATTATCTATCACATTCTATTGCTATTTAATAACCAGTCTTTATAACCACAAAAGCATAACGATGATGCAGTTTTTGCAGGATTGATAAGGAAATCGGGATTTGCTTTTAAGATACTGTATACCAGCCAACACGGCAGGGACTAAGTATTAGAAGTTTGAACTGCAAGGACTTGTGTAAGCCTTAAGAATCCTTAGATGAGGCTGTAACAGATGTGCCATGGATTTAACACTTGCACACACGTCCCCAGGTGGTGCTTGCACTACAGCACACAGGAGGTGCTTGCAGTGTCTCCCTTTGGAGCATCAGACCAAGTTCTTGGGTTATAATGGTGTGAATTCAGAAAAACTGAAGTAGGACAGATCTGAAGGGCTTACCTTCATGTATAAAAGTATTATGTTTTCCCCTTTCATTTTCTCCTCCTTTATGCCCATTTTTCCTTGTCTCCTTCCATCCCCACTGCTTCTGTACTATATCAGGTTCTGTACATATATTTAAATGTAATAAGATACATTACAAGAATTGATTTTCCCCAGGGTCAGGTCGATAAGACTGTATAAGCAGGGAATCTACAATAGTTCAAGAAGAGCAAGCTGTAGTAGATTAATTAATGATATGCAGTATAGAAACATCCAAGTAACCATAGCTCTTCCCAGCTCACCTGAGCTATTAGTTGAATCTTGCAAAATTGAGTGGCTCGCTGCCAACCTAACAATATACAAATTTCTCTTGGAGAAATCACAGCAGTGCCAGAGCTTTTGAAGATGCAAAGGTTACTCTGCCCTTACTCTTTCAAGGAGAAATCACAGTGTGAGGTAAATAAACTTTTGAACAGCACAGCACTGACCTGCCTAATCTGTATTGCAATCTAATAGGGGAAATAAAAACCCTGCTGTAAATTCGTGCACACTTTTTATTTCCCATAGATATTCAGCTTTTGGAAACAACAGGAAAAAAAACTTGACACTGCTTTTTGGCGCTTTTGGAAGAAGAATATACTGAATCATCAGTATGAACTAATATATTTTTATTAAAGTGGTCTGATGGTTAGAGGAGGACTGGGAGATGCAAGTTCCTGTCTTGCCTTCCCAGCTCTAGGAGATACATCGCTTACCACTGGAAACCAGTGGAGGGAGGAGAGGAAGGTGGGCTGCATGCTACTTCTCTGTCCCTTGTCCAATTTCTACATCGTGCCCTCAAAACCAATGAAACTGCATCTTTGTGAACTTACTCGGGTCAAGCACCTCAATGGGTTTGTGCATCTGACCCAGATCACATAATTCCAACGAAACAGCCAAAATAATAATACTGCTGAGCATTCAGAAATGTTTAGAATAGCCTGGCTCTGCCAGACAATTTCATAAAACTTGCTTTCTTTCCCCCAGAATTATTATGTTTGCACTAAAAATAGAAAAAAAATGAAATCAATAAAATCAAATAATTAAAAAACAAATGTTTCGGTGAGATCACACCAATGAATGCAGCTTGCATGGTAGAAACCTTTTGGATCTTTTAGTCCTGCTTTTAAACACACAGTGGAAAGTTTCCAAGGGCTGGCATTCTGCTTCTTATGTCAAAGCCAAAGCACTTGAAGGACTTCTGCAAGACCTAATAAAGCCCAGCCCAACACTGAATGGCATTGCTGAAAAAGACTTGGTAGTATAATTGCCAAAAGAACTACAGCAACGTGTGAGATGTGATACAAGATGCAAATGAGGAGATAAATGGTCATGAGAAGAGATTTTGAACAGTTTAAATGAGCAGCACTGCCAGGGTTTGTGTGGGGTCAAAGTGAGACGACCTCATGGAGAAATCTCCCAGCTTTGGGAATCTTCTACAAGTTTTGCTCCCAATTCCATCTCTGTCAAAGTTTATTAAACCAACTCCAATGTTTTGTTTTGTTTTGTTTTGTTTTGTTTTTTAATAAACTCCTGAAATACCTGAAAAGAGTTTCTACAAAGAACACTGTGGCGAGGTGAGGGTTGGCCTCTTCTCCCAGGTAACAGTGATGGGACAAGAAGTAATGGCCTTAAGTTGTGCCAGGGAAGGTTCAGGTTGGATATTAGGAAAAATTTCTTCTCTGAAGGGGTGGTGAGGTATTGGAATGCCCTGGCCAGGGAGGTGGGGGAGTCACCATCCATGGAACGATGGTCCTAAAGAGCAGATGTGGCACTGAGGGATATGGCTTAGTAGGCATGGTGGGAATGGATTGATGGTTGTACTGTATGATCATAATGGTCTTTTTCAACCTTAATGATTCTATGATCCTATAATTCTGTTTTCATTTGGGGGGGGTGGGGGGGGGGAGACGAAGAAGAAATCAACAAAATCTAATCTTCTCTCTTTAAATTTTAAGTCAACATTTTCCCAAAGGCTTTTATTCTATTTTGAGGGCCAGTTCTGTATTTTTACCTCCACCATAGCCTTTTTTTTTCCATTCTTTGCTTTCTTTTACCCCAATAAAACACTTGTTTCCAAAGCTTTTGAAGTTTTCTGTATCGCTATAAGAGGAAAAGGTGGTGCTTTTTTAAAGAGCAAAGCACTCCTGTTGAAGAAATTGCTAACCTTACCAATATAAGTGGTTTACAAGTTTTGCCAGCTCTTCCACATTGAATTTGGGCAGATCAGACACAAATGAAGCCCAAAGCTCTAATTCTGGATTTCCACGCTGGCTGTGATTCAGTAGGCTCATTCACTGAACAGTATCTTTCTAACAGGTTGTTCAACCTTTTCATTACTATTATTTATGGGCCTGTAATGTTCAGCACCTTTTAAACTCTTATATGAGTACTGCTGGGTGAAAGGTTGGTATTTTAAGGGTACTTTCTTCTGCTTAAAGTTTATTATCACCAAATGTAATGCTGTCAACATCTGACATTTATGTAGTATGTTTAACCTCTACTAATCCCTGAACATTTTGCAAACGAATGAGCCAGATGCTCTGCTGCTAAAAGTTTTCAGACATTTATGGATATCGCTGGATCTACCTAATTTACACCAATTAATGAGGCAAGGTGTGTGGCAAGGTGAAGTGGTAGCCTCAACCAAAATGAGTGACCCAGCTGGAGGAGACTAACTTTTGGACACACAGACCCTTTTTATGCCTTCTCATGACCTCCAGAAGTGTTGAGACCCTCAGATCTTGCTTATTTCTTCCAATCCTGTCAGATTGCTGAATAAATCCATCACCATTTTCTCTCCCCTGACCTTCCTCATGCCCTTAGCCACAGCAGCTCAACACACATAACGTTGTTTACAGCCGCCTGTAAATTGTGATCAAGTCTTCTTCACCTTATAATCTGTCTTACCTCAATTTTGAATGAAGCTATTGAACCTGATATGTTTGATATCTTTTTCCTAGAGGAACTGCGGATGCCCCATCCCTAAGAGTGCTCAAGGCCAGATTGCATGGGGCCCTGGGCAGCCTGATCTGGTAGGGGGCAACCAGCCCACGGCAGGGGGTTGGAACTGGATGGTCTTTAAGGTCCCTTTCTACCTTTGCCATTCTGTGATTCTACAATCTTCTGTCTCTCAGTCAAGACTTTACACTGTTCTCCATTGGGTTTGCAAACAGCTCTGGTGCTGAACTTCTCTCTGGTGCCCTTCTTGTGCTGTGCTGCCTGGATGGTTAGTCACATTCTCACCTCATTCTCTAAACTTGCCTGGAACAGCTCTGTTTTTTCTGATTTCACTCATCATGAGCAACAGGTGAATAAAGAAACAAAAACCAGCCACAGCAAAGGAGTTACTTACTCAGCAATAATTCAAACCTACTCAAACATGCATTCTCAGATGCACTCAGCCATTCTACAAAACACAAAAGCTGTACAGAGGCAACTTCTTGGCTTGAAGTGTTCACATTTTAAAATGGCTTCTAACACATCCCTAGCCCCTGCTTTAGAGTCCCCTGAACAAGAAAGCCATTCAGAATCAATAGCCTTTTTGGCAGAAATCCATGTACTGTACTGGAATAGAGCCAAGCAGGAGAATATTTTTGTCTATAGAGTAAAATACAGCATCTTGGAGATTTGTACAAGTTAGCCATAGGCTTTGCAGATCTAGCACCAGCAGCGATCTGACTTTTCAGAGCTGCGCTTCACAGGTATCTGTGAGGCTGCCCATTGTGAACTCTTCACTTAGCCATGCTAAGTGAATGCTCCATGCTTCAATTTCTAACACATCAAGCTCCTAAAAGCATCTCTAGGCTTCCAACTAAGTTGAAGCTAGTTTTCAAAATGGAACAAAGAAATAGGAAGGATGGAGAAAGATTGCCGTGTTTTCATCTCTCGACCTTTCTTTCACTCCTGTGCTCAAGAATCACATCCTCCCTTTGAGCAATAGCATCACACTGTGAGCTCACCTCCAGGTGAGGCTCTGTCACTGCCACATGGCCATTTCAGATTCTGTCTCCTGTCTTGTCAGTGTGACCTACATTCTCCAGAGCTGGAACCATAACCTTGCAGTGACTCCTTTAACAAGCAAGCTCAAATGAGCCCTGGCCAGGTCACTCTAGCTCAGAAAGTATTTACAGTCTCCAATTTCTGAGTCATCTGCAAATGTGATTTGCAGAGTCACTTCACAGTGAAGTCCTAGCAGTTACAGGCATAGTTATTTGATGCCAAGGGAAGTCATTAGATCATTAGATCACAGAAGGTCTTAGGCTGGGAGTGACCTTAATGGCCATGATCAGGCTGACCAGGGCCCCATCCAACCTGGCTTTGAACATCTCCAGGGATCCCTGACCTCTCTGGGCAGCCTGTTCCAGGACCTCACCACCCTCTGAGTAAAGAATTTCTCATTTGTAACCTAAATTCTTCCTCTTTTAGTTTAAAGCCATTCCCTTTTGTCCGATCACAACTTTGACTGAAGAGCAGCAAATCTTTCTGTGGTAGTGCAAGGTAGCACAGCCACCAGCAGTGCCTTCTACCAGAGGACAGACTGGTATTCCCCATCGGAATGCTCTGCCCCAAGCCCTGCCCCAGCAAAGCCCTGATGCAGCAAGGTTCTCCGGTGTCTGTCTGTCAGAGCCGTGCACTATATCTATTATGCCATCACAGTCATCTTTCACAACCAAGCTTTCAGACGAGCAAAAAATTAATCTTGTTTTTTGGGACTCCACACAGGCCAACCTAATGCCATAATTATCCCACCTCCTTAAAAGCTTGTCTTGACTGCAATCCATGTCAACCTTTCCACAATTTTATCCCAGGCTGAACATGGAATCATAGTATCATAGAATTATTAAGGCTGGAAAAGATCTCTACGTTCATCAAGTCCAACCGTCCACCTACCACCAATATTGCCCACTGAAACATCTCCTTCAGTGCCACGTCTCCACATTTCTTGAACACCTCCAGGGATGGTGACTCTACCACCCCCCTGGACAGCTTGTTACAATGCCTCACCACTCTTTCGGAGAAAAAATGTTTCCTAATATCCAATCTGAACATCCCCCAGCACAAAGTATGGCCATCACCTCTCATCCTATTGCTGGCACCCAGGATAAGAGGCCAATCCCCACCCTGCCACAACCTCCTTTCAAGGAATTGTAGAGAAGGTTTCGAGGCCACTGCACTTATCCTGTAGGATAGTGGTGTGGCGTGAACTTTTACCAGTCCTCTAGAGCTTTCCCAGTGGTATTAGATTTATGAAAAATCCACATTTTACGGTTTAGAGAGCCTTTCAGTTATTTCTTTAATACTCTTAGGAGCTAGTTATATAGCCTGCTAATATAAGTATGTTTAACTTTAATAGTTGCTGTTTAATATGCCTCCTAGTCACTCTTAAAATCAAAAGTATTTCCTCATTACACTAAGACATGAATATAAAATCTGACTTCTTTCTATTAAAAATGAATATTTATGAAACTTTTCATATTTTCCAAAACCACAATCACCAATTTTATTAGCCTTATTTGGTATCATGCATATCCTAAAGGTTCCATTTGTTTCTTATATTTTTACACTAGCCTTGTTATTAGGACATCTTATTGTCCGTACTTCCCCCCAGCTATTGATTTGCTGTTGATATCCTCAAATTCTCTTACCAGTTGCCAATATTTCCTAGCTGTTAATATGTGTTATCAGCCATAAACTCAACTTCTTCAATCATGCTACTGCCCCAAATCCCAACGTAAACAAGGCCTGGTAGAATTCAGCATGCAGGATTTTGTGTAGCTCCTTGCTCTTGTTCTGTTCTGCTTTTCCACTTGCACACTGCCAATGTACACTCTCCCTTATGCATGTGTGAAAATGCAGCAGAGCATCACAGTGTTGCTGAAAATATCCCGGTGTGCCATGAGCATGGCATAGCACTGGGTTTCCATTATGGGAAAGGATAATGTGAAGCTAGAAAGGGTTGAGAGAAAGGTGACAAGCAATGGAATGGTTTTCATGGTTGGAATGTTTATAAGGGTTACACGGCTTCTCTGTATGGGGAAATGGGGAAAAGATAAGGGAAAGGGAGTGATATAATAGAGATCTGTAAAAAGATGAAAGAGTGTGGAGCCCATGAAGAATTTTCTCTTGTTCACTGGTTGTTTAATAGAATCATAGAATGGTTTGAGTTGGAAGAGATCATCAAAGGTCATCTGTTCAAGTTCCCTTGCAATGAAGAGGGACACCTACAGCTCCATCAGGTGCTCGGAGTCCAATCCAGACTGACCTTGAGTGTCTCCAGGGATAGGGCATCCACCATATCTCCAGACAACCTGTGCCAGTGCTTCACTACCCTTATCATCATAATTTGCTTCTTTATATCCAGTCTAAATCTCCTCTTTTTTAGATTGAAACCATTTCCCCTTGTACTGTCACAACAGTCCCTGCTAAAGAGGGGACTTAAAGCCCTTTAGAAGCACCTTTAGATTGAGTTGAGATATTTGTTCTTAAGATCCTTTCTATGCACTTGCAAAATTCAGGTCTTTGCATAAGTAGGAAGAAACTGCGCCTTTAAATACATGCATATATAAATATACACATATATTTTTATTTTATCTTTTACACATATATTTTTTTTATCTTTTTTTTTATCTTTTTCTTTTATCTTTTTTTTTTCAGTGAAATAACTCAATTTTCCCTGTTTCTCTGAGTCTCCTTACAACAGACACCTGACAATAGAGACACATGTTGTATCAAAGGCAGAGTCCCAGTTCACAACATAATTTGGAGTAACAGGACCACTATGATGCCTTCTGAGTGGGGATCGTCATAGCACATTTGATGCAGACCTCAGGTTCTTGATGTAATGCATTGTTACTTACAGGAAATGTTCCATTTGTCTTTTCCTTCCAAAGGTGATTTTATGTTGTGTTTTCATTCTGGGTTTTGAAATCAAGTGGTGGTGGCACAACATGAAGTCTAGCAGCAGTGCATCCATTCTGGGGTTGTCCACTTTGTTCTGACTAAATTAATTATTCCCCACTTGTAACTGCAAATCGGAAAATAAAAATAATTAAAAAACAACATAACTAAAACCAAACCAAATCATAATGAAAAACTCTGTTGCTAAGATGCCAAGAGAAGAGCTCCTTTTTGTTTTATTTTTTTTATTGCCTTGTCTGACTAAGTGCACCGACATACTGCTGCGTGCTCCCTGCATGTAACATTAGGGTAGTACAGTTTGGTAGGTTGGATCGCATCAGCTTGGGTCCTAATGATATCGAACATGACACGTTATGACAAGGAGCACTTCATTATGCACTGGTGTGTTTAACTTTGCACACAAACACATCTCTATTTAGACCAGAGCACTTTTACAGTGGTTGTACTTTCAGCAGGTACTGCTTATCTGTATTTCCACATTAAATCAGACAACTGAGAAACTAATCTTTCTTTTTTTTTTTTTATTTCTGTGAAGGAGTAGAAGCTTCTCCAGCACTTGGCTCAAAGCACTTAACTCCTCAGCACTGCCCTTGGGGAACCAGTCTGTCTCTGCTGCCTGTAGAGATGGGTAGACAAGTTGGCCAAGGTAAATAGCCACCGCACTGGGCTCTTTGGTATTTAGATCCATGTATAAGAACAGTATTATACAAAATAACATTTAAACAATACTACTCTGACTTAGTATCAGTGCAGCAAACAAGAATGCTGTTCTTCCCTCCACCTCCTCATTTCATTTGTACAGCTGCCATCCTGGGTATCATAACTGGTTGGTTACTACTGAAAGTTTAGGTGATGTACAGTGCACCTGCTGCTTTGATGACTACGTCAAGCATGTCCATGAAGACTACCCCTACTGTGCTGGCCTAATGGCAGTAGGGTACCACTGACACTTCTGATCCGCTCCAGCTGCTCTTGGCATTACTCCAAGAAAGACATCTCTAATGGGGAGGCATGTTAGAGAAGCTGAACAAAAGGAAAGGCACTGGCATCTTCATATCAAAATGTGACGTGCTCGTTCCAGCTGACACTTCAGAACTTCTTAGGTTATAGCATTATTACTTAAATTACCCACTTGTGGAAGCAGCAAATATAGCTCTGGGAACAACGTGGTCCAGGTGGAATTAAGTGTGAAACACCTCCTACACTGAGAGATACCTGCCTCTGGCTGGCTGGATACTGGCTGTGGGAGATACTGTTTTCTGCCAGTTGACATGTGAAATTATGACTAATATTTGTCACTCTTTCAGTCATAAAACAAGTTGCTGAATGTTTTGCAGGAAAGAGAAGTACCTTGTCCCAAATAGATGTGCTTGGGACACTTACAGTGAAGTCCACAATCTATTACACGATTGCCTTTCCCTGGCTGAGAATTCCAACCAGAACCTGCGCTGTAAAATTAAGCACATCATAACCAGCTCTAGAGCACCTGACCTCCTCAGAAGTCACTAAAAGCAAGTGAAGCATTTCAGCATGCCTAGAGGGTCCACGTAGTGCAGGATACAGATTGGCAATCTCATGGCTATCAGTCTCTCAGCACCAATTGTGTATCCCAACATATTTTGTTCCAAGAGAAGCAAGTGCCTTGTCATCAGTGCTGCAATAGCAAATTTTTAGGGACTGATGAAGCAAAGATAGACAGCAGCATATTTCTTTAGGAAAGGTGGGAAGGTAATTTAGCTGTCAGGACAAATAAGGTGGGGGGTGGTTTATAGCATTAAGTGGAATAGGAGAGAAAAGGGAAGTCAAACATGATCTTCAGTTTAATCAGCCAGAAGGAAGGAGAAAAAATGGTGTTGTTAGGTGTATTAGTTAACAGAGGTAATAGCAAGAGTTTAGAGGAAAGTGACTGCTCTGGGAAGCTCAATCTGAAAAGTACAGTTTCTGAACTGCTCGAGTGGAAATTAAAATAACATTGTAAACAACAGCAAACGGGTGAAAGGCAAAAATGAATGATAGAATAGACGTGCCCCTGATATGAACTGAGGTCTGCCAATGTGGATAAATAATGCACATAGTTTGTGCTCTCCGAAAGAAATAGTATTCAAACTGAGACCTCAGAAAGGCGGTGAAGGTGCAAGAAGACAGATGCTAGAGAGATGTGTAGGGCAGTTTTAATCCTGCCTTAGACAAAACCACCAGTTGATAGGAAAAATAAAACCTGGAGAAGGATTCCAAAATATTGGAACAATTGAGAAGAAGAAGAGAGTACCTTCAGAGAGGGAAACACTCAGGAGAGCACCCTGAGAGGTGACAACAAGTTGCAGAAAGAAAATGAGAACTCAAAGGGAAATATCATGATGGGAGATGAAAAAAGAAGTAAAGTTTTGTACACTCATGCAGGTGGAAATAATTTGAAAGCAGTTTCCACAGAGACAAAGGATACCAGATAGAAGTAAGTGGGGAGGGAAAAATTAATGTGAGAGAGGTACATAGACAGGAGGGAGTGAAAAGAGATGGAGCTATAACAGGAAAGGCAGATGAACCTCAGAGAGTGTATTTCATGAAGACAAGAGTGATACTGAAACTGGAATTAAAGTAGGTGAGGAAGAAGAAAATGTTTGTGGATCAGACCAGAGAGAGCTGAAGAAGTTGCAGCTGGTTTTAAGGCCTGAAATGAGAAGCATGATAAATTAATTCAAACCAACTTAAGAGTTGCACAGATTCAGAAAGAGCTGAAAAAATAGGAAGATCTACATTTGCATGTAGATGAGTTCTTCAACCAGAATGTTTTTGGGTTAATTCCCATCTGATGTCCATTCTGCATTAAGCTGACCATGGCAGCATCTTCTTGCTGGAAGCTAAGGATCTTTCTGAATCCCTCAATGCTCAAATAGTCCAAATTTCATTTGGAGAACATAGAGTATATATACATAGAGCCCAGGCACAAAGAATAACTCTCCTCTTCTGTGTGTATATAAAATCTGGGCAGTGGTTTGGTAGTGTGGTAGTCAAGGAGAAGCAACATGCCCAGGACCTTGAGCAGAGAGGTAAGAACTTACTGCATGATGGAGAGCAGAACTCGTGGAAGGCTCTCTGGAAACCAACAGGCAAAGTGCTTCTTAGGGACTGGGAAAGCCATCAGAGCAGCCGTCAGCTGCAACTCACAGGACTAGATTGCCAGAGATGTTAGAACAGCTTCCAATGGACAACAGTCAATTCCCCATCCTACCCAGCCAGGATTTCCCTGATTTATTCCACTAAGGACTCCATGCAGCAGCTAGCATGGAAAATATCCATTTGACCTTACTCCTTCCAAACACCAATGCACAGATAGTAACTTGGAGGCAGAGAAGTGCCACTTGGTGGCTTCCAACTGGCGCACTCCGTGCTGGGGCACAGCCAGGATGAGGAAGCAAAAGGAAAATGTGCCACCCATAAATCCCATTATATTGTCTGAGATCAGTCCCAAGTGCCAGCAGTCAGCAGCACGAATGCACCATACTGCTGGTGCTGCCATGACCGAGGCAAGGTGCTAAATTGCTCTGATTTAGCTGAAATCACTGATATATCTGAGTAAAAAATACATGATTATAACTACTCCTTTGTGTGTCTTTCCATGTTCATTTGAAAGAAGTACGGCAGAAGATAAAACACAGCAACATCCCCCAAGCCCAGAGGGTTTAATGAAGAATTAAGGAGATTGTAACTGCATAGCTGAAATAATAAGGAGGAAATTGAATTATTCCACCCATATTAAATGCATATATTCTTGAGTGTTTCTGCCAAAATTACTCTGCTAACCCATGGTGTGAAATACAGTCTGTTTTCACATGGGTGCATTAAACAAAGATGCCTGCTACAGTACAACAGCTTTGAAGAGAATAGAAAGGCATCAGGATGAAAAAGCGCTCCCGACGTATGGTTATATCAGCTCTAAATTGTCTCACAGCTGTTTCTAGCTCCATTAGATGGAAGACTGGCTAATTTATAGAAGTCATTTTTAACAATTTGATTGTTGGTATATATCTGCTGAATTGATTGGCTAGGGAGACAGATCTTTATTTTTATAATAGCAGTAACATCTTTGCAGATTACTGCTCAATTTATCCCTGATATTAACAGTGCTAACCATCAACTATTCATTTATATTATGCTGTTATTTCTTAATTATCAGCCTAATTGTAGAGGAGAGCCCAGGATGCATGAGACTATCTGGGCTGGACAAGAAATGAGAGAGGCTGGGGTTCATTCCCTTCTGATACACTCACAGCTCTGGCTGAGCTCAGCAGGAATTAAACACTCAGGCCTGGAGTTTTGTTCAGAAGTTTGCTAATCCTCTGTGTGCTAGAGTGATGTTTCCCACTGAAGTCAGTGAGAACTCTGTTCAGAAGAGAACAACATATGCAATGTACCCAGTTCTGTATCTAACAATGCTGGAGGCATTGTGGAAAAGAATGAGCTTCCTATTCAAATCAGAAGTCTGTGATAGGCACACGAGGACACTCATAGATGACCAGACTATTGGGCTGTGTAACTCTTGCTGCTGTCTTTGAGGGCAGTTAATGGAGGTTGGCTCCCAGGAGGCTCAGCTGTGACCTACTGTACATCTTGGGAAGAGTTAGTTCCCAGCATCTCAGAGTGAGAACATGGCTTATACACTGAAGCTTAAATATATATATTCTTTTCTGAGTTCTTCTAGAAACTTGTGTTTATTTCAAACATGTATGTTAACTTCTGTGCGTATCCGCTATTGTGTTTGAGTGCAGATTAACTAATATGGCTTGGGTTGGAAAGGACCTTAAAGTTCATCCAGTTCAAAGCCCTGCTGTGAGCTGGTTGCCCCCCACTGGGTCAGGCTGCCCAGGGCCCCATCTAACCTGGCCTTCAACAGCTCCAGGGATGGGGCACTGTTGCATGAAAAGGGCAAAGAAGTTTGGCAAATAAAAGTATTTATTTTCCTCCACTTTGAATTTACTGCTTCTCTGTTCTGTCTGCTTTGCTCTCGTGGTGGGAAAAGACTAGAAATCTTACTCTGCGTTCCACAGACTATTTGGTTTTCTGCAAATTTTTCTCACCATTAAGGAGATTTACTATGTAATTCCGAAGTACAGTTTTCTGAATTTTCAGTCACTTAAGACTATTTATTCCATGCAGTAGAACAGATAGAATCTCAGGACTCCCCCAAATGCCAAGCTGTCTGTGTTCATACTGTTAAAACTGCAGTCCTCACGAGCTGAAATTATCATTACATGTGCTAACCTTATAAGCCAAATCCCAGGAACAGTATTCAGTTTTTTTCCTGACCTCAATAAGCATCTCACTAAAGCAACAGATCAGTGAGAGGGGGTTCAATCCTTATTCTGATAATGAGGGGACTCTTCAAAATATTCTATTTTTATTGGAACAAAAGGATGGAGGAAAAGGGGAAGACGGTCTGCTGGAGGTAGATAGCTAATACTGAAAATAAATGGAAAGAGAACAACTTTGATGGGCTGATGGTTGGACTGGATGACCTTAGTGGCCTCCTCCAACCTTAATGATTCTATGACTCCAACTTAGCCTCATTTTGAGCATTGGAAATTTTGAATCAAGAAGGAAGGTGTACTAGAAGAGTGGCTACTCACTCCCAGCTTGATCAAAGGAATGAATTAATATTAGCATTGTAGCATGCACTTCAAAATATGGAAGTCCTCTACCTTCTGTGCTATTTCTGGTGAGATCTTCTCCCTCCCATTTCATGTCATACCCAAGTTCCTTCCGCTCAGATAACCAGTGACACTGCTAATTTATGTCATATGCTCTTCATTCTCTTTCATCTTTTCCTCCAAGGGTGAGCTGTTATATGTTGGGAAGTATTTGGTTTTCAGAGGTTTTTATTAACCCTTAGGTTGTTCAGGCATAGTTGGGAGCAGGACGCAAGACTTGGGTTTATTTATAAGCGTGTGTTCTGCTGGTATTAAAAGAATAGTGTCCATGTAGCTTAAATGTCACCAAGCGCAGCAGGTTTATAGTAGCCTCAGAGGTTTGAATATATACAAGGGCAAGCTCCCTTGGAGTTTATCAGTGCAAATCAAAACAGCCTCCACTCAGCTGGTAATCTATGGCTTATAAGCGATACTCAAATCCAATTTATTAAGAACACATTAGTTTTTCAAGCACACCAGATTCCTGATTAATTTCCAGCACTCTGGGTTATTTAATGCTGTAGGTTCCATTGTCATTTTTTATTTTCCACAGAGCACTTGATTGATAGAAGCTATTGTGAGCCTGTTCTTTGAGCACATTGTTCTTGTCAAATAACGATACAAATCTTATTGATGAAAGGTCAGTGTGTCTTTTATGTATGGGAAAGTCATCGTGCAAGCTTTGGGACCATGCGCTGAGCATATGCACAAATGAATGAGGGATGGTAAATGATGCCAGAAAAGTTTAATATTACAGAGGAGTCATCATGCCACTTGAATAGCTAAATTCAGCTGGTGCAACACAGCCCAGAAATCCATGACTCAGATGTTAATCAGTGTTAGATGCTCTTTTTATTTTTATGCTGCTAATCATTGTTACAAAATCAAGTGTCTCGTAGCAAGAGTGCAAATCCATTTTAAACTGAATTAGCCTTTTGTTCAGAGGGCACTTGGGATTTGCCTGGGGTTTGATGGCTGACCCCAGCAATAGCTCTGTACATCACAGGTGGTGGAGGTGACGATAAACCCTGGTCTTCTGGTTCCCCCCTCTGCTACCCATAGGATCGCACCTCACACGAACCAATCCTCTGTGCACCTCAGAGAGCCAAATCCTCCCCCTGTGCTCTCCCCTCTGCACTGAGGTGTTGCAAGTGAAGGGAGTGCAAATTGCATCTTACGGGAGTGGTGAGATCCTCGAGCATGAAAAACAGAACTGACAGTGGCTCTGCACTTCTGTCAAAGGAACCTCACAGCTCCACAGGCTGTGACACTGATTTAACTCATCAAGCTGCAGAGATAAAGGTCAGACAATTTGGAAGCAGAACTTCAGTCTAGAGGAAGAGGTTTCTCACCAACAGAGTTGTGATGCTTTTAACAGTAGGTGACCTGTGAATATCAATGGGCATCTAAACAGATCTTTCAGTTAATTAAGTCCTAAGAGCTAGAGAACTGTTTTCCTGTGCTCCTCCTGTTCAGTACAGAAGTATTTCTGAAAAGTTTGTTGTAAACTTTTTGTCTGTAAACAGGAACGGAGCATCAGTTGTAACCGAGGGCGCTGTCAGGTTAGTCCTAGGACAGGTCCAGGGTGTATTTGCATCCTCCTCAGCCAGTCTGCAGTCCCAGTAGAAAAATTTGCAAAAGGATTATTTCTGTTTTGAAATCAAATTCCAGGAGCTCTGATCCAGCCCTCCTCCTTGTCAGGAGCAATGGATTCACAAAAATAGACATGAAAACAAAATTCAGTTTTCCATCTCTACTCATGCTCAGTGGTGGAGTCACCAAGCCTGGAGGTTTTCAGTAAAAGTGAAGATGTTACACTGAGGGATATGGTCTAGCATGGTCACAGGCATGGGCTGATAGCTGGACTAGATTATCTTATTGGTCTTTCCAACCTTAATGATTCTATGATTCTACACAGGCTCACCTTTCTCCTGTGTTTGCTCATGCAACTTTTGTGGATGTTTCTGCTGAGCAGAAGTCTAGAGTCCTTAAAATAAATCCAGGCCTTGCCCTCTATATAAGCCTCATCTCCATTGCTCTTATCCTTGTACCATCCTATCTTTCTGGCAGGCAGGCAAACTGTCCTCTCTTGCTCAAGGCAATGCCAAAAAAAAAAAAAATGCACTATACTGAAGGAGGTTCTGGGAGCACTTAACACCTAGAAATCCTCTGCACTACTGAGCAGTGTCAGCTTAGTGCACAGCAAAATGCCACCACAAGCCCCAAAATAATTTCCAGAAGCAACCGTATGGAGCTGTCACTAGAGGAAATGTGGTTTGTCTTGAGGACAAGGAAACTGAGAGATGTGATTGACAAAGACATTGATTTACAAAATGAGCTAGAAACAGGAAGAGAGAGAAAAGGGGGAATCTTTCCTTAAACACACCATATTTTAGAGCTGAGCAATTTATTAGTAGATTTAGTACAGGTCATGTCCTCTCTATCTGTCTGAGGCTGAAGTTTCTTCATGTCCAAGACCACAATACTTGCTGAGTTTGGAAGTAGCCAGACCTGTTATAAAAAAGTAGTCAACAACAGCCACATGGGATGGCATTGCCAAAGCCTCCTCAGTTATTTCATCAATAACCAAATGGAATAATTTGTAGACAAATGCTAATGCATGTATTTAACACATCTATGCTCTTTATGTCTTCAAAGGGTCTAAAAGCTCTTCTAATCCCATGTGATCAAATGTAGGACAGATGACACATTAAAAGGTAGAGGATACAAATAAAGTTCTTGTTATTAGAATTTGGAAGGCTGTAGAAACCACGTTAACTTTTGCCCCTTTTTCCACACTTCTAGCAGGACACCTCTCAAGCATCCTTTGTACAACCAGTGACTATGTAAGAGCAAGGACTTTGCATTGAAGGACAAAGCACAAACAGCAAAGGTGCAAGCCTACCACCTACCTGCAAGAAGCCAACTCATCACAACAGTTTGGCAACTGTGTACCAGGGCAGGCTGTGTACTCTTGGGTCAGGTTGGCTAAAAAAGAAAAAAAAAATAGAATTAGACTTACTTCCATTGAAGCTGATCATATCCATTTTTAGTTATATTCATACTATATTGCTCTGCTTCTGCTTGTTCAAGACTAAGAAATAAATAGTTGTTGGTCTGCCCTTGGAGTACTGTGAAAAGAGAGATGTCTGTCAGTGGTTACTGCAAGTATGGGAATCTCCAACACCCAAATCCTCAACTTTATGTCACTGCAAATGCAATTCATAGGGACATTTTCATATTTAGTTTCATTTCATGAGTGGATCTGACGTGCAGAATCAAACTCTATAACCCGGTTAGGTTATAAAGCAGGTATGTTTATTTGGCCGGCCGGGTGCAAGGGGGATCACCCCACCAAACTTGCACACCAGCAAGCAAAAATGCTACAGATTTGTAAGCCAAGTCCATACATACTCAGCAGAATTCTTGGAACCCATCTACATATTCATTATCCTTCCAGAAATTCATTTACATACTGCCCCTCCCCTGGTGCATGCATTGTCCATAGTAAGGGTCTCCCTTTGGTGGTCGTGGGGATGAAGTCAGAAGTCTTCCTCGTGAAGGCCCGATGTCTTCCTCGGTCTGACCTTCTTACGGTGCATTCAAACCAGTCAAAGCCATTCGCTTTGTATCGTTCCTTTGTGTTTGCACAGCTGACCATGAAATGTTGAGATGTCATTCTCCTTCCCTAGTTTCTAAAGCTAGCTTATTTAACCCCTATATGTTCAAACCCTAGACCCACCTGAGCTACTGATCTCAAACCCCCCTTTTCTTAAGTCTAGCAAAACCTTTTGCTAGATGATCCCATTTTGAGAAAGAAAATTCCTAAAATAACTCCCATTTTCCATCTTCTGTCTCAGCCTGTGTTTCTTCCTCATAGCTATTTCTCATAGCTATTCTCTATTCAGTCCTCATAGCTATTCTCTGAACGCTTACACAGCCATAACATGCATCGCAGAGAAATACATACGAAGATAAGCAAAGCAATTAGTATAATGCAAGCCATAAAGCTGGCTTCCTCAGACATGGAAAAAGCTGAGGTACTCACTGAGTGCTTTGCCTAAGTCTTCACAGGTGGTCAGGCTTTCTGTGTCTGCCAGGACCACAAGCCTCTAGGTGAGGGTGTGTGGAGTACTTTCTGTCCCACTGTAACAGTGGAACAAGACCAAGCCCTCCTCATGACATTGAATGTGTCTAAGTCCATGGGGCTGGATGATATCCATTCAAAGGTTCTGAATGAGATGGCTGATGTGGTGATGTGGTTGCTGAGCCGCTCTCCATCATATTTTAAAAATCATGGCTGTCTGGTGAAATCCCCGGGGACTGGAAAAAGGGAAATGTTACTCCCATTTTTATGAAAGGGAGAAAGGAGGATCCGGGGAACTACAGGCCGAGTAGATGCCATGGCATCGAGTGCACCCTCAGCTAGTTTGCGGGTGACACCAAGCTGAGCAGTGCAGTTGATACGTTGGAAGGAAGGGAAGTCATCCAGAGGGACCTGGACAGGCCGGAGAAGTGGGCCCACGTGAACCGAATCAGGTACAATAAGGCGAAGTGCAGGGTGCTGCACTTGTGTCAGGGCAATCCCAGGTACTTTTAGAAACGGGTAAGATCTCCTTGAGAGCAGCCCTACGGAGAAATGGACAGCTAGTAGTCGGGGTCTACAACAGAAAGCAGTGCTGTGTTTTAGAGACAGTTAGCCACAGTGAGAGCTGGACAGAGAGGAACCTGGTGGGGTTTTACAAGTGCGAGTGCAGGGCGGTACACCTGCGGGGGGAATAACCACACACGCCAGTCCCGGCAACGGGCTGACCTGCTGGAGAAGAGCTCTGCACAGAAGGACCTGGGTGTCCTGCGGGACGCCAGGCTGGCCCTTTTCGCCTTCTGGAGGCGTTCCTTGTCAGCCGCCAAGGAGAGGTATCCTTCCAAGGGAGATCAGGTAAGTTACCCAGGCAAGTGGACAACCATGGAGAAAGGTGTTGAGCAATCGAGGGAATTAGCTGTGCTGGATAAAGCGTTTGAAGAGAAATAGAAACATCAGCCTTTATCTTGCTTGCTTTTTTTTTTTTCTTTTTTTTTTCTTTTTTAATGGAAACTTGGTTCTTTCTCGAGTGGTATGTAGTGTGAGTTAGCACCGTCTGAAATGATCGTGGCCAGAGTTCTGACAAAAAGAAGGGCAATCGACATAGCACGTTGGGAGGAAATTCTTTCAAAGGTTGCCCAGAGAAGGTGTGGAGGTCTTGCTTGGGAGCCAAGGGCCCACGCCCACAGCCACCATGAGGCGGTGAGCGTGATGTCACAGTGGGTGTCAGAGTGCAGCCATTGTGACGCGTGAAGCTTGGAGTAGAGCACAGGCTGGCGGGCTCAGCGCAAGCGTCAGTGCGGCCTGGTGAGGCGTGGAGAGAGCAGGGTCTCTTGCAGTGCTCACCGTCGACGCAAATGATGTATGCTAGGAAGCGGAAGTTGTCTGACTCTCAGGAGCCAGGTGAGAGCACTGCGTCCCTGTGCACAGGTCCCGATGCTGGGCAGAGGGGTGCTGGGGCTCTGCCTGCGGCTGAGAGCCGAGAGGGGAGGAAGGGGCAGGCAGGAGCTCCCAGGCAGGCATGGGGCTGGGCCCCTCTGCTCCTTGGCAAGGGGGCCCAGCTTGGGCTGCGGCTGCCTTGGGCCTGCCATGGCCCCTTCCCCTCCACCGCCTCCAGCCAGCATGGCAGGCACAGAGCAGGACCCTGGGGACAGCCCCCAGGGACACCTGGCCCCGCCAGCTGCTCACCGCTGCTCACATTTGCTCTCTCCTCTGCAGCGTGCGTGCTGTGTGGCCGGGGAGATGTTGACCGAAACATCTTTGGCCGCACATTTGACCAGATTTGGTTTTGGGTCCACGAGTTCTGCTTGGTGAGTTCCCTCAAGCGATCCTGACCGCTTCCTGCCGGGATGCTTCCCTCCTTCCTGTCCTCATGAGATGCTGCTCTTTTCTCTCCTTCAGCTTTTTGCCAACATCTCTTTTGATGAAAGCTCCACACAGGAGGGAACTGTGGGCATTGACCCAGCTGCCCTCACACGCAAAGTCAAGCAGGCAAACCAGAAGGTGAGGACCTGAGCGGAGCAGGCTGATTTGTGCCCCGAGAGGCTCACACCAGCTTAGCCTGGGCACAGAGGAAGCAAGCGCAGCCCTGCCAGCCGCCTCCAGGACAAAGTCCTGCCATTGCAGATGTGCCCTGTCCACCAGGCAGCTTTGTAGAGTGTGCCCACATCCTGCGCCCTGCCCAGAGGTGTGGGGCCAGAAATGGAGGCCCTGAGCCTGCTGCTGATGGGGCTGTTCTGCTCTTTCCAGCAATGCTGTGTTTGCGGCGAGAGGGGGGCTGCCATCACATGCGCACAGGGCGGCTGTGAGCGCAGCTTTCATCTGCCCTGTGCCAAGGACGGACAATGCGTCACCCAGTTCTTTCGAGAGCACAGGTAAGGGCAGTCAGCAGCAGCCAAGCCGCCAAGCCAGGGGGGTGGGGGTCCTGCAGCGACAGCTCCCAGCAGCCTGCCAGAGCCAGAGCCGGAGCCAGGGCCTGGGGCTCCTCCCTGGTCCTCTGCCCTCCACCCATCGCTTCTCACCGTGCCCATCCCTTCCACCTTCCCCCAGGTCCTTCTGCTGGGAGCACCGCCCTCGACAGACCGCAGTGACAGCTCCAGCAAGAGGCACCACCTGTGTCATCTGCCGGCAGACCGTGGGGAACGTTGCATCCTACCACACCCTGGTGTGCCCAGCGTGCAAACATGCCTGGTTCCACCGGGCCTGCGTCCAGGTAGGAGCCCTCCCCTCACCCTGCAGGCACGCTTGGTGCTCAGCAGCACCAGGCACTGCACACGCTCACGCTGCTTGTGCTTCTCGTGCAGCAACAGGCCTTGAATGAAGGCATTGCATGCTTCCGGTGCCCTGCCTGCCAAGACGGCGCTCAGTACCGTATTGAAATGTCCATCCTAGGGATCCGAATCCCGGACAGGTTGGTGTCCTTCTGCTAAAGCAGGCGGATGAGAAGGCGCGAGCACTGGGCCTGCCCAGGGAGTGTCTGGGCAGGCCTGGCCCTTGGCTGTCACAGGAGCACGTGCCTCAGCTTCATGGAGAAGCTGGAAATGGGGGTGGGGTGGATGAGATGGGATAACCTTGGATCTCATCCCGGGGACACCGGGGGCTCATCACTTTCCCTCCCTTCTCTTGTAGAAGACCAGAGCGGGAGGACAATCGTGCATCCACAGCGGTTCTACAGAGGCACGGGCACTGCGACGCCGTCATCTGCTTTTGCGGTGGAGGCAGGGATCAGGCAGAAGAAGAGGGGTGAGTTACCGCAGCAGCTCTCTGGCGCTCCGTGGGGGATCTCAGCCTCAGCACAGGCTGGGAGGTCAAGGACTGAGCACGAGAGATGTGCCGGGCGCTCCCTGCCTTGGCTCACTTGTTCCTCACGGCCACAACCCCTTTTCTTCCCCAGGCCCTGGCAGCTGGTCCCGTGCAGCTCCTGTGGAGCGCAGAGCACCCACCAAGAATGCTCCTACTCGAGCATCAGAATGAACAAGTGGGACTGCGACAGATGTGCTGGCCTGGGTACCGGTAAGAGGCAAAGAGTCGCGTGGCTCCGGGCTGGGGTCGGGCAAGGCCTGGCAGCAAGTGCTCGCGGCAGCTTTCAAAGAGTCTCTCTGCCCCAGGAGGGATGGCAGCCTGTCCCTACCCGGGGCTACAGGTTCATCCTGCTGACCTTCCCGCCTCCCCTTACAGCCTCCAGCACCATCGCGCAGCTCGCTGCCCTCAGCGCTGCCAGCCAGCAGGGCCTGGAGCCATCCCACAGCCCCCAGGAGCCTGAGGACAGCTGCTCCGGCCCCACCATCCAGCCAGCGTCGGGGCCATCCCACACTTCCCAGCTGCTGGAGCTCAGCTGCCAGACCAGCGTGCTGGGCATAGAACATGGGACAACCTGCTCAGCTTTTCCTGACCATCAGGACGCACCTGAGCAGTGCCAAGCACGCTGTGGGAGCAACCATACAGCCACCCCCAGCACTGGAAGCAGCTCCCGCCCATCCACCGCACAGGGCACTTTGGGATCCTCCAGAGCAGCCACAGCGGCTGCGCGCAGGAGGCGTCCCAGGCAGCGCGGAACAAGCCGGACACGGAGCCGCTCCCCGCTGCAAGGTCGGGCCCCACCTTCCCAGAGCCGGACCAGAAGACCTCAGCGCAGCAGGCGAACACCATCTCCAGCTGCTCAGAAGAGAACTCGCAGCACCAGCAGACCGGCGACACGGAGGACCTTGAGAGCTTCCCTGCGTCCAGACAGCAGGGAATGGCCCAGGCAGTTAGGGGAGGCCCGCATGCGAAGCCATTCCTCAGTGGCACGTCGAGTGCCACATGTCCACAGCCGGCACTGAGGAGGCTGCGGGAGCCAGTTCCAACAGTGGGGGCTGCCCCAGGCATGAAGACCTCCTGGGTCGAACATGCAAGCCAACATCCCACCCCCCCAAGTCAGCCCGAAAAATGATGAGAGGGAAGCAGTTCCAACAGCGAGGGCTATCCAGGGCATGAAGACCTCCTGCATCCAACATCAAAGCCAGCATCCACCCCCCCCAGCCAGCCCCCCAAAAGGTGGCATGAAAGCTGTTCCAACAGTGGCGGCTCTCCAGGCATGAAGTCACTCCTGGGTCCACCATCGATCCAACATCCACCGCCCACTCCCCACAGTCGGACCAAAAATAGATAACACGGAAGCAGTTCCAACAGCACGGGCTACTCCGGGCATGAAGTCACTCCTGGATCCAACGTCGGAGCCCTCATCCACGCTTCTGCCCCATTAGCCTGCAACAGCCGTGTGCCAGCACCATGTGCTGGCTCTAGTCCCAACTATCCAACACAATAAACCCAACCATCCCACACACATTTCTGTGTCAGCTGCTTCTTCTCCGTTTGTCTATGCTGAGGTGGGCAGAACTGGGCGCTGGGATCACAGGGTTTTCTCCTCCTCAGCACCTTCCCAGTGGCTGTGCAAAGGCTGCTCGGCAGCCCGTGGACAGCCTGGAGAATTGGGCACAGAGGAACTTGCTGAGGTTCAGCAAGGCTGAGTGCAGGGCCCTACACCTGGGGAGGAATGGGCGCACGCTTCTGTAGAGTTAGGAGCTGACCTGCTGGAGAGGAGCTCTCTGGAGAGGGACGTGGGTTCCCTGGTGGCCAGTGGGGCGGTCGGGAGCCATCAGAGTGCCCTTGTGGCCAAGAAGACCAATGGCAGCCCGAGGTGCATTCCAAAGAGCGTGGCCAGCCGGGCAAAAGACGTTCTCCTCTCCCTCTACTCTGCCCCGGTGCGGCCACATCTGGAGTCCTGTGTCCAGTTCTGGGCTCCGCAGCTCAAGAAAGACAGGGAACTGCTGGAGAGTCCAGCAGTGGACTACAAAGACGATGAGGGGCCTGGAGGAGCATCTTCCTCGGCAGAAAAGGCTGATACACCTACTGCTGTTTAGCCTGGAGGGCATCTTCTCAATGCTTATCAGTACTGAAAGGGTGGCTGTCAAGAGGATGAGGCCAGACTTTATTCCCTGCTGCCCAGCAACAGCACCAAGGGGCGTTCGGCACTAACTCTTCCAGAGGAACGTGAAGAAAAGAACTTCTTTCCTGTGAGGGTGACCCAACACTGGGACAAGCTGTCCAGAGAGGCTGTGGACTCTCCTCTTCTGGAGATATTCAAAAGACACCTGGATGCTTTTTAGTGCAGACTGCAGGAGCCCCTCCCCTGCAAGGACAGGCTGAGTGAGCTGGGGCTCTTCAGCCTGGACAAGAGAAGGCTCCGAGGAGACTGACGGTGGCCTTCCAGTACCTGAAGGGGGCCTACAGGAAAGCTGCGGGGGGGGGGGTGGGGACGGGACGGGGAGAGGATAGAAATGTGTTCAAACCAAGGACCGGTCCAGTAAAGGACAGCTAGTGGTTGGGGTCTACAGCAGGCCACCCGATCAGGGAGAGCCTGTTGACGAGGTCTTCTTGCTTCAGCTGCCAGAAGCGTCAAGCTTGCAGGCTCTTGTCCTGATGGGGGATTTCAACCACCCGGAAGTATATCTGCTGGGATAGCGGCACGGCGGGTGGCAGACAATCCTGCCAGGAGATTCCTGGCGCCTGTTGAGGATGACTTCCTGGTCCAGGTTTTAGATGGACCGAGCCGAGGTGAAGCCTTACCAGAGCCGGTGCTCGCCAATGCTGTGGAGAGCATGAGAGAAGTTAAGCTGGGAGGCAGCCTGGGCTGTAGTGATCATGCCGTGCTGGAGTCTGTGACCCTGAGGAATGCAGGCCTGGCAAAAAGCAGACCCTCGTGCTTACCATGTCCAGGCACATACGAGACCAAGAGGTGATCCGAGACAGCCAGCATGGCTTCACCAAGGGCAGATCTTGCCTGACCAATCAATCTGGCGGCCCTCTGTGATGGAGTGGTGGCACGGGTGGGTGGACGGGGGAAGGGAGACGGATGTCATCTCCCTGGCCTTCTGCAAAGCCTTTGACATGGTCCCTCACCACATCCTTCTCTCTAAATTGGAGAGGTGTGCGTTTGAAGGGTGGACCGTTTGATGGATTACAGAGGGGTTGGCTGATCGCAGCCAAAGGGTTGTGATCAACGGTTCTACGTGTGGGTGGAGGCCGGTCACGAGTGGTGTCCCCCAGGGCTCCGCCTTGGCATCGGTGCTCTTCAACACCTTTGTCAAGGACATAGGTGACGGCATCAAGTGCCCTCTCAGCATGATTGCAGACGACACCAAGCTGAGCGGTGCAGTGGATGCACTGGAGGGAAGGGGAAGGCATCCAGAGGGACCTGGACAGGCCGCAGAAGTGGGCCCATGTGAACATAGCGAGGTTCAACAAGGCCATGTGCAAGGTGTTGTAGCTAGAGGCGGGGGCAATCCCAGGTACTTACACTGACTGGGAGAAGAACCCCTTGAGAGCAGGCCTGCGGAGAAGGACGTGGGGTCCTGGTGTACGAGAAGCTACTCATGAGGCAGCAGAGTGTGCTTGCCGCCCCAGAGGCCAGCTGTATCCTGGGCATCATTAAACGAGGGGTTGCTAGCAGGGAGAGGGAAGTGATGGTCAGAGAGCTGGAGCACCTCTCCTTCAAAGAAATACTGAGTGAACTGGGCTTGTTTAGCTTGGAGAAGGGAAGGCTCTGCGAGACCTCATTGTGGCCTTCCAGTACTTGAAGTGACGGAGGGGGAATGGCTGTTTCACATGGGTGGGTAGTGATAGGACAAGGGGGAATGGTTTAAAACTAAGATAGGGGAGGTTTAGGTTAGATATGAGGAGGAAGCTTTTCACTCGGAGGGTGGTGACGTGCTGGAACAGGCTGCCCAAGCAGGTTGTGGATGCCCCGTCTCTGGAAGCAGTCAAGGCCAGGCTGGATGGGGCTTTGAGCAGCCCGGTCCGGGGGAGGTGTCCCTGTCTATAGCAGGGGGCTTGGAACTAGGTGATCTGAAAGGTCCCTTCCAACCCAAACCGTTCTGTGACTCAGTGAAAAACAAAAGAGTGCTCCGCTGTATTTTCCAGAGACGTGAACTTGCACAGCTTGGATGCGGTTGGTTCTTCAGAACCTGCTCTGCAAGTCTGGGAGGACATTCACGTCCTCACCAAGGACCTGGATGAAGGAACAAAGTGTGCCCCCGGCCTGTGTCTAGAAGAGGCGGACACCCCAGAAAGCAGAGCTGTGATTTAGAGACAGTTAGCCACAGTGAGAGCTGGACAGAGAGGAACCTGGTGGGGTTTTACAAGTGCGAGTGCAGGGCGGTACACCTGCGGGGGGAATAACCACACACGCCAGTCCCGGCAACGGGCTGACCTGCTGGAGAAGAGCTCTGCACAGAAGGACCTGGGTGTCCTGCGGGACGCCAGGCTGGCCCTTTTCGCCTTCTGGAGGCGTTCCTTGTCAGCCGCCAAGGAGAGGTATCCTTCCAAGGGAGATCAGGTAAGTTACCCAGGCAAGTGGCAAGTATGGGAATCTCCAACACCCAAATCCTCAACTTTATGTCACTGCAAATGCAATTCATAGGGACATTTTCATATTTAGTTTCATTTCATGAGTGGATCTGACGTGCAGAATCAAACTCTATAACCCGGTTAGGTTATAAAGCAGGTATGTTTATTTGGCCGGCCGGGTGCAAGGGGGATCACCCCACCAAACTTGCACACCAGCAAGCAAAAATGCTACAGATTTGTAAGCCAAGTCCATACATACTCAGCAGAATTCTTGGAACCCATCTACATATTCATTATCCTTCCAGAAATTCATTTACATACTGCCCCTCCCCTGGTGCATGCATTGTCCATAGTAAGGGTCTCCCTTTGGTGGTCGTGGGGATGAAGTCAGAAGTCTTCCTCGTGAAGGCCCGATGTCTTCCTCGGTCTGACCTTCTTACGGTGCATTCAAACCAGTCAAAGCCATTCGCTTTGTATCGTTCCTTTGTGTTTGCACAGCTGACCATGAAATGTTGAGATGTCATTCTCCTTCCCTAGTTTCTAAAGCTAGCTTATTTAACCCCTATATGTTCAAACCCTAGACCCACCTGAGCTACTGATCTCAAACCCCCCTTTTCTTAAGTCTAGCAAAACCTTTTGCTAGATGATCCCATTTTGAGAAAGAAAATTCCTAAAATAACTCCCATTTTCCATCTTCTGTCTCAGCCTGTGTTTCTTCCTCATAGCTATTTCTCATAGCTATTCTCTATTCAGTCCTCATAGCTATTCTCTGAACGCTTACACAGCCATAACATGCATCGCAGAGAAATACATACGAAGATAAGCAAAGCAATTAGTATAATGCAAGCCATAAAGCTGGCTTCCTCAGACATGGAAAAAGCTGAGGTACTCACTGAGTGCTTTGCCTAAGTCTTCACAGGTGGTCAGGCTTTCTGTGTCTGCCAGGACCACAAGCCTCTAGGTGAGGGTGTGTGGAGTACTTTCTGTCCCACTGTAACAGTGGAACAAGACCAAGCCCTCCTCATGACATTGAATGTGTCTAAGTCCATGGGGCTGGATGATATCCATTCAAAGGTTCTGAATGAGATGGCTGATGTGGTGATGTGGTTGCTGAGCCGCTCTCCATCATATTTTAAAAATCATGGCTGTCTGGTGAAATCCCCGGGGACTGGAAAAAGGGAAATGTTACTCCCATTTTTATGAAAGGGAGAAAGGAGGATCCGGGGAACTACAGGCCGAGTAGATGCCATGGCATCGAGTGCACCCTCAGCTAGTTTGCGGGTGACACCAAGCTGAGCAGTGCAGTTGATACGTTGGAAGGAAGGGAAGTCATCCAGAGGGACCTGGACAGGCCGGAGAAGTGGGCCCACGTGAACCGAATCAGGTACAATAAGGCGAAGTGCAGGGTGCTGCACTTGTGTCAGGGCAATCCCAGGTACTTTTAGAAACGGGTAAGATCTCCTTGAGAGCAGCCCTACGGAGAAATGGACAGCTAGTAGTCGGGGTCTACAACAGAAAGCAGTGCTGTGTTTTAGAGACAGTTAGCCACAGTGAGAGCTGGACAGAGAGGAACCTGGTGGGGTTTTACAAGTGCGAGTGCAGGGCGGTACACCTGCGGGGGGAATAACCACACACGCCAGTCCCGGCAACGGGCTGACCTGCTGGAGAAGAGCTCTGCACAGAAGGACCTGGGTGTCCTGCGGGACGCCAGGCTGGCCCTTTTCGCCTTCTGGAGGCGTTCCTTGTCAGCCGCCAAGGAGAGGTATCCTTCCAAGGGAGATCAGGTAAGTTACCCAGGCAGGTGGACAACCGTGGAGAAAGGTGTTGAGCAATCGAGGGAATTAGCTGTGCTGGATAAAGCGTATGAAGAGAAATAGAAACATCAGCCTTTATCTTGCTTGCTTTTTTTTTTTTTCTTTTTTTTTTCTTTTTTAATGGAAACTTGGTTCTTTCTCGAGTGGTATGTAGTGTGAGTTAGCACCGTCTGAAATGATCGTGGCCAGAGTTCTGACAAAAAGAAGGGCAATCGACATAGCACGTTGGGAGGAAATTCTTTCAAAGGTTGCCCAGAGAAGGTGTGGAGGTCTTGCTTGGGAGCCAAGGGCCCACGCCCACAGCCACCATGAGGCGGTGAGCGTGATGTCACAGTGGGTGTCAGAGTGCAGCCATTGTGACGCGTGAAGCTTGGAGTAGAGCACAGGCTGGCGGGCTCAGCGCAAGCGTCAGTGCGGCCTGGTGAGGCGTGGAGAGAGCAGGGTCTCTTGCAGTGCTCACCGTCGACGCAAATGATGTATGCTAGGAAGCGGAAGTTGTCTGACTCTCAGGAGCCAGGTGAGAGCACTGGGTCCCTGTGCACAGGTCCCGATGCTGGGCAGAGGGGTGCTGGGGCTCTGCCTGCGGCTGAGAGCCGAGAGGGGAGGAAGGGGCAGGCAGGAGCTCCCAGGCAGGCATGGGGCTGGGCCCCTCTGCTCCTTGGCAAGGGGGCCCAGCTTGGGCTGCGGCTGCCTTGGGCCTGCCATGGCCCCTTCCCCTCCACCGCCTCCAGCCAGCATGGCAGGCACAGAGCAGGACCCTGGGGACAGCCCCCAGGGACACCTGGCCCCGCCAGCTGCTCACCGCTGCTCACATTTGCTCTCTCCTCTGCAGCGTGCGTGCTGTGTGGCCGGGGAGATGTTGACCGAAACATCTTTGGCCGCACATTTGACCAGATTTGGTTTTGGGTCCACGAGTTCTGCTTGGTGAGTTCCCTCAAGCGATCCTGACCGCTTCCTGCCGGGATGCTTCCCTCCTTCCTGTCCTCATGAGATGCTGCTCTTTTCTCTCCTTCAGCTTTTTGCCAACATCTCTTTTGATGAAAGCTCCACACAGGAGGGAACTGTGGGCATTGACCCAGCTGCCCTCACACGCAAAGTCAAGCAGGCAAACCAGAAGGTGAGGACCTGAGCGGAGCAGGCTGATTTGTGCCCCGAGAGGCTCACACCAGCTTAGCCTGGGCACAGAGGAAGCAAGCGCAGCCCTGCCAGCCGCCTCCAGGACAAAGTCCTGCCATTGCAGATGTGCCCTGTCCACCAGGCAGCTTTGTAGAGTGTGCCCACATCCTGCGCCCTGCCCAGAGGTGTGGGGCCAGAAATGGAGGCCCTGAGCCTGCTGCTGATGGGGCTGTTCTGCTCTTTCCAGCAATGCTGTGTTTGCGGCGAGAGGGGGGCTGCCATCACATGCGCACAGGGCGGCTGTGAGCGCAGCTTTCATCTGCCCTGTGCCAAGGACGGACAATGCGTCACCCAGTTCTTTCGAGAGCACAGGTAAGGGCAGTCAGCAGCAGCCAAGCCGCCAAGCCAGGGGGGTGGGGGTCCTGCAGCGACAGCTCCCAGCAGCCTGCCAGAGCCAGAGCCGGAGCCAGGGCCTGGGGCTCCTCCCTGGTCCTCTGCCCTCCACCCATCGCTTCTCACCGTGCCCATCCCTTCCACCTTCCCCCAGGTCCTTCTGCTGGGAGCACCGCCCTCGACAGACCGCAGTGACAGCTCCAGCAAGAGGCACCACCTGTGTCATCTGCCGGCAGACCGTGGGGAACGTTGCATCCTACCACACCCTGGTGTGCCCAGCGTGCAAACATGCCTGGTTCCACCGGGCCTGCGTCCAGGTAGGAGCCCTCCCCTCACCCTGCAGGCACGCTTGGTGCTCAGCAGCACCAGGCACTGCACACGCTCACGCTGCTTGTGCTTCTCGTGCAGCAACAGGCCTTGAATGAAGGCATTGCATGCTTCCGGTGCCCTGCCTGCCAAGACGGCGCTCAGTACCGTATTGAAATGTCCATCCTAGGGATCCGAATCCCGGACAGGTTGGTGTCCTTCTGCTAAAGCAGGCGGATGAGAAGGCGCGAGCACTGGGCCTGCCCAGGGAGTGTCTGGGCAGGCCTGGCCCTTGGCTGTCACAGGAGCACGTGCCTCAGCTTCATGGAGAAGCTGGAAATGGGGGTGGGGTGGATGAGATGGGATAACCTTGGATCTCATCCCGGGGACACCGGGGGCTCATCACTTTCCCTCCCTTCTCTTGTAGAAGACCAGAGCGGGAGGACAATCGTGCATCCACAGCGGTTCTACAGAGGCACGGGCACTGCGACGCCGTCATCTGCTTTTGCGGTGGAGGCAGGGATCAGGCAGAAGAAGAGGGGTGAGTTACCGCAGCAGCTCTCTGGCGCTCCGTGGGGGATCTCAGCCTCAGCACAGGCTGGGAGGTCAAGGACTGAGCACGAGAGATGTGCCGGGCGCTCCCTGCCTTGGCTCACTTGTTCCTCACGGCCACAACCCCTTTTCTTCCCCAGGCCCTGGCAGCTGGTCCCGTGCAGCTCCTGTGGAGCGCAGAGCACCCACCAAGAATGCTCCTACTCGAGCATCAGAATGAACAAGTGGGACTGCGACAGATGTGCTGGCCTGGGTACCGGTAAGAGGCAAAGAGTCGCGTGGCTCCGGGCTGGGGTCGGGCAAGGCCTGGCAGCAAGTGCTCGCGGCAGCTTTCAAAGAGTCTCTCTGCCCCAGGAGGGATGGCAGCCTGTCCCTACCCGGGGCTACAGGTTCATCCTGCTGACCTTCCCGCCTCCCCTTACAGCCTCCAGCACCATCGCGCAGCTCGCTGCCCTCAGCGCTGCCAGCCAGCAGGGCCTGGAGCCATCCCACAGCCCCCAGGAGCCTGAGGACAGCTGCTCCGGCCCCACCATCCAGCCAGCGTCGGGGCCATCCCACACTTCCCAGCTGCTGGAGCTCAGCTGCCAGACCAGCGTGCTGGGCATAGAACATGGGACAACCTGCTCAGCTTTTCCTGACCATCAGGACGCACCTGAGCAGTGCCAAGCACGCTGTGGGAGCAACCATACAGCCACCCCCAGCACTGGAAGCAGCTCCCGCCCATCCACCGCACAGGGCACTTTGGGATCCTCCAGAGCAGCCACAGCGGCTGCGCGCAGGAGGCGTCCCAGGCAGCGCGGAACAAGCCGGACACGGAGCCGCTCCCCGCTGCAAGGTCGGGCCCCACCTTCCCAGAGCCGGACCAGAAGACCTCAGCGCAGCAGGCGAACACCATCTCCAGCTGCTCAGAAGAGAACTCGCAGCACCAGCAGACCGGCGACGCGGAGGACCTTGAGAGCTTCCCTGCGTCCAGACAGCAGGGAATGGCCCAGGCAGTTAGGGGAGGCCCGCATGCGAAGCCATTCCTCAGTGGCACGTCGAGTGCCACATGTCCACAGCCGGCACTGAGGAGGCTGCGGGAGCCAGTTCCAACAGTGGGGGCTGCCCCAGGCATGAAGACCTCCTGGGTCGAACATGCAAGCCAACATCCCACCCCCCCAAGTCAGCCCGAAAAATGATGAGAGGGAAGCAGTTCCAACAGCGAGGGCTATCCAGGGCATGAAGACCTCCTGCATCCAACATCAAAGCCAGCATCCACCCCCCCCAGCCAGCCCCCCAAAAGGTGGCATGAAAGCTGTTCCAACAGTGGCGGCTCTCCAGGCATGAAGTCACTCCTGGGTCCACCATCGATCCAACATCCACCGCCCACTCCCCACAGTCAGACCAAAAATAGATAACACGGAAGCAGTTCCAACAGCACGGGCTACTCCGGGCATGAAGTCACTCCTGGATCCAACGTCGGAGCCCTCATCCACGCTTCTGCCCCATTAGCCTGCAACAGCCGTGTGCCAGCACCATGTGCTGGCTCTAGTCCCAACTATCCAACACAATAAACCCAACCATCCCACACACATTTCTGTGTCAGCTGCTTCTTCTCCGTTTGTCTATGCTGAGGTGGGCAGAACTGGGCGCTGGGATCACAGGGTTTTCTCCTCCTCAGCACCTTCCCAGTGGCTGTGCAAAGGCTGCTCGGCAGCCCGTGGACAGCCTGGAGAATTGGGCACAGAGGAACTTGCTGAGGTTCAGCAAGGCTGAGTGCAGGGCCCTACACCTGGGGAGGAATGGGCGCACGCTTCTGTAGAGTTAGGAGCTGACCTGCTGGAGAGGAGCTCTCTGGAGAGGGACGTGGGTTCCCTGGTGGCCAGTGGGGCGGTCGGGAGCCATCAGAGTGCCCTTGTGGCCAAGAAGACCAATGGCAGCCCGAGGTGCATTCCAAAGAGCGTGGCCAGCCGGGCAAAAGACGTTCTCCTCTCCCTCTACTCTGCCCCGGTGCGGCCACATCTGGAGTCCTGTGTCCAGTTCTGGGCTCCGCAGCTCAAGAAAGACAGGGAACTGCTGGAGAGTCCAGCAGTGGACTACAAAGACGATGAGGGGCCTGGAGGAGCATCTTCCTCGGCAGAAAAGGCTGATACACCTACTGCTGTTTAGCCTGGAGGGCATCTTCTCAATGCTTATCAGTACTGAAAGGGTGGCTGTCAAGAGGATGAGGCCAGACTTTATTCCCTGCTGCCCAGCAACAGCACCAAGGGGCGTTCGGCACTAACTCTTCCAGAGGAACGTGAAGAAAAGAACTTCTTTCCTGTGAGGGTGACCCAACACTGGGACAAGCTGTCCAGAGAGGCTGTGGACTCTCCTCTTCTGGAGATATTCAAAAGACACCTGGATGCTTTTTAGTGCAGACTGCAGGAGCCCCTCCCCTGCAAGGACAGGCTGAGTGAGCTGGGGCTCTTCAGCCTGGACAAGAGAAGGCTCCGAGGAGACTGACGGTGGCCTTCCAGTACCTGAAGGGGGCCTACAGGAAAGCTGCGGGGGGGGGGTGGGGACGGGACGGGGAGAGGATAGAAATGTGTTCAAACCAAGGACCGGTCCAGTAAAGGACAGCTAGTGGTTGGGGTCTACAGCAGGCCACCCGATCAGGGAGAGCCTGTTGACGAGGTCTTCTTGCTTCAGCTGCCAGAAGCGTCAAGCTTGCAGGCTCTTGTCCTGATGGGGGATTTCAACCACCCGGAAGTATATCTGCTGGGATAGCAGCACGGCGGGTGGCAGACAATCCTGCCAGGAGATTCCTGGCGCCTGTTGAGGATGACTTCCTGGTCCAGGTTTTAGATGGACCGAGCCGAGGTGAAGCCTTACCAGAGCCGGTGCTCGCCAATGCTGTGGAGAGCATGAGAGAAGTTAAGCTGGGAGGCAGCCTGGGCTGTAGTGATCATGCCGTGCTGGAGTCTGTGACCCTGAGGAATGCAGGCCTGGCAAAAAGCAGACCCTCGTGCTTACCATGTCCAGGCACATACGAGACCAAGAGGTGATCCGAGACAGCCAGCATGGCTTCACCAAGGGCAGATCTTGCCTGACCAATCAATCTGGCGGCCCTCTGTGATGGAGTGGTGGCACGGGTGGGTGGACGGGGGAAGGGAGACGGATGTCATCTCCCTGGCCTTCTGCAAAGCCTTTGACATGGTCCCTCACCACATCCTTCTCTCTAAATTGGAGAGGTGTGCGTTTGAAGGGTGGACCGTTTGATGGATTACAGAGGGGTTGGCTGATCGCAGCCAAAGGGTTGTGATCAACGGTTCTACGTGTGGGTGGAGGCCGGTCACGAGTGGTGTCCCCCAGGGCTCCGCCTTGGCATCGGTGCTCTTCAACACCTTTGTCAAGGACATAGGTGACGGCATCGAGTGCCCTCTCAGCATGATTGCAGACGACACCAAGCTGAGCGGTGCAGTGGATGCACTGGAGGGAAGGGGAAGGCATCCAGAGGGACCTGGACAGGCCGCAGAAGTGGGCCCATGTGAACATAGCGAGGTTCAACAAGGCCATGTGCAAGGTGTTGTAGCTAGAGGCGGGGGCAATCCCAGGTACTTACACTGACTGGGAGAAGAACCCCTTGAGAGCAGGCCTGCGGAGAAGGACGTGGGGTCCTGGTGTACGAGAAGCTACTCATGAGGCAGCAGAGTGTGCTTGCCGCCCCAGAGGCCAGCTGTATCCTGGGCATCATTAAACGAGGGGTTGCTAGCAGGGAGAGGGAAGTGATGGTCAGAGAGCTGGAGCACCTCTCCTTCAAAGAAATACTGAGTGAACTGGGCTTGTTTAGCTTGGAGAAGGGAAGGCTCTGCGAGACCTCATTGTGGCCTTCCAGTACTTGAAGTGACGGAGGGGGAATGGCTGTTTCACATGGGTGGGTAGTGATAGGACAAGGGGGAATGGTTTAAAACTAAGATAGGGGAGGTTTAGGTTAGATATGAGGAGGAAGCTTTTCACTCGGAGGGTGGTGACGTGCTGGAACAGGCTGCCCAAGCAGGTTGTGGATGCCCCGTCTCTGGAAGCAGTCAAGGCCAGGCTGGATGGGGCTTTGAGCAGCCCGGTCCGGGGGAGGTGTCCCTGTCTATAGCAGGGGGCTTGGAACTAGGTGATCTGAAAGGTCCCTTCCAACCCAAACCGTTCTGTGACTCAGTGAAAAACAAAAGAGTGCTCCGCTGTATTTTCCAGAGACGTGAACTTGCACAGCTTGGATGCGGTTGGTTCTTCAGAACCTGCTCTGCAAGTCTGGGAGGACATTCACGTCCTCACCAAGGACCTGGATGAAGGAACAAAGTGTGCCCCCGGCCTGTGTCTAGAAGAGGCGGACACCCCAGAAAGCAGAGCTGTGATTTAGAGACAGTTAGCCACAGTGAGAGCTGGACAGAGAGGAACCTGGTGGGGTTTTACAAGTGCGAGTGCAGGGCGGTACACCTGCGGGGGGAATAACCACACACGCCAGTCCCGGCAACGGGCTGACCTGCTGGAGAAGAGCTCTGCACAGAAGGACCTGGGTGTCCTGGGGGACGCCAGGCTGGCCCTTTTCGCCTTCTGGAGGCGTTCCTTGTCAGCCGCCAAGGAGAGGTATCCTTCCAAGGGAGATCAGGTAAGTTACCCAGGCAAGTGGACAACCATGGAGAAAGGTGTTGAGCAATCGAGGGAATTAGCTGTGCTGGATAAAGCGTTTGAAGAGAAATAGAAACATCAGCCTTTATCTTGCTTGCTTTTTTTTTTCTTTTTTTTTTCTTTTTTAATGGAAACTTGGTTCTTTCTCGAGTGGTATGTAGTGTGAGTTAGCACCGTCTGAAATGATCGTGGCCAGAGTTCTGACAAAAAGAAGGGCAATCGACATAGCACGTTGGGAGGAAATTCTTTCAAAGGTTGCCCAGAGAAGGTGTGGAGGTCTTGCTTGGGAGCCAAGGGCCCACGCCCACAGCCACCATGAGGCGGTGAGCGTGATGTCACAGTGGGTGTCAGAGTGCAGCCATTGTGACGCGTGAAGCTTGGAGTAGAGCACAGGCTGGCGGGCTCAGCGCAAGCGTCAGTGCGGCCTGGTGAGGCGTGGAGAGAGCAGGGTCTCTTGCAGTGCTCACCGTCGACGCAAATGATGTATGCTAGGAAGCGGAAGTTGTCTGACTCTCAGGAGCCAGGTGAGAGCACTGCGTCCCTGTGCACAGGTCCCGATGCTGGGCAGAGGGGTGCTGGGGCTCTGCCTGCGGCTGAGAGCCGAGAGGGGAGGAAGGGGCAGGCAGGAGCTCCCAGGCAGGCATGGGGCTGGGCCCCTCTGCTCCTTGGCAAGGGGGCCCAGCTTGGGCTGCGGCTGCCTTGGGCCTGCCATGGCCCCTTCCCCTCCACCGCCTCCAGCCAGCATGGCAGGCACAGAGCAGGACCCTGGGGACAGCCCCCAGGGACACCTGGCCCCGCCAGCTGCTCACCGCTGCTCACATTTGCTCTCTCCTCTGCAGCGTGCGTGCTGTGTGGCCGGGGAGATGTTGACCGAAACATCTTTGGCCGCACATTTGACCAGATTTGGTTTTGGGTCCACGAGTTCTGCTTGGTGAGTTCCCTCAAGCGATCCTGACCGCTTCCTGCCGGGATGCTTCCCTCCTTCCTGTCCTCATGAGATGCTGCTCTTTTCTCTCCTTCAGCTTTTTGCCAACATCTCTTTTGATGAAAGCTCCACACAGGAGGGAACTGTGGGCATTGACCCAGCTGCCCTCACACGCAAAGTCAAGCAGGCAAACCAGAAGGTGAGGACCTGAGCGGAGCAGGCTGATTTGTGCCCCGAGAGGCTCACACCAGCTTAGCCTGGGCACAGAGGAAGCAAGCGCAGCCCTGCCAGCCGCCTCCAGGACAAAGTCCTGCCATTGCAGATGTGCCCTGTCCACCAGGCAGCTTTGTAGAGTGTGCCCACATCCTGCGCCCTGCCCAGAGGTGTGGGGCCAGAAATGGAGGCCCTGAGCCTGCTGCTGATGGGGCTGTTCTGCTCTTTCCAGCAATGCTGTGTTTGCGGCGAGAGGGGGGCTGCCATCACATGCGCACAGGGCGGCTGTGAGCGCAGCTTTCATCTGCCCTGTGCCAAGGACGGACAATGCGTCACCCAGTTCTTTCGAGAGCACAGGTAAGGGCAGTCAGCAGCAGCCAAGCCGCCAAGCCAGGGGGGTGGGGGTCCTGCAGCGACAGCTCCCAGCAGCCTGCCAGAGCCAGAGCCGGAGCCAGGGCCTGGGGCTCCTCCCTGGTCCTCTGCCCTCCACCCATCGCTTCTCACCGTGCCCATCCCTTCCACCTTCCCCCAGGTCCTTCTGCTGGGAGCACCGCCCTCGACAGACCGCAGTGACAGCTCCAGCAAGAGGCACCACCTGTGTCATCTGCCGGCAGACCGTGGGGAACGTTGCATCCTACCACACCCTGGTGTGCCCAGCGTGCAAACATGCCTGGTTCCACCGGGCCTGCGTCCAGGTAGGAGCCCTCCCCTCACCCTGCAGGCACGCTTGGTGCTCAGCAGCACCAGGCACTGCACACGCTCACGCTGCTTGTGCTTCTCGTGCAGCAAAAGGCCTTGAATGAAGGCATTGCATGCTTCCGGTGCCCTGCCTGCCAAGACGGCGCTCAGTACCGTATTGAAATGTCCATCCTAGGGATCCGAATCCCGGACAGGTTGGTGTCCTTCTGCTAAAGCAGGCGGATGAGAAGGCGCGAGCACTGGGCCTGCCCAGGGTGTGTCTGGGCAGGCCTGGCCCTTGGCTGTCACAGGAGCATGTGCCTCAGCTTCATGGAGAAGCTGGAAATGGGGGTGGGGTGGATGAGATGGGATAACCTTGGATCTCATCCCGGGGACACCGGGGGCTCATCACTTTCCCTCCCTTCTCTTGTAGAAGACCAGAGCGGGAGGACAATCGTGCATCCACAGCGGTTCTACAGAGGCACGGGCACTGCGACGCCGTCATCTGCTTTTGCGGTGGAGGCAGGGATCAGGCAGAAGAAGAGGGGTGAGTTACCGCAGCAGCTCTCTGGCGCTCCGTGGGGGATCTCAGCCTCAGCACAGGCTGGGAGGTCAAGGACTGAGCACGAGAGATGTGCCGGGCGCTCCCTGCCTTGGCTCACTTGTTCCTCACGGCCACAACCCCTTTTCTTCCCCAGGCCCTGGCAGCTGGTCCCGTGCAGCTCCTGTGGAGCGCAGAGCACCCACCAAGAATGCTCCTACTCGAGCATCAGAATGAACAAGTGGGACTGCGACAGATGTGCTGGCCTGGGTACCGGTAAGAGGCAAAGAGTCGCGTGGCTCCGGGCTGGGGTCGGGCAAGGCCTGGCAGCAAGTGCTCGCGGCAGCTTTCAAAGAGTCTCTCTGCCCCAGGAGGGATGGCAGCCTGTCCCTACCCAGGGCTACAGGTTCATCCTGCTGACCTTCCCGCCTCCCCTTACAGCCTCCAGCACCATCGCGCAGCTCGCTGCCCTCAGCGCTGCCAGCCAGCAGGGCCTGGAGCCATCCCACAGCCCCCAGGAGCCTGAGGACAGCTGCTCCGGCCCCACCATCCAGCCAGCGTCGGGGCCATCCCACACTTCCCAGCTGCTGGAGCTCAGCTGCCAGACCAGCGTGCTGGGCATAGAACATGGGACAACCTGCTCAGCTTTTCCTGACCATCAGGACGCACCTGAGCAGTGCCAAGCACGCTGTGGGAGCAACCATACAGCCACCCCCAGCACTGGAAGCAGCTCCCGCCCATCCACCGCACAGGGCACTTTGGGATCCTCCAGAGCAGCCACAGCGGCTGCGCGCAGGAGGCGTCCCAGGCAGCGCGGAACAAGCCGGACACGGAGCCGCTCCCCGCTGCAAGGTCGGGCCCCACCTTCCCAGAGCCGGACCAGAAGACCTCAGCGCAGCAGGCGAACACCATCTCCAGCTGCTCAGAAGAGAACTCGCAGCACCAGCAGACCGGCGACGCGGAGGACCTTGAGAGCTTCCCTGCGTCCAGACAGCAGGGAATGGCCCAGGCAGTTAGGGGAGGCCCGCATGCGAAGCCATTCCTCAGTGGCACGTCGAGTGCCACATGTCCACAGCCGGCACTGAGGAGGCTGCGGGAGCCAGTTCCAACAGTGGGGGCTGCCCCAGGCATGAAGACCTCCTGGGTCGAACATGCAAGCCAACATCCCACCCCCCCAAGTCAGCCCGAAAAATGATGAGAGGGAAGCAGTTCCAACAGCGAGGGCTATCCAGGGCATGAAGACCTCCTGCATCCAACATCAAAGCCAGCATCCACCCCCCCCAGCCAGCCCCCCAAAAGGTGGCATGAAAGCTGTTCCAACAGTGGCGGCTCTCCAGGCATGAAGTCACTCCTGGGTCCACCATCGATCCAACATCCACCGCCCACTCCCCACAGTCAGACCAAAAATAGATAACACGGAAGCAGTTCCAACAGCACGGGCTACTCCGGGCATGAAGTCACTCCTGGATCCAACGTCGGAGCCCTCATCCACGCTTCTGCCCCATTAGCCTGCAACAGCCGTGTGCCAGCACCATGTGCTGGCTCTAGTCCCAACTATCCAACACAATAAACCCAACCATCCCACACACATTTCTGTGTCAGCTGCTTCTTCTCCGTTTGTCTATGCTGAGGTGGGCAGAACTGGGCGCTGGGATCACAGGGTTTTCTCCTCCTCAGCACCTTCCCAGTGGCTGTGCAAAGGCTGCTCGGCAGCCCGTGGACAGCCTGGAGAATTGGGCACAGAGGAACTTGCTGAGGTTCAGCAAGGCTGAGTGCAGGGCCCTACACCTGGGGAGGAATGGGCGCACGCTTCTGTAGAGTTAGGAGCTGACCTGCTGGAGAGGAGCTCTCTGGAGAGGGACGTGGGTTCCCTGGTGGCCAGTGGGGCGGTCGGGAGCCATCAGAGTGCCCTTGTGGCCAAGAAGACCAATGGCAGCCCGAGGTGCATTCCAAAGAGCGTGGCCAGCCGGGCAAAAGACGTTCTCCTCTCCCTCTACTCTGCCCCGGTGCGGCCACATCTGGAGTCCTGTGTCCAGTTCTGGGCTCCGCAGCTCAAGAAAGACAGGGAACTGCTGGAGAGTCCAGCAGTGGACTACAAAGACGATGAGGGGCCTGGAGGAGCATCTTCCTCGGCAGGAAAGGCTGATACACCTACTGCTGTTTAGCCTGGAGGGCATCTTCTCAATGCTTATCAGTACTGAAAGGGTGGCTGTCAAGAGGATGAGGCCAGACTTTATTCCCTGCTGCCCAGCAACAGCACCAAGGGGCGTTCGGCACTAACTCTTCCAGAGGAACGTGAAGAAAAGAACTTCTTTCCTGTGAGGGTGACCCAACACTGGGACAAGCTGTCCAGAGAGGCTGTGGACTCTCCTCTTCTGGAGATATTCAAAAGACACCTGGATGCTTTTTAGTGCAGACTGCAGGAGCCCCTCCCCTGCAAGGACAGGCTGAGTGAGCTGGGGCTCTTCAGCCTGGACAAGAGAAGGCTCCGAGGAGACTGACGGTGGCCTTCCAGTACCTGAAGGGGGCCTACAGGAAAGCTGCGGGGGGGGGGTGGGGACGGGACGGGGAGAGGATAGAAATGTGTTCAAACCAAGGACCGGTCCAGTAAAGGACAGCTAGTGGTTGGGGTCTACAGCAGGCCACCCGATCAGGGAGAGCCTGTTGACGAGGTCTTCTTGCTTCAGCTGCCAGAAGCGTCAAGCTTGCAGGCTCTTGTCCTGATGGGGGATTTCAACCACCCGGAAGTATATCTGCTGGGATAGCGGCACGGCGGGTGGCAGACAATCCTGCCAGGAGATTCCTGGCGCCTGTTGAGGATGACTTCCTGGTCCAGGTTTTAGATGGACCGAGCCGAGGTGAAGCCTTACCAGAGCCGGTGCTCGCCAATGCTGTGGAGAGCATGAGAGAAGTTAAGCTGGGAGGCAGCCTGGGCTGTAGTGATCATGCCGTGCTGGAGTCTGTGACCCTGAGGAATGCAGGCCTGGCAAAAAGCAGACCCTCGTGCTTACCATGTCCAGGCACATACGAGACCAAGAGGTGATCCGAGACAGCCAGCATGGCTTCACCAAGGGCAGATCTTGCCTGACCAATCAATCTGGCGGCCCTCTGTGATGGAGTGGTGGCACGGGTGGGTGGACGGGGGAAGGGAGACGGATGTCATCTCCCTGGCCTTCTGCAAAGCCTTTGACATGGTCCCTCACCACATCCTTCTCTCTAAATTGGAGAGGTGTGCGTTTGAAGGGTGGACCGTTTGATGGATTACAGAGGGGTTGGCTGATCGCAGCCAAAGGGTTGTGATCAACGGTTCTACGTGTGGGTGGAGGCCGGTCACGAGTGGTGTCCCCCAGGGCTCCGCCTTGGCATCGGTGCTCTTCAACACCTTTGTCAAGGACATAGGTGACGGCATCGAGTGCCCTCTCAGCATGATTGCAGACGACACCAAGCTGAGCGGTGCAGTGGATGCACTGGAGGGAAGGGGAAGGCATCCAGAGGGACCTGGACAGGCCGCAGAAGTGGGCCCATGTGAACATAGCGAGGTTCAGCAAGGCCATGTGCAAGGTGTTGTAGCTAGAGGCGGGGGCAATCCCAGGTACTTACACTGACTGGGAGAAGAACCCCTTGAGAGCAGGCCTGCGGAGAAGGACGTGGGGTCCTGGTGTACGAGAAGCTACTCATGAGGCAGCAGAGTGTGCTTGCCGCCCCAGAGGCCAGCTGTATCCTGGGCATCATTAAACGAGGGGTTGCTAGCAGGGAGAGGGAAGTGATGGTCAGAGAGCTGGAGCACCTCTCCTTCAAAGAAATACTGAGTGAACTGGGCTTGTTTAGCTTGGAGAAGGGAAGGCTCTGCGAGACCTCATTGTGGCCTTCCAGTACTTGAAGTGACGGAGGGGGAATGGCTGTTTCACATGGGTGGGTAGTGATAGGACAAGGGGGAATGGTTTAAAACTAAGATAGGGGAGGTTTAGGTTAGATATGAGGAGGAAGCTTTTCACTCGGAGGGTGGTGACGTGCTGGAACAGGCTGCCCAAGCAGGTTGTGGATGCCCCGTCTCTGGAAGCAGTCAAGGCCAGGCTGGATGGGGCTTTGAGCAGCCCGGTCCGGGGGAGGTGTCCCTGTCTATAGCAGGGGGCTTGGAACTAGGTGATCTGAAAGGTCCCTTCCAACCCAAACCGTTCTGTGACTCAGTGAAAAACAAAAGAGTGCTCCGCTGTATTTTCCAGAGACGTGAACTTGCACAGCTTGGATGCGGTTGGTTCTTCAGAACCTGCTCTGCAAGTCTGGGAGGACATTCACGTCCTCACCAAGGACCTGGATGAAGGAACAAAGTGTGCCCCCGGCCTGTGTCTAGAAGAGGCGGACACCCCAGAAAGCAGAGCTGTGATTTAGAGACAGTTAGCCACAGTGAGAGCTGGACAGAGAGGAACCTGGTGGGGTTTTACAAGTGCGAGTGCAGGGCGGTACACCTGCGGGGGGAATAACCACACACGCCAGTCCCGGCAACGGGCTGACCTGCTGGAGAAGAGCTCTGCACAGAAGGACCTGGGTGTCCTGGGGGACGCCAGGCTGGCCCTTTTCGCCTTCTGGAGGCGTTCCTTGTCAGCCGCCAAGGAGAGGTATCCTTCCAAGGGAGATCAGGTAAGTTACCCAGGCAAGTGGACAACCATGGAGAAAGGTGTTGAGCAATCGAGGGAATTAGCTGTGCTGGATAAAGCGTTTGAAGAGAAATAGAAACATCAGCCTTTATCTTGCTTGCTTTTTTTTTTTCTTTTTTTTTTTCTTTTTTAATGGAAACTTGGTTCTTTCTCGAGTGGTATGTAGTGTGAGTTAGCACCGTCTGAAATGATCGTGGCCAGAGTTCTGACAAAAAGAAGGGCAATCGACATAGCACGTTGGGAGGAAATTCTTTCAAAGGTTGCCCAGAGAAGGTGTGGAGGTCTTGCTTGGGAGCCAAGGGCCCACGCCCACAGCCACCATGAGGCGGTGAGCGTGATGTCACAGTGGGTGTCAGAGTGCAGCCATTGTGACGCGTGAAGCTTGGAGTAGAGCACAGGCTGGCGGGCTCAGCGCAAGCGTCAGTGCGGCCTGGTGAGGCGTGGAGAGAGCAGGGTCTCTTGCAGTGCTCACCGTCGACGCAAATGATGTATGCTAGGAAGCGGAAGTTGTCTGACTCTCAGGAGCCAGGTGAGAGCACTGCGTCCCTGTGCACAGGTCCCGATGCTGGGCAGAGGGGTGCTGGGGCTCTGCCTGCGGCTGAGAGCCGAGAGGGGAGGAAGGGGCAGGCAGGAGCTCCCAGGCAGGCATGGGGCTGGGCCCCTCTGCTCCTTGGCAAGGGGGCCCAGCTTGGGCTGCGGCTGCCTTGGGCCTGCCATGGCCCCTTCCCCTCCACCGCCTCCAGCCAGCATGGCAGGCACAGAGCAGGACCCTGGGGACAGCCCCCAGGGACACCTGGCCCCGCCAGCTGCTCACCGCTGCTCACATTTGCTCTCTCCTCTGCAGCGTGCGTGCTGTGTGGCCGGGGAGATGTTGACCGAAACATCTTTGGCCGCACATTTGACCAGATTTGGTTTTGGGTCCACGAGTTCTGCTTGGTGAGTTCCCTCAAGCGATCCTGACCGCTTCCTGCCGGGATGCTTCCCTCCTTCCTGTCCTCATGAGATGCTGCTCTTTTCTCTCCTTCAGCTTTTTGCCAACATCTCTTTTGATGAAAGCTCCACACAGGAGGGAACTGTGGGCATTGACCCAGCTGCCCTCACACGCAAAGTCAAGCAGGCAAACCAGAAGGTGAGGACCTGAGCGGAGCAGGCTGATTTGTGCCCCGAGAGGCTCACACCAGCTTAGCCTGGGCACAGAGGAAGCAAGCGCAGCCCTGCCAGCCGCCTCCAGGACAAAGTCCTGCCATTGCAGATGTGCCCTGTCCACCAGGCAGCTTTGTAGAGTGTGCCCACATCCTGCACCCTGCCCAGAGGTGTGGGGCCAGAAATGGAGGCCCTGAGCCTGCTGCTGATGGGGCTGTTCTGCTCTTTCCAGCAATGCTGTGTTTGCGGCGAGAGGGGGGCTGCCATCACATGCGCACAGGGCGGCTGTGAGCGCAGCTTTCATCTGCCCTGTGCCAAGGACGGACAATGCGTCACCCAGTTCTTTCGAGAGCACAGGTAAGGGCAGTCAGCAGCAGCCAAGCCGCCAAGCCAGGGGGGTGGGGGTCCTGCAGCGACAGCTCCCAGCAGCCTGCCAGGGCCAGAGCCGGAGCCAGGGCCTGGGGCTCCTCCCTGGTCCTCTGCCCTCCACCCATCGCTTCTCACCGTGCCCATCCCTTCCACCTTCCCCCAGGTCCTTCTGCTGGGAGCACCGCCCTCGACAGACCGCAGTGACAGCTCCAGCAAGAGGCACCACCTGTGTCATCTGCCGGCAGACCGTGGGGAACGTTGCATCCTACCACACCCTGGTGTGCCCAGCGTGCAAACATGCCTGGTTCCACCGGGCCTGCGTCCAGGTAGGAGCCCTCCCCTCACCCTGCAGGCACGCTTGGTGCTCAGCAGCACCAGGCACTGCACACGCTCACGCTGCTTGTGCTTCTCGTGCAGCAAAAGGCCTTGAATGAAGGCATTGCATGCTTCCGGTGCCCTGCCTGCCAAGACGGCGCTCAGTACCGTATTGAAATGTCCATCCTAGGGATCCGAATCCCGGACAGGTTGGTGTCCTTCTGCTAAAGCAGGCGGATGAGAAGGCGCGAGCACTGGGCCTGCCCAGGGAGTGTCTGGGCAGGCCTGGCCCTTGGCTGTCACAGGAGCACGTGCCTCAGCTTCATGGAGAAGCTGGAAATGGGGGTGGGGTGGATGAGATGGGATAACCTTGGATCTCATCCCGGGGACACCGGGGGCTCATCACTTTCCCTCCCTTCTCTTGTAGAAGACCAGAGCGGGAGGACAATCGTGCATCCACAGCGGTTCTACAGAGGCACGGGCACTGCGACGCCGTCATCTGCTTTTGCGGTGGAGGCAGGGATCAGGCAGAAGAAGAGGGGTGAGTTACCGCAGCAGCTCTCTGGCGCTCCGTGGGGGATCTCAGCCTCAGCACAGGCTGGGAGGTCAAGGACTGAGCACGAGAGATGTGCCGGGCGCTCCCTGCCTTGGCTCACTTGTTCCTCACGGCCACAACCCCTTTTCTTCCCCAGGCCCTGGCAGCTGGTCCCGTGCAGCTCCTGTGGAGCGCAGAGCACCCACCAAGAATGCTCCTACTCGAGCATCAGAATGAACAAGTGGGACTGCGACAGATGTGCTGGCCTGGGTACCGGTAAGAGGCAAAGAGTCGCGTGGCTCCGGGCTGGGGTCGGGCAAGGCCTGGCAGCAAGTGCTCGCGGCAGCTTTCAAAGAGTCTCTCTGCCCCAGGAGGGATGGCAGCCTGTCCCTACCCGGGGCTACAGGTTCATCCTGCTGACCTTCCCGCCTCCCCTTACAGCCTCCAGCACCATCGCGCAGCTCGCTGCCCTCAGCGCTGCCAGCCAGCAGGGCCTGGAGCCATCCCACAGCCCCCAGGAGCCTGAGGACAGCTGCTCCGGCCCCACCATCCAGCCAGCGTCGGGGCCATCCCACACTTCCCAGCTGCTGGAGCTCAGCTGCCAGACCAGCGTGCTGGGCATAGAACATGGGACAACCTGCTCAGCTTTTCCTGACCATCAGGACGCACCTGAGCAGTGCCAAGCACGCTGTGGGAGCAACCATACAGCCACCCCCAGCACTGGAAGCAGCTCCCGCCCATCCACCGCACAGGGCACTTTGGGATCCTCCAGAGCAGCCACAGCGGCTGCGCGCAGGAGGCGTCCCAGGCAGCGCGGAACAAGCCGGACACGGAGCCGCTCCCCGCTGCAAGGTCGGGCCCCACCTTCCCAGAGCCGGACCAGAAGACCTCAGCGCAGCAGGCGAACACCATCTCCAGCTGCTCAGAAGAGAACTCGCAGCACCAGCAGACCGGCGACGCGGAGGACCTTGAGAGCTTCCCTGCGTCCAGACAGAAGGGAATGGCCCAGGCAGTTAGGGGAGGCCCGCATGCGAAGCCATTCCTCAGTGGCACGTCGAGTGCCACATGTCCACAGCCGGCACTGAGGAGGCTGCGGGAGCCAGTTCCAACAGTGGGGGCTGCCCCAGGCATGAAGACCTCCTGGGTCGAACATGCAAGCCAACATCCCACCCCCCCAAGTCAGCCCGAAAAATGATGAGAGGGAAGCAGTTCCAACAGCGAGGGCTATCCAGGGCATGAAGACCTCCTGCATCCAACATCAAAGCCAGCATCCACCCCCCCCAGCCAGCCCCCCAAAAGGTGGCATGAAAGCTGTTCCAACAGTGGCGGCTCTCCAGGCATGAAGTCACTCCTGGGTCCACCATCGATCCAACATCCACCGCCCACTCCCCACAGTCAGACCAAAAATAGATAACACGGAAGCAGTTCCAACAGCACGGGCTACTCCGGGCATGAAGTCACTCCTGGATCCAACGTCGGAGCCCTCATCCACGCTTCTGCCCCATTAGCCTGCAACAGCCGTGTGCCAGCACCATGTGCTGGCTCTAGTCCCAACTATCCAACACAATAAACCCAACCATCCCACACACATTTCTGTGTCAGCTGCTTCTTCTCCGTTTGTCTATGCTGAGGTGGGCAGAACTGGGCGCTGGGATCACAGGGTTTTCTCCTCCTCAGCACCTTCCCAGTGGCTGTGCAAAGGCTGCTCGGCAGCCCGTGGACAGCCTGGAGAATTGGGCACAGAGGAACTTGCTGAGGTTCAGCAAGGCTGAGTGCAGGGCCCTACACCTGGGGAGGAATGGGCGCACGCTTCTGTAGAGTTAGGAGCTGACCTGCTGGAGAGGAGCTCTCTGGAGAGGGACGTGGGTTCCCTGGTGGCCAGTGGGGCGGTCGGGAGCCATCAGAGTGCCCTTGTGGCCAAGAAGACCAATGGCAGCCCGAGGTGCATTCCAAAGAGCGTGGCCAGCCGGGCAAAAGACGTTCTCCTCTCCCTCTACTCTGCCCCGGTGCGGCCACATCTGGAGTCCTGTGTCCAGTTCTGGGCTCCGCAGCTCAAGAAAGACAGGGAACTGCTGGAGAGTCCAGCAGTGGACTACAAAGACGATGAGGGGCCTGGAGGAGCATCTTCCTCGGCAGAAAAGGCTGATACACCTACTGCTGTTTAGCCTGGAGGGCATCTTCTCAATGCTTATCAGTACTGAAAGGGTGGCTGTCAAGAGGATGAGGCCAGACTTTATTCCCTGCTGCCCAGCAACAGCACCAAGGGGCGTTCGGCACTAACTCTTCCAGAGGAACGTGAAGAAAAGAACTTCTTTCCTGTGAGGGTGACCCAACACTGGGACAAGCTGTCCAGAGAGGCTGTGGACTCTCCTCTTCTGGAGATATTCAAAAGACACCTGGATGCTTTTTAGTGCAGACTGCAGGAGCCCCTCCCCTGCAAGGACAGGCTGAGTGAGCTGGGGCTCTTCAGCCTGGACAAGAGAAGGCTCCGAGGAGACTGACGGTGGCCTTCCAGTACCTGAAGGGGGCCTACAGGAAAGCTGCGGGGGGGGGGGTGGGGACGGGACGGGGAGAGGATAGAAATGTGTTCAAACCAAGGACCGGTCCAGTAAAGGACAGCTAGTGGTTGGGGTCTACAGCAGGCCACCCGATCAGGGAGAGCCTGTTGACGAGGTCTTCTTGCTTCAGCTGCCAGAAGCGTCAAGCTTGCAGGCTCTTGTCCTGATGGGGGATTTCAACCACCCGGAAGTATATCTGCTGGGATAGCAGCACGGCGGGTGGCAGACAATCCTGCCAGGAGATTCCTGGCGCCTGTTGAGGATGACTTCCTGGTCCAGGTTTTAGATGGACCGAGCCGAGGTGAAGCCTTACCAGAGCCGGTGCTCGCCAATGCTGTGGAGAGCATGAGAGAAGTTAAGCTGGGAGGCAGCCTGGGCTGTAGTGATCATGCCGTGCTGGAGTCTGTGACCCTGAGGAATGCAGGCCTGGCAAAAAGCAGACCCTCGTGCTTACCATGTCCAGGCACATACGAGACCAAGAGGTGATCCGAGACAGCCAGCATGGCTTCACCAAGGGCAGATCTTGCCTGACCAATCAATCTGGCGGCCCTCTGTGATGGAGTGGTGGCACGGGTGGGTGGACGGGGGAAGGGAGACGGATGTCATCTCCCTGGCCTTCTGCAAAGCCTTTGACATGGTCCCTCACCACATCCTTCTCTCTAAATTGGAGAGGTGTGCGTTTGAAGGGTGGACCGTTTGATGGATTACAGAGGGGTTGGCTGATCGCAGCCAAAGGGTTGTGATCAACGGTTCTACGTGTGGGTGGAGGCCGGTCACGAGTGGTGTCCCCCAGGGCTCCGCCTTGGCATCGGTGCTCTTCAACACCTTTGTCAAGGACATAGGTGACGGCATCGAGTGCCCTCTCAGCATGATTGCAGACGACACCAAGCTGAGCGGTGCAGTGGATGCACTGGAGGGAAGGGGAAGGCATCCAGAGGGACCTGGACAGGCCGCAGAAGTGGGCCCATGTGAACATAGCGAGGTTCAGCAAGGCCATGTGCAAGGTGTTGTAGCTAGAGGCGGGGGCAATCCCAGGTACTTACACTGACTGGGAGAAGAACCCCTTGAGAGCAGGCCTGCGGAGAAGGACGTGGGGTCCTGGTGTACGAGAAGCTACTCATGAGGCAGCAGAGTGTGCTTGCCGCCCCAGAGGCCAGCTGTATCCTGGGCATCATTAAACGAGGGGTTGCTAGCAGGGAGAGGGAAGTGATGGTCAGAGAGCTGGAGCACCTCTCCTTCAAAGAAATACTGAGTGAACTGGGCTTGTTTAGCTTGGAGAAGGGAAGGCTCTGCGAGACCTCATTGTGGCCTTCCAGTACTTGAAGTGACGGAGGGGGAATGGCTGTTTCACATGGGTGGGTAGTGATAGGACAAGGGGGAATGGTTTAAAACTAAGATAGGGGAGGTTTAGGTTAGATATGAGGAGGAAGCTTTTCACTCGGAGGGTGGTGACGTGCTGGAACAGGCTGCCCAAGCAGGTTGTGGATGCCCCGTCTCTGGAAGCAGTCAAGGCCAGGCTGGATGGGGCTTTGAGCAGCCCGGTCCGGGGGAGGTGTCCCTGTCTATAGCAGGGGGCTTGGAACTAGGTGATCTGAAAGGTCCCTTCCAACCCAAACCGTTCTGTGACTCAGTGAAAAACAAAAGAGTGCTCCGCTGTATTTTCCAGAGACGTGAACTTGCACAGCTTGGATGCGGTTGGTTCTTCAGAACCTGCTCTGCAAGTCTGGGAGGACATTCACGTCCTCACCAAGGACCTGGATGAAGGAACAAAGTGTGCCCCCGGCCTGTGTCTAGAAGAGGCGGACACCCCAGAAAGCAGAGCTGTGATTTAGAGACAGTTAGCCACAGTGAGAGCTGGACAGAGAGGAACCTGGTGGGGTTTTACAAGTGCGAGTGCAGGGCGGTACACCTGCGGGGGGAATAACCACACACGCCAGTCCCGGCAACGGGCTGACCTGCTGGAGAAGAGCTCTGCACAGAAGGACCTGGGTGTCCTGGGGGACGCCAGGCTGGCCCTTTTCGCCTTCTGGAGGCGTTCCTTGTCAGCCGCCAAGGAGAGGTATCCTTCCAAGGGAGATCAGGTAAGTTACCCAGGCAAGTGGACAACCATGGAGAAAGGTGTTGAGCAATCGAGGGAATTAGCTGTGCTGGATAAAGCGTTTGAAGAGAAATAGAAACATCAGCCTTTATCTTGCTTGCTTTTTTTTTTTTCTTTTTTTTTTCTTTTTAATGGAAACTTGGTTCTTTCTCGAGTGGTATGTAGTGTGAGTTAGCACCGTCTGAAATGATCGTGGCCAGAGTTCTGACAAAAAGAAGGGCAATCGACATAGCACGTTGGGAGGAAATTCTTTCAAAGGTTGCCCAGAGAAGGTGTGGAGGTCTTGCTTGGGAGCCAAGGGCCCACGCCCACAGCCACCATGAGGCGGTGAGCGTGATGTCACAGTGGGTGTCAGAGTGCAGCCATTGTGACGCGTGAAGCTTGGAGTAGAGCACAGGCTGGCGGGCTCAGCGCAAGCGTCAGTGCGGCCTGGTGAGGCGTGGAGAGAGCAGGGTCTCTTGCAGTGCTCACCGTCGACGCAAATGATGTATGCTAGGAAGCGGAAGTTGTCTGACTCTCAGGAGCCAGGTGAGAGCACTGCGTCCCTGTGCACAGGTCCCGATGCTGGGCAGAGGGGTGCTGGGGCTCTGCCTGCGGCTGAGAGCCGAGAGGGGAGGAAGGGGCAGGCAGGAGCTCCCAGGCAGGCATGGGGCTGGGCCCCTCTGCTCCTTGGCAAGGGGGCCCAGCTTGGGCTGCGGCTGCCTTGGGCCTGCCATGGCCCCTTCCCCTCCACCGCCTCCAGCCAGCATGGCAGGCACAGAGCAGGACCCTGGGGACAGCCCCCAGGGACACCTGGCCCCGCCAGCTGCTCACCGCTGCTCACATTTGCTCTCTCCTCTGCAGCGTGCGTGCTGTGTGGCCGGGGAGATGTTGACCGAAACATCTTTGGCCGCACATTTGACCAGATTTGGTTTTGGGTCCACGAGTTCTGCTTGGTGAGTTCCCTCAAGCGATCCTGACCGCTTCCTGCCGGGATGCTTCCCTCCTTCCTGTCCTCATGAGATGCTGCTCTTTTCTCTCCTTCAGCTTTTTGCCAACATCTCTTTTGATGAAAGCTCCACACAGGAGGGAACTGTGGGCATTGACCCAGCTGCCCTCACACGCAAAGTCAAGCAGGCAAACCAGAAGGTGAGGACCTGAGCGGAGCAGGCTGATTTGTGCCCCGAGAGGCTCACACCAGCTTAGCCTGGGCACAGAGGAAGCAAGCGCAGCCCTGCCAGCCGCCTCCAGGACAAAGTCCTGCCATTGCAGATGTGCCCTGTCCACCAGGCAGCTTTGTAGAGTGTGCCCACATCCTGCGCCCTGCCCAGAGGTGTGGGGCCAGAAATGGAGGCCCTGAGCCTGCTGCTGATGGGGCTGTTCTGCTCTTTCCAGCAATGCTGTGTTTGCGGCGAGAGGGGGGCTGCCATCACATGGGCACAGGGCGGCTGTGAGCGCAGCTTTCATCTGCCCTGTGCCAAGGACGGACAATGCGTCACCCAGTTCTTTCGAGAGCACAGGTAAGGGCAGTCAGCAGCAGCCAAGCCGCCAAGCCAGGGGGGTGGGGGTCCTGCAGCGACAGCTCCCAGCAGCCTGCCAGAGCCAGAGCCGGAGCCAGGGCCTGGGGCTCCTCCCTGGTCCTCTGCCCTCCACCCATCGCTTCTCACCGTGCCCATCCCTTCCACCTTCCCCCAGGTCCTTCTGCTGGGAGCACCGCCCTCGACAGACCGCAGTGACAGCTCCAGCAAGAGGCACCACCTGTGTCATCTGCCGGCAGACCGTGGGGAACGTTGCATCCTACCACACCCTGGTGTGCCCAGCGTGCAAACATGCCTGGTTCCACCGGGCCTGCGTCCAGGTAGGAGCCCTCCCCTCACCCTGCAGGCACGCTTGGTGCTCAGCAGCACCAGGCACTGCACACGCTCACGCTGCTTGTGCTTCTCGTGCAGCAAAAGGCCTTGAATGAAGGCATTGCATGCTTCCGGTGCCCTGCCTGCCAAGACGGCGCTCAGTACCGTATTGAAATGTCCATCCTAGGGATCCGAATCCCGGACAGGTTGGTGTCCTTCTGCTAAAGCAGGCGGATGAGAAGGCGCGAGCACTGGGCCTGCCCAGGGAGTGTCTGGGCAGGCCTGGCCCTTGGCTGTCACAGGAGCACGTGCCTCAGCTTCATGGAGAAGCTGGAAATGGGGGTGGGGTGGATGAGATGGGATAACCTTGGATCTCATCCCGGGGACACCGGGGGCTCATCACTTTCCCTCCCTTCTCTTGTAGAAGACCAGAGCGGGAGGACAATCGTGCATCCACAGCGGTTCTACAGAGGCACGGGCACTGCGACGCCGTCATCTGCTTTTGCGCTGGAGGCAGGGATCAGGCAGAAGAAGAGGGGTGAGTTACCGCAGCAGCTCTCTGGCGCTCCGTGGGGGATCTCAGCCTCAGCACAGGCTGGGAGGTCAAGGACTGAGCACGAGAGATGTGCCGGGCGCTCCCTGCCTTGGCTCACTTGTTCCTCACGGCCACAACCCCTTTTCTTCCCCAGGCCCTGGCAGCTGGTCCCGTGCAGCTCCTGTGGAGCGCAGAGCACCCACCGAGAATGCTCCTACTCGAGCATCAGAATGAACAAGTGGGACTGCGACAGATGTGCTGGCCTGGGTACCGGTAAGAGGCAAAGAGTCGCGTGGCTCCGGGCTGGGGTCGGGCAAGGCCTGGCAGCAAGTGCTCGCGGCAGCTTTCAAAGAGTCTCTCTGCCCCAGGAGGGATGGCAGCCTGTCCCTACCCGGGGCTACAGGTTCATCCTGCTGACCTTCCCGCCTCCCCTTACAGCCTCCAGCACCATCGCGCAGCTCGCTGCCCTCAGCGCTGCCAGCCAGCAGGGCCTGGAGCCATCCCACAGCCCCCAGGAGCCTGAGGACAGCTGCTCCGGCCCCACCATCCAGCCAGCGTCGGGGCCATCCCACACTTCCCAGCTGCTGGAGCTCAGCTGCCAGACCAGCGTGCTGGGCATAGAACATGGGACAACCTGCTCAGCTTTTCCTGACCATCAGGACGCACCTGAGCAGTGCCAAGCACGCTGTGGGAGCAACCATACAGCCACCCCCAGCACTGGAAGCAGCTCCCGCCCATCCACCGCACAGGGCACTTTGGGATCCTCCAGAGCAGCCACAGCGGCTGCGCGCAGGAGGCGTCCCAGGCAGCGCGGAACAAGCCGGACACGGAGCCGCTCCCCGCTGCAAGGTCGGGCCCCACCTTCCCAGAGCCGGACCAGAAGACCTCAGCGCAGCAGGCGAACACCATCTCCAGCTGCTCAGAAGAGAACTCGCAGCACCAGCAGACCGGCGACGCGGAGGACCTTGAGGGCTTCCCTGCGTCCAGACAGCAGGGAATGGCCCAGGCAGTTAGGGGAGGCCCGCATGCGAAGCCATTCCTCAGTGGCACGTCGAGTGCCACATGTCCACAGCCGGCACTGAGGAGGCTGCGGGAGCCAGTTCCAACAGTGGGGGCTGCCCCAGGCATGAAGACCTCCTGGGTCGAACATGCAAGCCAACATTCCACCCCCCCAAGTCAGCCCGAAAAATGATGAGAGGGAAGCAGTTCCAACAGCGAGGGCTATCCAGGGCATGAAGACCTCCTGCATCCAACATCAAAGCCAGCATCCACCCCCCCCAGCCAGCCCCCCAAAAGGTGGCATGAAAGCTGTTCCAACAGTGGCGGCTCTCCAGGCATGAAGTCACTCCTGGGTCCACCATCGATCCAACATCCACCGCCCACTCCCCACAGTCGGACCAAAAATAGATAACACGGAAGCAGTTCCAACAGCACGGGCTACTCCGGGCATGAAGTCACTCCTGGATCCAACGTCGGAGCCCTCATCCACGCTTCTGCCCCATTAGCCTGCAACAGCCGTGTGCCAGCACCATGTGCTGGCTCTAGTCCCAACTATCCAACACAATAAACCCAACCATCCCACACACATTTCTGTGTCAGCTGCTTCTTCTCCGTTTGTCTATGCTGAGGTGGGCAGAACTGGGCGCTGGGATCATAGGGTTTTCTCCTCCTCAGCACCTTCCCAGTGGCTGTGCAAAGGCTGCTCGGCAGCCCGTGGACAGCCTGGAGAATTGGGCACAGAGGAACTTGCTGAGGTTCAGCAAGGCTGAGTGCAGGGCCCTACACCTGGGGAGGAATAGGCGCACGCTTCTGTAGAGTTAGGAGCTGACCTGCTGGAGAGGAGCTCTCTGGAGAGGGACGTGGGTTCCCTGGTGGCCAGTGGGGCGGTCGGGAGCCATCAGAGTGCCCTTGTGGCCAAGAAGACCAATGGCAGCCCGAGGTGCATTCCAAAGAGCGTGGCCAGCTGGGCAAAAGACGTTCTCCTCTCCCTCTACTCTGCCCCGGTGCGGCCACATCTGGAGTCCTGTGTCCAGTTCTGGGCTTCGCAGCTCAAGAAAGACAGGGGCTTTGTTGTATAAGGAAATGTGCAACTCCTTAAAGAACCTTTATGTCAGTGTGACTAAATACACAGGGATGTAGCCATCTGATCAGGCAAAGACTTCCAACTATGCTTCACTACTTCAGATACTGGCATCAGCACAGATGACCTCCAGAGGTTTGTTTCAGCCTCAGTCATCCTGTGATTCTCTAATTTCTTCTATTTCATTGGAGTCTGATTGTAAAATATATGTAATAATAAAAGGAATTGCGATGAGAAGGTAGTTTACTCGTGGAGATACTCAAGTATACCATACTCAGTGATTGCAAAATATCCTATCTATATACAAATTCTGCACCAAAACCTGCAATTGTATGGTTGTTGGTGCAAAGGTGTATTTCTTCCAAGGGACTAAGGCACTCTTGAAGGTACCTTGGGTGAGAAAACACACAGATAGATTGGGGATCTCAAGAGGAGACATAAATATACAGGGTTGGAAGGAGAGAGAGGGTCTTCAACATTTTCATTTGGAGCACTAATGAGGAGCAGTAAGCATGCTTACATTCAGGTTGCTTATTAGGAAATTTTTTTTTCCAGAAGAGTGGTTGGGCATTGGAGCAGGCTGCCTAGGGAGGTGGTGGATTCACTGTCCCTTGTGGTGTTCAAGAAAAGGGTAGATGTGGCACTGAGAGACATGGTTTGGTGGGCATGGTGGGGATGGGCTGATGGTTGGACTACATAATCTTAGTGGTGATTTCCAACCTTAATTATTTTATCTTTCTATGATTCCATGATCAACAATTTCTTGGAAAGATGGTAATCCAGTGGGGAATGTCACGTTACAGGATCAACAACAAGCGTTACCTAGCTCAAAAGCTGACCCTGACCATTTCCTGTTATTTAAGCTGATGATTCCACTGCTATTTAGAATAGTATGGGAATATCCTTGCATAACTTTGAAACTAAATTAATCCTTGGTTCAGGTGTGTGTGTGTGTGTGTGCGTGTGTGTGTGTGTGTGTATGAATAATAGATTTTCTGTGCTAAAACTATCAAAGGCTCTGACAGGCAGCTGCTCTGCTCCCTTGGGCAAATATCTTACAAGGAGCTGCAGCAACAGCTCACATTTGCATGTTTGATGCATGGCTGTGTCTCAGTTTAAAAGGAGGCAATCTGCTGGGTCTTAGTTCATTGCATGCCTGTTGAAGCCTTGGCACTGGACTGCAGTATAGTAACAAAGGTGAAGTTTTTTTTGAGACATAGAGATATTTTTCTCCACCAGGAATGTAATTTATGTCTTGATTAAACAAAAAATTTGGGGGTGGTATGCTAGGGGATGCAGGAGGGGATTTTTTAGTAGCACAAAAAAGGAAAGTATCTACTGAAATTACTTTCATATTGGAAAATGAGCTATGCTGTAGGCAAATGCTGTGCCTCAGAGGAGCAGAGACAGTTTCAGGTAATTAATGTTCTTCCTTTCCCAGCACTGGGAAAATCATGGACTTTAGCAGGAGATTTATACAACTTCATGTCAAAACTTGAAGCTGTGGAAAGAGGGTGATTCATGAGAGAAAGTTCAGAATCTGCCTGCAGGAGCTACGTCCTGAGTCAAGGATGCTGAGTTGTAGCTGTTGAGGTTTAAGTCATTTTCATAGAATCACAGAATCATAGAGTGGCCTGGGTTGAAAAGGACCACAAAGATCATCAAGTTTCAACCCCCCTGCTGTGTGGATGGTCGCCAACCACCAGACCAGGCTGCCCAGAGCCAGATCCAGCCTTGCCTTCAGTGCTTCCAGGGATGGGGCATCCACAACCTCCTTGGGCAACCTGTTCCAATGTGTCACCACCCTCTGGGTGAAAACTTCCTCCTAGTATCCAACCTAAAACTCCCCTGTCTCAGTTTAAAACCATTCCTCCTTGTCCTATAACTATCCACCCCTGTAAACAGTTGTAAAGGGGGTCAGAAAGATGTGGTGAACTTAGGCACCTGGGTCAAAATGAGCAGCTTATGGTAAGGTTCAAGGAACTCCTTAAAGGAGAGCTGGGAGAAAAAAAAAGCAAAACAACAAAACAACCTAATCAAGAATGTCAGTGAGTGAGAGGATGTGACTGTGTTGTGTTTTGTACTTCATACACACCTAATATTTTCCATGGTTCCCAATGAAGATAACTCTTAAAGATATGAATTTCAACTGGCCATCTTGAAGCTTGATGTTGTTTACAAGATGAAGAGGGGCCCCCTACTGCTAATACGCTCAGTACAAGTACTGAATGGCCATGATGATGTCTACTGGATCCTACTCTTAGCAAAGCTAAACAAGCCCAGTTCCCTCAACCTTTCTTCAAAGGAGTAATGCTCCAGCCCTCTGATCATCTTAGTGGCCCTCCTCAGGACCTGTTCCAAGAGCACCATGTCTTTCTTGCACAAGGGGCCCCAGGCCTGGATGCAGTACACCAGATGGGGACTAACAAGAGCTGAGTAAATGGGAACAATCCCCTAGCTATCCAAACTGGCAACCCCTTATTTAATGCTACCCAGGATATAGCAGGACGTTAGGGCTGCAAGCGCACAGTGCTGGCTCATGACCAGCTTCTTGTCCACCAGGACCTGCAATTCCTTCTCTGAAGGCCAGCTCTCAAGGGGTTTTTCCTCTGGCATGTATGAACAACTGGAATTGCCCCAGCCCCACATCAACACGTTAGGTTCACATGGGCCGACATCTCCAGCATGTCCATATCCCAGTGGATGATTTCCCTTCCCTCCAACAGATCAGATGCACCACTCAGCATGGTGTCATCTGCAAACTTCCTCACAGAGTGCCCAATTCCATCGTCTATGATCTTGATAAGGGTGTTGAAGAACACTGGTACCAAGTAAAAAATTTTTATATTTCAGAAGGGGAACACTCACCGTGGTCACTCTCCTCCTGCTTAAATGCCTGGAAAAAGGAGAGTCCACAGCCTCTCTGGACAGCTTGTCCCAGTGTTGGGTCACCCTCACAGGAAAGAAGTTCTTTTCTTCACGTTCCTCTGGAAGAGTTAGTGCCGAACGCCCCTTGGTGCTGTTGCTGGGCAGCAGGGAATAAAGTCTGGCCTCATCCTCTTGACAGCCACCCTTTCAGTACTGATAAGCATTGAGAAGATGCCCTCCAGGCTAAACAGCAGTAGGTGTATCAGCCTTTCCTGCCGAGGAAGATGCTCCTCCAGGCCCCTCATCGTCTTTGTAGTCCACTGCTGGACTCTCCAGCAGTTCCCTGTCTTTCTTGAGCTGCGGAGCCCAGAACTGGACACAGGACTCCAGATGTGGCCGCACCGGGGCAGAGTAGAGGGAGAGGAGAACGTCTTTTGCCCAGCTGGCCACGCTCTTTGGAATGCACCTCGGGCTGCCATTGGTCTTCTTGGCCACAAGGGCACTCTGATGGCTCCCGACCGCCCCACTGGCCACCAGGGAACCCACGTCCCTCTCCAGAGAGCTCCTCTCCAGCAGGTCAGCTCCTAACTCTACAGAAGCGTGCGCCTATTCCTCCCCAGGTGTAGGGCCCTGCACTCAGCCTTGCTGAACCTCAGCAAGTTCCTCTGTGCCCAATTCTCCAGGCTGTCCACGGGCTGCCGAGCAGCCTTTGCACAGCCACTGGGAAGGTGCTGAGGAGGAGAAAACCCTATGATCCCAGCGCCCAGTTCTGCCCACCTCAGCATAGACAAACGGAGAAGAAGCAGCTGACACAGAAATGTGTGTGGGATGGTTGGGTTTATTGTGTTGGATAGTTGGGACTAGAGCCAGCACATGGTGCTGGCACACGGCTGTTGCAGGCTAATGGGGCAGAAGCGTGGATGAGGGCTCCGACGTTGGATCCAGGAGTGACTTCATGCCCGGAGTAGCCCGTGCTGTTGGAACTGCTTCCGTGTTATCTATTTTTGGTCCGACTGTGGGGAAGTGGGCGGTGGATGTTGGATCGATGGTGGACCCAGGAGTGACTTCATGCCTGGAGAGCCGCCACTGTTGGAACAGCTTTCATGCCACCTTTTGGGGGGCTGGCTGGGGGGGGTGGATGCTGGCTTTGATGTTGGATGCAGGAGGTCTTCATGCCCTGGATAGCCCTCGCTGTTGGAACTGCTTCCCTCTCATCATTTTTCGGGCTGACTTGGGGGGGTGGAATGTTGGCTTGCATGTTCGACCCAGGAGGTCTTCATGCCTGGGGCAGCCCCCACTGTTGGAACTGGCTCCCGCAGCCTCCTCAGTGCCGGCTGTGGACATGTGGCACTCGACGTGCCACTGAGGAATGGCTTCGCATGCGGGCCTCCCCTAACTGCCTGGGCCATTCCCTGCTGTCTGGACGCAGGGAAGCCCTCAAGGTCCTCCGCGTCGCCGGTCTGCTGGTGCTGCGAGTTCTCTTCTGAGCAGCTGGAGATGGTGTTCGCCTGCTGCGCTGAGGTCTTCTGGTCCGGCTCTGGGAAGGTGGGGCCCGACCTTGCAGCGGGGAGCGGCTCCGTGTCCGGCTTGTTCCGCGCTGCCTGGGACGCCTCCTGCGCGCAGCCGCTGTGGCTGCTCTGGAGGATCCCAAAGTGCCCTGTGCGGTGGATGGGCGGGAGCTGCTTCCAGTGCTGGGGGTGGCTGTATGGTTGCTCCCACAGCGTGCTTGGCACTGCTCAGGTGCGTCCTGATGGTCAGGAAAAGCTGAGCAGGTTGTCCCATGTTCTATGCCCAGCACGCTGGTCTGGCAGCTGAGCTCCAGCAGCTGGGAAGTGTGGGATGGCCCCGACGCTGGCTGGATGGTGGGGCCGGAGCAGCTGTCCTCAGGCTCCTGGGGGCTGTGGGATGGCTCCAGGCCCTGCTGGCTGGCAGCGCTGAGGGCAGCGAGCTGCGCGATGGTGCTGGAGGCTGTAAGGGGAGGCGGGAAGGTCAGCAGGATGAACCTGTAGCCCCGGGTAGGGACAGGCTGCCATCCCTCCTGGGGCAGAGAGACTCTTTGAAAGCTGCCGCGAGCACTTGCTGCCAGGCCTTGCCCGACCCCAGCCCGGAGCCACGCGACTCTTTGCCTCTTACCGGTACCCAGGCCAGCACATCTGTCGCAGTCCCACTTGTTCATTCTGATGCTCGAGTAGGAGCATTCTCGGTGGGTGCTCTGCGCTCCACAGGAGCTGCACGGGACCAGCTGCCAGGGCCTGGGGAAGAAAAGGGGTTGTGGCCGTGAGGAACAAGTGAGCCAAGGCAGGGAGCGCCCGGCACATCTCTCGTGCTCAGTCCTTGACCTCCCAGCCTGTGCTGAGGCTGAGATCCCCCACGGAGCGCCAGAGAGCTGCTGCGGTAACTCACCCCTCTTCTTCTGCCTGATCCCTGCCTCCAGCGCAAAAGCAGATGACGGCGTCGCAGTGCCCGTGCCTCTGTAGAACCGCTGTGGATGCACGATTGTCCTCCCGCTCTGGTCTTCTACAAGAGAAGGGAGGGAAAGTGATGAGCCCCCGGTGTCCCCGGGATGAGATCCAAGGTTATCCCATCTCATCCACCCCACCCCCATTTCCAGCTTCTCCATGAAGCTGAGGCACGTGCTCCTGTGACAGCCAAGGGCCAGGCCTGCCCAGACACTCCCTGGGCAGGCCCAGTGCTCGCGCCTTCTCATCCGCCTGCTTTAGCAGAAGGACACCAACCTGTCCGGGATTCGGATCCCTAGGATGGACATTTCAATACGGTACTGAGCGCCGTCTTGGCAGGCAGGGCACCGGAAGCATGCAATGCCTTCATTCAAGGCCTTTTGCTGCACGAGAAGCACAAGCAGCGTGAGCGTGTGCAGTGCCTGGTGCTGCTGAGCACCAAGCGTGCCTGCAGGGTGAGGGGAGGGCTCCTACCTGGACGCAGGCCCGGTGGAACCAGGCATGTTTGCACGCTGGGCACACCAGGGTGTGGTAGGATGCAACGTTCCCCACGGTCTGCCGGCAGATGACACAGGTGGTGCCTCTTGCTGGAGCTGTCACTGCGGTCTGTCGAGGGCGGTGCTCCCAGCAGAAGGACCTGGGGGAAGGTGGAAGGGATGGGCACGGTGAGAAGCGATGGGTGGAGGGCAGAGGACCAGGGAGGAGCCCCAGGCCCTGGCTCCGGCTCTGGCTCTGGCAGGCTGCTGGGAGCTGTCGCTGCAGGACCCCCACCCCCCTGGCTTGGCGGCTTGGCTGCTGCTGACTGCCCTTACCTGTGCTCTCGAAAAGAACTGGGTGACGCATTGTCCGTCCTTGGCACAGGGCAGATGAAAGCTGCGCTCACAGCCGCCCTGTGCGCATGTGATGGCAGCCCCCCTCTCGCCGCAAACACAGCATTGCTGGAAAGAGCAGAACAGGCCCCATCAGCAGCAGGCTCAGGGCCTCCATTTCTGGCCCCACACCTCTGGGCAGGGCGCAGGATGTGGGCACACTCTACAAAGCTGCCTGGTGGACAGGGCACATCTGCAATGGCAGGACTTTGTCCTGGAGGCGGCTGGCAGGGCTGCGCTTGCTTCCTCTGTGCCCAGGCTAAGCTGGTGTGAGCCTCTCGGGGCACAAATCAGCCTGCTCCGCTCAGGTCCTCACCTTCTGGTTTGCCTGCTTGACTTTGCGTGTGAGGGCAGCTGGGTCAATGCCCACAGTTCCCTCCTGTGTGGAGCTTTCATCAAAAGAGATGTTGGCAAAAAGCTGAAGGAGAGAAAAGAGCAGCATCTCATGAGGACAGGAAGGAGGGAAGCATCCCGGCAGGAAGCGGTCAGGATCGCTTGAGGGAACTCACCAAGCAGAACTCGTGGACCCAAAACCAAATCTGGTCAAATGTGCGGCCAAAGATGTTTCGGTCAACATCTCCCCGGCCACACAGCACGCACGCTGCAGAGGAGAGAGCAAATGTGAGCAGCGTGTGAGCAGCTGGCGGGGCCAGGTGTCCCTGGGGGCTGTCCCCAGGGTCCTGCTCTGTGCCTGCCATGCTGGCTGGAGGCGGTGGAGGGGAAGGGGCCATGGCAGGCCCAAGGCAGCCGCAGCCCAAGCTGGGCCCCCTTGCCAAGGAGCAGAGGGGCCCAGCCCCATGCCTGCCTGGGAGCTCCTGCCTGCCCCCTTCCTCCCCTCTCGGCTCTCAGCCGCAGGCAGAGCCCCAGCACCCCTCTGCCCAGCATCGGGACCTGTGCACAGGGACGCAGTGCTCTCACCTGGCTCCTGAGAGTCAGACAACTTCCGCTTCCTAGCATACATCATTTGCGTCGACGGTGAGCACTGCAAGAGACCCTGCTCTCTCCACGCCTCACCAGGCCGCACTGACGCTTGCGCTGAGCCCGCCAGCCTGTGCTCTACTCCAAGCTTCACGCGTCACAATGGCTGCACTCTGACACCCACTGTGACATCACGCTCACCGCCTCATGGTGGCTGTGGGCGTGGGCCCTTGGCTCCCAAGCAAGACCTCCACACCTTCTCTGGGCAACCTTTGAAAGAATTTCCTCCCAACGTGCTATGTCGATTGCCCTTCTTTTTGTCAGAACTCTGGCCACGATCATTTCAGACGGTGCTAACTCACACTACATACCACTCGAGAAAGAACCAAGTTCCATTAAAAAAGAAAAAAAAAGAAAAAAAAAAAGCAAGCAAGATAAAGGCTGATGTTTCTATTTCTCTTCAAACGCTTTATCCAGCACAGCTAATTCCCTCGATTGCTCAAACACCTTTCTCCACGGTTGTCCACCTGCCTGGGTAACTTACCTGATCTCCCTTGGAAGGATACCTCTCCTTGGCGGCTGACAAGGATCACCTCCAGAAGGCGAAAAGGGCCAGCCTGGCGTCCCGCAGGACACCCAGGGTCCTTCTGTGCAGAGCTCTTCTCCAGCAGGTGAGCCCGTTGCTGGGACTAGCCTGTGTGGTTATTCCCCCCGCAGGTGTACCGCCCTGCACTCGCACTTGTAAAACCCCACCAGGTTCCTCTCTGTCCAGCTCTCACTGTGGCTAACTGTCTCTAAATCACAGCTCTGCTTTCTGGGGTGTCCGCCTCTTCTAGACACAGGCCGGGGGCACACTTTGTTCCTTCATCCAGGTCCTTGGTGAGGACGTGAATGTCCTCCCAGACTTGCAGGGCAGGTTCTGAAGAACCAACCGCATCCAAGCTGTGCAAGTTCACGTCTCTGGAAAAATACAGCGGAGCACTGTTTCATTTTTCACTGAGTCACAGAACGGTTTGGGTTGGAAGGGACCTTTCAGATCACCTAGTTCCAAGCCCCCTGCTATAGACAGGGACACCTCCCCCCCGGACCGGGCTGCTCAAAGCCCCATCCAGCCTGGCCTTGAATGCTTCCAGGGACGGGGCATCCACAACCTCCTTGGGCAGCCTGTTCCAGCGCGTCACCACCCTCCGAGTGAAAAGCTTCCTCCTCATATCTAACCTAAACCTCCCCTATCTTAGTTTAAAACCATTCCCCCTTGTCCTATCACTACCCACCCATGTGAAACAGCCGTTCCCCCTCCGTCACTTCAAGTACTGGAAGGCCACAATGAGGTCTCACAGAGCCTTCCCTTCTCCAAGCTAAACAAGCCCAGTTCACTCAGTATTTCTTCGAAGGAGAGGTGCTCCAGCCCTCTGACCATCACCTCCCTCTCCCTGCTAGCAACCCCTCGTTTAATGATGCCCAGGATACAGCTGGCCTTTGGGGCGGCAAGCACACTCTGCTGCCTCATGAGCAGCTTCTCGTACACCAGGACCCCCACGTCCTTCTCCGCAGGCCTGCTCTCAAGGGGTTTCTTCCCCCAGTCAGTGTAAGTACCTGGGATTGCCCCCCCCCTCTAGCTACAACACCTTGCACATGGCCTTGTTGAACCTCGTTATGTTCACATGGGCCCACTCTGCGGCCTGTCCAGGCCCCTCTGGATGCCTTCCCCTTCCTCCAGTGCATCCACTGCACCGCTCAGCTTGGTGTCGTCTGCAATCATGCTGAGAGGGCACTCGATGCCGTCATCTATGTCCTTGACAAAGGTGTTGAAGAGCACCGATGCCAAGGCAGAGCCCTGGGGGACACCACTCGTGACCGGCCTCCACCCACACGTAGAACCGTTGATCACAACCCTTTGGCTGCGATCAGCCAACCCCTCTGTAATCCATCAAACGGTCCACCCTTCAAACGCACACCTCTCCAATTTAGACGAGAAGGATGTGGTGAGGGACCATGTCAAAGGCTTTGCAGAAGGCCAGGGAGATGACATCCGTCTCCCTTCCCCCGTCCACCCACCCGTGCCACCACTCCATCACAGAGGGCCGCCAGATTGATTGGTCAGGCAAGATCTGCCCTTGGTGAAGCCATGCTGGCTGTCTCGGATCACCTCTTGGTCTCGTATGTGCCTGGACATGGTAAGCACGAGGGTCTGCTTTTTGCCAGGCCTGCATTCCTCAGGGTCACAGACTCCTGCACGGCATGATCACTACAGCCCAGGCTGCCTCCCAGCTTAACTTCTCTCATGCTCTCCACGGCATTGGCGAGCACCGGCTCTGGTAAGGCTTCACCTCGGCTCGGTCCATCTAAAACCTGGACCAGGAAGTCATCCTCAACAGGCGCCAGGAATCTCCTGGCAGGATTGTCTGCCACCTGCCGTGCCGCTATCCCAGCAGATATACTTCCGGGTGGTTGAAATCCCCCATCAGGACAAGAGCCTGCAAGCTTGACGCTTCTGGCAGCTGAAGCAAGAAGACCCTCGTCAACAGGCTCTCCCTGATCGGGTGGCCTGCTGTAGACCCCGACCACTAGCTGTCCTTTACCGGACCGTTCCTTGGTTTGAACCCATTTCTGTCCCGTCCCGACCCCGCTCCGCCCCCCTCCCCCCCCCCCGCAGCTTTCCTGTAGGCCCCCTTCAGGTACTGGAAGGCCACCGTCAGTCTCCTCGGGGCCTTCTCTTGTCCAGGCTGAAGAGCCCAGCTCACTCAGCCTGTCCTTGCAGGGGAGGGGCTCCTGCAGTCTGCACTAAAAAGCATCCAGGTGTCTTTTGAATATCTCCAGAAAAGGAGAGTCCACAGTCTCTCTGGACAGCTTGTCCCAGTGTTGGGTCACCCCTCACAGGAAAGAAGTTCTTTTTTTCACGTTCCTCTGGAAGAGTTAGTGCCTAACGCCCCTTGGTGCTGTTGCTGGGCAGCAGGGAATAAAGTCTGGCCTCATCCTCTTGACAGCCACCCTTTCAGTACTGATAAGCATTGAGAAGGTGCCCTCAGGCTAAACAGCAGTAGGTGTATCAGCCTTTTCCTGCCGAGGAAGATGCTCCTCCAGGCCCCTCATCGTCTTTGTAGTCCACTGCTGGACTCTCCAGCAGTTCCCTGTCTTTCTTGAGCTGTGGAGCCCAGAAACTGGACACAGGACTCCAGATTGTGGCCGCACCGGGGCAGGAGTAGAGGGAGAGGAGAAACGTCTTTTGCCCGGCTGGCCACGCTCTTTGGAATGCACCTCGGGCTGCCATTGTCTTCTTGGCCACAAGGGCACTCTGATGGCTCCCGACCACCCCCACTGGCCACCAGGGAAACCCACGTCCCTCTCCAGGAGAGCTCCTCTCCAGCAGGTCAGCTCCTAACTCTACAGAAGCGTGCGCCTATTCCTCCCCAAGGTGTAGGGCCCTGCACTCAGCCTTGCTGAACCTCGGCAAGTTCCTCTGCGCCCAATTCTCCAGGCTGTCCACGAGCTGCCGAGCAGCCTTTGCACAGCCACTGGGAAGGTGCTGAGGAGGAGAAAACCCTATGATCCCAGCGCCCAGTTCTGCCCACCTCAGGATAGACAAACGGAGAAGGAGGAGCTGACACAGAAATGTGTGTGGATGGTTGGGTTATTGTGTTGGATTAGCTTGGACTAGAGCCAGCACATGGTGCTGGCACACGGCTGTTGCAGGCTAATAGGGGCAGAAGTGTGGATGTGGGCTCCCATGTTGGATCCAGGAGGACTTCATGCCCGGAGTAGCCCGTGCTGTTGGAACTGCTTCCGTGTTATCTATTTTTGGTCTGACTGTGGGGAGTGGGAGGCGGATGTTGGATTCGATGGTGGACCCAGGAGTGACTTCATGCCTGGGAGAGCTGCCCACTGTTGGAACAGCTTTCATGCCACCTTTGGGGGGCTGGCTGGGGGGGGGTGGATGCTTGCTGGCTTTGATGTTGGATGCGGGAGGGTCTTCATGCCCTGGATAGCCCTCGCTGTTGGAACTGCATCCATCTCATCATTTTTCGGGCTGACTTGGCTGGGTGGGAATGTTGGCTTGCATGTTAGACCCAGGAGGTCTTCATGCCTGGGCAGCCCCCCACTGTTGGAACTGGCTCCCGCAGCCTCCTCAGTGCCGGCTGTGGACATGTGGCACTCGACGTGCCACTGAGGAACGGCTTTGCATGCGGGCCTCCCCTGGCTGCCTGGGCCATTCCCTGCTGTCTGGACGCAGGGAAGCCCTCAAGGTCCTCCGTGTCGCCGGTCTGCTGGTGCTGCGAGTTCTCTTCTGAGCAGCTGGAGATGGTGTTCGCCTGCTGCGCTGAGGTCTTCTGGTCCGGCTCTGGGAAGGTGGGGCCCGACCTTGCAGCGGGGAGCGGCTCCGTGTCCGGCTTGTTCCCCGCTGCCTGGGGACGCCTCCTGCGCGCAGCCGCTGTGGCTGCTCTGGAGGATCCCAAAGTGCCCTGTGCGGTGGATGGGCGGGAGCTGCTTCCAGTGCCGGGGGTGGGTGTATGGCTGCTCCCACAGCGTGCTTGGCACTGCTCAGGTGCGTCCTGATGGTCAGGAAAAGCTGAGCAGGTTGTCCCTTGTTCTGTGCCCTGCAACACTGGTTCTGGCAGCTGAGCTCCAGCAGCTGGGAAAGGTGGGATGGCCCCGGACGCTGGCTGGATGGTGGGGGCCGGAGCAGCTGTCCTCGGGCTCCTTGGGGGCTGTGGATGGCTCCAGGCCCTGCTGGCTTGCAGCGCTGAGGGCAGCGAGCTGCGCAAAGGTGCTGGAGGCTGTAAGGGGGCGGGGAAGGTCAGGCAGGATGAAACCTTGTAGCCCCGGGTAGGGACAGGCTTGCCATCCCTCCTGGGGCAGAGAGAGACTCTTTGAAAGCTGCCGCGAGCGCTTGCTGCCAGGTCTTGGCTGACCCCAGCCCGGTGCCACGCGACTCATCGCCTCTTACCCGGTACCCAGGCCAGCACATCTGTCGCAGTCCCACTTGTTCGTTCTGATGCTCGAGTAGGAGCATTCTCGGTGGGTGCTCTGCGCTCCCACAGGAGCTGCACGGGATCAGCTGCCAGGGCCTGGGGAAGAAAAGGGGTTGTGGCCGTGAGGACCAAGCGAGCCAAGGCAGGGAGCGCCCGGCACATCTCTGGTGCTCAGTCCTTGACCCTCCCAGACTGTGCTGAGGCTGAGATCCCCCACGGAGCGCCAGAGAGCTGCTGCGGTAACTCACCCCTCTTCTTCTGCCTGATCCCTGCCCTCCAGCGCAAAAGAGATGACGGCGTCGCAGTGCCCGTGGCCTCTGCAAAACCACTGCGGATGCACGATTGTCCTCCCGCTCTGGTGTTCTACAAGAGAAGGGAGGGAAAGTGATGAGCCCCCGGTGTCCCCGGGATGAGATCCAAGTATCCCGTCTCATCCCACCCCACCCCCATTTCCAGCTTCTCCATGAAGCTGAGGCACGTGCTCCTGTGACAGCCAAGGGCCAGGCCTGCCCAGACACTCCCTGGGCAGGCCCAGCGCTTGCGCCTTCTCATCTGCCTGGTTTAGCAGAAGGACACCAACCTGTCAGGGATTCGGATCCCTAGGATGGACATTTCAATACAGAACAGAGTGTTGTCTTGGCAGGCAGGCACCGGAAGCACGCAATGCCTTCATTCAAGGCCTGTGCTGCACGAGAAGCACAAGCAGCGTGTGAGCCGTGCGCAGTGCCAGGTGCTGCTGAGCACCAAGCGTGCCTGCAGGGTGAGGGGAGGGCTCCTAC